>NC_138293.1:56475000-57710000 GCF_965601325.2 Salmo salar
CAACGTTCTTGTGCTTGTGGTTCTAAGATTGTTAAGAAGAATCCACTCATTCTATGCATTATCTGCTTGGGAAGGGTGCATGTCAGGGTGTTGCACTCTGGAATTTCAGTCCTGAAAAAGAGGCTCAAGCCTTGTTCGCCTCTGAGCCACCAGAGGACGCTGTGGCTCTTCCGTCCCACGACCAAGCCCAGCTGGGGCTAGGTCATGGATGAACAAAAAGGTGTAATGGGTTTGTGCTAATATGTCGCATAAAGCTTAAGCGAGCCGCCACCAGACATGTGATCAAGTGGCCGGCTCCCCTGAGGAACGGAAACCGAGAAACGATCTGTACGATGGGAGGACACTTCCCACTAGTATAGCCACCGCGAAGCAACTGCTTCCTGTTGTCCCAGCTTGTCTCCGAAAAACATTTGTAGGATAAGCCCCTTACTGGCAAGATGCCAATTAAGGACGCTGCGAACTTGGACATGCACAACATGGAGGAATCCGGGATTTGCAGCCCTCCCAAGGTGGAGCCATCTCTGGCCAACCACATCTACGCCTTGTGCCGTGTACGTTCCACTACCGACGCCACACTCCCTGGTAAGATGGATTGCTTTACTGCTTTTGCCTTTAACCTCTTCGGGCTAGGGGGCAGTATTTTCACGTCCGGGCCTTTTTTGCCGTAAAGCTTTTTTGAAATCTGACACGGCGGCTGGATTAACAACAAGTTAAGCTTTAATTTGATGTATTGCACTTGTGATTTCATGAAAGTTTAATATTTATAGTAATTTAATTTGAATTTGGCGCTCTGCCATTTCACCGGATGATGTCGAGGGGTTTCGCTAGCGGAACGTCAAGCCGTAACAGGTGCTGACTTCCCACATGTTCTAGTAAAGGGATTCTAAAGCCTAACTCCCCTTTATACAGGATAAGGTTTATAGGGTTCACAGCGAATGCCCCTTAGCCCTGTCTGGCTTTGGGCAGCCTTCACTCCATCCACATGGTGTAGTTTACTTAGCTCGTTTCGGAGAACTCGGGAACATCCTCTCGGAGCTTCAGGTATAGCCAGTACAGCACACCATACTCTACACAGAGCAGGAACAAGACATACCTGTCTCATAGCTGTCATATTGGCAGTGGATTAAGAAGTCTGGGCCTCAGTTTCTTCATGAGCCTTTTGCAACACTGCCTGACGCTCTACGGCACACTTTCGACTGCGCTCTTACGCATGGTAGCCCCACGGGCTGTAATGGCTATTGACCCCAAAGTGAGACTTTTGGAATGAAATTCCACTTGTGAAATACGTACTAAACTCAGAATATCAGAGAACTTGTGTAATGTAAATAACCTTGAGATTTACAACATTTTGTAAAAAAAAAAAATGGACAGAAATCTAAGTCTATAGACTCACCTCAGGGGTGGAATGGCAGCACAGGCAGACAGCTCTGCAGGCGAATGATGAGACACAGATGGACACTATGAACTCCAGCAAGGAGAAAACAGCCAAAACACCTGATATTCCCTGGGACCTGACCTATAGACAGAGAGGAACAGGAAACAGTAGTTAACTAGACTACAACGCCATTTTGGAGCAATTATGAACACTTTGTGAACTCTCACAGTTTCAATGTGGACTTAAATAAACTACACCACCATTTTGGAGCAATTATGAGCACTTTGTGAACTTTCAGTTTCAATGTGGACTAAAATGAACTATAAACAAACTTTATAACAGTTATCTACCTTAGTATTGCTTTCATGTTGCCAATGTCACATGTAGGCATAATTTAAATTAGCCTAATAAAAAATATTCAACAGTACAATATAAAAGATTGTAGATGGTAAATACCCCTTTATCAATTTACAAATATCTCCTGACCAATGAAAGTTAAAAATGAATAAGCATTTGGTATATACCCAGTACTGTTGACAGAAATAGTATGGATTGTCACAGTACAACATGATCCCAGCACTGTCTAAAGAATGGAGGATGATGCCAGTAAGAGCAGTAACCGTGGCGACAACATTCATTCCCAGGGAGCCTTTCACCTAAGGGACAGTGAGAGAGAGCAGAAAGAGGACATGGGAATGGCTGGTTGTGGAAGGAAATTTCGGAAGCGTTGAACGCAATACCAAATTCAGTATGTTGTTATTCCTTATCATTGTTATTATTATTCTTTAAAGGGGCAGTCCACAGTTAATGCCATTGCCCTC
Source organism: Salmo salar (assembly GCF_965601325.2). Classification (NCBI taxonomy): domain Eukaryota; kingdom Metazoa; phylum Chordata; class Actinopteri; order Salmoniformes; family Salmonidae; genus Salmo; species Salmo salar. The sequence goes on from NC_138293.1 coordinate 56,477,197, forward strand.
CCCACTGCTTGTGTTTTGGGAGGAAAACAAGCAGATGAACGAAAACATGAGTGCCTATCGTACAGTAGATTCTATGTCTTCAAATAGAGTGGAACTTTATAAATCAAAAGCCTAAACTTTATTGGGGAAAGAATATTGATACTGACCAGACATTTGTTCAGTTTGTTGTCAGCGGCAACAGTGAGAGAGCCTGCAACTACATACTGAGAAGGAACAAGGAATAGATTATTCCATGCGCATCCTAAATGGCTCCCTATTCCCTTCATAGTGCACCATATGAATACTGTATCCCTATTTCCTACATAGTGCATTATATAGGGAATACTGTGCCATTTGAGACACACATATTTCTACAGAATGACCAAAGTTCAAATTCAAGTTTAATTCCTCCCACATAGAAGTCAATACAAAATTAAATGCATGAGGGAATACATGGCATAGGCCTAGCCAAATACATATATGTTGATAAAAGTCATTGGTTAAGACAAATTGTTAGTTAAGACAAGTCATTATTTTTAAAGCATTACTTCAACTTAAATAAATATATTTTTAAAGTGACATGATTTAACTATGAGGACGTTTTGTTTTGCATCCAGGCAGACAGGAAATGTAAGGGAGGATTGTTAGACAGAGCAGCTCAAGCAGCTCACTCACAATGATAGATCCCCAGACAAATATTCCACTGGCTACTCCAATATTATCCAACCACGGTGCTGTAGCCATCACGATTCCTGTTAACAGCATCATCAAACCAATCATGATCTGTACGGTCTGTGAGAGAAAAACAAAGCGCAAAGCAGGAAATTCATTTTTTCTGTTCTTCCGTTACATTCAACCCATTACATTCAACCAAAATTTTAATTTTAATTTGAAAATTCTTACCCCAAGCGCTTTTGGATGCCCTGCCCGGAAACTTCCCAGCACTGAGAAAACTGTCTGTCCCAGACAGTGAGGGGTAGAAGCGACCCCCGCGACCCCCATCCCGTTCCCATCAGGATAGACATGGGTGATGACCACCACCCCATTAGTGGTGGTTGTTTGAGAGCTGGACATCTTCACAGAGGAGGGAAGGATGTTTGTGTAAGAGGGGATCTGACTGGTTGTTGTGTGTCATGCTTTATACTTTACCTGGGACTTCCTGATAATAAGTTACATGTGACTGTCATGAATAGCAAGTGTGTCAGCCACTCATGAAACTTTGAACTCTCTCCATTGAATATAGGGTGTGTGTGTGTGTGTGTGTGTGTGTGTGTGTGTGTGTGTGTGTGTGTGTGTGTGTGTGTGTGTGTGTGTGTGTGTGTGTGTGTGTGTGTGTGTGTGTGTGTGTGTGTGTGTGTGTGTTTGTGGCAGTGCCCAAACAAGGGCACTGCGTTCATCAACCTCTGGCCTGCTGGCCTCCTACCTCTGCAGAAGCACAGTTTCCGCTCAGCCCAGTCAAAACTGTTCGCTGCTCTGGCACCCCAATGGTGGAACAAGCTCCCTCACGATGCCAGGACAACGGAGTCAATCACCACCTTCCGTAGACACCTGAAACCCCACCTCTTTAAGGAATACCTGGGATAGGATATAGTAATCCTTCTGACCCCCCCCCCCCCAAAAAAAAAGATATAGATGTACTATTGTAAAGTGGTTGTTCCACTGGATATCATAAGGTGAATGCACCAATTTGTAAGTCGCTCTGGATAAGAGCGTCTGCTAAATGACGTAAATGTAAATGTGGCTGGCTGGCTGGCTGGCTGGGTCATAATGACATGCGGCACTTTGGGGTGGACACTCACCTGTCTCGATCAATGAGAGAAGACTAGAAATAGATAAGATCTTGGCGTACACTGTTGGATTACTTCATGGAGCAAAAAAAATGTATATATTTTAATAACGGAGCATTTTCTAAATTCAAACGCATCCCCTGCAACTGGACACAGACATTTTGAGACTCCTGTTTCCACCAATTGAGGACGAAGACGGCATCGCTAAGGTTGGTCGAACATTCTCTGTGCTATACCAAATAGTACCTATTCTGCAACTCCTAATATTGGATACCAAAATTCTTTGGTTAAATCACATTATCTGTAGTAACAATGCATAGCTACCAGTTCTCTGCCTTTTACTACACCCCAGACACATTGAACTGTACTACACTGTTCATTGTGTATTCTTTTGTACTGTATGTTACTTTTACCATATACCATTCTTGTTGAATACCCAGTTCTCCTTTTTAGTTAGCATCATATATTGTACACTCCCTTGTATTTTTGATTTAAATAAACATTATTTGGATATATCTGAATGTCTAACATCTGTTTGATGCTACAGAGCCCTGTACAGCTTATATAAATATTGTGGCAGACGGCAGGGAGAGGTGAGGGGAGTGGTAATGTAGGCTAACCCCATTCCATACAAATGTGCACAACCGCGACATTCAAATGAGGCTGCAAAGAATCGAATGGGACTGTAGCGACTGTGTTGATGTCAAAATCTGGGGTGTGAACTACGTTCCTATTCAAGTGTTGATTGACATGGTAATGGCTTTATAGTATTGGAGAAAAGTTGAAAAAAAACAGAGTCCTCTGACGCAGTACGTTACATCGTGACGTGTCATGGCGTAACATACAGCACGCATAAAGCAACTAATTCTGTCTTACAGCCTCTCTCCACCAGGTGTAGCACTTCTCTCACCGTTTAAAATCAAGAAAGGGACAGGGTAAGGGGGATACCTAGTCATTTTTTGCGTCATCACTGCAAGCTATCATGACTCTCAAAAGCCACTGTTTACTTCTGAAGATCACTTCAGCACCGCCCAAAAAACCCGATTCAAATTCGACACAAACCTTCAAATAGGTATGTAATGACACATTATATAAACTCTTTATAGTGTTTTATTTACATTTTAGAGGTGATAAGGTGATAAGTTGGACAGATCGAGTGAAAAAAGCAGTTTCCCCACATGACATCTCTCCTTCTCACTATCACGCAATAGGTTTAGCTTCCCCACCCGCCATTTTTAAAAAGACCAGACAGATGCTGAGATGGGCATCATGAAGTTCTCGTCATTGATTTTGTTGGAAAGGGGAGAAATTGTGCTTTACATTGGTATTGATATTACAGTTGAGCTGGAAATATTACGTTTTTTGTGCGCAAAAATAAGGTCAATTCTACGGACCAGCACGATGTACAAAAGTGAGTGAGTTTACGTTAATTGAGGAGAGATCTTGCAGGTAGCTGGCTCCAACCCCAAGTGTTATATGGACTTCCTGCCCCAACTAGGAAAGCCTGTGGTCGTTAAGCCAGGGAGTGCTTGGGGATTGAGGAGGAAGCAGCCTGCACAAAGGGGCAGAGGAGGTGAGAGACAAGAGAGGTATGAAGAGTGAGTGAGTGAGAAGAGAGGTATGAAGAGTGAGTGAGAAGCGAGGTATGAAGAGTGAGAGAGAAAAGAGGTATGAAGAGTGAGTGAGAAGAGAGGTGTGAAGAGTGAGTGAGAGGAGAGGTGTGAAGAGTAAGAGACAAGGGAGGTATGAAGAGTGAGTGAAAAGAGAGGTATGAAGAGTGAGTGAAAAGAGAGGTATGAAGAGTGAGAGAGAAGAGAGGTATGAAGAGTGAGAGACAAGGGAGGTATGAAGAGTGAGTGAGAAGAGAGGTATAAAGAGTGTGTGAGTGAGAAGAGAAGAGAGGTATGAAGAGTGAGTGAGAAGAGAGGTATGAAGAGTGAGTGAGAAGAGAGGTATGAAGAGTGAATGAGAAGAGATGTATGAAGAGTGAGAGACAAGGGAGGTATGAAGAGTGAGAGACAAGGGAGGTATGAAGAGTGCAACAAGAGAGGTATGAAGAGTGAGAGACAAAAAAATAATCTGTGTGATTGCCCTTTGTGACCTGGACTGTCGGACCCCCTGTATACCAGACCGGATTGGCTGAGGACCCGAGTGTGAGGATTACCCCTGGAAAACGGAACGGACAAAGAGAACGGCTTGTGGACTGTGAGGTGATTGAATTCCCCCTTCTTTCCCTGTGTACCAAAATCCCTAATAAACTTCCCCTTTGCATTCTATTTGTGCTACTGGTGCCTGTTTTATTATTGAACTTGGTGATGTGTAATCCCCACACCATTGATCTTGCTACAATATCTTCTGTGAATCCATAAAGCAGACACATTTTGAGGATTGGTTGAAAATATCCATACTTTATTGTCCTTTATTAGGCTTCGGGTACACTGGCAATGGTGTTTGGCATGGTGGGCTGTGAAAGTAGAGTGCTTGTGGAAAATGGTCTTGTCCAGTCAGCGGTGTAAGACTGTCGGAAGTGCTGTAGGGCTCGTAGACCTTAACCACCAACCGTTTGGACCTCTTGTAGAAGATTTGCAGGTACTTCACGTCTCCTGGAAAGACATGGTTGTGGTGTTAGCATTTTACACTTTTTGTGGAAGGGACGTAGGGCAAGATGCCTTTCTTTGTTAAAGGTGTCAACCGTTTGGGACATAAGTGTTTAGAGACAGACTAGTGTATTGTTTAGGGACGATGAGGGACATTGGGAGCTGCTTTTGAGAGGAAAGCTCAGTCAACAATGTGAATGGGCTGGAGGGATAAAGATTTTTACACAGTAAAAATTATTGTGTATGTGAGATTAAGGAGAGATGGTACCTCTAAATCACTCTCATACACAACAATACATTTACTGTCTCAAAGCACAACCCAAACCCCCTTCCTCATCTCAAAGATCTGTATGTAAACCTCCCCCAGTCCATTGACTTTGACAGCTCGTTCTTGTAAATAGTAGCATGGGATTTTTGTAGACGTGTCTTTGTATTGTGTTTTGAGAATCTGCAGAGAGAAGAATGAGGTGGTGGGTGTCATTACTGTTGTAATCTGGATTTTATACCTTTCAATGTCCCTTGCTAGTTTTTGTCCCACAATCTTGTGCTCCATAGCCGCAAGGTATGTTCCCTCCCTCATGCTTGTGTACTGTCAGAACAGAAATTACAAGATTGTTATAATACTGTTATTGCATGAAATGATTGTTTTATGCAACAGAATAAAGAGTTCTTATAACTCTGTCTGTGTGAACTGAAAGTGTGCCTCTGGGAGATTTAACACTGACAGTGGATTTACGATGGATTGGTGATAAACCTAACCTGTTGGGGCTAGGGGGCAGTATTTTCACGGCTGGATAAAAAAACGTACCCGATTTAATCTGGTTACTAATCCTACCCAGTAACTAGAATATGCATATACTTATTATATATGGATAGAAAACACCCTAAAGTTTCTAAAACTGTTTGAATGGTGTCTGTGAGTATAACAGAACTCATTTGGCAGGCAAAACCCTGAGACATTTTCTGACAGGAAGTGGATACCTGATGTGTTGAATTACCTTTAAGCCTATGCCATTGAAACACACAGGGGTTGATTAATGTTTTGGCACTTACTATTGCTTCCACTAGATGTCACCAGCCTTTACAAAGTGTTTTGAGTCTTTTACTGTGAGATCTGACCGAACAAGAGCCATGGAACGGTGATGGCCGATTAGACTCTGGCGCGCGAGTTCATGTTGGGTACCCTCGTTCCAATACGTTATAAAAGAGAATGCATTCGTCCACCTTGAATATTATTCATGTTCTGGTTAAAAAAGGCACTAATGATTTATGCTATACAACGTTTGACATGTTTGAACGAACGTAAATATATTTTTTCCCCTCGTTCATGACGAGAAGTCCGGCTGGCTTAGATCATGTGCTAACAACACGGATCTTTTTGGATATAAATGATGAGCTTTTTTGAACAAAACTACATTCGTTATGGACCTGGGATTCCTGGAAGTGACATCTGATGAAGAGAATCAAAGGTAATGGATTATTTACATAGTATTTTCGATTTTAGATCTCTCCAACATGGCCGTTTGTCTGTATAGCAAAGCATATTTTTCTGGGCGCAGTGCTCAGATTATTGCAAAGTGTGATTTCCCAGTAAGGTTATTTTTAAATCTGGCAAGTTGATTGCGTTCAAGAGATGTAAATCTATAATTCTTTAAATGACAATATAATATTTTACCAATGTTTTCTAATTTTAATTATTTAATTTGTGGTGCTGACTTGACTGCCGGTTATTGGAGGGAAACGATTTCCTCAACATCAATGCCATAGTAAAACGCTGTTTTTGGATATAAATATGAACTTGATAGAACTAAAAATGCATGCATTGTCTAACATAATGTCCTAGGAGTGTCATCTGATGGAGATTGTAAAAGGTTAGTGCATCATTTTAGCTGGTTTTATGGTTTTGGTGACCCTGTCTTTGAATTGACAAAACATTACACACAGCTATTGTCAATGTACTCTCCTAACATAATCTAACTTTATGCTTTCGCCGTAAAACCTTTTTGAAATCGGACAACGTGGTTAGATTAAGGAGATGTTTATCTTTCAAAGGGTGTAAGATAGTTGTATGTTTGAAAAATTTGAATTTTGACATTTATTTGGTTTCAAATTTGCCGCTCTTGAAATGCACCTGCTGTTGATAGGGTGCACCACGGGTGGCACGCTAGCGTCCCACATAGCCCCAAGAAGCTAACAAGACTGCATTCCATAGCATGATTAGTGTCTGTGTGCCTGACGGGAAGGCACCAGGGAGAGATGGCTGCAAACTCAGTGCCTCTTTGATTGACATCATGGGAAAATCAAAGACCTCAGAATTTTTTTTTTAGACCTCCACAAGTCTGGTTCATCCTTGGGAGCAATTTCCAAATGCCTGAAGGTACCACGTTCATCTGTACAAACAATAGTACGCAAGTATAAACACCATGGGACCACGCAGCCGTCATACCGCTCAGGAAGGAGACGCGTTCTGTCTCCTAGAGATGAATGTACTTTGTTGCAAAAAGTGCAAATCAATCCCAGAACAACAGCAAAGGACCTTGTGAAGAAGCTGGAGGAAACACGTACAAATGTATCTATCTCCACAGTAAAACGAGTCCTATATCGACATAACCTGAAAGGCCGCTCAGCAAGAAAGAAGCCACTGCTCCAAAACTGCCATAAAAAAAGCCAGACTACTTTTTGCAACTGCACATGAGGACAAAGATTGTACTTTTTGGAGAAATGTCCTCTGATCTGATGATACAAAAATTTAACTGTTTGGCCATAATGACCATTGTTATGTTTGGAGGAAAAAGGGGGAAGCTTGCAAGCCGAAGAACACCATCCCAACCGTGAAGCACCGGGGTGGCAGCATCATGTTGTGGGGGTGCTTTGCTGCAGGAGGGACTGGTGCACTTCACAAAATTGATGGCATCATGAGGTAGGAAAATTATGTGGATATATTGAGGCAACATCTCAAGACATCCGTCAAGCTTGGTGACAAATGGGTCTTCCAAATGGACAATGACCCCAAGCATACTTCCAAAGTTGTGGCAAAATGCCTTAAGGACAACAAAGTCAAGGTATTGGAGTGGCCATCACAAAGCCCTGACCTCAATCCTATAGAAAATGTGTGGGCAGAACTGAAAAAGTGTGTGCGAGCAAGGAGGCCTACAAACCTGACCCAGTTACACCAGCTCTGTCAAGAGGATTGGGACAAAATTCCCCCAACTTATTGTGGGAAGCTTGTGGAAGGCTACCCGAAACGTTTGACCCAAGTTAAACAATTTAAAGGCAATTCTACCAAATACTAATTGACTGTATGTAAACTTCTGACCCACTGTGAATGTGATGAAAGAAATATAAGCTGAAATAAATAATTCTCTCTACTATTATTCTGACATTTAACATTTAACTGACCTAAGACAGGGAATTGTTACTAGGATTAAATGTCAGGAATTGTGAAAAACTGAGTTTAAATGTATTTGGCTAAGGTGTATGTAAACTTCCGACTTCAACTGTATAAAGCATTACGTCAAATGAAATATTTGTTTAAGTCTGTGGGAGAAAAACAAAGTACAAAGCAGGAATTATGTAAAACAGAAATTCTTAGCCCCAGCGCTTTTGGATTGCCATGCCCAGAATCTTCTCAGCACTAAGGAGACGTATGTCCCAGTGATGGGGAGACCTTCAGTTTGTCTGGCTGACTGCCTTACTGTGAGGGGTAGAAATGACCCTTGCTGCGTCCCCTGTGGGGTGTACATGGGGGATGACCCCGTTAGTGGTGATTGTTACAGAGTTAGAAATCTTCACAAAGGAAGGAAGGATGTGTATATATAGTGTAAAAATGTTTGAGCATGAACAATCCTATTTTCCTTAACCCTTAACCTAACCTTAACCCCCAAAACTTTAGCATTAACCTTAACCCAAAACTTTAAATCTAACCCTTAAGCTTAGCATTGGAACAAATTCCAGACCTGAAAAAAGTCCAGAGTTTTCAAAAAAAGTTTTGTTTTCCTACCTTTTCAGGACATTCAGGTGAAATGTTTGGACATTGGGGTCCAGATAATGTAGGAAAACAAGCGCACACAGACACACACACGTACACACACAAACACAACACATGAGTGGAAGGAACCTGTTTGAGTGGTTTAATCTGTTACTGTTGAAACAATGAGGAGGTTGTTATGATTTTAATATTCGGGTAAAAAACATGAGCTGGCCCAGAGAAAATTATTTTATTTAGAGGTGCTGACTCATGGCGAATAAGCTATAAGCTATAGAAATTAAGAGAGTCAAACGCTCTATATATAAACTTCCAGTAATTTATTGGGTAAATGTATTTATATTGATTTGTATTGCTTATGATTTGAATATTGACCATAAATTCCTGATATACTGCATTCTCTTTCTACTGAGTACTGACATTGTTGTGATCAAATGGCCTTACTGTCTGAAAACTCCAGTAACCCTACTCCACCCTTGTAATGATACAACACTCTTTTAAATTTCACAAGGCAACACACGCAGTTAAACTGTGCCATGTATACATATAATTAACTGATGAATTGATAAATACAATCATCTTATCATCAACCACAGCTGAATCCAATGATAGATGTCTTGCAGTGATGGTTTTGCAAATGGATGTTCAGTCTTTATTACTGTCTAGTGGTGGTATAAGTTAACATCATATCCCTGTAAATTATCATGGTACTCCAGACAGGTTGTACAGCCTGCAGGATGGTTTTCAGGCGACGGTCCAGCAAGGAGAGGTGTTGTAAAGAGAGCAGCTGGGGCCACACTCTCCAGGGGGTCCTGGGACAGAGACTCCCTCAGGACATCACTCAGACGGAAGCTCGGGATGGACAGGAGACGCAGACACATAAGAGTGGAACGACAGATCTTGAGAAAGAGAAGGAGGACAAGAAGAAAGAGAAGAGAGAAAGAGAGAGAGAGAAGGAAGACAAGGAGAGAGAGAGAGTGAGAGGAAAGGGAGCGAGAGAAAGAGAAAGAGAAGGGAGAGAGGGGGAGAGATGAGTCTCATCTTGCACTTTTTTTCTGCTGCAGTTGTCCAGATCTTTATATGTCATAAGGGCATCAATATGGAGGGTTCATCCACAGAATGATGCCCAAACCTAAAAAGAACATAGTTTCCACAATATTACATAACTGTAATATCAGTATGTATAAACTACAACAACTTCAACATATGCACTGGTGACGCGTCATTCAGGGCAAGTGAGGCACAGCTCCACCATTGTCCAGGAGGTGGCGCTGTTTTGAATGTAATTCTGGCATTCATTTGTGTCACAATATTATATCATATTAGTTAGCAAACAACGTAAACAAAATCATTGCTTGAGTTAATATAGCAGCATACTGGACTCCACCCTGTCATATTATTGTTTTGATACATTTTCTTTGAGTAAGGCAGCTCCAGAATGCAGCTGTTTCAGCCTCGCTCACGTGCCTTCTGTGGCGGAGGGACAGCCAGAGAAAGCACCAGAGCGTAGGCGTTGTTGATCTTCTCTGGTTGCGCGTGATTGGCTCAGGATGCTGTCACTCACAACACCGCAGCACCTACTGGGAGAGCTCATTGACAACCAGGCAGATTCTGCCCCTTGGGTGATGCCAAAGAGTTAAATTGGCAGTGCCCGTCTCAGAAGGCTCAAGGTCATTGGCCACAGATAAGTCAAAGTCTTTTCTCCAGTGATTGGACTGATGTGCGTCAACTTCATTGTTTACTACATCTTCTAGCCAGCTGAAAAGTTATCATGTTGACTATCACCGAGCAAATCATTTTCAAACTATGAAGAAAATTGGAGAGATAAAATGTCTCGGTGCTCATCAGCCACTATAAACATTGAAATAAGACCACCCGTTAAAAATAAAGCAAGCTGGAAAAGAAGATTAAACAGTGGTTTGTGGTGGATGGAAGCAGCAGCTAACATCTGTTCTGAGGTAGTTATACGACGCGGCTTGTTAATGTTTGATGTCACTGTTATACCCACGGAACTGTAACTATGCAATAGATGAAGGGAGGGAGTAACTTTATAAACGTTGTTGCTTTATTCGTAAACAGAGCATCTTAGTAAAAGGCAGTCAGATACACTTCAGAATGGTATGTTAGCTGCGTTCCAATACTTTAATAATGTTGCAATATTGTAGACCCATGCTGAATTTGACTACGGGAAGTAAACTGATCATAACCGAACGTTATAACGTTTGTGTCTGTAGTGGTTTCGATTCATATGAGCTTTTTAGTTATTAAGTTTGCACAACCAATATTTGAATGTTAAAATCGCCACAGGACATACAGTATGTATCACATTATAAAGTATAGATGAAAGGTCCTCCCGTTGACTCGGTGCAGCAGGAAAGTGTAATTCCCAAACTTCTCAAAAGTCTCGTAGTGATGATGTCTGTCCATATTACCTTAGTAGGAATTAAAGCAAAATAATAGTGTATTGCTTTCTGTCTATTCAAAATCTGTTCCACATTATCAATGGATTTAAACCTTGGCACATTTCTAATATGGTTGTGTGGGGAAATGTTTTGTCATTCTTATGGTGTGTATTGCTTCAGTGATTCAATTACAAAAACATTTTATTGTTCACAAAAAAAGAAGAGAAAAATCAAGATAGTGTGTTGAATTGTTACTGATTCAAGAATACAGGAATTACTGAAGTAGTAATAGTAGTCGAAGCTGTGTTGTTCAGTGTGTTTACTGACTCATGAGGAAGTCCAGAATGACCATGTCAGTTAGATCCACCAGTCTGGTGCCTTGACTGTACGGAGGAGTCTGTTTCACTGTGTCACAGCAATCTGGGTTAGAAAATGATTTAGTCAAATGCATGGGTTCTTCCCAGTGGGGGACAATATGATACCACTACACATTATTACATTGCGTTGAGGATTGATTAGTTGAATTCTATCAATGCTTTCCAAACCCATCAGTTTGCCATCTACTGTACAGTATATAACCATTAATACAGGTATATATACTGCTCAAAAAAATAAAGGGAACACTTGAACACAATGTAACTCCAAGTCAATCACACTTCTGTGAAATCAAACTGTCCACTTAGGAAGCAACACTGATTGACAATAAATTTCACATGCTGTTGTGCAAATGGAATAGACAACAGGTGGAAATTATAGGCAATAAGCAAGACACCCCCAATAAAGGAGTGGTTGTGCAGGTGGAGACCACAGACCACTTCTCAGTTCCTATGCTTCCTGGCTGATGTTTTGGTCACTTTTGAATGCTGGCGGTGCTTTCACTCTAGTGGTAGCATGAGACGGAGTCTACAACCCACACAAGTGGCTCAGGTAGTGCAGCTCATCCAGGATGGCACATCAATGCGAGCTGTGGCAAGAAGGTTTGCTGTGTCTGTCAGCGTAGTGTCCAGAGCATGGAGGCGCTACCAGGAGGCAGGCCAGTACATCAGGAGACGTGGAGGAGGCCGTAGGAGGGCAACAACCCAGCAGCAGGACCGTTACCTCCGCCTTTGTGCAAGGAGGAGCAGGAGGAGCACTGCCAGAGCCCTGCAAAATGACCTCCAGCAGGCCACAAATGTGCATGTGTCTGCTCAAACGGTCAGAAACAGACTCCATGAGGGTGGTATGAGGGCCCGACGTCCACAGGTGGGGGTTGTGCTTACAGCCCAACACCGTGCAGGACGTTTGGCATTTGCCAGAGAACACCAAGATTGGCAAATTCGCCACTGGCGCCCTGTGCTCTTCACAGATGAAAGCAGGTTCACACTGAGCACGTGACAGACGTGACAGAGTCTGGAGACGCCGTGGAGAACGTTCTGCTGCCTGCAACATCCTCCAGCATGACCGGTTTGGCGGTGGGTCAGTCATGGTGTGGGATGGCATTTCTTTGGTGGGGCCGCACAGCCCTCCATGTGCTCACCAGAGGTAGCCTGACTGCCATTAGGTACCGAGATGAGATCCCCAGACCCCTTGTGAGACCATATGCTGGTGCGGTTGGCCCTGGGTTCCTCCTAATGCAAGACAATGCTAGACCTCATGTGGCTGGAGTGTGTCAGCAGTTCCTGCAAGAGGAAGGCATTGATGCTATGGACTGGCCCGCCCATTCCCCAGACCTGAATCCAATTGAGCACATCTGGGACATCATGTCTCGCTCCATCCACCGTCGCCACGTTGCACCACAGACTGTCCAGGAGTTGGCAGATGCTTTAGTCCAGGTCTGGAAGGAGATCCCTCAGGAGACCATCCGCCACCTCATCAGGAGCATGCCCAGGCGTTGTAGGGAGGTCATACAGGCACGTGGAGGGCACACACACTACTGAGCCTCATTTTGACTTGTTTTAAGGACATTACATCAAAGTTGGATCAGCCTGTAGTGTGGTTTTCCACTTTAATTTTGAGTGTGACTCCAAATCCAGACCTCCATGGGTTGATAAATTGGATTTCCATGGATTATTTTTGTGTGATTTTGTTGTCAGCACATTCAACTATGTAAAGAAAAAAATATTTAATAAGATTATTTCTTTCATTCAGATCTAGGATGTGTTGTTTAAGTGTTCCCTTTATTTTTTTGAGCAGTGTACTTCACATGGTTTCTTCACACCACCCTCCCATAGTTAGAGAGGCGAGGGGCCCATTTCGTTACCCACTACCCACTATGCCAGTTTGGTGCGGCTGTAGGAGCGTCTCCAAGGGGATCTCCAGGAGCGAAGGAGAGAGACAAGGGGTTGGGTGAATAGTACAGTAAACTGACAAAATGCAAGTAGTAGGCCTACAGTTGACAGTTGTTGCCAAATATTTGGGGTCGTAACCCATCTAAAAGCATTTGGAGCTTTTTTTTGTGACCGGTCATAAACCCAGAACGGAAAGTAAACTGTAGCCCACCAGTGCAACCCAACCAACCATTTGGAAAACATTGGACTAGCACATAGTGCATGCAGCTATACACACACAAGCATAATAAGGAGGGACATTTGGTTGCTATCTGTGCTGATTGGACACACCAGGGAGAGTTAGATTTAATTATGAAAGCTGATTGGACCAACCGCCACACACCAGGAGAGGTGAAGAAGGTTCTGGAGAGTTTGTGGTTTGTGGTGATATCTCTGATCTCTATGGTTACGTTGATGAGTCTACCTACCACTGGAGGGATTCGACAGAAACCCAGCACCCTGAGAGAAGACACACACACACACACACACACACACACACACACACACACACACACACACACACACACACACACACACACACACACACACACACACACACACACACAGAGAGAGAGATAAAGAAAGAAAGAGAGAAATCAGTGGTAACGCTTTAATAGTTATTTCCTTCTCTTTCTTTTGACACACGGATTCATCTCAGATGGGAGGTCCATATTTTATTGTTTTCACCTGTCTAGCTGGAAGGCAGCCATTGTAACGTCTGCTTCCAACTCACACTCTCAAACACATAGATCCCCTGAACACAGCTCACTCTCCAGATCCCAATCACCTGAATCCATATCACCTGTTCACACACCTGTATGTCATTATCACACACTATTTAGTTCAGTTCTTTGCACCCCATCATTGTGAGGTATTGTTTGTTTTGTGACACACTTCTATTCGAAGCGCTGGGTTTCCCGTCATTGAATCCTCCCGTGTATGATAGTTTTTGACTGCCTCACTAACGACGCCATTTGCCTATCCCCTGCCTGTACTTTAGCTCATCGGATTTCCTGTTATCGACCTATTGCCTGATCTCCCGGATGACGTTACTAGCCTTTTCCCTGCCTGTACTGTTGCCCTTTTGGACCCCCTGTGTATGACCTTCTGCCTGCCCCTGGACCCAGCTACCTGCCTCCTCCTGTGGTCCTTTACAATAAACACCTGCTGTGCCCTGCTCTTGAAACCAGCTCTCTGTCTCCCATCGTGTTCATTACAGTAATCTCTGTGTTGTGTCTCTCAAAGTCAGAGAAGTAGAACAGGTTGAAGTCTGTCTCTGCATCTCCCTCCTGCCTGCATAGAACACACACAGGACAATGTGATTTTTCCCCCCCCTCCAAAATAAGATTACTGTGACTGACAAAGTTGTTGTATAGTATCATATCGAATTGAAAATCATATCATACCATAGTATATCGTATTGTATATCATATTGTATTGTATATCATATTGTTATTTTATGAACTGCAATGTGCCTTTACTATTGTCCAGGTCGCCCTTAAATGCTGATAAGACAAAGTTGATGGTTTTCATGAAATCTAAGATGAAACTCTTAAATCCAATTTATGCTTGATCCAAAATGTAGTTGGAGGCACCGTATGGAGGGCATGATGCAATTGCGGAGCCTCCAGAGACATGCAGAGGCCAAATTGAGCTCCGTACTGCATCTCCATGTGCTGCCCACATTTTGTAACAATGCGGAGGGCTACATACAGCTCCGCATTAACACGATTGGTTGATGGTAGGTGGGGGTGGGAGGTCCAGTATAAACGAAAACTCACTTCCTTAACAACTGCCTTGACATCAGCAAAAACGAAACGCAAGAAGTATAAATGCCTTTACTTCTGCAGAGGCCGTATCGCAGTAAATGCTGCATGGTCACTGCAGATGTCGGATTGACCATGCATAGCCTGTTAGACTCTTCCATGTATAGTCACTATGCAGGCACAAGCAAATAGAAAAGGTATCAACTTACAAGTACTTGTTTCTTGTTAGATGAGTGTCTCACACTTAAACCCCACATAGAGGGTCTTGTGAAAAAGCTCAAGTTGGGGTTTTATTTTCAAAATAAGTCATGTTTTGAAGCGAGAAAGAGACTTGTTTCCGCCACGTTCTTGCCTGTGATTGACTATGGTGATACCTTCTACATGTTTGCCCCTGTGGCGTCATTGCGTATGCTGGACACTGCTGAGGTTTGTTACAAACTTCAAATCCCTCACTCATCCCTGAAATGTTGAACTTTTTTGTCATTTCTCAGGCACTCTTGTCCAGAGTGACTTACAGTAAGTAGTGAGTGCATACATTTTCATACTAGTCTGCCGTGGGAATTGAATCCACAACCCTGGCGATGCAAGCGCCATCGTCTACCAACGGAGCTGCACGGACTGCACCATCCTTAGCTCTTCAGAGACTAAGTCATTGCTAAGTTTTTTTTTACAAGGCCATGCTAAGACAGCTCCCATTTTACCTGTGTACCTAAATTGTCCAACAGATTAATGACAATTATCACCTATGCTCACAGGACAGTATCTCCTTGATGGTGCCTATTGCCTGTGGAGAGCTACAGCAGGTATAAAAGCAGTCCAGGACTCTGCCCCCTCTACTTGGAATGAGCTACAAAACGACTTGAAACTACAGGAGCTCGTCTCCTTAAGTGATTTTAAAGCTAGGGTAAAAACTATGGTGGAAAATGATTTAGGGAGATAGTTAAAATACTCCTAAAACCAATGTGCCTGTTAAATGTGATAACTGATGTTTTTAAACTGTAGTGCTTTGTGTTTTAAGTTGTTAATGTTGAAACTTTGTGTGCGGATTTTTCGGTCAGGTCTCTCTTTGCAAAATACATTTTTAATCTCAATGAGACTAACCTGGTCAAATAAAGGTCAAATAAATACATCTCATATATTGTATCATATATCATATCGCATTGTGGATTTTCACCTCATGGCCTGTCTGTAGGTGGGGAATGACATGATCAGCTTGAGCTGGGTGCCCCCACTCTGCACTGAAACACACATAACAGACAACGTACCAACATCACCTTAATAATCACACTCCAGCATGCAGACCCTCAGAACACACAGACATAACACATATATTAAAACACAGGAAAGTCACAGGGTCTCCACAACGTTCAAAGGAAAATACACCATAATGACTTGTCATTGACTGCACTGATGGTGTTATTTTGGTAATGTCGTATTTCCATTGGATTTTAAATAAATGCAGTTACCCCAGTTATCCACAGGGTGTCATCATTATGTAAAGTACAGAATGTGGCTGAACATCAAAAACTGTCTGGTATCAGTGGTGGTGATTCTAGAATCTAGGGGACTTTAGATAGGAGGAGGAGTAAGAAGAAGTGGAAGATGAGAAGGAGTATATGAAACGTGTCTATGGGCCAGCCCACACACAAGCTGATTATTGCGTAAACTTTTATGCTCAACACAATCTCCATACAGTATTCAAAGTGTATGTGTGTGTGTGTGTGTGTGTGTGTGTGTGTGTGTGTGTGTGTGTGTGTGTGTGTGTGTGTGTGTGTGTGTGTGTGTGTGTGTGTGTGTGTGTGTGTGTGTGTGTGTGTGTGTGTGTATGCGTGTGTTTGTGTGTGAGCATATGTTCTTGTGTGTGTATATGCGTGGGTGTGTGAGTGGGATTTTTTTATGATCAGTGCAGGATTATACTGACTGACCTCAGAACAAAAGATCAGAGGAGCTGGAGATTTATTTATGACGTTCGATTATCTGGCTTTCAAGTTTCTACTAGATTGTTTCTTCCCTCATTCATTGGCTGGTGTTCTGGTTTGGTATAATCACTTTGTGTATTTTAAAGTTTAAGACTTAGAATCTTTTTCAGTGGTTTTAGATTTTATCCTAACAGTCTATGGTTGAATGGTTAGTGTTTAAGAATTGGTTTTGGCTTTTGTTTGTTTCTTCAGATTGTGTGTTTAATTATTATACTCACACACACACACACACACACACACACACACACACACACACACACACACACACACACACACACACACACACACACACACACACACACACACACACACACACACACACACACACACACACACACACACACACACTCCCGCTCCCCCTTCCCCCCACACTCAAACCCGTACACAGTGGCCTGGCACACCAAAAAAATGCTGGGTTAAAAACAACCCAATTTGGGTTATTTGGTAAACCAGCACTGGGTAAATATTGGACAGAACACACGCTGGGTTATTTTGACCCAATTGGGTTGGGTTGTGTGAATATGGATTATACAACCATGGGTTTATTTTACCATCAATTGTTTTTTTTTTACCATTAGTTGGAATGACATAGCAGCTCCATAGGTTATTTTCAGGAGGTGTGGCCTACTAGAGACGTGGGTTTCAGACAATTATTTTTGGCCACCTGTAACAGTAAATGTATCTGACAGCCACGCCCCTGCTAAGCCACGCCACTTGTCTTCTGAGCTCACCTACTGAGTCACATCTCGATAACTCAGCATCAATAACCCAGCAGTTTTTAAAGAAAACAACCCGACTAAGTGACCCAACACCTGCAACACAGCACTTAGTTCAACCAAACAACCTAGCATTTTTTAGAGTGCATGCTACTTCCCTGTTTACATGTGAAAGATAAACAAATGGATCCCAACTAAGCCTTCTGAACATTCTCATAACAGACAGAATTTGAGGTCCATCAGAAAATGTTTTACAGCCTCCCTGGGTAATCTCTTCATTCACTGTAATGCCAACTCTTTTGTGTATCTTGTGTGTGTGTGTGTGTGTGTGTGTGTGTGTGTGTGTGTGTGTGTGTGTGTGTGTGTGTGTGTGTGTGTGTGTGTGTGTGTGTGTGTGTGTGTGTGTGTGTGTGTGTGTGTGTGTGTGTGTGACATCTCGCTAGTGCTCCTCGTGGAAGTTAGCACTCCTGAAGGAAGTTAGAGGTAGTTTCGCGAGCCAATGCTAACTAGTGTTAGGGTTGAATGGGCCCGTGGACACGAAGCTAGGTTTAGAATTGGTGTTATGTCTAGGCTTAGGGTTGAGCCGGGGTGTGGACATGAAGCTATGGTTAGGGTTATGGCTAGTGGTCTGTATAATTCAGGAACGGCATTGTACATTGAACAAAAATATAAATGCAACATGTAAAGTGTTAGTCCCATGTTTCATGAGCTGAAATAAAAGATCCCAGAAATGTTACATACACAAAAAAAGCTTATTTATCTCAAATGTTATGCACAAATTTGTTTACATCCCTGTTAGTGAGCATTTCAAATTTTCCAAGATAATCCATCCATCTAAAAGGTGTGGCATATCAAGAAGCTGATTAAACAGCATGATCATTATACAGCTGCACCTTGTGCTGGGGACAATATAAGGCCATTCTAAAATGTGCAGTTTTGTCACACAACATAATACCACAGATGTCTCAAACTTTGAGGGAGCGTGCAATTGGCATGCTGACTGCAGGAATGCCCAACAGAGCTGTTACCAGAGAATGTAATGTTCATTTCTCTACCAATTTGTAAGTCGCTCTGGATAAGTGCGTCTGCTAAATGACTTAAATGTAAATGTACCATAAGCCAACTCCAACGTCATTTTAGAGAATTTGGCAGTACGTCCAACTGGCCTCACAACCGCAGACCATGTGTAACCACACCAGCCCAGGACCTCCACATCCGGCTTCTTCACCTGTGGGATCGTCTGGGACCAGCCACCCGGACAGCTGATGAAACTGTGGGTTCGCACAACTGAATAATTTCTGCACAAATTGTCAGAAACTGTCTCATCTGCGTGCTTGTTGTCCTCACCAGGGTCTTGACCTGACTGCAGTTCGGCGTCGTAACCAACTTAATTGGACAAATGCTTACCTTCAATGACCACTGGCACGCTGGACAAGTGTACTCTTCACAGATTAATCCCGGTTTCAACTGTACCGGGCAGATGTATGGCATTGTGTGGGTGAGCAGTTTGCTGATGTCAACATGGTGAACAGAGTGCCCTATGGTGGTGGTGGGGTTATGGTATCGGCAGGCATAAGCTATGGACAACAAAAACAATTGCATTTTTATTGATGGCAATTCGAATGCACAGATATACCGTGACGAGATCCTGAGGCCCATTGTCGTGCCATTCATCGGCCACCATCACCTCATGTTTCAGCATGATAATGCACAGCCCCATGTCGGAAGGATCTGTACACAATTCCTGAAAGATGAAAATGTCACAGTTCTTCCATGGCCTGCATTCTCACCATTGAGCATGTTTGGGATGCTTTGGATCGACATGTACGACAGCGTATTCCAGTTCCCGCCAATATCCAGCAACTTCGCACAGCCATTGAAGAGGAGCGGGACAACATTCCACAAGCCACAATCAACATACTGATTAACTCTATCCAAAGGAGATGTGTTGTGCTGCATGAGGCAAAGGGTGGTCATACCAGATACTGACTGGTTTTCTGATCCAAGCCCCTACCTTTTTTTAACAGATGCATATCTGTACTCCCAGTCATGTGAAATCCATAGATTAGGGCCAAATGAATTTATTTAAAGGGACTGATTTCCTTATATGAACTGTAACTCAGTAAAATATTTGAAATTGTTGCATGTTGCGTTTATATTTTTGTTCAGTGTAGGTTACTTCATGTCCAGTTCATGTTGATTGATACAGAGTTGATCTCAACTCTGCTTAGTAACACAGTCATCTTGTTTGTGGATTTAGGGCTTCCCCTTGGGGTTGAAAGACAAAAGTGTACCACCACCATTTTAAGGCTCATTAATTTAACCCAACTGACTTGGAATTGCTACAGTAGTTTGTTTAAAAACAAGCTACAGTGGTGCCACAGGCTACTGTACTGCAGACAGTCGTGTTTGAATTACAATATTCGTGACTTAGTTTACTCAAAAAAGCAGTATAAATTAAAGGAATACTTCAGGATTTTGGTAATGAGGCCCTTGATGTACTTTCCCAGAGTCAGGTGAACTCCTGGGAACCATTTTTAAGTCTCTGTGTCCAAATGAACGAAGTTAGAGGTAATTTTATGAGCTAATACTAACTAGCCCGCTAGTATCCTAGCAGATACCCATGGACTTCCAGTCAATGCGCTAACGCTAGTCTCAACCAGCACAGCCCTAACCCTAGCTTCCAGTCCACACCCCAGCTCAACATTAACCCTAGCCATAACCCGAACCCTAACCTTCGCTTCACCATGTCCACACCCTGGCTCAACCCTAACCTTAGTCTTAATCCTAATCTTAGCTATATGTTCACACCCCTGCTCAACCCTTTCACCTGCGCTGAGGATGTGTTGTGTGGCCATCTGTGGCCATCTGAGTCACCTCGGCAACACTAGGGTCATTCCTGTCATACAGCTCCCAGCGAGAGATCCCAAGGTGGTACCTCAGCCAGGCGGGTTGGGTCTCCGCACTTCATGTCCAATTAGCTCAGTCATAGCCATCCTCCTCGCTGTCACTCTGCCTATCAGGAAAGAGCAGGGGAAGATGGATGGGAAAACTAGCCAATTAAGCAATGAGTATCACAAATGTATGAAAAAAGTAATATGTCATGACAGAATTATGTACTTTGTTGTTATCAGTGGTCTTCCACTCCTCTTTCTCTCACTTACCACTCACTATCTTCACTACTTTTGTCACTGTCCTCCTCCTCATCTTCCTCCTCACTGTCCTCCCCCTTATTCTTTGACTTCAATTTCAGCAGCCAATCATCTTCCAGCAGATGTGGGTGTGGCAGGTTGTACAACGGGTGGCTGAAGAGGGCCTCGAGCTTGGGGCGACTGTGGACCTGTTGGCTCACTTTGATGGCCATTTTGGTTCCAATCAGATTTTTGTCCTTCTCCTTCTCCTTGACCATGTTGAATGAGGCCTCCGCCTTGTGGTCTATGTGGGCGGCCATTTTGGTAAAGTCTCCATTCATGAGACTTGTTGGTAATTTGTGTGGGCTGCTTTGTGAGGAAAAGGAGTGAGATCTCCCCTGTTGTCCAAGGGGACTAGTTCCAGGAAAAGAGAAAGAAGAGGAGGTGGAACAGGAGGAGAAGGAAGGGGTAACACAGGATGTTTGGAGGACGGAGAGACAGAAGAGGGCCAGGACGAGGTGGAGAGCCAGGGACAGACATGCCAATACCAGACAGACGGAATTAGAGATACGTCCCACGCCCTGCCTCTCCATGCTGAGAGAGAGTGAAAACTTCAATTCGCATTACCTCCAAATATAATGTGCTTTATAATATTAAAAACTCTGAAGAAGGCAGTTGTTGAGTCAAGAGTCATGACAGATTAACAGGCATAAAGGAAACAAGGGGAAATATAACAGAGACATAGCCTGGCAAGCAGGTGGACAGACAGACAGAAAAGACAGCCAGCCAGCCAGCTATCAGGCCAGCCAGCCAGCCAGTATTCCTGGTGCTTCAGAAAGAGACAGACAAGGCCTCCCGGGTGGCGCAGTAGTCTAAGGCACTGCATCGCAGTACTAGCTGTGCCACCAGAGATTCTGGGTTCGAGCCCAGGCTCTGTTGCAGCCGGCTGTGACCGGGAGGTCCATGGGGTGACGCACAGCGTCGTCCGGGTTAGGGAGGGTTTGGCCGGCAGGGATATCCTTGTCTCATCACGCACTAGCGACTCCTGTGGCAGGCCGGGAACAGTGCACGCTGACCAGGTGTATGGTGTTTCCTCTGACACATTGGTGCGGCTGGCTTCTGGGTTGGATGTGCGTTGTGTCAAGAAGCAGGTTGGGTTGTGTTTTGGAGAATGCGTGGCTTTCGACCTTCGCCTCTCCCGAGACCGTGCAGGAGTTGCAGCGATGAGACAAGACTGTAACTACTACCAATTGGATACCATGAAATTGGGGAGAAAAAAGGGGTTAAAAAAAAGAAAAGAAAGAGACAGACAAGTATGCAGCCAGCCACCAGACAGATACAGCCAGACAGTATTCTTGGTGCCTCAGAAAGAGAAAGACAGACAGCGACCTGGCGCCAGACAGCTATCCAGCCACAGTATTCCCAGTGCTCCAGAAACACCTCTAATAATCTCTTCTCTCCATCAAAGCATCGCTAAAGATAATCAATGTATTATTCAAGGTCCACCGCTCCAACATTCACAGTATGAAGCAGCAGCAGGCTGGCTAATGCATAACTAACTTTGTTTTTTCACAATGTGCCAAGAAGTTGTAAGACTCTCTCTTCCTCTCTCTCTCTGGCTCCTCAAAATGACATTTGTAGTATATTTTCCATTTTTTCCCTTTCTCTCCCTGACAGACTGCAGGGAGAAGCCAGGTTAGAGTGGCCTGGATGGATGATACAGTGAGGAGCCAGGTTAGAGTGCCCTGGATGGATGTTACAGTGAGGAAGGAACATTCATACACTTTACCCCTTTTTTGGGGATTTGTTTTTTTAGAACACCAGATACTTGCAATAGAAATACATATTTTAATGTGTAATTGGATTGAATTGTAGATGATTTATTACACATGACACACGCTCGCACACACACACACACACACACACACACACACACACACACACACACACACACACACACACACACACACACACACACACACACACACACACACACACACACACACACACTATGACGGGTCATCACCCACTGGCTCTCATTCTCTATTGACTGGCTCTCATTCTCTATTTTCAGCCTCATTAGTCTACAGCCCCCAGCCCTCCGTCTACTGAGCTTGCATGCCAAGTGGCACCCTATTCCCTATATAGTGCACTACTTTTGACCACCAGGGCCCTCCTTCCAGACACAGACACGCGCACATAGTGTAGCAGTAGGTCTCTTCTGACTTTACAAAGCACCCATGAGCACAGACCAGGTCAAATATTTGTACTCCTTCTCTCCTCTCCTCTCAGCTTCATCCATCTCTCCTCAATTCCCACGCTCCCCCTTTTCCTTTTACCCTCCCTCCAGCTCTCTTACCTGCTGATAAATGCATTCTTTATCTACCTCTATCCCTTTAATTCCTTCCCTCTGTCCCTGATTACTTCCTGGTGGGGCCAGTTTATTCCCTAGCATGCTGTACAAAGTCGTTGTTAGTGAAACACCATAGCTATGAGAGAAATGACATGAATAATGCATATCATGGTACTTATAGACTGTTCCCTATAGATGTTCATAGATCATTTTTAACCTGAGGCATTTTGTACAGAAAGTGTTGAAACAAAAAGAGCCAGTGTAAATGTGTTGCTTTATTGTTTATTTATTGGTGTATGTGTACTTGTAAAATGCACTTATAATGATGATACATTAAAATAACGTTGTTGTATTCTCTCAGTGTCTCTCGATCTCTTTCTCTCTCTGACACGCATGCAAACACATGTGCTCATACACATGCACGCACTCAGACACACACACACACACACACGCACACACACGCACACACACGCACACACAGAGAAAGACAGACACACAGATCAAAGCTTCAAAGCCCGTCCTGTTTCCCTCAGAGCGGTTAAAGCTTAATGTAGGTTGCTTGGAAACGATCCAGAATTCTCACCATAATTGGAGAGTCTGTTACTTCAAACCAACCAGAAGATGAATCTGTAAGGTGTAGATTTGGACTAAAAAGGAAGGCATGGTACAAGAACAACATTGACCTGATCTACTAATGTGTTGTACCTCAGAGACTAGGCAGACTTACTTATACAGTTGAGGAAGAGAGACAGGAGAGAGAGGGAGAGTGTTTCATGTTACAGATGGTGGGTGAAGTGATGGCTGGGCCAGCAGAGAGATGAGGGTAGAGCTCTTTGATGGCAGTCACTGTGGGTTGCGCTGGGGGTTCAGTCACTCACTGGCTACGAATGAATATTTAATTTCAATCCAGTGAAAGAGAGAGAGAGAGAGAGAGAGAGAGAGAGAGAGAGAGAGAGAGAGAGAGATGGATAGATGGAGAGAGTGAGAGAAGAAAAAGAGTGGGAGGAGAGGGAGAGATTAAGAGAAAGTAAGAAGAAAAAGAGATGGAAGGAGGGGAGAAATATGGAATAGAGGGAGTGAGGGGAAATATCATGCATGGGAAATGAACAGCAAGAGGGGACATGTGGAATACCAAGACATAGTGCTGGAAACATGTTAATTTGTCATGATATGACGGATCCAGAGATTCCACACACATAGCCACACACATGCACGCACAGTTAAATAATCCTTGTGTAATCCTGCATACTGGCATTCCAAAAGGACTGTCATCCTTATCCCACCCTCATAATGCCTTTTTTCTTTAACTCCCTGACTCTTTTTTCTCCATCAATCCATCCCTCTCTCCCTCTCTCTGTTCCAAGGCAACAGCTTGTGGGATAGTGCTCATCCTCCCTGTCTCCCACTGGGACAATCTGTCACTGGCTATGGAGAAAGAGAGAGAGTGTGTGTGTGTGTGTCAGTGTGTCAGACTGTGTGTGTGTGTGTGTGTGTGTGTGTGGTGGTGACAGAGCATGGAGGAAGTAGAGGGAAAATAGGAGGGGGAGGCCCCAACATGAAAAAAGACTACAGTTTATTATAGAATACAACAGTACTTACGGTATAATTATATACAGTTGAAGTTGGAAGTTTACATACACCATAGCCAAATACATTTAAACTCAGTTTTTCACAATTCCTGACATTTAATCACAGTAACAATTCCCTATCTTAGGTCAGTTAGGATCACCACTTTATTTTAAGAATGTGAAATGTCAGAATAATAGTAGAGAGAATTATTTATTTCAGCTTATATTTCTTTCATCACATTCCCAATGGGTCAGAGGTTGACATACAGTCAATTAGTATTTGGTAGCATTGCCTTTAAATTGTTTAACTTGGGTCAAACATTTCAGGTAGCCTTCCACAAGCTTCCCACAATAAGTTGGGTGAATTTTGGCCCATTCCTCCTGACAGAGCTGGTGTAACTGAGTCAGGTTTGTAGGCCTCCTTGCTTGCACACACTTTTTCAGTTCTGCCCACAAATTTTCTATAAGATTGAGATCAGGGTTTTGTGATGGCCACTCCAATACCTTGACTTTTTGTTCTTAAGCCATTTTGCCACAACTTTGGAAGTATGCTTGGGGTCATTGTCCATTTGGAAGATCCATTTGCGACCAAGCTTTAACTTCCTGACTGATGTCTTGAGATGTTGCATCAATATATCCACATAACTTTTCTCCCGCATGATGCCATCTATTTTGTGAAGTGCACCAGTCCCTCCTGCAGCAAAGCACCCCGACAACATGATGACGCCGCTCCCGTGCTTCACGGTTGGGATGGTGTTCTTCGGCTTGCAAGCCTCCCACTTTTTCCTCCAAACATAACGATGGCCATTATGGCCAAACAGTTCTATTTTTGTTTCATCAGACCAGAGGACATTTCTCCAAAAAGTACAATCTTTGTCCCCATGTGCAGTTGAAAACCGTAGTCTGGCTTTTTTATGCCGGTTTTGGAGCAGTGGCTTCTTCCTTGCTGAGCGGCCTTTCAGGTTATGTCGATATAGGACTCGTTTTACTGTGGATATAGATACTTTTGTACCTGTTTCCTCCAGCATCTTCACAAGGTCCTTTGCTGTTGTTCTGGAATCATGAAGTGCTTTGAGAGACTAGTCAAGGACCATATCACCTCCAGCCTACCTGACACCCTAGACCCACTCCAATTTGCTTACCGACCCAATAGGTCCACAGACGACGCAATCGCCATCACACTGCACACTGCCCTAACCCATCTGGATAAGAGGAATACCTATGTAAGAATGCTGTTCATCGATTACAGCTCAGCATTTAACACCATGGGTCTCGACCCCGCCCTGTGCAACTGGGTCCTGGACTTCCTGACGGGCCGCCCCCTGGTGGTGAAGGTAGGTAACAACATCTCCACCCCGCTGATCCTCAACACTGGGTCCCCACAAGGGTGCGTTCTCAGCCCTCTCCTGTACTCCATGTTCACCCACGACTGCGTGGCCATGCACGCCTCCAACGCAATCAGACGACACCACAGTGGTAGGCTTGATTACCAACAACGACAAGACAGCCTACAGGGAGGAGATGAGGGCCCTCGGAGTGTGGTGTCAGAAAAATAACCTCACACTCAATGTCAACAAAACAAAGGAGATGATCGTGGACTTCAGGAAACAGCAGAGGGAGCAGTAGTGGAGAGGGTGGAGAGTTTTAAGTTCCTCGGCGTACACATCACGGACAAACTGAAATGGTCCACCCACACAGACAGCGTGGTGAAGAAGGCGCAGCAGCGCCTCTTCAACCTCAGGAGGCTGAAGAAATTCGGCTTGTCACCAAAAACACTCACTAACTTTTACAGATGCACAATCGAGAGCATCCTGTCGGGCTGTATCACCGCCTGGTACGGCAGCTGCTCCGCCCATAACCGGAAGGTTCTCCAGAGGGTAGTGAGGTCTGCACACCTACACCACCCGATGTCACAGGAAGGCCAAAAATATCATCATGGACAACAACCACCCGAGCCACTGCCTGTTCACCCCGCTATCATCCAGAAGGCAAGGTCAGTACAGGTGCATCAAAGCAGGGACTGAGAGACTGAAAAACAGCTTCTATCTCAAGGCCATCAGACTGTTAAACAGCCATCACTAACATTGAGTGGCTGCTACCAACATACTGACTCAACTCCAGCCACTTAAATAATGGAAAAATTGATGTAATCAATTTATCACTAGCCACTTTATTACCCTACATTACTCATCTCATATGTACATACTGTACGCTAATACCATCTACTGCATCTTGCCATCTTGATGTAATTAAATGTGTCACTAGCCACTTTAAACAATTCCACTTTATATAATGTTTTCCTACCCCACATTACTCATCTCATATGTATGTACTGTACTCTATACCATCTACTGCATCTTGCCATCTTGATGTAATGTATCAATAGCCACTTTAAACAATACCACTTTGTATGTTTTCATACCCTACAATACTCATGTCATATGTATATACTGTACCCTATACCATCTACTGCATTTTGCCTATGCCGTTTGGCCATCACTCATTTATATATTTTTATGTACATATTCGTATTCATTCCTTTACACTTGTGTGTATAAAGTAGTTGTTGTGAACTGTTAGGTTATATTACTTGTTAGATATTACTGCATGGTCGGAACTAGAAGCACAGGCATTTCGCTACACTTGCATTAACACCTGCTAACCATGTGTATGTGACAAATACATTTGATTTGATTTGGGATTGATTTGCACATTTCGCACCAAAGTATGTTCATCTCTAGGAGACAGAACGAGTCTCCTTCCTGAGCAGTATGACGGCTGCGTGGTCCCATGGTGTTTATACTTGCGTACTATTGTTTGTGCAGATGAACATGCTACCTTCAGCCGTTTTGAAATTTCTCCCATGGATGAACTAGACTTGTGGAGGTCTACAATTTTCTTCTGAGGTCTTGGCTGATTTCTTTTGATTTTCCCATGATGTCAAGCAAAGAGGCACTGAGTTTGAAGGTAGGCCTTGAAATACATCCACAGGTACACCTCAAATTGACTCAAATGATGTCAATTAGCCTATCAGAAGCTTCTAAAGCCATGACATCATTTTCGGAAATTTTCCAAGCTGTTTAAAAGCACAGTCAACTTAGTGTATGTAAACTTCTGACCCACTGGAATTGTGATACAGTCGATTATAAGTGAAATAATCTGTCTGTAAACAGTTGTTGGAAATATTACTTGTGTCATGCACACAGTAAATGTCCTAACCGACTTGACAAAACTATAGTTTGTTAACAAGAAATTTGTGGAGTGGTTTAAAAACGAGTTTTAATGACTCCAACCTAAGTGTATGTACACTTCCAACTTCAACTGTATACTGAACAAAAATATAAACGCAACATGCAACAACTTCAAATATTTTACTGAGTTACAGTTCTGTCACGTCCTGACCAGCAGAGGGTGTTGTTGTGTAGTTTTGGTCAGGACGTGGCAGAGTATGTCTGTGTATGTGTGTTCTGGGTGTTGTATTTCTATGTGGGTCTGTGTGGCTCCCGATCAGGGACAGCTGGTTATCGTTGTTCCTGATTGGGAGTCATATAATTAGGAGTATGTTTGTCACTTGGGGTTGTGGGTGCTTGTGCTAACACTGCTAGTTTTGGTATGTACGTAGCATGTTGTTAGTTGTTTTTGTTTATTGGTTTTTTCCTGTGGATACTTTGCTCTTATATATTAAAAAGATGAGTATCTACATTTCACCTGCTGCAGTTTGGTCTCTTCAACACGGCTGTA
The DNA here is from genome assembly GCF_965601325.2 of Salmo salar. Lineage (NCBI taxonomy): Eukaryota > Metazoa > Chordata > Actinopteri > Salmoniformes > Salmonidae > Salmo > Salmo salar. The sequence continues at coordinate 56,505,507 of NC_138293.1, forward strand.
ATTATGACAAGTTCATATAAGGAGATATAAAGAAATAAATTAGGCCCTAATCTATGGATTTCACATGACTGAGCAGTGGTGAAGTCATTGGTGGGTGTGGGAGGGCAATAGGCCCACCCACTTGGTAGCCAGGCCAACCCACTTGGGGACCAGGCCCAGCCAATCAAAATGAGTTTTTCCACACGAAAAGGTTTTATTACAGACATAAATACTCCTCAGCAGCCCCCCACACCCCCCTTCAGACGATCGCGCAGGTGAAGAAGCCGGATGTGGAGGTCCTGGACAGGCGTGGTTACACGTGGTCTTCAGTTGTGAGGCCAGTTGGACGTACTGCCAAAATCTCTAAAACGACGTTGAAGGCAGTTTATGGTAGAGAAACTAACATTACATTCTCTGGCAACAGCTCTGGTGGACATTCCTGCAGTCAGCATGCCAATTGTAAAACTTAAGACATCTGTGGCATTGTGTTGTGTGACAAAACCGCACATTTTAAAGTTGCCTTTATTGCTAGTAAATACTAAAGTAATGTCCACAAAAACACTACAGTGAATACTGTAATATTTATGCCATATTATACTATAGTATTTTTTCCATGTGGGGGGATAGAGATGGAGAGAGGCAAGGGAGCAAATTAGAGAAAGCAGAGAGAAGACCTGAACAGAAAAGAGAGAAGGAAAAGCAATATTATTTTGCTCCAGCTGAATAGACGGAGAGAGAAATGAGACTAAGGCAGACAGAGCAACAAATAAAAAGGAATACATGAGGGAAATGGATGACTCAGGGAGAGGGAGAGCGAGAGACTAGAGGGTTCTGGGAATTTGGGATGATTTAGAAGAAGAAAAGAGAGCTAAGATTTAAAACCACTCTTACTGCTTGCACTCAATAACAGTGAGGCGGAATATGGAGCAGTATATCATTCGTTCTCTAGTCTAGGAGATAGGACGCTCTTAGGTTCACTCACACCCTGGGAGATAGGACGCTCTTAGGTTCACTCACACCCTGGGAGATAGGACGCTCTTAGGTTCACTCACACCCTGGGAGATAGGACGCTCCTAGGTTCACTCACACCCTGGGGGATAGGACGCTCTTAGGTTCACTCACACCCTGGGGGATAGGACGCTCTTAGGTTCACTCACACCCTGGGGGATAGGACGCTCTTAGGTTCACTCACACCCTGGGGGATAGGACGCTCTTAGGTTCACTCACCCCCAGGGAGATAGGACGCTCTTAGGTTCACTCACCTCCAGGGAGATAGGACGCTCTTAGGTTCACTCACCTCCAGGGAGATAGGACGCTCTTAGGTTCACTCACACCCTGGGAGATAGGACGCTCTTAGGTTCACTCACTGCCAGGGAGATAGGACTCTTAGGTTCACTCACCCCCAGAGGGATAGGATGCTCTTAGGTTCACTCACCGCCAGGGGAATAGGACGCTCTTAGGTTCCCTCACACTAAGGGAGTCATTTAGCAGATGCTTTTATCCAGAAGGACTTACAGGAGCAATTAGGGTTAAGTGCCTTGCTACATTACATTACTTCAGAGCTTGTCCTATAGATAAGAAGGACCACCAAGGGCCTAGCAGTAAATTGACTTCTCTAATATGAAACTACTACATCAAAGGGCAGATTGCTCTGTTGGTTGTAGTGTTAGCATGGTGGCTAATTAAAAGGGAGCTCTGCAGGGTTTTTGCCTTTCCTAGACCTCCAGCTGTCTCCCTTTTCCCTAGTCCACAACAGGGGTGTATTCAATAGCGCATAGCATAACCAAACGTTTTGCAACGGAAAAACAAAACAAGTGTTTCTTACTGGACAAATTCAGGTAGGTCCCTCCCCAGTTCGTCCCACTTGCTTCATAGTGAATAGACACTAGAGACATACTGTATATATAAATCCCCGGTCAACATACTGTCATTCACTTTCAACAAACAACACCCAAAAATCGGAAGATTTGAAAAAATTCATTTTTTTTTAATCACTTTCAGGAATCATTTCATGTGCAATGAATTTATGCAAACACACAGTGTTGAAGTGAAAACAACAATACAACGCATCAGTGTTATGGTACCTGGTGACATCCACAGTTGACAACATAAAGTTTTCTATCTGGCAATGAGACTGCATGCCTAGTTGATATTCATTGAAATGCAATGCCTAGGCCTAGGGAGTCAGAATAGCTCATGTAATATCAGTTGTGATACAGAATTCAGAACAACAACACCTATCCATGACATTCTTATAACAGTGGTGTGACAGAAAATAACTATTTCAACAATAAGCTCTTTCATAAAAAGCCCGTGACGATCATATACAAAATCAGATTCCATCTTCACATTCAAATTCAAGTATAAACTGTACATTGAGAGGATACAAAAGTCCCTGTGCTATCTTATCAGTTATAGGAGGAGTAGAGACACTGACATGGGTGGCTTATGGGACTCATGTCTGAAAGGTGAAGACTAAAGCTATACTACTAAAGACGGAGATAAACAAAAAAAATATCTAGAGAGGATTGGAGAACAGAGATTGTGTGAATTGAGAGCAACAAGAATCTAGAGAGAGGATTAGAGAAACAGAGATAGTGTGAATTGAGAGCAATAAGAGAGACTGAGAGAGAGTGTGTGCTTGTGTAAGGATGTTTTTCAGCAGATGGCATGGCAGCCCACCGAGACGACAGTGTGCCAACGTACAGGCGGTGTGGAGGAAAGACATGGAGCTGGATGCATTTTTTTTTCTTTCAAAGGTGAGCATGAGGAGATGATGAGAACACACACGCCACCTCGAGTTAAAGAAGTAGAGCAGAAAGTAATAGGGAAAGTGAGTGCGAGTGTTGCAGCCCCACTGAATTCCATCAGTAGGATAGTAGGAGAGACACCAGACTCCTTCATGCAGTGAACTCACTGTTCTGTAGAAACTATCACATCTGTATACAGATAAGACTTGGTCATTTTCATACTGTATGTGCACACACAAGGCAAGAGTGTGACATGCTGATATTGAATACAATATATCAAGAAATGACTTAGCCTAATCAATCAACGACGTAAGGGACATCACACACGCTCGCAAACACATGTACACACACGTACACACACGTACACACACACACACACACACACACACACACACACACACACACACACACACACACACACACACACACACACACACACACACACACACACACACACACACACACACACACACACACACACACACACACACCCTCCCTTCCCACCACACATACACGATCAGTAAATGACAAAGAAAAAGACTGCATAGCTCAGAGATGGGTGAATCATCCAGGATGTGTATATAAATATATAAATACACTTGTTAGGTAGAGACAGACTGGATGGGAGGGGTGTGTGTGTAGCCTGTGTGTGTTTTGTGTGTGTGCTAAGCGCACTTCCACACACACACGGCCAGGCTGCCTCCAAAGAACATGTAGAGCAGGTTCTTGACCTCGTGTGTCACCTCGAAGCCAAAGCCCTCCCCGATCACCACGTGCCACGAGCTGCCAAACTTTTTATCCATCGACTCCTTGATCATCTTCGCCGCATTCTGAAATGGAGAGAGCGTGAGAGAAGTTAGAGAACATACAGAAACCAAATCTGAAGCTGTAAATGTAAATTTTCATGCAAATCTACTATTTGTCATCAAATTCATGATGTTAGCGAAAATTCAGAGTTAAACGCACAGATGTTTAAAGTTATGGGATCCAATAATAACTGGACCGTCTGGTCCGATTCCAAACCAAATTCCTGGCTCCTATCCCTAAGCCCTTGTAAAGGAAAGGAGTTAGCAATATGGCTGAAACTCCATTCAGCCCACTGGGGGTCGAAAACGTATCCATAACAAGCACCTGAGGATAGGAACGAGGGATCCATTTGGAATCGGGCCTATGAGGGAGGAGAGGAAGTGATGGAGGGGGTAAAATACAGAGGGGAGGAGGAGAGAGACAGAAGGAGAGAGAGATGGAGAAAGAGAGAGACAACCAGTGTTCTAGTCCAGATGGACACACAGGGTTGCTGGCATGAGTGGTGAGGCAGGCTGACACAATGCCTGACTGGCTGAGTGGGTGGATTACATACAGGCCTGGTTTTAAAAAGTGACTGGGTCGGATGAGTGGGTGGATTAAAGAAATAGTAAGTGTGCTGTAATAATCAAGCTGCACAGTGTACAGACAGACAGATAGACATGGTCCTGACCTCATTGTTGGTGGCAAACTTCTCACAGGCTGTGACACACAATTCCATCGTTTCCACTCTCATCTCCTCTGGCATGTCTGTGTGCTGTGAATTAATCAGAACAATACATTACAACACTCATCATTTACTCCACGAAACCCAGTCACAACGCCTGTACTTGTGAACCACATATGTGTCACAGCAGCAAGACTCTGTCTCACCCTGATGAGTGGGAAGCTGTGGAGCCTCTTGTAATCAGCCTCCTCCTTCTTGCTCTCTGTCGTCTCTGCCATTCCCCTCTCCTTCTACTGAGAAAACACACCCACATTTGAATGGAAGCATAGCCTTCGGGCCACAATGTTTGTCAAGTAATAGCTATGAGAAAAGGCTGAACTGAAGAGACCCTCCTAGTCCTGCTCACTTCGTGTTCGTTTACTTATTCTACCCATGACAACACAAGCAAGGAATGTAGTGGCTGCAGGGTAGGTCACTATGGCCAGGAAAGTGACATGCATGACATTGTCAAGCATATGTTGGCAATTATCAAAAATGGGTGAAAGGTATCCACAGGGTTGACTAGCTAACGTTAGCTAGCTAGCTAGTAACGTTAGTCTTTAGACGTGTAACGTTAGCTATGAAAGCCAAGTTTAACATGTAGCTACCTAACTAGACATCTCACTAAAGTATCTGCCTTACTAGCTAACTGTAACGTTAGCTAATTATCTTGTGTAGGTTGTTGTCTTGCCTTCTCACTAACGTTCTCTTAGTTGCAATGCTGCAAGTTCATGAAAGAGTTGCAACCATTGTACGCCGTTATGAGCCATTCTTCTTTGAGATGTACTTGATTATGGATAGCAAGTTAACTAAATAGCTAGCTAGATAACCTAGCTAGCTACTTACCTCTGGCTAGTTTATCAGGAGAAGCTTGGTCCATTTATTGTTGACATGGAAACATGTCGGCCATAGCAACCGCTTCTTTCGTCCCGCTCTCCTTCTTCTCCTTGTGCGTTTCCGGCAGACTAGACTCTGTCTTGCGTATTGCTACCATTCTCAGGTCGGAGTGCGAATTACATATTCAAATATGAAATAGCCTCACACCCGTAGCAGGCCGGTGGAATAAAGAAACGACAGCAGCTCCCTTGCTATTTCGCGCTACCTCTCATTTGAGCCCAAAATCGTTACAAGCGAAAATGTGTTTATAACTCAGCCAACTAACAGAAAAAAAGTGATCCTATCCTCAGCAACAGGACATGCTTCACAGTCTCTACCTCCCCACAACTCCCACTTCCCATCTGGGGGTTTACACACTAACAATGACCCAACCTTAACCTTGTCAACAGAACCCCATCCCTCCTTTCACTCCCCAGGTATACCTACGACCCTCCTCACAGAACCAGCTGCTCTCTCTCCCACTCACGTTGCCACCCCTGGGTCAACCCCTCCACTATGATGCTCCTACATTCCATCCCCCCCTAACAGGACCACCACATCTACCTCCTCCTTCTTCAGAGCTGCCTTCGCTACCTTATTTGCAGCAAGGCTCAGTGTAACATGGCAGTGTTGCCATTGTTTATAAAAGTTTTTCTTTGTAATGTCGAAATATCCATGTCTTCAACACCCATATCACACACTCACAAACTGTAAATATGTGTGCTTATGTTGCTTATGTTGTACTAGCAATTGGTGAGAGAGAGCCTCAAATATCACATTCAATTGTACATATTCACTGTATTCATGAATCGCAGCAAAGTTGGTTCCTGTTTCAATCACATCTTTGGTCATGTTCTCGTGGGTCAAACAAGAACACCCTAATGACTGGTTGACAATAGCGCTTCGCACAATGCATGCAATGGCTGCAGGATGAAGTTGGTGAAGAGCAACTGAAGACATTTGCAGTCGACTGCAGTCATAACTTCATGACCTTTGGTCACATGCTTTTTGTAAAGTTCATGCAGTTGTTGCGTAAGTCTCACAATTTCTATCCCCATAATGCAAGGCTTGACAAAAGTGATCTGCTCGAACGCACTCCCTCTTTTCACAACACTTCGATACCGCTACAACTAAAAGTGATTTTCGTAGCAGGTTAGGAGAACATTTTCGCTGAACCCTAACTCTTTTCCAAACCTTAGCCAAATGATCCTACTCTGTTAAATAAATTCTCCTGACCTGCTCCATAAGTTCTCCTAACCTGCTGTGAAAAAGTCACTTCAGGTCGTAGCTGTATCGAAATGGCGTGGAAAGAGTGGCCGTGTTTGAGCAGACCATATTTGTCAAGTCGGTTACCATCGTTGCAATATGGGGTTATAATAGTTGTCGACTGCATGAACTTTACAAAAATCACTTGATCAACAGCAACCTCATCCTGCAGCCATCACCTGCATTGTGGGAGGCTCTATTGTTAACCAATCATTAGGGTGTTTTTGTTTAACCCACTCGAATGTGACCGAAGATGTGACAAACAGAAACCAACTTTGCCACAATTCATGTATACAGTGGATTATGTACAAATTAATGTGATATTTGAGTCTCTCTCTGTCACCAATTGATTGTACAATGAACACACATACAAGTTGAAGTCGGAAGTTTACATACACCTTAGGCAAACACATTTAAACTCAGTTTTTCACAATTCCTGACATTTAATCCTAGTAAAAATTCCCTGTTTTAGGTCAGTTAGGATCACCACTTTATTTTAAGAATGTGAAATGTCAGAATAATAGCAGAGAGAATGATTTATTTCAACTTTTTTTTCTTTCATCACATTACCAGTGGGTCAGAAGTTTACATACACTCAATTAGTATTTGGTAGCATTGCCTTTAAATTGTTTAACTTGGGTCAAATGTTTTGGGTAGCCTTCCACAAGCTTCCCACAATAAGTTGGGTGAATTTTGACCTATTCCTCCTGACAGAGCTGGTGTAACTGAGTCAGGTTTGTAGACCTCCTTGCTCGCACACTCTTTTTCAGTTCTGCCCACAAATTGTCTATAGGATTGAGGTCAGGGCTTTGTGATGGCCACTCCAATACCTTGACTTTGTTGTCCTTAAGCCATTTTGCCACAACTTTGGAAGTATGCTTGGGGTCATTGTCCAGCTGGAAGACCCATTTGCGACCAAGCTTTAACTTCCTGACTGATGTCTTGAGGTGTGCTTCAATATATCCACATAATTTTCCTACCTCATGATGCCATCTATTTTGTGAAGTGCACCTGTCCCTCCTGCAGCAAAGCCCACAACATGATGCTGCAACCCTCGTGCTTCATGGTTGGGATGGTGTTCTTCGGCTTGCAAGCCTCCCCCTTTTTCCTCCAAACATAACGATGGCCAAACAGTTCTAATTTTGTTTCAGACCAGAGGACATTTCTCCAAAAAGTATGATCTTTGTCCCCATGTGCAGTTGAAAACCGTAGTCTGGCTTTTTTATGGCGGTTTTGGAGCAGTGGCTTCTTCCTTGCTGAGCGGCCTTTCAGGTTATGTCGATATAGGACTCGTTTTATTGTGGATATAGATACTTTTGTACCTGTTTCCTCCAGCATCTTCACAAGGTCCTTTGCTGTTGTTCTGGGATTGATTTGCACTTTTCGCACCAAAGTACGTTTATCTCTAGGAGACAGAACGAGTCTCCTTCCTGAGCTGTATGATGGCTGCGTGGTCCCATGGTGTTTATACTTGCGTCCTATTGTTTGTACAGATGAACGTGGTACCTTCAGGCATTTGGAAATTGCTCCCAAGGATGAACCAGACTTGTGGAGGTCTACAATTTCTTCTGAGGTCTTGGCTGATTTCATTTGATTTTCCCATGATGTCAAGCAAAGAGGCACTGAGTTTGAAGGTAGGCCTTGAAATACATCCACAGGTACACCTCCAATTGACTCAAATGATGTCGATCAGCCTATCAGAAGCTTCTAAAGCCATCATTTTCTGGAATTTTCCAAGCTGTTTAAAGGCACAGTCAACTTAGTGTATGTAAACAATTGTTGAACAATTACTTGTGTCATGCACAAAGTAGATGTCCTAACCGACTTGCCCAAACAGTAGTTTGTTAACAAGAAATTTTGGAGTGGTTGAAAAACGAGTTTTAATGACTCCAACCTAAGTGTATGTAAACTTCCGACTTCAACTGTATATATTTTCAGTTTGTGAAACGGGGGTTGGAGAAAAGTTTATTATAATTAACAATGGCAACATTGACTTGTTGCACTGAGCATGCTGTTGGAAAACCACATCAGTATCCGACTGTCGGCTGTCGCAGATTAACCTCCCCCTACTTCACTCGACTTTCTTCTACAGTTGGTTGCTTTCACATTACCAATCAAACTAGCCCAGTGTTCCTCTTTCATTCCATAGAGGAAAGAGCAAGTGAGGGTATAACTTCTGGAAATAACTTCCATGAAATCCATAACTAAATGTTTTCACTGTAGTCTCTGGTCAACATTGAAAACAGTTGTTAATGTCCAAAAAATGTACAACCATTGAATCTATATGTTTTGACCAAGACAGTTTATAATCTAAGGTATCACCAAGTAATTTAGTCTGCTCAACATGTTCAACATCCACACCATTTATTACCAGATTCAGCTGTGGTCTAGAACTTAGGGAATAGTTTGCACCAAATACAATGCTCTTAGTTTTACAGATATTCAGGACCAGTTGATTACTAAAACAGACTGCAACTCTTTGTTAAGGGTTTCAGTGATTTCATTAGCTGTGGTTGCTGATTTGTATATGGTTGAATCATCAGCATACATGGACACACATGCTTTGTTTAATGCCAGTGGCAGGCCATTGGTAAAAATAGAAAAGAGTAGAAGGCCTAGAGAGCTGCCCTACGGTACGCCACACTTTTGAATTATGTTTGAATTAGATAAGCTTCCTTAAAAAAAATCTATGAGTTCTATTAGATAGATAGCTATGAATCCACAATATGGCCGAGGTTGAAAAGCCATAACACATAAAGAAAATTATATCAAAGGCTGCACTGAAGACTAACTGTACAGCTCCCACAATCTTCTTATTATCAATTTCTTTCAACCAATCCTCAGTCATTTGTGTCAGTGCAGTACATGTTGAGTGCCCTTCTCATTAAGCATGCTGAAAGTCTGTTGTTAATTCTTTTTAAAGAGAAATACCATTGTATTTGGTCAAACACAAAAAAAAAAAAATTGGGGGGGGGTATCGTCGGATCGAGGCCACAGTGTCCCCCGAACCAACCCCTGTCTCAGTCTCCAGTATCTATGCTGCAATAGTCTATGTGCTGGGGGGCTAGGGTCAGTCTGTTATATCTAACGTAATTATCTTGTCTTATCTGGTGTCCTGTGTGAATTTAAGTATTGTATGCTCCAGTTTCAACTGTTCTGCCTGCGGCTAGGGAACCCTGACCTGTTCAACGGATGTGCTACCTTGTCCCAGACCTGCTGTTTTTGAATCTCTCTCTGTCACACCTGCTGTCTCGACCTCTGAATGCTCGGCTATGAAAAGCCAACTGACATTTACTCCTGAGGTACAGACCTGTTGCACCCTCTAAAACCACTAATTATTATTTGACCCTGCTGGTCATCTATGAACGTTTGAACATCTTGAAGAACAATCTGGCCTTAAATGGCCATGTACTCCTAAAGTCTCCATCTGGCACAGCCAAAAGAGGACTGGCAACCCCTCAGAGCCTGGTTCCTCTCTAGGTTTCTTCCTAGGTTCCTGCCTTTTTAGGGAGTTTTTCCTAGCCATCGTGCTTCTACATCTGCCTTGCTTGCTGTTTGGGGTTTAAGGCTGGGTTTTTGTATAGCACTTTGTGACATCTGCTGATGTAAAAAGGTCTTTATAAATACATTTGATTGATTGATAGTGGATGTAAGCAATGTCCCCACGTGCTCTGGCAGCTTTCATGGCTGGGATCAGTTCATTCCTTTTCTAGCACACAGCTGTTGATAAAGATGTACTGTATGTTCCTCTCAAGTTCTTGGCTCTTTCCATAGCAGCTACCTTGTCCTTGAACCTCAGGAACTTGACCACTATCGGCCTGGGCCGGTGGTGGGTTTTCCAGTCCTGTGGGGGCACTCCACCTCAATCTTCCTGTGGTCCATATTCAGTTTTTCCGAGATAATTTCCCTCACTTTGTCCTCAGACTCCGTCCAGGTTTCATGTGGCGATTCTGCAATTCCGTCCATGTTGTTCCGCCTTGATTGTCCCTCAAGATAATCAGATTTCTCCGTCATTGTTATCATGGATTCACATACTGAATTGATGTCCTCTCTCAATGACTTTGCTGTCATCTTGCCGTTCTCCTGTTTAAACTCATCGAGCTGACCCTGGGAGAACTGCAAACTGTTCTTCAGGTCCTGGAACTCTCTGTCAGGTCATCCATTCTTTTATTAGTTGACTCCACTAGTATTTGGGCACAGCTATTTTCTTGTTGTTGTAACAACTCTTTTTGTTCATTTAAAATATCCTACATTTAGGTTACGTTGTTAGTCCTTGCAGTTCCAGACAGGGCAGGTCACAGGGAAGATTGGAAACAACAACAACAAACAGCAGAAATCTAGACAGCCACAAGCCCGGGTCAATCCGCAGTCCCAGCCACAATGGCTAACCGCGTTGCGGGCTGCATTCTAGCCCTCAAGAAAACCCAGCTAGCTTGATAGGCAACTAGCTAGCAGCTAGGCTAGCTGCTACACTAAGCAGCTCCTCAGACCCTGCCTTGGTCAGCAGGATAACTGGACAGATAATAGCTGTCCCAGCAACTGATGCCAACAGCGTGACGGGAAGCTAACTAGTAACCAAACTTTAAAACATTTCCATTATGCTTAATTCTATGTAAAAATATGTTTATTTTTCTGCATATCTAAGCATACCTTTTGAGGTGTCTGTATCCTCCTGACTGGTGGTTATTTATTTCAAGAAACTAAATATGCTTAGCTGCATCTCTGCCAAAATCTTGGTAAAATACTGAAGGAATGTAAATCTTATTCAGTAGATTTAGTAATTTCTTACTTTTCTAAAGTCTACTAACCTTTCCAGCAGGCATGCCAGCTAAAATAGTTAGTCAAGCTAGCTACTCTAACTTGATTGATAGCCTAAAAATGGCTTCTTGGTAGCTAGTTATGAGGTTGGGAGATTGGGAACATATCTGGGCTAGCTAAAGCCAACTTAATAAAATTGCTAGGTGGCTAGTAGTATTACAAGTCTTCATGCTCTCTTGAGAACCTTGATGATCTCGAAATGGAGTCAGTCGGCAGTGGTGAGCGCTCTGAAGTTGAGCCAGTTCAGGATGTAGTGGGTCTACCTGCAGCAACAGGTGTGGTAGAGCCTTCCAGCGTTTGCCCTGAGAATCTTACCAAAGTTGATTTTGGACCGGTAGGAGTGAGATTTTTGGAAAGAGTGGATTCCTACTTTTTGGCCGACCCATATGTTGTGTCAAGCTGGGTAAAGGACAAACTGGAAATGGTTACATCTGTGAAAGTTTTGAGAAGTGGAATTGTTGAGATTTTTGTGTATCTGCCTCCCAGAGGAAGTCGGTGCTTCGAGTCACACAGCTCGGGGCTCAACCTGTGGCCTGCTTTGCCCTCCGGAGCAGCGCTGGAGCAGGGTTCCGCTAAACAGGGTGATCAGTGGGGCAATGTTGAGTGTAGAGGTGGATCAAATGAAAAGGAATATTCCTAGTGTTTGTGACGCCCGCCTTTAAATGTGATGTAGACCCGGTGGCAATGATGAGACTAAGAATACCCTGTCTGCCTTGTTGAGCTATGACACAGAGTTTCTACCTGATAAAGTCAGATTAGTTTATATTTGCTATTCTGTGAGGGGCTATGTTCCGAACCCGTTACTGTGCTTTAGGTGCCAAGGATTCGGACATGTTGCAGCAGCGTGTAGATCTGTGAGATCCCACGCTGTGAAAAATGTTCAGGAGAGCATAGTCAGAGGGAGTGTACATTTGGGGTAGAGACAGCACTACGTGTCAACTGTGGGGGTCCGAATTGCTCTGTGAGAGAGAGACAGGTTGAGATTGTTAGAATTTGAGTGGGGAAGAAAGTTTCCCCACTCAGTGAAGGTGAGTGAGTCGACTGGTATCCCTCCAGTGAGTAGGCCTGAAGAGAGAGCGCCAGAGAAGATTAATTATAGTGAGGTTGGATTTTTTGCATTTATAGCCATGGTGATCAACTGCACTGATGGAGCGGAAATAACAGAAGATAGATGTGGTAGTTGCAGCAGCAGAGAAATATTATGGTGTGAGAGATTTTAGTGCAGAAGATCTACAGGAAGTTTTGAGAGGAGGTGTTCCATCCACCCAGGCTGACAATCTGGTGTAGGATCATTTAGGGCCAAAGTAGTGGGATGGGGTGCTGGGGTTTTGGTATTCTGTATAGGTGCAGGGTTACGTGGTAGTGGAATGGGGTGGTAGGTTAGCGGTATGGTGTATAGGTGCCGGGTTACATGGCAGTGGGATGGGGTGGTAGGGTTTTGTTATGGTGTATAGGTGCAGGGTTAGATGGTAGTGGGATGGGTTGGTAGTTTAGTGGTGTAGTGTATAGGTGCAGGGTTACATGGTAGTGGGATGGGATGGGGTGGTAGTTTAGTGGTATGGTGTATTGGTGCAGGGTTACATGGTAGTGGGATCGGGTGTTAGGTTAGGGGTGTAGTGTATAGGTGCAGGGTTACATGGTAGTGGGATGGGGTGGTAGATTAGTGGTATGGTGTATTGGTGCAGGGTTACATGGTAGTGGGATCGGGTGTTAGGTTAGGGGTGTAGTGTATAGGTGCAGGGTTACATGGTAGTGGGATGGGGTGGTAGTTTAGTGGTATGGTGTATTGGTGCAGGGTTACATGGTAGTGGGATCGGGTGTTAGGTTAGTGGTATGGTGTATAGGTGCAGGGTTACATGGTAGTGGGATCGGGTGTTAGGTTAGTGGTGTAGTGTATAGGTGCAGGGTTACATGGTAGTGGGATGGGGTGGTAGTTTAGTGGTATGGTGTATTGGTGCAGGGTTACATGGTAGTGGGATCGGGTGTTAGGTTAGGGGTGTAGTGTATAGGTGCAGGGTTACATGGTAGTGGGATGGGGTGGTAGTTTAGTGGTATGGTGTATTGGTGCAGGGTTACATGGTAGTGGGATCGGGTGTTAGGTTAGTGGTGTAGTGTATAGGTGCAGGGTTACATGGTAGTGGGATGGGGTGGTAGATTAGTGGTATGGTGTATAGGTGCAGGGTTACATGGTAGTGGGATCGGGTGTTAGGTTAGTGGTGTAGTGTATAGGTGCAGGGTTACATGGTAGTGGGATGGGATGGGGTGGTAGTTTAGTGGTATGGTGTATTGGTGCAGGGTTACATGGTAGTGGGATCGGGTGTTAGGTTAGTGGTATGGTGTATAGGTGCAGGGTTACATGGTAGTGGGATTTAAGTTGTCCCATTCCCCTTTTCCTTTTTTGGGGGGAGGGTGACCAAAATGTGCAATCCGCTCTCCGACCTGCGAAAGGCACGAATACACAACCCAGCATATAGTCTGCCGGAGAACCAAACGAAGCAGAATGGTTGTGCATTTCTTTCTGCCTGCCAGAGCCCCCGTGCAACTAGTCTCAACCAACATTTCCAGTGTCACAATGATCATTTTTCCAGTCTCTGTGTTTGTGAAATAGTAATTGCAATATTCTCAGTACAACTTTTGTCTTGTAGCTGTGTGGACTTGGAAACAGGTATGCTATTTATTGTTCACACAGTTTTGCATTGTTCCTTGCCTGATATTTATTGCACTTACCAGACTACAGCCATATTCATAAATGTATACACTGATTCTTTGTAGTAAAAGCTATATATTTTTCGATCATCCTGTGTTGTGTTTTTCCATATCCTGTACCCATCTCAGGTTTCCATTGACCCTGCCCTATTCAAGCACCTGTGGCTTGAAGAAAAGGCTTCAAACTGATGCTGAAGGGGGGGGGGGGGGGGGGGGGGGGGGGGGGGGGTGTGTGTGTGTGTGTGTGTGTGTGCCGTGCGTGCGTGCGTGTGTGCGTGCATGTGTGTGTGTGTACAATTCAGTGTGTTTGGAGCAGTGGTGTTTTAAATTGAGCCTGTGGCGTGTGTCCTGGACAGCACAGGATGTGACTGGCAGCAGTGCGAGGGTTTGTGTGTCAGTGAGTAACAGGATGGTCACTAAGTAACCTAACACACACATAGTAGCTAATCTGCACGCAAAGTCCAAAGACATGCAATCACATGGAGAACATGCACAGTGAAGATCATTGAATATAATTTCCTATTCATGTGTTATAGCCACCATCTAAGGCTGACATTATAATCAATAATGTTGAAACTGGGTGAGATGTAGTAGGTTATTAGTTGACAGAGAGGAAAAGAAAGGAAATACACAGTACTCACATTCGAAATAGACTTTACTTTTGGCTATTTGAGCTTTTCTGGCTGTGCATTTCAAAACCAGTGAAGACAAGGACATAAACACACATAGAGTATACCAACTCTGACAGGAAAAGAGAGGAAAAAGACAAAGATGCCAAATTTGCCTAAACATCGACCTACACATGAAGTAAAAACCTGTTAAAAAATACAGGTAATACAAAGAGTAATTTTCCAAACACCGGCTATAAGACATTGTTTGGTTAATAGAGAAAATATCTGGTTTATTAATTTTCTAAGCGGTACAGTTTGCCACAACATCACATAGACCATAGAAGTGCAGACATAAGCCGAACAGACCAGAGGCAGGCAAAACACTGATCAGACGGCAAAATGATGTTGGAATCATAACTTCAGCAGAGAAATGAATAGACATTACTTTAATATGGGTAAAGATACCCAGACAGGCACTTGCCACTAAGTCATAACCAGGGGCAGCGACAGTGACGTGCGGTCAGGGTAGGCAGTGTGGAAATGAATGAAAAAAGAAGTAATGAAAAATAAATAAATAGAAATGTTATCAATAAACTTTGCAAGAGGATAGTCAGAGCTCGCCCCTGCCTATGGATGTCACACACATTATCTGCTGCCTTTTGGTGGTTATATTCATTTTACTTCTAGCTAAAGTAAGCTGATTAGGATGGCTAACACATTGCATCTGAAATAGTTTTCTAGCGAAACGGTGTGAAGACCAACACCTGAGTTTAGAGACCTACATCTAAAGAAGGGACAGAAAAGAACACGATCATTTCAATCTGAGTGGTATCAACAGAAAGACTGGCTCTGTGGCTGCAATGCTAGCAGCCGACTCTACTGCTTCCCCTGCCTGCTGTTCTGCACCAGCGACAGCGTGTGGACAAGAGTCGGTTACTGCGACTTGAACAATTTGTCTATGAGAAACCTGTCTCACATCCAAAGCCAGATAGCGCTTAAGATATTTGGCAGCTGGCGGATAGATCTGGCATTGAATGAACAACGGAGATTGAACATCAACATGCACAATGCAAAGGTAAAAGAGAACCGTGACATTTTGAAAGCCCTAGCTAATAAATGTTACAGCATGCTACCTAGGTAAACATGAAGTTGGCATTTTGCGGCAACGATGAGAGTGCCAGCACATCAGCCAGGCCTAGGTGCCACTATGTGGAACTATTACATTCCTTTATTGATTTTTTTTTTACAGTATGATGGAAATTACAAGATGATGTTATAATTCTGTTATTGCATCAAATGGTTGTTTTATGCAACAGAATAAGGGGTTGTTAGAATGCTCATCTGTGTGTGTTCTACTGAGGATGGGCCTCTGGAAGATTTACAAATGTCTTTGGGGATACCGCATTCCAGAGCATGAGTTAATGTTTCTGTTCTACACGGTACCATGGAGACGTGGCTCCAGTATGGAGTTGGGGGGGCCAAACACTGGTCTCTACAAGCTCATTGAGTTCTCAGTGATCACCTCCAGGGGTGATTACCGACCAGCTCCATTATTGCACTAATTAAATAATAAAGTTTGATTGTTTTGAAGAAATCTTAAAAGTCTCTCCTTTTGATTACAATAATTCCACCACAACAGTTAGCAACCCATCTAGAGACCGCCACCGTGTTTCCTTTTTGCTCATGACCTAAGATGGGATTTTCAAGGAAACTGATCCGCTCTTGTGTTCTGCAGAACAAATTGATGGATATGGGTGTCTGCCATTCCCAGATCAGTGACACAATGAAAGCACTGGGATGGCAGCGGCACAACTTTGATCGTTTCTATGAGTGATTCGAGCAGAAATGCAATGATCTGGGCCTGGCACGAAGCGAAACTCGTAGTAAACAGCCAATCAGAGTAGAGAGGGGGCAAATCAACAACAACATACTGGACAATATCAATGTTCAGATGAGAGCCAGGCTTGACCACTTTGGTGAACTTAATTTCCTTGGCTTAGTGGACTGCAAAAAATGTGAAACAATGTCACAAAAATTTGACACCAGCAAACAAGAGCCTGTCTAAATATGCCAAGTACTTTTGTTAGACTTAAGGCTGATCTTGTTGGATTGTACAGTTCACAAATGATACCAGACAAATCACCTGGACAGCTCATCAGCTTTTTGTTACAGCGTGACCTGACACAGACTGTCACAAGGCAACAAAGTTACTGCAGCTGATCCTCACCATAACAGCCACAGCAGCATCCATTGGGAAGTCATTTTCTGCACTGAAAACGGATAAAGACATACAGTCGAAAACCAGAGCGATCAAGCACGACTCTCATCCCTTGCCATCATCTCCATCACATTGAGACCAAGAGACTTTTAAAACTGAGGGCCAACAGGGAGGAGTTTTACAGTTCAGTCACTGACATCTTTACCCAGAAGGATAGACTAACGTACTTTGTTTACAGGTAAACAGTTGCGCTGTCTACTATTATGACATTACATGTCTAATGACATTACATGTCTACCACATAGACCATAGAAGTGCAAGTATATATCTCAATCAGTAGTGCTGACTACTAGGCATTTTGTGTGTGTAGCGCTGTCTACAAGTAGACCTACTCGCTAGGATTTGGGTCGCTGTCTGTGGTGCTGAAAGTCGCCTATTCGCGCAGGGCAGTTGCGTGGGGCACAAGCGATTAAAGCCTGTGAAAGCGTGTCTAATGGTTGCGCCGCCTATCTGCTGCTGTTTGATGGTTGGTTGTGGTTGTCTGATGGTCATCTTTGTGATCGTGTCATACCGATAAACCCAGCTTTATGAGCCTTTATGAGTCTCAGTAGAATGGCCTCAGACCTCACCGCACGTCACAAGGTGTAGAAGATCAAAGGGGATTTCATACATTGAATTAAATATGGATGTGCACTGATACGTAAAATGAATACATGTATGCAGTATAACGACACATTTAAACCCATTGTTATTTCTATAGCTTTTTTACATTGAATATAAAAGCATTATATAAATAACACAGTTTATACATTTCAGTACAACTTGGTACCAATACCTATTCTGGTGGTCTAGAAAGTATCAAACCTTGTGCTATACCATATTGTGCAACAAAGTTAACCAATAAGCTTGAGTAATGCCACTGACAAAGTCTAAGACATCTTTTCTGGATCAATTCAAGCCACACATTCGCATTACTGGATACAGTTATTGAATTTAAATGAGGTAATATCTCTATATCTGTAGTTCTTATTAGTCCTAGGGAATGATTAGCCATGCTGTATTACTAAGATACAGACTATTTATACAAATATTAACGAGAAGGGATATGAATAGAGAGACAGTAAGAATGCTGTTTTGAAACAAGTCGAGACAAAAAAAAATGATTTAACAAATCAATGCTATACAGACACGATTGTGTGTTCTTAATGTCTGCATATAAAATGTTGTATAAAATCATAATGTACACTTGAGTTATCCCCTTCAGTTAGACACATGTCAGAGGATAGAGAACGCTATAGATCCCAAATTTTTAGCTCCTATTAAGAAAACAAAATGGGCTCCTAGGGCCTAGTGCCTGGCCACAGACCAAGTCCAAAGCAGCAGTTCAAATGTAGAAGTACGTATGCCTAGCCTACCCACTCTCTGTCCTGTAGCTCTGAATAAACTTCACCAACAATAGATGTAAAACATAGATAAATAAAACGTGCAAAGCAAAACAACATTTCCCCTTGAGGGATAAATAGTCTTTATGAGTAGTTATGAAACCAGTGTTACTCCCACTTCTAACAAAGTGCTTCATTCCCCTATTCCCTTACTCCCTTTCACCCTCACTCCACCCGTCAATTTACTTCACAAATTCACAATGCACAATATACTGAACGTTGCGGATAGAAATGTGATGAATAGAGTTCCCATGATTCCTTAATCTACATGTCAGTTAGGCATTCCTGCTGTTCTACATAACAAGTCGTTCAGATAGAAATATGTTACCTCCACAATGTTTTGCCCTACTGAACACAGCTCAGGGCTCTCAGTCTCAAAGTAGGAATGCTGATGAAAGATCAGCTTTGCCTATTAGATCATAATAAATAAGATTACATGTATAATATGACATGTACAGTCCTACTTATGGCTGGGAATTGCCAGGGATCTCACGACTATTATCACGATACTTAGGTGACAATACGATATGTATTGTGATTCTCACAATTCTATATGTATTTTGATTCGATACTGCGATTTTATTGCAATTTGATGTTCCAAAGCTATTGCTCTCTATACGTCTGCTGCAGAGAGACAGGAGAGCATGAGAAAATGAGTTTTGATCAGTCATGGAAGTAAAAGCATTGAAAACATGTTGCCTCTATTTAAAAAGAAGATGGAGAGCAACAAAAAAAACGGATTTTTGGCGCAGGCATAGCTGACTAGCGCTAGCTAACGCTACCTAGCAACAATAACAAAAAGTAGCGCTATAATATTGTCCAAAATAGTATTGCAATATGTAACTGTATTGATTGTTCCCCGATCACTAGTCCTACTCTGAGATGGTTTGTGAATAAGGTCCCTGGCTTCCTTCCCCTCACAGTGGGGTGTTGATGCGTTTGGCAGCGCAGGGCTCCCTGGGCACCTTGATGGCTCCTCCGAACACCTCTACTTCCCGGTTGGTCCAGGGGGCCACATTACCCTTTGGCTGGGGGCTGTGCTGGCTGCAGTGGGCCAGGCTGGATACCTCGCTGGGGGTCAGGACCCGCTCCCATACGTTCCACTGGGATAGCTCCCCCACCAGGGCCTGGGACGAGTCGAAACGTCCGCCCAGAGTATCCTACAGGAAGAAGGAGGTGGAGAAGTGAAAGGGGTGAAAAGAGGAAGGGATGTTTCAGAGTTTGGTCTAGTGGTAACTCCGGTACTTGGCATTGCCCTGAGAGACTGGGGTTTGATGTTCAAGTCCACCACTTCAAATCTGCATGTTCCGCTCATCTGCCCCCTTTCATTTCACCCCTGTGTCTATATCTCAATGAACAATAAAATAAGTTCTCCTTTAAAAACAACAACCCCCTATAGGTCTAT
Organism: Salmo salar; assembly: GCF_965601325.2. Taxonomy (NCBI): domain Eukaryota; kingdom Metazoa; phylum Chordata; class Actinopteri; order Salmoniformes; family Salmonidae; genus Salmo; species Salmo salar. The sequence goes on from NC_138293.1 coordinate 56,525,088, forward strand.
GCTGTTGCGGTCTCTTCCACCCATCACTCCTGGCCTCACCAAAATACCAACCCATCCAGGTCTTACCTGTTCCTGCCCCAGGATGAGGACTCCCCCAGGCCTGATGTGGTGCCAGGCTGCCAGGCCCTGCCCCTCTCCTCTCAGCTTGCCCCCCTGGTAGGCCTGCCACGCCCCGCCTCTCTGGCTCCAGCTTACACAGATGTGGTGCCAGCTGCCCCGGGACAGGTTCAGAGGTAACTCTGCCGCCTAGGGGTGGGAGGACAACAGTGCGGGTTAGTATGAGTGTTAGTGCTATACTACAGGTATTGCAGTGATACCGCAGACTATATTGGAGTGCAAATTAAGTATTTCAAATGGCAACAACAGCAAATCAATGGACAATCAATCATACGATGAAGTGGTTCTTAGTACTGACCCTAAACCATGTGTTGTACAGAGTATCCTAGACTAAAACTCAATATTATATTAGATAAAATAGTGTGCTTTTAAAGTGCTGATATCTTGATGCTTAACCCACTGTATGGAGACATTAAACAAATATCCCCCTGGAATACATTAGGCAGTTATTTTATTACAGTAACATTTGGGGACTGCAGCATTACTTTCTCAAAGGCACGGACTGCACTTCCTCAAGGGCACAGCCAGCTAGGTAGCTCTCTATGCCTTCCAGGCATTGTATTACCATAATGACATCATGCTAATCTACACTATACTCCCAGCTCTAGCCTAAACGGTGCTTTGTCTCTGTCCCAAATGGCATCCTATTCCCTATGTAGAGCACTACTTTTGACCATGGGTCTGGTCAAAAGTAGTGCACTACATAGGGAATAGAGTGGCATTTTGGTCATAGACATCATTCCACAGTAAGCTCCCAGGTACTGTTATAGCTACAGATTAAATTGTAATGTGTCTAACACAGTGTGCCCTAAAATACTGCTACTCTGTTTCCTCCATTACCTTGTCGTTAATGAGCAGCTCCACAGGGGTGTGCATGCCCTGCAGCAGAACTAGCTCGTTGGGCTGCTCCGCCACAGCGTAGGAGAAAGGGGTGCCGATGCCCCCCTCGGCGGGTCTCAGCCAGAGGCACACGGTGAAGGCACGCAGCTCAGGGATGGGGTGCTGTACCACTGCGTACATATAGTTGGTACGCGTTGGGAAGGACAGCTTGTAGCCCTCGGGGTAGGTGTACTCTGAGAGTCCTGGGGTAAGGAGGTATGGGTGGAGAAATAGAGAGGGAGGAAAAGAGTATTTGAGTAATGAGGTAATTCGGTAGGGGGAATGTTGAATAGACTTCTCTTATTAGGACTTTGTACTGTCTTTTGGGGGTTTATGCAATGGTTACATCACACGTTTGACTTCCTTCCTGCCCCCAGGATATCTCATCTCTGTTCTATGATACTTCCACTTTTATTTTTTTCTTGTTGTGTTCTTTTTTTCTTATTCTGTGTTGAAGTCATTTTCATAGATTGATAATAAGTTAACTTTCTGGTAGATCATTTATGGTTCATTGTCCCCCACTCATAACCTCCCCCACCATATCAATTAATCTCATTCAGGTATGAGTATCACTCATGACCATTGATCTTCTCTTACACCTAACCCTCTGCCCCTTCTCTCACCCTCCTCCAGGCCAGCAATGCGGTGGTGTAGGGAGTTGATCCCCTGGTCAATCTCCTGCCTGTGTCTTTGGGATTCCTTTCGCAGGGCCTTCCTCTCCTTCTCCAGGAGTTCCAGCTTCCTCTCAAGCTCTCCCTCCAGATCCTCCACCCGTGGCCACTGCTCTGGTCCATCCCCTGCCCCGGCCTGCCCCACTGGCCCTGCCTCACCCCAACCATCAGGGGCCTCAGAGAGCCCACCACCACCTGCCCCTCTTGAAGTCACTGCAGTTGCTGCATCCGTGTGGTTGTGAGGGAACGCCAGCGGTCCGATATCTGACTTCATGGGAGGGAGTGTGGGAAGAGGGAGTGTGGGAAGAGGGAGTGTGGGAGTGTGGGAGGGAGGGATACCAGTGCAGTGGAGGTATACAAATGATCAATTATGTAGTACAATAGTAAAATCATGCAAAATGTAGCCTACACAATTGCAAAGCAGGTGAAATATATTTACATGCGCTCAGCACACAGAGCCTTGTTTCAGAGGAATATCATCTGCAGGCAGCAGGAGTGTGCAGCTGTCAACTGGTTTAATCATGGAGCAGCTCACATAAGAATAACATCGGTAGCCGGTAGGCTAGGGTAGGACAGACGTTTCAACATATCTACTAGTAAATGCTAACTAAGGCAACAATGGGTATGCAAACCAGGTACTGAAAAAGTTTGGTCCGAAGTCTTGGTTTGTAGATTATTTGTGATGTGCAATGCAGTCATCATGAGCTGTTTGCATCAGGGCCATAGGCATGAGTGGGCCTGGGTGGACACAGGCCCATCCACTGGGGAGCCAGGCCCACCCAATCAGATTGAGCAAAACAGAAAAAGAATACATTATTATTACAAAAAAACACAGTTCCACTTACCAGATGATGATCATTTGAAAGAACCCTTTCCTGCAGTCAATGACCAAAAGCGCCCTCTTTGGCCTCATGGGTGGAATGCTATTAATATTTGTCCTAATTTCATAATTAATGAAGTTTTTTTTTTTTTACTACAATCCGGTGTTTCTATGTCAAACAGTTTTGTTATATTTCAGTCTTCTGTGGTGTACATACAGTAAAGTGTAATATCGGGATGCAAACAAAACATTTTATACATTTCAACTCTATATTTTTTGACAGTGTGTATGAGGTGTATACTTTTGTTTCAAAGTAGATTTGTTTGACTACCAAGAATCACTCTTTGTGACCCTGATTTAGCCCACTGCAGTAAAAGGTTAACTTCTTGTTGAAAGTTATTCTTGAAAAGGGAGAATCTCCTGTGTGGCGCTGCGGTCTAAGGTACTGCATCTCAGTGCTAGAGGTGTCACTACAGACCTTAGTTTGATTCCAGGCTGTATCACAACCGGACATGATTGGGAGTGCCATAGGGCGGCACACAATTGGCCCAGTGTTGTCCGGGGTAGGCTGTCATTGTAAATAAGAATTTGTTCTTAACTGACTTGCCTAGTTAAATAAAATAAAACATTTGCAACAACATCCTCTTCGATAACAGCTGCTGCAAATTAGTCTACAACAAAAGATAGCAAGCTAGACGGTGGGAAAACTATTGCTTGCTATTGCACGTTGGCCTGTGAGAAGAGACATTTTTTTGTTAAAACGATCCCACCGATTACAAGTCAAAATGTGATTTGTTGATTCCACTGTCACTCCAAAATGTTGCCCTAATACAGTTGAATGGCAGATGCCTTCTATCTAGGTTCTGATGGCCTAGACAATGGCTGACCTAGCTAGCCCCAGAGATGACCAAAGAAAAATCCTGATTGAATATGTTTTTCTCTGCGGTGTTAACCCTTTCCTTTCCAACAAAAACTGAACAGAAATAAATCAGAACATAATTGAAAATAATAATAAAATTAGATTTTTTGTTATTATTATTTTATAAATCCTTCTCTGAAGGCGTAGAAGGCCCTCATTGTTCCCCACTGTGTTTGGATTAGTAATAATTTGTAGAGTGGCTCTATTTGCCCTCAGCATGCATTTTTTTACCATTCTGAATGTCTAAGAAATCCTTGTGTTCATCTAAAATACGAAGACAGAAATAGTGGACATTTTGAACTCTTATTATGATGGCGATTTGACTAAATGAAATCATGGTCTTGAATTGGACAAATTTTTCTGGTCTCGGTCATGACTCGGTCTCCCCCCGATCTTGGTCTTGACTCTGACTCAATTTTCTCCAGTCTTGGTCTTGAATCGGTTTCACTTCAGGCAGTCTCGAACGCAACACTGGAAGCCAGTTCGGTTTTTAGAGCTGCACTCACACTTTTTAATGTGCTGTGATTAATGTGGGCCTTCGCGTTAGATAAGCACTCTAATCTCTGGAGTTTTTAACATTTTTGAATTATGCATAATCAATTATGTGCAGCGAAAAACAGAAAAAGTGCCGGGAAAACAAGTAATTACAGGTCCTCTCAGTCATTAGTCAGCCAAGAAAAAAAAACACTACAACCGCAGCAAAACGAAGTGCAGTCAAATAGACACACAGACAATGCTACATCTTATTTACAGTGAGGCACATGCTGTAAGCTACACACAGAGCAGTGGTTCTCAACATGAGGTACTAGTACCCGTGAAGGTACCTCACCTTTCCACATGGAGTAAATGTGTTATGGTTTGTTAAGATCAGTTCCAACGTGACTGGAGGTTCAGTGACCAAAGACGGTTGGGAACCACTGATACAAAGGTACACCACTGATATAGTATAATAGTAGTGTGCTAGGCAGAGGCTGCAAAAAGAACATGATGGTCTCTGCTCTTACATTTACATTTACATTTTAGTCATTTAGCAGACGCTCTTATCCAGAGCGACTTACAAATTGGTGCATTCACCTATAATATCCAGTGGAACAACCACTTTACAATAGTGCATCTAAATCTTTTAAGGGGGGGGTTAGAAGGATTACTTTATCCTATCCCAGGTATTCCTTGAAGAGGTGGGGTTTCAGGTGTCTCCGGAAGGTGGTGATTGACTCCGCTGTCCTGGCGTCGTGAGGGAGCTTGTTCCACCATTGGGGTGCTAGAGCAGCGAACAGTTTTGACTGGGCTGAGCGGGAACTGTGCTTCCTCTTGACAAATATAGGTAACTGGTCGGATGAATAATTTATGATATTTTCTCCAGAAGAAATGGTGTTGTACATCACATGTTGCTTGGCAGGCAGCTATAAAGCAGCTTCGTATTACTCTACCCTCCCCTCCCTCCTCCACCCCTCCTCTTCTCCCCTGGGTTAGTTATATTGGGAAGCAGAGGTGGCTGGAATAACACATTTCTCCTGTGTCTGTAGATTAGGGCTAATCAATTATCCTACAACGTTCTTGTTTTGGGATTTCCATTAATCAAATTGGCTAAATTTAACTTGAGTTGTGAAGCAGGTTGAGAAGACATCGTAATGGTGCAATAGCAACAAATGATGCCAAAATATGTAAATAGATTTTGGTGAAGTAACTGATTGGTTCCTCAACATTGTTTTGAACTCTAATAAGCTATTGCTAAGTCGAATGTAATGCATCTAATCAATTTTAATATAATGCATCTAATACATTTTCAGGGACAATAAGTTAGACATTGATATACAGGTAACTGCCAAAATAAAGGAAACACTTGAGTAAATGAGGGATATAAAGTATATTGAATGCAGGTGATTTCACACAGGTGTGGATCCTGAGTTAATTAAGCAATTAACATCCCATTCTTAGGGTCATGTATAAATATGCCCAGTTGCCCATTATTTGAAGTCCTTGCTATCCGGGATCCTTGGGACTTTGACATTAACCCCTTGAAGTTGAAATGTAAAATGGTTTAGGTCAGGGTTAAGTTCAGGGTTAGGTAAGGGTTATGGTAAAGTTGGGACTATGGTAAGGGTAGGGATTAAGGTTAGGGTAGGGATGTCCCAAGTATCCTGGATAGCACTAACCATTATTTTAACCATGTCTACAAAAATAGATCTCAGTGACTTTGATAGATGGGGGCTCAAAGGAGCATAGGAAGTTTGAAGTTTAAAGTGTGTGTGTGTGTGTGTGTGTGTGTGTGTGTGTGTGTGTGTGTGTGTGTGTGTGTGTGTGTGTGTGTGTGTGTGTGTGTGTGTGTGTGTCACCAGATGTCAACCCATTGGAACACTTATGGGAGATTCTGGAGCAACACCTATGACAGCGTTTCCCATCAACAAAACACGAAATGAATTTATTGTGGAAGAATGATGTCGCATCTGTCCAACAGAGTTCCAGGCACTTGTAGAATCTATGCCAAGACTCATTGGCGCTGTTCTGGCGGCTTGTGGTGGTCCAACGCTTTATGTTGGTGTTTCCTTTATTTTGGCAGTTACCTGTTGGTGGTCATCTAACCTGATCGACATCCTGTCCCTGATTCTATTAACTGGAAATGGTCTCAATTAAACCGTAAAACCACGTAGCCACACCCACACCGACATACTGCCATCAGAGACGTGAGTAGAAATTGTGCTATCGAGGTCTGCCAAGCAGGTCAACTGACTCGCAAGAGGGGCAGAATTAGTCTATTCACTGCTTTATTTAAAGATACAATAACAGTTCGTTTAAAATAAAGATATGTGATAGTGGAATTCAACACCAACAGACATGACACATGTTTCTCCCATTCCCCCTTACCTCCAGTTTCTCTATGCGGTCTTTCATCTGAACGATAGCCTGTTCCAGCTCATCTACAGCCTGAGCGGTGAGCAGCTGTGCCACAGACGACGACGGAGCACTGTCCCGGACCATGAGCCGGCCCTCATCTACCCTCTTACCTCCCCAGAGCCCCGCGCTACTCTCCGGGCCTCTACGCCCCTCTATTCCGCTCTCACACTCCGAAAGCTTGCCTGACAGATCCCTAATGGTCCGCTGGTCGGTGATAATCTGGTCCTTCTGCTGGAGAACTGTCTGTTTGAGTTCCTCTGCCGTGGTACGGAGGTATCCCCAGTCCTCACCGGCGAACAGCGACGGGTTGTCGGCTTGTTGCTGAAAGTTTTTGGGGTTGCATTCTCCGGCGGGGACTGGGGTGCAGATAAGTCGGCTAACCTGCCTAGTTCCACCAATGCCGTCTGAGCCGCTGGGGACGTGGAAGAAGGTGGGCGCTTCTCCGTCCTGCGTTTCAGAACCATGGAGAGCGCCCAGTGGACCCGCTCGCGCCACGGAGCCCCCGGGGAAAGTCTGCTGCACTCCAGCGTCTGGTGAATGCGACTGGTTGTCTACCACAGGCTGCTGGGGCGATTTGGCAGCGGAGCCGGTATGGACCGCGGCGATGATGCAGATGACTGCTCCAACGAAGGCCACCATCCCGGCGGCCAAGATGATAATGATGAACTTCAGGTTGGCGGCGTCAGAAATCAATAATTACAAGAAAAAAAACAGAGGACTTGTCTATCGAAAAAGCGCAGTCTGAGTACAAAAAAAATAAAAAAATTGGCTGATCAAAAGATCCGTGAAGATATCACGAAAGACGCATCTTATGGCTTTGCTAGGCTATTAGTCAATATATAGGCTATGTTCCAATTAATTTAATAATTAGGCTATAATGAGTACAGATTCTTGCTCCAACCGTTTCTATCTCATCCCTCTGTCTTTTGGCTTCAGTGTTGTTCGGCTTCTTTATCTCGTTATCACCAGGACTACCAGAGAGAGAGAGAGAGCGAGAAAGAGAGAGAGATAGACAATCAGAGAGAGCGAGAGCGAGAAAGACAATCCCAGAGAGAGCGAGAGCCGACGAACAGAGAGAGAGAGAGATAGATACAACCAGAGAGAGAGAGCGAGAGAGCGCGTCTATATCAAGAGGCGGGAACGGGAGATGCTAAGAATGTTATGATACGGTGTATCGCGTCACACAAAATGCAGATCGAGATGACAATAATCCAACAGTTTGTCGTTTAATAACAATATAGTGATAAGCATTCAATTTGTTTGTGCTTTTCATATGCTGTGATCGCATGTATTTATGGCGATGAATGCATAACCTAAATAACAAAACAGGACAACCCGTGGAACTGTAGTAGCCTAGGGTATCATCACGCTCGTACAGTGAGTTCTCATCGTTCTCGCCAGGGACGATGCGCGGGCACATAGCACACAATCTAGCGTGCGCCCCCATTAGTCAAATACAAGGTTCATCTGAGACAGGAAGACTGGTGGTGTTGGTGTTGTAAGCGTTGGTGCAGGATAACGAGAAAGCGTGATAAAGCCAATCAAAATACGATTAGTGTACCCGGATAACCATGAGATCATTCCTAGCACGACCGGGTCATTTTAGAAAAGGCAATCTTAACTAAACACAGCACATAGGTGCAGAGTGGTGTGAGTGTGTCTCCCCGTGACTGCGCGGTGTGTGTGTGTGTGAGCGCGCGCGCGCACTCTCACATAAGTGACTGCAAAGGGAGATTGTGGTGAGAGAAGTGTAATCAGCCTAGGTATGTTTATGGAAAGCTTTTCCTCTGCGAGGGAATAGGTTCTATGCTCTAAAATATGTTTCAGAGAGAATAAAATGTCCTAGACTCGAAGTGCGCCAACACTAGGCTCTGGGTTCGCTTAATAGAAGAATAGTAAAATAGGCTGGTGTTGGCGCATTCTCAGAGATCGAGGTTGAAGGTGAATTCAGAATAAAAAGAGAGAAAGGGAGATAAATTCAATGGATGACAGCCCAACAGTAACGGGGCATGAATCTGTTCATATTTTATCATTTCCATTAATAGATCTCAAATATTAAGTATTTTAAGCTACAGTTTTATCCATAAACAAATACATAGCTTGCCTGAATCCAGTCCAGGAGAGTTCAGAGGGTTCATTGGATCACCACAGGTGATGCATGTAATGACAATATAGGCATACAGCTGTGGCATCACATTGCAGTATTTATTAAACCACATCACCATTTAGATTTGGATACATCCGCATGCAATCCCTTACGGAAAAAGCACATGATTTCACATGTAATGGATTTGAACTCGCCAATTTGTTTTTGGAACACTTCATATATGACATTTCGAATATGAAAACGTGTTTTTGGAACACTCCACATGTGACATTTCACATGTGAATTTATGTGTTTTTGGAACACTTCACGTGTCAACAAAAATGTGTCGTTATGATACACACAGTGCTTTTCACATACAGTGTTTTCAGCTTACATATAAGTCAGTGGTGTAAAGTACTTAAGTAAAAATACTTTAAAGTACTACTTAAGTAGTTTTTTGGGGTATCTGTACTTTACTAGCAATATGTTTGACTACTTTTACTTAACTACATTCCTTAGGAAAATAATCAGCCAAGACCTCCTCAAGTCTGGTTCATCCTTGGGAATCAATTTCCAAACGCCTGAAAGTACCACGCTCATCTGTACAAACAATAGTACGCAAGTATAAACACCATGGGACCACGCAGCCGTCATACCGCCCAGGAAGGAGACGCATTCTGTCTCCTAGAGATGAGTACAAAAAAAGTATTTAAAAAAGTGCAAATCAATCCCAGAACAACAGCAAAGGACCTTGTGAAGATGCTGGAGGAAACGGGTACAAAAGTATCTATATCCACAGTAAAATGAGTCCTATATCGAAATAACCTGAAAGGCCGTTCAGCAAGGAAGGAGCCACTACTCCGCCATAAAAAAGCCAGACTACGGTTTTCAACTGCACATGGGGACAAAGATTGTACTTTTTGGAGAAATGTCCTCTGGTCTGATGAAACCAAAATAGAACTGTTTGGCCATAATCACCATCGTTATGTTTGGAGGGAAAAGGGGGACGCTTGCAAGCCGAAGAACACCATCCCAACCGTGAAGCACGGGGGTGGCAGTATCATGTTGTGGGGGTGCTTTGCTGCAGGAGGGACTGGTGCACTTCACAAAATAGATGGCATCATGAGGTAGGAAAAGTATGTGGATATACTGAAGCAACATCTCAAGACATCAGTCAGGAAGTTAAAGCTTAGTCGCAAATGGGTCTTCCAAATGGACAATGACCCCAAGCATACTTCCAAAGTTGTGGCAAAATGCCTTAAGGACAACAAAGTCAAGGTATTGGAGTGGCCATCACAAAGCCCTGACCTCAATCCTATAGAAAATTTGTGGGCAGAACTGAAAAAGCGTGTGCAATCAAGGAGGCCTACAAACCTGACTCAGTTACATAAGCTCTGTCAGGAGGAATTGGCCAAAATTCACAAAACTTATTGTGGGAAGCTTGTGGAAGGCTACCCGAAACGTTTGACCTGAGTTAAACAATTTAAAGGCAATGCTACCAAATACTAACTGAGTGTATGTAAACTTCTGACCCACTGGGAATGTGATGAAAGAAAATACATCTGAAATAAATCATTCTCTCTACTATTATTCTGACATTTCACATTCTTAAAATAAAGTGGTGTTCCTAACTGACCTAAGACAGTTGACCTAAGACAGTTATATTTACTAGGATTAAATGTCAGGAATTGTGAAAAACTGAGTTTAAATGTATTTGGCTATGGTGTATGTAAACGTCCGTCTTCAACTGTATATCCTACCAACGGGACATGAAAAACTGTAATATCTTATGTTTCACTGTCGTGGCTGAACGACAAGATGATAACATACAGCTGACGGGTTATACACTGCAGCAGCAGCCTCTGGTAAGAGAATGGGTGACAGTCTATGTATATTTGTAAACCACAGCTGTTATATGATATCTATGGAAGTCTCGAGGTTTTGCTCGCCTGAGGTAGAGTATCTCATGATAAGCTGTAGACCACACTATCTACCAAGAGAGTTTTCATCTGTATTTTTCGTGGGTGTCTACATACCACCACAGACAGATGCTGGCACTAAGACCGCACTCAATGAGCTGTATAACGCCATAAGCAAACAGGAAAACGCTCATCCAGAGGCGGCACTCCTAATGGCCGGGGACTATAATGCAGGGAAACCTAAATCCGTTTTACCTAATTTCTATCAACTTGTAAATGTGCAACCAGAGGGAAAACTCTATACCACCTTTACTGCACACACAGAGATGCGTACAAAGCTCTCCCTCGCCCTCAAGTTGGCAAATCTGACCATAATTCTATCCTGATTCCTGCTTACAGGCGAAAATTAAAGCAGGAAGCACCAGTGACTCAGTCAATAAAAAAGTGGTCAGATGAAGCAGATGCTAAGCTACTGGACTGTTTTGCTAACACAGTCTGGAATATGTTCCGGGATTCTTCCGATGGCATTGAGGAGTACACCACATCAGTCACTGGCTTCATCAATAAGTGCATCGATGATGTCATCTCCACAGTGACTGTACGTACATACCCCAACCAGAAGCCATTGATTACAAGCAACATCCGTACTGAGCTCAAGGGTACTTGCATTGCCCCCCCCTCTTTTATTCTGCTGCTACTCTCTGTTATTATCTATGTATAAGTCACTTTAATAACTCTACCTACATGTATATATTACCTCAATTACCTCGACTAACCGGTGCCCCCGCACATTGAGTCTGTACTGGTTCCCCCTGTATATAGCCTGACTATTGTTATTTTATTGCTGCTCTTTAATTATTTGTTACTTTATTTCTTATTTTTTTAGGTATTTTTCTCAAAACTGAACTGTTGGTCAAGGGCTTGTAAATAAGCATTTCACTGTAAGGTTGTATTTGGCGCATATGACAAATACAATTTGCTTTGATTTGATGAATCTAAACGTGTGAAAACATAGAGGGAATTCTATTAACATGAGCCACGGTGCACCCGGCTATGGTCGTGTTGAGGGAGGAGCTCCCTTCTAAAATGGAACAGTAATCTTCTCCGCTCGGTCATCTTGTCAACAAGGCAATGTGGTGTACCGTTCAGAAACATAGAAACATTTATTTTCCATAAAATATATGATTGAATTCTTAAACTAGTTTTTATTGCTAAGGCAGATAAAGCATTTTTGTCAAAATTAATCCCTTTTGCATGTAAAAACACAGAATTCTACTTATTATTTACCACACATGCTCACATGTTGTCATGTGCAGTTTCATGTTATCACATGTTGCTTCACATGTTGTCACATGTTATCACATTAACTTCACACAAGATCACATGTGGAATTCATGTGGTTTTTCCATAAAGGATTACATGCATAATAAACTCAGCAAAAAAAAGAAACGTCCTCTCACTGCCAACTGCGTTTATTTTCAGTAAACTTAACATGTGTAAATATTTGTATGAACATAACAAGATTCAACAACTGAGACATAGACTGAACAAGTTCCACAGACATGTGACTAACAGAAATGGAATAATGTGTCCCTGAACAAAGGGGGAGTCAAAATCAAAAGTAACAGTCAGTATCTGGTGTGGCCATCAGTTGCATTAAGTACTGCAGTGCATCTCCTCCTCATGGACTGCACCAGATTTGCCCGTTCTTGCTGTGAGATATTACCCCACTCTCCCACCAAGGCGCCTGCAAGTTCCCGGACATTTCTGGGGGGAATGGCCCTAGCCCTCACACTTCGATCCAACAGGTCCCAGACATGCTCAATGGGATTGAACTCCGGGCTTTTCGATGGCAGAACACTGACATTCCTGTCTTGCAGGAAATCACGCACAAAACGAGCAGTATGGCTGGTTGCATTGTCATGCTGGAGAGTCGTCAGGATGAGCCTGCAGGAAGGGTACCATATCATTGCCTGCAATGACAACAAGCTCAGTCCGATGATGCTGTGACACACCGTTCCAAACCTTGACGGACCCTCCACCTCCAAATCGATCCCGCTCCAGAGTACAGGCCTCGGTGTAATGCTCATTCCTTCGACGATAAACGTGAATCCAACCATCACCCCTGGTGAGACAAAACCGTGACATGTCAGTGAAGAGCACTTTTTGCCAGTCCTGTCTGGTCCAGCGACGGTGGGTTTGTGCCCATAGGCGACGTTGTTGCCGGTGATGTCTGGTGAGGACCTGACTTACAAAAGGCCTACAAGCCCTCAGTCCAGCCTCTCTCAGTCTATTGCAGACAGTCTGAGCACTGATGGAGAGATTGTGCGTTCCTGGTGTAACTAGGGCAGTTGTTGTTGCCATCCTGTACCTGTCCCGCAGGTGTGATGTTCGGATGTACCAATCCTGTGCAGGTGTTGTTACACGTGGTCTGCCACTGTGAGGACGATCAGCTCACAGTACAGACATTGCAATTTATTGCCCTGGCCACATCTGCAGTCTTCATGCCTCCTTGCAGCATGCCTAAGGCACGTTCATGCAGATAAGCAGGGACCCTGGGCATCTTTCCTTTGGTGTTTTTCAGAGTCAGTAGAAAGGCCTCTTTAGTGTCCTAAGTTTTCATAACTGTGGCCTTAATTGCCTACCGTCTGTAAGCTGTTAGTGTCTTAACGACCGTTCCACAGGTGCATGTTCATTAATTGTTTATGGTTCATTGCACAAGCATGGGAAACAGTGTTTAAACCCTTTACATTGAAGATCTGTGAAGAAATTTGGATTTTTACAAATTATCTTTGAAAGACAGGGTCCTGAAAAAAGGGACGTTTCTTTTTTTGCTGAGTTTAGTTGTATGTATTGCTGCTGCATAGACCTATATCTGTAGGCAGCCTTTAGGATTCCATTCAAACTGTAAAAAGTTTTAGTGTAGGGCAGGGGTGGGAAAACCTTTTGGCTCGAGGGCCACATCGGGATTTTGAAATTCAACGGAGGGCCACATTTTTTGGGGGACTAATTGTTTGTTAAAATCAATTCGTGAGGTCCTCCCGAGTGGCGCAGCAGTCTAAGGCACTGCATCGCAGTGCTTGAGGCGTCACTACAGACCCCGGTTCGATCTCAGGCTGTGTCACACCTGGCCGTGACTGGGAGACCCATGAGGTGGCGCACAATTGGCCCAGCGTCGGGCGGGTAAGGAGAGGGTTCGGCAGGCTGAGATTTCATTGTCCCATTGTGCTCTAGCAAGATAAATACACGTTCAATTGTTTATGGTTCATTGCACAAGACTCCTGTCTTGTGAGACTCCTGTGGCGGGCCGGGCGCATGCACGCTGACACGGTCGCCAGGTGTACGGTGTTTCCTCTGACACATTGGTGCGGCTGGCTTCTGGGTTAAGCGGGCGGGCATTGTGTCAAAAAGCAGTGCTGCTTGGCTGGGTCGTGTTTCGGAGGATGCACGGCTATTGACCTTTGCCTCTCCCAAGTCCGTACGGGAGTTGCAGCGATGGGACAAGACTGTATCTATCAATTGGATACCACAAAATTGGGGAGAAATTACATTTTTAATGTCTCGCAAGCCGTATTGAAGTGCCTGGCAGGCCCCCCCCCCCCCCCCCCCCCCCTTGGTGTAGGGTATGCTACAGCACTGCTGTGAGAGAGTCAATGATGTATGCCTATGGAGAGTTCAGATGTTTAAAATTCCAGTCATGTCTCCAGTGGTTTTATGGTGCCACCTAGTGTACAAATAGCCATCAGACAGACAGACCATGATTACTGCGCCACTAGTTTTATGAGAGCTCAAGGGCCTTCTCTCTCTGTGTCATCTCTCTCTCTCTCTTCTTCTCTTTCCCTTCTCCTTTCTTTCCCTTCTGTTGTTTCTTTAACTCTCTCCATCTCTCTTTCTCTCATTATATCTCTCTCTGCCCCTCTCAACTTCACTCTCCCCCCTTTCCAACCAACCAACATCTTTCTTTCTTTCCTCCCCCTCTCCATCCCCCCCCCCCCCCCCCCCCCCCCCACCACACACTTTAAACCTCTTAATTGCTTAATTAACTCAGGAACCACAACTGTGTGGAAGCACCTTCTTTCAATATACTTTGTGTCCCTCATTTACTCAAGCGTTTCTGGCAGTTACCTGTATATTACAAACAAAAAACTACGATTTAAGTGAGAATAGGCATTGGTCTGAAGCCAAAAAAGAAAGGAAATTCACATGAACATCACAATACCTACTCCACCCATGCTATACCAAGGTTTTCCAGCACACGGTTTTGACCAACTACAGTAGCTATATTGGTATTGTACTTCAAACTACTGTATGTGTAGGCAGGTTGCTATGGATTCAAACCTTCTCAAACAGACTATTTCATACTCTTCAGAGGGATAATGACCTTTACATTTCTTGCTTAAACTGAGAGATTTTGATGGGGATTTTTTTAATCGTGTTACTTAGATTTTAAGACAATTGAACAACCTCCTGGAAAATGCACACATAATCAACATGTACACATAATCAACATGTACACATTAACTATTTACATGACAATGTACCTTATAATTTACTGAAGAAAGTCATAGTACTACAATACCTGTAAACAAAAGTGAGTTATAACTAAATATCAAATTTACAACTAAATGGATAGTCAACTTTGTAAATACAATTCAGGGATGGCCACAACTGCTATTGACAAACTACAGGTTTATGCAGTACCACACCTGATTCTACTATTCATGGTCTCAATGAACAGCTGAGTAGTATAATCAGGTGTTGTAGCACTGGGCTTGATCAGAAAAGTCTGCATAACGCTGTGGATCATCAAGAGCAATATTGATAACTCCTGTCATCATCAGAATGTCCAGTTAAATAGGCCAGACTGTCCATATAAATAGTGTCAAGTTGATGTGCTTATAAAAAGGTCCGTAGTGTAATGGTTAGCGTCACCGTCTTTGGAACTGAGGACACAGTTTGACCATTCTCTTTAGTGTATAGTTTTAAGTGGCTCTTAAAAGTGCCTTTGGTTCGTGGAGTGGCAGGCAAGAGGCAGTGAGTGGGGTGGTATGTACTACCACATCCGTCTCGCTAGAACGGAGGAGAGACCAGCTCTCAGACTCTCAAGGAAGAAAGAGGTCGTTGCCCTCATCCATGAGATGCATGCCATCCCTACAGTACTGCCCAGTACTGCCCAGGGAAACAGTGCTGTACGGCAGAGTGGCGGATTGTGGACATGTGCCTGGAAGCTTTTGTTGCACAATGTTTTTGTTGTTCATTCACTCAGTGCTGATTGAACGTGTATTTATCTTGCTTGCTAAAAAATAAATCGTCTTAAACAGTTGATGTGTTGAAAACAGTTTCATTTCAGTTAGGTCATATATAGAGTTAGCTCTAACCAGGTTAGCGAGCATAGTATTTTCTTTAAACTGCGCTCAGATTCGGTTGCACTAGCAAGTTTTAACTGGGTGCACGTGTGGCAAATTCAGATTTTTGGGAACACACTGAAAAGTAATTTGACACTGTATTGATCAGTCAGTGCAAATTTGGATTATAATGACAGGAAGACAATTGCATTGAGAGAGGAGGGCGCGCACTGAATCAATGCATATGGTAAGGTCTGTAACGTTAGCTAACGTTAAATGAGCAAGCTAGCTAGCAGCTGTTATGTTAAAAGTTGAAATCTGGTTGTACATATAACGTTAGCAAGCAAGCCAATTTTACTTTATGGAGTAACTAACGTTCGATGAGCAATGCCCATTGCACAATGTATTATAACTTAGCTGTGTGGCAGTTTTCCAAAGTTTGGTGTTGACTATGAACTTTACTCAGCTAGCTAGCTATGCTTTGTGGAATATTATGGGATATAGCTAGCTAAGTTATTGTCAACATTGAGTTTTACTGGCTAGCTAACTGGCTATAGTAGGCAAGGACATTAGTTAGCTTATCTGTTTGTTTACACAGATGACTTCAGCCTTATAAAAAAAAAACTTCCCAGGCAAAATATAGGTAGGTAGCTTTCCTCGCTTGTTGGTTAGCTAGCTAGCCAACATTAGTTCTCATCTGACAGGTAACTTATTCTGTGGTATAACGTTACGTTAGCTAGTTATCTAACGTTACAGCTGCTGGCTAACTAACATTAGCTAATCAAAACAAAACCACATTCAGCTCACTAATAACAACCAACCCATTTTTCATGTTGGACAATTATCTGTGTGCATTTATTGATTAACCTCATCTTGAATACCAACATATAGCTATCTATAGTAGCTTAGGTTTGTCCTGAACCACTTCTTATCATGGCTGGCTGCCTGGCTGATAAAGGCGGTGACCGGTTTGCGTTGGCGAGTTGCTGAGCACTCTGAATTTCAGCTGAAAATATCTTAGCATTGTCAGAAATGTTACAAAAAGTTAGCACATCATTGTTTTCTAATTGACGGAAATGTGCACGTGATAAATGATACATTTCATAAAAACTGTTGCACCTACAAACTTAGCCTATCCGACATTGTTTAAATTCAATGGTCACTTTATGGACACTATAGTCTCGCTTTTAATCCGACTTCTAGAATTTGAGCAAGGTAGCCACAAGAAATACAAATTGCTAATGACAATGTTAAAAAAAATCTGGTATGTGGTTCTTGGCAGTGTTGCCAACTCCTCAGTAAGTAAGTAGCTATTGGCTGTCCTAAAAGTCGCTAAATGACACCATCACCTAATTTGCATAATTTTCATTTGCATGTAATTGTGATGGATGCTGTAGGAGAGAGGAATAACGTCGTAGGAGAGAGAAAAAGTGAGTAAAAAACACCCTAAATATGTTTAGATCTACAAATGAACTTTCTTCTGTCGATTCTTGTTTTTCTTTATGTCACAATACCAACTCTCCTCCTTTATCCGGACTTGGGACTGGCAAAAGTGACCCAAAAGAGACACTCTGGTGGAGTTACTTCGGGTTTTTTTCTTAATTTGGTTTGGTTTTTAACCTTATGGTCCACTTAGGAGCCTACAACAAGTCACAGTAAAACATGAACATTTTTAACCATAACATTCTTTAAAAAAAATGTGTATACAATCTACATGAACAATCTAAATGGACCAAAAAGAGACAATATAAAAACTGTCAATGGCAATGTGAGAAAATTATGGTAACTAGTCTGGCCCTAATTCAGGTTAATTGTTATTTTTTCCAGACCCCCCTCCTCACACACACAGGCTGTGCTGACTCACAGAAAGAGTGGATCATCGTCATTTTGGTCAAGGCTCTCTATGGCAGGTTCAGCAACTGAGGGAGCTGACTTAAATGAGTAAGCAGCTGATGTGCCAAAAAGCTGCAAAACATTATCAGGCAGCTGGTGCTCATAACAAGCCTCACCAGACAGCTTCAGTCCTTATCGAATGTACAGGATGGAGTTAAGGGTCTGCAAGGACATCCGATTTCTAAGTTTGCTTTTTACCACACTCATCTTGCTGAATACTCTCTCAACTTCAGCATTCGAGTGTGGCAAGGACAACACAGACACAGCAGCCATGGCAAATACTTGAAACGGGTTGATATCAGCTGCATCCCTGAACTTCCAAATCTCACTCCAGAAGCCCAGTGTGTTTTTTGTCTCATTCCATTTACTAAGATGGATGGCACGCCATTGCTGGACAATCTTGTCTATCTCTGCAGGGGAGTAGCCAAGGAGCTTGGCTATTTTTTTCTATTTCTCCAGGGCTCTTATTGTGCTTTAGAGTTTCTTCCACATTGAAAACTGACATGTACTGCAATGCTTCGATGTTGTCCGGCAGTCTCACCCTCAACTCATTAGTGAGGGAGATGGTGAAGGCTACACACCGCTTTCGGACATTGTTTTTATCCTCAGGTGCAAGGTGGAGCTCAGCTGCATTTGACTCGAAAAGGTAACCAAGGTACGGTTTGGACTGATGTATCCATCTATTGGCCCTTTGAGTACATCAACATTTGCCAGTGGATTCAGCACCCTGCTGCTCACAGACTTGATCAGGCTAACCAAGGTGTCAAGTAGCTTAAGAGGATCTACTTGCTCTCCCTCAAAAGCCTTGATGGCCAACTGTACCTCACCCAGCACTGACTTCAAAAAAGTCAGATACAATATGTTTTGAGGATCACTGTAAATGGAGCATAAAACCTCAGCCATGTAGCAGTGTTCACTGGACTTGGAGATTGCGAAGATCAGCCTAAGCTCCTCCCACTGGTCCAAAATGTGTGAAACTGCGGGTTCAATGGAGAGCCAACGTGTGGCACACACCTTGGTTATCTGTGAAGGTTTCTGCCCACAGTTGATGGTCTCATATATGGCCTTGTAGGCCTCCCTGCGCTTTGGAGACACTTAAAACCAGTTATAAGTCTCTCGTACCAAGTACTCCACACTATGGGGGATGGTGTCATTGGAAGCATGACTTATAGCAAGCTGCAGAGAGTGGCACACACAGCGAATAAAAACCAGATATTTGAGGCCATACTCCTCCTTCAGCACTTTATGGACCCCATTGTTAATCCCTGTCATAACAGAGGCATTGTCAGTCCCTATCCCCAGGAGTTTCTCTTTTTTAAGACAACACTTCTCGAGGAAAGCCACAACGGCTATAGATTTGGCATCTCTTCCCTCCAACTCACCAGGCCCCAGAAATGTTGATACAATTGTCTGCTTGGTGTCACTAAAGTACCTTATCACAACCCCGAGGTACTTAGAAACACTTACATCCGTGAACTCATCGAGGAGGAGGATGAAACGCTGGTCACCCACATCTGCGACCAACTTTTCAGAGAGTATGGTGCTAGAACACCATTAATCATTTCTGTGCACTTTGTCCTGTGCATTTTGAAGTGAGTAGCAGCAGTGGAGTCGGAGAAAGCAGCTCTACATGCTTCTCCAATGTGATCACATGCCAGCATGGAACAGTGTTCAGCGATAGCTAATGCCATGGTGGCCTCAACCTTTTTTGCAGATTCAATTTTTGAAACCATAAATGGCAGCTTGTTTTGGGTGGAACTGTTACAAGGCTTTGCCTTTTGAGTATGTTTTTGAGTTGTCATGTGTTTTTTTACATCACTAAGTTTGGCGTAGAAATCAGCCTTACAATACAGGTGTCACGTCCTGACCTGTAAAGGGGTCATTTGTAATTGTAGTATGGTCAGGGTGTGGCAGGGGGTGTTTGTTTTGTGTGTTTTGGGGTTTTTTTGGTTCTAGGGGATTTTGGTTCTAGTTTTCTATTTCTATGTTTCTTTTTCTATGTGTGGCCAGGTATGGCTTCCAATCAGAGGCAGGTGTCTTTCGTTGTCTCTGATTGGAAGCCATACTTAGGCAGCCAGTTTTTCCTGTGTCTTTGTGGGTGGTTATTTTCTGTATAGCCTGTGTGCCTTATGGAACTGTTTTGTCGTTTTGTTTATTTTGTTTGAGTGTTCTCTTTTCTAATAAAGTAAGAAGATGAGCACTATACCCGCTGCGCTTTGGTCTGTCCCTATCGACGCCTATGACAACAGGCAGTATGCCCGTGTATCATCTCCAATAAACGGCTTCAACCAGCCTTTGAATTCGGGGTTTGATTCCCACTCCTTTCTGTATTTTTGAGTGTACAGTTTAGACTGAGACATGATGAGCTAGCCAGCTAGATGTTTAGCTTATGTCATAGGGAGGCACACACACAGTGGACAAGGTGAATAAGTGACTGAGGCTGTGTGAGTAAAATGCAGTGATTTATTTTTGTGCTGTGATTTATTTTAGACAAAGAATATTTTGCATTTACATCCCGCCCTGAATGTAAGCCAGGGCGGGATCAGCCTGACCGCATGCGCGATTCATTTGCAGTCTGGACGCGGAGGGGTGAACATCTCCTGCTCTGACTGCAGCTGGGAGGGACTGCTGCGCCTGTGAGTGCTTTGGGACGGGGGTGGGGCCCACGGCAGCACCTGCTGCTCGTTGAGAAGAGTAAGAACTATACGTGCTTTCACCTCAGAGTCTCCAGAAGTCTCCAATAACACCAGAAAAAGTCGCTAGATTTGTCGATAGTCGATTTTTTTTGAAAATGTGTCGCTAGAGGGGTCTGAATACTCGCTAAATATAGTGACAACATCGCTAAGTTGGCAACACTGGTCATTGGTAACGGATGAATGGATCATGACGAGAGACGGAGAGTGAGTTGTGTATCTCCAATCAAGTTGATTTGAAATTGGTGTCATATTGGCTTAGATTTAGTAGGAAGATTTGAATTTAACAGTGAGCTTCAACCAATAGCTATATAGACGAGACTATCATCATGTTTATAATACATTTTGGCAGTTACCTGTATATAAATAGGAAATACAATGATTCTTCTAACATTTTGTCACATTAAATATTATAATAATTATTCTTATTCGTATTTGGAAATTGGGAACTATAGTTCTAGCTACTATCACGAGCCTTTGTAATAATCTGTATTGTATGTGAACAGAAAGGTTGGTAACACTAGTCCGTGGGGAGATGCGAGAATTATTTATTATTGACTAGTTCACTGCCTCAGCTCACATACCTGAGAGTTGTATATGTTTGAGGTCACAGGAGAATCTGATCAGTTATTCCTATTGGTCTATTCATTTGATTGGGTTAGGGCCCTATAGTTCCCCCAGTGATACATCTGAACCCTCATGCTGGGATAGCTCAAACACACACACATACACGCGCACCCGTACACACGTGCACGCACACACTATCCTGGGTGTGAAAAATGAGCTCATGCTCATCATATTGTGAATGTTATAACATTCACTCATTGAATCATTTCAGTTAACTTTGACATCTGATTAAAGTGTTGATGATGGTTGAAATGTATTACTAAAGGGCAATTACACCACTTTTCAACCTTGTATTCGTTATCTCCAGCATCATACCAGTGTCTACATGGTGTCTTTCTTTGATCTGTGGTTAAAAACGTAAACAATTATTCTCTGTGACATCACAGGGTAGGATTAAAAGTAAGAAAAACTGATTTTGTGAGGACAGACGCTTGGAGACGAGAAGCAAGTACAGGGAGTGAACATTTAATTAATAAACAGACATGAAACAAGACATGACAGCGTCTAGACATGAAAAACATAACGTCATCAATGCTGACACGGGGATCAAACTGAGGAACAGACAGATATAGAGGGAGCAATCAACAAAGTCAAGGAGTTCAGGTGAGTCCAATGATGCGCTATTGCGCGTAATGATGATGACAGGTGTGCGTAAGGATGGGCATACCGTCCTCGAGTGCCAGAGAGGGGGAGCAGAAGCAGGTGTGACAGTAGCCTCCCCTCTAGGGGCGCCACCCGTCTTCCCACCTGGGCGAGCCTGATGAACTGGCTGAGGCATGGGAGCCCGATGAGCCGGCTGAGGCGTGGAAGCCTGACGAGCCGGCTGAGGCATGACGCGGGATGGGAGCCTGCCAAACCCACTGAGGCGTGGGAGCCTGACAAGCCGGCAGCCTGGCGCTCGAGGGGGAGCGGGAGCAGGCGTGACAGATTTTCTAAGCCTGCAACTAGTTTCTAGCCAGAGGAATCTGTATTTTCTTGCTTCCCACGTCACCTTTAACCCATAGTGTTTGAAAATCACTATCTTTAAAATGTTTTAACTTTTGATGATGTCATCGGGTAGAACTTTATATATTTTTCTACAAAACGTAGAAATGCAGTTTTCACATATGTAGACGCTGGTATTGCAATGGAGATAATGAAAATGGCCATTTAAGGCCCCTACTTACACAGCTAACCTATCTTTGTAAAGCTTAGGTCACTAGTCGCTGCGTGTTCTGTGTTGTTGAGTCGTTTATAGCTTTGACTTGATTAATAATTGACAACAGTCCTCTCTGAGCTCCAGTGTCAATTACTCACACGTTCTGTTCTGCTCCTCGCCCAGTTTCCTGTGAATTAGAACATCCGCGTTGATACGGATAGGGCACTTTCGGGACTGTCACCTTATGTTTCACAACGTATAAATAAATAGATTAAACGTTTCATAGGCAGCCAGTGGGAACACTTTGAGAGTCAGAATGTCTGGACAAAACTGCGACCAGTTGCATCGCTCTACTTTGGGCATATATGCGGTGAGTGAGATTGGTTTGAACTCTTGACAATTGTAGCGTAGTTCTAGATATAAGCTTCAACTAATCTCAATGCACATTTGTTGTTTGTATATTCTGTTCAATTTGGCGCACTATACTTGTGAGCAGTACTGTATTCTATGGATAAATACAATATGACTTATGAACAGGGTATATCTATACAGCTTACTGTTCAAGTTAAGCACCACACCTTTCAATGTCTCACTGTGTGTGTGTCTCTCTCTGTCTCTCTCTGTGTGTGTGTGTGTGTGTGTGTGTGTGTGTGTGTCAACAGAGCCTGATGGATCAGTTCAACCCAAGTCTACAGAAGCTAGTGTCTTTGGGAAACAGCTACATGCAGGCTTTCCAAGGTGAGAAAGAAAGGAAGTGAAACCGATGACCTTTGTGGCATGCATTTGAATACGATGAAGCATTCCAATAAAATAGAGTACATTGTGACAAAATAGTCATTCTCAGCAGAGTCATACATACACTATATGACTCTGATTTATACTAGAGGTCCTTCTCAGAACTATACAAAGCTTCCACATCTCTTCCCTTCTACACAACAAACCTGGAAATAAATACAAATTACTTTTCATTTTGTCAACAGAGTTCATCAGGTTTCCCTTGTAAAGTACTGCCATATCACTTGGGGATGTTTATTACGATGAACCTATAGGACATAATATAATCTACACATGTTTCTATTGGTTGAACTGCTGAATGTAAATGTGTCTGTCCAGTTTATGTTCTGTCTGCAGCAGTCATTTTCCACTCCAAATCAATGAGATATGGAAATATGGAACACGTATATGTGATGGGCCCAGCTATTTGAATGAATTATAGATGAATCTGTCGATGCATATTAAACAACCTTTCTGCAATTTGCTGCTTTCAGATTCATGTGTTTGTTGTGCTTTTACTGACATGAGTCTAACTCTGGCATGTCAGAAAAGTGAATCATATCAACTGGATATGAAATTCAATTGCTTGTTTGTTTCTGTATGTGTTTAGCCCTTGCTGTGACCAGTGAGGCTTACTTCAGCACTCTTGCTAAGATAGGGGAGCAGGCCTTCCACACCATGTCGTCTCGCTCCATTGGTAAGAATCTCTTCATTCACTGTGTGTGTGTGTGTGTGTGTGTGTGTGTGTGTGTGTGTGCGTGCACATGTGTACATTACGTGTGCGTGTCTGCGTGTGTGTCAGGTCAGTTAAAGAGTATGAGAAAGGTAGAGATGCAGGAACAAAGCTAGAGAAACACGAAGGACCAATGTACTGTATGGGTCCTTTGTGCTGTTTATGGTTGTGGTTATTACCCCAATCAATGCAGTGTCCTTCACCGAACCACACAGAGCAAAGTTTACCTGACAGGCAGCACATTGGTACACTTCCTTTTACCGTCACAATACCTCTGGAGCTTTCTTAGACGAGGGCGTATGTGCATGTGCATATGTGACAGAGGGTGGACACTGGGTTGGGTTGAATAGCAGTTGTGGTGTATGCATGTGAGTTTTTTGTTGTTGTGCCATACACAGTATGTCTGTTCCTGTTTGTATAGAGCAGAGTTATAGAGGGCATAGGTGCATATATCTGTTATTTTTACCCCATAGTGGAATATTAATTAAAATTAACTTTGCCCACATCAGTGTGACTGTAATGTTGATGCATTTTGAGATAACAAGACAACCTGTGCATGAGTCTAACCATAACAACTGGTCCAGAGTCAGTCTTCCCATTTCCCTCATAATGCTAATAAGAGGTATAATGTAACCGGAGCCCTTGTTAGGGGGTGTTATCTGTACTATAGCAGTGGAATCAGGTGACAGACCGACAGGTAGTCTTCAGAGCCATATGCATAATAGAGTGTAACAGGCTGTGGGTCCTGTTTAGTTCATTTAACCCAGCCTGAACCAAGCCACTCAGGCTAAAAGGCGTTACAGATGTAGGATCTTAATTTGATCACCCTGTTGCACGAGAATTTTCCTGAAATGTAAAACATGTACTGTATTTGAGGTTTAAAAAGGCTTCTGAAATTTGTAATTTCCACTTTCAGACATGATTTTACCTTACGGAAAATGTATCAACCCCTACAAAAAAGTCCATTAATTCTACATAATAATTCACATTTCCTGTTGCTGCTGGGTTATTTTCCTTCTGTAGGAAACTGGCTCAAATTAAGATCTTACATTTGAATGTAAGGTTGGCTATGGAAACCCACATAGCAAAAGGGCTCAGTGTAGTTGAGCATTCACTGATTGGACTCCCACATTGCAAAACATTTCCTGTAAAATATACAGTAACTTACTGGCAGCAACGCCAAGTCAGCCCGTGCTCATGGTTCTCACATGGGAAGTGGAATGATAGGCTACAATGACTTTGCTCATGATCATGGCAATTTTCTTTTTCGCGTGTGCTTTTTCATTATCTGGATAAACACTTGTGGTGTCCAAAATGCTATCATATCACGCAATTATACCATTTATAAAATGGTCAGATATATCTATAAAGCTCCTATCTATCTAGTGCCTTCAGAAAGTATTCATACCCCTCCACTTATTCCACATTTTGTTGTGTTACAGCCTGAATTCAAAATTTATTAAATTTACATGTTTTTATATATTTTGCAAATTTATTGAAAGTGAAATAAAGAAATATCTAATTTATGTAAATATTCCCCCCCCCCCCCCCCCCCCCGAGTCAATATTTTGTAGAAGCACTTTTAGCAGCTGTGAGTCTTTTTGGGTAAGTCTAAGAGCTTTGCACACCTGGATTGTACAATATTTGCTCAATATTCTTTTTAACATTCTTCAAACGGTCAAGTTAATTGTTGATAATTTCTAGACAGACATTTTTAAGTCTTGCCATAGATTTTTAAGTGGATTTAATTCAAAACTGTAACTAGGCCACTCAGGAACATTCAATGTTGTCTTGTTAAGCAACTCCAGTGTAAATTTGGCCTTGTGTTTTAGGTTATTGTCCTGCTGAAAGGTGAATTCGTCTCCCAGTGTCTGGGGGAAAGCAGACTGAACAAGGTTTTCCTCTAGGATTTTGCCTGTGCTTACAGTAGCTCTATTCCGTTTCTTTTTATTCTAAAGAAATCCCTAGTCCTTGCATATGACAAGCATACCCATAACATGATGTAGCCACCACCATGCTTGAAAATATGAAGAGTGGTACTCAGTGTTGTGTTGGATTTGCCCCAAACATAATGCTTTGTTTTCAGGACAAAAAGTTCATTTCTTTGCCACATTTCTTGCAGTAGTACTTAAGTGCCTTGTTGCAAACAGGATGCATATTTTTTCATATTTGTATTCTGTACAAGCGTCCCTCTTTTCACTAGTATTGTGGAATAACTACAATGTTGTTAAACTCTGTAACTGTTTTAAAATCCCCTTTGGCCTCATTGTGAAATCCCTGAGCAGTTTCCTTCCTCTCCGGGCAACTGATTTAGGAAGGACACCTGTATCCTTGTAGTGACTGGGTTAATTGATACACCATCCAAAGCCGAATTAATAACTTCACCATGCTCAAATTCACTACTGGAATTGAGGGACCTTACAGATAATTGAATGTGTATGGTAAAGAGATTGGGTAGTCATTCAAAAATCATGTTAACTACTATTATTGAACACGGAATGAGTCCATGCAACTGATTGTGATTTGTTAAGCACTTTTTTTTACTCCTGAATGTATTTAGGCTTCACATAAACAAAGGGGTTGAATACTTATTGACTCAAGACATCGTGTCTATACATTTTTGCATTCATTTCTAAAATGTTCATAAAAACAAAATTCCACATTGATATTATAGGATATTGTGTGTAGATCAGTGACACTAAATCTTAATTGAATCAATTTTAACTTCAGGCTGTAACACAACAAAATCAGGAAAAAGCAAAGGGGTGTGAATGCTTTCTGAAGGCGCTGTATAGGTAGGGGTAAAGTAACTAGCAGCAGCATCTGTGGTGAGTGAGAAAGTGTGTGTATATGTGAGTGTGTGTGCATGTTATATGTGTGTGGGGATATGTAGTGTGTATGTGTGTTGGGGTGTCAGTGTAAGTATGTGGGAGGGTGTGGGTAGAGTCCAGTGTCTGTGCATAGAGACAGTGCAAGAGAGTAAGTGCAAAAAAGTGACTGTATACGGTATATGGGTCTTTCTAAAAGATAATTGACCAATGTGGGATAAAAATGTCTAAATGGATTGAAAAAAAAATCAAATGTTTTTTTATGCAGTTCAACATGTGTACTTAGAGGAATAAAAGTGAATATATGCAAATTGGCCAATAACTCTACCTATACAACAACATAGGCCTAGGACTATACATTCTTTAAGCGGGGTTCATACAGACATTGGCAAGTCTAATTCAAGGACTTTAAGGGACTTTTTCAAGCACTTCATTGTAATTTTCAAGGACCTGAATGTTATACAATTGTATAATCTATGTAATTGTACATATAGGGCCTAATATAGAACGCCCATCCATGCAAAAAGTGTTAAAGAAAAATTACACTATTACCACTTTAACATATTATTTTTTTAGGCCTTGATATTCACATTATTATTACATTCTAAAATATGTGAGAATAACGTGGACATTGCCTGACTAAAATATTATCTTCCCAGTCATGTGAAATCCATGGATTAGGTCCTAATTCATTCATTCAAATTGACTGATTTCCTTATATGAACTGTAACTCAGTAAAATCTTTGAAATTGTTGCATGTTGCGTTTGTATTTTTGTACAGTTTGTATTTATACATGCCGATTTTTCTGTAGCCTTGTTCCCGACGACCGGCACACATAATAAAGCCATGAATAGGGACAACATCCCTAGCCGTGTCCTCAAAGCATGCGCAGACCAGGCAAAGGCAAAGATAACAGAACTAAATGACTACCGCCCGTAGCACTCACTTCTGTCATCATGAAGTGCTTTGAGAGACTAGTCAAGGATCATATCACCTCCACCTTACCGGCCACCCTAGACCCACTTCAGTTTGCATACTGCCCCAATAGGTCCACCGACGACGCAATCGCCATCACACTGCACACTGCCTTATCCCCCTGGACAAAAGGAATACCTGTGTAAGAATGATATTCATTGACTACAGCTCAGCATTCAACACCATAGTACCCTCCAAGCTCATCATCAAGTTGGAGGCCCTGGGTCTCAACCCCACCCTGTGCAATTGGGTCCTGGACTTTCTGACGGGCCGACCCCGAGGTGGTGAAGGTAGGAAACAACATCTCCACTTCGTTGACCCTCAACACTGGGGCCCCACAAGGGTACGTGCTCAGCCCCCTACTGTAGTCCCTGTTCACCCACGACTGCGTGACCATGCACACCTCCAACTCAATCATCAAGTTTGCAGACGACACAACAGCAGTGGGCTTGATTACCAACAACGACGAGACAGCCTATAGGGAGGAGGTGAGAGCACTCGGAGTGTGGTGTCAGGAAAACAACCTCTCACTCAACGTCAACAAAACAAAAGGAGATGATCGTGCACTTCAGGAAACAGCAGAGGGAGCACCCCTCGATCCACATTGAAGGGACAGCAGTTGAGAAGGTGGAAAGTTTTAAGTTCCTCTGCGTACACATCACAGACAAACTGAAATGGTTCACTCACACAGACAGTGTGGTGAAGAAGGCGCAACAGCGCCTTGTCACCCAAAACCCTGACAGACTTTTACAGATGCACAATCGAGAGCATCCTGTCGGGCTGTATCACAGCCTGGTATGGCAACTGCACCACCCTCAACCGCAAGGCTCTCCAGAGGGTGATGCGGTCTGCACAACGCAAACTACCTATTCACACCCTACTATCCAGAAGGCGAGGTCAGTACAGGTGCATCAAAGCTGGGACTGAGAGACAAAAACAGCTTCTATCTCAAGGCCATCAGACTGCTGATTTGCTAATCAGCAATCACTAACTCAGAAAGACACAATCACTGGCCACTTTGATAAATGGATGACTAGTCAATTTATACAATGCATACTAAATAATGGCACTTTAATAAAATATATATAGTCTGTATATATATATATATATATATATATATATATATATATATATATATATATACTGCTCAAAAAAATAAAGGGAACACCTAAACAACACAATGTAACTCCAAGTCAATCACACTTCTGTGAAATCAAACTGTCCACTTAGAAAGCAACACTGATTGACAATAAATTGCACATGCTGTTGTGCAAATGGAATAGACAACAGGTGGAAATTATAGGCAATTAGCAAGACACCCCCAATAAAGGAGTGGTTCTGCAGGTGGGGACCACAGACCACTTCTCAGTTCCTATGCTTCCTGGCTGATGTTTTGGTCACTTTTGAATGCTGGCGGTGCTTTCACTCTACTGGTAGCATGAGACGGAGTCTACAACCCACACAAGTGGCTCAGGTAGTGCAGCTCATCCAGGATGGCACATCAATACGAGCTGTGGCAAGAAGGTTTGCTGTGTCTGTCAGCGTAGTGTCCAGAGCATGGAGGCGCTACCAGGAGACAGGCCAGTACATCAGGAGACGTGGAGGAGGCCGTAGGAGGGCAACAACCCAGTAGCAGGACCGCTACCTCCGCCTTTGTGCAAGGAGGAGCAGGAGGAGCACTGCCAGAGCCCTGCAAAATGACCTCCAGCAGGCCACAAATGTGCATGTGTCTGCTCAAACGGTCAGAAACAGACTCCATGAGGGTGGTATGAGGGCCCGACGTCCACAGGTGGGGATTGTGCTTACAGCCCAACACCGTGCAGGACGTTTGGCATTTGCCAGAGAACACCAAGATTGGCAAATTCGCCACTGGCGTCCAGTGCTCTTCACAGATGAAAGCAGGTTCACACTGAGCACGTGACAGACGTGACAGAGTCTGGAGATGCCGTGGAGAACGTTCTGCTGCCTGCAACATCCTCCAGCATGACCGGTTTGGCGGTGGGTCAGTCATGGTGTGGGGTGGCATTTCTTTGGGGGGCCGCACAGCCCTCCATGTGCTCGCCAGAGGTAGCCTGACTGCCATTAGGTACCGAGATGAGATCCTCAGACCCCTTGTGAGACCATATACTGGTGCGGTTGGCCCTGGGTTCCTCCTAATGCAAGACAATGCTAGACCTCATGTGGCTGGAGTATGTCAGCAGTTCCTGCAAGAGGAAGGCATTGATGCTATGGACTGGCCCGCCCGTTCCCCAGACCTGAATCCAATTGAGCACATCTGGGAAATCATGTCTCGCTCCATCCACCAACGCCACGTTGCACCACAGACTGTCCAGGAGTTGGCGGATGCTTTAGTCCAGGTCTGGGAGGAGATCCCTCAGGAGACCATCCGCCACCTCATCAGGAGCATGCCCAGGCGTTGTAGGGAGGTCATACAGGCACGTGGAGGCACACACACTCCTGAGCCTCATTTTGACTTGTTTTAAGGACATTACATCAAAGTTGGATCAGCCTGTAGTGTGGTTTTCCACTTTAATTTTGAGTGACTCCAAATCCAGACCTCCATGGGTAGATAAATTGGATTTCCATTGATTATTTTTGTGTGATTTTGTTGTCAGCATATTCAACTATGTAAAGAAAAAAGTATTTAATAAGATTATTTATTTCATTCAGATCTAGGATGTGTTGTTTAAGTGTTCCCTTTATTTTTTTGAGCAGTGTATATTATTTAACCAGGTAGGCTAGTTGAGAACAAGTTCTCATTTACAACTGCGACCTGGCCAAGATAAAGCACATCTACCATTCCAGTGTTTAATTGCTAAATTGTAATTACTTCGCCACCATGGCCTATTTATTGCCTTAACTTACCTCATTTGCACTCATTGTCTATAGACTTTGTTTTCTTTTGTTCTACTGTATTATTGACTGTATGTTTTGTTTATTCCGTGTGTTGTTATATGTGTCGAATTACTATGCTTGTCACGGTTGTCGTCGGGAAAGGAGGACCAAAACGCAGCAGGGATGTGGATGCTCATCTTGATATTTATTTATAAAATAAAGTGAACACCAAAATAATAAACACGGAAAAACCGCACGAACAACCAAACAGTCTTGTAAGGCTCACATACACAAAACAAGACACAATCTCCCACAAACACTAAACCAAACACATACCCATATATAGGACTCTCAATCAGAGGCAACGAGAAAGCACCTGCCTCCAATTGAGAGTCCAACCCCGCATTAACCTAAACAGAAATACAACTAACTAGACTAAACATAGAAATGCATAAACAAGGAACAGTGCCCAAAAAACCCGGAATACATAAATCAAATACCCTTCTACCAAAAACACCACCCCGAACCACATAAAACAAATACCCTCTGCCACGTCCTGACCAAACTACAATAACAAATAACCCTTATACTGGTCAGGACGTGACAATGCTTTATCTTGGCCAGGTCGCAGTTGCAAATGAGAACTTGTTCTCAACTAGCCTACCTGGTTAAATAAAGGTGAAATCAAAATAAATAAATAAAAATATACAGTGAGTGCAAATGAGGTAAGATAAGGGAGTTAAGGCAATAAATAGGCCATGGTGGCAAAGTAATTACAATATAGCAATTAAACACTGGAATGGTAGATGTGCAGAAGATGAATGTGCAAGTAGAGATACTGGGGTGCAAAGGAGCAAGATAAATAAATAAATACAGTATGGGGATGAGGTAGATGGGCTATGTACAGGTGCAGTGATCTGTGAGCTGCTC
Source organism: Salmo salar (assembly GCF_965601325.2). Taxonomy (NCBI): domain Eukaryota; kingdom Metazoa; phylum Chordata; class Actinopteri; order Salmoniformes; family Salmonidae; genus Salmo; species Salmo salar. The sequence continues at coordinate 56,556,166 of NC_138293.1, forward strand.
TGACAGCTGGTGCTTAAAGCTAGCGAGGGAGATATCAGTCTCCAGCTTCAGTGATTTTTGCAGTTCGTTCCAGTCATTGGCAGCAGAGAACTGGAAGGAAAGGCGATCAATGGAGGAATTGGCTTTGGGGGTAACCAGTGAGATAAACTTGCTGGAGCGTGTGCTACAAGTGGGTGCTGCTATGGTGACCAGTGAGCTGAGATAAGGCTGGGCTTTACCTAGCAGAGACTTGTAGATAACCTGGAGCCAGTGGGTTTGGCGACGAGTATGCAGCGAGGGCCAACCAACGAGAGCGTACAGGTCGCAGTGGTGGGTAGTGAATGGGGCGTTGGTGACAAAACGGATGGCACTGTGATAGACTGCATCCAATTTGTTGAGTGTTGGAGGCTATTTTATAGATGACATCACCGAAGTCGAGGATCGGTAGGATAGTCAGTTTTACGAGGGTGTGTTTGGCAGCATGAGTGAAGGATGCTTTGTTGTGATATAGGAAGCCGATTCTAGATTTAATTTTGGATTGGAGATGCTTAATGTGAGTCTGGAAGGAGAGTTTACAGTCTATCCAGACACCTAGGTATTTGTAGTTGTCCACGTATTCTAAGTCAGAGCCGTCCAGAGTAGTGATGCTGGATGGGCGGGCAGGTGTGGGCAGTGATCGATTGAATAGCATACATTTAGTTTTACTTGCGTTTTATAGCAGTTGGAGGCCACGGAAGGAGAGTTGTATGGCATTGAAGCTCGTCTGGAGGTTAGTTAACACAGTGTCCAAAGAGGGGCCAGAAGTATACAGAATGGTGTCGTCTGCATAGAGGTGGATCAGAGAATCACCAGCAGCAAGAGCGACATCATTGATGTATACAGAGAAGAGAGTCGGCCCGAGAATTGAACCCTGTGGCACCCCAATAGAGACTGCCAGAGGTCCGGACAACAGGCCCTCCGATTTGACACACTGAACCCTGTCAGAGAAGTAGTTGGTAAACCAGGCGAGGCAATCATTTGAGAAACCAAGGCTGTCGAGTCTGCCAATAAGAATGTGGTGATTGACAGAGTCGATCGCCTTGGCCAGGTCGATCAATACGGCTGCACAGTAATGTCTCTTATCGATGGCGGTTATGATATCGTTGAGGACCTTGAGCTTGGCTGAGGTGCACCCATGACCAGCTCTGAAACCAGATTGCATAGCAGAGAAGGTACGGTGGGATTCGAAATGGTCGGTAATCTGTTTGTTAACTTGGCTTTCAAAGACCTTAGAAAGACAGGGAAGGATAGATATAGGTCTGTAGCAGTTTGGGTCTAGAGTGTCACCCCCTTTGAAGAGGGGGATGATCGCAGCTGCTTTCCAATCTTTGGGAGTCTCATACGATACAAAAGAGAGGTTGAACAGGCTAGTAATAGGGGTTGCAACAATTTCGGCAGATCATTTTAGAAAGAGAGGGTCCAGATTGTCTAGCCCGGCTGATTTGTAGGGGTCCAGATTTTGCAGCTCTTTCAGAACATCAGCTATCTGGATTTGGGTGAAGGAGAAATGGTGGGGGGCTTTGGCGGGTTGCTGTGGAGGGTGCCGGGCAGTTGACCGGGGTAGAGGTAGCCAGGTGGAAAGCATGGCCAGCCGTAGAGAAATGCTTATTGAAATTCTCAATTATAGTGGATTTATCGGTGGTAACAGTGTTTCCAAGCCTCAGAGCAGTGGGCAGCTGGGAGGAGGTGCTCTTATTCTCCATGGACTTTACAGTGTCCCAAAACTTTTTGGAGTTTGTACTACAGGATGCAAATTTCTGTTTGAAAAAGCTAGCCTTATCTTTCCTAACTGCCTGTGTATATTTGTTCCTAACCTCCCTGAAAAGTTGAATATCACGGGGGCTGTTCGATGCTAATGCAGAACGCCACAGGATGTTTTTGTGCTGGTCAAGGGCAGACAGGTCTGGAGTGAACCAAGGACTATATCTATTCCTAGTTCTACATTTTTTGAATGGGGCATGCTTATTTAAGATGGTGAGAAAGGCACTTTAAAAAAATAACCAGGCATCCTCTACTGATGGGATGAGGTCAATGACATTCCAGGATACCCCGGCCAGGTCAATTAGAAAGGCCTGCTCGCAGAAGTGTTTTAGGGAGCGTTTGACAGTGATGAGGGGTGGTCGTTTGGTCGCAGACCCATTACGGATGCAGGCAATGAGGCAGTGATCACTGAGATCTTGATTGAAAACAGCAGAGGTGTATTTGGAGGGCGAGTTATTTAGGATGACATCTATGAGGGTGCCCGTGTTTACGGATTTGGGGTTGTACCTGGTAGGTTCATTGATTTGTGTGAGACTGAGGGCATCAAGCTTAGATTGTAGGATGGCCGGGATGTTAAGCATGTCCCAGTTTAGGTCACCTAGCAGCACGAGCTCTGAAGATAGATGGGGGGCAATCAATTCACATATGTTGTCGAGGGCACAGCTGGGGGCAGAGGGTTGTCTATAGCAAGCGGCAACAGTGAGAGACTTGTTTCTGGAAAGGTGCATTTTTAGAAGTAGAAGCTTGAATTGTTTGGGTACAGACTTGGATAGTAATACAGAACTCTGCAGGCTATCTTTGCAGTAGATTGCAACACCAGCCCCTTTGGCAGTTCTGTCTTGGTGGAAAGAGTTATAGTTAGTGATGGAGATTTCAGGGTTTTTGGTGGTTTTCCTAAGCCAGGATTCAGACACGGCTTAGACATCCGGGTTGGCAGAGTGTGCTAAAGCAGTGAGTAAAACAAACTTAGGGAGTAGGCTTCTAATGTTAACATGAAACCAAGGCTTTAATGGTTACAGAAGTCAACAAATGAGAGCACCTGGGGAGTGGGAGTGAAGCTAGGCACTGCAGAACCTGGATTAACCTCTACATCACCAGAGGAACAGAGGAGAAGTAGGATAAGGGTACGGCTAAAGGCTATACGAACTGGCCGTCTAGCACATTCGGAACAGAGAGTTAAAGGAGCAGGTTTCTGGGCACGGTAGCATCGATTCAAGGCATAGTGTACAGACAAAAGTAAGGTAGGATGTGAGTACATTGGAGGTAAACCTAGGCATTGAGTAATGATGAGAGAGATATAGTCTCTAGAGACGTTTAAACCAGGTGATGTCATTGCATATGTAGGAGGTGGAACAACATGGTTGGTTAAGGCATATTGAGCAGGGCTAGAGGCTCTACAGTGAAATAAGACAGTAATCACTAACCAGGACAGTAATGGACGAGGCATATTGATATTAGAGAGGCATGCGTAGCCAAGTAAACATATGGGTCCAGTGAGTGGTTGGGCTGGCTGGGGACACTGCGATTCATACAGTTAGCAGGCCGGTGCTAACAACCTAGTAGCTAGTAGCTCTATGTTTTCCTGTGTTCTCTCTCTGTCCTGTCTGCTCTTCTCTCTCGCTCCCCTCTCTTCCTTGCTTTCTGAATATCTGCTTTTCTGGATCCCCTATATTATTACAGACGGCATAATATTAGTGCCGTAACAACTGACGAACACACACAGAAGCAATATGAACAACACTCTTTTTACGCTGCTGCTACTCTCCGTTTATCATATATGCATAGTCACTTTAACTATATCTACATGTACATACTACCTCAATCAGCCTGACTAACCTGTGTCTGCATGTAGCCTTGCTATTTTTTATAGCCTCGCTACTGTATAGAGCCTGTCTTTTTACTGTTGTTTTATTTCTTGACTTACCTATTGTTCATCTAATACCTTTTTGCACTATTGGTTAGAGCCTGTAAATAAGCATGTCACTGTAAGGTATACACCTGTTGTATTCGGCGCACGTGACAAATAAACTTTGATTTGATTTGAAATAATGTTTACCTGAATTGATCTAAAGGTAAAATCTGGGATAATTTCTGTTCCGTATTGATATTAGCAGTTCACTCAATCTTAAACCTGATTAACATTCAACTATCTTACCCTTCACTAGCAACAATACCTGTGTTCATTCTCTCTCTGTCACTTTAGCAAGAAAATCGACATGCATTCAACCATGGGGCAAAACAGATAAGGTTGGCTTATATAGTTGACATGTAAACTATATTTCGTCTCCAATGTTTATTGCAAACGAATACATTTGCACAATGACCACTTGTTGTCTCAAATACATTGTTACAGTTGTTGGTTAGCTAACTAGCGAATATTTGCATTGACATGAAATCAGTCAAAACAAGACATGGTATCAATAACATGACAGAAAATGCTGAAATGAGTCACTTACGATTCCTCACATGGCAGTTTGTCATTCTTGCTAGCAATCTGGCAATCCAGAATCACAACATGCTGACTTCTGCCCCATGGAAGTGCGCACATCGTTTTCGTGACGTTGTCAGGCAACCCATCTATATAGCTAGATGCTAAATAATTGTATTATAAACACACACACATAATCTATTCACTTACTCCTGCAAATACAACTACCGTCTCACTCTGTGTTTGGTGATCTGCATCTCTAGCCCTCTTTCTCAAGAATTTCCTATCTTCTATAAATTGGAAAAAAATGTAATTCAGCTATCAAGCTTTGTTTTTCAACAGATACGGTAGCTAACTAATTGAGCTGACGTTACTGAAAGTAGCTAACGTTAGTCTTAAGTTAGCTAGCTAGTTTAGCAATTCTTTGCATATTTGAACAGTAGCGTTACTTGATTCGACAGTAATTGGTTTGTTAGTGATACTTGTGGGGTAGTGAATGGAGTTTTCAGAGTCTAGATAGCTAATCAATTACTGTCAAATGGTGTAAAGTACTTAAGTAAAAAATACTTGAAAGTACTACTTAAGTCGTTTTTTGGGGGATCTGTACTTTACTTTACTATTTATATTCTTGGTCACCTCCCTGACCAAGGCCCTTCTCCCCCGATTGCTCAGTTTGGCCAGGCGGCCAGCTCTAGGAAGAGTCTTGGTGGTTCCAAACCTCTTCCATTTAAGAATGATGGAGGCCACTGTGTTGTTGGGGACCTTCAATGCCTCAGACATCTTTTGGTATCCTTCCCCAGATCTGTGCTTTCACCCAATCCTGTCTTGGAACTTTACGGACAATTCCTTCGACCTCATGGCTTGGTTTTTGCTTTGTCATTGTGGGGTGTTGTGTGTAGAATGATGAGGGAAAAAAACTATTTCATCCATTTTAGAAAAAGGCTGTAATGTAACAAAATGCGAAAAAAGTCAAGGGTTCACGCCTTGTATGTTAATGAGCCAGCGATTCTTCTCCCTCCCACAATATTTTACCACAGCAATATTTTTTTTACAGCAAAAGAGCAATACAGTACTTTATTGTTGAATTGTACTGAAAAGCTATTCAGCAATTGCTAATAGTGAAAATGTAATTCTATATTACAGCATACCAACTGATATTTGGTGATTTATATCACTTGTACTTTGGGCCTTAACAAAGGCTTCGAAACTGACAGTAACTGCAGGGCAAAAGAGACACGGTTGTTGAATTCGTTCATTTTCAGTAATTTGGTCTTCACCAAGTGAGTTAATAGGATAATGTTATCATTATAATGAAATTCTATGAAAATACATTAGATAGTCCTTATTTTGAGGTCTAGCTTTACCTTAATACAGTGGCCTGAAACACATGGTTTACAGGCCACACACATCAGGCTAGCAAGTAGGTTTTCAAAGATCCAGTAACTTTCCCCAAATGTACTGATTTTCAAAAAATCCTGGTTGGAGGATTTCCAGGAATCTTCCAATTGGGATTTCTGGAAAACCTGGTCAATTTTACGTGTATTGCATGCTGTTTGGGGTTTAAGGCTGGGTTTCTGTATAGCACTTTGTGACATCTGCTGATTTAAAAAGGGCTTTATAAATACAGTTGATTTATTGATTATAATATGTCAGTTAAATTCATACAGCATTCTCACTAATGGGTGCAACAAATACAGCCTCTTACAAGTCACACCTAAAAATATGTCAACAATCTTTAGAAACTGGTTTCATCCGTCTCCTGTTACCGGGCAGAAAATTGTGGCTCAGTCAATCAGTGGCCTGGTTAAGGACAACACCATGCACCCACTGGTGTTAAAAAAGTTTTTGCGCTCCAAAAATGCAGTATGATACAGTATTTTGCATAACAGTGAATTACTGGCAGAAATTGACCAGTAAGTTACTGTACATTTTTGGGACAAAGTTTGTATATTACTGTATTCTCTGGGGGTAGAACATTCTCACTCAACTAGAGCTTCTTACAAGGCATGCCTTAAAATATGTTAATGAGATTCTTTCCCCGCCCACAGCATTTTCCCACAATGCACCATCATGTATTCTGTAAAACACATTTAAGGTATGTTTCTGTGCATTCTACAGTGTTTTACTGGCTTGTGCCATCAAACCCCTGCAACTTTAACAGAACGCTGAAGTCCGCCTGGTATTTAACCTTCCCAAGTTCTCCCATGTCATCCCGCTCCTCCTAACACTCCACTGGCTTACAGTCGAAACTAACATCCACTACAAGACCATGGTGCTTGCCTAAGGAGCAGGAAGAGGAACGGCCCCTTCCTATCTTCAGGCTACACTTAAACCCTACACCCCAACCTGAGCAATCTGTTCTGCCACCTCTGGTCTTTTGGCCTTCCCAACCCTACGGGTGGGCAGCTCCCACTCAGCCCTGTTCTGGCATCCCAATGGTGGAACCAGCTTCCCCCTGAATCTAGGACAGCAGAGTCCTCGGCCATCTTTCTACCTCTGAATTTTTCTGATATCTATTTTATTGAGGAAAAATGTACTTGCTATGCCTGTGATATGTGGTTGACCCACCTAGCTGTTTTAGGATGAATACACTAACTGTAAGTCGCTCTGGATAAGAGCATCTGCTAAATGACAGAAATGTGAAATGTAAATGTAAAATGACAGAAAACTCTTACAACGTGCTTTAAAACACGTTTACGATATTTTACTGTGAATTCTACCGTGTTTTACTGTTGAAATTACAGAAACGTCTTACAGTGTAGTCAGAGAGATGCGCCTTGGGATGTTGTTAAAGATTATAAAAGCAGGCTCTCATTCAGTGTGTGTGTGTGTGAGGGGTGGCGGGGAAGGAGCGTATGTGTGTTCTGACACTGTGTGTCTCTCTTTCTGGGATGTGTGTGTGTGTGTGTGTGTGTGTGTGTGTGTGTGTGTGTGTGTGTGTGTGTGTGTGTGTGTGTGTGTGTGTGTGTGTGTGTCTTAATGTCTGCCTATGATCATTTCTCATTGTGTCTCCCAGGAGATGTCCTGATTCAGATTTCAGAGAACCAGAAGCGTCTCACTACTGAACTGGAAGGAATAGTAGGTTACTTTACACTCCTCATCAAACAGTAGAACAGTGGCACTGCACTAGTTCTTGTACTGTATTAGAATTCAAAATGAAGAATTACGAGTGTATTGTAATTAATTGTACCTGGGGTTGTAGGTACACCTGTCAAAACAACTCACAACTAAGCAACCCACTTATTAATATGTTGTACTGTATATTTTACTAGATGGCGTAACAACACAGTTGATTCTATAATCGGACAATTTGAGATGTGATTTTTTGGCTTACCAGTGGTGTTTCGACTACTGCGATCATAATAACCATTCTCTGTGTTGCTCTAGTTCCGCTGGTTCCACACTGAGGTGCTACAGGAGATGAACAACAATGTCAAACTGGATAGGGACTACATAGCAGTGAGTAGCCACTCTCATTCACATATGGGGCGGCAGGGTAGCCTAGCGGTTAGAGCTTTGGACTAGTAACCGAAAGGTTGGAAGTTCAAATCCCTGAGCTGACAAGGTACAAATCTGTCGTTCTGTCCCTGAACAGGCAGTTAACCCACTGTTCCTAGGCCGTCATTGAAAATAAGAATTTGTTCTTAACTGACTTGCCTAGTTAACTAAAAAAATACTCCTTTCACATACTGTAGCCCCTTGTGTTGACAGTACAGAAGTTGTGTAGTAAAGCTCATGGACTGGCAAACAGACTGAATGTAGTGGGCAGTGCTCCAAGTTTGATGCTTTGTGTGAGGATCAAACAAAGTGTTATTTACTCCTGGACCATTCCTTATTGATACTTTTACATGAAGACTATGGTGGTGTTATTATGTATACACTGAGTGTACAAGACATTAGGAACACCTTCCTAATATTGAGTTGTACCCCCTTTTGCCCTTAGAACACACTCAATTTGTTGGGACATGGACTACATGCCCCAACAAATTGGGGCCCATGTTGACTCCAATGGGAGTCAACAACAACATGGGATGCTGGCCCATGTTGACTCCAATGCTTCCCACAGATGTCCTTTGTTCTTGAAACACTCAAACTGGTGCGTCTGGCAAGGGCACTTAAATCTTTTGTCTTGCCCATTCACCCTCTTAATGGCACACATACACAATCCATCTCTCAACTGTTTTAAGGCTTAAAAATCCTTCTTTAACCTGTCTGCTCCCCTTCATCAACTCTGATTGAAGTGGATTTAACAGGTGAGATCAATAAGGGATCATAGCTTTCACCTGGATTCACCTGGTCAGTCTATGTCATTAATGTTTTGTACACTCATTGTAAATGTATCTGACATTGATGTAATGTGTCCTCCAGGGCAGCAGGAGGCAATATGAGATGGAGGTACAGATCCAGGCCATATCTTTGGAGAGGCAGCTGAGGAGAGGGGCTCACCAGGTCAATCCACTCAATGTGTGTGTGTTTGTGTGTGTGTGCCAGAGGAGGTTGGTGGCACCTTAATTGGGGAGGACGGGCTCATGGTAATGGCTTGAGCGTAACAGGTGGGATGGTATCAAACACCTGGTTTCCATGTGTTTGATGCCATTCCATTTGCTCTGTTCCGGCCATTATTATGATCTGTCCCCCCCTCAACAGCCTCTGTGTGTGTGTGTGTGTGTGTGTGTGTGTGTGTGTGTGTGTGTGTGTGTGTGTGTGTGTGTGTGTGTGTGTGTGTGTGTGTGTGTGTGTGTGTGTGTGTGTGTGTGTGTGTGTGTGTGTGTGTGTGTGTGTGTGTGTGTGTGTGCGCGTGCGTGCGTGTCAGAAAGAGTATGAGTAAAATAAATAAAATATAAAGATTAAGAGTGCACCAGGGAGAACGCTATTACATTTCTGTAAAGTATTTACACAGTGCGTGTCTGTGTCAGAGGAAGTTCTATATTTACACATTGCATGTGTGCTCACAGGATGAGTACATTCACTTCCTGAGGGAGAGTCAGCGCGAGGCTCTGATGGAGGAAGAAAGGCGATACCGTTTCCTGGCTGAGAAACACTGTGGTCTCACTCAGTCCATCATCTACCTCATGAACAAGGTAGTGTAGCTTAGTTCATTGTACTACAGTCTCATTTAATCATACACACTCAATAATATGCTATTTAGCAGACACTTTTATCCAAACCGACTTACAGTCAGGGATGCATGCATTTTACATATGGATGGTCCCAGGAAGCAAACCCACTATCCTGGCATTGCAAGTGCCATGCTCTACCAACTGAGCTACAGAGGACCACCCTCTCCATTACTGTCATAAAACACATTCATCATAGAAAGAACCGTGGCTGGTTTGCAATATGACAACCTGCTCCTGGCCTTTTCCTTTTCCAAATCTCCAATTTGTGGATTTGAAGGGAATGAATAAGTAGAGGCACCACCTAGTGTGTTGCGTTCTGTTTTTATTTTTTGAGAGAGAGTGTTAAGTAAGAGAGAAGAGAGTGAGTTTCCTGACTAGATTAAAGCCAATGAGTAAACAAGGTGAATGAAAGTAATGTAACGTGTGTGTTTTCGATGGGCCAGACAGGGGCAGGGGGAGGCCTACAGCAGATAGCTGATGGATGGAGAGACCAGGTCAACGCCACCAGACGACCTGGATCCCGGAACCCTTCTCGCCTGGACCAGGACAACACATCCAGAATGAGGGAGGAGGACAGGGGGAGCCAATGGTCAGGCAAAGAGGAGCAGCCTCTGGGAAGAGTGCCCTCCAGAGGTGGGGGCATGATATACTGTATATCTACACTACAGTATACCAAACCTATAGTGTTAAATAGAGTACTCATCTTCGTGCCCAGTTGACAACTTTGGTGGAAGCCATCAATGGCAATGTCCATGCTAAAACAGGTTACGTCCATCTGGATAAATACAATGTACATACCATACTCATGGTGTTCAGGTGTCTTTCCTCTCCTATGACCTGCCTTCCTGACCCTCTGATGTTCACACATCCTCTCCCCTCTCCTTCCTCCCCTCTCACCCTTCACCCCCCCAGGCCCATCACCCCAGAACACCCGTTCCCGCTCCAGCTCATTTGGCGAGTCCCTAGGACTGGGTGGAGGTGGAGGAGGGAGACCTATGAGAGCTCTGGTATCCCACCCCGCTAACTCCAACAGCCCCACCATGCTGCCCTTCTCCCGGGGGGAGGTGGTGAGCGTGCTGGTGCAGGAGCCCCGTAACGGCTGGCTCTACGGCCGGGCAGAGAGCAGCTCACGGTGAGGGAGAGGGAGGGAGAGAGAGATGCTCCTGCCTTCAAGGCAAAGCTGCCCTCACAGAACAACATTGTATAAGGAAAACTTAAATCCGTTCAAGAGATACTCCACTTGATACTGTAGTCTTTGGGATATGAACCAGAAAATGTAAAATACCATTTTAATATATATATTTTTTAGCCTACTTGCTTATGAAATGTGCTGAATGCTAGCATGCCATAGCTCTCTGTCCTTCATAGAAACTCATAGAAATGTATCTCTTCTCTGCTTCCCCCCACAGTCAGGGCTGGTTCCCAGCTGCCTATGTGGGGACACTGGAGGAGGCCCCTAGATCAACTGGCTCCAGGTGATCCACTAGCTCCACTGTCTCTTAAAGGGACAGTTCACCCAAATTTCCCCTCAAGGGAAATTATAATTTGCTTATAATTTCCCTTGAGGGGAAATTTGGGTGAACTGTCCCTTTAAGAGATAGTTGCTAATGAGTTGCTGATGCTAATGCTGTTTTGACTTTTGGTGACCTTTGACCCTTTAGTAGCTCCACCCTTAGGAGCGCCCACAGTATGGACAACCTGCTGGACCAATCAGGAAGCAGCAGCCACGGTAGACCCCCGCCCCCGCCGCCGCCTCCACCCAATAGACAGACAGAGATGCGTCCAATCACACCCAGCATGGAGAGAAGGGCGGAGACTCACTCTGACAATAAGGTAATGCTGCCTGGGTGAATGATCACTGAGGATCGATGTTGGCCATGAAGTTCTTAAAGTCTAGTGTTTACACTGTTTACTCTATGGTGAGCCTGCTGTACGACACTAACGTGGTGTTTCTAATAAATCAATGTTGGTTTGTTATTGTTAACATGATAGTCTGAGGAAAGTCTCTGAGTGAAAGTCATTCCTATTCAGGTTTTTGGTGAGGCATAACAAGTAATGAAAAGCTAGCTATAGTAAAAGCTAGTTAGAATGGAGTTAAAGCTGAAAAGGTTAGAGAAATTAGTATTTAAAATCCGCTGCATGTTTGTCCTCCGGCCAGCAGGGGCACTGTGGCAATGTGCTGTTCTCTATGACGCCACAGCCCTCCTTCTGGTGGATGCAGGGGGGAAGCTCCAGCTGCTGACAGTGTAGGGGGGTGAGGAGTGTGTGAGTGTGTGTCTGTTTGTGTGTGTGTTTGCATGGTGTTGGATCTTTGCATGGTGTGGATTGCACACCCGTAGATGCTCTGCCCCCCTCTCTGGGTTACAGCTATATATGTAAAAATGTTTGCATGGGTTGGAATACCTTTAAAGTTGTGTTCTTTCCTCCCCTTGCAGAGAGGAGAGCGCCATGGTGGACCTGGGCCAAACCTCTTCCCAAAGTAAGGAACAGCCATTGCGGTTCTCATCAGTCCTATTTGTGTTTATTCATTACTAAGAAGTGATATCTAGAGAGATCGTTCAAGATTGACGTCGAAATTGGATGTTTATCCATGTCCCGAGGGAAATGCCATCAAAACCGGCAACTATGGGCAACAGTGAACGCTATTACCGTCAAGTAGGCTTGGGTTTTTCTAGGGCGTGGTGCCTGGGTGTAATCCCATGATTCTGGGTCAGAAGGTTGTGTGTTCGATCCCAGTTGTGGACACAGTTTTTTTATACAGAGTGCCTTCGGAAAGTATTCAGACCCCTTAACTTTTTCCACATTTTGTTAGGTTATAACCATATTCTAAAATTGATTAAATAGTTTTTTTCCCCTCATCAATCTACACACAATACCCCATAATGAAAAAGCAAAAACAGTTTTTTTGACGTTTTTGCTAATTCCTTTTACTGAGGAGTGGCTTCCGTCTGGCCACTCTACCATAAATGCCTGATTGATGCTGCAGAGATGGTTGTCCTTCTGTAAGATTCTCCCATCTCCACAGAAGAACTCTAGAGATCTGTCACAGAGTGACCATCGGGTTCTTGGTCACCTCCCAGACCAAGGCCCTTCTTCCCCGATTGCTCAGTTTGGCCGGGCGGCCAGTTTAAGGAAGAGTCTTGGTGGTTCCAAACTTCTTCGATTTAAGAATGATGGAGGATACTGTGTTCTTGGGGACCTTCAATGCTGCAGAAATGATTTGGTACCCTTCCCCAGATCTGTAATGTAACAAAATGTGGAAAAAGTCAAGGGGTCTGAATACTTTCCGAAGGCACTGTATATAACCTATCCAAAACCTAAACCCTTACCTTAAAGCAGCAATCAGCAGTAGAAACAATAACAAAGAGGACTCCCTGCCACTGTTTTGGTAAAAAGCTGAGGGATGGGGCTGGAGAAATGCAATCACTCTCGAATTCATAGACAGACTATGGATGCAAAGACTGACCATCCATGATATCAAAATTAGAGTTTTAACCATGTTAACATTTTCTTTGTTTACAAATGTTGAGCAAAACAAGCTGATATTTTAAGTTCTACTGGGGTAAGACAGTTGAACTAAGCTCCTGAGGCATTTCTAAGTTATATTCTTCAAGAATCAATGGGTACATATCATACATGTATAAGTCCAAAAATGGATGTAGCAATTGCTGATTGCCGCTGTAACCATTCAGAATGAGTGCCTAAACTTAAAGTTTTAACCCTATCCCAAACCTTAACCCTTACCTTAACCTTTGGAATGAGTGGCTAAACTCATCCCTTAACTTTGAAATTTGACGTTTGGAGGAATGGAACGATACAGAGCAGCAGGAGTCAACCCAGGGTGTCAAAAACATTTGGAGCAACTTCAAAATTTGACGTTTGGAGAACGTGGAAAAATTTCTAATTCTGCAGTGAGACTGTGAGAGCTTGTTGGAGATATTGTAATCTGCGTACACATTCAAATGTCTCTAATTTTATCACAAAATGTTATGCAAATGAGTTGCTGTATGTGATGATGCTGGGCCATGCTGGGTCAGTTAGTTTTGGAGAGGCGCCGCTGTGCGTTGGGTTAGTGCTGCTGTACACTCTGTTCATCCAAATAAACGACAACTTGATTATTTCATGGGAAATCATCATTCTGGACTGTTTATGCTGGTTAACAAACTACGTGTGTTTCGGTTTTCTTTCAGGCTCGTTTAAATATAATGCGTGAGCTAACATATCTCTGTTCTCTCACTGTCTTTGTTGTATAGGGGCACCAACCCTTTCGCCACTGTCAAGCTGAAGCCCACGTCCACCGATGACAGATCTGCGCCACGGCTCCGTCGGTGAAGAGGTCACGCCCTTGGGAGGTATTGGGCGCGTTCCAGTTCGACTACATTTCAGTCATTGCATTCCATCAACAAATGGTTTCATTCCGCGTTATCGACTGTGCAGTCGACTGCTATATCATATGATTCTCTGATATGTTAAATAAATACCTATCCAGGCGTTGTGAGATCTGGCAGGTGTCTGAAATGTAGTCATGCAAATGCAGCAGGGGTTTTAGGGTTGATGCCCTAAAACTGCCCCAAATCTTCCCAAAGTGTTGAAAACTGTCTTAATTAAAACTGCCCCAAACTTTCTCTAAGCAGCTCCTGATACCAATCTTGTACAGTTGGTTATTTAAAAATATGATGGAGTTTATCGGATGATTACAGTGATAAAGGAAGTTCGGGGGGCAATGTAAGATGCCAGAAACCCTAACAGATGCTTGGTGGACTGATTTATCTGGCAAGTGCATTAATACGTTTTATTTAATTAGTGAGACAAATCTTTTATGGCGCTCATTCATGCACTTTTATTCAGAATCAGGAATATTTTCTGACTTTATATACAGTTGAAGTCTGAAGTTTACATACACTTAGGTTGGAGTCATAAAAAACTCATTTTTTCAACCACTTCACACATTTCTTGTGAACAAACTATAGTTTTGGCAAGTTGGTTAGGACATCTACTTTGTGCATGACACAAGTACTTTTTCCAACAATTGTTTACAGACAGATTATTTAACTTATAATTCACAATATCACAATTCCAGTGGGTCAGAAGTTTACATACACTAAGTTGACTGTGCCTTTAAACAGCTTGGAACATTACAGAAAATTATGTCATGGCTTTAGAAGCTTCTGATAAACTAATTCAATCCCAGAACAACAGCAAAGGACCTTGTGAAAATGCTGGAGGAAACAGGTACAAAAGTATCTATATCCACAGTAAAACGAGTCCTATATCGACATAACCTGAAAGACCGCTCAGCAAGGAAGAAGCCGCTGCTCCAAAACCGCCATAAAAAACCCAGACTATGGTTTGCAACAGCACATGGGGACAAAGATTGTACTTTTTGGAGAAATGTCCTCTGGTCTGATGAAACAAAAATAGAACTGTTTGGCCATAATGACCATTGTTATGTTTGGAGGAATAAGTGGGAGGCTTGCAAGCCAAAGAACACCATCCCAACCGTGAAGCACGGGGGTGGCAGCATCATGTTGTGGGGGTGCTTTGCGGCAGGAGGGACTGGTGCACTTCACAAAATAGATGGCATCATGAGGTAGGAAAATTATGTGGATATATTGAAGCAACATCTCAAAACATCAGTCAGGAAGTTAAAGCCTGGTCGCAAATGGATCTTCCAAATGGACAATGACCTCAAGCATACTTCCAAAGTTCTGGCAAAATGGCTTAAGGACAACAAAGTCAAGGTATTGGAGTGGCCATCACAAAGCCCTGACTTCAATCCTATAGAAAATTTGTGGGCGGAACTGAAAAAGTGTGTGCGTACAAGGAGACCTACAAACCTGATTCCATTACACCAGCTCTGTCAAGAGGAATGGACCAAAATTCACCCAAGTTATTGTGGGAAGCTTGTGGAAGGCTAACCGTAACGTTTCACCCAAGTTAAACAATTTAAAGGCAATGCTACCAAGTACTAATTAAGTGTATGTAAACTTCTGACCCACTGGGAATGTGATGAAAGAAATAAAAGCTGAAATCCTTCTCTCTACTATTATTTTGACATTTCACATTCTTAAAATAAAGTGGTGATCCTAACTGACCTAAGACGGGGAATTTTTACTAGATTAAATGTCAGGAATTGTGAAATACTGAGTTGAAATGTTTTTGGCTAAGGTGTATGTAAAGTTCTGACTTCAACTGTACATGTCAGGTACAGGAAATATCGTGGTAGAAGTAGTTGTTTTTGTCAAAGCTTTTTGCGTTGTTTTCTTCAAGTAGCACTTTCATTTAGTTTTGCTTGTACAGTAACAGTATGCCAATTTAAACCAATACTTCACTTTGATTCTAAACTACAGTGAACCACAGTGAGCTAATCTTTCTCTTAGGAATGCCATGCAGGTAGATTGTTATGACAAGTGAGTTTTAGCGCTTAACTTAACAGTGCTGTTTTGTCCAGTGCCTTTAGTAAATGTACTATGAGATTTGTTTTTGTTTGCTCGTGCAGGCAGTAGGGTGGCCTACTACTCTAGTGAAGAACCCAGGGTTTGTCAATTCTAATCCACCAATGGGGATACTTAACCTAAATGACCCTTAGTGTGTACCCAGCTATGTAAATGGCTGACATGTGAGAGTGTTGAGCTAATGTAATATCTCTAACAAAACAATGACTTTTGACTTTACTGCTAGAATAAAAATGGTAGCTGCTTTTCACATTGTTTCCAATTCCTTTAATCAGACAGAAACACATCCTCTGATTCTGTTTTTTAGTTGCTGTTGATATTTGACACATTTATTTTCTAGTTATTGAGGGCCAATCGGTAGTGCTGAGCGATTAACTGAAATGTATTGAACAACCAATTAACCGACGTCGGTTCATTTATTTGAATTCCATTTAGTTCTTTTTTTTTTGTGAGCCCAAACGCGCCGTTTCTGTAGAGAGAAATCCAATATTCACGAGCAAAATCAAGTCAAGAACTATGTGGGACGCTTGGCTGTAGTATTAAGCCAATAATTAAACCTAATTCAGCACAGAAATTTGGTAATTAACTACAATGACCATAATCCATTGCGTCTGTACTTCGCGGCTTGGATTTGATACACACAGACCAAATAGACCGCATGAGAGGAATGTACAGAACACAACGATGAGAGGAACAGAGACAATTTGTGAAAGTATGCCTTACCTTCTTTGAAGAACTAGTAAAATTATTTTTTTAACAGACTGCTCTGCAACATTATTAGACAGGCTAGCCTAGCTAAATAGGATGACTAAAGACAGTACGGTATATGAAGCACAGAAATACTGTTAGATGGTCGGGATGGCTGGCTGCTACTACTTGAGCAGAGATGAGATGATGACTTTAAGGATTTAAAAATGATAAAGACATCAGATAAAAATGAAGTAATGTACTGAAATATGTTATCATTATGATAGTAATTTTCTATTTTTCAATGGACGTCTACCCAATGTGGACCTGACAGAGACAATGGAATATTTGAAATGCTTTGACAATATAATGTTCACTATTTTTGGTTTGTAATTTCCATTAAAAAGCTTTAAAATCATTAAAATTGTTTTATTTCGTAATGAATTTAATGTGTACCCCTTTCCTGCAGTCAAAGGACCAAATTGCCCTCTAGTGGCCTCATTGATGGAATGTTATTAATAGTTTTCATAACTTCACAATTCATTAACATCCTTTTTAAAAAAGCCGCTGAAAATCTATGTCAAACTGTTTTGCTATATTTCTGTCGTCTGTGATGTAATATTGGGAAGCAAACTCAAAATGTAATACATTTCAACTCTATATCTGACATGGTACAGGTGTCTTATTTTTGTTAAGCCCATAAACATGTGAATGAGGGGTATACTTTTGTTTCAAAGTAGATTTATTTAACCAACACTCTGTGTGACTCTGATTTAGCCCACTGCAGTATAAGGCTAAATATATTATTGAAACCGAAATCAAAAACCGCGATTACTTTTTTGTAATCAAACCGAAACCGAACCGACCTCAAAAAGCACTAATCGCTCAGCAATCCCAATCGGAGAAGAGAAGGAGACAAACAGAGGAAGCATTCGGAGTGAGTCAGTTGCTCTTGAGGCATTTTTTAAATTTATTTTAGTTTGTTCGTTCACAGCTTCATCTTTTGGTGTGTTTTTACAACAGCTCATTACCAAAGGAGAGAGGGGAAGAAAGGAAAGGAGCAATGCCAGAAAGTTGAAATAGAGACAGAAACAAAGGACAGATAAAGATAAAGAGTGGGGGAAGAGGGACAGAGTAAAAGGAGGGTGAAGTAAAATGACTTTCTCTCATTTTGAAATATCTACATTATTATTTTAACTTGAGGTTATTGGCCTTCCAGGCGGTCTGATAACTATACATAAACAGAAACACATACGTTTTGTATAAAAAGGAAAAAATAAATAGGTTGTGGGTGGGAGTGGTGGAGAGTGGTAAGTTAGCGGGGTGGGGGGCGGGAGCCACGACCCCATTCCTCCAGTGCAGTAGTAGTAGTGCGCTTGAGTGGGAGAGAGCTGGGTGTCAGTGAGGGCAGGTGGAGGGATGAGGTGGGGGAGGCTGCAGACTTGGAGAGGGGGAATATCGGGGCCGGGTGGTGGAGCGCTAGTCGGTTTAGGGATGTGTCTATTACTCGTGCACCAGGGCAACGAACTCTGAAAGAGAACAAGGAGAGACAAGAGGTTAGAGCACTCTGTGGAGTCTGTGGAAAATCGGATGACGCTATGATGACACAGGTGAGTATATGTGTCCGTCGGTCAGAGAAATAGTTTACTTACCGTCGATGCCGATCATGCCGTCTCCGTCCTTGTCGGCTTCGTTTAAGAACGCTTTGGTTTCTTTGTCGGTCAGGTCCCTGCCGTCTGAGGCAAATCCCTTCAGTACGAACCTATGGACAACAGGAGGATGGCAGAGAGACTTGAATAGAGACAGTACAAAAACTAGGAATGCTCTGGTGCCTAAACAGTTAAACGTGAGTGTTTGTTTGTGGATATGGGATGTGGACGCATGTCCACGTGGTCACTGGATAGTCACCACGCACTGTATGTTATTTAATAAATGAAGGAGTGTGTAGTTAGTCAAAGTGTCGGTGTGTGTGTCTCTCTGTCTGTGTCTTTCTGGTTGTGTGTGTCTCTTACTTGAGCTCCTCCTCCTCTATGAATCCGCTGGCATCAGCGTCCAGCACCAGGAAGGCTTTCTTCACATCCTCAGCTGACTTGGCCTTCAGACCCACCATCTCAAAGAACTTCTTATGGTCAAACGAGTCAGCCGCTGCACGGCATAATACACACACAGTTTAGTGAACACACACACATGTGTGCGCACACACACACACATACACACAGAGTACAGACACAAATGGAGGCAGGCACACGCATACATATGCACACACGCGACAGGCACGCATCCACGCAGACAGACCGCATGGCAAGCGGTACCGGAGTGCCAAGTCTAAGACAAAAAGGCTTCTCAACAGTTTTTACCCCCAAGCCATAAGACTCCTTGAACAGGTAATCAAATGGCTACCCGGACTATTTGCATTGTGTGCCTCCCCAAACCCTCTTTTTACGCTGATGCTACTCTCTGTTTATCAGATATGCATAGTGACTTTAATTATACATTCATGTACATACTACCTCAATTGGGCCGACCAACCAGTGCTCCCGCACATTGGCTAACCGGGCTATCGCCATTGTGTCCCACCCACCACCCACCAAGCCCTCTTTTACGCTACTGCTACCCTCTGTCCATCATATATGCATAGTCACTTTAACCATATCTACATGTACATACTACCTCAATCAACCTGACTAACCGGTGTCTGTATGTAGCCTCGCTACTTTTATAGCCTCACTACTGTATATAGCCTGTCTTTTTACTGTTGTTTTATTTCTTTACATGCCTATTGTTCACCTAACACCTTTTTTGCACTATTGGTTAGAGCCAGTAAGTAAGCATTTCGATGTAAGGTCTACACCTGTTGTATTCGGCGCACGTGACAAATAAACTTTGATTTGATTTTAGACAGGCACGCACGCACGGATGCTTGCACACGCACACACTCACAAAAATACAAAAAACAGCATAGGTGGCTGCCTGGATACAACACTCCAGAGGCTAAACGTTAATGCTAAACAATCATTAAGAGATTACTGTTTTTACACTATGATACAGTGTTTGTCTGAGTGTATGTGCATGTGTGGATCCAGAGCATGTGTTGTGCCAGTGGTCATATCAATTCTATAGGTTAGAGGACTGTGCCACCAGGACTAGCTGGCATCCTCTGGCAGATGTGTTACACAATACCAGTTATTACACTATCATAATTATGTCAGATATGATGTGCTATTACATTATCATAATTATGTAAAAATGTGTTGATCCCAAATGGCACCCTACTTGCTATATAGGAGGGCACTATAGGGAATAAGGTGCCATTTGGGACCCATCCAATGTGTATGTTTGACCAAGGAGCTCCTCCTGTTAACACTTTAGTATCGAGAACACATATTAACCACTAACGTGCAATACAATAAATGAATGATACCTTTATTAAGTATTATTAGCCATTTATTTTGCCTCTATTCAGTATTTTCTTGTTTACACATTATGGGACGGTTTCCCATACACAGATTAAGCCTAGTCTTGGATTAACAACAGGAAAACTTTCAATGGAGAATGCTTCTTAGTCCTGGACTAGGTTTAATGTATGTCTGGGAAACTGTTCCTAAATGTGATGTAAGAAAATAAAATGGAGTAAAAGGTGTTTGGTCACCTGCGAATGCGTCTAGGGCTTTCTTGATATCGGCAGCGTTGAGAATGCTGTTCATCGCCATCTCTGCAGCTGGAACGTCGGGGGGGGGAGAAGGAAGGAGGAGAAGAAAAGGGGGGAACCAAGTTAAACACGAGGGTACATGAGAGCAAAGACATTCAGAGAGAGACATTCTCATATTACACTGCTGAGACTTGTGAACTGGAGCAAGGAAATCAGGGCGAGAGCGAGATATTGAGAGAACAAATTAGAAAGGAGGGAGGAGGAGAAACTAGAGGGGTGCTCAGTTCTCCATTTAGTGTGTGTGTGTGTTTTTTTGGGAGGGGGTTGAGGTTATTATGAGAGAAACATGGCTGGTCTCCAGGCGTCTACTCAGCAAGGTTAGTGCCATAGGATCTGTGCCTTGTGCTGTGTCGGACATACCATAGAACAAGAACGAGCTGTGGAGCTAGGAGGCCGTTGGACATACCGCAGAGTTGGAGCTGTGTAGAGCTATAGTGTGGGCCGGGGGCTCCTTCTGTCTCACACTTTGAAAGGTGAGCCGTGTGTCCAACTCTGTGTGCCATTGAAGTCAATTGCTTCGTACTTATAAACGTATCACCTTACCCTTCCTACCCCAGCTTCCATCTGTCTCCCAGAAGAGGAGAGGAGAGGCGAGGAGAGGAGAGGAGAGGAGAGGAGAGGAGAGGAGAGGAGAGGAGAGCTGGGGAGTGAGTGGTGTTGACTAAGGGGTTATTGAGGAATGGATTAGAGGGTTGAGGTATGGTTGCTGTGTGGTGGCCATGCTATGATATCGTGCGAGGGCAATTTATAAGTCTATTTTTGGATTAGTTTACGTCTGCAATGGCCCCCGAGGGGTGGCCCTGCTCCAGGACGTCAGGGCCAAGTAGGGTGCTCTAAGATATTTCCCTAAGACACCGCTGAAGCAAAGGCTCATGGGATAAGTGAGCAAAAAGGTCCAGCTAGACATATATAGTACAATAGAGCTCGCCAGCTTGTAGTCCTAAAAAACGCGTTGCCTCTGGTTCGTTCAGCCGTTCCTATGGGGGAAATGAATAGGGAAAGAATGGGGTTTTGGGATAAACGCGGAAAATAAGGTCTGAGGTTAACACAGGCTTAGCATATCTTATACGTTTTGTTCTATAAGATAATATCAGTTAGTTAAAATGACCTTTATGAATTATGAAGCCTTTCCCTTTCAGAAAAAAACACACCATTTCCCATGTGAAATCATGTGAAAACATGTTTTTGGAACACTTCACATTTTTTTATGTGATTTTCCACATGTGAAATCATGTGGTTTATCCGTAAGGGGGATGCCAGCAATCTGATTTTCCGACTTCACAACCAGGTATTAGGCAAGAATAAAAGGTCAAAGTTACACATAAGGTACCTTCAGAGATACACAGGAATTCACATGGTACTGGCAGGGCCGGCTTAATGCAGGGGCTTACCCCAAAAATACACAGTATATATTACATATATAATATTCTGCAACTGCCAACCACAGGGGGATTCAGGAGCCCACTCTCCTGGTGCCACTCTGCTAATCGTTAGATCAAGGGAGGAGATACATGTGACTGGTCAATTGTGTGAGTCAGGGGCAGGGGCCCAAGCCCATAAGGGACCCAGTTATTATATATATGTTTTTTTTCCAACAACAGGAGCCCATCCTCAAAATACACCAGAGAGCATAATTTAGCCACAGAGGAACAATAGTTTCAAAAAATATTACTGTGGATAAAATGTTATCACAAGCACATACAGGTAACTGCCAAAATAAAGGAAACACCAACATAGTGTCTATAAAGGGTTTGGCTACGAGCTGTCGGAATAGCTTCAATGCGCCTTGGCATAAAGACTACAAGTGGACCTAAAACAAACCATGCCAGTAAAATGCACACCAGACCATAACATATTATTTGAATCCCTCGTTTACTCAAGTGTTTCCTTTATTTTGGCAGCCAACCTTTTTGGCAAGCATGCACAACAAATATACAGCTTGTGGCACCAGGGCCAATGATTTCTTAATATGGCCCTGGGTACTGGTCAATATCTTGTGTGGATAATCTAGTATAATGGTAATTTTTTCTAGGTACAATCGCTACTGCACTCCAAAAAATGCTGGGTTAAAAGCAACCCATAGCTGGCTACATAGTGGACAGAACACGTGTTGGGATATTTTTGACTCAGCCAGTTGGGTCACTTAGTTGGGTTATTGAGCTATGATCCAGCATGTCAGATCAGAATACAGAATACTGGAGGCATAACTTTCAGTTGTTTTTGGCCACCTGTGAAAGTAAATGTTGTTCCGGTTAATCTGTTCTGTTGTATTGTCAACACATGTTAAAGTTGAGCACTGACACTTTTGTAGCTTAATGAAGCGTTTTCTACTTTTTATTTGTAACCAAGGGAACAACACTGTACACTAACCATACCCTTATTTTTTTGTATGTCCCACGTTCCAAGCAATAAGCATGAACCCGGTGGCACTGCAGAAACCTTGATGCACTCAACCAAACGGTTGAAAGTTTAAATCCCCCAAATACTTATGTACACTCTATGTCTAGCACTGCTAGTTTTAGGTTAATGCAACATTGGTGGTGATAATTGGGCAATTACTTACCTGATTCTGGGCAGCTTTTAGTAAAGTGCAGGAATGTATTATTGCCAATAAGTCTGTAGCCCTATGTCTTTTATGCTCACAGACCTGGTGGTGTAGCAGGACATTTCAGATGGCTACCAACAAAGAAGTTGTGAGTTAAAATCACAACTGAGGTTTAGTCCCAAGTAATCCAGGGATGACACAATGTTCTAAAAAGGTTGTTGGGGATGTCCTGGGAACTAGACTAAACTTGCAGGGGACCATGACTGTTTAAACTGAATGCATGTCAATTATGCCGTTTAAAGTCAAATATTCTCAATGACATTCGACACCTGTGTTTTCACGTGCTCAAATGTCACGTGTAGTTTCATGGTATCACATGTTGAAATATGCCATCCCCATGTTGTCACATTTATTTCACATGAGATCATAATTTCGCATGTGTTACCATGGTCACATGTTATCACATTAACTTCACATGTGATCACGTGAAATTCATGTGGTTTTTCTGTAAGGCTTATGTGGTTTATGTTTGTTTTGATTACATAAATGCTTCAACATTCACAAAAAGTGATATTAGCTGATGAAGATTATCTCATGGAACGAAACGTACAAAATCTCCTAAGCCTGTTTACCACAGACTTTATCCTAAACCCCTCCAAACACCCAATTCATTTCCCCATAGGCTTTGGCCAATTAGCCATGGTGGAGTTAGAGCCTACAAAAAGACGCCTACAGGATCTCTACAGGATCCTACAAGACCCTATTTAGTAGTTAGCCTCTTTCCACAGTTTGTTCTATGCGAATGCCTCAACAGTCAGCCTCATCTTAGTGAGATATAGCGCTTCCTTTCACCCATCCCCTTTCTAACACTCCTCCATTTGGCTAACCCTTTGGCTCCAATGAAAAGTAGAAATATGAAACCCTCCTTTTTTCCTGCGTGTGCCCTTCTTCTCACCCAGAGGTGAGGGAAACCCAACCGCGCCACAGCAGAACGGACCGACTCCTAGCCTTCAGTACAACAGCTGCATGGTCGGTGTGTGTGCGTGTGCGTTTGGAAGAGGGGTTCTGGGGATCAAGGGAGAATGCACTTGTGTCTCAAGAAACTCGAGCCCCTTAAGTTAAGCCCCCTCGATCTCAATTTACTATAACATGTGTACGTTTGAACGCGGTCGTTTTTAGTGTCAGTGTGTGAGTGAGAGTGTGGGTTTGTGTCTATGAATGCGTGTGCTAATATGTGTGTGAACTTAGATTTGATCTTAGTGCTTGGTATAGGTTAGGTGGGCACATGGGGGGGTTATGAGTTTGTGTGTGTGTGTGTGTGTGTGTGTGTGTGTGTGTGTGTGTGTGTGTGTGTGTGTGTGTGTGTGTGTGTGTGTGTGTGTGTGTGCATGCTCCCATGGGGTGGGGATGAGTTTGTGTGTGTGTTAATGTACATGCATATATGTACGTCTGTGTGCTGTTGGTGAGATAATATTTTGCGGCATTGTGTGTCTGGACTCATATACAGTTGAAGTCGGAAGTTTAAATACACCATAGCCAAACACATTTAAACTCAGTTTTTTAATCCTAGTAAAAATTCCCTGTCTTAGGTCAGTTAGGATCACCACTTTATTTTAAGAATGTGAAATGTCAAAATAATAGTAGAGAGAATTATTTATTTCCGCTTTTATTTATTTCATCACATTCCCAGTGGGTCAGAAGTTTACATACACTCAATTAGTATTTGGTAGCATTGCCTTTAAATTGTTTAACTTCGATCAAACGTTTCGGGTAGCCTTCCACAAGCTTCCCACAATAAGTTGGGTGAATTTTGTCCCATTCCTCCTGACAGAGCTGGTATAACTGACTCAGGTTTGTAGACCTCCTTGCTCGCACACGCGTTTTCAGTTATGCCCACAAATGTTCTATAGGCTTGAGGTCAGGGCTTTGTGATGGCCACTTCAGTACCTTGACTTTGTTGTCCTTAAGCCATTTTGCCAGAACTTTGGAAGTATGCTTGGGGTCATTGTCCATTTGGAAGACCCATTTGCGACCAAGTTTAAACTTCCTGACTGATGTCTTGAGATGTTGCTTCAATATATCCACATAATTTTCCTACCTCACGATGCACCTGCAGCAAAGCAAGCTTGCAAGCCTCCCCCTTTTTCCTCCTAACATAATGATGGTCGTTATGGCCAAACAGCTCTATTTTTGTTTCATCAGACCAGAGGACATTTCCCCAAAAGGTACGATCTTTGTCCCCATGTGCAGTTGCAAACCGTAGTCTGGCTTTTTTATGGCGGTTTTGAAGCAGAGGCTTCTTCCGTGCTGAGCGGCCTTTCAGGTTATGTCGATATAGGACTCGTTTTACTGTGGATATAGATACTTTTGTACCGGTTTCCTCCAGCATCTTCACAAGGTCCTTTGCTGTTGTTTTGGGATTGATTTTCACTTTTCGCACCAAAGTACGTTCATCTCTAGGAGACAGAACGTGTCTCCTTCCTGAGCTGTATGACGGCTGCATGGTCCCATGGTGTTTATACTTGCGTCCTATTGTTTGTACAGATGAATGTGGTACCTTCAGGCATTTGTAAATTGCTCCCAAGGATGAACCAAACTTGTGGAGGTCTACAATATGTTTTTCTGAGGTCTTGGCTGATTTCTTTTGATTTTCCCATGATGTAAAGCAAAGGCACTGAGTTTGAAGGTAGGCCTTGAAATACATTCACAGGTACACCTCCAATTGACTCAAATGATGTCAATTAGCCTATCAGAAGCTTCTAAAGCCATGACATATTTTTCTGGAATTTTCCAAACTGTTTAAAGGCACAGTCAACTTAGTGTATGTGAACAACTGACCCACTGGAATTGTGATATAGTGAATTATAAGTGAAATAATCTGTCTGTAAACAATTTTTGGAAAAAGTACTTGTGTCATGCACAAAGTAGATGTCCCACCCGACTTGCCAAAACTATAGTTTGTTAACAAGAAGTTTGTGGAGTGGTTGAAAAACGAGTTTTAATGACTCCAACCTAAGTGTATGTAAACTTCTGACTTCAACTGTACCTCGTAGAGCTCTTACTTACAGTTGATTTTACATTTAAATACTCACTATGCAAGTGAATCAGAATGATTTAAACACAACAAATTGGGGATTGTGCTTGTTTTTAGCATACTGTACAGCAGAAACATTTTATTGGAGGATTTTGATTCAGAATGATAGCCAACTTGTAAATGAATTGCTGAAAGTGTGTCGAGAACAGGTCAACTGGGTGGCTACAACACAATGCTGTAGCTCCAACGGTAATGATGTCTTTAGTTATGGCTAAGTGTATCCAATCTAATGTTTGCTATTCACTGTCCATCAGAACAAATGCTATTGATTCAACAAGTCATTGATTTCATTATAAAAAGTGGAGTCAGACTCTCGTCATTCTAACGATACCAAAACACAAAGAGCAGTGGTCCGAGTGGCACTTCCATAATAACAACGCCCAGATGGATTGTGGAGGATCATCTTTGGACATAACACCAAAGTCCACTATCTTATCTCACAGCATGGTGCTGAAAATAACTGCTGAGCTACCTTCCTGCTGTACCACCACAGTACAACTGAACAATCAGACCTGTGTTCAAATACTTTCAAAAAATGTTTCAAATACTTTACCTGTACTTGACTAAATTTGACTGTTGCAACGGAACCAATAGAGCGGTCCGAGTGCAAACCTTGCCCATCTGGTTGTCCAGGTAGGCTGATAGGCTGATAAAAATATTTCAAATAGTATCCGAACCCAGGTCTGGATACCAAAGTACCCACAATTCAATGACTGAGCAGCCACAACAATAGGCATTGTGTAGTAGTAGGGACTCTCCTGGCTGGCACACAAAGGAACCGCTATGATAATGTAATCTTGTCTAATCAACTAATCACATCGTCTCATAATTCCATTTGGGACAATGGGACAATCAATAATCTACATGCAAATTCCAAACATGTCAATAACGAAACCACGTCACGAGACATTTACATAAAACACAAACAGAATAATATTATATTATTAAATAAATAGAAATGTGTATGTCGCTTAAGCCAACTATTTGCATTTAAATCAACATCTGAAGTCTTTAAGTCGTATATATTTCATTATGACACACAAACAACACATTAAATATGTCCCTAATGGCACCCTATTCCCTATATAGCGCACTACTTTTGACCAGAGCCCCATTGGGTTGTTATTTGTCTCTGTTTAATTAACAGGGGCTATAGCCATTAAAACAGTTCACTGACTCCATGAATATGCATTAACATAGAGATATGAGCAGATGAGTATCATGCAAATGCACTAATCATACTCAACGACTCAACGTAATCACATACAGAATGATAATGAGGGAAGGTTATGGTCCCGATAGGCGACTGAGTTAAAAAATGTAATTAATAAATACAATTTCCCAGTGTCAGCATTTTACACCATACTTAGTTAATGTCCTCTTCATCATTATTGAAAGGTTTGGTCGTTTGGTTCATATTCTTTATACAGTACCCATTCCCATTATACAACTAACACCACAAATTGCACCTGCTCATGCTATTTTCCAACACGTAACTACCTACATACTTAAACAAGAGCTTACCCTCACAACTTTGCGTAGAACTTTTGTCATTTTTTTCCCAAAGTAGTTGTTAGTAAGTGTACTGCAAAACTGCCTAAAATTGAATTAGAGATATTCTCTATTGTGGTGACCAATTGATGAAACCTCTTCCATGCTATTACTAGGGTTGGGGTCAATTCCATTTCAAATCAGTCAATACAGGAAGTAAACTGACATCCCAATGTTTACTTCCTGATTTGGCTGAATTAAAATGGAATTGACCCCAATCCTGGTTGTTGACCAAAGCACGCAGCCTTACCTGAGTTAAGGTGAGGAGTAGTATGAAGGAGATGGAGAAATGGGCCAGAGAGGTAGGGTGGAGGTCTGATAAAGAGACGAGGGTCCACTCCTTTCTTTTTTATACCCCTCCCCTCCGCCTATTTTAGGAGGGAAAGATGGAAACCCTATCGCTTCCTTTAACCACACTTAACTAATCAAACCCCTGCTATTAATAATCACCTGCTCAGTCTCCAGCACCCATTCCACCTGACACCTTTTTCTTTGCCCTCGCTCTTTCTTGCCTTCCCTCCACCCATCTGATTTTCTTACCTAATTTTCTCCCGCTCAAGGGGCTCTGTCCTTAAATCCTCCTTTGATGTCACTCTTTCTCACAAACTCTCTCTTTCTGTGTTATATCGCTCTCTCTTTCCTCCTCTCTCTCTGTCACTCTCTTCATCTCCTAAGTCCTGCATCTTCCAACTTCCCCTGTCTCTCACACTTAACCATTCTCAAAGCAGAGATAGGTAGTAGTTCTGTTACATGTATTTGAAATACGTATTTAAACTACTTCTGAGTATTTTGTACGTTGTATTCCACTGGGCTGAAATACAGTCCAATGTAGTTTGTAACAATATATTTTCGAAAGCCGTAATTTTCAAATGACAAAATACTTTTCTATACCATTTCTTTATAGAAGTTAAACATTTTGTGGCCCTCTTTCACCCTACACTGTTATCAAAAGTCTGACGGCACTATGGAGTGATAAGACTATCTGCTAAATTAACTTGATGTAAATGTACAGTATATGTAAAAATGAACAATTGCAAGGCATGCAGAGTATTATTCTAATGAGCACCACCCCGAAACAAGGCCAATTACAATACCCAGTGTACTTTGCAGTTGTTAATTTTCATATATACATTTTGGTAATTTAGCAGACACTCTTATCCAGAGTGACAGTGCATTCAAGTAAGGTAGGAAGAAAGACGTTTCTGTAACCGTTACTGAGAATGTTGTTTCTGTTTGGCTGGTTACTTGCAAATGTATTTTTGTATTTTATAATACAAAAGACATGTATTTAAATTAAATACAATACTTTGCAAAAGTATCTAATATTTTATTTTGATACATTGGTCTTTAGGGTATTTTTTAGTTGCATTTTCTAATTTTAATTTCTAATTTATGCCCATCCCTATCTCAAAGTCTCTCTCATCTACCATTCTTTCTCATGGGGGATTAAAACCATCAACCAACTTCCTTAATCCATCCCTTTATATCCACCTTCATTATCCTATTCCTTTCTTTGTCTGTCCCTAATGAATCTATATTTAGCAGACACAAGGCAAAGCCAAACTGAAGGTATATCCTGAACAATCATTACTTATTTTTACATCCATGATCATAACTGTAACTGAAATCTGATACCTGTGGGCCACCTTATGCTCTATGCTCGTATGAGTTTGTCCAAAAATGGCACCCTATTTCCTGTATACAGATGTAGCATCTTAATTTGACCAGTATTGTCGCAGCAAAATAATTCTGCAGCAACAGGACTTGAACGTTGCTTGATCCGTGGTTAGGCTATCAGCTGGTAAAAATTAGACTACATGAAAAGTGCAATACTGTTGACATAGCGTGTTTAAATGTGAATTCTCAGCAACAAAAGAGTGATCAAATTAAGATCGTATATATTGTACAGTGTAAGTGTGGTCAAAAGTAGTGCACTATATAGGGAACAGAGTGTCATTTGGGACACAGGCTATATTAATTTGTGGGGAGAAAATCCAAACAGGGTCTCGGCATCAATTAACCATAAAACACAGAGGCTTGGGTCACTCTGGCGCAAGCAGCACCCCGTCAGGAATCTCCAAACGCCTGTCATATATAGATATGTATTACTGATTATGGCTGTACCAGTGGACTGCACACATCAGCTGTTTCCATGTCTGAGATATTATTGAAGAGTGTGTGTGTGTGGGGGGGGGGGGGGGGTTGTGTGTGTGTGTGTGTACAGTGTGTGTGGGTGCGCAAGCATGCGTGTGTGTGTAGTCGTTGACCTTTGGAAAGGTGGGTTTTGAAGGCTAGAGATAGGGACTGCGATGTGGGCTGCGGTGCTACTGTATTGTACATAAAGAGAGCAATAAATAGGTTTACTATTGGAGAGGATGGGGGAGGTAATGGTGGTGGTTGTGGTGGTGGTGTGGGTCACTGAGCTCCCATGTATAAATGTACTTGGACATGGTGTGATGAGGAGGGATTTGCTGCTCTGTAGGGGACCTCAGTGACTGTTGCTATTAAACCTTCTTACCTTACCTCATTGGGACCATTTGGGGAGCAGATGCTGTACTTTAAAAAAAACGGATAAAGTTTTGTTTCTGGAATGACATGCATTTCTCAAACGAGGTTAATCACGCCGTTTGATTAGACGTTGAGTCATCGTGTCATATTTCCAATCACTTTGATATGGAACACCTCCCCATCTGTACTTCTTTGCAATTTACCACTATAATTTACCACTCTATAATTTATCCCTCTGTTTCTCCTGTCCCTTATTCCCTCTGGTACCACTCATGGGAATGTTATTCCCCCGTCCAATTCTAATGCGCTCAAGCACTTTAATCTTTTTAACTCTTTCTCTCCTCTCTTTCCCTTCAATGTAGCATTCCTTCCGCCTTCCGTTCACTGCATGAAGAGGTATATACAGTACCCTCCTTTTAAGGAGCCCCTTTCTTCATTTCTTCCGCTAAACTTGTGTGCTCTCCAAACTTCCTTAGACTAAATGTATCATCCTCCTCTCTCTGCCTTTCAGGGCCATGCAGCCAAGAGCCACCAAGAGGCTTGACTTAACCCCACAGCGTGCTTGTTTGTTGTCTGGGTCTCTCTCAGGGAGGGATGACAGTGGTGCTCAGTGGTGGAGCCAGGGTGGTGGCAGAAACGGACGGGCCATAGGGCAGCTCGGGAAAATAACAGATAGGCTGGTCCATCTTTAGCTCAGTGGGTCGGTGATACATTTTTTGGGGGCTAATATTGAAGGGTTTGCAAAGAAAAAATGGGTTGGTGTGGGGACCTCAAGGAAATGCCCGGCCGGTTTCTGGTCACTGACTTTACCTGGGTGGAGGGGTGATGCAAGAGGGAAGCGGGAAGCAGAAAGGCGGGCCGAAGGGTGGTGAGATACATAAACAGGTTGTATGGAAATCAGTGTTGACCTGGGATTTTTCACCCTAAGGTGTCAGGGCCTGAAGGGTGGAGGGTGAAATGACATCTGTTCTCTTCCAAATCTCAACCTCTACCCCAATGCCCTAGCTGTCATTAGCAGGCATGGCACCTGACACCATCAAAAACCTTTTGAGCAAAACAATATAAAAAATGTGATACATGTCCTGGTTTTGTAAGGGAATTGATGGAAGGTGATGGAATTATCTGCTTCTTTGATTAAAAAAGACTTTTTATTTACATTTCTGTTAATTTGAAAGGTTTTTGTTGAGGTTGATTTGAAAATAGATGCATCAATAAAATGTGTTCTGACTAGCATGTTAATAGGGAAATCAAAAGTTCCTTGTCGGTTTGTTTAAAGGGTGCGTGTTTTTGTTGTCTATCCCCAACAAAGCACACAATGCACATCGACGGGCTGTTGTGGGACAGGTCAAGAGCTGGTATTTCAGTTTTTTATGTTTCATAAATGTGCACACATTTCAAAAAAACTGTTTTTAGCTTTTTCATTATGGGTGTAGATTGTGTAGATTGATGAGGGAAAAATATGATTTAATACATTTTGGAATATGGCTTGTGTTATTATTTTATATTTTTCTCTACTATTTCTCTTTTTTTCCCTCTGTATTGTTGGGAAGGGCCCGTAAGTAAGCGTTTCACTGTTAGTCTACACCCGTTGTTTACGAAGCATGTGACAAATAACATTTGATTTGATTTCAAACTGTAATGAGTTCAGTTGTACGTCATTTCCAGTAAAGGTCTTTGAGTGTTTCATTTCAGTTTGTCTTGTTATAATATGAAACAAAATGTCAAATTTGGTTATAAAACTTTTTCCAAACCACATATTTCGTTTTTACATTTCTGGTGGCCGTCTGTCGTTCCAAGACCTTCTCTTTATAACACACTTCCTAGCGAGAGCCACTTCCTGTGGCTGAAGAAAGCACAAATATGTTTACATATTTCCCTGTTTCCCTGCCTGGAATAACAAAGACAGAGTTATTCTGAGGAAGACAAAGGGAGAGGATAAAACTGAATACGTTTTAGAGGAAGCCGAATTCCAGGGAGAAAAAGAGAGGGGATGGGGATGGGGGACGGAGGGAAGCTTTGAAAAAGTCCTAAAAAAGCTCAGCTAAAACAGACAAAATCTCATTCCCTTTGAAACTGACAGCTTTTGAAGAAGCAGAAGTCAGGGCTGTGTGGCTGGTCCAGGGTGAGATGAGAGGTAGTGGGATCTCCAAATGTCATCTTTGCAGAACAGTGTGGGTCTGGATGAAATGTTGGACGATATGAAGGCTTGAAACAACCACAGTTTATATAAATGCGTTAGCATTTTTTTCTTTTTCTTTTATGTACATTTTGGAGTGCTAGCCTTTTCTTGTCACCTGGTTTATTTACTGTATCATCAGTATCCAGTGAAATACTGGTGAAGTCTGTTTCAGCAAACCACTGAAAGCAATGCATTGTTCACTTGTTTAGCTGTGCTGTGCTGAGCCTTGCCACCTGGCAGTAGGTGTGGGTATGTAGGGGCATTACTGTTACCGGCTGTTTGGCCTGCTGTGGGACATCACATGACAGACCTATTACAGAGAATCTGTTTCAGAATTTTCTCCAAGGGAGACGCAGAGCGAAAAATGACACTGACAGGGATGAAGGGAACAAGGGAACAATGGATGAAGGGAACATGAAAGGCATAAAGAGCAAGAGAAAGACCAAGGGTAGGAAATGGAATCAGATACTGTCTGAGGGAGGGAGGGATGGAGGGAGGGAGGGAGGGAGGGGAGGGGGGAGGAGGGAGAGAGAGAGAGAGAGAGAGAGAGAGAGAGAGAGAGAATGGACAAGGACATCCATGGGTCCTGACAGAGGGAATGAGAGGAGAATGAGAGCTGGACGCCCATGGGACAGAAATTAATGAGTTATTTAATAAAGGAGCTACTGGGTCGTCCATCTGCAGGGATCCTCCCTTAGCCTTAACAAATGGGAGTCTGCATTTGAAACATTAAGACGGATGGGCTTCTTCTCTCACTCCGCATGATCAGCCGTTCCGTTGCAATGATGTAACGCTATTTAGCGCCGCGAGCATCTTCTGATGCAAGAAAAGACAGAATGCTGCAGGGCTGAGGAATACCAAGAGACACACAGAGACAGTAAGAATGATGGGCCAGTCAGGAGGCTAGAAGAGAAATAGTGTGCAGAAGATACAGAGGAAAGAGAGTGTCAGAATGATGGGCCAGTCATGAGGCTAGGAGAGAAGTAGTGTGCAGAAGATACAGAGGAAAGAGACAGTAAGAATGATGGGC
The DNA here is from genome assembly GCF_965601325.2 of Salmo salar. NCBI lineage: Eukaryota > Metazoa > Chordata > Actinopteri > Salmoniformes > Salmonidae > Salmo > Salmo salar. Next base: position 56,589,251 of record NC_138293.1, read on the forward strand.
CAGTCAGGAGGCTAGAAGAGAAATAGTGTGCAGAAGATACAGAGGAAAGAGAGTATAGAGAATGATGGGCCAGTCAGGAGGCTAGGAGAGAAGAAGTGTGCAGAAGTTACAGAGGAAAGAGACAGGAAGAAAGAGAAAGGAGAGGCAGGCAGTGAAAGAGGTCAAGTAGAGTTTTGGTCGGATGTGATGAAGGAAGGTTGCTCAATCTATAAGGAAAAAAATCGGATGGACGCCAGTGTCTTGTCGTCAACCTCAATCAATCATCAACGATGGACAGTGTAATGGAGGTGATTCTGTGAACTGCGCTCGCATGATTAGTAGCCTAACCTTTTCTTAGACCTGAAGACTTGTGTTAGCTCCTCAAGTTAATGCCTAGGCTTTAGCTTAGCAGGCTAACAGACCCCGTTGGTCACACCAGTATGGAAAACCGATGTGAATCGCGCCAACAAATCTGAACTAAATCATTTCAATAAGTCTTGAAAGCCCCTTGAGATGACGGTGGCCGCAATAGAAAAGCTGAACCTCAACAGAGACGATGGGGTGGGTTATTCACACGGAGTATACATCCCAAATGGTACCCTAGTCCTATATGCAATGTAATCCTTTTGACCAGGGTCCTAAGGGCTCTGGTCAAAAGTAGTGCACTACATAGGTAATAAGGTGCCATTTGGGACGCAGAGAGTATCAGAGCTGGTCTGTACTGGACTTGGCACAGGGAGGTGTGTAATCCATTCAGCAGGTGCCTTGGGACCAGAGAGACAGGCTTTGGGAGAATATGAGGTTGTGAAGGGGAGATATGAGGAAAGAGGGAGAACACGGGGAAAGCGATATGAGGGAAGAGAGGGAGAGTAGAAGGGTGTGGGGAATTGAAGAGGTAGGTATAAGCGAAAGGAAGGTGAGGAAATATGAGTTTGAGGAGGGAGAGCGAGCGAGCGAGAGGGAGGTGGGGGAGATGGAGTAGAGGGGTGAGGAGATTCCTCAGGAGCATCTGTCAACTTACAACTCAAGAGATAGGTGTTGAGTTGCACCCGGCGATGCTACAAATGTTTTATGGGAGACAGACACTGTATCCCTGGCGATGTCGTCATAACTAATGTTGGATGCTGGCCAGTTTGCATTTTTGTCATACATTTTCTAGCTCTCTTTGGGTTCTAATATCAGTGTGTTCCTGTTTGTTTTAGGAAGGATGTCAGCGAGTCAGTGATACCTTCTCTTCCTCTGTAGGCAACTGACAACATGACATTTATAACCGTGTCACTTGAGAATCACACCACCAAGCAAGCACAAAAATGCAAGCATGCATGTTGATACACACGCTCGCTCGCACGCACACACACACACACACACGCACACACACACACACACACACACGCACACCAAGATCGGTTTGACCTTGAAGTCCTAGGCTACATGTGTCAGATGTGTGGATGCAGTATGTAGTGTGAATGAACTGTGATAAGACTGTAAATAGTAGCTCTAATATATACAGAGAGCACAACACCAGCTCAAGGGCTGAGGCAGCGAGAGCACTAAAGTTCATTTGACAGAAGATGCAGTCAGGCTTAAACTGCAGCCCCAAATGGCCACATCACAGCATTATAATAACTACTACAATGATCGTTATTCCCCTAAATGTATACTGAACAAAATTTGTAATGCAACATGCAACAATTTAAACAAATTTACTGTTACTGTTCATATAAGGAAATCAGTTCAATAGGTCCTAATCTATGGATTTCACTTGACTGGGCAGGTTTGCAGCTATGGGTGGGCATGGGAGGGCATAGGCCGACGCACTTGTGAGCCAGACCCACCCACTGGGGAGCCAGGACTTTCAATCAGAATGAGTTTTTCCCCACAAAAGGGCTTTATTACAGACAGAAATACTCAGTTTCATCAGCTGTCCAGGTGGCTGATCTCAGATGATCCCGCAGGTGAAGAAGCTAGATGTGGAGATCTGGCGTGGTAGTCTGCGATTATGGGGCCTGTTGGATGTACTGACAAATTCTCTAAAACGACATTGGCTTATGGTAGAGAAATTAACGTTCAATTATCTGGCAAATGGATCATGGATCCCTCCGGAACTTTCATCACGCACACCTGTCCCCTATTCCCACTGATTAGTATTTGTATATATGTGCCCTTTTGTTTCCATGGTTTTGACGATTATTGTTACAATGTCCGTTGGTGCGTGTGAGTACCTGTGCTGTGTGTTTTGGGCTTTCGTGTCCTTGTGGATTGCGCAGATGATTACAGGTCTCGTCCCGTGCCTGTGTGCGTGTGTATTTATTCGAGGTACTCCTCGCTCTTTTGTTTGGGTTTCAACCCTGTGTTTTTGTTACGTGTTTGTTTGGTCTTTGTCCCTGTGCCTTTACACGGCACGCTGTAATTTGGCCTTAATAAAAAAAACTATTACGCATTCCTGCGTCTGTCTCCCGATCCTTCATGCCAACGTGACCCTGGTAGACATTCCTGCAGTCAGCATGCCAATTCCACATCTGTGGCATTGTGTTGTGTGACATAACTGCACATTTTAGAGTGGCCTTGTATTGTCCCCAGCACAAGGTACACCTGTGTAATGATCATGCTGTTTAATCAGCTTCTTGATATGCCACACCTGTTAGGTGGATGGATTATATTGGCAAAGGAGAAATGATCACTAACAGGGATGTAAACAAATTTGTGCACAACATTTGACAGAAATAAGCCTTTTGTGTGTACGGGAAATGTCTTTACATGTTGCGTTTATATTTTTGTTCAGTAATAGTTGTTGTTGAACAGATTTGAAAGGCTGGCGCTGGTTCTGACTCGTGTCCATTTAGGGGGATATGCTATCTCTGTCTGTGTTTCCAAATGTACTACATTATAAAAACATTAAAGAGACGGCAGCACTCACAAAGACAGAACACACACCGCTGAAATTGAAACATCAACACCGACCGACTGGCCCGCACATCCATTCAGTCAGGGGTGCGTTCATTTAGGACGCAGACAAGATGTTGGAGTGGAGTGTATTCACATATGATCAAATACAGTAGGCTTCTTGAAGGGCCCTTTAACAAACCACTGCCGTTAACTCTACGCTCCCTGTTCTGCCCCGGGACCCAGCCGCATTGCAGTTAAAATCGAAGTCTGTTCGCAGGTGAAGGATGCCTTGAGTCGCTTGGTTGAGAAGGTCTGTATTATTACTTCACACAATCAATTAGCTGTTACATGGGCTATGAGGGTGGTGCGTGTGTCTCTGTGTGTGTGCGTCTCTCTCTCTCTCTCTCTCTCTGTGTGTGTGTGTGTGTGTGTGTATATGTATGGGCAGTGTGTGTGTACGTATGTGTGTGTGTGTATGTGTGTGGGCAGCGTATGGGAGCCAGGGAGTGGCCACCATAGAGCAATTAAGCCAAGTTAATGCACCACCCCCTGTGCACATCGATCCACTATACTCTAATATCCATCAGCAGTGCCAGTCATTAGACTGTGTCCAAAATGGCACTATATCGGGAATTGGGTGCCATTTGGGATGCACTCATTATATTTATCATGGTCGATGCAATAGCCAACCGCACCATAGTGTAATTACCTAAAGAAGCATTAACCGTTTCGGGCTATTTATTTAGTAACATATACTGTATGTAAAGTATAGGTGGTGTTAGGTTTGAAAGTGTGTGGCAGATTTTGAAGTGGGGGGGATCATGAGTGGTTTTTCAGATATGCTCAATATAGGGAATGAGCTTTACCCCAGTAACTGTTGTTATCTCCCTCAGAAGAAAGTACATTCACAAAATATCACATTTCAGTTTAGGAGAAACTAACCAAAATGTTGGTTCATTTTTATTCACACTTATTTGGGGAATTCCAGTCGACACAATCCCAATTTAATGGGCGAGACACACACACATGTACACATACACACACACGCGCGCGCACACACGCATGCACGCACACACACCGCACGCACGCATGCACACTCAAGCCATTGTCTTCTAATTGGGGTATCGGGTGATATTTCTCAGAGTCTTTGAACAACTCTCTATCTGAATCATTCATGATTTGTATGAACAAACGGAAACAATGAATCTTTTACCAAAAATATAGAATAACCGAGCCCTGCTGTTACATCTGAGGAAAGTCATAGAGGGATCGCTGATTAAAAAAAAGATAAAAGAAGAGCTTTGAAACAGAATAAAAGTAAATATTCCCAGCTTCAGTTTAATCTTTTAAGATAGAATAGTAGCTGACAGCACACCAGGGACCTCATTTCTCAGTCATGCATAGGCCCAAATCTGTGCGTAAACCATGCGTGAGATCATTGTCACTCAAAGTGTGAGATTTATCAATATAAATGTTTGCTTGAGAAGGTGTGTACATTTACACACAGCCATGACCATGTGTACACAGAGAGCTTGTTTTTAGAGAAAGGTGAGACTTTTTTTTGCAGAAAGTACAGATTAAGCCATCAGATGTTGTATCCCAAAACCAATCTTGTAGGATTTTAGCAAGGATTTAGACCAACTTTAAAAAGGCGAACACATGCCATTCCGGTGCACATCCAAGTGCTATCCAGCGGCGGATTTTGGCAATGGGCACTTTTCAGCTGGAGTTTGCTGATCGGCATGTCACAGACCTCGATGAGCCAATGTTTTGGATGCATAATCAGCAAAACAAACAGTTATGTACACTTTCCATACACCATCGCACAACAGGTTGATGTAAGAGGGGTTTCTTTGCCGTCAATGGGATCCCAAATACGAAAGGAGCAATAGATGTCACCCACATTGCCATTAAAACACTATCCCAAAACGAGTTCAACTATGGTTAATGTGATGTGATGCGCAAAAAACGCAGCTGAACGTGGTGGAAAGGTGACCAGGTGGAGCGCACGACTCGTTCATTCTGCAGAACAGAAATGTTGTCCTACACGCCTAAAGGAGGGAGCTGTTGAGGATGGATGGCCTATTGGTGAGTGTTGCCTACTCATTTGAAGTATATTTGCCATAGCTAAAGCAACTTGAATAGTCTTAATGGTCCCCTCGTAGTACTTTTATTTTTTACTGGTCAGGACACAACTGAGCGAACCAAATAAAACCTTTTGGTTGTACCTAACCTCTGACACTAGCACATCTATTTCAGTTTGTTTTTCATAGCTTTTTTTGGTTGTGCCATTGTATTTCATGGTACGACATTGTATATTCCCTGCACGCTTTAGTGGGGTGATTTTGACCATATACAGTGCATTCTGAAAGTATTCTGACTCTTTGACTTTTTCTATACTTTGTTACATTACATCCTTATTCTAAAATTGATTAAATTGTTGTTGTTTTTCTCATCAATCTACACACAATACCACATAATCGACAAAGAAAAAACAGTTTTTATTATTATTTATATAAAAAAAATGAAATATCACATTTACATACAGTGGCTTGCGAAAGTATTCACCCCCTTGGCATTTTTCATATTTTGTTGCATTACAACCTGGAATTAAACAAGAAATAAGACAAAAAAACTGAAAACTTGAGTGTGCATAACTATTCACCCCCCCAAAGTCAATACTTTGTAGAGCCTCCTTTTGCAGCAATTACAGCTGCAATTCTCTTGGGGTATGTCTCTATAAACTTGGCAAATCTAGCCACTGGGATTTTTGCACATTCTTCAAGGCAAAACTGCTCCAACTCTTTCAAGTTGGATGGGTCCCGCTGGTGTACAGCAATCTTTAAGTCATACCACAGATTCTCAATTGGATTGAGGTCTGGGCTTTGACTAGGCTATTTCAAGACATTTAAATGTTTTCCCTTAAACCACTCAAGTGTTGCTTTAGCAGTATGCTTAGGGTCATTGTCCTGCTGGAAGGTGAACCTCCGTCCCAGTCTCAAACCTCTGGAAGACTGAAACAGGTTTCCCTCAAGATTTTCCCTGTATTTAGCGCCATCCATCATTCCTTCAATTCTGACCAGTTTCCCAGTCCCTGCCAATGAAAAACATCCCAACAGCATGATGCTGCCACCACCATGCTTCACTGGGGATGTTGTTCTCGGGGTGATGAGAGGTGTTGGGTTTGCGCCAGACACAGTGTTTTCCTTGATGTCCAAAAAGCACCATTTTAATCTCATCTGACCAGAGTATCTTCTTCCATATGTTTGGGGAGTCTCCCACATGCCTTTTGGTGAACACCAAACGTGTTTGCTTATTTTTTTCTTTAAGCAATGGCTTTTTTCTGGCAACTCTTTCCTAAAGCCCACCTCTGTGGAGTGTACGGCTTAAAGTGGTCCTATGGACAGATACTCCAATCTCCGCTGTGGCGCTTTGCAGCTCCTTCAGGGTTATCTTTGGTCTCTTTGTTGCCTCTCTGACTAATGCCCTCCTTGCCTGGTCCGTGAGTTTTGGTGGGCGGCCCTCTCTTGGCAGGTTTGTCGAGGTGCCATATTCTTTCCATGTTTTAATAACGGATTGAATGGCGCTCCGTGGGATGTTCAAAGTTTCTGATATTTTTTTATAACCCATCCCTGATCTGTACTTCTCCACAACTTTGTCCCTGACCTGTTTGGAGAGCTCCTTGGACTTCATGGTGCCGCTTTCTTGGTGGTGCCCCTTGCTTAGTGGTGTTGCAGACTCTGGGGCCTTTCAAAGATCTGAGATCATGTGACAGATCATGTGACACTTAGATTGCACACAGGTGTACTTTATTTAATAATTATGTGACTTCTGAAGGTAATTGGTTGCACCAGATCTTATTTAGGGGCTTCATAGCAAAGCGGATGAATACATATGCATGCACCACTTTTCCGTTTTCATTTTTTTGAATTTTATGAAACAAGTAATTTTTCATTTCACTTCACCAATTTTGACTATTTTGTGTATGTCCATTACATGAAATCCAAATAAAAATCAATTTAAATTACAGGTTGTAATGCAACAAAATAGTAAAAATGCCAAGGGGGATGAATACTTTTGCAAGGCACTGTACTGTAAGTATTCAGACCCTTTACACAGTACTTTGTTGAAGCACCTTTGGCAGCGATTACATTCTCAAGTCTTCTTGAATATGGCGCTACAAGCTTGGCACACCTCTATTTGGGGAATTTCTCCAGTTATTCTCTGCAGATCCTTTTAAGCTCTGTTAGGTTGGATGGGGTGCATTGCTGCACAGCTATTTTCAGGTCTCTCCAGAAATGTTAGATCAGGTTCAAGTCTGGGCTCTTAGCTGGGCCACTCAAGGACATTCAGAGACTTGTCCCGAAGCAACTCCTGGGTTGTCTTGGCTGTGTGCTTAGGGTCATTGTCCTGTTGGAAGGTGAACCTTCGCCCCAGTCTGAGGTCCTAAGTGCTCTGGAGCAGGTTTTCATCAAGGATCTCCCTGTACTTTGCTCTGCCACCACTATGCTTTACTGTAGGGATGGTGCCAGGTTTCCTCCAGACGTGACACTTGGCATTCAGGCCAAAGAGTTCAATCTTGGTTTCATCAGACCAGAGAATCTTGTTTTTTTGGTACCCTTCCCCAGATCTGTGCCTCGACACAATCCTGTCTCGGAGCTCTACGGACAATTCCTTCGACCTCATGGCTTGGTTTTTGCTCTGACATGCACTGTCAACTGTGGTACCTTATATACTCAGGTGTTTGCCTTTGCAAATCATGTCCAATCAATTGAATTTACCACAGGTGGACTCCAATCAAGTTGTAAAAACATCTCAAGGATGATCAATGGAAACAGGTCAATCCTGAGCTCAATTTTGAGTCTCAGAGTAAAGGGCCTGAATACTTATGTAAATAAGTTAACTTTGTCATTTAGGGGTATTGTGTGTAGATTGATGAGGACATTATTTTATTGAATCAATTTTAGAATAAGCCAGTAATTTAAAAAAAAAAATTGAAAAAGTCAAGGGGTCTGAATACTATCCGAATGCACTATATATGGTTAAAATATTTGGTTTCTCTTCAACTCTCTTTCTCTCTCACACATTCTCCCTTTCTATTGCCATCTCTCTCTTTTTCTTTCTCTCTGCCATCTTCTTATGTCCTTTTACTATGCATTCTATTACTCTTTCTTTGTTCTCGGAGATGACAGAGAGCACTATTAAACATGCACAGCACACATGCACGTGCGCATGCACACTCTTTTTGGAAGTCAAGAACATTGACATTCGCCTGACTTGCGCAACTTTTTGATTCTGGCCATTGAATAAATGAAGGAACTCAGAGTCCCAGGAGAGTAACAGATACTATTCAGCCATATCGGCCCAAAGGTCGAGCTATTGATCAAGCTTTAAACCCGCTCACACCCTCTCATGCTTCACAGAGCCTGACGGTCAGATGAAGGACTAGGGTTTGATATTACGCCCATACTGTCAGCAGCTAGCGAGCAAGGACCCGATAGTGCTCACTCTTAGATTATCGCGCCACTGTAGGCTATTTTTTATGCCTGCCGTGTATATCTCTCTCCCTGCCAGTACATTGTGTTTTCTTCTGCCTACACAGAGAGGTGGAGTCATAGAGAAGACACATTTCGGCTCACATTATAGGCCTGCCTATATGATGAGGATGGTTCATGACCCTGTTGGTTCCCCTCGGGTCAGTGTGTAGGATGAGGATCACTGTCGTGTTAACATGTAGGATGGGTCCACGTCGCCTAGGGATGAGAGGAGAGGAGAGGAGAGGAGAGGAGAGGAGAGGAGAGGAGAGGAGAAGAGAAGAGAAGAGAAGAGAAGAGAAGAGAAGAGAAGAGAAGAGAGGAGAGGAGAGGAGAGGAGAGGAGAGGAGAGGAGAGGAGAGGAGAGGAGAGGAGAGGAGAGGAGAGGAGAGGAGAGGAGAGGAGAGACAACTGGTGTGTAGGGTCGGAGGGTTAATTCCAGGGTTGGGGTCAATTCATTCAATTCCAGTCAATTCTAAAAAGTGAACCAAACTCCAATTCAAGTTCAAATGTTCCCTAATTGAAAAGCATTGAAGTTAATTGGAATTTTATTGTACTTCTTGAATTGACTGGAAATTAAATGGAATTAACCCCAACCCTGGTTAATAGAGACGCATAATAACTAATTGAGTCGTAAACTATATTGTGACTCTTTCCACACAATTACAGGTTGGTGAAAGGATATGAGTTATCTTGGAGGTTATACTCACTGGCCAAAAGGCAAGCCAGTGGAGGGACAACAATGCATTTGAGAAGGAGCCTGCTTTTTAAAGACATCACGCTAGAGCAGAGAGCCACGAGAGCTCAGTTCAGTTACTCACATACTAATGTTGCCTGTTTCTCCCGAAGCACTTAGATGCCCACACTTTCACACGAGCTGTCTCTCACTCATAACCTTCCACTGGCTTGCTCTCCCTCACTTTTTTTCATGTCTTCCACTATTTCTCTCTCTATATCTTAGTCTCACAGATATCGGCAGAGGGGTTTGAATGTGAACACAAAGACGGGACTAGTTAATCTGTAGCCAGGCTTGGCTAGAAGCTCTTCTACTAGTGAAAGACACACATGATAAAGACTATCAGACTGAGGGCAAAAATACAAATATTTTGGGGGTTTGTAAGGACGTTTGATGCAGCCAAACGTTTTAACCAGTACTTTCTCTATGTCTCGTTCCTCTTATAGAGCATAGGCAGTGGGTAAGTCGACAGAACATAGGCAAGGATCACCTGGGGCCTCATATATCAATTTATCTCAAATACTATTTACGAATGGAATTTAGAATGTTCATACGCATAGAAAAGGTGTGATTATAAAACAATCCAATGAGTGTCATACACACACCGGTAGGAGATCACCATTGATAAATGGCAATCCTTCTCAACCTTAGTGCTCGTGCATGACCTTGGCTGTTTGCATTTCGAAACGCCCCTAAGTAAACAAGGCAATCCCAAGGAATTGACCAGGGTTCAGAACAATGATAATCTATTGAAGTTGGCCACTGTTGTTACCATTCTGCTACCAACCTCGATTTGCTGTTGCCATGATGATAATGGAATCTGCTCAGAATGCCAGCATTGGTTTTTAACCTGAAGTGGCCCTGCCAATAAGCCACCTGAACTAGAATTGGAGGTGACAAGATGAGCGGGGGGAGAGAGAGAGAGAAGGGAGGAAGGGGGAGGCTGGGAGACAGACAGGGGGCATAATTAGGAGAGGTGTGTGAGGGTTGTAAGGTGGCAGCGCCCCGGAGGGAGGAATGGAAGTGAGGGAAGCCTCGGAGGAGAGGAGCTGATAAGCTAAACTGCTTCAGTAACGGCCCAGTGGATGCTGCTCTGAGCAGAGATAGATACGGTGTGATTGAGGTGCCATGCTGCTGGCTTGGCTGAGTTTTCTCCTCATCGCTCTGCTCCTCCAAATGCAACCGGCGCCAAATGAAATGCAAGAGTGCCACCTCCTCTCCTTTACTCTCCTCTCCTCCTCTGCCCCCCTGTATTTCTGTCAATTGTACGTACAAATGGAGTGGAAATCTGTGGAGCTGAGTAGTAGTCTACCTGCCAGACAGGAGGCACCTCACCTGCCCTCTCCCTGTCAAGGGCCTGTTATGCATATGGAATCACCAGTCTCTTCTCGCAGCTAAATGCCTTAGCTAGCTACAGTACATGTTTAATCAGCCCATTTGAAGGACTCTACTTATTCGCTACTCTTTATTAAAGAAATATATATATATATATTCTCCCTCTCTCTCTCTATGCATCTCTCTCTCTCTATGCATCTCTCTCAATCCATTATCATGACTGTATCATTTGGCTCCTGCCCCCTCTGTTCCAGGTGGGTTAGATGTAATAATAACAATGAGGACCAGATGTACCTGGGCAGGGAGTCGCTGGCTTTACATTAAATAACATCAGGGTCGTATTCATTATTGCCAGTGGCGGTTCTAGCTTGTATGGCTACCTGGGCGAACCCCCCCCCCCCCCCCAAAAAGCACCATTCTGCACTAACTGTAATTTTAATTCAGATGTTTGGAACAACACAAATAAATAATCATAACATTTAAAACTATATAAATATACAAAAATATACAAAAATAAGACTCATGAATATAAAAAATAAGTAACAAAGGCAAATAAAAACAAATTGTAGTATATAAATACAAATAAATAAGAGAATCAAATTATTACACTATTTCCCTATTGCTAACAAAAAGCACAAATCCTATATCATACAAATACACAAATAGAATAACACACTTATAAAGAAGAGAACCTAATAATTACACTATTGCACTTCAAACAAGAAACACACTAACTAAATTGCACAACTAATTGCATTACTAATTGCAGTACTGTACAAAGATAGAGGTGCGCTATTTAATACATTCCCCCACTCCCACTACCTCGAGCTTCCAGTGGGGAGACCTGAGGTCAACCAACCCCCACCCCCCTCCCCCTCCCCTACTTCTGAGTGGGAGACCTTCCCAGGCAGTAGCCTGCCTAGCTCACAAACTAGAATCAGGGTGGCCACTCCGACAAGGTTAATTGACCCACCGTCCCATATGGTGACATTATATAATTGACGTGACGTGCAAATGAGCAATAGAAAAATGATTGCGCAAATGTATTCCGATTTTTTAAATTAATATTATTCTTTTTTTGTGTGTGAGGGCGCCCCGTGCCGCCCACGGCAAGATGCCGCCCTGGGCGGCTGCCAATGTCGCCAATGCCTAAATGCGCCACTGATTATTGCACTTCGTTTTGCAGCGGGCAAACAAGCGTTCCTTATAAGTTCAGGCAGTCCCTTCCCATTACCATCTGTTCTCTTCAGTTTGTTATCGAGTGAATATGACCCTGGTTTTTATGTTACGTCATTTCTGCTTAAGCTTTGTTTTTCTTTACTTGCTTAGTCATCCCCTCTCCCCCACCCCCTCCTCTCTTGGTGGAAGCCAACAAATGTCACCCGACTGAGATGTGTCCTCGTGAACAGTCCCGGGTTTCCTTCCAAGTCATTACTAGATACACTATTTCTGAATGCTCTCTCTCTCTCCGGTCTCTCTTCTCATTTTTTCCAAATGGATAAATGCATCTTCTCTTTTAATAACCCCTGTTTTAAGATGGTCAAACCATGACTCATTTAGCTATTTGATTTGGATTTGTAGGACCCCTGTCGGTATATATAGTACCAGTCAAAATATTGGAACTACTCATTCAAGGGTTTTTATTTATTTTTACTATTTTCTACATTGTACAATAATAGTGAAGACATCAACACTATGGAATAACACACATGGAATCATGTAGTAACCAAAAAAGTATTAAACAAATCAAAATATATTTTAGATTTTAGATTCTTCAAATAGCAACCCTTTGCCTTGATGACAGCTTTGCACACTCTTGGCATTCTCTCAACCAGCTTCACCTGGAATGCTTTTCCAACAGTCTTGAAAGAGTTCCCACATATGCTAAGCACTTGTTGGCTACTTTTCCTTCACTTTGCAGTCCAACTCATCCCAAACCATCTCAATTGGGTTGAGGTCGGGTGACTGTTGAGGCCAGGTCATCTGATGCAGCACTCCATCACTCTCCTTCTTGGTCAAATAGCCCTTAGACAACCTGGAGGTGTGTTGGATCATTGTCCTGTTGAAAAACAAATGATAGTCCCACTAAATGCAAACCAGAGGGGATGGTGTATCGCTGCAGAACGCTGTGGTAGCCATGCTGGTTAAGTGTGCCTTGAATTCTAAATAAACCACAGACAGTGTCTCCAGCAAAGCACCCCCACACCATCACACCGCCTCCCCCATGCTTCATGGTGGGAACCACACATGCGGAGATGATCCGTTCACCTACTCTGCATCTCACAAAGACACGGCAGTTGGAACCAAAAATCTCAAATTTGGACTCATCAGACCAAAGGACAGATTTCCACCGGTCTAATGTCCATTGCTTGTGTGTCTTGGCCCAAGCAAGTCTCTTCTTCTATTTGGTGTCCTTTAGTAGTGGTTTCTTTGCAGGAATTTGACCATGAAGCCTGATTCATGCAGTCTCCTCTGAACAGTTGATGTTGAGATGTGTCTGTTTCCTAAACTCTGTGAAGCATTTATTTGGGCTACAATTTCTGTGGCTGGTAACTCTAATGAACTTATCCTCTGCAGCAGAGGTAACTTTGGTTCTTCTTTTCCTGTGGCAGTCCACATGAGAGCCAGTTTCATCATAGCGCTTGATGGTTTTTGTGACTGCACTTGAAGAAACTTTCAAAGTTCTTGACATTTTCCGCAGTGACTGACCTTCATGTCTTAAAGTAATGATGGACTGTTGTTTCTCTTTGCTTATTTGAGCTGTTCTTGCCATAATATGGACTTGGTCTTTACCAAATAGGGTTATATTTTGTACACCACCCCTACATTGTTACAACACAACTGATTGACTCAAACGCATTAAGAAGGAAAGAAATTCCACAATGTACTTTTAACAAGACACACCTGTTAATTGAAATGCATTCCAGGTGACTACCTCATGAAGCTGGTTGAGAGAATGCCAAGAGTGTGCAAAGCTGTCATAAAGGCAAAGGGTGGGGCTACTTTGAAGAATCTCAAATATAAAATATATTTTGATTTGTTTAACACTTTTTTGGTTACTACATGATTTCATATGTGCTATTTCATAGTTTTGATGTCCACCATAATTCTATAATGTAGAAAATAGTAAAAATAAAGAAAAACCCTGGACTGAGTAGGTGTGTCCAAACCTTTGACTGGTACTGCATATAAATTGGCCTTTATTGCTATAGCCTATAGAAATGTATTGAATAACCAATTTATAAATGGCAAAACAGGCAGTCCAAAAATAAATCATAAGGTTTTTAAGTATCTGTCCTATATCTCGGTGATATAAGAAAGCTCAGGAATTATTTATTATTATTTTTTGACACATATATTTAACATATTTGCACAAAACGACTTATGTACTTCTGTATTCTTTTTAACCAGTACCGGGTTACCTTCAGAACAGTCCCGTGAGATCATAGTTGGTTGTTAGCCCAAACTGTTCAGGCGCAACAGACAGAAGTTGGCACATTGGCGGTACCGACTTCAGACGAGTCCCATGAGACGAGTCCCATTTTTGTGAGAGGATCGATTTTCGGGATGTCTCCTGGTCTGACAAACAAAGCTGTAGCTCTGCCACTTTCCACCGTAGTTGTGGAAGGCTGACATCGGCGGATGTGGTGGATTGAGACGCAGCCCATACAAAACAGATATCTCTAGCTTAAACAGACGGATTTTGGTGGGGATTTTTTTATTAGGTTAATTAGTCAACTCAACTTTTAAGAGCCGGTATTTCCAATAACACTCAAGACCATTCCATCACTGTCATGCAGTGCTTGACTTGGACTGAAACAGGTTCCGGTATTCATTTTGGGTGCCGATATTGTTTATATTTAGGTGCTCCTGTGATGTTATTCCACTGCTACTTCATCTGATTTGATGGGGCTTGATTTGCCTTTATTGGTAATGACATCATGACATGTGATCTCCCATGTAAACATACATATTCTGTGATTGTGGGTAAAAAGTTGAAGTCTACAATAATCCACTGGCAGTGAAGGGTTTATGGACAGTCAGTAGTGCTCTTCCTCTCTCCACAGAGCCTAACACCCAACATATGTGACAAGTCTCGTCTCAGCAGGGGGGCAGGAGTACTCTGAACAACTCTGAACTGAGCGTCAATTCACCAGACGGGAACAACTCCCCAAAAAATGGGCTCATCGTAATAGCTGCAATGGAACGGATGGAAAGGTATCAAACACATGTCCATGTTTTTGATACCGTTCCATTTATTCCATTCCAACCATTACAATGAGGCCCTCCTCCTATTTATTCACCCACCAGCGTCCTCTGGTTCAAATTGGCTCCCCCTCCGAATATGCTAAGAGCGTTTGATTGAGTCTCGAGTGACAACTGCCAGATGGGCATGGATGGGAAATGCTCTTTCGGTATTGAACCCCTTCTGTACCTTCATGGACAATATGCATATGACTGCATTCCACTAGTCAATGTTAGATTGTCGTGATATTTACAGATAGCCATTCACACCAAAAAAGTGTCCTATAGGTGCACTACTAAGGGTACTATCTGCAAGGACAAAAACCACAGTCCCTTTCAAGCATGAGTGCCTTACACGGTGTGATGTAAGGGCTTATTTTTTTCCCTGAACTATAAAGCTCTACTGTTCACCCCAATTTTCCCTTTGTGTGTAGAGAAAGACACTAAATCAAGTGAGACAGATGTTGTCGCCCCCAATGCTGTGTGTTTGTGTTTGTGATTGAGCATGTGCTTGTGTGTGTGTGTGTGTGTGTGTGTGTGTGTGCGTGCGTGCGTGTGCGTGCGTGTGTGTGCGGTGTGTGTGCGTGTGTGTGTGTGTGTGTGTGTGTGTGTGTGTGTGTGTGTGTGTGTGTGTGTGTGTGTGTGTGTGTGTGTGTGTGTGTGTGTGTGAGAGAGAGAGCAGTTTCCACAGGGGCAGGCCACTGTAGTGAACAAAGGAGGCTAAAAGAGGTCATGGTGGTGTCAGGAGAGTGTGTGTGTGTGTGTGTGTGTGTGTGTGTGTGTGTGTGTGTGTGTGTGTGTGTGTGTGTGTGTGTGTGTGTGTGTGTGTGTGTGTGTCTAAGTGTGCGTGTGTATGTCTATGTGTATGAAGGGGATTCCTGTTTCCTTTAGTATAGTGTGAGTGGCAGCCAGGCCTGTCCAGGATGAGTCTGATGGGTTTTGATGGCCGCTGAGGCTTGAGTCACACAGCCCTGTGTGCGGAGTAGAGGGTGACAGAGGATCCTGGGGGGAGGCGTGAGAGAGAAAGAGAGAGAAAGTGACTATGGGAAGGGGCTGGATATCAGGGTCCTGTGTATCACTTAGCCAACTAGCATGGTGCTGAGGCTGAGGATTCATACATCCGCAGAACAGTGCCTGTCCATCCTGATGCATCCTTCATCTTCCTTTATTTTCTTGTCTTTTATCCCTTGCTCCTCTGGCTCCTCTCCTCTGTCTCTGGTTTGCATTTTCCTTTTCTTATCCGTTTCTTTCTTTCTTTCTTCCTTTCTTTCTTTCTTTCTTTCTTCCTCGCATGCCCTCCAGCACCTCCCTTTCGACGGTCCACCTCCTTCTTCTTCCCATTTTCTCTTGCTCTTTTATTCTCTGTTTCTCTCATTTCTTCTCCTCTCAGCTTGTTGTCTGCATCAGGCTGGTCTAAGCCTCTCTATTGTGCTGGATCCTTTCTTTCTCTTCCTGAGACAGATTCACTTCTATTCCCCATTCTCCTCATGCTCTAGGCTTACGGTACCAAAAAACTAAAGCGCAACACAATTTGTATTCTGTGCTAGTCTTTGATAGAGGGGGGGGGGGGTAGAAGAGGGATGAAGGAAGAGGGAGACAAGGTTTAAAGTCACAGTCGTGGGCTGCTTAAAATTGTTGAACATACAATTTGTTTGAGCTTTACATTGTCAGCACATTCTCTGTTTGTCTGAGATTTAACCCATGGTTCTGCAGGCTGCGAACACAAAAGCCCAAAACCCTATAATTGTGTTGTTATCGTAATAACTCGTAATTCAGTCTTCCGCTTGTAAGGCTCTCAAAATCGTAATTCCGGGATTATCGGCAAATAAGTAGCACATTACATAAGTGGCCTATCCGTCAGAACTTTGACATGACATCACGTCACTTAAATATGTTTTGTTGTGTGTGGTTGTTTGCATCAGACGGAATATAAACCAAATATTGAGTATGTGTTCATGTATTTGCATTAGCTCTTGATGTGTTTCCACGTGCAGTGTGGGTGACTGGGTGGGTGACCACCATCCACGCAGAACTGCACATTCCTCTGCTCATGTTTTTTACTGAGTGTGTGAGTGAGTCAGGGTGTGTGCGCACGTGTGTCCGTGTGTGTGTGTTTCGGTGTAGATTGTCGGAGTGTGTCTGTGTATTCAGAGAGAGAAGCTGAAGCCCCTGTCCCATTGGCAGTGGCTTGCCTTGTCAGCAGTAGTGGCAGCAGAAACTCTGCCGCCTGACAGCGCCTCTTGTCTTGCAGAAGTGTGTGTTTGTGCGTGTGTGTGTGTGTGTGTGTGTGTGTGTGCACGCTCGGCTATATAAACCCTCCATTGACCTTGCACCATAAAAGCCAGTCCAGCACTGGGCTTCCGCTACTCCTCTACTGCTCTCCTCCTCTCTTACTCTGACACAGTCTTCACACTCTGCTGGTGGGAGCTGGGGCCGAGCCTGGGGCAAGCTGAGTTGAGTGTGTCCAGCTAGCGCTCTCACAGCTCCACACAGAAAAGAGGGAGGGAGGAGGAGAGAGATGGAGAGGAAAGAGGGAGAAGGGGATGCACACATTCATGGTTCTACAAAGGAACGATATGTGCTGTCATTCATAAAGATAGAAAATAGAGAGAGATTAACACAATCTAAAAGAGCTAAAGGGGCTGTTGGCAACTGGGCACAGACACACACACACACACACAAAATCACACACAATCACACACACACACAATCAAACCATCTGTGTTTGTGTGTGTGTGTGTGTGTGTGTGCATACGTGCATACGTGCGTGTGAATCTACAGTACTACAGAATCATGACCAAAGCCCATTCACTGATAAGGCTTCAACCTAACACTCCCAAATAGAGAATGACATTCAAGTAAATGAAGCTCATCAGTGTAATACGTGATTATCAGAGACGTTTAGCGCTGGCTATACTGCAGGCCCCTTGCTCACACTGACATAACGATTGCATCCAAAATGGCACCCTATTTGCTAGATAGTGCACTACTTCTGACCAGGGCCCATAGGGCTCTATTAAAAAGCAGTGCACTATGTAGGGACATAGAGGATTTTCGGACACAGGCGGGATTGCATGTTTTCTGCATTCAGATGATCTCTACGATGATCAGGGGCCAGTCCGGAATGCTCCCAGCTCCCGTCTAAAATATAATAGCAGGCCGGCAATGGGAGAGAGGAGGCGAGGAAAATGTCCATCATCCTCTCCGCTCATTTTCAGGAACGTATGATAATATGACAGCTGATGTGGAATATGATGTATATTGGTCACCACGAATGCTATTCCAAGTCCTGCTTATCTTTTGTATCACACTGATAATGCAATGACATCTGGTCATCGTAGTCATTGCTAGGAATAGAATAGAACACGTCGGAACGGAATAGAATAGAGTTTGGTAACTTCTGCACTTCTGCACCCACTAAGTTGTCCTTTCTTGGCATCTATTCTCTATGCAGGGAGTAGAGAACAGTAGTTCTAAGATTGAACTGTTCAGCCAGGGACCAGGCAGCAGTCTTCCGTAAGGGACTAATTGTGTAGCCGGTAAGTGGCAGGTTCATGAGAAACCTGAGGAGGAGACGGAGCAGAAGTTTGAGACCTCATATAGGGAATGCAGCAGTATCTCCATCTACTCATCCACTTGTCTGTGAAACAGTGTCCCCTGTCTCACTTAGATGAACTGTGGTGCAGAGGGATGCTGTTTTAAGGTCACAGAGCAGGAGTACACTTTTGCAAATGATGTTGGGTAAGAAGCGTCATTTCTTGTGATGTGTGTGTGTGTGTGTGTGTGTGTGTGTGTGTGTGTGTGTGTGTGTGTGTGTGTGTGTGTGTGTGTGTGTGTGTGTGTGTGTGTGTGTGTGTGTGTGTGTGTGTGTGTGTGTGTGTGTGTGTGTGTGTGTGTACATGTATGTCTATATATCATCCACATCCACTGACTCTCCCAAAAGAGTAAGGACTTTTAAGTCACACCGCATCAAAATAGGTCACCATGTTACATTATCATCCCATTTACTTCACCAAAAACTCCCTCCCTCCGTGACCCATAAAAATAAAAATCTCAAACCACTTTCGTCTCCTCTGCCTCTTCCCAGATGACTTCCATCCATCCCATCACACTAATGATCTCATTTAGGAGTTTGTGGAGGTTTTAATTGCTAGGCCTGACTCCTGCAGCGCTGCGGTGACCTCTGTGTCACTACTAAAGTTAGATTCGCTCTCAGCGACCTCTGTTGCTCGGGCGGTTTAAAAATACATTGGCCTTAAAAAAATACATGGCCAAATCTCTAAAATAGATCGACTGAACTTTGGCACAAAGTGGGAAGTGTCCCCTTTTAACACCTTTGGATAGGGAGAGCGCTGGTGATAGAAAGTAAGAAAACGCGAGGCAGTAAAAGAGTGAGTAAGAGAGGAAGAGAGAGAGAGAGAGAGAGAGAGCGTAAAAGAAGATACAAGAAAGTGAGTGTATTGCAGGTGTGGTGGCAATTACATCAGCACCTGGCATCTGGTCAGGTGCAGCACCATTCAACAACAGAAAAACCCCTCATCCATCAAAACAATACGACAGTTTCCCCCTCCACATATTAATACACTTACTGCAAGATAACACAGGTAGTTTGTAAAACTAGAATGTCTGAAATCTAGATGCAAATGTAGACGGAACAACAGCTGATGTTCCAGCACCATGCATCATTAGCTTAGCCTGGGAGCCAGTCTGTTTCTGCTCTCTTGCCAACTCCTTATGGAATGCTAATGGAGTAGGGAAAAGCACAAACAGATCTGGGACCAGGCTACACCACAGTCATAATTCTCTATTAGCAGGTGACTCAAAGTTATGGCTCCCTTCCAGCTTCTGGCTTCCAACTTCCAGCCCTGTAATGCCACTTGGTCCCACATGTGCTTTCATCTGATCAGTAACACACACACACACATACACTGCATACATACACACACACATACACACAGTCTTGTATAACTAACCTTGTTGGGACACACATTCAGTCCCATTCAAAATCCTGTTTTTTCTAACCCCTAACCATAAACATAACCCTAACCCTTACCCTAACCCTAACCCTAACCTTAACCCCAAAGCATTATCGGCATTATGAGTTGGAGGATGATGTCTAAGTGCATTTTGTTGGCCAAAGTTCAAGAGATGAATGCATTGCATTGGTGACCTGACCGTGGGAGTTTATGTAGGTGGGGATGGAGATGGTATTGCCCTATTCTGCTGAGCAATGGAAAAACTAAAACGTCCTCTTCCGGAACGGTGTGTGTGACCTCTCGCTATGTGTGCATCTAGGTGAATGGGTTTATAAGGTGTGTGTGTGTGTGTGTGTGTGTGTGTGTGTGTGTGTGTGTGTGTGTGTGTGTGTGTGTGTGTGTGTGTGTGTGTGTGTGTGCGCGTGTGTATGTGTGTGTGCAAGAGTGTGTCTCAACACAGTAATGAATTGTCATGAGTGTCAACCAAATTGGGATCAATCCCCACGATGCTGACAGGCAGGCAGGCAACACCTTCTGAGTTTCCCACTCCTTACAGCAGTGGAGGCTCCTCAAAGGAGGAAGAGGAGAACCATCCTACCCAGTGATTTTTTAAATCCTTTTTAGATCAATCTCTACTAAATATATTCAAATGTCACCAAATCATTTATTAAAACACACTTTTTTTGCAATGAAGGTCTACAGTAGCCTCAACAACACTGTAGGGTAGCTCCATGGTGTAGCCGGAGGACAGCTAGCTTCCGTCCTCCTCTGGGTACATTGACTTCAATACAAAACCAACTGTAGGAGGTTCATGGTTCTCACCCCCTTCCATAGACTTACACAGTAAATATGACAACTTCCGGAGGACGCTCTTACAGCATGAACTGACATGTTGCCCACCCAATCAAAGGATCAGAGAATGAATCTAGTACTGAAAGCATAAGCTACAGCTAGCTAGCACTGCAGTGCATAAAATGTGGTGAGTACTTGACTTAAAGAGAGAGAAAGACAATAGTTGAACAGTTTTGAACAAATTGATTTATTCCAAAATGAAGGACAAGCAAGATAGAGATAGAGAGAAAGGGATTTCATAATTTAAAAAAAAATCTGTTTCATTTACTTAGCGAGCAAGTGCAGCTAGCTAGTTTAGCCTACTCAAATACCCTGCTCAAACAGAGGGATGCTATTTTAGCTAGCTGGCTATGAATTTCCAACACAACACTGGAACTCTTCCATGTCAAAGTGAGCTGCTTACTGACTCTACACTGTAACGTTACTGCATGATTGTAGCGGGTTTACTAACACATTAGTTCTATTAGCTATGTTGACTATGATGTTACTTTAGCTAATATGGTGACATCGATGCAAGCTGTGTGTAGAGGTTATGATATGGTTTGGCTTGAAATGCTTTTTTCACCTGGTCACATACAGCTGATGTGCTGTGCATTGAAGTCCACAAACAAAGGGAAAAGGTGAGAGGAGGAGAGCTCATGGATGCAAGAAGGAATACAACGTGGCTGCTATGAAAGTGAACTGTGTTTACGCGTGATCAGGGGTGTATTCATTCTGCTGATTCTGTTGAAAAAAAAAAGTTTCTTAAACGGAAGCAAACGTTTGCAACTGTTGGACTAAGGATTACACCCTAGATCAGCGAGATGCAGGCAAGAACGTGCAAGGCGGTATTGAATGTGTCACTGTCTGTCCATGTGTCACTGTCTGTCGCCTCAAATTTTTCTCTCCACCTGTGTGCACCTACATTGTAAACTTTCATTCATAGGCTAGGTTGTACCATCCTCATGATGGGTATAGGGAAAATTTGAGTATTATGTATTAGCCTAAACCTATCAATGTTATATTGAGCTGAGTGAATGGAATACGAACGACAGTCATCCAATATGCTATAATAGAAATAAAGCCATGCTCATAAAAAAAGACCCTTCCTTATCTTAAACGGCACCGACCGCCACTGCCTTACAGTATAACTACAGCCTGCCACTTCAGCAAAGAGAGAGGAAAATGCTCTCTTCTTTCTCTTCCCCCCATTTATTCTCCTCTTTATAATGATGGCGATCTGTTTTTTAATTAACGCTCTGCACCGGAGGTCGATTAAGTCTGTGTTAATTGCATGTTTTTAATGTCAAAATCTATCAGCGCAAATTGCGAATAGCTTTGTTTAAATTCATTCAATTTCATTTATCAGAAATGTACATAATGGGGGATGGCTACTTGCAAGTAGCCTTTTAAGTGGGGGAAGCTACATATTATAGTTACATCCCTGTACACTCTTAGAAAAAGAAAACTGAAAAGGATTCTTTGCCTGTCCCCATAGGAGAACCCTTCGAAGAACCCTTTCCACAGAGGGTTCTACATGGATCCCAAAAGGGTTCTACCTGGAACCAAAAAGGGTTCTAACTGGAACCAAAAAGGATTGTCCAATAGGGACGGCCGAAGAACCCTTTTGGAATCCTTTTTTCTAAGAGTGTAGTTGTGGGTGTGCGCGCCTGTGAGGTCGTTTTTGAATTGCGAGTGATGCCTTTCGGACAGTAGAATGCAGCTGTGCTTTAGTTTCATACAGTTCAGTTTTGAGGGTGCCCACGTAAAAATTCAAACATGCACTCTGGATCCGTCCGCACACAATTAGCTGGTCCTATCTAACATCTACCAACCTCTCACCTACACAATCCCACACAACAAATTTCTCTTCTTCCAAGTAATCATGGCATTCTCCTATTCTTTCACCCACTGGCACCCAGCTAGCTACCCACTCACTCAAACTCACTCAAACATACGTGCGCTGCACACGCAGAAAGGCACCCACACACGTCTATGTGGAATTGTAGAAAATATATAGATAATAAGTAGATCTGCAGTTTGATGTATGTGGGGCTGCTAAACTGGTACTGGTACACTGGTACTAGCAGGCTAGATTGATCATCTCTGTTGGATTGGTACTCTAATCCCATCCATGTTCCATGATGTCATTAATCTGCCCGTGCCTGAGTCAGAGACAGGGATCGGGGATGAGATATGCTTCATTAACTGCGGTGCTACATTGCGCTGAAGAGGCCTGCTCTGGTCTGGGCTGGTCTGGTTTGTTTGCAGACACACACACACACACACACACACACACACACACACACACACACACACACACACACACACACACACACACACACACACACACACACACACACACACACACACACACACACACACACACACACACACACACACACACACACACACACACACACACACACACACAATAACATGCTTGAATTACTCCACTATTTTAGACAGGGTTTGTGGAGAGACGCCTCAAGAAGAAGGACGATGAAAGTCACTCTAACACACACTGCAGCGGCAAACTAAACCAGAGGCAGAACCCTTGAACACATAGCTGCCACCAAGCAGAAGGTGTACCACACAAGAACTCAGTTACCCACACTTACACAACCCTGAAATCTCCCCAGAGTCCCACCCTTCCACCACGCTCCCGTGCACATCCCCATCACTCCTGTCCTGTGCTGTACTGGGTATCCCAGCAGATCCCAGCTGCCACAAATGCGACAGACACTTTGGCTGTATATTTCACAAGGTTGTATTTCACACTCCAAAGAGCCACTCGCCTCTAAGTCAGTGAATCCTTAGAAATTCACGAGATGATATAGACTAGAGTCATGCATCACACCCCTCACATTCACTTCTAATGAAAGAGGACTGATGGGGTGTGAGATACTATATGTAGTGAAAAAGAGATGGAGGATGGATGGAGCAGGGGAAAGAAGTATCTTTCTACACACTGGGCACCGACGTCAATTCAACCTCTATTCCAGGTCTTTTTTGTGAATGGGATTTTACGGAGAGGCAGAGCTGTCGCTGCTTCCTGCTTCCTGCAGCTGCACAGCTGATACATCAACATTTTCTTGACATTCTCTCTATTCTCTCTCTCTCCATCCCTCTCTCTTACGATCCTTCTCTCGCTCCCTTTCTGCATTTCTGCCTGCTGCATACATCAAACTGTTGTCTCTTTCTCTATTCTCAGACAGTTTCCTCAAGACCCACCATGTCCATCTACACATTTCTATCTATATTCCTCTCTTTTCACAAGAGTGCACTGTATTACCGCCTAGCTCTCCACACATCTCTTTCTCGTTCCATCACTACCTTTCTCTCTCTCCCGCTCTCTCTCTCTCTCAACCCTCCTCCTGTTTTTCTCCTGCCATCTCATTATAACCCTCATTCCCTCTATATGTCAGTTCATTTTTTCTCTCTTCTCTCTCTCACACTCTTTTTCTCTCTCTCCCTCTCCCGGTCTCTCTCTCTCTCTCCTCTCTGTCCCATGAACTCCTGTGTGGTTGCTGAAGTTCTCCCCGTCGCTCTATCCCTCTCTCTCCATCCCTCTCTCTCCATCCCTCTCTCTCCATCCCTCTCTCCCTCCCATATGTACTTCAGGTTGCCTGTACTTTGCCGCACCCAACGACAGTTTCCCAGAAATGTAAACGTCACTCTTACAGGCTGCTATTTGCATGCCAGGAGTGCAGCCCCTGTTTCTACAGATGTTATCAAAGGGGAGCAAGCTGGAGTGAGAGATGAGGCAATCAGGGAGTAGGGGAGAAGGGGAAAGGAGGGGGAGGGAGGAGTTGAGGAGGGAAAGTGTCCCAAAGTCTGTCGCAAAGTCACAGCGATCGTCTCTGTATCTATAGCCTGCATTATGACAAGCGTACCAACCCGCACCGGCGACATCACTAATTATTTTCATTTGGACCCCCCCTTCCTCAATACATTACATCTTGTATTAAAGTGTACACGCCTACTCAGCCCATCTCTCTCTCTCTCTCTCTCTGTTAGTCTGCATGGTGTGTGCTGCTGGAGCAGCCGCTCAAGCACAGCATTAGCACCAGACCCACAGAAGAGCTTTCTAATAGACTTTCTATTCCCTTCCTCTCTCCCGCTTTCCCTCCTTCCCTCTCACCCTCTCTCAATCTCATTCTCTAATACAGTACACACACACATTGAAGCAAACACACACCGCTCGGGGACCAATCGGAGTCCGCGGAGTTCAGCTCTTATTTGTGAATGGGATTTTACGGAGAGGCAGAGCTGCCGTTGCTTTCTGCAGCAGCACAGCTGATACACCAACATTTTCATGACATTCTCTCTATCCCTCTCCATCCCTCTCTCCCTTTCTGCAATTCTGCCCGCTGCATGCATCAAACTGTTCTCTCTTTCTCTGTTCTCAGACAGTTTCCTCAAGACACCTAATTTCAATCTAAACATCTCTTTCTATATATTCCTCTCTTCTCACAAGTAACAGTGCACTGCATTACCGCCCCTCCTCTCCACTCCTCTCTCCCTCTTCTTTTTCCACTTCATCTCTTCTCATTCTGGTTCTCCCCACTCCCTCTCTCTTTCTTTCCCTCATCCTGTCTGCCTCCAGCATCAGTGATAGTTGAGGGAAGCAGAGCCCCTCTCTCCTCTCCTCTCATCTTCCCTTATTTCTTACCTTTGTGAGAGTCTGTGTCCCGGGTGGTGCTGGAGCTTCAGCGGGATCGTCGGACAGTCAGGCGGACAGGCAGACGGACAGACAGACGGACCAGGAGCCTGGGAACCTTCTGTGAGCCAAAGAGAGAAGGAGAGAGAAAAAAGAGGGAGCGAGAGAGAGAAAAAGGTAGAAAGAGAAAGAGAGCGGGCGGTGCTGCTGAAGAGGGAGAGGGAGCGCTGAGTGGCTGGAGGTGAGATGAAGGGGAGAGAGAGAGAGGGTGGGAAAGATAAATGGAGAGGGAGGGAGGGAGAGAGGGAGAGAGGGAGAGAGGGCTGGATTGGGATAGGAGGGTATTTTGTGATGTTTAAGAGGGAGGGATTGCAGCAGTGGAGGGAGATAGTGGAAGAAGGGATGGGGAGAGGGAGGGTGGCTAGGGAGATGGAGAAGAGTGGAGAGAGGAGTGAGGGAAGTAAGAACTTGAGGCAGAAAAGGAATGAAAAGGTGATGGAAAAGGGAAGAGTGGAGGAGGAGTACAATGTGGAGTGAGGGATGAACCCCCTATAGATGAAGTGCTGATGAGAGATGGAGAGAAAGGCAATGAGAGATAAGAGAGCATGTCAGTTTGTTCTGGGGCCTGGGGTGAGTGCACTTAGGAGTGAAAGGTTACGGGAGGAGGACAGAGGACAGAGGAAGAAAAGAACAGGCTATTTTGAGGCTATTTTATACAAGATGCCTCTAGACAGTAGAAGTTCCTGTTCCAACCTGGACTCAGGGGTAGATGTAACGTAGTAAAAGTCAATTATATGATATGTTACGAATTACAATTCGAATGATATGTTACGAATTGCAATTTGTTGTGGCTAACGTTAGCTAGGTGGCTAAGTGGCTAATGCTAACATTAGCTAGGTGGCTAACGTTAGCTAGGCTAGGGCTTACGGGTTAAGGTTAGAGTTAAGGTTAGGAGTTAGGTTAAAGAGTTAAGGGTTAGGGTTAAGGGAAAGGTTAGCTAACATGCTAAGTAGTTGAAAGTAGCTAAAAAGTCGTAAGTAGTTGCTAATTAGCTAAAATGTTAAAGTTGTCTGTGATGAGATTCAAACACGCAACCTTCGGGTTCCTTGACGTTCACGTTATACGCCTACCCATCCAGCTCGATCGTTTTTGCCTTAAGTAACCGTCTGTCTTATGCAACTATACCAAACGTAACATATCATACTCATTTGAGTGTCACAGATTTACATTTACTATGTTATGTCTAGTCTATAAGACTTGGCTGGCTGTTCTAGACCTTGACTCAGTGTTAGTACTGGAATTCACTAAGTGTCTCAGAGCAGGTGCTGATCTAGGATCAACTTAGAGTTTTAGATCAAAATTATTGAGGGAGGACCTGATCCTTGATTAGCAACCCTATCATAAGTTGCTTTGTGAATAGGTGAAGGTGTCTCAGTTGATTTGCAGTGAGTGAGATGTCGAGAAGTCAGAGTGGACTTCTACCTTAGCGATTGGAGAGGCTTTAGGGGCAGGGGGTTTTGACTTAACTTGAAACACAGGATACAGTCCTGCTGTCTACAACAGTATAGAACGTAAAAGAGCACAGAATTGTCTATGAGATGCTAGATTATGAGATGCCAAATTATGAAAGCCACATTCAGCCACTGCCTGAGCAATGGAAAGTGTGATTGCATCATCATCCTTCCTCTAGTTCTCTGGAAAGAAACGACATGAGTACATGTATTTCCACACGGTCATGATGGGTTCTACTGTGATGTATATCAAAACATGTTCATTCCTTCTTCTTCTATTCTCAGGGGGACCTGAAGGAAATTAGAGGAAAAACACACATATCTCACAACTACATGTCATTAACTGTGTGTGTGTGTGTGTGTGTGTGTGTGTGTGTGTGTGTGTGTGTGTGTGTGTGTGTGTGTGTGTGTGTGTGTGTGTGTGTGTGTGTGTGTGTGTGTGTGTGTGTGTGTGTGTGTGCTTGCTTGCTTGCATGCGTGCATATGAGATAACGACGGAGCTAGGGAGAGGGAGGGAGAGAGAGAGAGAGAGAGAGAGAGAGAGAGGGGGAGAGAGAGAGATGGCGCTGCTTTAAGACAAAGCCGACACGATGTGCTGTGGATGCGCATCTGCTCCCCTCTATATATCTCATTCAAAGGCAGTTTTAGAGAGGTATCTCCTCCGCTCTGCCCGCCCGCTCCCATATATCCCCAAAGCACTTCACTTAGATTAAAACCACAAGTGCCTTATAATTACAATAATGTATCTATAAAGGGGAGGCCGAACTTAACAGCTCTCTCCCATCCATCCCTCTCTATCTATTGGTCTGAATGGTCCTATACAGTTACATTACTTCGAGCTTCTACTTTTAAAGTCAACCTTTCCAGAAATAAGTCTCTCACTGTTGCCGCATTTTATAGACCCCCCTCAGCCCCCAGCTGTAACCTGGACACCATATGTGAATTAATTGCCCCCCATTTATCTTCAGAGTTTGTACTGTTAGGTGACCTAAACTGGGATATGCTTAACACCCTGGCCGTCCTACAATCTAAGATAGATGCCCTCAATCTCACACAAATTATCAATGAACCTACCAGGTACAACCCTGAATTCGTAAATACGGGCACCCTCATAGATATCATCCTGACCAACCTGCCCTCTAAATACACATCTGCTGTCTTCAACCAGGATCTCAGCGATCACTGCCTCATTGCCAGCGTCCGTAATGTGTCCGCGGTCAAACAACCACCCCTCATCACAGTCAAACGCTCCCTAAAACACTTCAGCGAGCAGGCCTTTCTAATCGACCTGGCCCGGGTATCCTGGGCAGGATATTGAACTCATTCCGTCAGTAGAGGATGCCTGGTTATTCTTTAAAAGTGCTTTCCTCACCATCTTAAATAAGCATGCCCCATTCCAAAAATGTAGAACTAAGAACAGATAGAGCCCTTGGTTCACTCCCGACCTGACTGCCCTTGCTTGACCAGCACAAAAACATCATGTGGCGTACTGCATTAGCATTGAATAGCCCCACAGGCAGTTAGGAAATTTAGGAAAGCATTTTCAAACATAAATTTGCATCCTGTAGCACAAACTCCAAAAAGTTCTGGGACACTGTAAAGTCCATGGAGAATAAGAGCGCCTCCTCCCAGTTGCCCACTGCACTGAGGCTAGGAAACACAGTCACCACCGATAAATCTACTATAATCGAGAATTTTAATAAGCATTTTTCTATGGCTGGCCATGCTTTCCACCTGGCTACCCCTACCCCGGTCAACAGCTCTGCACCCCCCACAGCAACTTGCTCAAGCCTCCCCCATTTCTCCTTCACCCAAATCCAGATAGCCGATTTTCTGAAAGAGCTGCAGAATCTGGACCCCTACAAATCAGCTGGGCTAAATCAGCTGGACAATCTGGACCCTCTCTTTTTAAAATTATCCACCGCAATTGTTGCAACCCCTATTACTAGCCTCTATTTAGTATCGTCTGAGATCCCTAAGGATTGGAAAGCTGCCGCGGTCATCCCCCTCTTCAAAGGGGGTGACACTCTAGACTCAAACTGTTACAGACCTATATCTATCCTACCCTGCCATTCTGAAGTCTTTTCGAAAGCCAAGTTAACAAATAGATCACCGACCATTTCGAATCCCACCGTACCTTCTCCGCTATGCAATCTGGTTTTCAAGCTGGTCATGGATGCACCTCAGCCACGCTCAACGTCCTAAATGATATCATAACCGCCATCGATAAAAGACAATACTGTGCAGTCGTATTCATCGACCTGGCCAAGGCTTTCGACTCTGTCAATCACTGCATTCTTATCGGCAGACTCAACAGCCTTGGTTTCTCAAATGACTGCCTTGCCTAGTTCACTAACTACTTCTGTTAGGTTGCGTCAATTCGAATCTGGTGTCAGGACAAAGAGAAACTCTGGTCTCTAGTACTGTTTCACAGCTGTTTATTAAGCTAAGTAAATAGTGATAAATGCAATGTTCGTATATACGGGTTCACTGTAACACCTCGCAGGGCAGACAGAGAACTGAAATGACATCATAAGTTCTTCCTTAAATACTTCTTGACAGACGTAGTTCCCTCTCATAGTAGATGCTTGGGTGTGGTTTAATTAATATTTAATAAAATAAATGTAAATGTAATGTAAATGGTTTAGACTTACTCCAGCCTATCGTTGGCGTGCAGGCTGGTCCCAGCCTCTAGACGCATCTTTGTTGCCAAGCATAGTTGTCTTCTAGCTTATCTTCGTGTGTGTAACCGAGAGTCAGACACTCAAGGACAGTGCCTGTTTTTATGCTACAGCTATCTTCCATTCTATCAGTTCCTCACATACACCTGTCCTTGAGCGGCCCCACAACCAGGCATTGTGTGTGTGTGTCAAGAGTCTACTCAGCCTACACTCCTACTAGCCAGCAACCCTCCAGTTAGTCATGTCTATTATATGTTGCTCAATCTATGTTAATACAATATAAACCTCTTAGTGCATTACAGTCCATTCATACTTAGGCCTACATCTACTGTAAATGGTAATGCATCACATCTAATAAGTGAAATAAAACCCAACTCATCTCAGACAGAGTTCAGTGTGTCAAATCGGAGGGCCTGTTGTCCGGACCTCTGGCAGTCTCTATGAGGGTGCCACAGGGTTCAATTCTCAGGCTGACTCTTTCGTCTGTATACATCAGTGATGCCGTTCTTGCTGCTGGTGATACTCTGATCCACCTCTACGCAGACAACACCATTCTGTATACTTCTGGCCCATCTTTGGACACTCTGTTAACAAACCTCCAGATGAGTTTCAATGCCATACAACTCTCCTTCCGTGGCCTCCAACTGCTCTTAAATGCAAGCAAAATTAAATGCATGCTCTTCAACCGATCGCTGCCCGCACCCGCCCGCATCACTACTCTAGCATCACTACTCTGGACGGTTCTGACTTAGAATACGTGGACAACTACAAATACCTAGGTGTCTGGTTAGACTGTAAACTCTTTTTCGAGACTCACATTAAGCATCTCGAATCCAAAATTAAATCTAGAATTGGCTTCCTATTTTGCAACAAAGCATACCTCACTCATGCTGCCAAACATACCCTCGTAAAACTGACTATCCTACCGATCCTTGACTTCAGCGATGTCATTTACAAAATAGCCTCCAACACTCTGCACAGCAAACTGGATGTAGTCTATCACAGTGCCATCCGTTTTGTCACCAAAGCCCCATACACTACCCACCACTGCGACCTTTATCCTCTCGGTGGCTGTCCCTCGCTTCATATTCGTCGCTAAACCCACTGGCTCCAGGTCATCTATAAGTCTTTGCTAGGTTAAAGCCCCGCCTTATCTCAACTCACTGGTCACCATAGCAGCACCCACCCGTAGCACGCGCCTCAGCAGGTATATTTCGCTGGTTACCCCCAAAGCCAACTCCTGCTTTGGCCGCCTTTCCTTCCAGTTCTTTGCTGCCAATGACTGAAACGAATTGCAAAAATTCCTGAAGCTGGAGATCCATATCTCCCTCACTAACTTTTAGCACCAGCTGTCAGAGCAGCTCACAGATCACTGCACCTGTACATAGCCCATCTTTAAATAGCCCACCCAACTACCTCATCCCCATATTGTTATATTTTTTTTCCTCCTTTGCACCCCACTATCTCTACTTGCACATTCATCTTCTGCACAACGATCACTACAGTGTTTAATTGCTAAATTGAAATTATTTTGCCACTATGGCCTATGTATTGCCTTACCTCCCTAATCTTACTACATTTGCACACACTGTATATAGACTTTTATTTTGTGTTATTGACTGTACGTATTTTTATCCCATGTGTAACTCTGTGTTATTTGTGTCGCACTGCTTTGCACTATCTTGGCCAGGTCGCAGTTGTAAATGAGAACTTGTTCTCAACTGGCCTACCTGGTTAAATAAAGGTGAAATAAATGTAATAAAAAAAAAAAAAGATGATCTCATTATTCGTATAGGAAGACTGAATAATAACTTGCTATAAAACAGGAATAGAATAGGGTGAATCGTTCAGATGATATGTTGTGTGTCATGTTGGATCAGAGGAGGCTGGTGGGAGGAGCTATAGGGGGATGGGCTCATTGTAATCAATCAATCAATCACATTTATTTATAAAGCCCTGATGTCACAAAGTGCTTTACAGAAACCCAGCCTAAAACCCCAAACAGCAAGCAATGCAGGTGTAGAAGCACGGTGGCTAGGAAAAACTCCCTAGAAAGGCCAGAACCTAGGAAGAAACCTAGAGAGGAACCAGGCTATGAGGGGTGGCCAGTCCTCTTCTGGCTGTGCTGGGTGGAGATTATAATAGAACATGGCCAAGATGTTCAAATGTTCATAGATGACCAGCAGGATCAAATAATAATAATCACAGTGGTTGTAGAGGGTGCAACAGGTCTGCACCTCACGAGTAAATGTCATTTTGCTTTTCATAGCCGATCATTCAGAGTATCTCTACCGCTCCTGCTGTCTCTAGAGAGTTGAAAACAGCAGGTCTGGGACAGGTAGCACGTCCGGTGAACAGGTCAGGGTTCCATAGCCGCAGGCAGAACATTTTAAACTGGAGCAGCAGCATGACCAGGTGAACTGGGGACAGCAAGAAGTCATCAGGCCAGGTAGTATTGAGGCATGGCCCTAGGGCTCAGGTCCTCCGAGAGAAAGAAAGAAAGAGAAAAACCGAAAGAATTAGAAAGAGCATACTTAAATTCACACAGGACACCAGATAAGACAGAAGAAATACTCCAGATATAACAGACTGACCCTAGCCCCTGACACATAAACTATTGCAGCAAAAATACTGGAGGCTGAGACAGGAGGGGTCGGGAGACACTGTGGCCCTGTCTGACAATACCCCCGGACAGGGCCAACCAGGCAGGATATAACTCCACCCACTTTGCCAAAGCACAGCCCCCACACCACTAGAGGGATATCTCCAACCACCAACCACCAACTTACTGTGACAAGTCATTATTGTGACATAGTAGCGTGGAAATTATGCATGATGAAATGTCTGTCAGTAACAAAAAGAAGAAGCCCTGGAGAAAAGCCATTTTATAAGACGTGTATAAGTATCTCCTGAAAATTAAGGCTTCTTCTGAAAATCTATTTCTGAGAAGAGTGCCTATTAGGAAAACTGTCCATATTATGATTGTGAACTCACTATGGAATGGTTTTCTAAAAAGAAACATTACATTGAAAATCAACTGAAAATGACATTTCCTTTTCTGATCAACTGGATGAGAGTAACATTTTGTGGTCACTAGATGGGAGTGGTGAGGTTAATATAAATTGCGTTTGCCTAGGGCCATTTTCAGAGGTTTATTAGCGTAAGGGCATTACGAGGGAGCCCGGGGGGGGCTCCCTCGTCAGCTTCCCTGATGAGACGTTAGCTCCCCAAAATGCAACAAAAGTCAAACTTTGGGGGGTGGTCTCTAAATAATGCTAATTTAACCATTCTCCAATTTGTTTAAAATGCAGTGGTAAATATGTTTTACAGTGGTAAATGAAACAAACACCCCCACCTCTCTGTAATGGTTTAAACCATGTATTTCTATGTGGCAGAGTAGTTCATCCAGTAGCGCTGAATTTGGGCCTCAGCTGAGCTCCTTTGCACATAGATTTTCCTTTGTGTGTCCTCTTTTTCACCATTTCGCCATGCGTCCTTGATAAAAAAAGTAGCCTTTATTCCAATGCATTAGATTTATTAATAGATTTATCATTGTTTGATTTTGTTAGTCAACTGTTAAGAGAGCTCTTTGCTTTTGTTTTTCAGGTGCGCGCGAGTACTGTTGTTCTCCGTGCCGTCTGTGTCCAGAGGAAGTAGACCATTTGTCTAGCTTCATTATTTTCTATCATTATTTGTTTTCTTTCCTGTATCAGCTGATGATGGTTGACAATATTACTAGACAACTAACCTACAGCTAGACACCAATACACATCCATTCAACAAGTATACATTAATGACAGTAGGCCTACAGTTGACTCTTTCGGTTAGAAGTGTTACATTTTGCAACGACATAAGCCTACATTATTTTAGATTTGTGTTCCCATGAAAACTGTTTTCACAGCGAAACGTAATGAAATGTTACGTAGGTATAGTTACACTTAGATCTACAGTTGTAAGGGCTGTCTTCAGGAATGGACCAAAATGCAGCGGAGTTAGTATTCATCTTTCAATTTAATTAGAAAGAACACTATAACAAACAAACAAACAAACAAACGAAACAAAACAAAACAAGGAAACTGACAGCCAACAGTCCTGTCAGGTGCAAACACACTAAACAAGAAACAATTACCCCCCAACCCCAGTGACAAACAACTCCTACATATGTGACTCCCAATCAGGAACAACGATTCCCAGCTGTTCCTGATCAGGAGTCACAAGACACACACCAGACTGCCACGTCCTGACCCCCAAACTACTACACCAGCTCCATCTGCTGGTCAGGACGTGACAACAGTGCATTTTCGTTGATCTCCAAGATCCTTGATTCGTACAGCGTTTAAGTTCAGTGTTCTAATTCAATTGTTAAATGCTTAATAACTACAAATAGCACTGTCATAAATGTCATTAATGTAAGGAAAGAAAGGTATGTTACACGATCTGTGAAGACTCCAAGCATTAACACATGAACTATGGACAACTCATGAACTAGGGTGTAAAACATGTTTCAATTCAACTCAAATTACTATATATTGAATGTAGGCTACCTATTCTGGGTGTGTTCATGTGGCAGTGGTGTAGGCCTAGTGGAGGGTAAACACAAGCAAACACTGTTAACCACTTTTTTTTTAAATGCATTGAAAGTATAGGGACTATTACTTTTTTCACGTGACCGGCAATTAGAGTTTTCTCATTTACATTTACATTTAAGTCATTTAGCAGACGCTCTTATCCAGAGCGACTTACAATCATATTGTCACGTCCTGACCATAGAGTGCTCTTATTTTCTATGGTAGAGTAGGTCAAGGTGTGACTGGGGGGTTTATCTAGTTTATTTTTTCTATGTTGTGCTCTAGTTTTTTTTCTATGTTGGGGTATTTGTATGATTCCCAATTAGAGGCAGCTGGTCATCGTTGTCTCTAATTGGGGATCATATTTAAGTAGTTGTTTTTCCCACCTGTGTTTGTGGGAGATTATTTTGAGTTAGTGCATGCTGCACCGCTGTTGTCATGGTTCGTTTGGCTAAGTTTCACAATATAATAAAGATGTGGACCGATACTCACGCTGCGCCTTGGTCCGTTTCTACACACAATCGTGACACATATTTTTTTTAACAATACATCACTGGTTACTGGTAGGCCTTTTTGAAGTTCATGTTAATATACATTGTAGCCTTGTCTAGTAAGTTGACCATGTGTGTTAGGATGACCATCCTGTATTTCCTGGGCCAGTTTCAGCCCCATTTCAGGTGTCCCGACTTCTCAGGCTATAAAAAAGGTTCATTTGTCAGCAAGAGCATCAATTAATGTTGGACTAATCAATATAGAACTAATTAATGTAGGCCTAATCAATGGCAATCTGCAAATGTCATTAGGCACACTTTTTGGTGTTTTGTAACAGATGTCTATTTCCATTCATCAAATGGCGCAGGAATACGCAGTTTGGATGCTGGAATAATTTTGGAGTGAACGAACATGCCTACTTTTTGAAGTGATTTGTTTGACAATCAGATGAAAACATCATGACTGGTTGTGTTCATGCCACATTGAAAGGTCATGCATATTTTATTATTAGGCCCACAAAAATGTTTCAGTACAGAGACCCCGAATGTCATGGTTTAATTCGCACTCTGCATAATAGGCATACTTCTATATCATCCTTATGCAGAGTGCGAATCACAATCCTACACATAACACCTTTCAAAAACCTAACAGTATCACCATTACAATCACTATTATAATCTAGGATGGCGAGGGCGTTTTGTGAACTTGTGTTGAGAACAGTAAGGACCTCCTCCTTAGTTACTGTATGTATACATTTTTCTCAACACTGTGATAACGTATGAAATGATGTACAGTGCAACCAATTACTGTATTTGATAGAATATCTCCTTCTTTGGAAAGGCGTCGAACACCCACAAGACAATTCTAAGAGCACATTTATTTCAGAGAAAGAAAGAGGAACTACTTGCTGCTTAGTTTGGCACTTGCTTCCAGGAAGCTAAAGCAAGTGAGACACAACAACACATTAAGACACTTCAGAGGGGTACACTACAAAGCAGAATCTAGCCAGCTAACTTTGATAAATAACTATTGATTTTCTAGTTAATTAAGAAAGCTAAACTTAGATATGTGTTTTTGGTTGTTGAGCCAATAAGACCATACCCATGTCAAGCTCATCTTTAAAAAATAAATACAAAAATAAAAATATTTAGGCAAGTTATCTGGATAACTCTTTGATCCTAGTTCTGCCGGTCTCTAGATGACAGATAGTTACAATGTGTCACGTTTACTCCCGCTCCACCGCTCTGTTATGGCAACACATCATTACGCACACCTGGCAACCATCATTACGCACACCTGGACTTCAACACTACCCTGATTACTCCCCCTTTATTTAGCCCTCAGTTGTTAACAGTCCCTAGGTGTTATTGTTTTCTCTCACGTTCAGTATGCGGCGCATGTTTGTTCCTTTGTTTGGTCCTCCCGGTGTGTACATTACACAATGTTAAAGCATTTAATTGGCAGACAGATGGTGAATGGAAAAGGGAGTTGAACACAAACAAACTGCAATATACTGTTACATCCCATTCACACTATTTGACTTTAATCAACCAATCAATCACATGTATTTGACAAAGCCCTTTTTACATCAGCAGTTGTCACAAAGTGCTTTATAATAACCCGGCCTAGACCCCAAAGGCCAATAAAAGCAGAAGTGAGAACACAGTGGCCAGAAAAAACTCAGTAGAGGGAAGAAACATAGAAAGGAGACCCGGGTCAGATGTGTGGTCCATCCTCTTCTGAGTGGACTGAGTAGAGATTAAGAGTATGCCAGATTGTTTTAACCTAAACAACAAGTTCATGGTCCAACATAGTATAATTGATAAGCCACAGAAAGTGACGCTTTTGTGAAAAGTCAAATGGTGTTTTCTGAAATGCGAAACAACAACCATGTCTGACTGACTAGAAGGAGTCTTCACAGATCGTGTTTCTGAGTACGTGGCCAGGCGGAGTCTGGTGGGAGTGAAGTGAACAGTGTTGCTGAGAGTATCTGATCTGAGCTCAGTGACTCAGGGGTTAATTGTCTGTGTGACTTTGATACAAACATGCCAGGTTTGTCATTAGAAGGGCACTGTATGACTGCTGCTCATGAGGGATAGTGGTGAGGGACCTTACAGAAATAGAATGGAATCAAATAGAATTTAATTGAATAGAATTGAATAGAACAACTTTATTTGAATACAACAGATGAACAGTAGTTGTTCAAAGAGGTTACAGCTGGGGAAAGATGGCACAGGACTATGGCTTATTTGTGGTAGTTATGGAAGTGAAGTAAAAACAACATAATAAGGACTCGTTGCATCCCAAATCATTTTCTGGGTAAAAGTAGTGCATAATGTAGGGAATTAGGTCCCCTTTGTGATGCAGACCCTGACTTTATCACAGGCCAGACTCTAGTGGAATATGACACCCAATGCCATAATGTCAATGTCCTACCGTCCACTAGGGGCAACGCGAACCCCTATTATCATCTAGTAGGCTTGCGATGAGCTACGAGGTTGAGGATGGACTTAAACCAAAGTCTCAAAATGAATTCCTAATCTTACTTTGATACCTGACGGTTTTTTACTTTTTCATTACCGTATATTTTTACTTTTTCCCTCACTCAACTTTTTTCCTCACTCAACTTTTTTCATTCATCCCCGGAGGTTTTATCTGGACATGGTTCGTCAGGACTTCAAACAGCCGAAGCTAAGTAACATTAACATGATGCCTTCTAATTGCAGTCGTTGTATTTATAATATACAGGAGAACGATCGCCTTACGGCAAGGATAGCTGTGCTGCAAGCCCAGCTTCAGACGCGATCGTTAGGCAAGGGTAATTTCAGTGTAGGAAAGGATGAAACAGCGTCTGTGCCACCAGTAAGTACAGATAGTAACGTTAGTATAAACCCCCTCGCACGGTCCCCGCAGCCGGACATCTTTCTCATGGCTTCTGGAGGGAAACGCTGTAGGAATGCTCAACCGGTGTCGCTTATTCAGCCGACAGAAACTTTCAACCGGTTCTCCCCATTAAGCGAGTCGGAGTCGGAGGCCGAGACTTCTCTGGTCTCTACTCCTCCCGTTGTGGGGTCTGAGACGCCGACGGCTCCCACCATTAGCTCTGACAAATTGAAAACCCTAGTCATTGGCGACTCCATTACCCGCAGTATTAGACTTAAAACTAATCATCCAGCGATCATACACTGTTTACCAGGGGGCAGGGCTACCGACGTTAAGGCTAATCTAAAGACGGTGCTGGCTAAAGCTAAAACTGGCGAGTGTAGAGAGTATAGAGATATTGTTATCCACGTCGGCACCAACGATGTTAGGATGAAACAGTCAGAGGTCACCAAGCGCAACATAGCTTCAGCGTGTAAATCAGCTAGAAAGATGTGTCGGCATCGATTAATTGTCTCTGGCCCCCTCCCAGTTAGGGGGAGTGATGAGCTCTACAGCAGAGTCTCACAACTCAATCGCTGGTTGAAAACTGTTTTCTGCCCCTCCCAAAAGATAGAATTTGTAGATAATTGGCCCTCTTTCTGGGACTCACCCACAAACAGGACCAAGCCTGGCCTGTTGAGGAGTGACGGACTCCATCCTAGCTGGAGGGGTGCTCTCATCTTATCTACGAACATAGACAGGGCTCTAACTCCTCTAGCTCCACAATGAAATAGGGTGCAGGCCAGGCAGCAGGCTGTTAGCCAGCCTGCCAGCTTAGTGGAGTCTGCCACTAGCACAGTCAGTGTAGTCAGCTCAGCTTCCCCCATTGAGACCGTGTCTGTGCCTCGATCTAGGTTGGGCAAAATTAAAAATGGCGGTGTTCGCTTTAGCAATCTCACTAGTATAAAGACCTCCTCCATTCCTGCCATTATTGAAAGAGATTGTGATACCTCACATCTCAAAATTGGGTTACTTAATGTTAGATCCCTCACTTCCAAGGCAGTTATAGTCAATGAACTAATCACTGATAATAATCTTGATGTGATTGGCCTGACTGAAACATGGCTTAAGCCTGATGAATTTACTGTGTTAAATGAGGCCTCACCCCCAGGTTACATTAGTGACCATACCCCCCGTGCATCCGGCAAAGGCGGAGGTGTTGCTAACATTTACGATAGCAAATTTCAATTTACAAAAAAAAAAACAACAATGACGTTTTCGTCTTTTGAGCTTCTAGTCATGAAATCTATGCAGCCTACTCACTCACTTTTTATAGCTACTGTTTATAGGCCTCCTGGGCCATATGCAGTGTTCCTCACTGAGTTCCCTGAATTCCTATCGGATCTTGTAGTCATAGCAGATAATATTCTAATTTTTGGTGACTTTAACATTCACATGGAAAAGTCCACAGACCCACTCCAAAAGGCTTTCGGAGCCATCATCGACTCAGTGGGTTTTGTCCAACATGTCTCTGGACCTACTCACTGCCACAGTCATACTCTGGACCTAGTTTTGTCCCATGGAATAAATGTTGTGGATCTAAATGTTTTTCCTCATAATCCTGGACTATCGGACCACCATTTTATTACGTTTGCAATTGCAACAAATAATCTGCTCAGACCCCAACCAAGGAGCATTAAAAGTCGTGCTATAAATTCTCAGACAACCCAAAGATTCCTTGATGCCCTTCCAGACTGCCTCTGCCTACCCAAGGACGTCAGAGGACAAAAATCAGTTAACCACCTAACCGAGGAACTCAATTTAACCTTGCGCAATACCCTAGATGCAGTTGCACCCCTAAAAACTAAAAACATCTGTCATAAGAAACTAGCTCCCTGGTATACAGAAAATACACGAGCTCTGAAGCAAGCTTCCAGAAAATTGGAACGGAAATGGCGCCACACCAAACTGGAAGTCTTCCGACTAGCTTGGAAAGACAGTACCGTGCAGTATCGAAGAGCCCTTACTGCTGCTCGATCATCCTATTTTTCCAACTTAATTGAGGAAAATAAGAACAATCCGAAATTTCTTTTTGATACTGTCGCAAAGCTAACTAAAAAGCAGCCTTCGCAAATGGAGGATGGCTTTCACTTCAGCAGTAATAAATTTATGAACTTCTTTGAGGAAAAGATCATGATCATTAGAAAGCAAATTACAGACTCCTCTTTAAATCTGGGTATTCCTCCAAAGCTCCATTGTCCTGAGTCTGCACAACTCTGCCAGGACCTAGGATCAAGGGAGATACTAAAGTGTTTTAGTACTATATCTCTTGACGCAATGATGAAAATAATCATGGCCTCCAAACCCTCAAGCTGCATACTGGACCCTATTCCAACTAAACTACTGAAAGAGCTGCTTCCTGTGCTTGGCCCTCCTATGTTGAACATAATAAACGGCTCTCTATCCACCGGATGTGTACCAAGCTCACTAAAAGTGGCAGTAATAAAGCCTCTCTTGAAAAAGCCGAATCTTGATCCAGAAATTATAAAAAACTATCGGCCTATATCGAATCTTCCATTCCTCTCCAAAATTTTAGAAAAAGCTGTTGCACAGCAACTGACTGCCTTCCTGAAGACAAACAATGTATACGAAACGCTTCAGTCTGGTTTTAGACCCCATCATAGCACTGAGACTGCACTTGTGAAGGTGGTAAATGACCTTTTAATGACGTCAGACCGAGGCTCTGCATCTGTCCTCGTGCTCCTAGATCTTAGTGCCGCTTTTGATACCATCGATCACCACATTCTTTTGGAGAGATTGGAAACCCAAATTGGTCTACATGGACAAGTTCTGGCCTGGTTTAGATCTTATCTGTCGGAAAGATATCAGTTTGTCTCTGTGAATGGTTTGTCCTCTGACAAATCAATTGTAAATTTCGGTGTTCCTCAAGGTTCCGTTTTAGGACCACTATTGTTTTCACTATATATTTTACCTCTTGGGGATGTCATTCGAAAACATAATGTTAAATTTCACTGCTATGCAGACGACACACAGCTGTACATTTCAATGAAACATGGTGAAGCCCCAAAATTGCCCTCGCTAGAAGCCTGTGTTTCAGACATAAAGAAGTGGATGGCTGCAAACTTTCTACTTTTAAACTCGGACAAAACAGAGATGCTTGTTCTAGGTCCCAAGAAACAAAGAGATCTTCTGTTGAATCTGACAATTAATCTGGATGGTTGTACAGTCGTCTCAAATAAAACTGTGAAGGACCTCGGCGTTACTCTGGACCCTGATCTCTCTTTTGAAGAACATATCAAGACTGTTTCAAGGACAGCTTTTTTCCATCTACGTAACATTGCAAAAATCAGAAATTTTCTGTCCAAAAATGACGCAGAAAAA
Organism: Salmo salar; assembly: GCF_965601325.2. NCBI lineage: Eukaryota > Metazoa > Chordata > Actinopteri > Salmoniformes > Salmonidae > Salmo > Salmo salar. Next base: position 56,629,952 of record NC_138293.1, read on the forward strand.
TTAATCCATGCTTTTGTTACTTCTAGGCTGGACTACTGCAATGCTCTACTTTCCGGCTACCCGGATAAAGCACTAAATAAACTTCAGTTAGTGCTAAATACGGCTGCTAGAATCCTGACTAGAACCAAAAAATTTGATCATATTACTCCAGTGTTAGCCTCCCTACACTGGCTTCCTGTTAAGGCAAGGGCTGATTTCAAGGTTTTACTGCTAACCTACAAAGCATTACATGGGCTTGCTCCTACCTATCTTTCCGATTTGGTCCTGCCGTACATACCTACACGTACGCTACGGTCACAAGACGCAGGCCTCCTAATTGTCCCTAGAATTTCTAAGCAAACGGCTGGAGGTAGGGCTTTCTCCTATAGAGCTCCATTTTTATGGAATGGTCTGCCTACCAATGTGAGAGACGCAGACTCAGTCTCAACCTTTAAGTCTTTACTGAAGACTTATCTCTTCAGTAGGTCCTATGATTAAGTATAGTCTGGCCCAGGAGTGTGAAGGTGAACGGAAAGGCTGGAGCAACGAACCGCCCTTGCTGTCTCTGCCTTGCCGGTTCCCCTCTTTCCACTGGGATTCTCTGCCTCTAACCCTTTTACAGAGGCTGAGTCACTGGCCTACTGGTGTTCTTCCATGCCGTCCATGGGAGGGGTGCGTCACTTGAGTGGGTTGAGTCACTGACGTGGTCTTCCTGTCTGGGTTGGCGCCCCCCCCCCCCCCCCCCCCCCCCCCCTTGGGTTGTGCCATGGCGGAGATCGTTGTGGGCTATACTCGGCCTTGTCTTAGGACGGTAAGTTGGTGGTTGGAGACATCCCTCTAGTGGTGTGGGGGCTGTGCTTTGGCAAAGTGGGTGGGGTTATATCCTGCCTGTTTGGCCCTGTCCGGGGGTATCATCGGATGGGGCCACAGTGTCTTCTGATCCCTCCTGTCTCAGCCTCCAGTATTTATGCTGCAGTAGTTTATGTGTCGGGGGGCTAGGGTCAGTCTGTTACATCTGGAGTATTTCTCTTGTCTTATCCGGTGTCCTGTGTGTATTTAAATATGCTCTCTCTAATTCTCTCTTTCTCTCTTTCTGTCTTTCTCTCGGAGGACCTGAGCCCTAGGACCATGCCTCAGGACTACCTGGTATGATGACTCCTTGCTGTCCCCAGTCCACCTGGCCGTGCTGCTGCTCCAGTTTCAACTGTTCTGCCTGCGGCTATGGAACCCTGACCTGTTCACCGGACGTGCTTGTTGCACCCTCGACAACTACTATGATTATTATTATTTGACCATGCTGGTCATTTATGAACATTTTAACATTTTAACATTTTGACCATGTTCTGTTTTAATATCCACCCTGCACAGCCAGAAGAGGACTGGCCACCCCTCATAGCCTGGTTCCTCTCTAGGTTTCTTCCTAGGTTTTTGGCCTTTCTAGGGAGTTTTTCCTAGGGAGTTTTTCCTAGCCACCGTGCTTCTTTCACATGCTTTGCTTGCTGTTTGGGGTTTTAGGCTGGGTTTCTGTACAGCACTTTGAGAATATCAGCTGATGTACGAAGGGCTATATAAAAATAAATTTGATTTGATTAAACTTAAGCATCAAGGTAAGTTTTGGGTTGACTTTTGCGGCGTTTGACTGTCAGCTAACGTAGGGGAAGACCGAGGAAGGTTGTAGCACTTTTAGCATTAGAAAAAGTTCTCCGAGATTGTTGGAGCTACATTCAAAATGTGATAGGAACAGCTTCCATCTGTCTGCTACAAATTGGTATTATCTCTCTAAATCAAACAGACAAGGTGTGACTTTGTCTCAAATACAAGGAGTGAAATGTTACAATTTACTCCACCTCCCCGGTCAGCAACATGGCTTGTAGTGAAACGTAACAGTTTGGAAAAAATTAGAAATCATAACATTGCCATGTTTCAAATTTTGTGCGGCAGGAATAAAATAATAATACAAATCATAAATTGTTTATTTTTTTGCGTTCCATTAGCTGGCCCATCTCAACTAAACAACATCTGGCAGCCAAACAACAACATCATGGACTAAACATTTGAATTCCTCATGTGAACATGTGTGATCTTGAGGGATCACATGTGCTTTTATGTAAAGTTAATGTGATAACGTGACAACATGCGAAGCAACATGTGATAGCATGAAACTACACATGTGACATGTGAGCACATGTGAGAACATGATCTCATGTTAAAAACATGTGGGCATGCAACATTTCAACATGTGATACCATGTGATACCATGAAACTACACTATTTGTGAAATTTCACATGTGAAATCATGTGCAAGTGAAATTTCACATGTGAAATAATGTGCAAATGTGTTTTTGGAACACTTCACATGAGATATTGAGGGGATTTGAGTATTGGACACAGGTTGCCCCGGTGGGAGGAGTTTGCCCCGGGTGAATAGTGATTGCATTCGTTTTAGAAATGTGAAATGCTCTAAAAACACATCAATTCACATGTGAAATGTCACATGGGAAGTTTTCCAAAACCACATGTTTCTTTCCATGTTTGTGTGTGATTGGTGTGTGTGTGTGTGTGTGTGAGTAAATGCTGGACATGCTCACTGAATCAGAGTCACAGTTGTAATCTTGGTATGGTAGTCCTGGGGTACAGGCTTGGAGGGCCCATCATTTGTATTCCCTTAGGCTTGTTACAACTAACCCTGACCCTTGCAGCCATTATTTATCTTCAAGTTTAGCTAAGTTCAAACTTTAGCATTGCTAACTTACATCAAATACATCTACACACACTGGTTATAAACCTGATATAAGTTTTGTGATTCTAATGACAAAGCAGGTGATGCCATCACCAACATGCATTTGGTGAAGGCATTTGATTTTTTTTACCTCAAAATCATATTTCGGTCAATAAAATCTGCAAAGTCTATCACAGGGTCTTGCTTCTTCACATGAGGGTTGAGGACTAAACGGACCATGTGCACAGTGAGTCACATGATTCTAGCTTGTTCCTGATTAGAGATATTGAGTGTTACAACTATCCTGTGTTACAACCATCCCCGGTCTCCCCTATGCCAAAATATGCCGTAAATAAGACAGCCATACAGTCCATAATCTATAGACAGCACCACAGCCTGTCCCACACACCATCATTAAAATGGCTAGGGATGGCGTATCTCTGTTGCTGCCTTTATGGTGGTGTTTTGTTTGGAGCTTGTGTTGCTTTATCATTATGCTCAATTGTCACTGTTCTTTCTGTGTTGTGTCGCAGTAATGATGTTCGAGTGTAGGTTTTGGCCTTTGAGTCAGCTTAAAAAACCTCATCAGTGGTCTATGTGAGTAACATACACTTAACAGAGCCAAATCGTCACCCTGCTAGGGACTAGGCAGGCGTTCTTCTACAGACATCGAGCCTCTCCCTTCACGCCACAGTGAGCAGGATAAGCTGCTCTAGCAGCCCAGCACAGCTTCTAGACTCCGTCCCAAATGGCACCCCATAGGCCTCTGTTCATAAGTAGTGCACTATGTAGGGAATGGGGTGCCATTTGGGACACAGGATCCAGACTCAGGCGTTTCCCTGTCTGTCTGTGTGCTAGCTAAGGACTGGTGTATTGTACAGTGGATTTGCTCTGCTACTGAAGTGCAGTCCTGGCATGCCAAAGGGACTTAAAGGACATCAATGGTTTGCGTCCCAAATGGCACCCTATTCCCTATTTAATGCACTACTTTTGACCAGGGACCATAGGGTTCTGGTCAAAAGTAGTGTACTATATAGGGAATAGGGTGCCATTTGGGACAAAGCTAATTACTGTACTGACGTGACACTGCCTGAACCAACTAAGAAACTTCACTGATCAATCTTCACACTGTTCAGTAGCACCTCACTGGAAATCCCCATCACTCATAAAAGGCCTGGGCTAGAAGCTCACTCTTGTGTAACAGCAAGACAATTATAAGATGACAGAAAAGGAATAAGTTATTTTAGATAAATTGTGTGAAAGTGATATTCATAATTTATGCATACTATACATACTAGGCTACTTATACTACCCTCAGGGCAGCATTTCATTCCATACTATATCCCTATGAGCTCAATATGTGAAATTATGTTGAAAATGTAGAAAAAATACCTTTTTTGGTTGAAAATATGTTGAAAATATGTATTTTTGGTTGAAAAGTGTTTTTTCAATGTTTTGTGCTCACTGAGAGCGTACTGATCACACTGTGATGGAGCTGAATGTTGATTAAGTGTCATTTTTGACCACATGGATAACAGCCACATGAAAAGAGGAAGCAGATAAAGTTGAGGCTACAGACCGAACACATTTGGCATGAGTCTTGACGTTTCTTCGCACACCATAACTTCTTGGAAATAGAACTACAGAATTCACTGAACATTGAATCGGAGACTAGGTGAGAACAACTTAAATAGTATAAATAAGCTTACATACAAGTGTTAATTTTGGGGGATTCTTACCATCTCTTTGTATTTTAACCTCTATCCCACAACGTATTCTTAGAATGCTTATTTAGAAACGCACGCACAGACACAGACAGACACACACACACACACACACACACACACACACACACACACACAAACACACAGTATCTGATGGGGATTTCTCAACGCCACTACAGTCACAACTGTCTGCCACTTTTTTTGTTCATGCTTCTAGTCCAAAATGTATGTGCCTGATAGAAGGACATTACAGTGAAGAGAGTACCACAATCAAAAGAAACAGAGGCTACATCCAAAATGCCAGCATAATATAAAGTGCAATACTATTGACTAGGTCCCATAGGGTAGTGTGCACTATATATAGGGAATAGGGTGCCATTTGGAACATATAAAGACAGAGCAAGCAAACAAGGGTGAGAAGAACGGATGTGTGGTTACAGCGGATGGTGGGAGGAACATCAGAGTCACTCAGTGAAGAATATACTGTAAGGGAAGTGAGTGGTAATGATGTCATTTTTTCCGAGAATTGTGATATTTGCGTGTGTGTGTGTACACGTTCATGAGAGAGAGAGAGAGAGAGAGAGAGAGAGTGAGTGAGACTTTTTGTATCTGAGCCATTTTTCTCTGAACCCTGACAGATATAGCAGTCAGTCCACATAATGCGGGCCCTAGATGGTCTAGATCTAGAAGGTTAATTACTGAGACCCACCTGCTGACCCTTACCCATGTTCTTCTGCTCCAGGGGACCTGTCCTCCTGCGCACCCCGGGAAACATGCTCCTCTTCTGGATGTCTTGTGGATCACTTCTCCCTCTCCTGGTCCTTTGCTATAACGGACAAGAACGCTGCGCAATCCAGGACAACAAACAATATCATGGTAGGGTCTAAGTCTAAGAATCTTTTTAGCAGATATCGATGACAACAAAATGTATAATTTAGACATATGGTTAAACGTTTAACTGTGGACATTATAGAAAGTCTTATTAAGATACAGACACTAGCACAACACTGTCACCACCCACTTGGAAATGTATTTTTTTCCAGAAGTGATTGTAGATCATATTTTCTACCCTATAGAGAGAAGTGTACACTACATCATACAGCACAATGTGTTGTAATTATATTGTCTATATCCTTCTTCCCACTCCCTCTCTCCATAGTGTCCCCTGTGCTTGAGTCCCTGCGGTGCTACAATGACTACAGCTCCTACGTCCGCTGTAGCTGGGAGGAGAGTCCACACCCGTCCTCACAACCGTTAGCCCTGTACTACTGGGACAGCACTGAGAACCGGTAAGGATAGAGCTGATGGGGTGATGAGAGGACAGAGAGAGGGAGGGAGGGACACCGAAAAACAATGTACTCAATGAACTCATGTCTCCCTCTTTCGCCGACCCTCTAGTGAGTCCTTGTGTAAACCCTATGGTCAGCCAGTACTGAATCCCAACAGCATCAAGCTCACTGCCCAGTGTCAGTACAACACTGGTTACTTTGGCATCAATACCAACCATGTCTTCTTCTTCAATACCTCCTGTCCCCCTGCCCTGCTTCTGTCTAAGAATGGTGAGTTGTAACATTGCAGGACCCCCTGTCATAAGTCATTGGTTCTCAATTATTTTACATTTACATGTTTCATTTTAGTTACAAGTTAGCTAGCAGATGACCAAATTCAGTCAAAATATATAGGGTCCTATATCTGTATTTGTCTAGTCATGTATGTGTTGATTTGTTTTTGACAGTGTGTGCATGTGTGTATTACAGTGAGGGTGCGTACACCAGTCCACCTATCACAGAAGCCTGTAGAGAGAGGGGGCCGTTTGCTCAGCTGGAAAAGCCCCTACCCCCCAACGTCCCTCCTGACCCCCATTCTCAACTACCAGGTCAACTACAGGAGGTCTAACCACGATGACTGGACAGTATGTACTGGAGTAACAAACAATTAGCTTGAGTGCCATACCTTGTTTGTGCTATATACACTGCGTGCACAATTATTAGGCAAATTGTATTCCTCTGCATTCATTTTATTGTTGAACAAACACAATGCTCTCAGTCAATCCAAAATGTTATTGAACCTCAAACCTGAACGTTTAACAAAGGAAAAGTGAGTTTTGTCTTTCTCAGGGAAATATATAAGTGTGCACAATTATTAGGCAACTATTAGTGTGCACAATTATTAGGCAACTAAATTATAAAAATTATTTCTCTCAACTCACTTGTTTATTCTAAATTTTTAGAGTAAGTGTAACAGATAAGTAACACAAAATGACAATTATATAACATTTTTGGCCTTTCAAAAATACTCAGTGACCAATATAGCCACCCATATTTTCAATAACTGCCATGAGCCTTCCATCCATGGAGTCACGATCAATTTCTCCTACAAGTTCTCAATAGGATTTAAGTCAGGTGAGGAAGGGGGCCAGGCAGGGGCGGAAATTCTGGGGGGGACGGGGGGGACACGACCCCCCCCATCCTGGGAAAAATATGATTTGTCCCCCCCAATATATCACTGAAACATAACTATGTAATTTAAATAATATTAATAATATGCAATGAAAGCAATTGTGCTGATTATAGACACTTAATAGCGCGTTTTTAAGTTTCAAAAGATTGCGACTGCCAGTTCCTTAGTTGGCAAGGTAACAGAGGGGTGGTATCCACTGTCTGAAAGGCACTCAATGAACGTAACTGACGTGAGGTTAATCCAGTCAATCGCGCACACACACTAGCTGAATATGCAGAGCTAGCGGGCAAATATTAACTATTAAGCTAGCTAGTAATTATTCCATTTATGTGGCCTCGTCAAAGATGGAATCTTTGCTATCGTCAATTTATTCCAAGATCAGCATGCAGGTGAGGTAAGTTAGTGCTTCAAAGTCCCTGTGATAAGGTTAGCGATAAACTGAAGTCCAAACTGAACAGAACTACACTCTCTTCTACCATTGTCTTAAATATATTTAATGGTCTCGTTGCAAAAGCTAAATTGTCGCAAGGGAACTTTTATTTATTTATTTTATTTCACCTTTATTTAACCCGGGTAGCAAAGATTATAGCAAACACCACTGAAACGGAATTGGTGCTCGCTAGCTTTGCAAATTCAGCTATTGTTGGAAGCCAGCCAATATGAAACAAACTATTAAAATTACAAAAGGTTGCAGCATATGTTGTGTAAATGGTGAACTCATACAGCTGTCAACTCTTGTCATTTTAATCCGTTTCACATTTGCTAGCTACCTTTTAGATCGAAGCCCAAATAGAATGATAAAAGATAAGATGATAGAAGCCCATCTCCTACTGTAAATAACCTACACACTGTGTGTGTGTGTAGCCAGCCAGCCAGGTAGAAAAATGGCAGAAAAATAAAAGACGGACATCAGAGTATTTTTCAGTACACCAAAACGCAAAGTAAGAACCCTAGTAGCCTAATATCTCAAAGACTAGTTGATAAAATGTTCATAAGAAAGAAATGAAATTCTAATGGAAATGTTTCACAGTGATGTCATTAGGCAGAGCAGGCAACAGATGGCACACAGACAGCAGAGTTGGGGACAGATATGCAGGGACAGACTGGCAGAGACAGGGAGTCTCAGGTAAGTTTGTTGAGTCTTTGTTTGGCAACATTATGAAAGGTTCTCAATTTTTTTTACTTGTAAAATAGGAACATAATTGGAAAATGCCATGGATACCCCCACTCTCAACTTAAACTGGTGACTGAACTAAGATTTGTTAAAGGCAATGGTATTGCTGTTGTGATTAGTTGTGTCGTTTTGGGTACCGGTAGTTAGGAGTACGGCAAACACCTTATTTCTTTGGTTCCTCAATATACATTTACCATATTACAATGTAGGCTATGTGTTACAGCACTACTTTTGGTGTCCCCCTCAGGAATTGCTCTTGAGAAAATTTCATGTAATTGTCCCCTCCAAAGTTGATATCAGATTTTCGCCCCTGGGGCCAGGTCATTATTCAGGCATCTTTGAGGCCCTTGCTGGCTAGCCAAGCAGTAGAGTACTTGGATGCATGTGATGGAGCATTCTCCTGCATAAAGATCATGGCCTTCTAGAATGCTGAGGACTTCTTCCTGTAATGAGGCTGTTTGACGAAAGAATCTTCCAGAAACTGGCAGTAGGTTTGGGAGTTGAGTTCCAGTCCATCTTCAACCCGAAAAGGTCCAACTACTTCATCCTCAATGATAGCAGCTCATACCAGTACACCTCCTTCACCTTGCTGGCACCTGACTCAAAGTGGTGCCCTGTGTCCATTACTGATCCAGCCACGGGCTCATCCATTTGGTCCATCAAGAGTCACTTTCATTTGCCTAATAATTATGCACACCTTGATATAAGGTGTTATTCACTTTCACCACACCCTCCCTCATTACACAAATACATATCACCTGAAAATGATTAAATCCAATAAGCATTCAAGTTTATATGGTTTGGAGTTCGAAAATGTGAATAGAAACAATGATAAGATCAGAATACTCACTTGCCTAATAATTGTGCACTCAGTGTATTGCCAACTCCCTGTTACTCATTGTCAAGGACAGCAGGCAAAAGCGCAAACAAATCTGGGACCAGGTTACATACAATGTTCTTTTAAAGACTGCTATTCATCTAAGACATGTGCTTCTGAATCTTCATAAATACAGTATACACTCTTAGAAAAATGTGTTCCAAAAGGGTTCTTCGATTGTCCTCATAGGAGAACCCTTTATGGTTCCAGTTAGAACTCTTTTGGGTTCCATGTAGAACCCTCCACGGGAAAGGGTCTACGTGGAACCCAATAGGGTTCTACCTGGAACCAAAAAGTGTTCTTCAAAGGGTTCTCCTTGGGAACAGCCAAATAACCCGTTTAGGTTCTAGATACCACCTTTTTTTCTAAGAGTGTTAGTAAACATATTGCTTATGTTTTCTGACCCTCTTGTAAAAAGACATGCTAACTCTCATGGTTTTTCATCATGGCATGAGATATCCCCCACGAAACAAGCACAAGTTTAGGGTAGTTTTGCTCGGTGACAAAATCATGAATCACTTCTTTAAAATCATTCATCACTACCTCTTTGCTTCCTGCCCAGTGGTGTCACCAGAGTTTCATAACATTTGGGGGCTCAGTCCTGAAGATCAGGGGCTGAGGGGTTTGTGGGTGAGAAAAAAGGGGCCTTTTCTAAAATCATTTCCTGTAATTCTACATCATTTTACATGACTGGAGACATTACAATAATATATTTTTATACCACACAAATTATCTAAATGTCAAGCTGCTAAAACAAACAACCCTTGTCTTAAATGCAACAAGAGGATAGGCCAATGAAAAGAGTGGATACTCAGATCTTAGGTCTACAATATGAGGAGGAAATTATAGTCCATCAACTTTCCAGTGTTTACTCACCAATTTAAACATAATTGTTTCGCAAGTGTATTTTGAAATATTGCGAAATACCTTCTAGCTGCTGCCTGCTGTTCATTGACAGCCACAACTCAACAATCAGCTGTTTTATATTTGCCGTAATCGCTCACAATGTGACAAAACACAATCTACAGCAATTATTTTAAATAAGCTATTGATCCTCTGTGTCTAAGTTATGCTGGGGTAGTATTTTCAATGATTTGTTGTATTTTTATAGAGACAGGAGTAATTATATAATTTGTCAAATTTAATTCAATTTATCTGCAGCACTTCCAGCACCCCTTCCTGCAGCGCTATGGTTTCTTCCATGCGCTATGCTCCCCCCAAGGCCAAATAATCAACACTTCTTATTATTAATTAAATGGATTGTGGTCAATAACCCCATATGAGGTTATTGTATAGGTAGGCCTACTGTTACAATAATATTTTAAATAATCAAGCAGCAAATAGCCTAGCCTAAAATTACAAGAGAATAAATTCAGTAAATCAATGAAGCCAATAGTGGTTTCAGCTATATTGTTATTAAATATATTGTTATTAAAACATTTAAACAATAACAAAAAAAACATGTCAAATTGCTTAAATAGTCTATGGGAAAAGTGTACAATGTGTATTCACATCAGTAGGCTAAGGGACTGAAATGCATCAGAAAAGTATTGGAAAGTTCAGGAAAACATCAGGGAAGCTCAACAGGTAGGCTATATAGGCCTAATGTGTGTGTGTAGAGAACATCTGCGTTGCTTTTAACTGCTAGATGAATGATCATGAGCACTCAACTAAACGTAGCTAACATTACCCAGCATAATTGTAACCTAACATCCAAACAGAGTTTCAGTGAAAACAAAAATTGGACATTGATTGATTTATCAAGACGAGTTCCCAAGCTGTCCCAATCAAAACAGTGCTGGATTGATCAGTTGACCACACATGGAAATTGCTTTACATTTATTATAACCAGTGCTATTGTTTTAGGTAGCCTACCAGAGCACCATTTTATCACTTATTAAGCCATTTCTGAATGAAAGTTGGTACCAACATGAAACCTTTCATTCAGAAAATCCTAAAACACCAAGTTAGGCCTACCTTATTATAAATCAGGCCATCATCACTGTCAATCGTGAATGATAATTCTCCACGTTTTACAGGTTAAACGTCCATGCTGCATGCATCCCAACAGTTCGATCCCAAACAGGTTGATGGGAATATGCAATTTGATCTGTCTCAATAGTCTGAAGTGGTTTCTACCCTTTCATCTGCACTAATTTGAAGCCACAGGATAGGTGGAAGCAGTTGAAAGATTCTTTCAGGAAGTCTACTTTCACCTGTCCAGACCAGGTCCTTCACACTAGTGCAGATGAAGGGAAGAAAACAAAGAAAGGAACCCACTGAGGACACACTGGTTGAATCAACGCTGTTTCCATGTTATTTCAATGAAATTATTTTGAACCAACGTGGAATAGATGTTGAATTGATGTCTGTGCCCAATGGAGAGCCACTTTAGTAAATTGAGATGCACATATAATGTGCGTACCAAATGGCATCCTATTGCCTTTATAGTACACAACTTTAGACCAGAGCCTTGTGGGGCACTATGCCATTTGGGACTCCATATTCTTTGTCTGTTTCTCTCTGTGCAGGCAGTGGAGGTTCAGGACACCCAGCTGAGTGTGAAGGCTGAAGCTCAGGTGCCCGGCTTCCAGTATGAAGCCAAGGTGAGGGCAAGGGGGAAGACGGGACTGTGGAGCGAGTGGAGCCCCCTAGTGACCTGGTTGACTGAGGAGGGTGAGTGGAAACCCTACATATACATAAACATACTCCATCCTCCATCCTCCATAATGTAATGTCATACAATGAAATGTATTAGTTTCATAGGATTGTAATGAGTTTGTAATGAAATTGTAATGAGCGACTTGCGATGGCATGTGATTTACGTGGAGGTGTCAGGGAGTTGTGATCGCGTCATGTTAGCATTGCTCAGTCGTGCATCAATGTCTTCTTTCCTTTTGTTCACTCCCGTCCTCCCTAATTCCCCTTCTCTCTCTCTCCCTCTCTTTCTGTCTCTCTCTTCCTCCTGTCCTCCTGTTCCCTCCCTCCCTCACCTCCCTTCCCTCCCTCACTCAGACCCTGTGCCAGGCCCCTCCAATGCGCAGTGTGTGTTGGATAATGAGACTGCGGTGACATGCAGCTGGGAGGTGAAGAGAGACCTGGCTCAGTTCCTTACCTTCCATCTGTCCTGCAAACACAACCACGCTGCACCGTGAGTTAAGATCTGTGTGTATGCCTTTGTGTGTGTGTGCGCGCTGCATGTGTTCATGTGTGTGTGCCCATGGATGAGACAGAACAGTTGACTACGCTTCAGTCTCATAGATGACTACTCTCTTTCATTGTCCTCCCGCTTCTCCATCCAGCCATCCATTTCTCTCTTCCTTTCGCCATCTCTCCAGAGCCCAGAAATGCTGTGATAACACCATGGTCAGCACTCCATCCAGGGGTCCAATGCTCAAATACATCTGCTCCTTCCATGTCCAAGACTTAGAGCAGCTAGAGGTGGAGCTCGTACCCACACGCAACAGCAAAAAGTTTAAGACACACAAAAACAGTGAGTCCCTTTCACACCGAGACAGGGGTGATATTTGGGGAAGAATAAAATCTCATAGCTGAGACTCAATTTATGATGATATTTGTTTTGATGCAATTCAGAAAATATACTGCCTCAGTGATTGTGTATCAGTGCTGCCACCTGGAGTTTATATTGTGGTATTACAGGCATTATTTTCTAGAAGGTTTTGTATAATTTTAGCCAGTAGTTTAGAAATTAGTGCTCATGAGCCAAAATGGGACTCGGGAAATTGTGCACAACTGTGTACAACGTCATCCATTTCATACGATATGTTACGTCCTGCAAAAAAATAAATACATTCATAAGTGCTTAAGATCCCGTTGAATCTCTTTAAAGATTCTTGATGTCTGACTCTTGATGTCTCTCTCCACACAGTTCGTCCAAACCGTCCACTCAAAGTGCAGGTAGAAGAGAGAGATGGGAACTGGATTCTAAAATGGAATCAGCCAGAATCTAAGGTTGATCTGACCTATCAGGTGCACTACTGGAGTAATGAGACTCAGGTAGGAGAAGTATGTTATCTATTTTTGTGCTATACTTTCACAGGATGCGGGATGATCCAAAAGCAATGTCTTTTCATTTTCACTATTACATTTGATCATCTCTAGTTCATCAGCTAAAGAACGCTTATCAAGCGAGATAGACTGTTGCTTTTTTAAGCATCTCATGAATAGATCATTTGACAATGACTGATAATTCTACTGTGTCTCACTTGGTTCTGTCCAACCTTCTCTTTTTCAGGAGGATACTACGTTCCTCAATGTCTCCCAGGGGTCCCACTCGCTCTCCATCCTGGGGGTGTCCCTGCGCCCCTCTGAGTGCTACCTGGTTAAGGTGAGAGCCCTGGTGGTCCCGGGAAATGGTGATACTTTTGACGGACTCCCCTCAGAATGGACCGACCCAGTGGAGTGGACCACACAACCAGGTAATGGACCTAGATAGTATCTCCTGGTTGAAGGATGTTTTTAATAGTATTCTAATCTATTGTTGTATTCTATTCTAGCCTGAGAGAGTCTGTTTTTGCTATTATGCCAACTCCTTGTCACTCATTGTCATGTCAATTGCTGTATATGGCTTGACAATGACAGCAATGGAGTTGGCAAGAGCACAAACTTGGATCAAGCTAATTCTATTTTTTTTTTTTCAAATAACTCTGAAAACATATTTTATCATCAGAGATAACCAGTCTGCACGGAAACAAGTACAAATGGGGGGATGTGAACCATATTTTATTATTTACAATTCATCTAGTCGTGCCAGCCATGCGAGTCAAAATAGCGGAGCTCTAAAAACTATAATGTGATTATATATTCATGAGATGCTGAATGAAAAAGCACCAAAGTTCATATCCCTTGAATAATGTTTTCAAAAACAAATGTAAAGACTTTCATTATGTATTAAATAGTGTTTTTTTTGTTTCCATGTGTTAGTCTTATGTGAAGCCACGATATTTGCTTTGATGTGAAAAATGAGAAAATAAAAAAGGAGAAAATAATATTGAAATGTGTTGAACACCGTTTGGAGGGTTCGGAGAGTGAAATAATAAGAAATTAAGACTAGACTTGATGAAGGCAGCATACAGGAGCTGATCAAATGTGACTTTGTTCTCTTGAAGCAACCACCATCTCAATCAATTCACATGACAGACAGGAATATCCAGACACTACTAATCAATTACTCATTGATGATCATCAACTACATTTTCCACTCTTACATATGCATCTTTTGTCCCATGTCTCCTGGTAGCTTCCTGGTCCATCACCACCTTCCTCTACGTCTTCATCGGTATACTGGTGGCCATTGTCTTCATCGCTCTCTATGTTACCATACCAGCCTGTCACAGGTGATTACTCAGACTTCTCCAAATGTTTCTATTGTATTTCTACCATTTTAATTCGCCCCTTCAAATCAAACTTTATTTGTCACATGGACCAAATACAATAAGTGTAGACTTTACCGTGAAATGCTTACTTACAAGCCCTTAACCAACAGTGCAGTTCAAGAAAAATAAAATATTTACCAAGTAGATGCCCTTGTGTTATTACTAGTGTTAAAGCCGGTGCTTCCATACAGGTGTGGTTCCTGAGTTAACTAAGCAATTAACATCCCATCATGCTTAGGGTCATGTATAGAAATGCTCTGCAGGCCATTATTTTGGCTACCATGGCTATGGGAACACAATAGGATGACAATGGCCCTATCCACAGGGCACGAGTGGTCACTGAATGGGTTGATGAGCATGAAAACCATATAAACCACATGCCATGGCCTTCTCAGTCACCAGATCCCAACCCAATTGAACACTTATGGGAGATTCTGGGGTGGCGCCTGAGACAACGGTTTCCACCACCATCAACAAAACATCAAATTATGTAATTTCTCACGGAAGAATGGCATCGCATCCCTCCAATAGAATTCCAGAAACTTGTCGAATCTATGCCAAAGTTATGTTGGTGTTTCCTTTATTTTGGCAGTTACCTGTCATTCTATTCATTCATCCATCCATTGATTCATTCATTCGTTTTCTGTCTGTAGGAGGGTAGTCCTGTGGGAGGTGTCTGTCCCGTCGCCCCTCAAGAGCAAGGTACTGGGAGAGGTCATTAAGGTAAGTCTGAATACATCTGAATGGCTGAGTATTCATCCAGCATTATTCACAAAGCATCTCGCTGTGGACTATTCAGCTATTGAATATATGACAACTGCACTCAATAATAATACAAATCATCTAGACTGTGCACAAAGATCATTTTTCATAACCACTATAAATTACATTGTGTGTATCCAGGGCTGTGCACTGACCTTTTAGCGGGCAGGTGCTCAAAATGAAAAAAATGGCAATTCATATCTCGAAATTCATAACATACTAACTGCCTCTGTAGCGAACATTTAAACATGCTTTAGCGTTGGCCTATTTAGTTCTGCAACAACACACTCACAAGATTGTAAGCAAGCTAGTTACAGTGCCTCCAAAAGACATGATTGACATCGGGAAAAGAGGGTCGGCTATCAGCTAATCATTAATGTTGATTGACGTAAATCTGCTAGTTTGTGAACTTGACAATGTCATGACGACTTGGGGGCAATGGGTTCAGAACAACAACGACAAAAACTGAACTGTACGCAAAAAATATACCACCACCCAAAAGGGCGAGTGGGAGGGCAAAGGGGAGTGGGAGGGCAAAGGGGCAGGTGGGAGAGTAAAGGTAGACCCCTATCTGTGCACGTGCCTGCATGTATCTATCTTTCATAGTTCATCACTCACAGATAATGGTATGTCCTCTCTTTCCCAGAAGTCTCCTGATAGGTTGTTATTCCATGAGAGTGAGAGAAGTGAGAAGACCTACATCTGCAGAGTACAGACACTGGAGAGCAGGGAGGATAACAGTCTCTGCTCAAGCTGGTAAAACTAGCTCATATCTTTATACTTATTTAACCTACACTATCCAACACTTATAAAAGATAACTCGTACACATGGTGACCTGGCTCAACCCTAACCCTAGCCTCAATCCTAACCCTTACCTCACTATGTTGTGTTGCAGCTCTTCAGATAGTCCATTGTGGTTGAACCCAGATGTAAAGGCCAATGGACTGTTCCATTCCATTACCAAGGAGGGGTGGAAGAAGTATGACCCAAACTCTTCCTCCCTCCATTTGCTGTCTGTGGACAGATCTGGCCCTCCTGCTCTAGACTCATCCGGCTTCAGCTTCAGTGGCCCTTACATCTTCTGTGGCAACAGTTCACCGCCGCCCTGTGAGGAGTCCGACAACACTCTCTCTAACTCTAAACCCACTTCTCCGTCCTCCTCGGAGAGGTCTGCCCCATCCCACTTGGAGTCGAGTGAGAGCTACGTGGTGATGCCTCAGGCCTGTGCTGGCCTGTCCAGATCAACAGAGGGAGTGTCTGATGGTGTTATGAGCGCTGTAGTAGCGGACAACAGTAAGAACACTGGTAACAACAACGGCAACAACGACATCATGGCATGGCCCAAGTCAGAGCTCCTCCCACCCGGACCTAGCTCTATGCCCACCTGCTCACCACCCAGTGAGAATGAAAACCCTCCTCCAGCGTACACACCGCCCACCACCACAACCACCCCCCTCACCTTGACCCCAGTGGGCCCTACCCTACACACCTCTGGGTACTGCTTCCTCCCGGCCCTACAGGCGCTTGGGGGCTGGGGCAATGTGCAGTCTTCTGGACCACCTAAAGGGGGCAGTCAAGAGCAGCAGGCCTGTAGGAGGGAGATGAGGCAGGAGGAGCAGTGCAAGGAGGATCCCTATGTCAGACTGTCCCAGCTAGCCACTTAGCTAACTAGCTAACCCCATCTAATGCTGGACAACATGAGGGCCACTATACGTCACTGTTCTCAATTTTTTATCCATTCTAACACTAACACACCTGTCTCATCTAATCACAGAGCTTGATTATTAGTTGGACTAGTTTATTCAGGTGTGTTAGTGTTGGAATGGACCACATGTGTAAAACTACTGATTTGTGGTCACTGAAGACTGGGTTGAGATTGAGAAACACTTCTATTCCTGGGAAGGAGAACTGTTAGAGCCTCCCTTGATTACGCACAATGCCCAGCAGATGGCAGCACTGTACTTACTGTGTATCTGTTGAACTCACAGAGGTGGCCTATTTATTTATTTGACCTTTATTTAACTAGGCAAGTCAGTTAAAAACAAATTCTTATTTTCAATGACAGCCTAGGAACAGTGGGTTAACTGCAAAACGTCGGATTTGTACCTTGTCAGCTCGGGGATTCAATCTTGCAACCTTTCGGTTACTAGTCCAATGCTCTAACCACTAGGCTACGCTGCCGCCCCCATGGATTCTACTGTAAGGACTAACTACAAACACAGAAGCATTCCTCTCTGGGTGGTAAGGTGACTGAGGGCCAGATTCCCAGGTTTCCACCACATCACATGGATGGTACATGTGTAACAGGGTGGCACTGTTGAGTATGTGAACGCAGCCTTATGCCTCTGTCAGTGCCAGTGGCTGTTCATGTCGTTCTACAGCAGGGGTCAGCCCGCGGGCCGCAAAGTGCTGTGTTACAGAATGCAGAATGGTGATGACGGTCTCCTGGTCAAATGTCATTCGTCACAAGCTTTGTAAACAACTGGTGTAGACTTAAGGTGAAATGCTTAATTATGGGCCCTTCCCAACAATGCAGAGAGAAAAATATAGAAAAAAACAATAACACAAGGAATAAATCCACAATGAGTAATGATAACTTGGTTATATACACAGCGTACCAGTACTGAGTAGATGTGTAGGGATACGAGATAATTGAGGTAGATATGTACATATAGGTAGGGGTAAAGTGACTAGGCAACAGGATAGATAATAAACAGTAGCAGCAGCGTATGTGATGAGTCAAAAGAGTTAGTGCAAAGAGAGTCAATGCAGATAGTCTGGGTATCTATTTAATTAACTATTTAGCAGTCTTATGGCTTGGCGGTAGAAGCTGTTCAGGGTCCTGTTGGTTCCAGACATGGAGTATCGGTACCGCGTCGTAGCAGAGAGAACAGTCTGTGACTTGGGTGGATGGAGTATTTGACAAATGTTTTCCTCTGACACCGCCTGGTATAGAGGTCCTGCATGGCAGGGGCATACGCACTACTCTCTGTAGCGCCTTGCAGTCAGATGCCAAACCAAGCAGTGATGCAGCGAGTCAAGATGCCTTTAATGGTGCAGCTGTAGAACTTTTTGAGGATCTAAGGGCCCATGCTAAATATTATCAGCCTCCTGAGGGGGAAGAGGCATTGTCGTACCTTCATCACAAATGTGTAGGTATGTGTGGATCATGTTTATTTGTTAGTGATGTGGAACTAAGGAACTTGAATCTTTCATCCTGCACCACAACAGCCCATCAATGTGGTAGGAGCGTGCTCAGCTCTCCATTTCCTGTAGTCCACGATCAGCTCCTTTGTCTTGCTGATGTTCACATTTCACATTTTTGTCATTTAGCAGACACTCTTATCCAGAGCGACTTACAGTAGTGAATGCATACATTTCATAATTTTTTTTCTCCGTACTGGTCCCCCGTGGGAATCGAACCCACAACCCTGGCGTTGCAAACACCATGCTCTACCAACTGAGGGAGAGGTTGTTGTCCTGGCACCACACTACCAGGTCACTGACCTCCTCTCTGTAGGTGGTCTCAGCAACCTTAATGATGGTGTTGGAGTTGTGGGCAGCCAAGCAGTCGCAGGTGAACAGGGAGTACAAGAGGGGACTAAGCACGCACCCCTGAGGGGCCCACATGTTTTAATGTTCTGCGTGGCAAGATTTTTGCTTTCTTGGTTAAATGTGAGAACACATTTCAAAAATAGAGGGGAAAGATGTAACAGGGTGGAACTGTTAAGTTGGTGAATGCAGCCTTGTGCCTCTGTCAGTGCCAGGCGTGTGAGATTGTAATTAAGGGTGTGGCCTTCAGTATTTAACCTGGTTGTTCTTGTTGTTCTACAGATTGGCATTACCATGAGAAGGTTGGCATGTGCAGGGAGGATGGGAGTGGTGACACTGGGTTAGTCCAAATTCTGAAGCATATCCGGGGATCTTGTGTTTATGGCAAGAATACCCATATGCCAATTTGACCCGCTCTCCTTCACCTATGGCATGCCCTCCTGAGAGTATTGTGCAGCATGTTCTGTGACCACGAGTAATTGATCTGATCTGTGTTATGCCATAGCTCAGGCATATATCGAATGTAATTGTGGATTTGTATGTCAACTAAAGTTTGTTTATGTCCTGTGATATGGAATCAGTATGAGCTAGAGCTTCCAAGGAACATGTATGCCTGGAGATGAAGATGAAAATATTGTTTTGTTTGCTGTAAAATAAATGAATGTTGTTCGCTATACCTCTTCCTATTATTCCCATGCTCCACTCCCTGATGTTAGAGAACCTGTATGTTTTAGATTAGTCCCGAGGACCTCCCCTCGCGTACATGGAAAATGTGGCGTACTATCGACCCCAGGAAGAGATACATGTAAATCCCATCCCCCTTGTTACACATCAGAAGAGGTTTGAGTCCCAAATGCCTCCCTATTCACTATGTAGGGAAGAATGAGTCGCAAATGCTTCCCTATTCACTATGTAGGGAAGAATGAGTCCCAAATGCCTCTCTATTCACTATGTAGGGAAGTTTGAGTCCCAAATGCCTCCCTATTCACTATGTAGGGAAGTTTGAGTCACAAATGCCTCACTATTCACTATCCAGCCTTAACTACTGTAAAATGACCAGCGACAGGGACTGTCGGACTAGGGAGCGTCGCTTGAGGACCGCGTGCTCAAAGCAGGCACCGGCCATACTGGGCTATGGAGGCGTACTGGAGGAAGAGTGCGAGGAGCAGGCACAGGACGTATTGGGCTATGGTGGCGCACTGGAGGGAGAGTGCGCGGAGCAGGCACATGGTACACTGGGCCTTGGAGGCACACTGGAGGTCTGGCGCTTAGGGCTGGCACAACCCGTCCTGGCTTGATGTTGACTATAGCCCGGCAAGGGCGGAGCGCTGGTACAGGACGAACTGGACTGTGCTGGTGAATGAGAGGTACCGTGCGTAGAGCAGGTGCAGGATAACCTGGGCCGAAGAGACGCACTGGAGACCAGATACGTTGAACTGGTGCACTTCTCCCTGGCTGCCGGCCAACTCTAGCACGGCAACGGTGAGGAGCTTGCACCAAGCGCACCGGGCTGTGAGTACGCACTGGCGACACAGTGCGTATCACCGCATAACACGGTGCTTGCTCGGTCACTCGCTCCCCACGGTAAGCACGGGGAGTTGGCTCAGGTCTTAACCTCGCCTTCGCCAATCTACCCATGTGCCCCCAACCCCCCAAAAAAATTGTTTTGGTGCTGCCTCTCGGCCTCCTGTTGCTTGCCTAGCCGTTCCTCCCAGTATCGCCGTTCCGCCTTCCCTGCCTCTATCTCCCATTGTGGACGGCGATACTCCCCAGGCCTTGTCTAGGGTCCTGCCCCATCTAGGATCTCCTCCCAGGTCCACTCCTCTGAGCCATACTGCTTGGTCCCGCTCCTCCTCCTGGAGAGTGCACGCTGCTTGGTCTTTTTGTGGTGGGTAGTTCTGTCATGGGCGTAAAAATGAGTAGACCAAGGTGCAGCATGGAATATGTTCATCTTGTGGTTTAATGAAAGAATGAACACTTTACAAATTAAACAAAAATGACAGCAGACAGTTCCGTCAGGTACTTACAACTAAACGGAAAACAACTACCCACAAAACCCAAATGAAAAACAGGCTGCCTAAGTATGGTTCCTAATCAGAGACAACGATAGACAGCTGCCTCTGGTTAGAAACCATACTCGGCCCAACACAAAGAAATACAACACATAGAATGCCCACCCCACCCCACACCCTGACCTAACCACATAGAGAAACAAACCCTCTCTCTCAGGTCAGGGCGTGACAGATCCGTCCTCCCCTCAGCAGCCTCCACTGGTCTGTAGCGTATATGTAGGCCTATACAGTGCATGAAGAAAGTATTCAGACCCCTTGACTTTTTCCACATTTTGTTACATTACAGCCTTATTCTAAAATTGATTAAATTGTTTTTTTACCCCTCATTAATCTACACACAATACCCCATAATGACAAAGCAAGAATTTACATAAGTATTCAGACCATTTACTCAGTACTTTGTTGAAGCACCTTTGGCAGTGATTACAGCCTCGAGTCTTCTTTGGTATGATGCTACAAGCTTGCCATACCTGTATTTGTTGAGTTTCTCCCATTCTTCTCTGCAGATCCTCTCAAGCTCTGTCAGGTTGGATGGAGAGCATCGTTGACAACTATTTTCAGGTCTCTCCAGAGACGTTCGATCGGGTTCAAGTCCAGCCTCTGGCTGGGTCACTCAAGGACATTCAGAGACTTGTTCCGAAGCCACTCCTGCATTGTCTTAGCTCTGTGCTTAGGATTGTTGTCCTATTGGAAGGTGGACCTTTGCCCCAGTATAAGGTCCTGAGTGCTCTGGAGCAGGTTTTTCATCTAGGATCTCTCTGTACTTTGCTCCTTTCATCTTTACCTCCATCCTGACTAGTCTCGCAGTCCCTGTCGCTGGAAAACATCCCCACAGCAAGATGCTGCCACCACCATGCTTCACCGTAGGGAGGGTGCCAGGTTTCCTCCACATGTGACACTTGGCATTCAGGCTAAAGACTTCAATATTGGTTTCATCAAACCAGATAATCTTGTTTCTAATGGTCTGAGAGTCCTTTAGGTGCCTTTTGGCAAACTCCAAGCAGACTGTCGTGCCTTTTACTGAGGAGTGGCTTCCGTCTGACCACTTTAGCATAAATCCCTGATTGGTGGAGTGCAGCAGAGATGGTTGTCCTTCTGGAAGGTTCTCCCATCTCCACAGAGGAACTCTAGAGCTCTGTCAGAGTAACCATCGGGTTCTTGGTCATCTCCCTGACCAAGGCCCTTCTTCGCCAATTGCTCAGTTTGGCTGGGCGGCCAGTTCTAGGAAGAGTCTTGGTGGTTCCAAACTTCTTCCTTCTAAGAATGTTGGAGGCCACTGTGTTCTTGGGGACCTTCAATGCTGCAGACATTTTTTGGTACCCTTCCGAAGATCTGTGCCTCGACAATGGACAATTCCTTCGAACTCATTGCTTGGTTTTTGCTCTAACATGCATTGTCAACTGTGGGAACGTATATAGACAGGTTTGTGCTTTTCTAACTCATGTCCAATCAATTGAATTTACCACAGGTGGACAACAATCATGTTGTAGAAACATCTCAAGGGTGATCAATGGAAGCAGGATGCACCTGAGCTCAATTTGAAGTCGCATAGCAAAGGGTCTGAATACTTATGTAAATAAGATATTTCTGTTTTAGGTTTTTATAAATTAGCAAAAGTTTCTATAAAACAGTTTTCACTTTGTTATTATGGGGTATTGTGTGTAGATTGATGGGGATTTTATTTATTTAATCAATTTTAGAATAAGGCTGTAACGTAACAAAATGTGGAAAAAGTCAAGGGGTCTGGATACTTTCCAAATGCACTGTATGTGACATATAGGTCATATCCAAAGCCATAGTCATTTTATTCTTAAATAATAATAAAAGTATACATTAACCTCTGACTATAGGAACATAATCTAATTGTATGATCGCCTAGAAATAGGCCTATAGCACAAAATTCATTAAATAAGGAAAAAGTTGGTATACCTTTTCATATATCAAACTGCTTATCATATCTCATGTAAAGCATAATATAAAATGAATATTAGATTAAATATTTCATAAATTAATAGAACAGACAAATAGTTAACTTTGTGCTAAGGGCACCAGATGATCCAACAGGGCATATACAGTATAGTGTGCCAAAGATGAACATTTACTCTGTGCTGGCAAAGCGTTCATAACGTAGGGGAGACTGGGGATGGTTGTAACACTTTTAGCATTTTTGCCATTTTCCCAGATATTTTTGGAGCTGCTACATTCAAATTGTGGTAGGAACGGCTTCCATCTATCTGTCTGCTACAAATGGGTATAGGTATTTTCTCTCTAAATCAAACAGACAAGTGGTGACTTTCTCTCAAATACAAGGAGTAAAATGTTACAATTTACATCACCTCCCAGGTCAGTTGTAACAGGGGGTGGAATTTAAAAAATGCATAAATCATGACATGCAACGAAATATTGAAAGGCTTATTGAGAACATGGGAACAACATTGCCATGTTTAACATTTTGTGCAGCAGAAATAATAAAATAATAATAAAAATCATAAAATATCATTTTTATGTTCCATTAACTGGCCCTTCTCAACCACTACAACAACATTTGACAACTAAACAACAACATCTGGACTAAACAACTGACTCTTTGTGGTGTCCCGAATGAGTTCCACAAGTGACCACGTGTGATCTTGTGTGATCACATGTCATTTTATGTAGTTAAAATTACATATTCCACGCTGCACCTTGGTCTACTCATTTTGACACCTGTGACAGGATCATAATAATGGCCCGAATGCAGTGAATGGAATGGTATCAAACACATAGTTATCATCCATTCACTCCATTCCAGCCATTATTATTATCACTGTCCTCTCCTCAGCAGCCAGAACCTTGCTCTTTGGGAAGTTTTTGACCTATGGATCTTGATTCTACCCATGAAACCTTATATCATGCCTGGATTCGGGGCAAACCAATAAAGTTAGCACATGACTTGACTTTTTCCTAAAGGAGCAAAGGGCCTCAGCAGTGCTGTACTTTTTTGGTTTTCTTGGCACCATTCCAGAAAACCTGAAAAAGTGGAGCAGAGATGAGGGCTACATCCAGTAGTTTCCAGAACATCAAAATTGAGCACTGTAGGAATAGGGTGCCATTTTGGCCGCACTTATAAGCTAGGTTTCTGTCCAATTTGTGACAGATTTTCATGCAAATATTCTCAAATCTGGATAAAATAATATGCTAATTTTCCCACCAGAGATGTTTCCATCAAACTGACTTATTGCAGATAAAAGTAGTTCACGTAAAAATAAGATTTGTGGTTAAATTCATGTACCAAATGAAAAATGCAAGTTAAATGGTTCCCATCACATTTTCAACTCTACTGATGGTTTCGACACAAAAACTGGTGAGCGATATTATTTTTATTTGTCAAACGGCAGCCACATCGATCATCATGTTACCAGAATAAGACCTTCGATA
Source organism: Salmo salar (assembly GCF_965601325.2). Taxonomy (NCBI): domain Eukaryota; kingdom Metazoa; phylum Chordata; class Actinopteri; order Salmoniformes; family Salmonidae; genus Salmo; species Salmo salar. Next base: position 56,654,085 of record NC_138293.1, read on the forward strand.
TTTATTGGAAAGGAGCATCAAGCTCATCACGTGCACTTTCACCAATTTATTTCATCTGTAGCCCAATAAACTGCATGGGTCCCCAAGTCGTGGTGGGAGGACCACACAACATATCATCCCATGACTCCAAGTTTAGCTTTCATCGATATAGTATTTATATCAATATTTGCTCATAAGGTGTTTCCAGCGCAACTTCCCGCATAATACATTTTACCAACACAAAAAGATCTCAATGTCCAACGAACAAATTGTCTGTCGGCATTTATTACAGCCCGTCGTCACTTCTTTCATGCGTCAGGCTGTGGCGTGTATTCATGTATGTCAAGGGAAGCCAGGCTTCCCCAAAAAATTTGCCAACACATTTTTTTTAATAAATGAAATAATTTATGTTTCATCGCTCTGTGTTTCATAATTGTTTATGTCACAGGAGAACGTATCCGCGAAGCGAAACAGCACCCCTCTGTCTCTTTACCTGTAGGCCATCTATCTGATTCTGTCTGGTCCAAACAAGTATGACATTGTTGCCGCCCGTAGCATTAAAGCCAAGGGAAGCCAGAGAGCATCTGGCCTCCCTTGACAAAAAAGTATAAAAAAATATCCAATCAGCGTTGAGCTAAAAGGAGCGAGCAAGACTGTGAATGGTCCAGGCGAACAAAAAAAAGTGTCAAGGGAAGCCAGCTTAGATTTGCCATCACTCCTATGAAATCCCATTGAGAGCATATATCATTGACAGAAAAACTTTCCTAAATTAAACATGGATGGAGATAAGGATTTGAACTTGTGGTTTTACTTATTTCTCAGTACTGGCCAATGATTGTAATGGTGATTTTGATCAAAACATTAATTCAAACATTGTTGTGCCCCTGGCATGAGAGGATGGAAGTGCAATATGTACTGTAGCGAGATGTAGAAGGGTAATGTTAACTAGCTAACGTTGCCCACGAAGCTAGGCTAGCGAGATAGCATTTTAGCCAGGTAGCCTAGGACATCAAAAAATAAAAGTGTGTACTGTGTGACAGTGATACACCGTTTCAAATAAAATGAAACTTTATTGGTCACATACACATGGTTAGCAGATGTTAATGCGTCAACATGAAAGAGAGGACTATGGCATTGGCGTTTCTCAACAAGTAGGGTGAGTCAACATGTTTTTCTACTTGCATGAATGCTTTCATTTCATTTAAGTCATTTAGCAGACGCTCTTATCCAGAGCGACTTACAAATTGGTGCATTCACCTTATAATATCCAGTGGAACAACCACGTTACAATAGTGCATCAAATCTTTTACATTTTACATTTTTTAGTCATTTAGCAGACGCTCTTATCCAGAGCGACTTACAGTAGTGAATACATACATTTCATACAATTTCATACATTTTCTTTTTTTTTCTTTTTTTTTTTTCTGTGCTGGCCCCCCGTGGGAATCGAACCCACAACCCTGGTGTTGCAAACACCATGCTCTACCAACTGAGCTACAGGGAAGGCTTTTTAGGGGGGATTAGAAGGATTACTTTATCCTATCCCAGGTATTCCTTAAAGATGTGGGGTTTCAGGTGTCTCCGGAAGGTGGTGATTGACTCCGCTGTCCTGGCGTCGTGAGGGAGCTTGTTCCACCATTGGGGTGCCAGAGCAGCGAACAGTTTTGACTGGGCTGAGCGGGAACTGTGCTTCCTCAGAGGTAGGGAGGCGAGCAGGCCAGAGGTGGATGAACGCAGTGCAATTGTTTGGGTGTAGGGCCTGATCAGAGCCTGAAGGTACGGAGTGCCGTTCCCCTCACAGCTCCATAGGCAAGCACCATGGTCTTGTAGCGGATGCGATCTTCGACTGGAAGCCAGTGGAGAGAGCAGAGGAGCGGGGTGACGTGAGAGAACTTGGGAAGGTTGAACACCAGACGCGCTGCGGTGTTCTGGATGAGTTGTAGGGGTTTAATGGCACAGGCAGGGAGCCCAGCCAACAACGAGTTGCAGTAATCCAGACGGGAGATGACAAGTGCCTGGATTAGGACCTGCGCCGCTTCCTGTGTGAGGCAGGGTCGTACTCTGCGAATGTTGTAGAGCATGAACCTACAGGATCGGGTCACCGCCTTGATGTTAGTGGAGAACGACAGGGTGTTGTCCAGGGTTACGCCGAGGCTCTTAGCACTCTGGGAGGAGGATACAAGGGAGTTGTCAACCGTGATGGCGAGATCATGGAACGGGCAGTCCTTCCCCGGGAGGAAGAGCAGCTCCGTCTTGCCGAGGTTCAGCTTGAGGTGGTGATCCGTCATCCACACTGATATGTCTGCCAGACATGCAGAGATGCGATTCGCCACCTGGTTGTCAGAAGGGGGAAAGGAGAAGATTAATTGTGTGTCATCTGCATAGCAATGATATGAGAGACCATGTGAGGATATGACAGAGCCAAGTGACTTGGTGTATAGCGAGAATAGGAGAGGGCCTAGAACAGAGCCCTGGGGGACACCAGTGGTGAGAGCACGTGGTGCGGAGACAGATTCTCGCCACGCCACCTGGTAGGAGCGACCTGTCAGGTAGGACGCAATCCAAGCGTGGGCCGCGCCGGAGATGCCCAGCTCGGAGAGGGTGGAGAGGAGGATCTGATGGTTCACAGTATCAAAGGCAGCAGATAGGTCTAGAAGGATGAGAGCAGAGGAGAGAGAGTTAGCTTTAGCAGTGCGGAGAGCCTCCGTGACACAGAGAAGAGCAGTCTCAGTTGAATGCCCAGTCTTGAAACCTGACTGATTAGGATCAAGAAGGTCATTCTGAGAGAGATAGCAAGAGAGCTGGCCAAGGACGGCACGTTCAAGAGTTTTGGAGAGAAGGGAAAGAAGGGATACTGGTCTGTAGTTGTTGACATCGGAGGGATCGAGTGTAGGTTTTTTCAGAAGGGGTGCAACTCTCGCTCTCTTGAAGACGGAAGGGACGTAGCCAGCGGTCAAGGATGAGTTGATGAGCGAGGTGAGGTAAGGGAGAAGGTCTCCGGAAATGGTCTGGAGAAGAGAGGAGGGGATAGGGTCAAGTGGGCAGGTTGTTGGGCGGCAGGCCGTCACAAGACGCGAGATTTCATCTGGAGAGAGAGGGGAGAAAGAGGTCAAAGCACAGGGTAGGGCAGTGTGAGCAGGACCAGCGGTGTCGTTTGACTTAGCAAACGAGGATCGGATGTCGTCAACCTTCTTTTCAAAATGGTTGATGAAGTCATCCGCAGAGAGGGAGGAGGGGGGGGGGGGGGGAGGAGGATTCAGGAGGGAGGAGAAGGTAGCAAAGAGCTTCCTAGGGTTAGAGGCAGATGCTTGGAGTTTAGAGTGGTAGAAAGTGGCTTTAGCAGCAGAGACAGAAGAGGAAAATGTAGAGAGGAGGGAGTGAAAGGATGCCAGGTCCGCAGGGAGGCGAGTTTTCCTCCATTTCCGCTCGGCTGCCCGGAGCCCTGTTCTGTGAGCTCGCAGTGAGTCGTCAAGCCACGGAGCAGGAGGGGAGGACCGAGCCGGCCTGGAGGATAGGGGACAGAGGAAATCAAAGGATGCAGAGAGGGAGGAGAGGAGGGTTGAGGAGGCAGAATCAGGAGATAGGTTGGAGAAGGTTTGAGCAGAGGGAAGAGATGATAGGATGGAAGAGGAGAGAGTAGCGGGAGAGAGAGAGCGAAGGTTGGGACGGCGCAATACCATCCGAGTAGGGGCAGAGTGAGAAGTGTTGGATGAGAGCAAGAGGGAAAAGGATACAAAGTAGTGGTCGGAGACTTGGAGGGGAGTTGCAATGAGATTAGTGGAAGAACAGCATCTAGTAAAGATGAGGTCAAGCGTATTGCCTGCCTTGTGAGTAGGGGGGGAAGGTGAGAGGGTGAGGTCAAAAGAGGAGAGGAGTGGAAAGAAGGAGGCAGAGAGGAATGAGTCAAAGGTAGACGTGGGGAGGTTAAAGTCACCCAGAACTGTGAGAGGTGAGCCATCCTCAGGAAAGGAACTTATCAAGGCGTCAAGCTCATTGATGAACTCTCCAAGGGAACCTGGAGGGCGATAAATGATAAGGATGTTAACTTACATCTAGACGTTCCGCTAGCGGAACACCAGCTCCAATATCCAATGATAGGGCGTGGCGCGAATTACAAATTCCTCAAAAATACAAAAACTTCAATTTTTCAAACATATGACTATTTCACAGCATTTTAAAGATAAGACTCTCCTTTATCTAACCACACTGTCCGATTTCAAAAAGGCTTTACAAAGAAAGCAAAACATTAGATTATGTCAGCAGAGTACCAAGCCAGAAATAATCAGACACCCATTTTTCAAGCTAGCATATAATGTCACAAAAACCCAGAAGACAGCTAAATGCAGCACGAACCTTTGATGATCTTCATCAGATGACAACCCTAGGACATTATGTTATACAATACATGCATGTTTTGTTCAATCAAGTTCATATTTATATCAAAAACCAGCTTTTTACATTAGCATGTGACGTTCAGAACTAGCATACCCCCCGCAAACTTCCGGCGAATTCACTAAGAATTTACTAAATTACTCACGATAAACGTTCACAAAAAGCATAACAATTATTTTAAGAATTATAGATACAGAACTCCTCTATGCACTCGATATGTCCGATTTTAAAATAGCTTTTTGGTGAAAGCACATTTTGCAATATTCTAAGTACATAGCCCAGGCATCACGGGCTAGCTATTTAGACACCCGGCAAGTTTAGCACTCACCAATATCAGGTTTACTATTATAAAAGTTTGATTACCTTTTGTTGTCTTCGTCAGAATGCACTCCCAGGACTGCTACTTCAATAACAAATGTTGGTTTGGTCCAAAATAATCCATCGTTATATCCGAATAGCGGCGTTTTGTTCGTGCGTCCCAGACACTATCTGAAATGGTAAATCAGGGTCGTGCGCATGGCGCAATTCGTGACAAAAAAAATCTAAATATTCCATTATCGTACTTCGAAGCATGTCAACCGCTGTTTAAAATCCATTTTTATGCCATTTTTCTCGTAAAAAAGCGATAATATTCCGACCGGGAATCTCCTTTTAGCTAAACAGAGGAATGAAAACAAACCTTTCGGTCGACGCGGGCACGAGCCTGAGTCTCACAGTACTGTAACCAGCCACTACCCAAACGCGCTACTTTGTTTCAGCCAGAGCCTGCAAAGCCACGATTCAGCTTTTTACCGCCTTCTGAGACCCTATGGCAGCCGTAGGAAGTGTCACGGGACAGCTAAGATCCTCACTCTTCAATAAACAGAGACAAGAAGAACGACACCTTGTCAGACAGGCCACTTCCTGCCTGAAACCTTGTCAGGGTTTTGCCTGCCAAATGAGTTCTGTTATACTCACAGACACCATTCAAACAGTTTTGGAAACTTTAGAGGGGTTTCTATCCATATATAATAAGTATATGCATATTGTAGTTACTGGGTAGGATTAGTAACCAGATTAAATCGGGTACATTTTTTTTATCCAGCCGTGAAAATACTGCCCCCTAGCCATAACAGGTTAAGCTTGAAAGGGCTGGTAACTGTGACAGCATGGAATTCAAATGAGGAGATAGACAGATGGGTCAGGGGAGAAAGAGAGAATGTCCACTTGGGAGAGATGAGGATTCCAGTGCCACCACCCCGCTGGCTCGATGCTCTAGGGGTATGCGAGAACACGTAGGCAGACGAGGAGAGAGCTGTAGGAGTAGCAGTGTTATCTGTGGTAATCCATGTTTCCGTCAGCGCCAGGAAGTCTAGGGACTGGAGGGTAGCATAGGCTGAGATGAACTCAGCCTTGTTGGCCGCAGACCGGCAGTTCCAGAGGCTGCCGGAGACCTGGAACTCCACGTGGGTCGTGTGCGCTGGGACCACCAGGTTAGAGTGGCAGCGGCCACGCGGTGTGGAGCGTTTGTATGGCCTGTGCAGAGGGGAGAGAACAGGGATAGACAGACACATAGTAGACAAGCTACAGAAGAGGCTACGCTAATGCAAAGGAGATTGGAATGACAAGTGGACTACACGTCTCGAATGTTCAGAAAGTTAAGCTTAAGTAGCAAAAATCTTATTGACTAAAATGACGAAAATGATACAGTACTGCTGGCTGGTGGAGTAGGCTAGCTAGCAGTGGCTGCGTTGTTGACTTTGAACGTGCATGCACACACACACACACACACACACACACATGCACACAGAAATCAGAACCATGGACAGCCACATCATATTTAGTTCATGTTGATTGGAATAAATCGTTTTTGGTATCTTTTAGTTGTCACTGTATTAGACTATGCAGAGGGGATTTGATCATGTTGAAATGTTGAAGGTTAAATGCTGCTGGAATAGTGGAGGCAGCTCCTGTTTTCTTTGCGACTTGCGTTAACTCTCTGTGGTTCTAAATCAATAGTTGTTAATAGTTGCTATCCGGTTTTGCCATCCGTCAGGTAATTCATCCGCATTAAATGGTTGGATGTAAACCTGGTCATAGAGAATTAGTTTTATTGAAGTAGTTGAATTGAAATTGTGCAGTGTCACTCGTTTGATTTTGCGAGAAGTTATGAAAAACATTTGTTCATATTTAGATTTTTTTTAAATTGTAATTTTGTGAAAAACTTAGTTTCTCTCCAGTCCCTGTCTGTTTCTGCTTATAGGTGCTAGGTCTCCAGTTATTTTAACGTTGTAATTTGGCTGGCTGTCTGTTGGCAGCTAAAGCCTGGCTCGTGGGGAATATTCCTGTGTCTGCAGTACTGAATGACTTATCATCAAATTTATGACCATGTGTATCTGCTCATCCAACTAACCACTTTCTGAGCTGGTGTCAGTATGTGAGAATTACATTAGCATATATTCATGGTTAATATCTCAGTGGCCCTTAGTGTGGGTGTCATTCGTGTTGTGTGTGTGTGTGTGTGTACTTGTGCGTGTCTCTGTCTGCACAGAAAACACAATGCAAGAATTTCAGGCATGATGATAAGAACTTCCTGTGTTTTCAACCCATCACAAGGTACTACTTCCTGTTCACAAGGTACAGCATCCTGTCTTCTGAAGTTCAGTTCAGAGACGTGTGTGTGTGTGTGTGTGTGTGTGTGTGTGTGTGTATGTGTGTGTGTGTGTGTGTGTGTGTGTGTGTGTGTGTGTGTGTGTGTGTGTGTGTGTGTGTGTGTGTGTGTGTGTGTGTGTGTGTGTGTGTGTGTGTGTTTGTGTGCGTATCGGTCAAACTGCCCATAAACATGCTCATGTAGCTTTTTTTTACTATTGTGATAACGGCCTTGACTGTGGCATGAAGGTAAAGAGGTGATTAATTTTTTCCAAACATTCCAGACTGGTTCAGATGCTGACACTGCCCCAAAACACTCACATTCCTCTGTCCCACATTCCTCTCTGTCCCCACCACAGTTGTATTGTTCACAGAAAGAGGGGGGAGAGATAAAGGGAAATAGACAGAGACAGAGAGAGAGGGCGGCTTGGGTTGAGGTAGAGTCGGTGATGTCTGGGGTGGGGGCTCGGGGGCTTTTCTGTGTCCCCATCCTTTGTCGTAAATAAGAACAAGAAAATAAAAGGTTAAGAAGGTGTAGGGGATGCATGGCGCCACACAGATGCTTATGCAACGGCTTGTTCAAAGTCTTTTGTTTTATTTTCGACAGGATCAATTCATCTAGGTCAACCTCACCCCTGACAGGCGGGAGCCACCAGGTAGTGCCACAGAGGACGCCATTATATCACCCCCCCCCCCCCAAAAGACTGTATGGAATTTAAATAAGGATCACAATTGAGGAGCTTTAAGCTTGAACATTCCAAACAACACTTTCAAGTTCCAAAGCCAACCGAAAACATAAAACGAGAAAAGCCAAGACCAGTTTTCAACACATCATTTACCCACCATGGCAACTACAGGAAACCCCAAGCACAGTATGCTACCTCTGTCTTAAGATCAGTTCTGAAGGGTAGGCCTACACATACTTACACTGCAGTGGCGGTTAGTGCGGTTTAAGATTAGGGAGGATTATTTAAAAAAATGTATGAGCATGGCCTTACTTCTATTACAGCATATTGGATGATTGTCATTTATATTCCATTCACCCAGCTCAATGGAACATCAATAGGTTTAGGCTACTACATGATACTCAAATGTTCCCTATACCCATCATGAGGTTGCTACCACCTAGCCTACGAATGAACATTTACAACATCGGTAGAGAGAAAAGTAATCAAGGGGATGGACAGTGACACATTCAATTCTGCCTTGCACGCTGTTGCCTGCATCTAGCTGATGTAGGGTGTAATCATTAGTCCAACAGTTCAGTTCAGGAGAAATTCAGGTATGTTTATGCCCGTTTCGTTCCATTTACTTCCGTTTTAGAAACATTTTTTAACAGAATCAGCGGAATGAATACACCCCTGATCATCATCAAATACAGTTCAATTTCATAGCAGCCACATACAACCAGCATGATCGCTTTGCTCATTGTATAATTCCTTCTCGCATCTACACTCTATTCTGTGACCAGGCGAAAAATGTTATACCATAACTGCTAACTGCTACACATAGCCTAATCATTAACCTCTCTAGGGTAGGGGGCAGTATTTTCACATCCGGATAAAAAACGTACCCGATTTAATCTGGTTATTACTCCTGCCCAGAAACGAGAATATGCATATAATTATTTGATTTGGATAGAAAACACCCTAAAGTTTCTAAAACTGTTTGAATGGTGTCTGTGAGTATAACAGAACTCATATGGCAGGCCAAAACCTGAGAAGATTCTGTACAGGAAGTGCCCTCTCTGACCATTTCTTGGCCTTCTATAGCCTCTTTATCAAAAACAGAGGATCTCTGCTGTAACGTGACATTTTCTAAGGCTCCCATAGGCTCTCAGAAGGCGCCAGAACGTTGAATGATGACTCTGCAGTCCCTGGCTGAAAAACAGTAGCGCATTTGGATAGTGGTCGATCTGAGAACAATGAAACGGGGGCACGCGTGCACGTGAAGAGTCCATTTTCTTCTTTGAGTCTTTTAACGAAAACGACGTCTCCCGGTCGGAATATTATCGCTATTTTACGAGAAAAATCGCATAATAATTTATTTTAAACAGCGTTTGACATGCTTCGAAGTACGTTAATGGAATATTTTGAATTTTTTTGTCACGATATGCGCCGGCGCGTCACCCTTTGTTACCCTTCGGATAGTGTCTTGAACGCAAGAACAAAACAGAGGATATTTGAACATAACTATGGATTATTTTGAACCAAAACAACATTTGTGGATGAAGTAGAAGTCCTGGGAGTGCCTTCTGACGAAGAACAGCAAAGGTAATCCAATTTTTCTTATAGTAATTCTGAGTTTAGTGAACGCCAAACTTGGTGGGTGTCAAATTAGCTAGCCCGTGATGGCGAGCTATCTACTCAGAATATTGCAAAATGTGCTTTTGCCGAAAAGCTATTTTAAAATCTGACACCGCGATTGCATAAAGGAGTTCTGTATCTATAATTCTTAAAATAATTGTTATGTTTTTTGTGAACGTTTATCGTGAGTAATTTAGTAAATTCACCGGAAGTTTTCGGTATGTTTGCTAGTTCTGAACGTCACATGCTAATGTAAAAAGCTGTTTTTTTTATATAAATATGAACTTGATTGAACAAAGCATGCATGTATTGTTTAACATAATGTCCTAGGAGTGTCATCTGATAAAGATCATCAAAGGTTAGTGCTGCATTTAGCTGTGGTTTTGGTTTTTGTGACATTATATGCTAGCTTGAACAATGGGTGTGTGATTATTTCTGGCTGGGTACTCTCCTGACATAATCTAATGTTTTGCTTTCATTGTAAAGCCTTTTTGAAATCGGACAATGTGGTTAGATTAACGAGAGTCTTGTCTTTAAAATGGTGTAAAATAGTCATATGTTTGAGAAATTGAAGTAATAGCATTGTTAAGGTTTTTGAATATCGCGCCACTCGATTCCACTGGCTGTTGACTAGGTGGGACGATTTCGTCCCAGATACCCTAGAGAGGTTTTAAGACCATATTAGATAATGTCATAGTCAACATACACTACATGACCAAAGGTATGTGGACACCTGCTCATCGAGCATCTCATTCCAAAATCATGGGCATTAATATGGAGTTAGTCCCCCCTTTGCTGCTATAACAGCCTCCACTCTTCTGGGAAGGATTTCCACTAGATGTTGGAACATTGCTGTGGGGACTTGCTTCCATTCAGCCACAAGAGCATTAGTCATGCTATCATGCTGAAACAGGAAAGGGCCTTCCCCAAACTGTTGCCACAAAGTTGAAGGAACAGAATCATCTAGAATGCAATTGTATTCTGTAGCATTAAGATTTCCCTTCACTGGAACTAAGGGGCCTAGCCCGAACCATGAAAGTCAGCACAAGACCTTTATTCCCCTTCCACCAAACTTTACAGTTGGCACTATGCATTTGGGTATGTAGCGTTCTCCTGGCATCCTCCAAACCCAGATTCGTCCGTCGGATTGCCAGATGGTGAAGTGTGATTCATCCCTCCAAAGAATGTGTTTCCTCTGCTCCAGAGTCCAATGGCGGCGAGCTTTACACCACTCCAGCTAATGCTTGGCATTGCACATTGTGATCTTAGGCTTGTGTGTCGCTGCTCGGCCATGAAAACCCATTTGATGAAGTTCCTGATGAACAGTTCTTGTGCTGACGTTGCTCCCAGAGTCAGTTTGGTACTCGGTAGTGAGTGTTGCAATCGAGGCCAGACAATCGAGGCTAAACTAGCTAGCTGCATTCGCTTCGCATGTAATTCTCATGTAACTTTCACATAGAAATGTGTGTTGTAGATCTGTCATTATCACTGAAAGCAAGTGTAAGAAGCGGTAGATCTGTTCTAGGTGCGCTATTTCTATGCTTCACGTTCTTATGTTTTGTTTTTGAGTCTTTTACTTTTGATTTGTACACCAGCTTCAAACAGCTGAAAATACAATATTTTTGGTTATGGAAATGATATTTCACAGCGGTTTAGATGTACAATAATTCTCTACACAATACTTGCTTTATTTGTCACATAAACTGAAATTAAGCAAACTATTAGAATTTTAGCAACCAGGAAATGGCGGAGCAATTTCTGCATAGTGTATTTTTAAGTGAAAGTGAGAAAAAAAAAGAAATATAGCTAGCCCTCTCTAGCTGCAGTCCAAACACGTTATTTTTCCCCCTCAGCCCTCGTGCTAGCAACTTTCCCTTGGGGAAATCCCTGTCGAAACCAGATGTAGTTTAATTACCATCTTAAGTGGAGGTCCAATTTACTAACGTTGCCCCCTCGGCCCTCGATTTAGCTCGAGGGAGCGAGTGAAGAACTTTGATCACTTGCGGGGTTGATATGACCCACAATTCAATGCAAACTGTAGTCACGTGTCATACTCCGGTGGCTGCGAAGTGTCAAATTTAATCAACACGGCATGTCAGATTATTGGCATGTCAGATTACGAAGCTAGCTTGCTAAAATAAATATATAGATTACATTTATTTTAGTGTTGGCAAATTGGCTTAATCTAGTAGTAAGGACCCTATAAAACGTAAACAGCTTCTTAAACATATTTTGGGTAATTCTGAAACGTATTGGGATAACCAAACAATAAAACTATCTAGCCGACTGTAGCTGGCTAGCTACCTGACAGGAGTGCTAGCTAGCTATGTTTTTTATTTAACCTTTGTTTAACTAGGCAAGTCAGTGAAGAACAAATTCTTATTTTCAAGGATGGCCTAGGAACAGTGGGTTAACTGCCTTGCCCTGAACAAGGCAGTTAACCCAACGTTCCTAGGCCATCATTGAGCGACAGACTTTTAACTTGTCAGCTCGGGGATTCGATCTTGCAACCGTTCGGTTACTAGTCCAACGCTCCAAACACTAGGCTACCTGCCACCAACATTAGCTTGCTAGGTACATTAATATATTTAGGTAGATTTTTAAAAGCTGAATTTCAAGATTTCACCAAGGACGTTGCCTCTCTGATCATCACTCTCCCTCGCTTGGGCATGGGACATTTAAGGTACACTTGGATGTGACGATGTAAAACGTCATTCAAGGGCTGAGGATTTAGGCCCAAGGGCAATGTACTTTGAATTTGGACTGCAGCCTCTCTCTCCTTCATTTTTGAAGAAATGTATTTGTTCAAAACAGTTTAACAATTATCTTTCTCTCTCTTTGAGTCAACTACTCACCACATTTTGTGCACTGCAGTGCTAGCTAGCTGTAGCTTATGCTTTCAGTACGAGATTCATTCTCTGATTCTTTGATTGGGTGTACATGTCAGTTCCTCCTGCAAGAGCTCTGATAGGTTGGAGGGCGTCCTCCAGAAGTTGCCATAATTACTGTGGAAGTCTATGGAAGGTGGTGAGAACCATGAGCCTCTTAGGTTTGTAAATGTACCCAGAGGACGAAAAACTAGCTGTTCTCCAGCTTCACCATGGTGTTACCCCAGAGTATTGTTGAGGCTACTGTAGACCTTTATTGCAAAACAGTGTGTTTTACTTAGCATTGAATAGCCCCCGCGATATGCAACTTTTCAGGGAAGTTAGGAACCAATATACACAGGCAAAAAAAATAAAAATAATTTAAAAATTTTTAAAAAAATAAAATAATAATAAGAAAAAAAAAAATATATATATATATACACAGGCAATTAGGAAAGCAACGGCTAGCTTTTTCAAACAGAAATTTGCGTCCTGTAGCACAAACTCCAAAAAGTTCTGGGACACTGTAAAGTCCATGGAGAATAAGAGCACCTCCTCCCAGCTGCCCACTGCACTGAGGCTAGGAAACACTGTCACCACCGATAAATCCGCGATAATTGAGAATTTCAGTAAGCATTTTTCTACGGCTGGCCGTGCTTTTCACCTGGCTACCCTTACCCCGGTCAACAGCCCTGCGCCCCCTACAGCAACTTGCCCAAGCCGCCACCATTTCTCCTTCACCCAAATCCAGATAGCTGATGTTCTGAAAGAGCTGCAGAATCTGGACCCCTAGAAATCAGCCGGGCTAGACAATCTGGACCCTCTCTTTCTAAAATGATCCGCCAAAATTGTTGCAACCCCTATTACTAGCCTGTTCAACCTCTCTTCCGTATCGTCTGAGATCCCCAAAGATTGGAAAGCTTCCGCGGTCATGCTGCTCTTCAAAGGGGGAGACACTCTAGACTCAAACTGCTACAAACCTAAATCTATCCTACCCTGCCTTTCTAAGGTCTTCGAAAGCCAAGTTAACAAACAGATCACCGACCATTTCGAATCCCACCGTACCTTCTCCGCTATGCAATCTGGTTTCCGAGCTGGTCATGAGTGCACCTCAGCCATGCTCAAGGTCCTAAATGATATCATAACCGCCATCGATAAGAGACAATACTGTGCAGCTGTATTCATCAACCTGGCCAAGGCTTTCGACTCTGTCAATCACCACATTCTTATCGGCAGACTCAACAGCCTTGGTTTCTCAAATGACTGCCTCACCTGGTTCACCAACTACTTCTCAGACAGAGATCAGTGTGTCAAATCGGAGGGCCTGTTGTCCGGACTTCTGGCAGTCTCTATGGGGGTGCCACAGGGCTCAATCCTCGGGCCGACTTTTTTCTCTGTATACATCAATGATGTCGCTCTTTCTGCTGGTGATTCTCTGATCCACCTCTACGCAGATGACACCATTCTGTATACTTCTGGCCCTTCTTTGGACACTTTGTTAACTAACCTCCAGACGAGCTTCAAAGCCATACCACTCTCCTTCCGTGGCCTCCAACTGCTCTTAAATGCAAATAACACTAAATGCATGCTTTTCAACCGATCGCTGCCCACACCTGCCCGCCCGTCCAGCATCACTACTCTGGACGGTTCTGATCTAGAATATGTGGACAACGACAAATACCACGTTGTCTGGTTAGACTGTAAACTCTCCTTCCAGACTCACAAGCATCTCCATTCCAAAATTAAATCTAGAATCGGCTTCCTATTTCGCAACAAAGCATACTTCACTCATGCTGCCAAACATACCTTCGTAAAACTGACTATCCTACCGATCCTTGACTTTGGTGTTGTCATTTTACAAAATAATCTCCAACACTCTACTCAGAAAATTGGATGCAGTCTATCACAGTGCCATCCATTTTGTCACCAAAACCCCATATACTACCCACCACTGCGACCTGTATGCTCTCGTTGGCTGGCCCTCGCATCATATTCGTCGCCAAACCCACTGGCTCCAGGTCATCTATAAGTCTTTGCTAGGTCTCAGCTCACTGGTCACCATAGCAGCACCCACCCGTAGCACGCGCTCCAGCAGGTATATTTCCCTGGTCACCCTCAAAGCCAATTCCTCCTTCGGCCGCCTTTCCTTCCAGTTCTCTGCTGCCAATGACTGGAACGAACTGCAAAAATCACTGAAGCTGGAGACTCTTATCTCCCTCACTAGCTTTAAGCAACAGCTCTCAGAGCAGCTCACAGATCACTGCACCTGTACATAGCTCATCTGTAAATGGCCCATCCAACTACCTCATCCCCATACTGTTATTTATTTTATTTATTTTGGTCCTTTGCACCCCAGTATCTCTACCTGCACATTCATCTTCTGCACATCTATCACTCCAGTGCTTAATTGCTATATTGTAATTATCTCACCACTATGGCCTATTTATTGCCTTACCTCCCTTATCCTACCTCATTTGCACACATTGTATATAGACTTTTTCGATTGTATTATTGACTGTATGTTTGTTTATTCCATGTGTAACTCTGTATTGTTGTTTGTGTCGAACTGCTTTGCTTTATCTTGGCCAGGTCACAGTTGTAAATGAGAACTTGTTCTCAACTAGCCTACCTGGTTAAATAAAGGTGAAATAAAAATAAATAAATAAATAATCTGGTGACGTGAGTATGCAGTATTTAGTATAGTTTCATCTTAAAAATATATATTTTTTCAATATTTCACCATTTTATTTTTATGAAATTCACTGAGGAGTATTATCCTCCCCTTCCTCCTTTGAGGAGCCTCCACTGCTACACTGTAATTCCAACTCAGGAATGACCTACAACCAAAAAAACAACCTACCACCATGCACTGCAGTACTTTGAGACTTTGTGTTCAATGGGCCTTCCCCTAATTCTTACGACTCGAAATATGCTTCCCATAAGGCCCTACTCAAAAGTAGTGCACTAAGTAGGGAATAGGCTGCCATTTGGGACAGAGACTCAGGCTTGTTACATCTCTGATCATGTGCAAGTCTTGGAAATTGAACAGAGGAGAAATTGAAAATGGCTTTAAATTAGAGAGAAGTGAAAAAGTTGTTTACTGATGTTTGCAGACTTTTCATGCAGTAAAATGACATGTTCCATGCTCTCTACGTCAAAGAGATGGAGGTAATTAGGGAGCCACAAAAGCTTTGTGAAGGAGACATTGGGGACTCTAAGTAAGCAACATTAGACTACAGGTCATCTGTAGTCTTCCTTTAGTACTTGGACACATGACTCACACAGTCGCACAGAGGCAGACACACACACACACACAATGGATATGATCTTTATATTTCCCTGCAGCACAAGGGCTCTTATCTTATCTTAAGGGCTGTTATCTTATTCAGGCTTGATTTCTTCCTCCGTGAGAGTGTGTGTGTGTGTGTGTGTGTGTGTGTGTGTGTGTGTGTGTGTGTGTGTGTGTGTGTGTGTGTGTGTGTGTGTGTGTGTGTGTGTGTGTGTGTGCGTGCGTGCGTGCGTGCGTGTTGTAAAAGTAAGCACAAATCTTTATGTGATTGATGTAGCTGGCAAGGTAACTGCTATTTGACTTAACAGAAAATATACTGCTCAAAAAAATAAAGGGAACACTTAAACAACACAATGTAACTCCAAGTCAATCACAATTCTGTGAAATCAAACTGTCCACTTAGGAAGCAACACTGATTGACAATAAATTTCACATGCTGTTGTGCAAATGGAATAGACAACAGGTTCCCCAGACCTGAATCCAATTGAGCACATCTGGGACATCATGTCTCGCTCCATCCACCAACGCCACGTTGCACCACAGACTGTCCAGGAGTTGGCGGATGCTTTAGTCCAGGTCTGGGAGGAGATCCCTCAGGAGACCATCCGCCACCTCATCAGGAGCATGCCCAGGCATTGTAGGGAGGTCATACAGGCACGTGGAGGCCACACACACTACTGAGCCTCATTTTGACTTGTTTTAAGGACATTACATCAAAGTTGGATCAGCCTGTAGTGTGGTTTTCCACTTTAATTTTGAGTGTGACTTCAAATCCAGACCTCCATGGGTTGATAAATTGGATTTCCATAGATTATTTTTGTGTGATTTTGTTGTCAGCACATTCAACTATGTAAAGAAAAAAGTATTTAATAAGATTATTTCTTTCATTCAGATCTAGGATGTGTTGTTTAAGTGTTCCCTTTATTTTTTTGAGCAGTGTATATATATTCACAGTGCTGAGTTTGTAGTGTAACTGACATGAAACGTTAACTAATGCTTTAGCTACATGTTTCATCCCCTCTCGACTGAAGTTCTCTCTGACATGAATGAACTAGCTAGATAGTACTGTAGCTACCACAGCCAGTTCAGCTCTAGTCTCTAGCTGTCTGTCAGGAAGCAGTATAAAACAGCTGTTGTGGGTATGGCAATGTTTTGTAGCCTTTGTTTTGTCCTGTTTCAACAGAAGTAAATTAACTTGGCTAGTTTTTGCCAGTTGATATACCATTAGAGCAAGCCAAAAGTTGGCTAACGTGAGCTAGGTAGCTAGCTCACGAACTGTAGCTATTCTTTTTGCCTCAATCATACTAGCCTAGACCTAAATCAAATGATGAAACCAGCGGCCAAACGATTGAAGACCGATATTCTGACGGTTTGTGAGTTTTGTGAGTTTTTTGGGGGTGTCAGAATAGCAATGTAATGTTATTGATATGTCAGTTTCCCTAGCTAATTCCCTACTTTTCACAGTGACATGGTATAAACAGCTCTACAGGCTTCATTGTCATGATGCACAGTCGGTACACAACACTATGCTCATCATGTCTTTGCAGGATCAGATGGTGACAGGTGTCCCAGCAGTGTTAGACAGCCAGGGAAGACCAGTCTTCGGGAACGATCTTGAGTTGATGGATGGGCTACAGTCTCAAGTCTGGGATCTGGGAATAATGGTAATTTCCATTATTGAAGCATTGATTCTATTCTTGGATAAAATCATGTAAAAATGTACACCAAGGTAATTATTTGACATGCCTCATCTGAGCAGGTTCATATGGTGACTGGGGTCTCAGCAGGGTCAGGCAACCAGGGAAGACCAGTCTGTGATGGAGCTAAGGTGAACTTTTGAAGATGCAACACTTTATTCCCCTTGTGCAGCAAACACTGGACAAGCAAGAAGCTTCAAAGATTGAAACTATATTAAGGCAGTCTGACAAACCTCTAAAGTTGATTTCCAAACTGTATCAATTGTTGAGAGGCTTTTCCTGATGGCACAAAACATGTCAAATAAAAATGTGAGGAAGACCCGGGAGAGACTATTGATGATGATGAATGGATACAGATATGGTTGAATACCCTGTCTTGTTCATATAATCTCAGACATAAATTACTGTAGTTTAAGACCATCCATAGAACGTACTATATGCCAGTGAAATGGAATATCACGCACTCTGAAATGTAATTCCTCTGCTGGTGGTGTAAAAAACAAAAAGGGGAGACATTTGCATATGTTATGCTCTTGTGAAGGTTGTCTGTATTCTGGAAAAGAGAATGTTATTTTATGTCAGCATGTTTACAGATTCTCCCTTCTGACTGTTTTTTGTTTCCTTGGAAATGTTGATACTGGAGACTGGTATCTGAAGAAACTATGTAACCTGGCATTTATAGCGGCTAAGAGATGCATTGCCATTAAATAAAATCAAAATCCAATCAAATGTTATTGGTCACATACACATGGTTAGCAGATGTTATTGGGAGTGTAGCGTAATGCTTGTGCTTCTAATTCTGACAGTGCAGCAATATCTAACAAGTAATCTAACAATTCCACAACAACTACCTAATACACAAACATCTAAGTAAAGGGATGGAATAAGAAAATGTATGTATAAATATATGGATGAGCAATGACCAAGCGGCATAGGCAAGATGCAGTAGATGGTATAAAATACAATATATACATATGGGATGAGTAATGCAAGATATGTAAACATCATTGTTAAAGTGGCATTAATAAAGTGACTAGCGATCCATTTGTTAGGGTGGCCAATGATTTCAAGTCTGTATGTAGGCAGCAGCCTCTCTGTGTTAGTGATGGCTGTTTTTCCGTCTCTCGGTCCCAGCTTTGATGCACCTGTACTGACCTTGCCTTCTGGATGGTAGCGGGGTGAACAGGCAGTGGCTCGAGTGGTTGTTGTTCTTGATGATCTATTTGGCCTTCCTGTGACATTGGGTGCTGTACTGTAGGTGTCCTGGAGGGCAGGTAGTTTGCCCCCGGTGATGCGTTGTGCAGACCGCACCACCCTCTGGAGAGCCCGGCGGTTGTGAGTGGTGCAGTTGTCGTACCAGGAGGTGATACAGCCCAACAGGATGCTCTCAATTGTGCATCTGTAAAAGTTTGTGAGGGTTATAGGTGACAAGCCAAATTTCTTCAGCCTCCTGAGATTGAAGATGCGCTGTTGCGCCTTCTTCACCACACTGTCTGTGTGGGTGGACAATTTCAGTTTGTCCGTGATGTGTACGCCAAGGAACTTAACTTTCCACCTTCTCCACTGCTATCCTGTCGATGTGGATGGGGGGTGCTCCCTCTGCAGTTCCCTGAAGTCCACGATCATCTCCTTTGTTGACGTTGAGTGAGAGGTTGTTTTCCTGACACCACACTCTGAGTGCCCTCATCTCCTCCCTATAGGCTGTCTCGTCATTGTTGGTGGTCAAGCTTACTACTGTTGTGTCGTCTGCAAACTTGATGAGGCGTGCATGGCCACGCAGTCATGGGTGAACAGTGAGTACAGGAGGGGGCTGAGCATGCACCCTTGTGGGGCCCCAGTGTTTAGGATCAGCGAAGTGGAGATGTTGTTTTCTACCTTCACCACCAGGGGGCGGCCCGGCAGGAAGTCCAGGACCCAATTGCATAGGGCGGGGTTGAGACCCAGGGCCTTAAGCTTAATGATGAGCTTGGAGGGTACTATGGTGTTGAATGCTATAGCTATAGTCAATGAACAGCATTCTTACATAGCTATTCATCTTGTCCAGATGGGATAGGGCAGTGTGCAGTGTGATGGTGATTGCATCGTCTGTGGACCTATTTACATTTTACATTTTAGTCATTTAGCAGACGCTCTTATCCAGAGCGGCTTACAGTAGTGAATACTTACATTTCATGCATTTAAAAAAAAAAATTGTACTGGCCCCCCGTGGGAATTGAACCCACAACCCTGGCGTTGCACACACCATGCTGGCGTTGCGAACACCATGCGCTACCAACTGAGCCATACAGGGAGGCCCAGGCCACACGGAGGCCCGGTATGCGATTGGCGCGGTATGCAAATTGCGGTATGCAAATTGCAGTGAGTCTAGGGTGACAGGTAAGGTGGAGGGGATAGGATCTTGACTAGTCTCTCAAAGCACTTCATGATGACAGAAGTGAGAGGCAATGCGGCGATTATCTCTGCCTTCTTGCGTACAGGAACAATGGTGGCCATCTTGAAGCATGTGGGGACAGCAGACTGGGATAGGGAGAAATTGAATATGTCCGTAAACACACCAGCCAGCTGGTGTTTAATGGGAAGGTTGGTTAGCCTCCCACTATGTCACAATGGATGTCAGAAATGTCAAGATATGTATCACTGGATTTGATTTATTACAAGATTAAAGGTATACTGGATAACTTTCATAAGGTCTGGATGCCTTATATGGAATATTGTATGACAAAAGAAGTCTGTATTGAAAACATGCCCACGTCAGGGGAGATCCCTAGCTTCTGGGCTGCTCAGTCCCGGCCCTGGGGTTCTTGGTTGTCACTCTGGCCTTGGCCTAACACCTGAAACCAATTATGAATGTTTCACTAAGATCCTAAAGCTGAGTGGGGTGTGTTGGGTTGGGGGGCTGCAGGGTGGTGGACCTCTAGAGGCAGGACGGGGTGATCCAGCTATATTGTGTGCCAGTAAAATGAGCTCTACAGTACGATTAGGCCTATGATATGAATTACAGTGCCCTGCGTAATTATCGGGACAGTGAAGCATTTTTTTCTCTATACTCCAAAAGTGTGTATTTAAAATGAAACAATGACTATGAAGTTAAAGTGCAGACTGTCAGCTTCAATATGAGGGTATTTTCATCCATATCGGATGAACCGTTTAGACATTAGATCACTTTTTGTACATTGTCCCCCCATTTCAATGGAGAAAAAGTATTGGGACAAATTCACTTGTATGTGTATTAAAGAAGTAAAAAGTATTTGGTGCCACATTCATAGCACGCAATGACTACATCATGCTTGTGACTACACATTTGTTGGATGCATTTTCTGTTTGTTTAGGTTGTGTTTTAGATTATTTTGTGCCAAAATGAAATAAATTGTAAATAATATATTGTCATTTTGGAGTCACTTTCATTGTAAATAAGAATATAATGTTTCTACACACTTCTACATTAATGTGGATGCTACCATGAATGAATCGTGAATAATGATGACTGGGAAAGTTAGACGCACAAATATCATACCCCCAAGACATGCTAACCTCTCACCATTACAATAACAGGGGAAGCTAGCATTTTTTGGGGGGTATGATATTTGTGCGTCTATAACTTTCTCACTCATCATTATTCACGATTCATTCATGGTACAGTAGCATCCACATTAATGTAGAAGTGTTTAGAAACATTATATTCTTATTTACAATGAAAGTGACTCCAAGATGACCCCAATCCAGAATCATGGTAGCATCCACATTCATGTAGAAGTGTTTAGAAACGTATTCTATTCTTATTTACAATAAAAGTGACCCCAAAATGATCCCAAAAGGGTTTTAGCTTTAGGTAGGACCCCCAGACAGGTTTTGTCCCTCACACTTCTAAAACCAATGTTGCGCCCCTGTGTGGGTGTGTGTGTGTTTGCTTGCAGAGTGCTGTAGATATAATGCCTAAATATAGAAAAGAAGAAAACTGTGAAGACACCAGGAGATTTCTAAGGGTGCTATCACCACCAGAACCATGGGATCTATCACTTACCCTGTCTACGCCACAATCACCTGCTCCACTCAAGGCATCATTGAATACCAGTGGAGAAAGGGCAGAAGAGAAACAGAGTTAGAAGGTTGAACAGTCCCAACAAACTGAGAAAGAGGATGAGATATCTCACATGGCAGGGGAAGTGAATGTCCAGAGTTGGGGATGGTGTTGTTCTGATCCAATGACCCAGATCAGTGTAGGGGTGGCCCAGTCATCTGCGAACCATGTCGCCTTAGTCATGGTCCCTGGTCCCACACAGACACCCACTGCCATGGTGGATGAACCCAATCAACTGGGGGGCTATTGGGGCAGTCAACAGGCCCACCTCTGTGCTCTCCCTATTGTTGTTTGATGTTTGTGGGGGTTAAACAACTTCACCATCCCTTCCTTGAATATATCCTCCCACCTCTGTGCTGAATGTTGAGATGGTGTGCCGTTTAAAAGTAGTATGGGGATGTGAGGTTGACGGTAGGGGCCTTGGATATGGGATTCTGGGACCTGCTGTATGATGTCTTGAGAGGAACATAAAGCTATGTTGTGTATGCCCAAGCCCAATATACAAGAGAGGGACAGCTGCTGTGTTCAAAGGCCATAATCAGGGGCTGAGATGCAGTTTTACAGCTGAGTTTGTGAGTTCCAGAAGTCGAGTAGAGGGTAAGTGTGCAAAGTAAACCACAGAATGACGAGGTGTGCCAGAGTTCATGTGTGTCCCCACCGCAGTCACTTTGGAATGAGCACCTGCTGCATTTTCGCCTCAGCACTGCATCAGCGAGAGACTCACGCGCCAAAACACTGTCAGAGAATCAAAGTGCAGTTTACATAGCAGTTCTTTCCCAGCTGGTTTCCACTTCATACTCATCTGTTGTTGATGCTTCTCTGTGAAAAAGCACGAGTTGCTTTTCGAATCTGTAAGTCTGTTTTTCCTCGAACTTCTCTGTAAGATATTCTGATCGCTCTGCCTCACCTTGTCCGTCCTTATTGTTGGCTCACAGACAAAAATGTATTGTTTCGTTTAAGGGAACTCTTTCTCGCCAACTCTCAAAAACTGAAGTAAAAGAAAGTAAATGGACCTGATAGGTAGAATGTGACAGTGGTTAATTTGAGTCACTTCCACTGGTTCTGGCCTATAGGCCTATTCTATTTTGGGAACAGATAGATATGACTTCACAAAATTATTTAAAGTGTCCTACTGGGCAAAAACTGGTTGAATCAACTTTGTTTCCACGTCATTTCAACACAGAAAATCTATGTGATGGTGAGCATGCCCCCATCGTCATCAACAGGGCTGCAGTGGAATGGGTCGAGAGCTTCAAGTTCCTGCATGTCCAAATCACTAAGGACTTAAAAAAATGGTCCACGCGCACAGTCATGAAGAAGGCGCAACAGCGCCTCTTCCCCCTCAGGAAGTTGAAAAGTTTTTTTTTCCTTGGCCCTCGAAAGGTTATACAGCTGCAACATTGAAAACATCTTGACTGGATGCATCACTGTTTGGTATGACAACAGCACCACCTTCAATCGCATGGCGCTACAGAGGGTGGTGCGGACAGCCCAGCACAACACTGGGGCCAAGGTCCCTGCCATCCAGGACCTCTATATCAGGCGGTGTGAAAGGAAGGCCCGGAAGGCCACCCAAGCCATAGACTGTTATCTCTGCTTCCGCACGGCAAGCGGTACCGTGGCATCAAGTCTGACACCAAATGGCTCCTGAACAGCTTCTATCCAACAGTAGCGGTGCGTGGGTAAAATCAGTGGGAAGCCAAACCAGAAAAAAAAAGAAATATTACAACCTGTGTGTTGTGATAATTACATTGTTTGCTCTATAGCTTACAACAATAAGAAGACACAGTGGCAGAATAAGTTCAACAAATCCTTTGTTTCATCACAAAACCGGAGAACAACCTCTGTCCGGTAAAGTCCACAAAGCATATTGCATGTATCAAACAGTTACATGTCCTACAGCATGGTCAAGAAAGTTAATGTTTCCAACATTTTTGGACGAATAAACAACTATTGATTTAGAACCACGGAGAGGTACTGCAGGTTGCAAAGAAAACAGGAACTGCCTCCACTATTCCAGCACCATTTCAACTTCAACATGTAAACATATGCATGCGATGACCAACTGGCAAGTGTCTTCACTGACATTTTCAACCTCTCCTTGACCGAGTCTGTAATACCTACATGTTTCAAGCAGACCACCATAGTCCCTGTGCCCAAGGAAGCGAAGGTAACCTGCCTAAATGATTACCACCCCGTTGCACACACGTCGGTAGCCATGAAGTGCTTTGAAATGCTGGTCATGGTTCACATCAACAGCTTTCTCCCGGATACCCTAGACCCACTCCAATTCGCATACTGCACCAACAGATCCACAGATGATGCAATCTCAATTGCACTCCACACTGACCTTTCCCACCTGGACAAAAGGAACACCTATGTGAGAATGCTATTCATTGACTCCAGCTCAGCGTTCAACACCATAGTGCCCACAAAGCTCATCACTAAGTTAAGGACCCTGGGACTAAAGACCTCCCTCTGCAACTGGATCCTGGACTTCCTAAAGGGCCGCCAACAGGTGATAAGGGTAGGCAACAACACGTCTGCTACGCTGATCCTCAACACTGGGACCCCTCAGGGGTGTGTGCTTAGTCCCCTCCTGTACTCCCTGTTCACCCACGACTGCGTGGCCAAACACGACTCCAACATCATCAGTAAGTTTGCTGACAACACAACAGTGGTAGGCCTGATCACTGACAACGCTGAGACAGCCTATAGGGAGGAGGTCAGAGACCTGGCACTGTGGTGCCAGGACAACAACCTCTCCCTCAATGTGAGCAAGACAAAGGAGCTGATCGTGGACTACAGGAAAAGGCGGGCCGAACAGGCCCCCATTAACATTGACGGGGCTGTAGTGGAGCGGGTTGAGAGTTTCAAGTTCCTTTCTGTCCACATCACCAACAAACTATCATGGTCCAAACACACCAAGACAGTCGTGAAGAGGGCACAACAACACCTTTTCCCCCTCAGGAGACTGAAAAGATTTGGCATGGGTCTCCAGATCCTCAAAAAGTTCTACAGCTGCACCATCGAGAGCATCCTGCAAGGGCATCTGGCTGTAAGGTGCTACAGAGGGTAGTGCGTATGGCCCAGTACATCACTGGGGCCAAGCTTCCTGCCATCCAATACCTATATACTAGACGGTGTCAGAGGAAAGCCCAAAAAATTGTCAAAGTTTCCAATCACCCAAGTCAGACTGTTTTCTCTGCTACTGCACAGCAAGCGGTACCGGAGCACCAAGTCTAGGACCAAAAGGCTCTTTAACTGCTTCTACCCCCAAGCCATAAGACTGCTGAACAATGAATCAAATGGCCACCGGATTATTTATATTGACACCCCCCCTCCCCCCTGCTACTCGCTGTTTATTATCTATGCATAGTCACTTCACCCCTACCTACACGTACAAATTACCTCGACTAACCTGTACCCCCGCACATTGACTAATTTTTATTTAACCTTTATTTAACCAGGTAGGCTAGTTGAGAGCAAGTTCTCATTTGGAACTGCGACCTGGTCAAGATAAAGCATAGCAATTTGACACATTCAACAGAGTTACACATGGAATAAACAAAACATACAGTCAATAATACAGTAGAACAAAAGAAAACAAAAAGTCTATATACAGTGAGTGCAAATGAGGTAAGATAAGGGAGTTAAGGCAATAAATAGGCCATGGTGGTGAAGTAATTACAATATAGCAATTAAACACTGGAATGGTAGATGTGCAGAAGATGAATGTGCAAGTAGAGATACTGGGGTGCAAAGGAGCAAGATAAATAAATAAATACAGTATGGGGATGAGGTAGGTAGATAGATGGGCTGTTTACAGATGGGCTATGTACAGGTGCAGTGATCTGCTCTGACAGCTGGTGCTTAAAGCTAGTGAGGGAGATATGAGTCTCCAGCTTCAGAGATTTTTGCAGTTCGTTCCAGTCATTGGCAGCAGAGAACTGGAAGGAAAGACGACCAAAGGAGGAATTGGCTTTGGGGGTGACCAGTGAAATATACCTGCTGGAGCCTACGTGCTATGAGTGGGTGCACCTATGGTGACCAGTGAGCTGAGATAAGGCGGGGCTTTACCTAGCAGAGACTTGTAGATAACCTGTAGCCAGTGTGTTTGGCGACGAGTATGAAGCGAGGGCCAGCCAATGAGAGAGTACAGGTCGCAGTGGTGGGTAGTGTATTGGGCGTTGGTGACAAAACGGATGGCACTGTGATAGACTGCATCCAGTTTGTTGAGTAGAGTGTTGGAGGCTATTTTATAGATGACATCACCGAAGTCGAAGATCAGTAGGATGGTCAGTTTTACGAGGCTATGTTTGGCAGCATGAGTGAAGGATGCTTTGTTGCGATATAGGAAGCTGATTCTAGATTTAATTTGATTGGAGATGCTTAATGTGAGTCTGGAAGGAAAGTTTACAGTCTAACCAGACACCTAGTTATTGGTCGTTGTCCACGTATTCTAAGACAGAGCCGTCCAGAGTAGTGATGCTGGACGGGCGAGCAGGTGCGGGCAGTGATCAATTGAATAGCATGCATTTAGTTTTACTTGCGTTTAAGAGCAGTTGGAGGCCACGGAAGGAGAGTTGTATGGCATTGAAGCTCATCTGGAGGTTAGTTAACACAGTGTCCAAAGAGGGGCCAGAAGTATACATAATGGTGTTGTCTGCGTAGAGGTGGATCAGAGAATCACCAGCAGCAAGAGCAACATCATTGATGTATACAGAGAATTCAGTCGGCCCGAGAATTGAACCCTGTGGCACCCCCATAGAGACTGCCAGAGGTCCGGACAACAGGCCCTCTGATTTGACACACTGAACTCTATCAGAGAAGTAGTTGGTAATCCAGGCGAGGCAATCATTTGAGAAACCAAGGCTGTCGAGTCTGCCGATAAGAATGTGGTGATTGACAGAGTCGAAAGCCTTGGCCAGGTCGATGAATACGGCTGCACGGTAATGTCTCTTATCGATGGTGGTTGTGTCATTTAGGACCTTGACCGTGGCTGAGGTGCACCCATGACCAGCTCTGAAACCAGATTGCATAGCGGAGAAGGTACGGTGGAATTTGAAATGGTCGGTAATCTGTTTGTTAACTTGGCTTTCGAAGACCTTAGAAAGAGGGTAGGATAGATATAGGTCTGTAGCAGTTTGGGTCTAGAGTGTCACCCCTTTTGAAGAGGGGGATGACCGCGGCATCTTTCCAATCTTTGGGAATCTCAGACGATACAAAAGAGAGGTTGAACAGGCTAGTAATAGGGGTTGCAACAACTTCGGCAGATAATTTTAGAAAGAGAGGGTCCAGATTGTCTAGCACGGCTGATTTGTATGGGTCCAGATTTTGCAGCTCTTTCAGAACATCAACTAAATGGTTGGGGCTTTGGCAGGTTGCTGTGGAGGGTGCCGGGCAGTTGACCGGGGTAGGGGTAATCTTTGGGAATCTCAGACGATACAAAAGAGAGGTTGAACAGGCTAGTAATAGGGGTTGCAACAACTTCGGCAGATAATTTTAGAAAGAGAGGGTCCAGATTGTCTAGCACGGCTGATTTGTATGGGTCCAGATTTTGCAGCTCTTTCAGAACATCAACTAAATGGTTGGGGCTTTGGCAGGTTGCTGTGGAGGGTGCCGGGCAGTTGACCGGGGTAGGGGTAGCCAGGTGGAAAGCATGGCCAGCCGTAGAGAAATGCTTATTGAAATTCTCAATTATAGTGGATTTATCGGTGGTAACAGTGTTTCCTAGCCTCAGAGCAGTGGGCAGCTGGGAGGAGGTGCTCTTATTCTCCATGGACTTCACAGTGTCCCAGAACTTTTTGGAGTTAGTACTACAGGACGCAAATTTCTGTTTGAAAAAGCTAGCCTTAGCTTTTCTAACTGCCTGTGTATATTTGTTCCTAACTTCCCTGAAAAGTTGCATATCACGGGGGCTATTCGATGCTAATACAGAACGCCACAGGATGTTTTTGTGCTGGTCAAGGGCAGACAGGTCTGGAGTGGACCAAGGACTATATCTATTCCTAGTTCTACATTTTTTGAGTGGGGCATGCTTATTTAAGATGGTGAGGAAGGCACTTTTAAAGAATAGCCAGGCATCATCTACTGACAGGATGAGGTCAATGTCATTCCAGGATACCCCGGCCAGGTTGATTAGAAAGGCCTGCTCGCAGTAGTGTTTTAGGGAGCATTTGCCAGTGATGAGGGGTGGTCGTTTGGTCACAGACCCATTACGGATGCAGGCAATGAGGCAGTGATCGCTGAGATCTTGATTGAAAACAGCAGAGGTGTATTTGGAGAGCGAGTTAGTTAGGATGACATCTATGAGGGTGCCCGTGTTTACGGATTTGGGGTTGTACCTGGTAGGTTCATTGATCATTTGTGTGAGATTGAGGGCATCAAGCTTAGATTGTAGGATGGCCGGGGTGTTAAGCATGTCCCAGTTTAGGTCACCTAGTAGCACGAGCTCAGAAGATAGATGGGGGAAATCAATTCACATATGGTGTCGAAGGCACAGCTGGGGGCAGAGGGAGGTCTATAGCAAGCAGCAACAGTGAGAGACTTGTTTCTGGAAAGGTGCATTTTTAGAAGTAGAAGCTCAAATTGTTTGAGTAGTAATATAGAACTCTGCAGGCTATCTTTGCAGTAGATTGCAACACCGCCCCCTTTGGCAGTTCTACCTTGGCGGAAAATGTTATAGTTAGCGATGGAGATTTCAGGGTTTTTGGTGGTTTTCCTAAGCCAGGATTCAGACACGGCTAAGACATCTGGGTTGGCAGAGTGTGCTAAAGTAGTGAGTAAAACAAACTTTGGGAGTAGGCTTCTAATGTTAACATGCATGAAACCAAGGCTTTTACGGTTACAAACGTAAACAAATGAGAGCACCTGGGGAGTGGGAGTGGAGCTAGGCACTGCAGGACCTGGATTAACCTCTACATCACCAGAGGAACAGAGAAGAAGTAGGATAAGGGTACGGCTAAAGGCTATTCGAACTGGCCGTCTAGCACGTTCAGAACAAAGTAAAAGGAGCCGGTTCTGGTTACGATAGCATAGATTCAAGGCATAGTGTACAGACAAAGGTAATTTAGGATGTGAGTACATTGGAAGGAAAACCTAGGCATTGAGTAATGATGAGAGAGATATTGTCTCTAGAGACGTTTAAACCAGGTGATGTCATCGCATATGTAGGAGGTGGAACAACATGGTTGGAGGCATATTGAGCAGGGCTAGAGGCTCTACAGTGAAATAAGACAATAATCACTAACCAGGACAGTAATGGACGAGGCATATTGATATTAGAGAGAGGCATGCGTAGCCAAGTGAACATATGTGTCCAGTGAGTGGTTGGGCTGACTGGGGACACGGCGATTCAGACAGTTAGCAGGCTGATGCTAACAGTTAGTAGGCCGGGGCTAAACAAGCTAGCAGTTAGCAGACCGGGGCTGGCAAGCTAGCAGTTAGCAGACCGGGTTAGCAAGCAAGCAGTTAGCAGACCGGGTTAGCAAGCAAGCAGTTGGCAGACCGGGTTAGCAAGCAAGCAGTTGGCAGACCGGGGCAAGCTAGCAGTTAGCAGACCGGGGCAAGCAAGCTAGCAGTTAACAGACTTTGGGCTAGCAAGTTAGCCTTTGGGGGACATCGCGATGGGGGTAAGTCTGTTTTTGCCTCTTCATGCGGTGACGTCGATAGACCAGTCGTGGAATTAGTAGGGTTCCAAGTAGCTCTAGGTAGCTAGTAGGCCGCAGTTAGCAGAATGGGCCTTCAGTGGACGTCGCGCCTGAGGGGCCTGTTGGAATCCTCGGGCAGATTATGTCGGTATTCCAGTCGTAGAGGATCGGCGTTCCATGCCCCGTACCGGCGGTAGAAGGGTTCGGATATTGTAGCCCAGGAGTGGGCTTCGGTGGTAGCACAGGAGCCCTGGCCGGGCTAGCTTCAGGCTAATTGGTGCTTGCTCCGGGATGGAAACGCTAGCCAGGAGTAGTCACCCAGGATTGCGGTTAGCTAGTTGCGAAGATCCAGATGAAAATGTTCAGAGTTTGCAGTAGGAATCCGGCGATATGGGGAAAAAAATTAATAATGGGTCCGTTATGTTCGAACTGGCAAGAGCTTTCCAAGCTAAAGGTGAGCTGATGACCGCTAGCAATGGTTTGCTGACTGATAGCTGGTAGGTAGTTAGCTGGCTAGCTTCAGTTGAGGGATTCCAGATCTGAAGTAAATAGAAATACTTTAGAAATAAAAACAGATCCACGCCACATTGGGTGAGGCGGGTTGCAGGAGAATATTTAGAAGTTGAGGTTTAGGAAAATATTTTAAAAAGATATGCGAAGAAAAAGATGTAAAAATATATATACAAGGGACATGACAGGACAAAGATGTCTGACTGCTACGCCATCTTGGAAAATGTCTTATACAGGTACCCCCTGTATATAGCCTCGTTATTGTATTGTGTTGTGTTGCTTTTTATTACTTTTTTACTTTAGTTTATTTGGTAAATATTTTCTTAACTCTTTCTTGAAATGCACTGTTGGTTAAGGGCTTGTAAGTTAGCATTTCACGGTAAGGTCTACACATGTATTTGGTGCAAGTGAGAAATAAAGTTTGATTTGATCATCTAATCACCTATGCTTAGTCTAATACAGTGACAACTAAAAGATACCAAAAACCATTTAGTCCAATCAATGTAAGCTAAATATGATGTGGCTGTCCATGGTTCTGTGTGTGAGTGTTTGTGTGTGTGTTTGTGCGTTCGTGCAAGTAGAAAAAACATGTTGACTCAACCTACTTTCAGAGAAATGGCAATGCCATCCTCCTCTCATTCACATTGACGAAACTGTCTATCACTCTGTCATTCAGTACACACTTTTATTTTTTGTTGTCCTAGGCTACCTGGCTAAAATGCTTGCTCGCTAGCCTAACTTCTCTTCATGTGCAACATTAGCTAGTTAACGTTAGCCTTCTACATCCTGCTACATAATAACCGTCCATCCTCTCAGTCCAGGTGCACAATGTATTTTATGGTTGGATCAGAATCGCCGTTATAATCATTGGCCAGTACAGAGAACTAAGAAAAACCACAAGTCCAAATCCCTCTCTCCATCCATGGCTAATTTAGAAAAGGGCCAATTTTAGCTAGCCAGCTAGCCAGCCACCGGAGGACAACACAACGAGATGCATCAATTCAAGTTGTTTCTATCAATGACAAATTTCTCTGTGATAGGCTTGAAGCCAAATCGACTTCACTTGACACCTTTTTTGGGGTGCAGCAGGACCATTCACAGTTTAGCTCAAATGCTGTATGGCTATTATTGTATACTTTTTTGTCAAGGGAGGCCAAATTCTCGCAGGCTTCCCTTGCATTCAAGGCTACAAGTGGCAACAATGTCATGCTCTTTATGACCAGACAGCATCAGATAGATGGCCTACACATACAGAAACAGTGATGCGCTGTTTCGCTCACTCAGATGCTTTCTCCAGTGAAGCCTCTTTAGAATTGAAAGAAAATTATGAAAACACAGAGAGACGAAAGATAAATGATTGTATCTTTTTTTCTTTGTCAATTTTTTGGTGAAGCCTGGATTCCCTGAATACACGCCACTGATCCTCACCGATTCCCAAACCGTAAGACTGCTAAATAGCTAACAGAATGACTGCACAGCCTGTGTTGACCCTTGTATTTTATTTACATTTTTGCACTCTTTATTTAGATTGTCTCTATGCACACTCACAGGACTCTACACACTCACGCACACATAACATGCACACACACACCCACATACAATCATAATTTACGCTGCTGCTACAATGTTTATCATATATCCTGATGCCTAGTCACCTTACCCCTATACATGTTACCTCTATCACTCCAGTATCCCTGCAAATTGTAAATATAGTATTGGAACTGACTCTGTATATAGCTTCTTATTTTATTTCTTATTTTTATTTCTTCTGTGTTTTTGTTCTACCTTGTGTTATTTTTAGTCCTACACATTTCCATCCACAGTTTCTATACAAGTAAAGCATTGGAGGCTGGTGGGAGGAGCAATAGGAGGACGAGCTCATTGTAATGTCTGGAATGGAATGTGGTTTCCATATGTTTGATGTGTTTGATATGCGTTCCATTTATTCCAGTCCAGCCATACAATAAGCCCATCCTCCTATAGCTCCTCCCACAAGCCTCCTCTGGAGTAAAGTCATACCGTATAAAAAAATATATATAATGACAGCTGTGATGGAAACAGGTACAGTGGCTTGCAAAAGTATTCACCCCCTTAGCATTTTTCCTATTGTGTTGCCTTACAACCTGGAATTAAAATGGATTTTTGGGGGGTTTGTATCATTTGATTTACATAACACGCCTACCACTTTGATGCAAAATATTGTTAATAAGACAAAAAACAGACAACTTGAGCGTGCATAACTATTCACCCCCCCAAAGTCAATACTTTGTAGAGCCACCTTTTGCAGCAATTACAGCTGCAAGTCTCTTGGGGTATGTCTCAATAAGCTTGCCACATCTAGCCACTGGGATTGTAGCCCATTCTTCAAGGCAAAACTGCTCCAGCTCCTTCAAGTTGGATGGGTTCCGCTGGTGTACAGCAATATATAGGTCATACCACAGATTCTCATTTGGATAGAGGTCTGGAATTTGACTAGGCCATTCCAAGACATTTAAGTGTTTCCCCTTAAACCACTCGGAGTGTTGCTTTAGTAGTATGCTTAGGGTTATTGTCCTGCTGGAAGGTGAACCTCCATCCCAGTCTCAAATCTCTAGAAGACTGATGTTTGGGGAGTCTCCCACGTACCTTTTGGTGGAACACCAAACGTGTTCGCTTATTTTTTTCTTTAAGCAATGGCCTTTTTTCTGGCCACTCTTCTGTAAAGCCCAGCTCTGTGGAGTGTAAAGCTTAAAGTGGTCCTATGGACAGATACTCCAATCTCTGCTGTGGAGCTTTGCAGCTCCTTCAGGGTTAACTTTGGTCTCTTTGTTGCCTCTCTGATTAATGCCCTCCTTGACCGGTCCGTGAGTTTTGGTGGACTGCCCTCTCTTGGCAGGTTTGTTGTGGTGCCATATTCTTTCATTT
This sequence comes from Salmo salar, assembly GCF_965601325.2. Classification (NCBI taxonomy): domain Eukaryota; kingdom Metazoa; phylum Chordata; class Actinopteri; order Salmoniformes; family Salmonidae; genus Salmo; species Salmo salar. The sequence continues at coordinate 56,686,387 of NC_138293.1, forward strand.
TTTTTAATAATGGATTTAATGGTGCTCCGTGGGATGTTCAAAGTTTTGGATATTTTTTTATAACCAACCCTGATCTGTACTTCTCCACAACTTTGTCTCTGACCTGTTTGGAGAGCTCCTTGGTCTTCATGGTGCCGCTTGCTTGGTGGTGCCCCTTGCTTAGTGATGTTGCATACTCTGGGGCCTTTCAGAACAGGTGTATATATACTGAGATCATGTGACACTTAGATTGCACACAGGTGGACTATAACTAATTATGTGACTTCTGAAGGTAATTGGTTGCACCAGATCTTATTTAGGGGCGTCATAGCAAAGGGGGTGAATACATATGCATGCACCACTTTTCCGTTTTCATTTTTCTGAATTTTATGAAACAAGTAATTTTCATTTCACCACTTTTCCGGTTTTTATTTTATATAATTTTTTTAAACAAGTAATTTTTTTCATTTCACTTCACCAATTTGGACTATTTTGTGTATGTCCATTAAATGAAATCCAAATAAAAATCCCTTTAAATTACAGGTTGTAATGCAACAAAATAGGAAAAATGCCAAGGGGCATGAATACTTTTGCCAGGCACTGTAGTTTTGGTACAATTTTATAAATGCCGACAGATAATATGTTCGTTGCCATGGTGGGATCTTTTGGTGTCGGTAAAATTAGTTAATGCGAGAAATGGTGGTAGAAACGTCTTAATGCCCTAATATCCATCATATCGAAGTCAATTTGGAGTCACGTGATGATATGATATGTGGTCCTCCCACTATGACTCAGAAAACCATGCAGTTTATTAGGCTACAGATTAAATAAATGATGATGAACTTCACAGGGTGGTGAAAGTGCACAGTGATTTTGATGCTCCTTTCCAATAAATATCGAAGGTCTTATTCTGGTGAAATGAGGGATGATGCTTGACTGCAAAAAAATTGTCTCGCTCTTATCCATAATAATCTCATCATGTAGACTAGCCTAACCTCACACAGTGTTGCCAACTTAGCGACTTTGTCGCTATATTTAGCGAGTATTCAGACCCCTCTAGCGACACATTTTCAAAAAAGCGACTAGTGACAAATCTAGCGACCTTTTCTGGTGTTATTGAAGACTTTTGGAGACTCTGACGTGAAAGCATGTATTGTTCTTACTCTTCTCAATGAGCAGCGGGTGCTGCCGTGGGCCCCACCCCCGTCCCAAAGTACTCACAGGCGGCCCAGTCCTCGCGCAACAGTCCCTCCCAGCTGCAGTCAGAGCAGGAGATGTTCACCCCTCCGCGTCCAGACTGCAAATGAATCGCGCATGCGGGAAGCCGCCACTGGCTGATCCCGCCATGGCTTACATTAAAACATTTTTTAACCTGAATTAGGCCCAGACTAGTTACCATAATTTTCTCACATTGCCATTGACAGTTTTGCCTATTGTCTCTTTTTGGTCCATTTAGATTGTTAATGTAGATTGTATACAAAAAAATGTAAAAATGTTATGGTTAAAAATGTTCATGTTTTACTGTGACTTGTTGTAGGCTCCTAAGTGGACCATAAGGTTAAAAACCAAACCAAATTAAGAAAACTAAACTAAAAAACTTTTATTTTAAATTAAAATTAAAAAACGAAGTAACTCTGACAGAGTGTCTCTTTTGGGTCACTTTTGCCGGTCCCAAGCCCGGATAAAGGAGGAGAGTTGGAATTGTGACATAAAAAAAACAAGAATCGACAGAAGAAAGTTAATTTGTAGTTCTAAACATATTTAGGGTGTTTTTTACTCACTTTTTGTCTCTCCCACGACATTATTCCTCTCTCCTACAGCGTCCATCACAATTACATGCACATGGCCAATTATGCAAATTAGGTGATGACAACATTTAGCGACTTTTAGGACAGCCAATAGCTACTTTCCTTACTGAGGAGTTGGCAACACTGACCTCACAGCCTACCCGCACTGTATCTACGAGCTGTTGGCTAGAGTGCACGTGCCAAGACCCGAGTAGGCACATTTGCTATTTAACACAACAGTCTTTGTGACAACTATCAGGAGAGTTGAAATGTGATGGAAACACAATGAACTTTAGATGTTTATTCAGTACATTAAAACTGAATGAAAATCTGCCGCCAATTGGATGGAAACCTAGCTATTGAGATAGATTTTGGGGTTTGGAGCTAGCAAGAAAGGCATTTCACTGTACTTGTGCACGTGACATTAAAACTTGAATTCACCTTAGTTGACAACTCAACCAAATGTAAATCAAAACTAGACGTTGAACTGACGTCTGTGCCCAGTGGGTAGCTTCTCTTACTTCACAACACAAAAAGCAGGACAACAGCTCACAGCACAAGTACACTTTCTCACATATGTTTTTTATAATCATATCAAAATAGAATTAAGTGGCCATTATCACAACATTCATTTTTTGATAACTCATAACAAAACAGACAATAACTAATTACAGTTGAAAGAAGGCATTATGACATATGCCACATTTTCAATATTTAAAATAAGTTTGGCTGGTAGTTAGGCTATCTGAAGTGAGAACACTTTACCTGACAGGTGACCAGCAGTGGCCCACACACAAGCACTGAGCTTCTTTGCTTGACACATCTGGCCCATGCTGCTTTTAATATCTGACACTTTTATCAGGGCACTTCTTCTCTTCAAATTGTAGTGTTAGATTATACACCAAATAGTTTTACTAAATGGCCTTGTAAAATCCATAGGATATTACAAAGCAATGCTTGAACCCTTTTTTTAGGACAACTTACTGTAAATCAAGATTAAATGTCAACATTTTGTAGCAAAGGCTTGAATACAGCAGGGCTGTTATAACTAGGATTACTGGCCCACAGTCACACTGTATGATTTCTCCACAATCCTTGCTTTAGCTGGGTCACAATACTGCAGTCTCAGTCTGCGGCGTGTTTGTGTGTGCTGTCACAAACTGAGAGAGAGAGAGAAGCCCCAATTTCTGTATTTGATAGTGCATAATTGTCTGTGTTAAAAATGACAATGGCGCCTCATTCCAGTACCCTTTCTGTGTCTATCTGTATTAAATAAAGCAACACACAGCCTCAGGATACAGAAGGTCTGATGCTCTACTGTTCCCTATGCAGACAAGGACTGGTTAGCCGTGAGCGTTTAGAATAAGGGACTATCTGATTTATGGATTCATGAGTGTTAGTGATCAAACACATAAATATGATTCTGTTCCCATACTTACATATACTCTAACACTCACATGGGCATACACACGCATATTGTACACACGCTCGAGCACAGACACGCACATACACACGCACAACCACACTGACACACAAAGTTATACAACAACACAAAGTCATTACCATCACCTGTCTATCATACAGACAGTGAATGGCAGGCAACACCTTTTCCCTTTTTCAAAGCTTTTCTTTGTAGTTACATTGGGCTCAATTCAATCAGATCCGCGTCCCCTTTAGCCAACATTCCCATAGCGGTTGTTTTGGCGGTGTCAGAGGTGGAACTGAGTTAGAGCTGTCAAATCCGTAAGTGGCTCCCGGCGTTAATCCCTAAAGCGGACATTGCCATTGGCTGAGTCTCATTAACAGAAATCCTATGCAGCCTTGTTAACAAGTTGGAACACTGGAATGTGAGATGTAATCTACACCTCCATTAGGATGATGAAAATCCTATCATTTGATTCATCGGTTTTTAATTTGAGCGTAATTATTTATATATAGCCTACACTTTCTTGTTCTGAACTTCGAGCCAATTTGACGGCTCCAATGCAGTTCCTCCTCTGACACTGCCAAAACATAACGCTTAATCTGATTGAATTTAGGATATGGTCTGTGCGCACAAAGGCTGACAGCTCAAATTATATTGAGACCGGAAAAGGGATCGATATTCAACCCCCAAAATGCTTCATATGCAGTAATCCTACTGAAAATGAACACAGGAGACCTATGTGATATAAGGAATAAATAATGTTAAAGACAGACTTAAAGGTGTAATGCAACCCCGTTTAGCACCTTGCATCTTGTTTTAATCCCATTCTCCGAAAGAAGTGCAGAAGCCTCAGCTGAACATGAGAATGCAAACCTGTGCATTGTTGTTGATGGAATTCCAGTGTTTTAGATCAAATTAAATACAATTAAATATGTTTATAGAAAATGAGATTCTACATTGTGTAACTATTGAGACATGTAATATGTTTGCTGTGTAGTTCTATTGACCTTCCTTAGTGCAGGAATAGACTAGAACATATAGAGCAGCCTAAGCACAATGTAGGGATACTGCTCACATCAGTCAAGACTACCAGTCATTCCAACAGTCCTAGCTCATATAAATGTCATCATTTCTTTCCCATTGTCCCTGCAATATCTGCTTGCCATGGTATTTTCCCGGTCCTCTATCATTGTACCTTTCTAGTCCGAAAAATAAAATGTCTTCTTCCATGTCAGAACCCAGTAAGCAACATTTTGGAAATATGTATTTTTTAAAAGTATTTTCAACGAAAAACACGTATTTTCAACGTATTGTGCTCATAGGGAAACGGGAGATTTGGACTGACATAAAAATGCTCTCTCTCTTTGATCTTCTTGACAAGCATGATCAGTCCACTTCTTGGGATAATAAACCATGCCTTGGATGAGAATATGAAGAGTTTTTAACCGACTTGATCTCTACTGACTGGAGTGGTTTACTATGCTGTTCAAAAGTCACGAGGGAGGTCCAATAGCACTGAGTCCAACGACAGTCCAACATCCTTGTGAACGTTCCAACGTTCTTCCCGTGTTCCAATGATATCTCCCAAAGTTCTAATGTTGTTCCAATGATGTGTTTCAACGTTCTAATGTTGTTTGAATGTTCTGTTCCGACGTTCCAATGTTCTTGATCCGACTGGGGGAACATCTTGTTGTTAATAGGAGATCATCTTTTGATGGATCAGAGATATGTTGATGGATCACCTCAACCTCGTATGTATTTACATCCCATTCTTCTTGTCCCATATTTCTTTCCGTCCAAGGGTTGTTTTGGGTTCACCAGACAATCATTAGTACTATTAGGGAATACCTCACGGTCACAGGACGAGCTGGTTACTGACACTCGAATATTAACTCATAAGAAAGGAATGAACTGCTCGGTGTCGCCACTGGATTGTCCACAACAAACACAGAGAGCATCACTCCCTGGATGAGAAGGAGAAACAGAAAAATTGTTAAAATGGTTGTAATCTAGACCAGGCTCGTCTAGAATATAGTTTTTGTATATGAATATACACTTTTCTGTGGAAAGTATGTGAAAGGGTTAGGAAAGTATTTGAAAACTGTTTGCAAATACCTTGCCTAAAAAAGTATTTGAAAGTGTTGGTATTTGAAAGTACTTGGAAAGTATTTGAATGGGTTTGGAAAGTATTTGTGTTAGGAAACCATTTCTATCTGTTCTATCTCTTACCTTCAGAGAGATTGTAGGTTCTACATTAGCATTGCTCTCATTGCAGCCTTGCTGATGCGCTTGCGGTTGTTCTTCCTCATTCTCTTCCTAGGTGGGCCGGGCCGAGCAGGTGGCCGGGGACCAGCCAGGACTGAGGGCGCTCGCGTCGAAGTGGGCGACACTGTGTCTGGGAGAATAGGAGAATATCAGATTCAGATGATTTAATTAACAGTTTGGAATACACATGAAACTGAGAAACATAAATCCAAAACACATACACACACAGACACAGCCACACAGACACACACCACACACACTTGCTAGCTCACAATGTTCTCTATCTACCTGTTCTTTGTGTGGTGGTTTGAGTTTGATGTTTATGATTAGGCCGATGGTACTGCTGCTCCTCTTCTTCTTGCTGTTGTTTCTGTTGCTCGCGTCTCAGGAGCTCCTTCTCATCGTCCAGCCTCCTGTGGAGTAACAACAGCTCCTTCCTCTCCTCCTCCAGCTTCTCCTGTTCCAGTTGGAGAGCGTGCTGGAGGCTCCTCTCTGAATCAGGGGTCTCATTGTCTTTACGTCTTTGATCAGCTTCCTCAAGGGGAGGGAATCTGCTCTCGGGCCTCTGATTGGTTTCCTCCGTAGGATGGAATCGCTGTTCCGTTCTTTGATTGGCTCCCTCTCTGCTTTTGGTTTCCTCTGAGGAGGAGTTGGTCCCATGTCGCTGTTGCTTTGATGTGTTGGTGCGTCGCGAGGGACTCTGTGTTTGCGTGGGTTGTCTCTGTGTCTCCTGGTCTCCCTCCTCTTCACTGAGGCTCAGACTACCCTGCTGCCTATCTCCCCTACTGACATTTCCCTCAGTAATGTTAAATAGCGAGTCCCCTCGTGTCTCGACCCTGTCTCTCTTCTCGTGGTCAAGCTGTGCCATGTCGATGTCCATTGCGGTTGTAGTGCCGTTGACACTACTACTGTCTCGCCCCTCCTCCATGTCATCGTGATGTCGACGTTCGGTCCACTCATTAGCCCCCAGCTGTCTGGTAGAGTTAAGCACCCACTGAGCATCCATCTTGTCATGGTCCAGCCCATAGCCCCCTTTCCTCTCCCCTGCGTCTGAGGAGGTGTCCTTGGGGTTCCAGTGCTGGTCCAGCAGGTCTTCCAGCTGGATCCTCTGGTTGTGCTTCAGCTCATCTCTGCGGTGCAGCTCCTCCTTGGATCTGGCCTTGGCTGGACGGCCCTCTCCTTTGTTGTCTTTCTGCTGTCTGCGGGGTGTGGACTTCTTCTTGGGGGCGGCCGGGGGACGAGGGGCGGGCTGGCAGCGACACTCCACGTGGTCGTGGACCGAGACGACTGCCTTGGAGTAGTTGGGCCGCTTGTCCACGTACTGGATCTTCATCACCTAGTGAGGAGGAGGCGGAGGAGGAGGAAGAGGAGGAGGGAGATTCAAAATGACTAAATCGCTTTTTTATTTTTTAGGACTAACCCTTTATTTGACCAGGTAGGCCTAAGTCAGCTGAGAACATTATCTTTTACAGAAACAACCTGGGTTTCAGGGTAGAGGACAGGTGTTGAGATGGGGGGTGGTGTATATGTACCTGTAGGTGCCTGGTGTGGGTCAGCACGGGGACACACTGCAGGCTCTTGGTGTTGCAGCAGCCGGAGCATCGCTGTACCTCCACACAGGGAGGCCACAACATGAAGTTGGCGTTGCTGCGGTCCAACATGGCACGGGTCACCTCCATCACCTCTGTCCTCACCTTACATAGTGCCTGCTGAGCCGGCTGGGCGTCTGAGACAACAAAGACAGACAGACGGACAGACGGACAAACGGACCATTTAAAAACTCATATATTACTTACAGGTTTCATAAGATGGGTCAGTGTACATTAATCAGCAAATCAGACACATAATTGTAAATGTGCTGGAGCCTCAGGCATAATGTTAAAAGCATACCCTCTACACTGCTCAGTGCATACAAAACAGCCAGCACATAGGCCTCAAAATGTATAAAACATTTTGTTTACACTAATTCTACTGAAGGTATAGTACTTATGCTGTTTAAAGAAATCACATGCTATTGAAACAGTGTACGCATGAGTCTCCATACGTGCTGGAGTGTAACTTGGAGTTGCAAGCCATAAGGTGTTTGTTCAGCAAATAACTAACGAATCACAATATGGTGACATACTTTAGATGTTTCTTTACCACAACATGCATTACACAACTCATTTTGGATTAGATACAGCTGTCCAAAACCACCCAAGTCAACATGAGTGACGGAAATATGTGGAATTATAGCCTAGTGTCAGAGACTATGAGGAAGGTGAAAACTCACCCAGACTCCTTGGCAGTCGGTTGCTAGTGTTGTTGGAGTGTTGTCCACTCGGCAAAAAATCATCTGAGAAATCCTCATCTGAGAAAAAACAATCCAATCCAATATTAGTTTACAGATCTAATCAGCTTGTTGCTTCAATTGTTTATTATTTAAAAAATGTTTTAGGGGGTTATGACTTTTACGGGGGGGGTGTGTGTGTGTGTGTGTGTGTGTGTGTGTGTGTGTGTGTGTGTGTGTGTGTGTGTGTGTGTGTGTGTGTGTGTGTGTGTGTGTGTGCGTGTGTGCGTCTGTGTGTTTATCTGTGTACGGTGCATGTGTGTGTTTATGCGAGAGTTTGAGGCATTGTTTATAAGTTTAGCTTCCCCTTAATAGATGTCTGTTTGTGTGGGAATTTATTTCTGTCATGACCTCATGTTTGTATGTTTTTGTATCTTGAGACACTGAATAGTTCCCTCTTTGTTTCTCTTATCTCGTTGAGTTTGTATATAGTGTTTACTGTATGTGATGTTCGCTATTCAATGATGGGAATAAAATCTGGGTAATATGTGTATCTATTTAAGAAGTCTTTCTGCCCTCTGTGTCACTGTGGGTTTGACGGTTTGTCTGTTAGTCAGTCTGTGAGATTCTGTTTATAGTATTTACTGTGTGTGATGTTGGCCTGTCCCTGTTGGGAATGAAATCTGGGCATCATGTGACAACAGTTTTCACTATCTTTCCCTTGGTCTCTGTTGGTCAGGTTAGTTAGTCTGAGAGAGCTTCCATCACTTGGCGTGACCAGTGTGTCTGGCTGGCTTGTGGTCCTGTACGGCTCAGTTGATAGAGCATTAGGCTTCGGAAGCCAGGATGTGGGTTTGAATCCCAGGGACATAAACAAATCCCAGGGACGTAAACATATATGCACCTATGACAGTAGGTTTCTTTGTAAACAGATTCTGCTAAAATGCATATGCATGTTGATGAGTATCAGCATAGTACAACGTTGGAGATATTTACCTACGGAGGTACTGAGCAGCAGCAGCTGCAGGTCCTCTATGGAAGAGATAGGGTTGCTCCTAACCAGCTCCACCAAACCTGGAGGGAGAGGATCCCCCTGAGAGAAAGAGATGAGACAGGAGTAAAACTAGATTCTCCCAAATCAAATATTTTCTCAGCTTCCCCATTTATTCTGTGTAGATATGGAAGCAAAGAGACAACAGCAGTGGTACATGTAGGCAGTGGTGTAAAGTACTTAAGTACTTAAGTACAAATATTTTAAAGTACTACTTAAGTAGTTTTGGGGGGTATCTGTACTTTACTTTACTATTTCTGAAATGTTTTAGTTCACTACATTCCTAAAGAAAATAATGTGCTTTTTACTCCATACATTTTCCTTGACACCCAAAAGTACTGGTTACATTTTGAACGCTAAGAAGGACAGGAAAACGGTCCAATTCACACACTTATCAACAGAACATCCCTGGTCATCCCTACTGCCTCTGATCTGGCAGACTCACTAAACACAAAAGCTTTGTTTGTAAATGATGTCTGAGTGTTGGTGTGCCCCTGGCTATTCATGCATTTTAAAAACAAGAAAATTGTGCCGTCTGCTTTGCTTAATATAAGGAATTTGAAATTAATTATACTTTTACTTTTGATACTTAAGTACATTTAAAACCAAATACTTTTAGACTTTTACTGGGTGACTTTCACTTTTACTTGAGTCATTTTCTATTAAGGTATCTTTACTTTTACTCAAGTATGACAATTTGGTACTTTTTCCACCACTGCATGTAGGTAGGTGTGGGTTAGGGTTAGGGGGTTACCTGACTTACCCCCCTAATCATTAATGAAACAAGAGGATGAAGGAAATGGCTGCTTGGATTCACAATGGCCACTAAGAGGGGGTGAATGACTATTGGCCTTGTGTCACCTCATCTGCTAATACTTAGGGGTCACAGGAGTCAGGAAGGGTTCAGGAAGTAGTGGGGGATGGAGTGATTGAGAGGAGGAGGAGGAGGAGGAGGAGAAGTGGATCAGAACAGAGAGATGGACATTGGGGGAATAATGGAAGGATGGATGAATAAAGGAGAAGAAGTTGCATCTATGGAGATATTAACTCTTGCTAGCTGGGTCTACCACTGTTTGACCTATTGGGTCTGAATCCCGGGTCTCATGCACACCACAAGACTGGGTTAGCTTTCTGAGCTAATGCCTAGGCATTCATACCGGGAGCTAACACAAGTCGAACCACCTCTGCCCGTTACATTCATCCATTCAGTTTCTTGTGAGAATAGAACTAAGCCCTTTGGGGAGCGCTTTGAGGAGGAAGAAGCCATGCGTGAACGGCATTCACACACTATTAATGTACACAATGTACTTTTCCCCATTGTTGTTGGGCACTGAAGAAAGTCCAGTCATACAAAAGGAAAATGCCATGAGTTAAATTAACATCTCTATTTGTGTAGTGATGCCCCTGAGGAGCCATCCCAGTTATTTCCTCTCCTTGGCCCCAGTCTAAGGCTGAGGCTCCAATGGCACCCTATTCCCTATTTAGTGCACTACTTTTGACCAGAGCAATGTCATTTGGGACGCACCCTAATTGTGCTGGCTGCGCATTATGGTCTGGGCCTTTGTTCATAGAGTGGCCGCTGTCATGGTGATTTGTGTCTGAGCGGGAAAAATTAAATAAACACTTCACCCCCTGCAACTGACATAAACAGAAAATCATAACCTTCACCCTATAACACTGTAGGAATCCAGGAGTTACTCTGGTCCTAATTGGTGAACTCTAAATCACACACACGCAAACAAATCTGCATCTGACTGAGTCACATCTGGAAGTTCTGGAACAGTCAGTGTCTTCTAAAATCTATCGTCATTCTTCTGATTACACAGACTGAGACAGGCACTTGTTTTAGAGCCATCACACAGTAGATCTCCATCGCTCTGAATAGAGATGGAAACAGAGACAGACCCAGGCTGCATCTCAACAGGCACCGTATTTCATACATAGTGCACTTAGCAGGGAATACATTGCCCTAGTGATGTTTAATGGGAAGTGGGTTGAGCTGAGGAATGCCAGGTACAGGCTATAGGAGTAGAGAGGTGAGGAATAAGGATACATGATTATGGGTCTAGTTTTGCTGCCTGCCGGCATGCGGGTACGCACACACACACACATGCACATACGGCTGAACATGTGCACATTCTCACATGCAATCCCTTAAACCATGCCTATGAGCACATGGTTTATGCATACGTTTATAGGAACACACACAAACACATTCAGACATTACATTATACAGCTAGACTCCATTCTGTGGGATATAGTTGATTGAGGGAATTCCCTGATGGTATACCTCAAAGACACCTCATATGATCACTAGCTACAGGCATGTACACCAATACATCACTGGATGGGAGGATGTACAGATGACAGAGAACTAGTTCAACTATACTTAACAATATTTTCTAACCCATCCTTACTGCCACCTCCAACAACCTGTCCTCAGGGCAATTCGTATGATTTGGGACGTTTATTTGCATCCCTCCAAGGCTGCCTCCAAAAGCCAAGTCTTTGACATGACAAATGTGGTGGACAACACACACCACTGGCAGTTCTGGGAAAAAGACACATTAGAGGACTGACTTGCCTAGCTAAATAAAGGTTGAATAAATAAAAATAAATAAAAAGGAAGTCATAGATCTGATAGCATGAAAGCAACTGAATGGCATTCAAGGAAACCCAGCAAAGCAGGGGTGCGCCGCATTTCGCCCTGTTTACACATTCATTTCCCATAACTGAAGACTGTGTGTGTATGTTGTTATGACCCACATAGTCAGAGCTTTGTTTCACTACAGTCTCTTCCCACAGCCGCTACTGCCTAATCCTGTGAATTTCCCAAAGATGGCCCGATGTAGCTCAGTTGGTAGAGTATAGTGCTTGCAATGCCAGGATAGTCGGTTAAATTCTTGGGACCACTAGTAAGTAAAATGCATGACTGTAAGTTGTTTTGGACAAAAGTGTCTGCTAAATGGCATATAAAAACTTTGTGTACAAAACATTAAGAACACCTTCCTAACATTGAGTTGCACCCCCCCCCCCCCCACCCCCCCCCTTTTGACCCAGAACAGCCTCAATTCGTCGGGGCAAGGACTCTACAAGGTGTCGAAAGCGTTGCACAGGGATGCTGGCCCATGTTGACTCCAATGCTTCCCACAGTTGTGTCAAGTTGGCTGCATGTCCTTGGGTGGTTGACCATTCTTGATACACAAACTTGTGAAAAACCCAGAAGCATTGCAGTTCTTGAAACAAACCAATGCCTACAAACATACCCCGTTCAAAGGCCCTTAAATATTTAGTATTGCCCGTTCACCCTCTGAATGGAACATATACACAATCCAGGTTGCAATTGTCTCAAGGCTTAAAAATCCTTCTTTAACCTGTTTCCTCCCCTTCATCTACACTGATTGAAATCAATTTAACAAGTGACATCAACAAGAGATTATAGCTTTCACCTGGATTCACCTGGTCAGTCTATGTAATGGAAAGAGCAGGGGTCCTTACTGTTTTGTACACTCTGTCTATATTAGTATTATATTAAAGTTAGGGCCACTTTGGCCTCTTCTCAAGTCTATCAAAATGAGACCCTCAAACTTGAATAATATCTCCTCTCTTAAAGATAGAAACCATAAGGGGACAGGACTCACCATGATATAATTCACCATGCACTTAACATGTGTGTCATATGCAGGACGTATCCTGGGGAAGGAACTTTTAGGATGCTTGCTGTGTATGCTACGATACAAAGTACATAGAATCGACTCCAGCAGTCAAGACGAGACCCCTCTCTCCTTGAGTTTAACGTCTTTTTCCTATTCTTTTTAACTGTCATCATGTGTATTAAGGCCCTCAACACCATGATTCAAGACAATGGTCAGCCATAGCATAATTACAATGATTTATAGTTGTGTTGCTGTGACAAGGGCTCATCCTATTGCTAGCCTGTCAAATATCCTGTGGACACACTCACACACACATGCACATACACATCAATACACATTTGGCCTTGCTTAGCTCCCAGGCATGTTTCATGATGGGTGTGGTGAGATTTTAGATGGCCTTCACCTTCCACTCATATGATGTTTATCAACAGGTTTATGAGTTTAGACATCTGGAGAGGGGCCCATGTTGAGCATGAGCATGTGGACAAGCATTCGTTATGGGGCCCAACGAATGAGCGCATCATCAGAGCATGTGCCCCAAGCATACCAAAAAAATGTATGTTCATGGAGAAAGATTGTTATTTTCACTTAGGGATTCTGGACTATAAGAAGTTTAGGTTCTGTAGACGGGTCTGCCATGTGCTGTAATTGTTCTATGGTTACCTTGCAAAGCAGGGCCCAATCGGATGTCCTCACCACGAGGCCCTCACAGCCTGAAGTGAAACTTAGGACTGTTTAAAATAAATTGTATATAGAAGCATTAAAGCCATGAGGTGAGCTGTCATAAGGTGTGGTTCAGATGATGAGCAGTTTAACGTACAAGACACAGCTTAATTACTACTTCCTGATTAATCAATAATAACAAGTGCACATGTGGTTGTACGCCACAAGCATACACTAAGTGGAGGGGTGAGGGGCCTGGTTCACATTTGTTTTGTACAAAACATTATTGAATGTAACAAGTTGGTGCCTTTTGTTTAGAGAGCACACAAGGCCAAGTGCACACATTGTTAAAATACAATGACCCTGAAATTCAACAATGGTCTATAATTGGGGCCTGGTGTCAAATATACTCAACAATGGTGCCTAATTTTACCCTTCACAGTGAAATTAAACAAAGAAAATAAACGTAGTCTTTCAAATTAGCTAAACAGAAAAACATATATTTGGCAACGGACTTTGGGCAATTAGGCCTATATTTTAATTAATTGACTCTGTCACATACCTCTGCGCTGCCCGACCGCAGACATGCCGCAAGCAACGGGAGCAGCTGAACCCAAACCCACGAGCTCATCTTGCTGCCCAGGCTGGATTCTCCGCGATAGACCAAGCATTTATGGAAACAGCACGAGTCTCTCCCCTCAGCACTAGGCGTGGGGACAGCGGCTCGCTCTGTGGAATTGGAACTCCTTGCCTTGCGAGTGGACGGACACCCACACTTGCCGTCTCAGCAAAGTATCCAGTGAATTAGCAATTGTAGCCTACTCAATGATTCGCTTGCCACACAAAACGTCCACCCAGTTCGAAATTCCACTGTCAGGGAACTAGGGGAGTAAGGCGACTTTTTTAATGATGATTTGGTCCATCTTGAATTGATGTGTTTAAATCCCCAAGGAACTGTTTGTGGTGTGTTCCAAACACAATAATCTCATGCAGTCGGGATGATAGTCTCAGATAGTTTGGTATCACAATTTAAAAATGTTTTAAGGCACCAGTCGAGTCATTAAAAGTCCAGGTGCGAAATTAAAACGCCCAATGTTATAGCCTATAGCTTTAAAATAAACATCTTACATTATCCTAAAAAATAATCAATATAATGAGAAAGAAAATCTTCAAACAATTTAAGTTACTTGTATATATCAGACAAAGCTTACAAACAAACAATATTCTAGACTAGATTAGTAAAATGTTATTTATACTACACATTAATACAGGCGAATGCTAGGTTATCCCTCGAGACATCAAAACTCTTCAAGTTGATTAAAATCCCTTTTTATTTTCCTTTTCCACGCGTTGTAGCCTACACGAGGTTATTCTCTCCTTATAACGCACGGTGCGCCTCTATATGAAGCGCAACACAAGTGTGGTACGTAGCCTACAATGGGAGTTTGCTGTCCGCTGCTTCGTCACAGGCTTATCAATATCCAAAGCTCTCTGTGGCACAGTGCGCGTTAGCCCTGTTCCCTCCTGATTACGCCTCTACCGCACTTGACGGGAGAGCAGATTTCCAAGAGTTTGTACAGTGTCTCTCTCGCCCCCTGAAGGCAGGGCCATCATCTACATAGAAAAGGACTGACTGGGCTACTGCCTCTTGAGGGAAAGGTCTTAAAGGTGAAGTCTCGTGTGAGTTATTGCAAGGGTTTATGTCTGCAACCATGTATTAAAAGCTGCACATTCACACAGAAATGTGTGTCATAGATCTGTCATTCTCATTGAAAGCAAGTCTAAGAAGCTAGACATCTGTTCTATGTGCCCTATTTATAAACTTTTCGTTCTTAAGTTTAGTTTTTGCATCTTTTACTTTCGGTTTTGTACACCAGCTACAAACTGCTGAAAATACAATCATTTTGGTTATGGAAAATATATTTCACAGCGGTTTAGATGGTACAAAGATTATCTACACTTCTTTACACTTGCTTTTTTTTTGTCACATAAACTGAAATTAGGTGAACTATTAGAATTTTAGCAACCAGAAAATGGCAGAGCGATTTCTACATATTTTTAATAGCCTATTATCACAGATGTTTGAAAGTACAATACACTGTAAAACAAATCCTGTAATTGTCACAGTGAATTACTGTATAATCAGCAGTAACTTACTTATAAACTGAATACAGTAGATTACAGTAAATTACATTGCATTGTGGGAAAAATGTATATGTCAGGGAAATATTTGTTGTATTTTCGAATATCACTGTAAAAATGCTGCATAAAACACAGTAGCAGTTCACTTACTGTATTTGTGAATATTCCAATAAAAATGCCACACTTAAAGCATACAGGCAACAAAATCAAAGCAAATCCTCTGAAGCAAGACAGAAAACGTTTTTGATAATTGTTATTATAAATGCAATATTTATTTTTAGTTTATTGGTACAAGTCCGGCAGACTAAATATCCTGAAGCTTCTGCACATGTGCAGATCATGTGTATGTTCTCTACTTTATGCGGAGAGAACAGGCTACTGAGGAGAATAATGCTTGTTTAATAAAGTCAGATCAAAGCTGAATCAATGTCTGCAAGATCACATAATGATACTATTCTACATTATACTTAGATTTTAGTCATTTAGCAGACGCTCTTATCCAGAGCGACTTACAGTAGTGAATGCATACATTTCATTAAAAAAAAATTTGATCCGCTACTGGTCCCCCGTGGGAATCAAACCCACAACCCTGGTGTTGTAAACACCATGCTCTACCAACTGAGCCACACGGGACCATAACAGAACAAAATATAATACCATAGTATAAGATTACTGTAAGACAAAACCACCACCTCATTCAATCGTGAAAGACAATTCTTCAAGTTTTACCATGAAACATCCCTGCAGAATCTGCATACCAATTATTTTATCTCAGTCAGTTTCATGGGGATATACACTACCGTTCAAAAGTTTGGGGTCACTTAGAAATGTCCTTGTTTTTGAAAGAAAAGCACATTTTTTGTCTATTAAAATAACATAAAATTGATCAGCAATACAGTGTAGACATTGTTAATGTTGTAAATGACTATTGTAGCTGGAAACGGCAGATTTTTTATGGAATATCTACAGAAGCGTACAAAGGCCCATTATCAGCAACCATCACTCCTGTGTTCCAATGACACGTTGTGTTAGCTAATCCAAGTTTATCATTTTAAAAGGCTAATTGATCATTAGAAAACCCTTTTGCAATTATGTTAGAACAGCTTAAAACCGTTGTTCTGATTAAAGAAGCAATAAAACTGTCCGGCGTTAGTCTAGTTGAGTAAATGGAGCATCAGCATTTGTGGGTTTGATTACAGGCTCAAAATGGCCAGAAACAAAGACCTTTCTTTTGAAACTCGTCAGTCTATTCTTGTTCTGAGAAAGGAAGGCTATTTCTTGCGAAAAATGGCCAAGAAGCTGAAAATCTCGTACACCGCTGTGTACTACTCCCTTCACAGAACAGTGCAAACTGGCTCTAACCAGAATAGAAAGAGGAGTGGGAGGCCCCGGTGCACAACTGAGCAAGAGGACAAGCACATTAGAGTGTCTAGTTTGAGAAACAGACGCCTCACAAGTCCTCAACTGGCAGCTTCATTAAATAGTATCCGCATAACACTACATTACATTACATTACATTTAAGTCATTTAGCAGACGCTCTTATCCAGAGTGACTTACAAATTGGTGCATTCACCTTATGATATCCAGTGGAACAACCACTTTACAATAGTGCATCTAAATCTTTTAAGGGGGGGGGGGGGGGGGGTAGAAGGATTACTTTATCCTATCCTAGGTATTCCTTAAAGAGGTGGGGTTTCAGGTGTCTCCGGAAGGTGGTGATTGACTCCGCTGTCCTGGCGTCGTGAGGGAGCTTGTTCCACCATTGGGGTGCCAGAGCAATGAACAGTTTTGACTGGGCTGAGCGGGAACTGTGCTTCCTCAGAGGTAGGGGGGCCAGCAGGCCAGAGGTGGATGAACGCAGTGCCCTTGTTTGGGTGTAGGGCCTGATCAGAGCCTGAAGGTATGGAGGTGCCGTTCCCTTCACAGCTCCGTAGGCAATCACCATGGTCTTGTAGCGGATGCGAGCTTCAACTGGAAGCCAGTGGAGAGAGCGGAGGAGCGGTAATAATACTAATACACTATTATTATTATGTGACTTGTTAAGCACAGTTTTACTCCTGAACTTATTTAAGCTTGCTATAACAAAGGGGTTGAATACGTATTGACTGAAGACATTTCAGTTTTTAATTTTGAATTAATTTGTCAAGTTAAAAACAAAACTCCACTTTGACATTATGGGCTAAAATTATGTGCTGTGTAGGCCAGTGACACAAAATCTACATTTAATTCATTTTAATTTCAGGCTGTAACACAACAAAATGTGGAAAAAGTCAAGGGGTTTTAAAACTTTCTGAAGGCACTGCATGTAATGTGTTGTCATGAAGAGTTTAATTTGAATGATAACATTCGCCTAGGAACTCACTTGGTGAAAGCCACAGGACAGAAAATGAAGGAATTAAAAAATCTGTTACTAACAATTACAGTCAAGGATGGTAACTCTACAATTCACTTGAAAGGCAAGGAACTCTGGGAAATAAGCAAATAAGGCCTTACAGTAAGAGTATTTGTTACTGTAAAATGACCAAAGTAGAATTATTGGCACTTTAAATATATTACAGTAACGGTATTGGTATTCTGTAAAATAGTATACCGTAAAAATAGTAACAGTATACCATAAAATACTGTACAGTAACATACTGTTCCTTTTTTTTACAGTAACTTACAAGTAACTGGCTGCCAGTAAGTTACTGTCAAATCAACAGGACATTTTTTACAGTGTAACATTCATTACATAAAAAAGTATAGTAGATATGCTTTCCTGGAATCTCAAAAGTTTCCCAGTAGCAGCAGGCATATGGAAAATAATTATATACAAAGTTGGGGTTTGTAAAGACAGATGCCTTAAATCTCAATGAATTCATGAATTGATTAATCCATGAATTTATTCATTCATTACATATTCACGAAATAGATGCTGAATTTACAATGACCATGTAATGAATAACCCACACTGACTTCAGAACAGAACAGAGATGAATAGGCTACCTCATAACGCAGTGCCCTTTCTTCCTCCATCTCACATGATGACAGGTCGTGATCGTGGTCCCTGTGTCCTTTACTCACATCGCCCCTAGCGAGAAAGTAGGCCTAAGAGGTGTATCTTAACACCACCAGAGCTATTCTCAGAAATTATGACCTTTCCTATCTGCTCATGTTTATGGAACATTTCTGGACAATACTGCCTGTGACTCATCAAACTTAAACTCACTTAGACTTGAACCCCAAAATAGTGAGCCAACATTATGGACTGGATGTAATGCGTACAAGTTGATTAGATTTGTTGATATGTCTCTATTACTACAAATTAAAACATGTCACATTTTTATAGTTTTTGTTTTTGTCTGTAGAAAGGGAAAGAAAAAAGAGGGGAGAAAAAGAAAAAGGAGAAAAGAGAGAGAAGAAGAAGTAACAGCCAAAAGAACTAGCTCCCCGAGTGAGCTTCAGCAACGGTGTTGAGAAACACCACATCACTTGTTAGCAGATAAGTATGTCATCAATGTAATAGGAAAATAATGTAGTGCTTTGCTGTAAATTGCCAGGGACAAAACCGCATACCGGTCAGGGAGGAAATGTTCATTGCTCACAGACAGAGAAGTGACTGTGTTTGGCATTTTACGCTGAGGCTCATAGAAGCTGTGTGGGTGTCAGAGGAATCGGTCAGTGAAACCGTTCAGTGAAACATTGTGGTTTTAAAGAGAGGACCAGAGGTCAAGTTTGGATGAGCCACTAAAATGTGTCAAGGCTGAACTCTATTCCCCTGTCCAGCCTCTTTCAGGCTCTCTGCCTTTATGGACATTTGCCCTCTTATCGCATCATGATCATTGACCTTAAACATGTGCTCAGGCCAAATTCATATGAGCTTTATTATATAATTATGATATATTTAAATTCAGTTTCATACAGTACGTAGGGAGTCACCTTACACTTCCTGAGAAAGAACGCATGCCAAACTCCAGACAGCACCACACTCCATAATTACAATGGAAACACACTCCATAATATGTGTTGCCTGCAGTTATGGCAAAAATCTCAATTTCCTTTGGAGGTTGCGTTAAAAGAATAAAGACTAGTTCCATAGTCCCTGCTGACCACACATGACCACCAGTAGGGCTGCAGCCAGAACGTGCCTAATTAGAGCCTGATGAATAATAGGATGCCATTGTTTCTGCTCGGACCGCAGTCGACGGTGGAAACTGAGCTGTTGAGCTATATATATATATTTAGTCCTATGTATGTAACGTTCACACATTTATCCAAGGCCACTGGCTGTATGGCATATCCATTATGAGTCAAGTCACTGGTGGAAGTATTAGTCATGATTATGACAGAATGAGAGAATGAGAGAGAGAGAGAGAGAGAGAGAGAGAGAGAGAGAGAGAGAGAGAGGAGAGAGAGAGAGCGGGAGAGAGAGAGAGAAAGAAGAGACAAGATAACAACGATAGTAATTGAATTACTGAATCATATCATACAGTAACAGCTGCAACATCTGTTAACATCTGTTTGTATAGACCATCTCGTCTGAGAGGGGGGACATGATCCTTTGACCCTCAAAAGTCTCAATCAGGGAAGAAGGTATTTGGGGGGGGGGGGGGGGGGGGGGTCAGAGTAGCGGTTTAAGAGGGGCTTGGGGGGACTGAAGTTGAGTAAGGGTCGAGGCCTATGTTAGGGCTGGAGGTAAGCGCAACACCAAAGGTTAATGGACCAGAATTAGGCAGCAGGACCGACCTTAACTCAACTCTGAACTGGCCCGAGGCTCCACTGCCAACACCAATCTACACCAACCTCCCCACTCTGACGGAAAAAAGTAAACAAACACAAAACAGGATAGCTTGTAATGCTTAGAAACATCA
This sequence comes from Salmo salar, assembly GCF_965601325.2. Classification (NCBI taxonomy): domain Eukaryota; kingdom Metazoa; phylum Chordata; class Actinopteri; order Salmoniformes; family Salmonidae; genus Salmo; species Salmo salar. Next base: position 56,706,476 of record NC_138293.1, read on the forward strand.
TATATAAACAGCTTCATATTTGTGTTTATATTAAGGACATTTATATTGAAGCGTTTTAATACAGTGCGCTAGCTAGTTAACCGCTCTAGGCCATGATGGGAAAAAACGGAATAAAAGTAAATACCAAGAGCAATGGAAAATTAGATCTGGAACCCTTGACCCCCTTTGGATCTGTGAAAAAGCCCTCAAATATTTTAGCGAGTGCTGTCATTTCTCAATGGCTGATAAAGCTCTCTCTGTTTGGAGGAAATGGGGGCTAGACAAGGCCAGTGTGTGTGAGTGTGCGAGGGTGTACATCATTGCGCATTTAATGTAGCTGAATGCCGTTCAATGATCTGCCTGTGTATAAAACTATCCATCTTATTAAAACGATCCATCGTTGTGTGTATGCGTGCATGAAACGTTCACCTTTCTGTTTTATATCTTATACGAGTACGTTATGTATCTGTATGTGGCAAGAGGTATAAGAATGTACTGTACATGTATGTTGGTATGAACGGTGTGTGTGTGTGTGTGTGTTTTGTAGGAATATGTGTGTCCATGCTCCACACAGTATGAATGTGATGTGGTTATTATTAAGTTGTCACTTCTGTAGAGGGTGATTTATGCCTCTCTCTCCACTTCATGGTTTTGATGTGAGTTGTTATGGTCGCAGGTGTCTCTGGGACGCGGGTAGATGTAGGATCCTCTGTTTGATCTGAGTGCTGGTCTTGTCTGTGGGGAAATCCCGCTCTCATCAGATGCATAATGTACCTGCTCCTCCCTTTCCATTTTCTATCTCTCCCTGGAAACCAAATACAGGTACACACTCCACTCAAGCTGCAAGACGAGAGGCTATAGTTTAAGATTTGTTAAAAACGGTTACTTTATATAGCAAGTGAAGGAGGATTGACACAGAAGTCATTATTCACCTTTTTTTGTGTGTGTGTGCAGTTTTGAGCCGGCTCATCAGGATTGTACAGTATGATTCTTCTCTGTATTGCCAGCATTGGAGTCATCTACTAAGTATTCTACTAAACCCTGGTCTACAGTTTATCTACTCCCCCTCACCTACAATGTTCCCCTCTTGAGAAATCAAAGCTACACCTGCACACACAGCAACTGATCCAGTGTTAAATCAAAACTGAGTGTTAAGTTTAACACTGGTCCAGTGTCTATATGGGTCCACACTTTTTATTGTTAAATTAACACACTGCTTAGTGTAAAGCTCAATTGCATATTTCCGATAGTGCCTGGCCTTTCGAGTGAGTTGTAAATTTAACACCATGACTGTATTTGTTGGTGACAAAGACATGATGGTTGCATTCATCCATTTTTAGTCCTGTGTCCTTCACCAAGTGATATCCTAAGTGAATCTGTTATCATTGAAATTGTATTATTTAATACAACAAAACACATATTTAATTAGACCTTCATTTGAGGGCCTAGTTTTACCCTAATATAGTTGCCTGAAACTCATGGTTTATAGGCAATATCAGGCCTGCAAGTCATATTATGCTGGCTTGCAAAGTGATGCGTAATTCCTATTGGAATCCAGCCAGAGTGGGGATATCCAACATTTGCAATTTGTATTCACCCGCAACCTGCATTCAGAATGACTGAATATATGAGACTACCTAAAGCATTTACAATAATTCCAGATTGGATTAGTTTAGAAAAATGTATGTTATTTATATTTGAGTAGCATACAATTAATTAATCGATCAATGTACATGCAAAAACATAGATATAGAAACAAACAATTTTAAAAATCAACCTGCAATAGACCATGCTGGGAAATGTGATAATGATTTATATTGGTTTAACACTTGTTATTAACTCCAACACTGGAGTTAATAACACCAATAAGTGTTAATTTAACACGTACAAAGTATCAGCAGCACCTGACCCCTTAAATATATTCATAAATGTGGACTACAATCCCGCTTCGGGATATCGCCTCATTCCATGTGTTACCTATATCCACATGGAAAGCTTTATATCTTGTCTATTCCATGCCTATTACAGGCCATATTTTCATTCTAGGTGATATCTGGCCTATTCCATGCTTATGCTGTTCCATCTTGCCCTTGATCCACGATCAGTCCAGCTCCAACTGACAGAATGTCTCAGTAGGGAGCCTTGTGGAACTCCACAGACTGATCTTCCATTAGTGCCTAGCCTGCTGATAACAGAGTATCAAATACACCAAGTGGATGGCAGGGAATCATTAGCTCCACCTTTATGCTAGCACCACCATTACCATTCACATGGCTCAGGTTCCCTTGCTGGATGGAGGAATGTAGCTATCTTCATAAAAATTAAAAACAAAAAATTATTCGGCTAGAGACAAAACCAATTCTTATGTGGAGACAATGCAAAGCAAACCAAGGACCCATCTTGGTTCATTGATTCACACTGAATTTTGATAGTGTAAGTTTCCACATAATAAAAGACCACAATGCATGATTATTTATCAAGATAAACCGATACCAAGATGTTATGTGAATTTTTTTTAACCTAGCAAACATGTTTTCTGTATAAGATGTGAGAAGATGGGCAGGTTGTCAATTGAACCCAAGCCAAAGCCTTATTTGCATCCAAGCAGAAATATTCAAGGACAGTCTAAAGCTCTTTAGGATAGTGCACAGATTACTTTGGCAGGCAACAGTCCGCATCTCGCCCCAGGTGACCATAACTTAACTAATGCTATAGATGAATGTGGTCTACATGCCTGATTCTTATGAAATAGACAAAATGCTCATATGATGAAGTATTACTGCACGGCAGCAGTAAGCAGACAACAGCAGAACTACAGTTTCTTCAGAAAGTATTTAGACCCCTTGACTTATTCTACATTTTGTTGTGTTACAGCCTGAATTCAAAATGGATTAACTCGATTTTTTTTCATACCCATCTACACACAATACCCCATAATGACAAAGTGAAAACAGGTTTTTATAATTTTTTGCTAATTTATTGAAAATGAAATACAGAAATACAGTGCCTTTGGAAAGTATTCAGACCCCTTGACTTTTTCCACATTTTGTTACGTTACAGCCTTATTCTAAAATGGATTGAATAAAAACATTTCCCTCAGCAATCTACACACAATGCCCCATATTGATAAAGTGAAAACAGGTTTGTAGACATTTTGGCACATTTATAAAAAAAACTAAAACAGAAATAACTTATTTATGTAAGTATTCAGACCCTTTTCTATGAGACTCGAAATTGAGCTCAGGTGCATCCTGTTTCCATTGATCATCCTTGAGATGTTTCTACAACTTGATTGGAGTCCACCTGTGGTAAATTCAATTGATTGGACATGATTTGGAAAGGCACACACCTGACTATATAAGGTCCCACAGTTGACAGTGCATGTCAGAGAAAAAACCATGAGGTCGAAGGAATTGTCCGAAGAACTCCGAAACAGGATTGTGTCAAGGCACAGATCTGGGGAAGGGTAACAAAAAATGTCTGCAGCATTGAAGGCCCCCAGGAACACAGTGGCCTCCATCATTCTTAAATGGAAGAAGTTTGGAGCTGGCTGCCCGGTCAAACTGAGCAATCGGGGGAGAAGGGCCTTGGTCAAGGAGCTGACCAAGAACTCGATGGTCACTCTGACAGAGCTCTAGAGTTCCTCTGTGGAGATGGGAGAACCTTCCAGAAGGACAACCATCTCTACAGAACTCCATCAATCAGGCCTTTATGGTAGAGTGGCCAGACAGAACCCACTCCTCAGTAAAAGGCACTTGACAGCCAGCTTGGAGTTTGCCAAAAGGCACCTAAAGACTCTCAGACCATGAGAAACAAGATTCTCTGGTGTGATGAAACCAATATTGAACTCTTTGGCCTGAATGCCAAGCATCACGTCTGGAGGAAACCTAGCACCATCCCTACAGTGAAGCATGGGGGTGGCAGCATCAACCTGTGGGGATGTTTTTCAGCGGCAGGGACTGGAAGACTAGTCAGGATCGAGCCAAAATGAACGGAGCAAAGTACAGAGAGATCCTTGATGAAAACCTGCTCCAGAGCGCTCAGGACCTCAGACTGGGGCGAAGGTTCACCTTCCAACAGGACAATGACCCTAATCACACAGCCAAGACAACGCAGGAGTAACTTCGGGACAAGTCTCTGAATGTCGTTGAGTGGCCCAGCCACAGCCCAGACTTGAACCCGATCGAACATCTCTGGAGAGACCTGAAAATAGCTGTGCTGCAACGCTCCCCATCCAACCTGACAGAACTTGAGATGATTGGCAGAGAAGAATGGGAGAAACTCCCCAAATACAGGTGTGCCACGTTTGTAGCGTCATACCCAAGAAGTCTTGAGGCTGTAATCGCTGTCAAAGGTGCTTCAACAAAGTACTGAGTAAAGGCTCTGAATACTTTTTATAAATTAGCAGAAAATTGTAAACCTGTTTTTGCTTTGTCATTATGGGGTATTGTGTGTAGATTGATGAGGGAATATTTTTTTTTTTTTTTAATAAGGCTGTAACGAAACAAAATGTGGAAAAATGCAGTCAATACATGTTAGTATCACCTTTGGCAGCGATTACAGCTAAGTCATTCTGGGTGTGTCTCTAAGAGCTTTGCACACCTGGATTGTACAATATTTGCACATTATTCTTTCAAAAATTATTCTAGCTCTGTCAAGTTGGTTGTTGATCATTGCTAGACAGCCATTTTCAAGTCTTGACATACAGTTGAAGTCGGAAGTTTACATACACTTAGGTTGGAGTCATTAAAACTAGTTTTTCAACCACTCCAGAAATTTCTTGTTAATAAACTATACTTTTGGCAAGTCGGTTAGGACATCTACTTTGTGCATGACACAAGTAATTCTTCCAACAATTGTTTACAGACAGATTATTTCACTTATAATTCACAATTCCAGTGGGTCAGAAGTTCACATACACTAAGTTGACTGTGCCTTTAAAAAGCTTGGGGAAATGATGTCATGGCTTTAGAATCTTCTGATAGGCTAATTGACATCATTTGAGTCAATTGGAGGTGCACCTGTGGATGTATTTCAAGGCCTACCTTCAAACTCAGTGCCTCTTTGCTTGACATCATGGGAAAACCAAAAGAAATCAGCCAAGACCTCAGAAAAACAAATTGTAGATCTCCACAAGTCTGGTTCATCCTTGGGAGCAATTTCCAAACGCTTGAAGGTACCACGTTCATCTGTACAAACAACAGTACACAAGTAGAAACACCATGGGTCCACACAGCTGTCATACCGCTCAGGAGGGAGACGCGTTCTGTCTCCTAGAGATGAACGTACTTTGGTGCGAAAAGTGCAAATCAATCCCAGAACAACAGCAAATGACCTTGTGAAGATGCTGGAGGAAACAGGTATAAAAGTATCTATATCCACAGTAAAACAAGTCCTATATCGACTTAACTTGAAAGGCTGCTCAGCAAGGAAGATGCCACTGCTCCAAAACCACCATAAAAAAGACAGACTACAGTTTGCAACTGCACATGGGGACAAAGATCATACTTTTTGGAGAAATGTTCTCTGGTCTGTTGAAACAAAAATAGAACTGTTTGGCCATAATGACCATCGTTATGTTTGGAGGAAAAAGGGGGAGGGTTGCAAGCCGAAGAACACCAACTCAACCGTGAAGCACGGGGGTGGCAGCATCATGTTGTGGGGGTGCTTTGCTGCAGGAGAGACTAGTGCACTTCACAAAAAAGATGGCATCATGAGAGGGAAAATTGTGTGGATATATTGAAGCAACATCTCAAGACATCATTCAGGAAGTTAAAGCTTGGTTGCAAATGGGTCTTCCATGAACAATGACCCCAAGCATACTTCCAAAGTTGTGGCAAAATGGCTTAAGGACAACAAAGTCAAGGTATTGCAGTGGCCATCACAAAGCCCTGACCTCAAGCCCATAGAAAATTTGTGGGCAGAACTGAAAAAGCTTGTGCGAGCAAGAAGACCTACAAACCTGACTCAGTTACACCAGCTCTGTCAGGAGGAATGGGACAAATTTCACCCAACTTATTGTGAGAAGCTTGTGGAAGGCTACCCAAAACATGTAACCCAAGTTAAACAATTTAAAGGCAATGCTACCAAATACAAATTCAGTGTATGTAAACTTCTGACCCACTGGGAATGTGATGAAAGAAATGAAAGCTAAAATAAATAATTCTCTCTACTATTATTCTGACATTTCACATTCTTAAAATAAAGTGGTGATCCTAACTGACCTAAGACAGTGAATTTTTACTCTGATTAAATATCAGGAATTGTGGAAAACTGAGTTTAAATATATTTGGCTAAGGTGTATGTAAACTTCCAACTTCAACTGTCGATTTTGAAGCCGATTTTAAGTCAAAACTGTAATAAGGCCACTCAAGAACATTCAATGTCGTCTTGGTAAGCAACTCCAGTGTATGGCCTTGTATTTTAGGTTATTGTCCTGCTGAAAGGTGAATTTGTCTCCCAGTGTCTGTTGGAAAGCAGACTGAACCAGGTTTTCCTCTAGGATTTTGCCAATGCACTTGCTCTCTTCCGTTCCTTTTTATCTTAAACAACTCCCTAGTCCTTGCCGATGACAAGCATTACCATAACATGATTAAGCCACCAATATGTTTGAAAATGTGAAGAGTGGTACTCAGTGATGTGTTGCGTTGAATTTGCCCCAAACATAATGCTTTGTATTCAGGACATGAAGGTAATTTGTTTGCCACATTTTTTTCAGCTTTAATTTAGTGCCTTATTGCAAACAGGATGCATTTTGTATAGGCTTCCTTCTTTTCTTTCACTTTGTCATTTAGGTTAGTATTGTGGTCATTTAGGTTAGTATTGTGGTCATTTAGGTTAGTATTGTGGAGTAACTACAATGTTGTTGATCCATCCTCAGTTTTCTCCTATCACAGCCATTCATCTCTGTAACTGTTTTAAAGTCACCTTTGGTCTCATGATGAAATCCCTGAGCGGTTTCCTTCCTATCCGGCAACTGAGTAAGGAAGGATGCCTGTATCTTTGTAGTGACTATGTTTGTTGATACACCACCCAAAGTGTAATTAATAACTTCACCATGCTCAAAGGGATATTCAGTGTCTGCTTTTTAAATGTTTATCCATCTACTTATAGGTGCCCTTCTTTGCGAGGCATTGGAAAACCTTACTGGTCTTTGTGGTTGAATCTGTGTTTGAAATACACTGTTCGGGCTGAAGAACCTTACAGATAATTGAGTTACAGAGATGAGGTAGTCACTCAAAAATCATGTTAAACACTATTATTACACAGTGTGCTATTATTATGTGACTTGTTAAGTACATTTTTACTTCTGAACTTATTTAGGTTTGCCATAACAAAGGGGTTCTATTAATTTGTCAAAATGTCTCAAAACATTATTCCACTTTGACATTATGGGGTATTGTATGTATGCCAGTGACACAAAATCTAAACGTTATCCATTTTAAATTCATGCTGTAACACAACAAAATGTGGAAAAGTCAAGGGGTGTGAATACTTTCTGAAGGCGCTGTATATGTTTTCAGTCTCTACAGAGGCCTTGGCAAACGGAACTTTACATTATGGTGACTTCAATTGTCCATGATTTGTCCATTTACATTCAACATGGATGCACCTAAAAGTACTGGAGTTCAGAAATGTTTAGCATTACTACAGTAAATAGCAAAACACTCAGATACTATTTGTGCTTTAAAAAGCACCAGTAAATGATTTCACGGTGTCTGCCAGTCATTAATTTGACTGAGTATGTTCTCCTGGTCAGCGATAGAGAGGTGAAGTTTCTGTGTGTGCTGATGTGAAGAGTGTGACGGAGCAGGTAGACTACAGAGTTAATGCGGCACACATTACATTCTTGATGGCCCAGGTAGTCATGTTTCAGCAGAACACTGTAAAGTAGTCACAAGAGAACGACTGAGTCTAGGAGAGGGAGTGAGAGATGGAGAGAGTGAGAAAGAAAGAGAGCGAGAGAGAGAGAGAGTGAGAGAGGGGGAGGGAGAGAGAGAGAGAGAGAGAGGGGAAGGGAGGGAGAGAGAGAGAGAGATCAAGAGAGGGAGCGAGTGAGTGAATGAGTGACAGAGAGGCATTACTGGAATGTACTGTGTCTGTAGTAATACATAGAGGAGAAGGAGTGAAGGATTGACAAGGAGAAGGAGTGAAGGACAAACAGAACATGCTAAAAGAGAGGGATAATAAGAACTAAAAAAAGACGAAGAGAGAGACAGCAAAGGATATATTTGGAGAAATGAGACACAAACTCACACAGATGTTCACAGACCTGAAGGTATGCATGCTGTTTCAACACATAGTCAAAGTCTCCCCTTTCCAAAGGCGTTATTCTGGCTACGAGCCAAGAATCAAGCTCCTCTAACATTTGCAGGTTTAGCTGCCCAAAGTAATTTACAACTTTATAATCTCCTGAACGTTTTTCTATCTTCATGCCTCCCTGTACGCTGGCTAATGTAAATTACATTTTTCCAAGCTACGTGTATGTCTGCACTATGGTCCTGTAGTTTTGCACGTGCCAACACTCTACCCATCATCCATTAAACTGATTATTGGATCCTTAGGTCATTTGTGAGGAAATGATGCCAATACTTGTTATCCACTTTGCCAAAAACATGCCCTGACTGTGTTTTGGCACACATTTGCTTGCTCAACATATTAAGCCTCAATGATCTGCAGGGTAAATGCCAGGCATGCCTGTCTCAGGATGTCAACATTCTCTGTTTGCTAATGATGTCTACTTTTCTCTCTATACTGATGTCAACACTGGTTTGAGATTAGATCATGCCTTACTAAGGACTGTCATTGAATCTATGCCATAGGGACAGGTATTGGGTCTCTAAATACAGAATTATACAGAAATAGAGAACCACAACAATCTAAATATGTTATGTTGTACACATATCAGCCCTCCTTTGACTGCCTGTCCTCAGTACTTGCACTTGTATACAGTATATTCTCTGACTGCCTATTCTCCCTATCCTGGTTGAGAGGGGGGCTTCCACAATGTACTACAGTATATTAATATCCTATACAGGTCTCTGCCTCAGACTTTTCCTTTGACAGGAAACCCATTACCTCACTACACAATGTTGGAGGGATTTTGTTTGAGAAATGGGAGGGGGGCTCCCATTTCTCAAACAAAATCCCTCCAACATTATTTCAACCCACCATGAACCTCCTTTCAACATTCCCTAAATCTCCACTCAACTTCCCATCAACCTCCTCCCAACCTTCTCCCAAATTACGATCAACCTTCACCCAACCTCCCAGGTCTGAGCAACATACAGGCGTCAGAGATAAGCACAAACCTCAGTAAATGTAAATGTACATCAAAACTAGCCAAACAGAACAAGGGAGAGAGTGTGGAGAGGAGAGCAGGAGACAGCCAGACTGGGAGGGACCGTCACATCCACCACAGAAATAGAAACGGGGAGGGTCACAGGTGTGTACTCTACTGGTCAGTCTGAAGGCTCTTCCCTTACCCCCCCCCCCCCCCCCCCCCACCTCACCGCTGTCCTTCCTGTTTAGAGTGCAGCTTCCTGATGACGCTGTCAGAGTGTCATATTCCCTCATCTGGTATTGCTCTCAGATGAAAGATCACTGTAAGACAGGAGGTCTAGGCACAGAAATATGATTATTAGAACGGACGTTCTCACTTGAGTCAATGTTCTGTGCTGTAGCGGTAATACTATTTCTATTGGTCTAGATTCCTGGAGGCTGGGTCTGTGATTACATTCAAACCAATATCAAACTGAAAGCCTACCAAGTTTCAACAAATTGTTCATTTTCATTTAGCATTATAATCATATGCATTCTCGCAGGACAAGATGAATGTTGTGTTTTTATTTCTCGCTGAAAAGTGGGTTTTTATTGTTTTTATTGTTCAAGTCCAAAGCACTTTATTGGTTGTTACATGGTTGTATGCATTTACAACTAAGCCTCCCAGTTGGCGCAGTGGCCTAAGGCACGGCATCTCAGTGCAAGAGGTGTCACTACAGTCCCTGGTTTCAATCCAGTCTGTATCACATCTGGCCGAGATTGAGAGTCCCATAGGGCGGCGCACAACTGGCCCAGCGTCGTCCGGGGTAGGCCGTCATTGTAAATAACAATTTGTTCTTAACTGACTTGCGTAGTTAAATAAAGGTTCCATTTATTATAGTGCATGGTCAAGTTCAGGTGAGAAACAAGGAACGTGGACACATTAAGAGAGTAAGGAACACAACATGTAGAACGTTGAAAAACAGAGATAATTAATTTGTCCCAATGCCTAACCCAAAACCTTTATAGTGTTGCCATGCAGCTGCACAACCAAAGTGAAAATCCTTATAGGATCTCATAAATTAAAGACGTCAGATCAACTGGGATTCTTGGAAGACATTTATACACAGCAAATCACATCTGCACTCACGTCAACACACGCACACGTACTGTGTACATACACACCATGCAAACACACAGTGGAGGAGGTGCTGCTGACTGGTTCACCTCAGGACCCAACAATCAAAGCAAATAATCAGACAGGCCCAGACAGCACTGAGCCACGGCGGAATAATCACAAAAGACAAAAAGCAGTAACCGCATCCGAATATCTACCACATTTATACGCCTGTGTCTATATACACCTCCTCAGAATACAGTTGAAGTCGGAAGTTTACATACACCTTAGCCAAATACATCTAAACTCAGTTTTTCACAATTCCTGAAATGTAATCCTAGTAAAAATTCCCCGTCTTGTGCCAGTTAGGATCACCACTTTATTTTAAGACTGTGAAATGTCAGAATAATAGTAGAGAGAATTATTTCATTCAGCTTTCATTTCTTTCATCACATTCCCAGTGGGTCAGAAGTTTGCATACACTCAATTAGTATTTGGTAGCATTGCCTTTAAATTGTTTAACTTGGGTCAAATGTTTTGGGTAGCCTTCCACAAGCTTCCCACAATAAGTTGGGTGAAATTTGTCCCATTCCTCCTGACAGAGCTGGTGTAACTGAGTCAGGTTTGTAGGCCTCCTTACTCGCATGCGCTTTTTCAGTTCTGCCCACAAATTTTCTAAAAGATTGAGGTCAGGGCTTTGTAATGGCCACTCCAATACCTTGACTTTGTTGTCCTTAAGCCATTTTGACACAACTTTGGAAGTATGCTTGGGGTCAATGTCCATTTGGAAGACCCATTTGCGACCAAGCTTTAATTTCCAGACTGATGTCTTGAGATGTTGCTTCAATATATCCACACAATTTTCCCTCCTCATGATGCCATCTTTTTTGTGAAGTGCACTAGTCCCTCCTGCAGCAAAGCACCCCCACAACATGATGCTGCCACCCCCGTGCTTCATGGTTGGGATGGTGTTCTTCGGCTTGCAAGCCTCCCCCTTTTTCCTCCAAACATAACGATGGTCATTATGGCCAAACAGTTCTATTTTTGTTTCATCAGATCAAAAGTACGATCTTTGTCCCCATGTGCTGTTGCAAACCGTAGTCTGGCTTTTTTATGGTGGTTTTGGAGCGGTGGCTTCTTCCTTGCTGAGCGGCCTTTCCGGTTATTCGATATAGGACTCGTTTTACTGTGGCTATAGAAACTTTTCTACCTGTTTCCTCCAGCATCTTCACAAGGTCCTTTGCTGTTGTTCTGGGATTGATTTGCACCTTCCGCACAAATTGTACGTTCATCTCTAGGAGACAGAACGTGTCTCCTTCCTGAGGTGTAGGACGGCTGCGTGGTCCCATGGTGTTTATACCTGCGTCCTATTGTGTGTACAGATGAACATGGTACCTTCAGGCATTTGGAAATTGTTCCCAAGGATGAACCAGACTTGTGGAGATTTACAAATGTTTTTCTGAGGCCAACTAGCCTATCAGAAGATTCTAAAGCCATTACATAATTTTCTGGAATTTTCCAAGCTGTTTAAAGGCACAGTCAACCTAGTGTATGTAAACTTCTGACCCACTGGAATTGTGATTCAGTGAGTTATAAGTGAAATAATCTGTCTGTAAACAATTGTTGGAAACATTACTTGTGTCACGCACAAAGTAGATGTCCTAACCGACTTGCCAAAGCTATAGTTTGTTAACAAGAAATTTGGGGAGTGGTTGAAAAACGAGTTTTAATGACTCCAACCTAAGTGTATGTAAACTTCCGGCTTCAACTGTATAGAAGTGAAATGATCATTTATTAAATAGTTTGGAGAAGACAGCTGCCGGTAAAGAATGATGATGATCATTGAGTGAGGTCCAAGGGCAAGCCAGACCTGGGTTGAAATAGTATTCAAAATCGTTCAAATACTTTGTATTTTGGTTGAGCCTGCCTGGAGTGCCTGGAGTGCAGATGCCACAGAGTCCCTGTGTTTGGACCTGTGGAGCTATTCCACTGGTCCCATTGCACTAAGATTAATCAAGGGCATCTTAAGTGGTTGAAAGCAAACACTTACACACAACACAGGTGTCTACACTGTAAAACTGTGACCTCCCTGCCTAGAGCAGAGGAGTGGTAAAGAAGCAAGAGGAGGAAGAACCCCATCAAATAAAACACATAATGGTTTACCAGCGAGGGTAGGAAATGAGAGGGTAGGAGTGAGCGTTAGCAGTTAAAGAGGGAGAGAGGGAAAGAGAGAGAGAAAGAGGGAAAATCCACATTTCACCTCTCTAAGGATGAGAAGGAGAGGGTGTGCCGCCTGTTCGGTGTGAAGCCAAAAGGCTTGACTACATTCCTAGTCTGCTGCTCTCCTCTCCTGCGGGGCTTTTCATTGGGTTGTCCCCTCCTGGTACTCCAAATACAATGAAATTTGTGTCGGAAAACAATGCGAGCTCTCGGCGCAGTGGAAAGAAAGGTTTGGAGTGGCCTACTTTGACAGGGTAGCAGAGAACTGTGTCAAGGATGTGATGCCTGACTGCATGCACAACAGAGCAGGGGACTGACTAAGTTTTATAACGTGTGGCCTTACTATTTAACCTCGGATCTGAAAGTTTCTTCATTCACACTGGTAGCACCTCACCATGAAGTTAGCTGTCAATGCAACACCATGGCAAATTCACCTTGTGCACTTTGCTAGCCCGTACAAACAGCAACATTTGTGAAGTCTACATTTTCAGGTTGGTGTTATGGGTTCATGAATCAACACAGGCATGATGGGCTTGGTTCCAAATTGACCTTTGACGATAGTCAAATCAACACGTTTGAACTAAAGGTTATGAGACAAGAACTCTTTCCATCGTTGGTCTGCTTTCATACAGTACAGAGCAGCCATATCCTGCCCCGCCCTTCCTCGCTACTCAGAGCACCACATGGCTTTCACATCAGCTCTCCTCTCACCTCTTCCTCTCGCCTCTTCTCCTTCAGCTTCCTCTCCTGTGTTTGTTTGTCCTCCGTTCAGGTCCCAGGTGTTTTCCTCCCCTGGCTCAGGATCTGCGTTCTGTAGCGGAAAGAGTTGGTCATCCACTCTGACTCCCACTCTGACTCAGGTACCAGTGGTTTCCCTCCCTCTCCCTCGCTCCTCATCTCCTCCTTTACCGCCGTGGTCCTACTCTCCCGACCCGGGATCCTGCTCCCGGCTCCCTCCCTCTTTCTCCGGCATCCAACAATAACACAACAAACTCCACTTCCTGTCTGAACGGGAACAATAGTAGGATAGCTTTGATGGCGTGTGGTAGGTTGTTGTACTGTAGGTGCTGGCTTATCAACCCTGAAATCACAACCTGAGTCACAGATCTGGAGTCAAACTGAATCTTGGTTGTTCTTAATATCCTTGAAATAAATCGTTTTTTTTTTTCATATGGTGTGGTCCTTTTAGTGTAGCAGACACTTACAGTATATTCAGTCAACACGTATATTCAGTATATAAGGGATGAAACCCACGACTGCTCCAACCAACTGTGCCCTAACAACAGCTGTACAGATGAGTTGTGTATGTGTTATGACACAAACCCCAGCGAAGTTGAAAGAGGTATATGTGTTATGACACAGACAGCAGCTGGACAGGTGAGGCAGAAGGCAGAGGTAGTCATTATTAAATGCATCAGGAGACTTCTGTGTAAACACTGAATAGAGCATCAGCTCTCTCCCTCTGCCATATGGTGCCTTCAGTCCCCAGCCTTCAGTCCCACTAGCACAAAGAGCCTGGACATTACCTCTCCTGTACTTTACCTGATAAAACAGCTATGTGTGTCTGAAATGGCACCCTATTCCCTATGTAGTGCACCACTTTTGTACAGAGCCCTATGGGCCATGGTAAGAAGTAGTGCACTATATAGGGAACAGGGTGCCATTTTGGCCACAGCTCCTGGACAGCCAGCGGACTGAGTTCACTCACAGAGCCTCTCTGATGTGTTAGTCATAAACATCTTTCTTTCCCTCCCTCCCTCCCTCCCTCTCTCTCTCCCTCCTCTTCCTCTGTCTCATTCTCTCCATCTATCAATGCCTCCATTTATTCGATTAGGCCCGAGTCCTCCCGGGGTCATCCTTGTGTTAGGATTCCGAGTTGCCCGTGGCAACAATTTGATCATCACGCCTCCACACCAAGTCCCTGTCCCTTTTGTCCACACATACAGCGGACGGACGGAGGGAGTGGTGGTTTCGAGGGGTGTGTGGGAAGGTTAGAGAGGAAGGCGATGACTCATGCCACATACCACCCTGCGGGGCACAACAGCACCCCCTGTTGATGGGCAGGGGAAACCCCGTGGCGTGGGTGTATTGTCTCTTGAGAGTGGAGTGCAGACATGACATCACATAACAGGATCTCTCCCACTCACCTCTTTGGTTTATGTGGAGGAGGGTGGGTCGGGGCACAGGTGGATACTAGAGTGTTCTTTCTTTATACTCGTTATACAACCTGCTGTTCTGTGATGTGGCTGCATGTCTTGACAAAGTCATAATCATAATTGAATGACTATTATCCTTTCCATGTGTTACTATGCGCCTACTTGTTGTTTTGTTATTTTTGCCATGCGTAACACGTCTGTTAGGAAATTACGTCATCCCTCAGTATCACCGTCTGGGTCCTCATACAGGAAGCAGAGTGTTTACTGAGTTATGACAACGACGGATCATCTTGTCAAAAGGTAGACCTCTGGTCTCGTCTGGAACACGTGTTAAGTGAGTGTGAGTGCCCTCTCTGCCTTCACACTAGCCCTGTCCTGTGTTCCCTTAAACACACACACATCCACACGCATGTGCGCACACACACACACACACGAACACATGCCAGCACGCACGCGCATACACATACACACACACCAAGACACACACACACTCACAACGTGGCAGGGAGAGGAAACTGCAACACAATGATAAGGTCTCAGAACACAATGGGTCCAGCAGAGCTCACACAGAGCCAGGACCAGTTTAGATCTGAAAGGTCAACAAGCCTCTCCAGGCTTTCATTCGGTTCCCGCCGTTCTTATGGTTAACGTTCTAATGATTACGCTGATGGTCTTTATTTTGTAAATGTGGAACCATCCGGAAATACCGATGAAATATGAAAATGCAGGCCAGAAAAAAAAGAAAAAAAGAGAGAAGGCGAATGTGTTTGACGTCAAGCTTCCCATGGCCTGGGAGTTTTTCAGCTCTGTGGCTGCTGCTGTTGGGATTGCTGGTGAGCTGCCAGGTTAACAGCCCTTAGTCCTTTTGTCTTTGTCTGGGCAGCTAACGGAACAATGCCCATCCCTGGACAATGCATGGGCCAGTTTTGGAGGTTAGGGTTGTGTTTTATGAGTTTTCCAGTATTCAGACTGAATACAGCACCGTAGAATGTCTCGTGTGGTGATGCTGAATGTCAGGAGAAGGTAATGAATTGTGTCCATATTTTCCCCTCAGATGTTTTAGAGTAGCTACAGTGTATTACAAAATCCAACTTTTTTTTCTCCAAGGCTTATTTAAAGATAATATATGGCGCGTTTGCCTCTGGTGGTGATCTTGAGCCGAAAAGGGGCGCCGAAATAGAGACAAATGTTGACTACGGAGTGAAACATTCCCTTTAGGTTAGTCATGAATCAACCTATAGACAGAGCACAGAGACAGGACCCGTCTTAACTTCAGTAAGACCGGATCAAGAAAGACAGCAATTCTTCCCAACAACAGTGGCTATGTAGCAGCATCTGTCTGATCTATCCTCAAAGGAGAGGGGAGCAGGAGCAGGTCAGCCCACCCAAACGTCATCCCCGGTTGTTACATAAGCCAGCACTGTATTCTATTTTCCATTATGGCACCTATACCACGGACATTCTTCATCCGGAACACTCCCAACGTGGCGGAAAGGTCACGGTTAAAAAAAAAAAAAAGGTATTGTCGCTGACCGATGGCATCACGCAAAGGTTAGCATGGAGAGATGATGACTTTGGGTGCATTTTTGGAGGCTGTTTACCCCCCTGATGTTATGTCTGTGATTCATGAATTATGTTTTATCTGCAGTGAATGGATTGCACTCATTTATCAATACCATTATACAGGTTCAACTTTAACCTGTACCATATGGACAAAAGGCCATTGTCGACCCTTACGTCTCAATCATCAGTTATCTGTAATTAAAGGATAACTGCAATAGAATTTGTAAAACTACCCTCCATGTTAGTTTGAAACGTTCCAGTTCCATGAAGACAGCATTCTTTAGAACGGCTGCAATTTCATATTGTACACAAAGACAGTGTGCAGTGCATCACAATAAAAAGTTCAGAAGAACAAATATAACCCCAACTATAACGGTTGGTTATGAGTTCATCATCGTTTCGTTTTTTTTTTTTAAGTAACCTTTTGATGAGCTTCAGAAAACGACTGATCCTAGACTCTTACTCCTGCTGCTCCTCGGAGGCTGAAATCCGACCTAAAGGCAGAGACGCTCTTTCTTGGAGCCTCTTTAGTTGTAATTACATGGTGATAAGACGACAACAATGACACATTGCCAGAAAAATTAAGGAAGAACCGTGGAGGAGATAAAGTGTTAGCTCCACTCTTGCTCATTTCTACTTCCTTTCTCTCTCTCTCGCGCTCTCTTTCTCTCGCTCATACGCTCACACGCACACACTCACACACTCTCAAACGTCTGTCTCATCAAGCTTCTCATTAGATCAAACGACTGTCTTTGTGTGAACTACTGTGAGGTGTGGAATTCAGCCTCTGTTTGACTGTCAGCTTGTCACAACAGAGCTAAATCAAGACTGAGACGGAGAGGGATGATTTGACGGAATGAGAAGACAAAGGAGAACATATGCTCGAGAGAAACTGATGCAGTATTGTTAGCTGACCAGAGCAAAGACGATACCCACTGGGCACGTCAATTCAATGTCTATTGCACTGTGGTTCAATGTAATTTCATTGAAATGACCTGGAAACAACGTTGATTCAACCAGTGTTTGAGATACACAAAGTGGGCATGAAGGTTTGCACAGAATATAGGATTATTATTGCTCATTGATAGGTTAAATTGTCGGTCTTTCTTAATCCTGGTCCTTTATTTTCCCCCGGCACTACACACCTGAATCCACTAATCAAAGGTTGGATGATGAGTTGATTAGTGGAATCAGGTGTGTAGTACTAAGGCAAAAACTAAAATGTGCACCCATTTGGGCCCCCACGACCAGGACTAACAAACTGGGTTAAAAACTTCCCCAGGTGTTGGAAAGATTTGTCGATCTATTTACGCCTGCAAAATATCTGTGCCTCTCAATACCGCACATTGGCAGTGGGTTGTGGGATGAGAAGGAGAGGGGACAGATGGCAGAGAGATGGATGGGAGAGGTACATTGTCCAAATAGCAAGGTTGGCAAGAAGACAAGGCAGTGAAGGAGTGAAGGACACAGAACGTGGACTTCAATACAGGACTCAGGGATGGACATGTGAATAGCAGTGTCAGAGAAGAGAATCAGGCCAATATAAAGGAACAAGCACATTCATTGTCTCTCCATTACTCTCGCCTTCCACTCTCCTCCTAATGCGTCAGTGTGCCCCGTGTGTATGTATGTGTTAAAACACACTACAAGAAGGGGGAAGTTCTGCATTGTCTAAGTTCTCCATTCAGTCAGCTCTCCACCACCATCATCAGCCTACCCCCTTTCCCCTCACTCCCTGTCTAGTGCATATTAACAATAGTCTATTCTGTGGCATCCCGTGCAAGAAGGGACACACCCAACCCAAGGCCGGGCTGCAGGGAGAGACATTTGGGAGGTGGCCAGTCATCAGGGACAGTGGCTCGATTCTCATCTGGGAGCGTGGAGGTGGTCTGTCTTAACTGTCCCATGCTAATTGTCATGGTGAGTGAGTGAGTGAGTGAGTGAGTGACAGACAGAATGTGTGTGTGTTTTTGCGTATGTGTCATTGTTATGTTTCAGTCTGTTCATATCAGCCCAGTAGATCTTATAGCATGGGCCATTTTTGTCTACTCTGGGTTATTGTCTCACTGTGAAGTGACTTGGTCTCGCTCTCTCTCTCTCTCAATCCCTCCCTTTCTCTGTTTTTGTACATTTCATGGGCCCCGTGTCCAGCAGCTAGTGCCGATTGGGCCGCTGACCCAAAAAAGTCCCCACCCGCGTTACATAGAATCACAATGCACCCCATTACAGTGGGGGACAGACCAGACAGAAGGTCACTCCTTCGCCCTCATGCTCCGACACGACAATCTCCCTCCCTAACTGCACAGCCCACTGTCTTTTGAGCCAGACTTCCTCCATTGTCACATACACAAATATACAGTTTCTGAGTGGCTGGGTCTGCACACTAGTGCAATTATATAATTGTCGCGCGCGGGGGGGGGGGAAGAAAGAGACGAGAGCTTTTGTGTGCCGATGGATGGAATGTGGTGCGCTTGGCATTTTTCTGCAAAAGGGCAGCTTTCTGGAACCTTGTGCCAAGGAGAGGAGGGTGAGATCACAGCTGGTGGTGCCCACTCTGTATCTCTCTCTCTTTTCCTCTCCAACCCCCCCCATTCCATTTTCTCTCTCATTCTCTTTATATATACAATATATCCCTCTATCTGTCCCGGAGAATTCCAGGTTCGTGCCGCTGCTCTTGGACAGACGTGGCCTTTCGCTGGGTCTTGAACAGGATTTTGGGAGTCAGAAGATAAGGGTTAGGGCACAGTGTGAGACCATGGTCCGAGGGCCTGGGGCGAGTGCTCTGTTCTGCGATAGTGGAGCAGAGCTATTGTTGCTGGTCAAGAGCTGTTAGTGGGATAAGAGCAATTTGAGCCGAGGCAGGTGTTTATTGAGATTACAGTAGGCTGCAGCACGGCGTCCTTTTGAATCAAAGTCAAGACTAACAAATCAGGCGTTTCGTCCACCGTTCTCTTTTAGTGGAAGAGAATGTCTCACTCTCAACCATTAAAAGATTTTCATCGATGACCTCACTGTATTTGACTCTAATTTTTTTAATTAGGTTCATTAGCTTTATCAGGGGCCTCCTTTGCCATTCAATGAAAACACCTGGACTAGTTTAGGAATTCCCCCTCATTAGATGCACCGTACGCAATTTCAATCCCATTTAGTGAACATATCTAGTAATCTATGATACTTAATCCAAGTTATGTTCCCACTCTACTTACAATGTTTCACAGTATTAGACCTGCAGTGCTCCAATGTCTTACTTAGAACACTATAAACAAAAAACTAAGTTTGAAACAAAACCAAAAAAAACGGGTACTTGGGGAAAATTCCCATAGAATTCCAGCATGTCTGATCCCCTCGCCTCTCGTCAAAGGCCCCCTCTAGAGATCACACAGCGCGGAGTATGTGAAAGAATGCTAAGGGGACGGGGGAAAGGAGCTAGGGGGCTTGAGATTCCCATCTAAAACCCATTACTCCGTACTAAAATGGGCGCCACAGATATTTTATAGCGGCAGTAAAAGTTATGAAACACAAAGAAGTAGAATCAATGGTAATTTAATATCAACATCTTGTCCATACAGACTGAATTGGTTAAAAGTGGAGATGAGCCAAGGACCCCTCCCATCTCTATGGCTGGCCCTATAAGCAGCCAAGTTACTCAGTTCATCTTAAAATACCCCTAACAAATTGTTGTGAATGCAAAATATCTGGCCCGATCAGCGGTATCTTCCAAAATGTTTTGGCATGTCACCAGAACAACATTTTCCCATCAGTATGATAATGCGATGTGGCTCCGTGTTGCTCCAGAGAACATCTATGGAGTGGAGTAGAAGGCGCTAAACTAACATTAGAAGAGCCTAAAATCATGAGAGCATTTGAAGGGGATAGGCGCAACTCTTTCTGACAATTAAAAACGTTGTGTTTTCTTAGCTGTTTGAAATAGCTCACAGAATATATTGTACCCAAAGAAGTAAGCTGTGTGGCATAGTCAGGCTATAAAGGACATGGGAGATAAGACCACAACTCAGTGTTGTATTAACCTTTTAATGTTTTTAATACCTGATTTAAACGCAACATTCTGTATTTCTACATTATGACAAAATAGCTGCTAAAGAAAATGTGATTTAACATTTATATAACAGTGACATTCACATGATATCATTGTGAACTTTTCCTTTCCTGCTCGCTCAAGCCTCCCTCCAGTTGCCCTCCATCCTCTCTTTCTCTCTCTCATTCATTGTTAGCCAGCTGACAGGTGGAGAGATAGACAAAGGCCAGACTTTTCCTGATATGGTGACAGAATGCTACTGCCAAGTGTTCAATTCACACACAACACACCATTAGATAAACACACTACTACTCCATAAATAAGGTTGCAAAACATGGCCAAACTACCCAGTCTGTAAGACATATGTAATATATTTAATGAATTTACTTTTGTTTTGTGATTAAAAGATATGTTGTATACTGTAAAGGCTAAAAAGTATTCAGTATGCTGAAGTGAGTATAGGTGTCAACATCGGGTGTATGAGAGGCGAAGTCAGGTGCAGGAGAGAAGCGAAATGTAACCAAGCGCCCTTTATTATAGTTCCAAAATACGAGAGCACTACATAAATAAAAATGCTCTCAAAACCACGGAACAGAACCAAAGTAAAGCGCGTAAATCAAACACCACGAAAAACATGAAACAATTACACACAAAACATGATGGGAAACAGAGGGTTAAATACCAGTACATTGATTGGGGAAATGATAACCAGGTGTGTATGGAAACAAGACAAGACAGATGGATAATAGAAAAATGGAGCGGCGATGGCTAGAAAGCCGGTGATGTCGATCGCCGAACGAACAAGGAGAGGAGCCGACTTCGGCGGAAGTCGTGACAATAGGTCAGTGGACGGAAATGGCTTGATAGGGCAACCATGTGGTAGAATTAACTAAATACAGTCCAGCACCTCTAGGTCATCCTCACCCTGCAACATTCTGACAACATAATTAAATAGACCCCGTCTTTCAAAGATAACTTGTAAAAATCCAAATAACTTCGCAGACTTTCCTTGTAAAGGGTTTGAACACTGTTTCCCATGCTTGTTCAATGAACCCTAAACAATTAATGAACATGCACCTGTGGAACGGTCGTTAAGACTCTAACAGCTTACAGATGGTAGGCAATTAAGGTCACAGTTATGAAAACTTAGGACACTAAAGAGGCCTTTCTACTGACTCTGAAAAACACCAAAAGAAAGATGCCCAGGGTTCCTGCTCATCTGCGTGAACTTGCCTTAGGCATGCTGCAAGGAGGCATGAGGACTGCAGATGACAGCGCTACAGGGAAACAGGACGGACAGCTGATCATCCTCGCCGTAGCAGACCACGTTGTGACGGCCCTGAATTTTTCTGAACCGTCTCAGTGCTTCTCCTTCCAATAGGGCGCTTTCCCTTTAATTCACAATTAAATAGTGCTTCTCCTTCCAATAGGGCACTTCCCCTTTAATTCCCAATTAAATAGCCAGCATCAGCTGCGCAAAAGTGGGGTTGTGATGGAGACGTGAACGAAGATGTGTTCAACCCTCAGTTCCGAAGCTTCTCTCTTCCGTTTGTTTTGTTGCCTTTAAAAGTGTGCCTTGTAGCCTAATAGCAAGTTTACCCAGGATCGGATCCACTCTTTGCATCCGTGGACTACACCTCTCCGTTGTTCGTCGTGGCCTTTCTCCGCTGGAGATCTGTCGGCGGATTGGCTTGTCTGACTACAACCTTTTTGTATACGGTATTTCATTTGTTTTGTTGTGCTGTATACCGTGATGATTTATGTAGTTAGTTGTAAGTGAGGACGTATTAAGATTTGATACGCTTTATAGTTGTGTGGTAAAATATTTGTTATTTTGATTGTATGATTGATACTGGGTTTACGCAACACTTGTATGAACGGACAAACATTGCGTGACTAAGGTCACTTGAGTTCCCTGAACTTCTTTACCGTGTTGGACTCTTTTTCGGCCCGAGGTACAGGACATTTCTGGAGGAACCAGAGCTCATTATTTGTTACAGTGGGGGAAAAAAGTATTTAGTCAGCCACCAATTGTGCAAGTTCTCCCACTTAAAAAGATGAGAGAGGCCTGTAATTTTCATCATAGGTACACGTCAGCTATGACAGACAAAATTAGAAAAAAAATTCCAGAAAATCACATTGTAGGATTTTAAATGAATTTATTTGCAAATTATGGTGGAAAATAAGTATTTGGTCACCTACAAACAAGCAAGATTTCTGGCTCTCACAGACCTGTAACTTCTTCTTTAAGAGGCTCCTCTGTCCTCCACTCGTTACCTGTATTAATGGCACCTGTTTGAACTTGTTATCAGTATAAAAGACACCTGTCCACAACCTCAAACAGTCACACTCCAAACTCCACTATGGCCAAGACCAAAGAGCTGTCAAAGGACACCAGAAACAAAATTGTAGACCTGCACCAGGCTGGGAAGACTGAATCTGCAATAGGTAAGCAGCTTGGTTTGAAGAAATCAACTGTGGGAGCAATTATTAGGAAATGGAAGACATACAAGACCACTGATAATCTCCCTCGATCTGGGGCTCCACGCAAGATCTCACCCCGTGGGGTCAAAATTATCACAAGAACGGTGAGCAAAAATCCCAGAACCACACGGGGGGACCTAGTGAATGACCTGCAGAGAGCTGGGACCAAAGTAACAAAGCCTACCATCAGTAACACACTATGCCGCCAGGGACTCAAATCCTGCAGTGCCAGACGTGTCCCCCTGCTTAAGCCAGTACATGTCCAGGCCCGTCTGAAGTTTGCTAGAGAGCATTTGGATGATCCAGAAGAGGATTGGGAGAATGTCATATGGTCAGATGAAACCAAAATAGAACTTTTTGGTAAAAACTCAACCCGTCGTGTTTGGAGGACAAAGAATGCTGAGTTGCATCCAAAGAACACCATACCTACTGTGAAGCATGGGGGTGGAAACATCATGCTTTGTGGCTGTTTTTCTGCAAAGGGACCAGGACGACTGATCCGTGTAAAGGAAAGAATGAATGGGGCCATGTATCGTGAGATTTTGAGTGAAAACTTCCTTCCATCAGCAAGGGCATTGAAGATGAAACATGGCTGGGTCTTTCAGCATGACAATGATCCCAAACACACCGCCCGGGCAACAAAGGAGTGGCTTCGTAAGAAGCATTTCAAGGTCCTGGAGTGGCCTAGCCAGTCTCCAGATCTCAACCCCATAGAAATCTTTGGAGGGAGTTGAAAGTCAGTGTTGCCCAGCGACAGCCCTAAAACATCACTGCTCTAGAGGAGATCTGCATGGCGGAATGGGCCAAAATACCAGCAACAGTGTGTGAAAACCTTGTGAAGACTTACAGAAAACGTTTGACCTGTGTCATTGCCAACAAAGGGTATATAACAAAGTATTGAGATAGACTTTTGTTATTGACCAAATACTTATTTTCCACCATAATTTGCAAATAAATTCATAAAAAATCCTACAATGTGCTTTTCTGGATTTTTTTTCTCATTTTGTCTGTCATCGTTGAAGTGTACCTATGATGAAAATTACAGGCCTCTCTCATCTTTTTAAGTGGAGAACTTGCACAATTGGTGGCTGACTAAATACTTTTTTCCCCCACTGTATATTGTTATGTGTGGGTGATCATTTATGTTGGTAATACAACCCACGCAAAAGAATAGTTGTTTTTGAAGTTCTTTCCAATGTTTTAAGGGTTTATGAAAAGTGTATGTCCATCCTGACTTTTACATGAGTCCTTTGTATTGGTGTAGACTTGACGGACCAGATGGGACTCATTCCCTCCCAAACCAAAAGGAGAAACCAATATTTTCTCTGGTAGGCACAACCTACCTGGCACCCCTATAAACAATAACCTCAAGTCAAAACCGTTACAACGTGTAACAACACCTGCACAGGATCGGTACATCCGAACATCACACCTGCGGGACAAGTACAGGATGGCAACAACTGCCTGAGTTACACCAGGAATGCACAAACCCTCAATCCCTCAGTGCTCAGACTGTCCGCAATAGGCTGAGAGACGCTGGACTGAGGGCTTGTAGGCCTGTTGTAAGGCAGGTCCTCACCAGACATCACCGGCAACAACATTGCCTAGGGGCACAAACCCACTGTCGCTGGACCAGACAGGAGTGGAAAAAAGTGCTCTTCACTGACGAGTCGCAGTGTTGTCTCACCAGAGGTAATGGTCGGATTTGCGTTTATCGTCAAAGGATTGAGCGTTACACCGAGGCCTGTACTCTGGAGCGGGATCGATTTGGAGGTGGAGGGTCCGTCATGGTTTGGGGCGGTGTGTCACAGCATCATCGGACTGAGCTTGTTGTCATTGCTGTCAATCTCAATGCTGTGTGTTACAGTGAAGACATCCTCCTCCCTCATGTGGTACCCTTCCTGCAGGCTCATCCTGACATGACCCTCCAGCATGACAATGCCACCAGTCATACTGCTCGTTCTGTACGTGATTTCCTGCAAGACAGGAACGTCAGTGTTCTGCCATGGCCAGCGAAGAGCCCGGATCTCAATCCCATTGAGCACGTCTGGGACCTGTTGGATCGGAGGGTGAGGGCTAGGGCCATTCCCCCCAGAAATGTCCGGGAACTTGCAGGTGCCTTGGTGGAAGAGTGGGGTAACATCTCACAGCAAAAACTGGCAAGTCTGGTGCAGTCCCATGATGAGGATACTGACTGTTACTTTTGATTTTGACCCCCCCGTGGTTCAGGGACACATTATTCCATTTATGTTAGTCCATGTCTGTGGAACTTGTTCAGTTTATGTCGCAGTTCTTTAATCTTGTTATACAAATATTTACACATGTTAAGTTTGCTGAAAATAAACACAGTGAGAGGACGTTTCTTTTTAGATAAATATCAATTACACATGACACTGCAAGATGTGTTGTATATTAAATATGAATCAGGGGTCATTTTTGCATTACTGTCCTGCTAGCTGTGATACCATACATTGTAACATACATTTCACAGGATGTTGCTGAGGGAAGAGCGGCTCGTAATAATGTCTGGAACGGAGTGGATAGAATGGTATCAAACACATGGAAACCATGTGTTTGATGTGATAACATTCCATTTATTCCATTCCAGCAATTACTATGAGCCCGTCCTCCCCAATTAAGGTGCCACCGGCCGCCTGCGATTCCGATGAGACCGTTGGTGCTCTGGGTCTCACTGAGACCTTGCTTCTGCACAATGAGCTGGTGACAGTCGATGTGATGGAACTCAGATCCAAACAGGCCAAAGAAGGACGTGACCAGAGCCCCCTCAGAAATGGCCACTTCCAGAGCGGAAGCGCAAATGAGAGAGTATGCCTATAGACACTAAGGAGGGAAAGGACAGTCAAGGAAAAGACATTGGTTTCCACGTTGACAGTATAGCCACATGATCTTCCTCATTCTGTAGAGACAGACTCTGATTTGATGGTGCTGCCATGGAATCAAAAACACTTCACCATACAACATAGCTAGGCAACAGCATATTCAACTCAACAACGTAAACATTCGAGGAACCATATGGCACTCAGCCAGACTGCAAAAACCATGGGGTCAAAAATCGAATCAAATCAAATGTTATTTGTCACATGCGCCGAATACAACAGGTGTAAACCTTACCGTGAAATGCTTACTTACAAGCCCTTACTTACAAGCCCTTAACCAACAAAGCAGTTTTAAGAAAAATAAGAGTTAAGAAAATATTTACTAAATAAACGAAATAAAAAAATTTAATAAAAGAGCAACAGTAAAATAACAATAGCGAGACTATATACAAAGGGGTACCCGTACTGAGTCAATGTGCGGGGACACCGGTTAGTCGAGGTAATTGAGTATGTACATGTAGGTAGGGGTAAAGTGAGGGGTCAATGCAAATAGTTCGGTTAGCCATTTGATTAGCTGTTCAGTAGTCTTATGGCTTGGGGGGAAAACGCTGTTAATAAGAAGCCTTTTGGACCTAGACTTGGCACTCCGGTACCGCTTGCCGTGTGGTAGCAGAGAGAACACTCTATGACTAGGGTGGCTGGAGTCTTTGGCAATTTTTAGAGCCTTCCTCTGACACCGCCTGGTTTAGAGGTCCTGGATGGCAGGAAGCTTGGCCCCAGTGATGTACTGGGCCATATGCACTACCCTCTGTAGCGCCTTGCGGTCGGAGGCAGAGCAGCTGCCATACCAGGTGGTGATGCAACCAGTCAGGATGCTCTCAATGGTGCAGCTGTAGAACTTTTTGAGGATCTGAGCACCCATGACAAATCTTTTCAGTCTCCTGAGGGGTATTAGGCGTTGTCGTGCCCTCTTCACAACTATCTTGGTGTGTTTTGACCATGATAGTTTGTTGTTGATGTGAACACCAAGGAACTCTCAACCTGCTCCACCACAGCCCGATGAGAATGGGGGCGTGCTCGGCCCTCCTTTTTCTGTAGTCCACAATCATCTCCTTTGTCTTGATCCCGTAGATGGAGAGGTTGTAGTCCTGGCACCACACTGCCAGGTCTCTGACATCCTCCCTATAGGCTGTCTCATCATTGTCAGTGATCAGGGCACTATGGTGTTGAATGCTGAGCTGTAGTCAATGAACAGCATTCTCATGTAGGTATTCTTTTTGTCCAGGTGGGAAAGGTCAGTGGAGTGCAATCGAGATTGCGTGATCTGTTGGGGCAGTATGCAAATTGGAGTGGGTCTTGGGTTTCTGGGATGATGGTGTTGATGTGAGCCATGACCAGCCTTTCACAGCACTTCATGGCTACAGACATGAGTGCTACAGGTCGGTAGTTATTTAGGCAGGTTATTTTGGTGTTCTTGGGCAAAGGGACTATTGTGGTCTGCTTAAAACATGTAGGTATTACAGACTCGGCCAGGGACAGTGATTTATATAGCAGAAATAGTTTAAGGCTGAGCTGGTTAAGGAAATTTGGTGATGATCAGGATGGTGCAAATGCTACAGAGGGTAGCTCTGAGAGGCCCCACCCAGCGACGGGCTTTAGAAGGCTGGACTTTATAGGTGAGCCACAACAGATGTAGGCCATGCCCACAAAGGCCAGAAAATCCCTGAACACATGGATGCCAAACAACACTGATTGCTGAAAGATAGGGATAGAGTCCAGTCATAAGTCTATATTTTTGCACCTTAAAGGGGAAGTTCAGTATTCACAGCCCTCTAATTGCCAGGTGAACTGGTGAATTGCTGTGAATTGGTTTCCAACTAGATGACCTGACTCAAGTACCCAACTCTGCAACCAGGTACAAGGAGACCAACCCAGAGACTTTATGAGTCATTTGATACCCGTAAATTCCTGATGATGGAGATGACCACACAGCAGATAACCAGTACGATACTGGTGATGTTAAAGTTGCTGTTCTGACCATAGAGAGATAGAGGATGTGTGAGAGAGAGAGAGGGTGTGTGTGTGTGAGAGAGAGAGAGAGAGAGAGAGAGAGAGAGGGAGGGTGTGTTTGTGAGAGAGAGGATGTGTGAGAGAAGGTGTGAGGGAGGGTGTGTTTGTGAGAGAGAGGATGTGTGAGAGAAGGTGTGAGAGAGGGTGTGTGTGAGAGAGAGGGTGTGTGTGTGTGAGACAGACAGACAGACAGACAGACAGACAGACAGACAGACAGACAGACAGACAGACAGACAGACAGACAGACAGACAGACAGACAGACAGACAGACAGACAGACAGACAGACAGACAGACAGACAGACAGACAGACAGACAGACAGACAGACAGACAGACAGACAGACAGACAGACAGACAGACAGACAGACAGACAGACAGACAGACAGACAGACAGACAGACAGACAGACAAGGATAGAAGAGAGAAGGCTGTCGCATGCCAAAGACAGAAAATAATGCTGAGTATAGTGGTTTGAACTAACCTTGAAAGTGCTGAATAAATCCACTCACCCAAGACAGCACAGATGTTGCAGACCTGGGAAAAGATACAGCTCTGTGGATCATAGGTGCCACATTCACTGGAAGACAAATTCAAATTTCAATTCTCTACAGATACTGAGAAAGCATTAGGAGCACACTGTACCTTACACTGCAGTGGGAAAACTGAGGAAATAGTAGTTGCATCTGTTAGGGAAAATACTGCACCAGTTTAACTGGTCTGTGGTGGTGCCGATCCAAGATGCTGATTGAATAAGATGACTTAATTTGCCAATTGTCCACAATGTCCAACCAAAATGTAACTTCTGCTTTATCCCAACCCCTCCAAAACACACACATACATATACAGGTTGGAGCAGGGGGCTGCCACACTGGGCACCTATGGAACAGTTGTTGTGGGGGGTTAAGTGCCTTACTCAAGTGCACAACAGCAGGCAATAGCATCTAGGATTGGACAGTAGCAACCCTCCGGTTTCCAGCTCACTTCCCATCAGACCTGGATTCAAACTGGCAACCATCCGGTTGCTGGCACGCCTCTCTAACCACTAGGCTACCTGTCGCACTGCCGATTGAATAACTTTCCAGACGTAATTTAATTTCATGATGACAGAACAAGCTTTCGCGGTCATTTGTTGCTGTTTATCTGAGGAATCACTACTTGGTAACAAGAGAAAAAATATAAGTTTTGCTATTGGACTTTTGCTCTCTATGCTAAGTCATAGAATTCCTAAAGTTAATCTCCACTTAAGTTGGATATATTTGTGGCTACATGATTTGCGTACTGTAGGTCTGCGTTACTCTGGAGTCGTTAAACCCTTCACAGTGTTGTAAAGACCAGTGTGACTCCTACCTGATGTAGTGGAATCTCTCTGTGATATTAAAGGTCTCAGCGATACCTGGCAAGAACAAGAACTGTGTTTAGTATTTCAACACTTCAGTGAAACTCAAACCTTTTTCAGAACACACTGTGGAGTTTGACACGAACAAAATTGAGTTATTCAGTTAATGTGTTTTGTTTCTCGCTCTCAGAAAATACGTTTTCTGTGTCTGCTACTTGAACCAATAGTACTTTTTTATTAGACACTATTTCATTGTACATTAGCTTGAGATCTCAGTGACCACAGCAAACCAGCCGGTCAGATACTCGCACCGCCCATACGCCCACAGTGCCAAACACCGCCAAGCCGATCGGAAGCAGAGCACAGGACCACCTTATGATCCACTTAGGTCACCTGGGAGAGATGAAACTAGACACCACGGTGTCATTAAATTATCCTCTTTGCTCTTCTAAGGATTATCTAATCATATATAGACACAAGCTATGGACTAAATATGTCTTATGTTCTCTACTCTGTTTTGGAACACAGAGAGAGAGTGTAATGTACTTTAAAAGTTCAAAATTGTAAACTGAAAGATATTTGCCACTCAGTTGGTATGATTCTGTACGTAAATGTGAAATTCCATTTAGTATGATATATTTAGGTTACATTATTAATGGAAAAAAAGCTCGTACAATATCATCCGAATTATAGGAGGCATAATATCATACATCTTACCCGGTCGTACAATAGCATACGAATTGAATGAGACCAGGTTGCTTGCTGCGCTGTAGCAACAACTTAGAATTATGGGGAGAATTTACGTTGATGGTTATGGAAACTAACTACAAAGGTTAGGATACTTTACATGAAAGGTTAGGAGAACTAACACGACAAAGGTTAGGTGAATTTATGCAGCAGGTTAGTTTTCAAGATCTGTAACTTTCAAAATACAGAAATCATCCCCGTATGAATGCATCATACGGGGATGATTTCTGTATTTTGAAAGTTACAGATCTTGAAAATGTGATTGCTGACAAGCAAAACATTGTGGGAATATGTTTACAATGAACTAATGAAACAAATACCAAAAGATCATTTTTGGGTGGAGTTTTCCTTAAAGTTTTGAATAAGGGTTAGGGGACGGGCTAACTAAAATGTATCAGTTGTCCCCTACTCAACTCAAACACGCAACCTTTGGATTGCTAAATGGTCGTGGATTACACACCCCACCCGACTGACCGAACTCCCTCCTTTTGTTTCTGTCTTAGTAGGTGTCATACGTCTTGGAGGTGCTAAGAAATTCATAAAGTATGTTTCATATGGCTCTGAGGCCAGGCTGACTTACATGGCCTGATGGTGCTACCATGTGGTAGAATGGACTAACTACAGTATAGCGCCTCTCTCACCCTCACCCTACAGTTTCCTGTAACAGTGAAAGCAATACCGTGAGACAACCTACAGAGAGAGAAAACATAGCAACCACTGCTGCTGTAGTCAAAAGATGAACAAAGATCCGAAAAATCACTCTCTATTTCCAATAAACTCAACAGAAGCCAACCAAAAAGAGGTTTAGCTAAGGAGATGCCGCATCAAAGACAGTAGTATTTTATCAAAGAAAAAGAGTAGGATTTTATTCAACAATAGGTTTCAAATATGTACACTTAAGTGGAGCTTCATCAGTCAGAGCTGAATGTTCAAATGTTCTATAATTATTAGATTACTGTTCTGTTGGCTGTACATTATGATCCCACCACCGTTGATGCTCTGGGTCTTGCTTGAGGCCTTGGTTCTGCACGGTGAGCCGGTGACAGTCGATGTGACGGAACTCGGATGCAAAGAGGCCAAATAGGACAAAGAAGCACATGGCCAGAGCCCACTCAGAAATGGACGCCATTGAGCGGTAGCCAGTATCAAAGAGTAGACCTATGGCCACTGAGGAGGAAAGGGGAGTCAAGGAGCACAACCCAAACAGGTGACAATGTCTAAAATATAGCGGTTTGTAGGGAGGACAAACAGTTTATGATATTATTTTTATGTGCAATGTTTTCACTGTAAATTCAGGTAAAGAAGCATGATTTAGGATTATTTTTTATCATTTACAATTAGCTGTGTTGACCCTGGGTCACCATTCAGCTGTGTTGATCTTGGATCGTCGAGCACTCCCCTTGTGCTCTCTCTCTCTCTCTGATTTATCTCAGCTGATAGATCTGATGTTAAAGGATACTGGTGATGATCAAGATGGTGCAGATGCTACAGAGGGCAGCTCTGAGAGGCCCCATCCAGCGACGGTCTTTAGAGGGCTGGACTTTATAGGTGAGCCACACCTGCAACCAGAAGTAGCCCAGGCCCACAAAGAAGGCCAAAAAAGCCCCGAACACATGGATGCCAAACAACACAGATTGCTGAAAGAGATGGATGGAGAGAGGAATGGTGGTGAGAGGGAAAGAGCCAGGCAGGATATTGTCAACCATATATCAGGGTATGTCAATATGGCATCTTTTTAAGGGAACATGCTAGGATTGGGACGATATTGGGATTCGTATGACGATAATACTGTAGTTATAGTATCCTATTGTAATCGTAAAGCAATACCCGAAAGCTGCCGAGGATGGAGATGCCCAGAGATGAGATGAAGCCCAGTACGATACTGGCGATGTTCACCTTGCTGTTCTGACCATAGTCCCTGACCTGCTGAAACCGGATCACCACAACCCACAGGACTGACAGAGATAGGGAGAGAGAGTAAAGAGAGAGGGGGGGTGTAGAGGAGGGTAGAGTGGGGAGGATAGAAGGGAGAAGAAGGTTGAGGTTACATACGAAAGACAAAGAACAATAAAGTGGTATGAACCAACGTGAAAGTGCTGAAAAGATCCACTTACTCAAGACAGCACATATGTTGCAGACCTGGGAAAAGATACAGCTCTGTGGATCATAGGTGCCACATTCACTGGAAGACAAATTCACATTTGAATTATTTACACATTTGGAAATGACTTGGTAATGAAATATTGACTTTAAAACAAATAGCCACCAGTGTGTCAATGGTATTGTGGCATTGTGGGCTCATTAACATTTCCCAGCATGTTTTGTTAGTGGTTATACCAGTTTAACTGGTCTGTGGTAGTGCCTCTATTGACATAGTCCAGATACAGAGTGGAATTCAGGGTAAACCCTTTACAGTGTTGTAAAGACCAACGTCACTCTTACCTGATGTAGGGGAATCTCGCTGTGATATTAACAGTCTCATTTGATACAGCGATACCAAACCTGGGAAGAACAAGCACTGTCGTTAGCATATCAATACTTCAGTGGTTTTCTGTTTGTTTTTTGCACTGATAGTAAGTTTCTTATCATCAACACCATCTCATTGTACCGTAGCATAAGTCCACACTGTTATTATATCTAGACAAGTAGCCGGAGAGAGCAGACCAGTCTGTTAGATACTCACACCACCCATATTCCCACAGTGCCAAACACCGCCAAGCAGATTGGAAGGAGTGCCCAGAGCCACATTATTGTTTACTTACTTCACCTGGGAAATATGAAACGACACAACTGAGACACCCAGATACACTTTAGCCCAATTTCAATAAAAAAGGGACAAAGGCCCTCAACTAAGGAACTCAGGAATCCATAAAAACATCTTACCCCAGGACATTTCACATGGTGACTATCCCAGAAAAAGATTTCTGCAATGATCTTAGATGATCACCTTCCTCAGAGCTTTAGACAGGAAACTGTCAGAGGCACCTTTAACCTGGTAACGGAGAGACCCAAGAATAGTCAAACAAAACTAAGGTTAATCATTGTATGTTGAAGTGAGTATAGGCTTGATGGTGCCACCATGTGGTAGAATTGAGTTAGTGCAGTACCTCTGCATCACCCTCACACAGAGATTCCTGTAACAGTAAAAGCAATACCATGTGACAACCAACAGAGGGACGAAACATAGCATCCACCACTGCTGCAGTCAAAACACTGAGGACATATTCTCCCCTTTCAACACAAACAAAGAGATAGGCTCTAGGTGAATAGATGCTGCAGACTACTTACCCCAAAGAAAATCTTGACCTGTATTTTCTGCAATAACACTCAGGGTTGACTGAGACATCATGTAGCATGCTGTCTTTCTAATGCAATGTGAAACAGTCAGTCTTCACCTTCAGCTCGATAACCTGGCTAAACGGACTGACAAAACAGAGCCTGAAGAAACTGCAGCGTTCTCCTTGGCGGGCAGCCAATCTGTGTGCCGATGTAACGGCGGAGGACCGGGTGTGTTCAGGAGGTTGCAACGTTAAAAAACATTCAGATATAAATGCGTTACGTAGAACAGCTATCCTTATATGTCACATAGAATTAGGTGTCATGCCACGTCTATAAATTGTATTTCTATCTGCAACGTTCTTAATGCTTTTACCTCTGATTGTTTGTGTGAGAGGGTAGTTCTGAAGAAAATGAAGGGCAGCACAGCTGATGACAGCCACCCCCTGCACACAACACTCACCTAGAGCAAATCAGGAACGGGTGAGGTTTTTGGGAAACCCACACCCAAGGCTGCTTGTCCTAAGGGCTTGGACACACAGTGCTATATGCCTATTTAATCAGAAACACTAATAGGACTGAAAACAGATTTGGTACAATATATATCAACAATATGGACCTTTGATGCAAAAATATAGATTGTTTAAATGTTTGTAAAAAAAATACATCTGCTGTTTTAAAATGCAACATTTAAAAATATATTTTTTTAAATGACATGCGTTGCACCGGGAGAACAAATGTCATATTTTTTTTTTACATGACACACTCTGATGGAAGGCTCTATATTCTCTGTACAGTATGTTTAAAGTTACATTTTATTAAACATATGTCAAATTAAAAACACTTACAGTTATGTAAACCCTCATGACTTAAAAAAAAAAAAAAACTTTGTTGAAGTATGAATTCCTGTATCACATCACATTAAAGTTGATTTCAATTTTCATGGCAATAATCAGTTAATTCATCTTCCTCTAGATAAATACCGTAGATATGTTTCCAGTGTTCATGTCTTGATGTGCCATTGAAATAATATCTGTTGGTACAAAAATAAAACCAAAGGGGGAAAATCTTAGATCCGCTTGACTGAATAACAGTACAAGACAATTAGAATTGTGATAAAAACATTTTTATATAACTTTAAGACAATATATGCATTTTTTCAATACTTTCATAACATAATATTCAATAAGTAAATAAATAACAGTAATACAAAAGTTGTTTGTGCGTGTACAACAAAATGCTGGGTTGTTCGACCCAACTGCTGGGTTGCAGGCATTGGGCCACTTAGTTGGGTTGTTTTCTTTAAAAGACTGCTGGGTTATTGATGCTGGGTCATTAAGATATGACCCTGCAGGTCAGCTAAGAAGACTGGAGTCATGGCTTTGTAGGGGCGTGGCTTTCCGATAGTTATTTTTTTGGCCACCCGTGAGCGTAAATTACATTCTGGTTCATGTGTTCTGTTGTATTGTTATCACATGTTAAGGTTAAACACTGACACGTTTGAAGCTTTAAAGAGGCTTACACAAGTATGTGAGTTCCCCAAGAGCTTATGCTAATACATATCCCAAAATATGGGATATCTCAATGTTGGGATGTTATATTCAAATATGTAATGTGCAAAAATAGAAATTTGCAGTGTACAAACTTAACATGATTAACAGAAATGACCTTTACTCTTACAGGTGGCCAAAAATCATTATTTGAAAGTCATGCCCTTAATAGGCCACGCCTCATGAAAATAACCTATGGATTACATTAAAAAAAAGACCCAGCTGCTGGGTCAACCCAACTGATGATAAAAAAATAAACTAATGATGGTTAAATTAACCCATGTTTGGGTATTCACGCAACCCAACTAGCTGGGTCAAAATAACCCAGCGTGTATGTGTGTGTGTGTTTTTAGATGCTAAGCGATGAACAGTGTATCAATGCATGGTCATTGTCACGGTCTCATTGGCTGTACTATGAAACATAATTCATTCTGACCACTCCATTGGTGCTCTGTGTCTTCAGACCTTGTTTCTGCACGGTGAGCTGGTGGAAGTCGATGTGACGGAACTCAGACCCAAAGAGGCCAAAAAGGACAAAGAAGGACATGACCAAGGCCCACTCACAAACGGCCGCTCCAGATTTGTAGCTGGTATTATGAAGTATAGCCACTGGGGAGGGAAAGGCCAGGCAAGGAGCAACAACACAAGCAGATGACCTGTCAATATCGAAACTATACAGTTTGTATACAGTCACATTCCCAGCTAAGTGTAGCGTACCGCTGTACTGCCAGTCTGGTCAGGGAATATATACTACAGTCCATTGTTTGTGTGTCATATTTTCACTGGTATTCAAGTTGCTATATTTTGCATAAACACTGTTTAGCATGCATCAACAGTGAGTAATAGATGTGTTTTATCTTCCTACATGAAGAGACATTCTCTGAGAACGGCGAG
Organism: Salmo salar; assembly: GCF_965601325.2. NCBI lineage: Eukaryota > Metazoa > Chordata > Actinopteri > Salmoniformes > Salmonidae > Salmo > Salmo salar. The sequence continues at coordinate 56,742,000 of NC_138293.1, forward strand.
CGCCTCCCAGCGGTATGGTCTGTAAGGATACTGGTGATGACCAGGATGGTGCAGATGCTACAGAAGGTAGCTCGAAGAGGTCCAACCCAGTGGCGGTCTTTAAAGGGATGGGCTTTGTAGCAGAGCCACACCTGCAGCCAGAAGTAGGCCAGGCCCACGAAGAAGGCCAAGAACGCACCCAACAAGTGGATCCCAATCACTACAGATTGCTGAAGGAGAGGGATGGGAGAGAAGATGGAACGAAGGAGATATTGTCAGCAATTGTCAAGGTATAACAATATGTCAACTTGCTATGTGTACATGCGAGGGGCGGAGGATATTTAAGCAATAAGGCTCGAGGAGGTGTGGTACATGGTCTGATATACCACGGCTGTCAGTCAATTAGCATTCAGGGTTCGAACCACCCGGTTTATAATAGGACTTGTATCACAATAATAAAAATATATAATAGTATTGCGATAACTGCCCTTTACCACAATAGTTTACACTGAAGCGAGATTCTAAACGATACCTGGAAGTTTCCGATGATGGAGATGCCCACACAGGAGATGAATCCCAGTACGATACTGGCAATGTTCACCTTGCTGTTCTGACCATAGTCCCTGACCTGCTGAAACCGGATCACCACAACCCACAGGGCTGACACACAGAGAGAGAAGGGGGTATTGAGAGAGAGCGAGAGTGTGTGTGTGTGTGTGTGCGTGCGCATCTATTCACTTACCCAGGACAGCACAGACGTTGCAGATCTGAGCAAAGATGCAGCTCTGAGGATTATAGGTGCCACATTCACTACGGAACACAAACATTCACATTTCAATTCTCTACAATTATAAACAAATAACATCAGACGTAGGAACCTCAAAATGTGTATTAGTTGACTTCACAATACACACCTTATTGTTTCCCTCTCATACTTTATGTAAAAAATGTATCTTAGTTTTTGCATCAAATTATCCTAAAGTATCTAAAAAATGAGTGTGTAACTCAATGAAGTTGCTTATAGATGATTTGGACATGAAGCGCAAAAAAGCTAATATAAGTACCATTGACTTGCAGACCGGTAAACACAACCAAAGCATGGATTGTTGTCATTTTTTAAAATGTAACCTTTTTTTTAACTAGGCGAGTCAGTTAAGAACAAATTCTTATTTACAATGACAGCCTACCCCGGCCAAACCCAGATGACGCTGGGCCAATTGTGCGCCGCCCTATGGGACTCCCAATCACGGCCGGATGTGATGCAGCCTGGATTCGAACCAGGGACTGCAGTGATGCCGCTTGCACTGAGATGCAGTTCCTTAGACCGCTGCGCCACTATGGAGTCATACCTTGTCCATAGACTGCTTACAGGGTAAGGAAACCAATGTCATTTTGTAATTTGGGTGAACTTCAATACTCCATGCTAGCTATCGGCAAATAGTACCATTGAGCGCGTCCTGACCGGTTGCATCTGGGCCTGTGTATGTCTGTGTGTGTGAGTGCATGTGTGCTAACGTGTAGAGAATCAGAGCAGGTGGTCAGTCCAGTTCAAGTGTTCAGCAGTCTGATGGCTTGAGGATAGAAACTGTCTCTGAGCCTGTTGGTATCAGACCTCATGCTCCGATACTATCTTCCGGTCTGATACCAACAGGCTCAGAGAGTTTCTATCCACAAGCCATCAGACTGCTGAACACTTGAACTGACCACCTGCTCTGATTCTCCACACCTTAGCACACGTGCACTCACCCGCTCATACATTCATTATACACACCCACCCACACCCACACACACACACACACACACACACACACACACACACACACACACACACACTTAAATTCATTCATTACATACACACACCACAACTGCTGCTACCAGACTCGTATTATACTGCTCAATTTATACACGTGCACCCCTCTCCAATACACGTGTAAATATTGGACAATAAATTGTGCTTTCATGTATTATACTTACACTGAGTGTACAAAACCTTAAGAACACCTGCTCTTTCCATGACATAGACTGACCAGGTGAAACCTATGAACCCTTATTGATGTCACCTGTTCAATCCACTTCAATCAGTGTAGATGAAAGGGAGGAGACAGGTTAAAGACTGATTTTTAAGCCTTGAGACATGGATTGTGTATTTGTGCCAATGGGCAAGACAAAAAATTGAAGTGCCTTTGAACGGGGTATGGTAGTAGTTACCAGGCTCACCAATTTGAGTGTGTAAAGAACTGCAATGCTGCTGGGTTTGTCACGCTCAACAGTTTCCTATGAATCAAGAATGGTCTCCCAAAACACATCCAGCCAACTTGACATTATAGAGTCCATGCCCTGACGAATTGAGGCTGTTCTGTGTATGCTAAAATGTTTATTTTATTTTCTGCCATTTACTTTATGTTCGTATTCTTATATTTTATTATTTCTTACTGTTGTTGCATTGCGAGAAGGAACCTGCAAGTACGTTTTTAATTGGACGATGTATACCGTGCGTATCCCGTACATACGACTAATACAATTTGAATAATGTTATAACTTTAATATTAAAGTGATATAGTGTTGATTCCTCAATGATTCACTTTTCATTTTGATCCATGCCATTGGGAATATTTATGGAGTACTGTGAGACATTGACTGGATTGCAAGACCAGTGTGACTCTTACCTGATGTAGGGGAATCTCTCTGTGATGTTAACAGTCTCATTCGATACAGCGATACCAAACCTGGCAAGAACAAGAACTGTAGTTAGTATTTTAACACTTCCATTACAACATACAGTGATTTCGGCAAGTATTCAGACCCCTTGACTATGTCCACATTGAAGTTAACGCCTTATTCTAACATTGATTAAATTGTTAAATGGTTTGTTTCCATCATCAATCTACACACAATACCCCAGAATGACAAAGCAAAAACAGGATTTTAGAATTTTTTGCTAATTTATCAAAAATAAAAAATACAAATTCACATTTACTAAGTATTCAGACCCTTTACTCAGTACTTTGTTGAAGCACCTTTGGCAACGATTTCAGCCTCAAGCCTTCTTGGGTATGACGCTACAAGCTTGGCACACCTGTGAGACTTGTCCCAAAGCCACTCCTGTGTCGTCTTTGCTGTGTGCTTAGACTTGTTGTCCTGTTGGAAGGTGAATCTTCGCCCCAGTCTGAAGTCCTGAGCGCTCTGGAGCAGGTTTTCATCAAGGATCTCTCTGTACTTTGCTCCGTTCATCTTTCGCTCGATCCTGCCTAGTCTCCCAGTCCCTGCCACTGAAAAACATCCCAACAGCATGATGCTGCCACCACCATGGTTCACCGTAGGGATGGTGCCAGGTTTCCTCCAGAAGTGACATATTTCATTCAGGCCAAAGAGTTCAATCTTGGTTTCATCAGACCAGAGAATCTTGTTTCTCAAGGTCTGAAAGTCTTTAGGTGCCTTTTGGCAAACTCCAAGCGGGTTGTCATGTGCCTTTTACTGAGGAGTGGCTTCCGTCTGGCCACTGTACCATAAAGGCCTGATTGGTGGAGTGCTGCAGAGACGGTTGTCCTTCTGGAAGGTTCTCCCATCTCCACAGAGGAACTATAGAGATCTGTCACAGAGTGACCATCGGGTTCTTGGTCACCTCCCTGACCAAGGCCCTTCTCCCCCGATTGCTCAATTTGTTCGGACGGCCAGCTCTAGGAAAAGTCTTGGTGGTTCCAAACTTCTTTCATTTAAGAATGATGGAAGCCACTGATCTGTGCCTTGACACAATCCTGTCTTAGAGCTCTACGGGCAATTCCTTCGACCTCATGACTTGGTTTTTGCTATTACATGCACTGTGTCGTGTCTTTGGCTATGCCGGATTAAGTGATATGACATGCTAACCTATAAAATTCTTTCTCTGTAATTAATATTACCTGATTAAGCTAATCATGTAAATGTAATTAACTAGAAAGTCGGGACACCACGGAAGAGTGTTTATAGAGCTGTTATCTTCCGAATAAACTCTTAAAACCTCTTACATCTAGATGTTCCGCTAGCGGAACGCCTCGCCAATATCCAATGATAGGGCGTGGGGCGAATTACAAACTCCTCAAAAATCCCAAAACATCCATTTATCAAACATATAACTATTTTACACCATTTTAAAGACAAGACTCTCCTTTATCTAACCACATTGTCCGATTTCAAAAAGGCTTTACAACGAAAGCAAAACATTAGATTATGTCAGGAAAGTACCCAGCCAGAAATAATCACACACCCATTTTTCAAGCTAGCATATAATGTCACAAAAAACAAAACCACAGCTAAATGCAGCACTAACCTTTGATGATCTTCATCAGATGACACTCCTAGGACATTATGTTATACAATACATGCATGTTTTGTTCAATCAAGTTCATATTTATATAAAAAAACAGCTTTTTACATTAGCATGTGACGTTCAGAACTAGCATACCCACCGAACACTTCCGGTGAATTTACTAAATTACTCACGATAAACGTTCACAAAAAACATAACAATTATTTTAAGAATTATAGATACAGAACTCCTTTATGCAATCGCGGTGTCCGATTTTAAAATAGCTTTTCGGTGAAAGCACATTTTGCAATATTCTGAGTAGATAGCCCGGCCATCATGGCTAGCTATTTTGACACCCACCAAGTTTGGCACTCACCAAACTCAGATTTACTATAAGAAAAATTGGATTACCTTTGCTGTTCTTCGTCAGAATGCACTCCCAGGACTTCTACTTCAACACCCAATGTTGTTTTGGTTCCAAATAATCCATTGTTATATCCAAATTGCTGCGTTTTGTTCTTGCAAGACACTATCCGAAGGGTGACGCGCCGGCGCATATTGTGACAAAAAAATTCAAAATATTCCATTACCGTACTTCGAAGCATGTCAAACGCTGTTTAAAATCAATTTTTATGCGATTTTTCTCGTAAAATAGCGATAATATTCCGACCGGGAGACCTTGTTTTCGTTCAAACACTGAAAGTTGAAAACGGAGTCTTCACATGCACGCGCGCACCCGTGTCATTGTTCTCAGAGCGACCACTTTCCAAATGCCCTACTGTTTTTCGCCCAGGGACTGCAGAGTCATCATTCCCCGTTCTGGCGCCTTCTGGGAGCCTTAGAAAGTGTCACGTTACAGCAGAGATCCTCTATTTTCCATAAAGAGGCTATAGAAGGACAAGAAATGGTCAGAGAGGGCACTTCCTGTATGGAATCTTCTCAGGTTTTGGCCTGCCATATGAGTTCTGTTATACTCACAGACACCATTCAAACAGTTTTAGAAACGTTAAGGTGTGTTCTATCCACATCTACTAATTATATGCATATTCTAGTTTCTGGGCAGGAGTAATAACCAGATTAAATCGGGTACGTTTTTTATCCGGCCGTGAAAATACTGCCCCCTATCCTAAACAGGTTAAAGACCTATTTATATTTTACATCGATAGCAGTCAATATTAACCCTTATCTTATTTTCAGTCTCATAATGAAAGTTGTAAATTCTTGGCTATCTTCACGAACCCTGGCTAACAAGTTGAATCAGCAATACAAAATTGGGTTTAATTATTTATTTACTAAATACCTAAACTAATCACACAGAATTACAAATACACAGAATACAAATGATGTCATACAGAAAACGTCCCTGGTGGACGGAACCTGTATGATGGCTGGTTACACAAAGGAAAGGGGGTTGGGCTTGAATGAAAGAGCGGGAAGACTAAGGAACAAAGAAACAGCAGCTATGCTATCGTAAATACATTATCTTATGCATTCTAAATTACCGGCCATTTGGAAAAGGAAAATGCAATAAATATTTACTCTGAGCTGCGCTTCGGTATATTGGTCATAGATGTTGGCCAACAGATCTTCCTGTCCTCGGAAGAATGTCAATGGTGGTAAAGTGGATACGTGGTGGTATCTTCGTCTGGTTGTTCAGACTGGAAGCGTCGTCCGTCCTTTCCTAGCCCACGTCTACAGCGGCCGCTGCTAACTCAACGGCTAGGAAGTATCACTTTTGTAGTGAATAAGCTCAAAGTTCATACCATTCGCCACCAAAGCTCACGCCGAGGTTGGCTTAGTTCTGTACTTGACATGTGTGTCCTTATAACCCAGAGGCTGCAGACCTCACGCAGTGGAACATGTGGTTATCTTTTCGTCAAAGGCTTAGTTTAGTATCTGTTGATTATCTGTTCGTACACATCTTACAGGATGAAAACTTATGAGGTGAAAAGGAACATTTGAAGCTATAGGCTTACTCAATTGAGAAATAATTTTGAGTGATAGTTATTTTTCTGTGCTTCCATTCTCCTCCTGTCTAGTTTAAATAAGCTCCCTGCTCTTCCAGACTGTTAAAACCTCATCAAATTACACCCAGAAAAATCGTTACTTAAAAGGAAAGAAAGATACAGAAAGAGCAATAATGTCATAAAGACACAATTTACACAAATAAGATACATTGACAAGTTTCATGTTTCAAGTTAATGTCACATGCACAAGTACAGTGAAATGCCTTTTCTGCAAGCTCTATGACATAGTAACCTAGAAGAAAATAATATTTAACTGTCAGAGAAAGAGAAGTTTAGTAAAAAGTGTTTTAGACTCACAGTTTTCTTGTATGTACAGATGGGAGGTAAAGCTGACTGACACCTCTTGACTTTTTCTCCTCAATAGAGGAAATGCCTCTCACCCTTGGCCATCACTGTCAAATATACCGTAATAACACCAGAAGAAAGTTGTTTCTCACTCGCTTTACCAGAGAGAAGGTTGTATGGTACAATTACTACATTGGGTCAGGGCCGGATTAAGAAATAATACACCGCAGGGCTTAGAGATTTTATATTATTATAATGGTGATGATGAAGATTGGTATGAGGATGACAGTATTGATTGAAGTGTGAAGATGTGACCCGATAGCGAATTTGACCATGACAGTGTTATAATTTCATTTATTTAAATAAAGTTGCCACGTATCACCATGAAGAAACAGGTAAGGACATAGCTCATGTCTGAGCATCGGGTCATGCCCATGTGAGTGGAACTGGGGAACTTAAGACACATACGTGACTTTCCTTGTTAATACTGTACTTAATGGGATTATATCTGTTCATGTGTGTTAAGTGTATATCCTAGATTTACAACAAAAAAAACATTGTGGAGGGTACGGCAAAGGTGCCCGAAGAAGAGCTCCGGGCCCATCTACAGTTTCTGATTGACACTTCTCCCTTCCTGTACCAGCAACACTCCCTCCACTACCACTGCCTTTCTGAACTGCCTCAACACGCGGTCAGCTGTGGAACACCAGCACTTGCCACTGCCAGAACCCGGAATGGATTGATTTAAAGCGTATTTGAAATTCCTCTTTGTAATGAAAAGCACTATATACAATAAATCTATTCTTTTTTAGATTGTGTAACTATTCTACTTACATTTACATTTAAGTCATTTAGCAGACGCTTTTAACCAGAGCGACCTTACAAATTGGTGCATTCACCTGGCGTCCGTGAGGGAGCATGTTCCACCATTTGGGTGCCAGAGCAGCGAACAGTTTTGACAGGGCTGAGCGGGAACTGTGCTTCCTCAGAGGTAGGGGGGCCAGCAGGCCAGAGGTGGATGAACGCAGTGCCCTTGTTTGGGTGTAGGGCCTGATCAGAGCCTGAAGGTATGGAGGTGCCGTTCCCTTCACAGCTCCGTAGGCAATCACCATGGTCTTGTAGCGGATGCGAGCTTCAACTGGAAGCCAGTGGAGAGAGCGGAGGAGCGGGGTGACGTGAGAGAACTTGGGAAGGTTGAACACCAGACGGGCTGCGGCGTTCTGGATGAGTTGTAGGGGTTTAATGGCACAGGCAGGGAGCCCAGCCAACAGAGAGTTGCAGTAATCCAGACGGGAGATGACAAGTGCCTGGATTAGGACCTGCGCCGCTTCCTGTGTGAGGCAGGGTCGTACTCTGCGAATACTTAAAGCAGTCATTTTTTTAAAGTACATTTTTGAAGGGGTTTGCTATGCAAGACATTACGGTAACAGTCTGGCCAACAATGTCTTGATTTACAACTACTTGCTTGCTCTAGTTCTTACAGTAACATACTGTACAAGCTGTGGGCTTCCTCTGCACGCCTCGCTCTCTCACACACACACACACACACACACACACAACCACATTAACATAAACGATTGTACATCCACAAACATAGTGAAACCAAACACATATCAGAAGGACTTGATATACTCTTCTTTCTCTCTAGACTGAAAGCTGTAACAGGGTGTCTACCGTTTAGCATTAGATAAGTCAAACACAAAGTAATAACTGAGTGTAATAATGGTTCAACTGCACCAATATTATCAGCTTCCAATGATGACGCTCTTGGTAATAAAGATTGGTGGGACAAAGGACCTTTGACCCCAACCATTTGAAGAAAAAGCTGGGTCCTTTAGTCTCCATAGGTTTACTGTGCCTCAAATAGCTAACAAGTTATTTCATTAACCGCCATGATGTTTTACTTGGTGAATCATACATTCATTTAGGAAAATGTAGTGTTGGAACAGTATGGAATTCAGACGTAGGCCCTGAAATTTTAGATTTCACACAGTTGAAGTCGGAAGTTTACATAAACTAGTTTTCATGACTCCAACCTAAGCGTTTCAACCATTCCACACATTTTGGGTTAACAAACTATAGTTTTGGCAAGTCAGTTAAGACATCTACTTTGTGCATGACACAAGTCATTTTTCCAACAATTGTTAGAGATTATTTCACATATAATTCACTGTAGCACAACTCCAGTGTGTCAGCAGTTTACATACACTAAGTTGACTGTGCATTTAAACAGCTTGGAAAATTCCAGAAAATGTCTTGGCTTTAAAAGCTTCTGATTGACTCAAATGATGTCAATTAGCCTATTGGAGGTGTACCTGTGGATGTATTTCAAGGCCTATCTTCAAACTCAGTGCCTCTTTGCTTGACATCATGGGAAAATCAAAAGAAATCAGCCAAGACCTCAGAAGAAAAAAATTGTAGACCTCCACAAGTCTGGTTCATGCTTGGGAGCAATTTCCAAACACCTGAAGGTACCACATTCATCTGTACAAACAATAGTACGCAAGTATGAACACCATGGGACCACGCAGTCGTCATACCGCTCAGGAAGGAGACGCGTTCTGTCTCCTAGAGATGAACGTACTTTGTTGCAAAAAGTGCAAATCAATCCCAGAACAACATCAAAGGACCTTGCGAAGATGCTGGAGGAAACGGGTACAAAAGTATCTATTTCCACAGTATAACAAGTCCTATATCGACATAACCTGAAAGGCCGCTCAGCAAGGAAGAAGCCACTGCTCCAAAACCGCCATAAAACGGTTTGCAACTGCACATGGCGACAAAGATCGTACTTCCTAGAGAAATGTCCTCTGGTCTGATGAAACAAAAATCGAACTGTTTGGCCATAATGACCATCGTTATATTTGGAGGAAAAAGGGGGATGCTTGCAAGCCGAAGAACACCATCCCAACCATGAAGCACGGGGGTGGCAGCATCATGTTGTGTGGATGCTTTGCTGCAGGAGGGACTGGTGCACTTCACAAAATAGATGTTATGAGGAAAATTATGTGGATATATTGAAGCAACATCTCCAGACATCAGTAAGTTAAAGGTTGGTCGCAAATGTGTCTTCCAAATGGACAATGACCAAGCATTCTTCCAAAGTTGTGACAAAATATTGGAGTGGCCATCACAAAGCCCTGACCTCAAGCCAATAGACAATTTGTGGGCAGAACTGAAAAAGCTTGTGCGAGCAAGGAGGCCTACAAACCTGACTGTTACACCAGCTCTTGTCAGGAGGAATGGGCCAAAATTCACCCAACTTATTGTGGGAAGCTTGTGGAAGGCTACCCAAAACGTTAGACCCAAGTTAAACAATGTAAAGGCAATGCTACCAAATACTAATTGAGTGTATGCAAACTTCTGACCCACTGGCAATGTGATGAAAGAAATAAAAGCTGAAATAAAATCATTCTCTACTATTATTCTGACATTTCACATTCTTAAAATAAAGTGGTGATCCTAACTGACCTAAGACAGGGAATTTTTACTAGGATTAAATGTCAGGAATTGTGAAAAACTGAGTTTAATGTATTTGGCTAAGGTGTATGTAAACTTCCGACTTCAACTGTATGTATACGTTGTAACCCTGCTAGTTTCGCATGACATCATTACAAACTCACCGACTTTTGATTTCAGTCTTTTATTGTCTTACAATACAGCACGCAATTAGTCAGTCATGAGGTTTATTTTGGTGTGTAACAGTATGTGTTTTAGTGAAAAGGCCACTCCTGACCTGCAAAACAATATCAGAATTGGTAGTTTTACAGGTCAGTGTCCCCTGTTTTAGAGCTCCAGCTCGATCTTGACGTCAATCTCGGCCTTGTAAGGTTCCAGCAGAGGGCGTACCTCCTCAGAGAGAAACCTCGCCACCTGAGAGGGAGACAGAATGATGAGTTAGGGTGCGTCAACTATAAGTGCATAGAGAAAATCTGTATACTGTACTAAATACAAAAGAGCACACTGGTGATATTGATGGTCAGATTGAATGGATATTTTGCCACCATGAACTCTGTACCAAGACCCCCAGTGTGCTGGAGATTATTTTCTGTTTAACTAAAGGTATATTAAAATGATTTTACAATACTCTGAGGCCAAGTTGTGAAAAACAAAGATAACGGGTAGTGGGGTGTTCTGTATAGTACCTGTTGGGGGGCGCGGCCGATGAAGGTCTTGGGGTCCAGGATGTTGTCAAGATGGCCCAGGATAGGGGCGAAGTAGGGGTCAGCCTGGACCCTGGCCAACAGGTCATTGTCCCCCCCCTCCTGTTTCACCACGTTTGCAGCCTGCTGGGACAACACACGGATCTTCTCATGGCAGTCCTGGAGCAAGAACACAGGCACGAGAGAAACTGTTACTGTGTGATTACACAAAAATATTTTAAAAAACGCAACAATTTCAAAGGTTTTGACTGGGAATATAGATATGCATCTGCTGGTTACAGATACCTTTAAAAAAAGGTTGCCTCATGCAGCAGACATCTCCTTCGTATAGAGTTGATTAGGCTGTTGATTGTGGCCGTAGAACGTTGTTCCACTCCTCTTCAATGGCTGTACAAAGTTGCTGGATATTCGTGGGAACTGGAACACACTTAATGGGTGACATGTCTGGTGAGTATGCAGGCCATGGAAAAACTGACATTTTCAGCTTCCAGGAATTGTGTATAGATCCTTGCGACACGGGGCCATGTATTATCATGCTGAAACATGAGGTGATGGCGGCGGATGAATGGCACGACATTGGGACTCAGGATCTCATCACGGGATCTCTGTGCATTTAAATTCACATCGATAAAATGCAGATGTGTTCGATGTCCGGAGCTTATGCCTGCCCATACCATAACCACACTGCCACCATGGGGCACTCTGTTCACAACGTTGACATCAGCATCGTTGACATCCCCCACACGCCATCTGCCAGGTACAGTTGAAACCGGGACTCATCTGTAAATTGCGCACTTCTCCAGCGTGCCAGTGGCCATTGAAGGTGAGCATTTACCCACTGAAGTTGGTTACGACGCCGAACTGTTTGTACAGAAATGATTCGGTTGTGCAAATCCAGACGATCCTGCAGGTGAAGAAGCCGGATGTGGATGTCCTGGGCTGGCGTGGTTACACGTGGTCTGCGGTTGAGTCCTGTTGGACATCCTACCAAATTCTCTAAAACGACATTGGAGGTGGCTTATGGTAGAGAAATTAACATTTAGTTCTCTGGCAACAGCTCTGGTGGACATTCCTGCAGTCAGCATGCCAATTGTACGTACGCTCCCTGAAAACTTGAGAGATCTGTGGCATTGTGCTGTGTGACAAAACTACACATTTTAGAGTGGCCTTTTATTGTACTGCAGCACAAGGTGCAGCTGTGTATGGATCATGCTGTTTAATCAGCTTCACCTGTTAGGTGGATGATTATCTTGGCAAAGGAGAAATGCTCACTAAACAGGGATGTAACCTAATTTGTGCGCAAAAGTATAGAGAAATAACCGTATGGAACATTTCTGGGATATTTTACTTCAGCTCATGAAAGATGGGACCAACACTTGCTGGGTTTATATTTTTGTTCAATATACTGTATGCCCTCTGGACACTTGTTCCCCGTTTTCTAAACGTTTTGCGCATGTGCTACACAAAAAACATGTCACTAATATTTACACACTCAATACAAGACATATTGAATTAACTTCACACTGTATAATAGAATACTGCATAGAATGGCTGATATTTGCAAAGGCCTACCTGTGATTTGGCTGGAGGAAAATGCATGCATAATGATCTGCATGTCATTGTAGCAGTAAGGGGAAAACACTGCCTTAAACCTTCTTTACTCTTCAGTTCTCTCACAGACAGTTCAACTTAGGTGCCAAACAGAATTTAAGGAAAACCAGAAAGAGATTGACTTGTGGTATAGTTTACGCTCACATTAGGCCTGTATGAATCTTGCCTTTGAAGCAAATATCATAAGTAGCACACCCTTTTCCTTTCTGCTCGTGCCAATCAAATTTGTCTAGACCTACTGTCAAGTTACCAGGTTGTTAGCTAGCTAGTTAACAAACAATGTTGTTCAGTCATGTCATCAAACTAATAATTAGCAACCCGGGATTAGTTTAAAAAGGGACGGAACATTGTGACATAATCTGAAACGTGCGTGAAATCACGCCTGAAGAAAAGAGGGTAGCTCCAATAATATGGGTCATATTTTATTAACCTTTTAAGCTATAGACAAGCCATTTTCTTTCCTGTAAAGCTGCAAGCATGCCTGTCGCAAAACAGTGCTTCATTGTTCCTCTATGTCACTCAGAGGCTGCGTGACAGAAAACTTGCAACTGAAAAGCCTACTCAGACTGACAGGTGCTCTTGGTTATACCAGGCGATGAAAAAGACAACGCATCAACTTTGCTTGCTGCGCCGATATATAAAATGTACACGTAACAGAAGACTCATCAGGCTCTGCCTCCCCACTCACCATCACAGCTACATTTTATTCTAAACTGATAGAGGAATAGACGCACTGGACTCAAGTGAAGCTAGGAAAAAGAGTAACGGAAAGGTATACAATCCAGGACTAATTATGCAACATGGAGTCTGAGAAATATGTTCTGTTCTAATAAGTTATGTGGCATCATGCTGTACTAGAAGGGTGTGTACCTGTCTGTTGCCTCCAGCCTTCACCATAGCCATGATGATGTTCTCTGTAGCCATGAAGGGAAGCTCATGACGGATGTGTCTCTCTATCACCTGACAGAGAGAGCGAGAGAGAATGAGAGGAAGCGAGAGGGAAAGATGAAAATGATGATGAGAAAGGGATACATAACATTAGGAGTGTAACAGTTCACCAAACCCAGGGTTCGGTACGTATTGCGGTTTCGGGGTCATGGTTTAGTTTCGGTACAGCAGGAAAATTTAAAAAAGGCAACAGTTACTGTAGTTAATTTTAGTTTTGACAATATGTCAAACTAACCCAGGAACAGATCATCAAACAATGTAGGGCCCAATAAAAATGGTTTCATTTTTCCAGGTTTCTGATTGTCCCCCGTTTTCCACTGTCAAAATCACTTTAAAAGAAAAAAAAAACTACGCACCAGACATAGGTCTGGCAAAAACCAAATATTTCATTTTTGGGTGTAGATACCCTTTCATTTAGGTGCACTCCAGCAAGAGCCTTGCTTGGTTAACAGTGTTTCTGTAGCACACGTGATTGCAGAATTTGCTGAACAAATCACCACTGGATTGATGCAAATAATCATGAGATCATTCTGCCAGGTAAACAGTGACTTCGGAAAGTATTCAGACGCCGTGACTTTTTGCACATTTTGTTACGCAATAAGTTTTACAATAAGGCTGTAACCTTTTTTTTTTTTTTTCCCATCAATCAATCTACACAGAATACCCCATAATAACAAAGCAAAAAAAAAAAAACTGTATGTAAACCTCCGACTTCAACTATGTGTGCTATATTCACTCACAGTGCTGACCAAACAGAGGCCCCCGTACCGAATGGTTCGGGTACGACTGCGTGTACCGTTACACCCCTACATAACATCAAATCACATTTTATTGGTCACATACACACGGTTAGCAGACGTTAATGTGAGTGTAGTGAAAAGCTTGTGCTTCTAGTTCCGACAGTGCAGCCAATATCTAACAATTCCCCAATAACTACCTAATACACACAATGTAAGTAAAGGCATGGAATAAGAATATATAAATATATGGATGAGCAATGAGAGCGGCATAGGCAAGATGCAATAGATGGTATAAAATACAGTATATACATATGAGATGAGTAATGCAATATATGTAAACATTATTAAAGTGACTAGTGATCAATTTATTAAAGTACCCAATGTCTGTACCGCTGGAGCGAGTAGTCGTGCTGTACTTCGCTCCACGGGTAATATTACATTTCATTACAACGGAATGATTTGATTATAGTTGTCTTTGCTGTCTTTGTATCAAGGATAAAGGTGTAGCTTTGAGAAACTAACAAGGTTAGCTAGCCAGCAGTATTCGTTCGCAGCAAACGGCGTCAACACCACAGCTAGCTAGCCAACTTTACCAACTAGCAGTACTGTAGAAACTAAATACATAACAACGGAACGTTTTGTTTAGTGTAATGTTAGCTAGCTACATAGTTGTCTTTGTATCAAAGATAAAGGTAACGCAGCCATTGCTAGCTAGCCAACTTTACCAGCTAGCAGTACTGTTTCATTTTTAGTCAATAAGATTTTTGCAACGTAAGCTTAACTTTCTGAACTTTCGAGATGTGCAGTCCACTTGTGTAGCTAGCAGGACTGACTGTGTTAGCTAGCCAACGTTTAATTACTTCTGCGTTATGAAAGGAACTAGACACGGACACGAATGATCCATTGGTAGTTTGTTGTAACCAAGTATTGGTGCTAACCGTGTGTTACTGGATGCTAGCATGCTAGTTAGCTACGGCGTCATAGGATACGGTGCACTGGGTGGGTTTCACGGAAGAATACTGTACCAAGTTATCTAGCTGAATAAACTAAGTTTAAGCCTATTCCTGGAAACATTGAACCACTGTAGTTTACATCAATTATAATTTCTAAAGTGAAAGTTGGAAAAGTTATATTTGAGTGTTTCAGTGAATGGTTAGTGAGGGAGGCCCTGCTCTCTCGCTTCCCCAGTTTAGTTAAATTTCATTCCAATCTCCTTTGCATTAGCGTAGCCTGTCAACTATGTGTCTGTCTATCCCTGTTCTCTCATCTCTGCACAGGCCACACACCACGTGGCCGCTGCCACTCTACCGTGGTGGTCCCAGCGCGCACGACCCACGTGGAGTTCCAGGTCTCCGGCAGCCTCTGGAACTGCCGGTCTGCGGCCAACAAGGCAGAGTTCATCTCAGCCTATGCTACCCTCCAGTCCCTCGACTTCTTTG
Organism: Salmo salar; assembly: GCF_965601325.2. Taxonomy (NCBI): domain Eukaryota; kingdom Metazoa; phylum Chordata; class Actinopteri; order Salmoniformes; family Salmonidae; genus Salmo; species Salmo salar. The sequence continues at coordinate 56,757,477 of NC_138293.1, forward strand.
CGCTGACGGAAACATGGATTACCACAGAAAACACTGCTACTCCTTCTGCTCTCTCCTCGTCTGACCACGTGTTCTCGCATACCCCGAGAGCATCTGGTCAGCGGGGTGGTGGCACTGGAATCCTCATCTCTCCCAAGTGGACATTCCCTCTTTCTCCCCTGACCCATCTGTCTGTCTATCTCCTCCTTTGAATTCCATGCTGTCACAGTCACTAGCCCATTCAAGCTTAACATCCTTATCATTTATCGCCCTCCAGGTTCCCTTGGAGAGTTCATCAATGAGCTTGACGCCTTGATAAGTTCCTTTCCTGAGGATGGCTCACCCCTCACAGTTCTGGGTGACCTTTGATTCATTTCTACCTTTGACTCATTTCTCACGTCTACCTTTGACTCATCTCTCTGCCTCCTTCTTTCCACTCCTCTCCTCTTTTGACCTCACCCTCTCACCGTCCCCCCCTACTCACAAGGCAGGCAATACGCTTGACCTCATCTTTACTAGATGCTGTTCTTCTACTAATCTCACTGCAACTCCCCTCCAAGTCTCCGACCACTACCTTGTATCCTTTTCCCTCGCGCTCTCCTCCAACACTACTCACTCTGCCCCTACTCAGCTGGTATTGCACCGTCGCAACCGTCGCCCTCTCTCTCCTGCTACTCTCTCCTCTTCCATCCTATCATCTCTTCCCTCTGCTCAATCCTTCTCCAACCAATCTCCTGATTCTGCTTCCTCAACCCTCCTCTGCTCCCTTTCTGCATCCTTTGACTCTCTATGTCCCCTATCCTCCCGGCCGGCTCGGTCCTCCCCTCCTGCTCCGTGGCTTGACGACTCATTGCGAGCTCACAGAACAGGGCTCCGGGCAGCCGAGCGGAAATGGAGGAAAACTAGCCTCCTTGCGGACCCGGCATCTTTTCACTCCCTCAGCTCTACATTTTCTTCCTCTGTTTCTGCTACTAAAGCCACTTTCTACCACTCTAAATTCCAAGCATCTGCCTCTAACCCTAGGAAGCTCTTTGCCACCTCCTCCTCCCCCCTGAATCCTCCTCCCCCCTGAATCCTCCTCCCTCTCTGCGGATGACTTCGTCAACCATTTTGAAAAGAAGGTTGACGACATCCGATCCTCGTTTGTTAAGTCAAACAACACCACTGGTCCTGCTCACATTGCCCTACCCTATGCTTTGACTTCTTTCTCCCCTCTCTCGCCAGATGAAATCTTGCGACTTGTGATAACCGGCCGCCCAACAACCTGCCCGCTTGACCCTATCCCCTCCTCTCTTCTCCAGACCATTTCCGGAGACCTTCTCCCCTACCTCACCTCCCTCATCAACTCATCCTTGACCGCTGGCTACGTCCCTTCCGTCTTCAAGAGAGCGAGAGTTGCACCCCTTCTCAAAAAACCTACACTCGATCCCTCCGATGTCAACAACTACAGACCAGCATCCTTTCTTTTCTCTCCAAAACTCGAGCGTGCCGTCCTTGGCCAGTTCTCTTGCTATCTCTCTCAGAATGACCTTCTTGATCCAAATCAGTCAGGTTTCAAGACTGGTCATTCAACTGAGACTGCTCTTCTCTGTGTCACAGAGGCTCTCCACACTGCTAAAGCTAACCCTCTCTCCTCTGCTCTCATCCTCCTAGAACTATCTGCTGCCTTTGATACTGTGAACCATCAGATCCTCCTCTCCACCCTCTCCGAGTTGGGCATCTCCGGCGTGGCTCACTCTTGGATTGCGTCCTACCTGACAGGTCGCTCCTACCAGGTGGCGTGGCGAGAATCCGTCTCCGCACCACGTGCTCTCACCACTGGTGTCCCCCAGGGCTCAGTTCTAGGCCCTCTCCTATTCTCGCTATACACCAAGTCACTTGGCTCTGTCATATCCTCACATGGTCTCTCCTATCATTGCTACGCAGACGACACACAATTAATCTTTCCTTTTCCCTCTTCTGATAACCAGGTGGCGAATCGCATCTCTGCATGTCTGGCAGACATATCAGTGTGGATGACGGATCACCACCTCAAGCTGAACCTCGGCAAGACGGAGCTGCTCTTCCTCCCGGGGAAGGACTGCCCGTTCCATGATCTCGCCATCACGGTTGACAACTCCATTGAGACCTCCTCCCAGAGTGCTAAGAGCCTTGGCGTGACCCTGGGGGACACCCTGTCGTTCTCCGCTAACATCAAGGCGGTGACCCGATCCTGTAGGTTCATGCTCTACAACATTCGCAGAGTACGACGCTGCCTTACACAGGAAGCAGCGCAGGTCCTAATCCAGGCACTTGTCATCTCCCGTCTGGATTACTGCAACTCGCTGCTGGCGGGGCTCCCTGCCTGTGCCATTAAACCCCTACAACTCATCCAGAACGCCGCAGCCCGTCTGGTGTTCACCCTTCCCAAGTTCTCTCACGTCACCCCGCTCCTCCGCACACTCCACTGGCTTCCAGTTGAAGCTCGCATCTGCTACAAGACCATGGTGCTTGCCTAAAAAGCTGTGAGGGGAACGGCACCTCCGTACCTTCAGGCTCTGATCAGTCCCTACACCCAAAGAAGGGCACTGCGTTCATCCACCTCTGGCCTGCTCGTCTCCCTACCTCTGCAGAAGCACAGTTCCCGCTCAGCCCAGTCAAAAACTGTTCGCTGCTCTGGCACCCCAATGGTGGAACAAGCTCCCTCACGACGCCAGGACAGCGGAGTCAATCCCCACCTTCCGGAGATACCTGAAACCCCACCTCTTTAACCTGTTGGGGCTAGGGGGCAATATTTTCACGGCCGGATGAAAAACGTTCCCAATTTAAACAGGTTACTACTCTGGCCCAGAAAATAGAATATGCATATTATTAGTAGATTTGGATAGAAAACACTGAAGTTTCTAAAACTGTTTGAATGGTGTTGGAGTATAACAGAACTCATATGGCAGGCAAAAAAAACAGAGAAATTTAATCAGGAAGTGGGGGAAAATAGAAATGTAGTTTTTCTTTTGAATCCCTTGAAAAACTACAGTGACATAGGATTTACGTTGCACCTCCTAACTCTTCCATTGGCTGTCAACAATCTTTAGGAACTGGTTTCATCCGTCACCGGGCAGAAAATTATGGCTCAGTCAATCACTGGCCAGTCTGAGGACAGGTGTCTTATGACGCGCATGCACTTGACTTCGTTGTTTTTTATTTTTCTTCTGGGATGAATACCTATTGCCCGGGTGTAAAATTATCGCAATTTTACGCAAAAAAAAATTACCCTAAAGGATTGATTGTAAACATCGTTTAACGTGTTTCTACAAATGATAATGGAACTTTGAACATTTCGTCTATGGATTTGCGTCCACGCCACATGGCATTGTAAAGTGTTCTGGATGGGTCAACAAAACGGACGTATTTGGACATAAATGATGGACTTTGCAGAACAAATGAACATTTCTTGTGGAAGTGGGTGCCCATCCGAGTGCATTCCGCCGAAGATCAGCAAAGGTAAGAAAATATTTCGAACATACTTTCAGAGATTTGTCGACGTCGTGGTTGTAGGCTAACTGTATAGCTTAGCATTGAAGGCTAAGTTCTGTACTCAGAATATTGAACAATGTGCTTTTTCCGTAAAGTTATTTTGAAATCTGACAAAGTGGTTGCATAAAGGAGTAGATTATCTCTAATTCTTTAAATAATTGTTATAAATTATGTCAACGTTTATGAGTTCTTCTGTAAATGCATGTGCCTATTCACCGGAAGTTATGGGGAGAAAACATTTTCTGAACGTCACGCGCCAATGTAAAAATTGGGTTTTTGGATATAAATATAAACTCGATCGAACAAAAAAATGCATCCATTGTCTAACATGATGTCCTAGGAGTGTCATCTGATGAAGATTGCCAACGGTTAGTGCTTAATTTTAGCTGTATATCTGGTTTTGTGATGGCTATCCGTGCTTGGAAAATTGCTTTTTTTTTGCTAATGTGCTATGCTAAAATAATCTAATGTTTTCCTTTCACCGTAAAGCCTTTTTGAAATCGGACAATGTGATTGGATTAACGAGTAGAGTATCTTTAAAATGCCGTATAATACTTGAATTTTAATTTTGAGATTATAATTTTTTTGAATTTCGCGTCATGCTCTCACTGGTTGTTGTCCAACCAATCCCGTTAACGGGATTTTATCCTGTAGAGTTTAAGGAATACCTGGGATAGGATAAAGTAATCCTTCTAACCCCCCCCCCCCCCCCACCAAAAAAAGATATGTACTATTGTAAAGTGGTTGTTCCACTGGATATCATAAGGTGAATGCACCAATTTGTAAGTCGCTCTGGATAAGAGCGTCTGCTAACTGACGTAAATGTCTGTATGTAGGCAGCAGCCTCTGATGGCTGTTTAACAGTCTGATGGCCTGCAAGACAGTGTGAGTTGAATGTTGTTCCTCTGTGTGCAGAGGTGCAGATGTGTGCATTACTCATGAAATGACAAGGTTTAAAAATGGTGGTGATAATACCTTATGAGGACAATGGAATAAAAAGCCTCTGGGTTTATTGTGTTTTTATCCTCAAGTTCTGTCTGGAGAAGCTTACTACTTTAATTATCTAATAAACTCAATGAATCTACCTTGGGGTAGACCACCAGGCCTTCAGTGATGTTCTGCAGGGTGCTGAGGATGATGTCAGCGGTAAGGAAAGACTCGGGGAGAGAGATTCTCCTGTTGGCACTGTCATCTAGTGTTCTTTCCAGCCACTGGACAGAGGCGGTCTGGAGGGGGTCAGCAAGCAGCGCTATCAGGTGGCGGGCCAGACTACAGCAACGTTCACAACGCATTGGGTTCCTCTTGTAGGCCATGGCACTGGAGCCTGGTGGGGGAGAGGGGGAGAGACCGTCAGTGGGACCTAGACAAGTAACAATGGGTTGGCATTTAGGAAATAACTTAAACTAGCAGTTTACTCTGAGCCATCAGGATGTTTTACTGGTTGGTGCCTTAATCAAAGTGAAATCTAGGGCCGAAACTCAATTGTATATTATTGACTCCTCACATCCTTCCTCCACAGCTCCTTGTCAAAGCACATTGGAGCAGAAATCAGAGGGGAAGGATCTTCTGATTTTTTGCTCCAATCCGCTTTGACAAAGATGCAAGGAGAGAGGAATCGAGATTCACCCTAGTTTTGGGATAAGATTCTCCAATACCTGGGTAGGAAGTGGACCAATTTCCCTCTAATAACTCACCGATCTGCTCCTTTTCAAAAGGCTCCTCAATCTCTTTAAGGTTAGCCAGCAGGCGGATGTCAGTGCAGATCTGAGGAGGAGAGCATAATTTATTACCTGTGGGTCATTCCACTAGTGTTAAAGATCACCAGGCGGTATTGTTTCTCCATATATAGACTTGTGACTTAGGGCTGTAAGGATGACAAACTGATTTCCACTAAAGTAAAATCTAATCTCGACCTTGTGGATGGTGGCTCCCATGCTGGCCAGGTGAGAGAGGGAGTCGATGTCCACCTTACGACTGTACGTCTGTCCGGTCACCATGTAGGCCCTGGGAGGAAAAATTAACAGGATTGAAGAACATAAACCTAAAATAATTAAAAATAAATTGATATTTGAGGGATCTGTTTGTACTACGCTCAAATTACAAAACTTGTGGAAGATAGGAAACTCAAGAGACTGTTGACATAAAAGTATAAATTGAACTCACTTTTTGAAGCCTGCCATCTCTGTGACCATTCTGTCCAGATCCTCCACCTTATCATGGTCCCCCTGGAAGAGCTGCAGGAAGCTGGCCTGGGTGCCCGTAGTACCCTTCACCCCCCGGAAACGCAGATCTTCGCGGGCACGCTTAAGGTTCCGCATGTCCATGGCCAGGTCCTGGAGCCACAGACATGCTCTCTTACCCACTGTGGTCAACTGGGCCGGCCTGTTAGAGAGAGAGAGACAGAGAGAGAGGTGGAAGAGAAAAAAAAAATACAGAAAGGTGAGAGAAAAGTTAAAATAAAATGTGGAGAGAAAAAATAAAGATTCAAATAAAAAAATAAAACAGAAAGATGAAGACAGAAATAAGCCAGAGATTAAAGTGGACTCAGAAGCACTGAATATATCACTTTAATCCTAGAGGAATAAGAATATTTTGAAGATAAATACACAACGTAGAGGATGAGAGGAGAACTAAAAAGTAAATAGAGTACTAATGGTCAATAGGGAATTGACAATGGAAATAATTGGTCTTCAGTTCAACAGCTGTTCAGAATCTATGGAATGTCAGACTCAGAGCTACGTGTGCCACGTTTTCATTGATCTGTACATTGAGTCTGGAGCAGGATACTTGTTATTTGGCCATTGGCCCAGTTGTACTGCAAGGACTTCTGATTGGTCAACCCCAGGCTAGGGTGGGGGGTTATAAATGGCATCATGTCCCTTTGTTATGTGGAGAAAAGTTGAGGACAGGGGGAATGAACATCTACCTCCTGGCATAACAGCTATGATTTGTCCTTTTCAAATAAATACATTTTTCTCCCCCTGATTTGCTTTGGGGTTTGTGTTATTGAAGAATAACATCAACTGCTAACAGGAACATGAGTGTTCATAGTCAAATAGCATATACAGTTGAAGTCTACATACACCTTAGCCAAAAACATTTCAACTCAGTTCCTGAGTTGTCTTAGGATCCCCACTTTACTTTAAGAATGTGAAATGACAGAATAATACTAGAGAGAATTATTTATTTCAGCTTTCATTACATTCCCATTGGGTCAGAAGTTCTGAGATGTGTGCAAACCTGGTGGCCAACTACAAGAAACGTCTGACCTCTGATTGCCAACAAGGGTTTTGCCACCAAGTACCAAGTCATGTTTTGCAGAGGGGTCAAATACTTATTTTCCTCATTAAAATGCAAATCAATTTATAACATTTTTGACATGCGTTTTTCTGGATATTTTTGTTGTTATTCTGTCTCTCACTGTTCAAATAAACCAACCATTAAAATTATAGACTGATCCTTTCTTTATCAGTGGGCAAACGTACAAAATCAGCAGGGGATCAAATACTTTTTCCCCCCCACTGTATATGATTAAAGGCTATACGTGAGCAATACCTTGTTCAAAACTGATATTGTTTGTCATAGGGTAAAATCCCTATGGGGAAAATAAATGGGATGGAGGGATGAAATAAAGAGTGATAACAGAGAACGCTACCATTGCTGCACTGCTATCACACATTTTCCAACTCTAGAGACATAAACCTTGAAGAACATCACTGACACATCGTCGGCCCAAGGGAGCCCGACAGCCCAAATTTGAGGGTCACGCTCATGGACTAATATAGAAGTTCAAACCTCCTGAGGTGTTCATACTTACTGGTAATGTGTGAAACCCAGGGTGGGGAGACCAGCGTATTTTTCAGCAAAGTTTGATAGTCTGTCGATCACTCTGGCCAACTATAGAGACAGAATATTGTTTTTAGTTTACGGAAGTGATGAGGATATACAGGATCATACTTGGTTGACTTTCTCAGACATTTTCAACAAAGTTGCACATAACTTTACACTATACTATCAGTATCTAGTGCTGCCCTGGGGGTAGTAGTATTAATCCTTCCTGGTCTATAACAACTCTAATTTACCTTTGGCAGGAGAATGTCAAAACCGTCACGAAGCAGGATCAAATCCTGGGAGAAAAAACAGCAGGTATATCAGTCATCATGCATAAAAATCTCAGTTGTATATACACTGCTCAAAAAAATAAAGGGAACACTAAAATAACACATCCTAGATCTGAATGAAATAATCTTAAATACTTTTTTCTTTACATAGTTGAATGTGCTGACAACAAAATCACAAAAATAATCAATGGAAATCCAATTTATCAACCCATGGAGGTCTGGATTTGGAGTCACACTCAAAATTAAAGTGGAAAACCACACTACAGGCTGATCCAACTTTAATGTAATGTCAAACAAACAAGTCAAAATGAGGCTCAGTAGTGTGTGTGTGGCCTCCACGTGCCTGTATGACCTCCCTACAATGCCTGGGCATGCTCCTGATGAGGTGGCAGATGATCTCCGGAGGGATCTCCTCCCAGACCTGGACTAAAGCATCCGCCAACTCTTGGACAGTCTGTGGTGCAACGTGGCGTTGGTGGATGGAGCGAGACATGATGTCCCAGATGTGCTCAATTGGATTCAGGTCTGGGGAACGGGAAGGCCAGTCCATAGCATCAATGCCTTCCTCTTGCAGGAACTGCTGACATACTCCAGCCACATGAGGTCTAGCATTGTCTTGCATTAGGAGGAACCCAGGGCCAACCGCACCAGCATATGGTCTCACAAGGGGTCTGAGGATCTCATCTCGGTACCTAATGGCAGTCAGGCTACCTCTGACGAGCACATGGAGGGCTGTGCGGTCCCCCAAAGAAATGCCACCCCACACCATGACTGACCCACCGCCAAACCGGTCATGCTGGAGGATGTTGCAGGCAGCAGAACGTTCTCCACGGCGTCTCCAGACTCTGTCACATGTGCTCAGTGTGAACCTGCTTTCATCTGTGAAGAGCACAGGGCGCCAGTGGCGATTTTGCCAATCTTGGTGTTCTCTGGCAAATGCCAAACGTCCTGCACTGTGTTGGGCTGTAAGCACAACCCCCACCTGTGGACGCCGGGCCCTCATACCACCCTCATGGAGCCTGTTTCTGACCGTTTGAGCAGACACATGCACATTTGTAGCCTGCTGGAGGTCATTTTGTAGGGATCTGGCAGTGCTCCTCCTTGCACAAAGGCGGAGGTAGTGGCCCTGCTGCTGGGTTGTTGCCCTCCTACGGCCTCCTCCACGTCTCCTGATGTACTGGCCTGTCTCCTGATGTACTGGCCCATCTCCTGGTAGCGCCTCCATGCTCTGGACATTACGCTGACAGACACAGCAAACCTTCTTGCCACAGCTCGCATTGATGTGCCATCCTGGATGAGCTGCACTACCTGAGCCACTTGTGTGGGTTGTAGACTCCGTCTCATGCTACCACTAGAGTGAAAGCACCACCAGCATTCAAAAGTGACCAAAACATCAGCCAGGAAGCATAGGAACTGAGAAGTGGTCTGTGGTCACCACCTGCAGAACCACTCCTTTATTGGGGGTGTCTTGCTAATTGCCTATAATTTCCACCTGTTGTCTATTCCATTTGCACAACAGCATGTGAAATTTATTGTCAATCAGTGTTGCTTCCTAAGTGGACAGTTTGATTTCACAGAAGTGAGATTGACTTGGAGTTACATTGTGTTGTTTAAGTGTTCCCTTTATTTTTTTTGAGCAGTGTATATACCCATGAGAAACAAACATGACCATTAAGCACACTCATCCTAAAATAACGTGGCCCTCGGCATTCTCTTACCGTGTTGTCTCCCACGTAACAGGAAGTGGCGCCCAGGTGGATGATGGGAGCAGCGGTGGGGCAGCAGTGGGCAAAGGTGTGCACGTGGGCCATGACATCATGCCTCAGCTTGCTCTCCTCCACCGCCGCCATGGCAAAGTCAATATCCTCAGCGTGGCTTTCCATCTCGGTCACCTGGGCATCGGTGACGGGCAGGCCAAGAGCCTGGAGAAGGGAGGATAAGAGGAGGAGAGAGAGTTAGAAGGAGCAGACCAAGATCCTGGAGTTCTGGGGGGGGGGGGGGGCAGAGACAGTTAGAGATGGTACCACAGGGGTGTAGGGAAAGCACTGCAGCCTGTCATTGTAGCTGATACACTGGATGCATATCCCAGAGTAAGCACTAGCTACTTTATTAAGTGTTCCCTGGCTTTTATCAAGCCGAAACATTGCTGCAACATTGCAGCTTGTAGTAGTTGCACATTGTAGGCTCCTATGTAATAAAAAGTAAGCCAATTGGGTCAATGGGACGTGAGGTGGAACGGGTCAGAAAGTGGGTCAAGATTTTCCAACAGATAGCTAGATGTGTTGTTGTTTTGCTCCATATCTCACACAGTAATTAGGAAAACTATTCAAGCACAATCTTCATCACAGTAGGTCTATTTAAAACCATTGAAAAATAGAATGTGGTGTTTGAGTAGGAGATCAGGAGGTTGGCCCTGTGTTCATGAGAATAGCGAGTGACATTACTGGGCAGCGTCTCAACTCCCTCCCTACCCGTAAGTAACAATGTTTTTTACTTGGCTCTGGATAGGTAGGCTATAGGCAGTGCAGTTTCCACCATATTGTATACAACTTACATATCTAAAAAACATAGAAGGGTTACTTAGGGCCAAGGAGAAGGGAGTGAAGAGAGTAAATAGGCTAACTCTAAGGGGGTGTCCTATTACCCTGACATTTTGGCCTGGCTATTTTAGACAACCCCACCCCAACAGAAAGACACTGTAGCCCAACTTGCTACTTGACATCTGATGAAACAACGTTTTGTATGGGAACACTATGTACATTCCTTTTCATGAGGGCACAAGTTTAAAGTAGCAACTAGCTAGTGTGAGAAGAGAGATTTCCATGGCCCTGTGCGTGCATGTGTGTCAGCTGAGCTGCTAAAAGGCTCCATAGGCAGAGATGACCAGTATTTAGGGAAAGGGGAATACCTAGTCAGTTGTCCAACTGAATGTATTCAACTGAAATGTGTCTTCCGCATGTCAATCAGAGGTGCGGGGGGCTGCCTTAAAATTGACATCCACATCTTCGGCGCCCGGGGAACAGTGCCTTGCTCAGGGGCAGAACGACAGATTTTTACCTTGTCAGCTCGGGGATTCAATACTTGCCCAATGCTCTAACCACTAGGCTACCTGCCTAATTTATGTTATATGTATTAAAAATACGTATTTTAATTACTTCAGAGTATTTTGAATTACACTGGGCTGAACTAAACTCCAATGTACTTTGTATTTTCAAAATGCAAAATACTTTACTATATCATTTTGTATAGTGGTTGCCATTGTGGCTCCCCTTTCACCCTACATTGGTATCAGAAGTCTGATACCACTATGGTGTGATAAAAGCATCTGCTAAATTAATTAAATATAAATGTACAATACCAGTCAAATAGTTGACACCTACTCATTCAAGGGTTTTTCTTTACTTTTACTATTTTCTACACTGTAGAATAATAGTGAATACATCAAAACTATGAAATAACACATACGGAATCATGTAGTAACCAAAAACACTTGACCAGGGCAGAAATTTGACAAACTGACTTGTTGGAAAGGTGGCATCCTATGAAGTTGAAAGTCCACGAACTCTACAGTATGGGCCATTCTACTGCCAATGTTTGTCTATGGAGATTGCATCCCTCTGTGCTCGATTTTAGACACCTGTCAGAAACGTGTGTGGCTGAAAAAGCGAATCCACTAATAGGAAGGAGTGTCCACATACTTTTGGCCATGTAGTGTTTATTTGCACACATATTTTGTCGTTTATTTTGACACATTGCCGTTTTTGGCCATCCCTGCCCATATCCTTACCTTTGTGTAGTCCATTTCCCCTCCACTAACAGATCAGATCAGCTGATGCATTTGACAGAGGGTCTGATAGTAACGTTAATTACACACACACACAGCCTCCCTGTAAATTAGAAGGGTTGTGGAAGTCATTTTTGTCTTTAAGCTAATAAAAAAAAAAAATGGCGCACAATTGGCCTAGCGTCCTGTATTTAACTGACTTGCCTAGTAAAAAAAAAAAAAAGTTAAATAAAAAAAATTGCCTTGTGTTTTTCTCTTAAAGGTCTTCGCTGTGCAACACTTATTTAGGTTTCAAAGTCAGCACTTTCGTGTGGACTAGTTAGACATATATATCCAGTTTCCAAATAGTTTAGCCCAACAGCAGTGGAATATTGGAATTTGCAGTGTGGTCACGAGGCTGAAAAATATATGGAACCCAGACATTAAGTTAGAGAGGCTAGATTAATTCAAGGGGATAACGTTACATCTGAAGGACAACTACAGGGTTGATTGACTAGTGCAGTGTTTCCCAATCCTGGTCCTCGAGTACCCCAACAGTACACAGTATTGTTGTAGCCCTTGACAAACACACCTCATTCAACTCATTGACGGTTTGATGATTAGTTGAATCACGTGTGCTTGTCCAGGGTTACAAGAAAAATGTGGACTGTTGGGGGTACTCGAGGACCAGGATTGGGAAACACTGGACTAGTGTAACTTATTTACCAACCTGCCCAGTCATTTTCCTGACATATTCATCAACAGTACCCAGTTGTTGGCCTAACTACATGCATTGTTACAGCCCTAAATCCACAACCATGTAATGACTATCACAAGACAGTGCATCCTACTAGCTAAGCTAGCTTGTTTAGCTGCTGCCTACTATGGCTCGCATCTTCTCTCTTGGAAGACAAACATATTATGAACCAGTTCATTTACTGTAAAGTCCTCATATTTAGAGCAGGGAACTTGAGAAGTCTCTCAAGGTCGCAACTTTTACAATAGACTTGCAAAATATATTTGGAAAACTATAGCTAGCTAACGTTAGCTACTGAAATACAGACGAGGGCATGCATACATTTTCATCCATGGTGGCTAGCTAAATTAATAAAAATACCTCACACCTTTTCCGCTTTGGCCAGGTAGATCCACAGTTTTCTCCATGTTGTGAATTTCTTCCTGTCACTGAAGTTGTAGGACATTTCCTTGCTGGCATAGCGAGACACCAGCGGCGAACGATACTTACTAAATTCGTCCATAACTAAAACGCGCTTATCACCAGCATGCGTCCAGTGCTACCAACACATTTTCAGGAGAAATTGCTAGAGGCAGGTCGCTATGTTGCTAAAAGTAGCTAAATGACGTTGTGATGTCATTGTGTGATGACGTAATTACGTAATAACGTTAAACTGTGTCATTACGTAGAATACACAACAACGTTTCTCAAATTGACTTGCCATCTCGGCAAAAAAAAATGATTTCACATTTGTTAGTTTAGATTTGTTTGTTCATTATCATATATTTTTATTTGTAAACGTAATATAAACACAACACATTTTATATGATCACATTTTTATTTTTAAACACAACACATTGCATTATTGAACAATTAAATTGTATTTATTTTCTTTTTAACTACTAAACCTTCACATTCTGAACAATTATAGTTTTAAGCAGTGTATTGCTTAGTTAACATGCTACCTAACTGCTCAACAATTATAGGTACAGGCTAATAACAAGGTATATATGCTATCTTATTGAACAAGCAACTTAACTTAAATAATGATGTATTCGCTAGGCATCTCTCTCCAGCTCACTCCAGGTTGTTGTGCTGCTTGGCTAGCTAGCTGCTCAATGGTTTCCTCCAGATATTGCTACTGTTTTCGCACACACTGCAGTACACACTGCCACCATCAGCTGTGTGTCTCCGCCAGTTCCAGAAAGTCCACTCCTTGCATACGTACTGTAAATATGATGAATCATAGATTGGCAAGGAAATCCTCTTAATCTTCACTGTCAAACTGCATTGTCACGGAGCTGGAACCAGCAGTAGAGGATGGAGTGTCCTTAAAGCTGTATGCTGCTGTGGTGCCAAACTGCTGCAGAACTTCAATTGGTAGTTTATGCTGGTAACAGGTATCACCAGCCAGCTTCAGTCCATACCACACCAGGAGTATGGAGTTGAGAGTGTGCAATGACATTCTATTTCTTAACTTTGACTTGACCACACTCATTTGGCTGAACAGCCGTTCAACCTCTGCATTTGAGTGTGGCAAGGAGAGGGCAGCGAGTGCAGCTTTCCACAGTATTTCAAATGGATTTGACCCGGAAGAGTCCGTGTAGTTATTGACTTCACTCCAAAACTCGACTGTATTTTCAGTTGAGTCCCACCTAAACAGATGGAATTTCTCTATTGGGAAACAATTTTATCAATTGTTTGGGGCTGGTATCCCAGTAGCTCAGCTACTTTAGTAATTTCAGTGGTGCCTTTATTGTGCTTTAGCGTTTCCTTAACACTGAACAAGGCCATGTTTCGCAAGGCTTCAAGGTTGTCTGGGAGCCTTGCTTGCAGCTCCTTGCTTAAAGCAACAATGTAGTTGATGCACTGTCTCCGAATTACCGTTTTGTCCTCTGGCGCAAGACTGAGTTGGTACACCGTGCTCTCGAAAAGGTACCGAAGGTATGGTGATGGACTGAGATGTCCATCAATGGCATCCTTCAGGACATCCATTTTTGCCATAGTGTTGACTACTCTGCTGCAAATTGATGTTAAGAGGTGTACCAGATTGTCCAAAAGCTTGACAGGATCTGTTTGCTCTCCCTCAAATGACTTCACTGCAACTTGTACGTCGGACAGGATTGATTTCAAGAATGTCAGGTTGACATAGTTGGTCTTGTTCATGTACATGGTGTGGAGCACATCCGCCATGTAGCAACGCTCACTGGCCTTGGTCAACTCAAAGTGGAGTTTCAGTTCTTCCCACTGGCTCAATATACGAGTTACCGCAGGCTCAATTGATAGCCAACGTGTGGCACACACTTTGGTGATCTGCAGGGGTTTCTGGACACAATTAACGGTGGCATACACTGCTTTGTACGCCTCACGCCATTTTGGGGAAATCGAAAACCAGTTTAAGATTAAGTATTCAACACTCCTAGGGATGGTTTCTTTGGATGCTGCACAGACAGCCAATTGTAAAGACTGGCACACACAGCGGATGAGTACCAAATTGGGCAATGCACATTCTTCCTTTAAAATCATGTGCACCCCGTTGTGCACCCCAGTCATCACGGACGCGTTATCAGTGCCAATACCCTGAAGATTCTCTTTTTTAAGGTTACACTTCTCAAGAAACTCAACTACCGGCTTTTGCTATTGATCTGGCATCGCCCCCCTCCAATTCAACGAGTCAGAGAAATGTGGACACAACGGTTCTTTTTTTAGCACTGAAATACCGAATCACCACACCCAGGTATTTCGAGACTAGCGTCCCACCCGCGGGACACACTGCCAACAGCCAGTGAAGTAGCAGGGTGGCAAACAACAAAAATCTCATAATTCTAATTTCTCAAACATACAACTATTATATCCCATTTTAAAGATAATCTTCTCGTTAATCCAACCACATTGTCCGATTTCAAAAAGGCTTTACGGTGAAAGCATAACATTAGATTATGTTAGGACAGCGCCTAAACAAGAAAAACCACACAGCCATTTTCCAAGCAAGGAGAGGCGTCACAAAAACCAGAAATACAGCTAAAATTAATCACTAACCTTTGATGATCTTCATCAGATGCAACTCCCAGGACTCAATGTTACACAATACATGTATGTTTTGTTCGATAAAGTTCATATTTATATCCATAAACCCCATTTTACATTGGCGCGTGATGTTCAGAAATGTTTTGCCTCCCAAAACTTCCGGTGAATGAGCACATCAATTTACAAAAATACTCATCATAAACGTTGATAAAATTTACAACAGTTATTGAAAGAATTATAGATACACTTTTCCTTAATTCTTACATCTAGACGTTCCGCTAGCGGAACACCTGCTCCAATATCCAATGATGGGCGTGGCGCGAAATACAAAGTCCTCGAAAAATCCGAAAACTTCAATTTTTCAAACATATGACTATTTTACACCATTTTAAAGACAAGACTCTCCTTTATCTAACCACACTGTCCGATTTCAAAAAGGCTTTACAGCGAAAGCAAAACATTAGATTATGTCAGCAGAGTACCCAGCCAGAAATAATCAGACACCCATTTTTCAAGCTAGCATATAATGTCACATAAACCCAAACCACAGCTAAATGCAGCACTAACCTTTGATGATCTTCATCAGATGACACTCCTAGGACATTATGTTATACAATACATGCATGTTTTGTTCAATCAAGTTCATATTTATATCAAAAAACAGCTTTTTACATTAGCATGTGACGTTCAGAACTAGCATACCCACCGAAACTTCCGGTGAATTTACTAAATTACTCACGATAAACGTTCACAAAAAACATCATAATTATTTTAAGGATTATAGATCCAGAACTCCTTTATGCAATCGCTATGTCCGATTTTAAAATAGCTTTCGGTGAAAGCACATTTTGCAATATTCTGAGTAGATAGCTCGCCATCACAGGCTAGCTATTTTGACACCCACCAAGTTTGGCCCTCACCAAACTCAGATTTACTATAAGAAAAATTGGATTACCTTTGCTGTTCTTCGTCAGAATGCACTCCCAGGACTTCTAGTTCAATAACAAATGTTGGTTTGGTTCCAAATAATCCATAGTTATATCCAAATAGCGGCGTTTTGTTGTGCGTTCAAGACACTATGCGAAGGGTGACGAAGGGTGACGCGCCTGGCGCGTTTCGTGACAAAAAAATTCTAAATATTCCATTACTGTACTTCGAAGCATGTCAAACGCTGTTTAAAATCTATTTTTTTGGCGATTTTTCTCGTAAAAAAGCGATAATATTCCGACCGGGAGTCATTGTTTTCGTTAAAAGACTGAAAATAAAAACATGGAGTCTTCTCGTGTACGCGCCCTCAGTCTCATTGTTCTCTGATCGACCACTATCCAAATGCGCTACTGTTTTTCAGCCATGGCCTGCAAAGTCATCATTCAACATTCTGCCGCCTTCTGAGAGCCTATGGGAGCCGTAGGAAGTGTCACGTTACAGCAGAGATCCTCAGTTTTCAATAAAGAGAGTGTAGAAGGCCAAGAAATGGTCAGAGAGGGCACTTCCTGTAAGGAATCTTCTCAGGTTTTGGCCTGCCAAATGAATTCTGTTATACTCACAGACACCATTTAAACAGTTTTAGAAACTTTGGAGTGTTTTCTATCCAAAGCTAATAATTATATGCATATTCTAGTTTCTGGGCAGGAGTAATAATCAGATTAAATCAGGTACGTTTTTTATCCGGCCGTGAAAATACTGCCCCCTATCCATAACAAGTTAATGCAACTGCTGTGTCCGATTTCAAAATAGCTTTACGGCGAAAGCACATTGTTCAATATTCTGAGTACAGAGCTCAGCTATCAAAGCAAGCTATACAGTTACCCGCCAAGTTCTGGAGTCAACTAAACTCAGAAATAGTATTATAAATCTTCACTTACCTTTGCTGATCTTCGTCGGAATGCACTCCCAGGACTCCCACTTCCACAAGAAATGTTCTCGTTTTGTTCGATAAACTCTATATTTATGTCCGAATACCTCCGTTTTGTTCGCTTGTTCAGATCACTAATCTAAAGGCATAATGCGCGAGCGCAAAACCCGAGATGAAAAGTCAAATAGTTCTATTACCATTCGTAGAAACATGTCAAACGATGTTTACAATCAATCCTTAGGGTCTTTTTAACATAAATCTTCGATAATATTCCAAGCGGACAATAGTGTATTCATTACAGAGGAAAAAGAAGGAGCGGCGCGCCTGCGTAAATGCGCCTGCGTAAATGCGCCTGCGTAAATGCGCCTGCGTAAATGCGCAGTAAACAACTCACTGGTCCCAGGCTTGAGACAGCTCTTATTCTCTCCCCAGTAACAGTAGAAGCATGAAACAAGGTTCTAAAGACTGTTGACATCTAGTGGAAGCCTTAGGAAGTGCAAAATGACCACACAGACACTGTAGTTTGGAAAGGCAATCAGTTGAAAAACTGTAACCTGTTTAAATTGGGTACGTTTTTTATCCGGCCGTGAAAATACTGCCCCCTAGCCCAGACAGGTTTTAACACATACCACTACTTTCCCCAACGGTACACATTCCTTTCTGTCATGCCCTTCTGCACACTTCTCACACCTAGGAACGGCCCTCCTACACATTGCTGCCATATGCCCATAAGCCATCATTTATATGGGGCGGCAGAGTGTTGGACTAGTAACCGAAAGGTTGCAAGTTCAAATCCCCAAGCTGACAAGGTACAAATCTGTTGTTCTGCCCCTGAACTGGCAGTTAACCCACTGTTCCTAGGCTGTCATTGAAAATAAGAATTTGTTATTAACTGACTTGCCTAGTTAAATAAAGGTTTAAAAATATATATATATCCTAACATCACTTTGTCAGGCAAAGACTAAAACATCAAAACTCAAAAGGACAGACAACAGCTCTTCTGTTTTGCCACCCGGTCTGCGTCGCACCAAACGAGCATCACAAACACCGGGACTCTTCCCCTTCAGTTGGTCAACTTTCACATTTACCGCTACCCCAGTAATCACTCCTCTCAACGGCGCCCTCTCCTTAAGAGCAAAACAATTCATGTCTCTTGTCCCCATTTGTTTAACGCAGAGCGCCTGCACCCTCTGACCAGCAGAAACACAAACAATTATCACAAGACCACAGCACCCAATGCTGTTTTCACCCACCCTGAAACTACAAATGGATCAGCCAAAAGGAAAGGGTCCAATTTTTCCAAAAACTTCACTCCTACTGTCACTGACTCATCTTTATCCTAACCCTTGGTGCAAGCCTCGGGCTCCGATGACTTATACAGACCTTCCACCTCCAATACTTCGCCCTCATTCACTTCCATTTCTCCTCCTGTCTTCGATCCAGCATACAGCTCACGCTGCTTACACTTTCTACCATTCTTCTTTAAATCATCTCCATTTATTTTTGCCGTTTTTAACCAACTCAAGCTCACCCTCATCCTCTCTCTCTCTCTTCGACATCCTCTGCCTCTCTTTTTCCCTCCATTCGTCCTCCATATTCCAAGTATATGTCTGCTTATGAAAATACTGCACTTCTCCTGGCGTACATGTTGTTCTTGCCCTCTTAAGGGACGCCATTTAAGCGGCTGTCACAATCTCCGTACAATCAGCACAAACCCCTTGGGATGTAACGTTCAACAGTGCATCCCACTTGTAAAGCAGCTGCTTCGTCTTGATGTTCTTCTTTATCAGTAGCTATTGAGTAGCTTTTCCATTTCAAACAAGGGCTCTCTTCCAACCACCAGCCATAGACACTTCCACCCTCGACCTTTCCACTCGTTCCATGATCTCAGCTGCATCAAAGATTCTTCTTCTTCGTCTATGGTATCGCCAATACTTCTATGGTATTGGCGATTGCAAAATTTAATGTGCATCCCAGTACTGAGTTAGGTAGAAGGATTTAGAAATGTGGAGCTAATGTTGTAAACTATTTTTAACACACAGGGTATCTTTTGCCTGGCAGCAAACATTTATTACAGGCTGCGGTGCATCCACTACCATATCTTCACTAGCATCACTTGTTTTCTCAATTCTTTTAATCGCCTCCGCATAGGACATTCGATTGGTCGCCATAACTTTTGCCACCTCAATCTCCTTCACCCTTACAGAGAACTCCAGGAACTCAGGATCATGATCCCACCACAACTGAAACGGTCGTCCTTCTACACACCGTTCTTCAGTATACTCCATCCATCTGCATACACATGAAACATGGCCAAATCCTTTACAGTTCTTACACTGCAGTGGTTTGGGGATGAAAGCTCTTACAGCTTATCTTACATAACTAAGCTTCATATGCATAGATAGGTGCTCTTCATAAAAAAACAACAGGACAGACTTTCTTCTTTTTCTGTATTCACCCAGGAGGTCAGATGCCGGGCACTTCATGCATGTGGAAATTCACATGTGAAATCATGTGTTTTTTACGTAAGGGGATGATCAATTGTTTTAATTAACTTCATTGTGATATTTGTTTTGTTATAAAGTATGCTTTTTTAACCAAATTTACTTGCATCAATCTTGCTTTTTAAATAAACATGTTGTATGTCCACCAGAAGGAAGATTATAAGATATTTTGTATTTTACATTGTAAAGTATTTTGGTATGACAATATACACTGAGTATACAAAACATTAAGGACACCTGCTCTTTCCATGACATAGACTGACCAAGTCACTTGTTAAATCCACTTCAATCAGTGTATATGAAGGGAAGGAGACAGGTTAAAGAAGGATTTTTAATCCTTGAGACAATTGAGACATGGATTGTGTATGTGTGCCATTCAGAGGGTGAATGTGCAAGACAAACAATTTATGTGCCTTTGAACCAATGTCGAGACTCATGAAATTGCCTTTGTAACCGATATGAAATGGCTAGCTAGTTAGAGGTGCGCGCTAGTTGTGTTTAAAATCGGTGATGTCACTCGTTCTGAGATCTTGAAGTAGTTTCCCTTGCTCTGCGAGGATCTGGGCTTTTGTGGAGCAATAGATAACAATGCTTCAAGGCTGACTGTTGTCAATGTGTGCAGAGGGTCCCTGGTTCAAGCCCAGGTTGTGGTGAGGAGAGTGACTGAAGCAACACTGCTACACCTCCCAAGGGAAGGAAATATTTGAATATAATGACGAGATACCTATGTTTCCACCCTAACAATAGGACTCGTTGTCCACAGAGCGGAAAGGCGGGCTGTCAAGCTCCCGTCCATTTCTCTATTGGTGGATACATCTCATTATTGTAATACTTTTTGAATATTGGATGTTGACATCAACCGCCTGTATTCACTGAAGAGAGATGCTAGGCTACTAGCCTCATGTCATGAATGTGCATAGCTGATATATAGTGTGTTCTCTCAAAGTTGACAGGATGTCACATGTCCTTATATCAGTACACTCGTAACAACCTAAGAAACTTCTATTCAATTAAATAAACCATTACATTTTTTGTTGAGCAAATTCGACACTCTCTCATTGACCTCCAAACAAAAACGCCTCGCTTGTTGAGTGAAAGAAACAAAACAACGCCACCTGCTGGAGAAGACAGATTTTTGGCCCAGTTATCCCTCTACTTCCCTCCTCCGCGGGAAGTAGTTTAAGGGTTAGGGTGCTGTTTTTTTGTTGTTGCCTGCAATACAGATGCTAGATCGGTCCGCTAATACTACACTATTAAAGGTCCAGTACACATTTTTTCCCCCTATTTGTTTTATTTATATATTTTTTTTAATCCATATTTTTCAAGGGGTGCTGCAGCACCCTCAGCACTTCTACTTCCCATGGCAACGTGTGAAGCTAATCTTCAATGGCCACTGCAAACAATTAACCAGAAGCTGCTCGTCTTCTTCTTCTTTTTCCCTCTTCTTCTTCCCTCTTCTCTCTTTTTTGTTTTTTATATGGTGGTTGGCAACCAACTTCAATGTGCATTACCGCCACCAACTGGACTAGAGTGTGGACCAGAGACAGGTAGGGTCTAAAGCCACTCTCCGTCTGCTCTCATTTCCCACGACAGACACACCCGCATGGCTGTTTCAGACACTCACAGTCACGTCTCAGGGCACAAGTCTCCCCTTCTCCAAACATCATGTACGAATCAGAATCCATAGCTCATCATCTAGTTCTTTTCAGTAGACTTGCCTGAGGCCATGTGGTTGTTTTTGTCTGTCTACTTGGTGATGTTTAGCAGGCCTACTTTGTCTGTCCGTATAATTACTCCATCGCTTACGACGTCTGTCGTTATGTAGTGATCCAAAAAAGATATAGATGTACTATTGTAAAGTGGTTGTTCCACTGGATATCATAAGGTGAATGCACCAATTTGTAAGTCGCTCTGGATAAGAGCGTCTGCTAAATGACGTAAATGTAAATGTAAAATGTAAATCCTACCCATTATTCTCATCTCCTTAAGGAAACTAAATAGATCGTTAAATACGACATCCCCTGAAGAGTTTCTCAGCAATTCACTTATGCTTGGCTGTTCAACACCATTACTCCTTAAATCTGATAACAATCTCTTCCTTACCCATATTGCTGGAACTGAGTAACACGTTCTACTGTCTCCATCTCCCCCTGACAGTGATCACACCTCCCAGTCTGATGTTTTCCTAGCAATTTTAATGTACTGTTGAGCCTTGTGTGTCCCAGTCTCAGCCTTGTGATTACACTTTCCTCCCTTCTTTCTTGCCCTGAGGACCTCCCCGTCCCCACCTTTTCTTGGATCTTATAGGGGTGTTTTCCCTTTCCCTCCCTGTTCCACAACTCTTGCCATTTGTTTTTAACCACTCTTTTTATTAACCCCTTGGATTCTGCTTTACTGATTGAGAATTCCATTTCAACACTAGGATGTTTGAGAGCCTGCTTGGCAAGAACATCCACCTACTCATTCCTCTTTACTCCCACATGAGCTGGTACCCAGACGAACCTCACAAATGCCCCCATCTGTCTCACCCTAAACTGAAATTCTCATACAATACATATTGTTTGCTCTGCGATACAAATTATTTTAAGCTCATCAGTGCAGCACATGAGTCAGAGCAGATGACTACCCTCTCTGGCCTCACCTCCTCTACCCAGTATGGCCAGAAACTCCATTGTGCATATGGATAAATTATCCATTGCTCTTTTTGTCACTGCTACCTTAAACTCAGGAACACTAAAAGCTGCACCTGGCCTCCCTGTTTTAGGGTCTGTGGCATAAGAATCAGAATTAGTTAGGTAACATAAACACAGCAAAAAATAAATGTCCTCTCACTGTCAACTGCGTTTATTTTCAGCGTGTGTAAATATTTGTATGAACATAACAAGATTCAACAACTGAGACATAAACTGAACAAGTTCCACAGACATGTTATCAACAGAAAGGGATCCGCGAAGCACACGGGCATCTCCCTCTCCCACTCATGCAGCTGCCAAACTGAGCAGAGACCGCTGCTAAGCAGAGAGCGCACTGAACAGAGAGCACAGATGCACTTGGCCAAATTACTTGGCCACATAAACTGAACAAGTTCCAGAGACATGTGACTAACAGAAATTGAATAATATGTCCCTGAACAAAGGGGTGGTCAAACTCAAAAGTAACAGTCAGTATCTGGTGTGGCCACCAGCTGCATTAAGTACTGCAGTGCATCTCCTCCTCATGGACTGCACCAGATTTGTCAGTTCTTGCTGGCACCTGCAAGTTCCCGGACATTTCTGGGGGGAATGGCCCTAGCCCTCACCCTCTGATCCAACAGGTCCCAGACGTGCTCAAATGGATTGAGATCCAGGCTCTTCGCTGGCCATGGCAGAACACTGACATTCATGTCTTGCAGGAAATCACGCACAGAGCGAGCAGTATGGCTGGTGGCATTGTCATGCTGGAGGGTCATGTCAGGATGAGCCTGCAGGAAGGGTACCACATGAGGGAGGAGGATGTCTTCCCTGTAACACACAGCGTTGAGATTGCCTTCAATGACAACAAGCTCAGTCCGATGATGTTGTGACAAACTGCCCCAGACCATGAAGGACCCTCTACCTCCAAATCAATCCCGCTCCAGAGTACAGGCCTCGGTGTAACCCTCATTCCTTCGACGATAAATGCGAATCTGATCATCACCACTGGTGAGAGAAAACCGTGACTTTGTCAGTGAAGAGCACTTTTTTCCACTCCTGTCTGGTCCAGTGACGGTGGGTTTGTGCCCATAGGCAACGTTGTTGCCGGTGATGTCTGGTAAGGACCTGCCTTACAACAGGCCTACAAGCCCTCAGTCCAGCCTCTCTCAGCCTATTGCGGACAGTCTGAGCACTGATGGAGGGATTGTGCGTTCCCGGTGTAACTCGGGCAGTTGTTGTTGCCATCCTGTACCTGTCCCTCAGGTGTGATGTTCGGTTGTATCAATCCTGTGCAGGTGTTGTTACATGTGGTCTGCCACTGCGAGGATGATCAGCTGTCCGTCCTGTCTCCCTGTAGCACTGTCTTAGGCATCTCACAGTACGGATATTGCAATGTATTGCCCTGGCCACATCTGCAGTCCTCATGCCTCCTTGCAGCATGCCTAAGGCACATTCATGCAGATGAGCAGGGACCCTGGGCATCTTTCTTTTGGTGTTTTTCAGAGTCAATAGAAAGGCCTCTTTAGTGTCCTAAGTTTTCATAACTGTGACATTAATTGCCTACTGTCTGTAAGCTGTTAGTGTCTTAACGACTGTTCCACATGTGCATGTTCATTAATTATGTATGGTTCATTGAACAAGCATGGAAAACAGTGTTTAAACCTTTTACAATGAAGATCTGTGAAGTTATTTGGTTATACTTCCCTCAGCTGGGGCTCAGTCACCTGGGGCCCAGAGAGGGGAGAAGTCAGGCTGTTTTTCATATGTATCTGGTGCTATGCAGAATATCAGAAAGAGAAGAGGACAGGAGGGAACATTGTCTTCATATGTGAATGTGTCTTTACCTATTCTAACCCATGTGAAGGGATGGTGTGATTCATGGGGAACCAAGTACTTGTCTCCACAATGTCTGTGTACCAGTCACTCCCTCCTTTGGCCTTGGGGGAGATAAGGTCTGAGAAAAGATGTGTGGGGTAGTGTCTACAGTAGAGCCATTGTATGTAATCTCTGATGTTGCACCTATCCAGGGCTAGTGTATTTTAAATTTTTAATTTCACCTTTATTTAACCAGGTAGGCAAGTTGAGAACAAGTTCTCATTTACAATTGCGACCTGGCCAAGATAA
The DNA here is from genome assembly GCF_965601325.2 of Salmo salar. Taxonomy (NCBI): domain Eukaryota; kingdom Metazoa; phylum Chordata; class Actinopteri; order Salmoniformes; family Salmonidae; genus Salmo; species Salmo salar. The sequence continues at coordinate 56,781,771 of NC_138293.1, forward strand.
AGCAAAGCAGTTCGACAACATACAACAACACAGAGTTACACATGGAGTAAAACAAATATACAGTCAATAATACAGTAGAAAAATAAGTCTATGTACGATGTCAACAAATGAGGTGAGTTAAGGGAGGTAAAGGCAAAAAAGTCCATGGTGGCAAAGTAAATACAATATAGCAAGTAAAACACTGGAATGGTAGATTTGTAGTAGAAGAAAGTGCAAAGTAGAAATAGAGATAATGGGGTGCAAAGGAGCAAAATAATAATAAATAAATAAATAAATAAATACAGTAGGGGAAGAGGTAGTTGTTTGGGCTAAATTATAGATGGGCTATGTACAGGTGCAGTGATCTGTGAGCTGCTCTGACAGCTGGTGCTTAAAGCTAGTGAGGGAGATAAGTGTTTCCAGTTTCAGAGATTTTTGTAGTTCGTTCCAGGCATTGGCAGCAGAGAACTGGAAAGAGACGGCCAAAGGAGGAATTGAGTCTGGAATTGAGTCTGGAAGGAGAGTTTACAGTCCAACCAGACACCTACAGTGCCTTGCGAAAGTATTCGGCCCCCTTGAACTTTTTGACCTTTTGCCACATTTCAGGCTTCAAACATAAAGATATAAAACTGTAATTTTTTGTGAAGAATCAACAACAAGTGGACACAATTATGAAGTGGAACGAAATTTATTGGATATTTCAAACTTTTTTAACAAATACAAAACTGATAAATTGGCCGTGCAAAATTATTCAGCCCCTTTACTTTCAGTGCAGCAAACTCTCTACAGAAGTTCAGTGAGGATCTCTGAATGATCCAATGTTGACCTAAATGACTAATGATGATAAATAGAATCCACCTGTGTGTAATCAAGTCTCCGTATAAATGCACCTGCTCTGTGATAGTCTCAGAGGTCCGTTTAAAGCGCAGAGAGCATCATGAAGAACAAGGAACACACCAGGCAGGTCTGAGATACTGTTGTGGAGAAGTTTAAAGCCGGATTTGGATACAAAAAGATTTCCCAAGCTTTAAACATCCCAAGGAGCACTGTGCAAGCGATAATATTGAAATGGAAGGAGTATCAGACCACTGCAAATCTACGAAGACCCGGCCGTCCCTCTAAACATTCAGCTCATACAAGGAGAAGACTGATCAGAGATGCAGCCAAGAGGCCCATGATCACTCTGGATGAACTGCAGAGATCTACAGCTGAGGTTGGAGACTATTTCCATAGGACAACAATCAGTCGTATACTGCACAAATCTGGCCTTTATGGAAGAGTGGCAAGAAGAAAGCCATTTCTTAAAGATATCCATAAAAAGTGTCGTTTAAAGTTTGCCACTAGCCACCTGGGAGACACACCAAACATGCGGAAGAAGGTGCTCTGGTCAGATGAAACCAAAATCGAACTTTTTGGCAACAATGCAAAACGTTATGTTTGGCGTAAAAGCAACACAGCTCATCACCCTGAACACACCATCCCCACTGTCAAACATGGTGGTGGCAGCATCATGGTTTGGGCCTGCTTTTCTTCAGCAGGGGCAGGGAAGATGGTTAAAATTGATGGGAAGATGGATGGAGCCAAATACAGGACCATTCTGGAAGAAAACCTGATGGAGTCTGCAAAAGACCTGAGACTGGGATGGAGATTTGTCTTCCAACAAGACAATGATCCAAAACATAAAGCAAAATCTACAATGGAATGGTTCACAAATAAACATATCCAGGTGTTAGAATGGCCAAGTCAAAGTCCAGACCTGAATCCAATCGAGAATCTGTGGAAAGAACTGAAAACTGCTGTTCACAAACGCTCTCCATCCAACCTCACTGAGCTCGAGCTGTTTTGCAAGGAGGAATGGGCAAAAATTTCAGTCTTTCCATGTGCAAAACTGATAGAGACATACCCCAAGCGACTTACAGCTGTAATCGCAGCAAAAGGTGGTGCTACAAAGTATTAACTTAAGGGGGCTGAATAATTTTGCACGCCCAATTTTTGAGTTTTTTATTTGTTAAAAAAGTTTGAAATATCCAATAAATTTCGTTCCACTTCATGATTGTGTCCCACTTGTTGTTGATTCTTCACAAAAAAATACAGTTTTATATCTTTATGTTTGAAGCCTGAAATGTGGCAAAAGGTCGAAAAGTTCAAGGGGGCCGAATACTTTCGCAAGGCACTGTAGGTATTTGTAGTTGTCCACATATTCTAAGTCAGAACCGTCCAGAGTAGTGATGCAGGACAGGCAGGCAGGTGCGGGCAGCGATCGGTTGAAGAGCATGCATTTAGTTTTACTTGTATTTAGGAGCAGTTGGAGGCCACGGAAGAAGAGTTGCACGGCATCGAAGCTCGTCTGGAGGGCTGTCAACACAGTGTCCAAAGAAGGGCCAGAAGTATACAGAATGGTGTCGTCTGCGTAGAGGTGGATCAGAGACTCACCTATGACCTAGAGGCTCACTCCCCCCAGTGAACTTGTCCAGGCGTGTGGTCAATAAGGGGTTTTACTTGAGATGGGAGTATTTGGAGTTGACAATTGATTTATGCCATAGAATGAATTGGTGTTTCTGTGCTATGAAGTACCAGGAACGAGATCGGAGCCTCGTCTTAGGGGCCAGACTAAACAACAAGAACAGTCTTCATCGCAAACGCTATCTGGCTGCGGGATACTCCTTTTTCATATATCAAGTTTCACCTTGTGACCCATTCTATACATCTGTTGTTTGTCATGAAGACTAAAAGGGCGTATCTTTTCTATAAAAGATATTTGTATTCTTCGTATGTCAGAGCTACTCGTCACAACACTTGGAAGTGTTGAGCCGACCAGCCTCATCATTATAGAAGCAATTGCTCTATGCTTTCCTTATTAATAAGTTTTGAATAAAGTAATATCCTGATTGGTGATTGACCTTGTCTCTCCTCATTATTGATTAGAATTTAGAGGTCCTTAGATCAATTATCAGTGAATATATTCAAGACAGCAGAGTACTGGGTTCTTAAATGTTCACTCACTTACTGGATCTACTCCTTCCTCACCAGCGCTGACCCTCTCAAGCCACCCTAGGTCTTGGCTGCGGGAGCAACCAAGGTGTGATAACAGAAAGAACCACAGAGGGGCTGAACTCTTTCCCAATCAGTCCTATCTCTCTCTCCATGCAATTACCCATCCACCCAAAACTTCTTGTTCATGCTCCCAGCACTCTATGATCATCTTTTCTGTAGGATATGTAACTTTATGTCCTTGAAGATTTACCAAATATGTCATGGTGCAGCTGCTGTCCAAAAATGTCACATGGAGAAGAACTGTTTTTTTTGCGACACTTCAGGGCAATGTATGGTAGAAGATGAGACTCACCAGAGATACCTCAGTGGACTCACGCATAAAGAATGATAAAGGCCTCTAGTGGCCAAAAGCCTGTTTTAGCATGGGCAGCACATAGAGAATGATAGAGAAAGCATCTCTATATCATTCCAATTATGGTATCTGTGAGCGCATGGGCAACGCCATTGAGGCAATCTCCATTTTGAAGTTGTCCATTTTATTCTTCTACTATGCAAACAAACTGAAAGGGTACATACTGCCACCTGTTTCATGTTGTTTGAACAGGTATAAAGCTATAGGGTTTCCTATAGGATTTCCTGCAGGATGTTTTCTGTTATAATACTCAGTAATACTTGTACAGTATTATCATTCATCAAAATCTCTATAGTATTCCTATCGTGAGCTTTGATAGTATTCTATATTTTTTTGTAGTTCTTCAAGCTGCTTAAGAGCTCTCTCTTATCATTCATGTACTTATTTCAATGAAGAACCTTTTTGTTCATTGTCATACTTGTTGGTTCAGCTTGTTTTCCATTTTCTGCTTATTATTTTTACCTTTATTTAACTAGGCAAGTCAGTTAATAACAAATTCTTATTTACAATGACGGCCTAGGACCAGTGGGTTAACTGCCTTGTTCAGGGACAGAATGACAGATTTTTACCTTGTCAACTTGGGGATTTGATCTAGCAACCTTTTGGTTACTGGCCCAACACTCTAACCACTAGGCTACTTGCCACCCCAAAGCACCTACTTTTAAAATCAATGTTATTTAAATATTTCCATTGCCCATGTCGCAAAAAAAAATGGTAGATCCAACCTGTCTCAACTCCAATTGAATGGATTGAAGAGCAACTCCACACTTTATGACTTATGTAGAATTTAAGTTATGCAAATCATATTTTACTCATATAGTGTGGCTAATGGTAGGTAGCTGATGGTGTAGAATTATTCCATTTAGATTACTTCAAAAACAGCCATTGTGTGACTATTCAAGTAGGCTACATCACAGTCAACATGTCAGAGCACATTCTTAAATAGAAAGTAGCAAACATATACATGGAGATATTGTTAATGAATAGCACCAATCATGCTGCAGCACCCTCAGCACCCCTACTTCCACAGCTATGCATAGAGGGGTCATAGTGTGTAGCTACAGGCAAGACTTCCCGTGATGTAGCCCAAACCATTGGGACGCTACAGACGTTTTCGTGAGAAGACCAATTTTTCGGATGTCTTCTAACTCCAGGTCTGTAGCTCTGCCACCTCCAACCGCAGATGCGGAAGGCCGACAGAGGCCAATGTAGTGGATTGAGACGCAGCCCATGGAAGAAAAAAAACATATCTGTAGCTTAGACAGATTGTTATGGGGATTTTTCTGTTAGGCTAATTCCATTTCCGGACATCGACTCTACATCTATTTACAAATCTCAGATATTACCATGTTATTGCATCATTTATACCATGCTATAGATCTGAATCATGGAAATGTACCATGGTTTTAGCTTTGAAGTATGATGGTACTGTCATGCACCTAAATAAGACCAAGATATTGCATCATTTATACCATGGTATAGATGTGGATCATGGAAATACCATGATTTTAACCTGCACTCTACCATGGGTCACATTCTACCATAGTAACGCATAATTATGGTAAATGGTACAATCTTTATTAATTGTGCGTTACCCTGGTACAATAGCAGTATAATGCATTAAATAAATAAACCCACCAAGGTCAAAAGAGGTTGGTTGGTTGGTATTATGATGCATTTATATACCATTATGGACAAGTTTCTGATAAAGTCAAGAGGCATTAGGCTACTATTGTTGTTCCTGGTTTGTTTAACGTCAAAGAAAAAGGGAAATAGTTGATGTGAAAAAGGGGTAATACTTTCTGTATTAATAGTACCGTTTTTTGCTTATGTTTGGGTTCCCTGTGTTGCCAACTAGAAATGTGGGAGAATGTGAGATATAGCTATGGTACCCTTATCTTTGGCATTTTGTAATGATGATTTTTTTTTGTATTTATTGTTATTTAAAGTCAAGGGGTTTTGTGCTTGTTTCGGCCTGCAGAGGGAGCCGCTCAATCTAGTGGTTGCTTCACATGCTCTCGCTCTACAGTGGCTCTCGCGCTAGGCTGCCTAAATGCATTTTTCCTCCTCGTAAAGCTGTTGCAAAGCTTATTTGCTGTGCTTTGTGTGGTTCCGTTTGTAAGACTGGCACAAGATGCTCACATGCTAAACTGAAATGATTCATAAGAGTCATGACTCTTTGGTTTGAATTATAAGTAGCCAAAATGTACAAAACCACACATTTCTGGTCTGCATTTCAAATATTGTCTTTTCTTGTTAATACCGTATTTCAATATGATCATCATCTCTTTCCCTCTTCCCTCATATTCTCCCTCTCTCACACCTGTTCCTCCAATGTCTGTATAATAAATAGTGTTCAGCATTGTGGTTATACTTCCCACAGCTGTAACCACAGCAAATTCTCTACAACGATGCTCCCCACTTCGTCTCTGTCTGCAGCAGTATGTCGTGCTCGGTGTGGGAGCAGCTCCCTTGTCTACTTCCCCTCAATATGACCAGTCATTTCCCTGAAGCTGCATGGTGTTAACTTCCTGTCTGCACAATATTCGCTCTTGAGAAGATAAATAAATTAAAAAAGAGAAAAAATTAAGTTCCAGGGAAGAGGGAGCAAGACAGAAAGACATACAGAGAGAAAGGGAGAAAGAAAAGGGGAGAATGAGAGGAAGAGAGAGAAGGAGTGACAAAGAGAGAAAGGGGAAACAGAGAGAGAGAGAGAGAGAGAGAGAGAGAGAGAGAGAGAGAGAGAGGGGGGAGGATAGAGTGAAATGTTCTGCGATTGAAGGAGAGTGAGAATGAGAGAGACTAGAAGAGGAAACCTTTTTGACTGCCAGTATTTTGTGGACCAGTCAGGATACACCATCTAACAGATTACCGGTGTCCCCTGAAGGAGCAGGAGGCAAAAAGCATGGAGGTGGAGGGGTGAGTAAGAAAACAAGAGGCTACAGACAAAATGGCTACAGTCTCCACTGGTTCTGAATTTGGTACCGGTAAGTGAGTTTACTTCTGGAGTCTCTGCTCCTCTATGTTTCGCTACAGATATTCATCTGCACTCTTCCATGGACAATCCCAACGGCAGCTACTGTCAGTTATAGCTCTCTCTTCTCTGGCCATCTGGCAACATAGACATTAAAACAGGACAATATCTATCACTCACTACCTTCCTGCCTTGGAGAGCTCAAATGGAGAGTCCAAACATCTGCCAGTCGTTGTCATCTCCGACAGTTGAACCTATCTGTCATCTCCCGGAGCGTAGGCTTCTGTTGCTGGGGGGACCAGGAGCTGGGAAGAGCACCACAGGGAATGCCATCCTAGGTGAGGAGGTCTTCCAGACTGGGACAGAGACTGTCCACAGCACCGTTGGCCACGGGGGGGTCTGCAGGAGGCGTATCACTGTGGTTGACACCCCAGGCTGGATTATACCCCATGACTCAGAGGATGATAACACCGGGGCCCCGCCAGAGCGGGCTAGCAAGGAGGGACCTTGTGTTGGTGCCACCCTCTGTCCCCCAGGGCCCCACGCGCTCCTGCTGGTGGTCCCCGTGTCACAGCCCTTCACAGAGGGCCACAGGAAGGCAGCAGAGAAGCAGCTAGGTCATCTAGGAGGAGGGGCCTGGAGGTCCACCATGGTGCTCTTCACTGGGGTCGACAAGCTACCTGAGGGGACGTTCGTAGAGGAGTTTATTGCAGCTGGGGAGCCCCTTCAGTGGCTGGTGGAGAGGTGTGGTAACAGATACCATGGCCTGGATAGTAACACACACCAGAGTGGGGATGACAGCACGGTGAACACACAAGTTCAGGAGCTGCTGGAGAAGGTAGAGGAGCAGGTTAAGGAAAACCATGGCTGGTATTTTGCAGTAAACGAACTGATTCTGCTAGAGGAGGAGCAGGCAAGGAAGGCGGTGGAAGAGAGGCGGGTGAGAGAGGAGCGGGAGGAAAGGGAGAGGCAGAGACTGCGGATGGTCGGAGGGCCTCCCAGAGGTGACCAGCTCTTATTGCTTCACTGTTAGAAGAAATGGTTTTAAAAGGGTTCTTCGGCTGTCTCCACAGGAGAACCATTTGAAGAACCCTTTTAGATTCCATGTAGAACCCTTGGTGGAAAGGGTTCTACCTGGAACCTAAAAGGGTTCTTCAAAGGGTTTTTAACAACGGTTAATGTAATAACACTGGTTAACGTTGTTACAGGGTTCTCCCATGGGGACACCTGAAAAACCTTTTTAAATATAACCTTCTTTTCTAAGAGTTTTGTATACTTGGCATAATAGTTCCTAAAAGTTCAAAGGTTTTAATAAATAGCATACATGTTATAAAGCTTTCTATCTCTCCCTGTCTCTTCCAGAGCTGAGGGTCCTCTTGTTGGGCTGGAAAGGAGTGGGAAAAAGTTCTGTAGGGAACACCATCCTGGGCCGGCGGGACTTTGAGTCTGGAACAGAGACGGAGCAGAGCCTTAGGAGGCAGGCTGAGGTGGCCGGACGCAGGGTCACTATCGTTGACACCCCTGGCTGGGACTGGTTCTCCGTCAGACGCACCCCCAAACACGTCAGACAGGAGTCGAAGCGAGGTGCCACCCTCCTCCGGCCTGGCCCCCACACCCTTCTCCTGGTGCTGCCCATCATCTCTACCCTCACTTCACGCAAGAGGCGGACCTTGGAGGCCCATCTGGAGGGCCTGTTTGGTGATAGGGCGTGTCTCCACACCATGGTGCTGTTCAGCTGCGGGGATTGGCTAGGCCGAACGCCCGTCGAGGAGCACATTCAGAGGGGAGGGCGGGAGCTCCACAGGTTGTTGGAATACTGTGGGAACTATTATCACGTGGTGGACAGCAAGATGCCGGGGAAGGACACAAGGAACATCTCAGATCTGCTGGACAAAATAGAGGAAATGATCAGAGAGAATGGTGATGAGGCCTTCTTGCCAATACAGAGTGAGTAGACAGTCGATGATACTGAACCGCTCTCTTCTTTCCCTGCTGTCATTAATTAACTTCTGGATGAAGTTCATATATGTTGTTATGATTGTTTTGTCAAGCATTTTTTGTTATACAGTAAAGTTTTAAGGCCCCTTGACTTTTTTCACATTTTGTTACGTTACAGCCTTATTCTGAAATTTATGAAATTGTTTTTTTCCTTCTTTATTCTAAAATGGATTAAATCATTTTTTCCCCTCATCAATCTACCTCATAATGACAAAGCAAAAACTGGTTTTTAGACATTTTTAGCAAATGTATAAAAAAAAAAAGAAATATCAAATTTACAAAAGTATTTAGACCCTTTGTTGAAGCACCTTTGGCAGTGATTATAGCCTCAAGTCTTCTTGGGTTTGACGCTACAAGCTTGGCATACCTGTATTTGGGGAGCTTCTCCCATTCTTCTCTGCAGATCCTCTCAAGCTCTGTCGTGTTAGATGGGGAGCGTTGTTGCACAGCTATTTTCAGGTCTCTCTAGAGATGTTCGATTGGGTTCAAGTCCGGGCTCTGGCTGAGACACTCAAGGAAATTCAGAGACTTGTCCCGAAGCCATTCCTGCGTTGTCTTGGCTGTGTGCTTAGGGTCAATGTCCTGTTGGAAGGTGAACCATCGTCCCAGTCTGAGGTCCTGAGCGCTCTGGAGCAGGTTGTCATCAAGAATCTCTCTGTACTATGCTCCGTTCATCTTTCCCTTGATCCTGACTCGTCTCTTGGTCCATGACGCTGAAAAACATCCCCACAGCATGATGCTTCCACCATCATGCTTCACCGTAGGGATGTTGCCATGTTTCCTCCAGACGTGACGCTTGGCATTCAGGTCAAAGAGTTCAATCTTGCTTTCATCAGACCAGAGAATCTTGTTTCTCATGGACTGAGAGTCTTTTAGGTGCCTTTTGGCAAACTCCAAGCAGGCTGTCATGTGCCTTTTACTGAAGAGTGGCTTCTGTCTGGCCACTCTACCATAAAGGCCTGATTGATGGAGTGCTGCAGAGAGAGGGGAAAACCTTCCAGAAGGACAACCATCTCCACAGAGGAACTCTGGAGCTCTGTCAGAGGGACTATTGGATTATTGGTCCCCTCCCCGACCAAGGCCCTTCTCCTCCAATTGCTCAGTTTGGCTGAGTAGCCAGTTCTAGGAAGAGTCTTGGTGGTTCCAAACTTTTTCCATTTTAGAATGATGGAGGCCACTGTGTTCTTGGAGACCTTCAATGCTGCAGAAATGTTTTGGTATCCTTACCCAGATCTATGCCTCAACAGAATCCTGTCTCGGAACATCAAAATCCTTCAGTTTAAGCTAGGAATATCAGTTTTTGCATGGGATGTGTCTCAATCCACCGCTTACGCCTATGTCGGCCTTCCACATCTGCGGTGGAAGGTGGCCGAGCTACAGCGGTGTTTGTCACACCATGAGACATCCCAAAAATCGTTCTTCTCACGAAAACGTCTGTGGCATCTGAACGGTTTGGCCTAACTATTATGACTACTGTATGGAAGGGGGAAACTCACGAACTAGATGGTGTTCTCCGTTTTGCTCTACAACCCCCACAAGTGTCATGGGACTCGTCTGAAGGTAACCCATACAAACGAAGGGAAGTATGAAGGCAGCTTTGTGCCAACAAAGATAAAGGGGTAAATATATGTCCCAAAAAAACAACATATTTCCTGAGGTTTCTTATATATCCTAGATATATGACAGACACTTGAAAACGTTATTCCTTATGATTTGTTTTTTGCTAGTCTTTTTTTTGCCATTAATTAATGTGTTATTCAATGTGTTTCTATGGGCTATAGTAGTAAAGGCCAAATTCAATATTTTATCAAATTATTTTAACATTCTAAACCCCCCCCCCAAAGTTTTGAGATAATTGTTTTTTTTGTGTGTTTGACAGTGGATGAAGAAAGCCCTGAGTCATCTGAGAACAACAGCCCTGAAGAGGACTGTAGCAGAGGATGCCAGCTCCAGTAGTGACAAGGGAGAGAGTAGCCAAGAGCACATGCTTACACACTGTAAGGTGGACACACTCTCACACCCCAAGCCAAAACATTCACATTTCAAAGTGGCCTGGTGTAGAATTACACTGGAAATTAAATGAAATAACACACAATGCCTTCAGAAAGTATTCACACCCCTTGACTTTTTCAAGGGGTGTGAATACATTCTGAAGGGACTGTACATGTATTCAAAGTAGTTGGGTCATTCTTGAATTGCTGTGGCATTTGCGTCCCTCGCCTTTGCAACCATGAAAAACGCTTTAAATGGACAAATAATTGCACATCATTCATGTTTTTGTTTATATTGAACTGTTTCTCAATGATAAAACATAATGCAAGTCCTTTATACTGCAAAACTGCATGCAGTACTTAATGCAAGCACATTGTACTGACATATTTTGGGCATTAAGAGATATCTATCTATTATTTTGAATGCTAGAAAGTGACAAAATATTGTATAGTTCAATGAAAACAAATAAAGGCTATCAACAGCCAAGAACGAAAATGTATATAATAAAAATATATATTTACCAAACAATATATGGGGGATTGGAAATGATGCTTATAATTACATTGATAGAAGTCACAATCTCTCTGCAATATTAAAGCTGATCTCAATACTCATTACAAAAAATATACAAGGCAACAGTAAACATATCGTCCCCCACGAATGATGCAGCCTTGGGCCAATTAATAACAACAATTCAAACAAGGGTGACACTTTATTTGAAGGTACACATATGAGCCACTAATTTCTAGTTTATAAGTATGTATATAAGTAGCTTATTAGGCCTTTATTATGTGTTATTAGCCATGTATTATGCCTTAAATAAGTTATTTGTTATTCAAACATAAGGCATGTAATAATAACCTCATTATTAGCTATAATAAAGTCATATTTATTGTTAATAAATATCAAGTTACACAAGAAACTATCTCAAGCTGGAACTAATAAGGGCATAGCACCTCAATACGTGTTCCCTATTCTGAAGTGTGACTATGTTTTTACTTGCTGATTTCTTTTCTCGTTAATGACCTCATTGGACAGAAAGGGGCACACCTCCCTCATATATACCATATACAGCCAACATTCAAGATACATTTTTATGTAATCAATTAGCAACTAAACCATATATAATTCCATACGTTGGCCGTTTGGCATATAATGTGGCATACTTACTATGACTATGATATGGGGTTGCCTCACCTGATGTGGTTGCCTCAATTGAAATGTAAATGAAGGGCAATTATATTGTGAGCAAAATTATTCGTCATATCACTTTAGTAAATTATTTTTAAAGGGTTAAAGACTTAATATTTGACCTTCTATGGCCTCCATTTAAGAAAATCCTAATTTACCTAAAATGTGTCATTGGTGTTACCATCATTGGTGATACTACTCCTACTGTGGCACAATTCTATCATAACGGTAGAAATTATTTAAAGTCATTAAGCTGCCCTTTTAGTTGAGTTTGAAATGGGAAGATGTACCCAAATACATTTAAATATTTAAAATCTAGAGAATGGACGTTTCCAAAATCCCCAAATGCCACTGCAATTCAAGAGCGACCCAGTTGTCATTGTTTCCCTCAAGAAGTTATGGTAATTGAAAATGCAACTACGCATTATGAATACATTGTCTTATAAATGCATGTGTGGTGAGGATCCTAAAGATAAATGGCACTCTTAAAATAATCACATCAATCTTATCATTTTATCAGGCTTTGGTTTGTATCGTCAGAACAATACTAAACTGGAATGTAGTAATGGATGTTCTGTAACAGCACTGCCGTGTATTATTGAAATCTAACATTATATTTTTATTTTAAATATGGCAACTCTGACACTTATAAATGCTTTACTGACTGTTTTATCTAGTAGTGCATTGCAGTACACATATTTAAAAATACATGCACATGATGTTATGTGAATGTTCAATTGCACTGAAATTCATGGAAACATGTACATTAAAGCATTTTGCACTGTATGTACTGTATATTGTTACGATATGGGGTGGTTGTTTAGTGTTAGCACATAGTACAGTGTTGGGCCACCCTGTTCCTGGAGTGCCTCAGGTACTGCAGGATTTTATCCCAACTGGGCACCACACTGAGCTACTTAGTTAATTGATCAGTTTAGTGATTGCCTAAATTCAACACACCTGGTCCTCTAGGTCGGTTAAATAAAAAACAGGACCACGGTTGCTTAACCCTGACATAGTAGGTGGACAGCATACTACCACTAACACGCTCCATCCCCAACCAGGTCAGGTCCTGTGCTCTGCCAGGAAGCCTTGATAAGCACACAGGTGCGGGCAATTAAGATTATCGTCAATCAGAGAAAGGTGGCCACAAGCCTCTCGGCCTGGCAGTGTTTGTTTTGTGTTAGCTTTAGTTTTGTACTTTTGTATATATTTATTTTGTCACCATGAACTGAACAAGTCAATAATCTGCTTGGGCTGGCCAACTAAGGGGTCAAAACAGAGCTGGCTCTGGACCCCGGTAAGTTTGCTGTGTCCTGGGCACATGTATACAACACGGTCCACATACTCTAACTTCTCACATAAATGCACATTTAAAATCAGGTTACAGCCGATGTAGCTAGGCCTAGGACACCTAGACATAGCGTGTGCAACAACATCAGTAGGGTAGCTAGCTGGTATCATAACATCCCTTGTGTAGTGATATGTGTAATGAGTGTGTAGTCTTAAAACATTAGGGGCTGGTTTCCCGGACACAGATTAAGCCTAGTACTTGGGACTATTGCATGCTCAATGAAGAATCTGTCAAATATACCAGGACTAACAGAAAACCATTGTAACTTCAGTCCAGTCCTGCTCCAGCCAGCCCCCACAGTCTTCAGCGACATTATGTTTTCTGTGTGGGAACAGCTCCCTAATATGCGTCATCTGAATAACAAGTCACTTTCCAGAGTAGAGCTGCACTGTGTTCCCTTCCCGTCTGCATTGTGTACAATCTGTTCTCTTTAAGGCTGAATATGACAAGAGATACAAGAGAGTTCCGGGAATGTGAGGGAAAGACCATTAGAGAGGGAGGAAGAAAGAGGAAGGGAGAGTGAGAGTGGAGGAGTCTGAGAGAGATGGGATAGAATGTGAGAGCCAAGAAGAAGACTGCCAGCATCTTGTGGAGCTCTCTGTTTACACAGTCTAACACACTGAGACCATCCCCTGAAGAACTGGGAGGAGAAGGGAGGTGGGGCGTGAGAAAGAAAGAAAACAAGAGGCTAGAGTCAAAATGCTGGCTCTGAATCTGGTACCCGTAATTGAGTTTAGTTTCTGAATGTCAGGTATCCATCCGCACTCCTTCTTGCACAATCCCAACATCTGCTGTCAACTTTACAGCGGAAACTCAGACTGACTGGTGATGAGGCCTGACTACCTTCCTGCTGTGGAGAGCACAAATGAAGAGTGAAAACAGCCATCAGTGGTTGTTGTTGTCGTTTCCGACAAGAGAATCCATCTGTCATCTCCTGGAGCACCGGCTCCGGTTGCTGGCGGGGCCAGAAGCTGAGAATAGAACTACAGGGAATGCCATCCTAGGTGAGGAGGTCTTCCAGACTGGGACAGAGACTGTCCACAGCACCGTTGGCCACGGGGAGGTCTGTGGAAGGCGGATCACCGTAGTTGACACCCCACCCTGGATTACACCCCGTGACTCAGCAGATAATGCTACCGGGGCCCACCAGAGAGGGCAAGCGAGGAGGGACTGTGTGTCAGTGCCACACTCTGCCCCTCAGGGCCCCACACGCTTCTACTGGGGGACCCCGTGTCACAGCCCTTCAGAGGGCCACAGGAAGGCTGCAGAGAAGCAGATGGGTCATCTAGGAGGAGGGCCTTGAAGGTGCTCTTCACTGGGGTGGACAAGCTACCTGAAGGAACATTTGTGGATGAGTTCATCACAGCTGGGGAGCCCCTTCAGTGGCTGGTGGAGAGGGGAGGTAACAGATACCATGGCCTGGATTGTAACACACAGCAGAGTGAGGATGACAATATGGTGAAGACACAGGTTCAGGAGCTTCTGGAGAAGGCAGAGGAGCTGGTTAAAGACAACCATGGCTGGTATTTTGCAGCTAGGAGTAGGAGCAGGCAAGGAGGGCGGTTGAGGAGGGTGAGGGAGAAGGCACAGAGGGTCCGGATGATCTTTGCACTTTGTCGGGCTGGAAAAGAGTGGAAAAAAGTTGACAGGAACACCATCTTAGATCAGAGGGCCTTTTTAGTCGAGGACAGAGATGGAGCAGAGCCTGAGGAGGCAGGCTGATGTGGTCGGAGGCAAGGTCACCATAGTAGACACCCTCAACTGGGACTGGGTTTCTGTGAGGCGCACAATGAAGCAAAGGGCCACCCTCCTCCAGCCCAGCCGCCATATAACCACCACAGGTTCTAGGATAGGGTAGGGTCAGAGACCTGAACTGGGTACCGGAATGGAAAACACGCAACACAGGATTATCAAAAATAGTTTTATTACAAAGATCATGTACAAACAGGGCTGTACGGGGTGGGCTTGGAATCGCACCTAAAAGGAAAGTTAGTGTCTCAGTCTAAAGCACAAAATGGCTACTGCAATAATTTAGTGGTTACATGCAATGTTCAAGTCTTTAAAGTATCTTAGTCGGCACAGCAAAGCACACACTGTAATCAATAAGGATGAAATATCATAAGGTCTTCAGACTAAAGTGCACATGCAATAAATAGGCAAGCCCCTTAAATGTAACAATAGATGCCAAACACAAGAATGACCTCGCTGGCTGTCTACACAGCTAAACACAAGTGTACTCCGGATACTTACAGCTAACACAGAGACTGTATATAGAAGATGTCCTCTGTGAATGGAAGTTCGCAAGCTACGATAGGTCTAGTGTGAGACAGCAACAGCTCCATCCCTGTCTTTCCTTTTTGCTGCTCCAGGAAATGCACAACCATTTTGTAGGAACAGGTGGAGGTGCTTTCTGCTGAGCCACTTCTGCCACCAATCAGAACACTCAAACAATTCATTCAGACAGACCAATAGGAAAGCATATACAAATCACATGACAACCATAATTACTCAAAAAGAGGCAGCTTTACACCCACACCATCATCCTGGTGCTGTCCTTGGTCACTGACCTCAAGAGGCATGGTTCCACACCATGGTGCTGTTCACCTGCCGGGCTTGGCTGAGCCACACAGTTGTTGAGGAGCACATTCAGAGGGGAGGGCTTGAGTTCCGCAGTTTGGATCTGCTGGACAAAATAGAGGAAATTCAGACTGAATGGTGATGAGGCCTTCTTGCCCGTACACAGAGATTATGGTGAGTAGAGGATACTGAACTGCTCTCCTTTGTCTATGGCTCAGCACTATTGAGCTGATAACAGGATTGTTCTGATCCAATGTTTTTGCCAGCATTTGTGGTTGAAATGTAGTTCCGAACACCCACTATACCTTACCCTTTCTGTCTTTGTGTTGATGTGGTCTCTATACCTCAACCTCCCCCACCACCACCCTAACGTTTGCATGAGGTCATCAGTATGCTCCGCCTGATAGGATTATTTTGTGTATAACAGAGGACGACTGCACTGGCTTTGTGGACGAACACTCCTGCAGTGCAACTGGCTGTAGTTGTTTCATTTGTAGATTGGTTTTGCAATCATTTTACTAGACTTTTCATTTTTAATAAATAAATTGATGATAAAATGTTTTATTGTCACATACACCAGATGGGTGCAGTGAAATGTGTTTTTTTTTTTTACAGGGTCAGCCATAGTAGAACAGCACTCCTGGAGCATATGCGGGTTAAGTGCCTTGATCAAAGGCACATCGACAGAACATCCGTGTGTTGTTGAATCCTACTGCAGCTGGAGAGAGAGACAGTTCTGATATATGGAATTGTTTTAAGATGGTCACACTATGGATTATTTTCTATTTCATTTATAATTTTAAGACCCTTTTAGATATAAAGAATATATACTTTTTTTTGTTTATAAAATATAGAATTTGGCCTTTACTACTATAGCCCAGATCAACGCATTGAATAACACATTCATAAATGGCAAAAAAAGATAGTAAAAAAAAGTATCATAAGAAACAAGGTTTTGAAGTGTTTGTCCTATATCTAGGAGATATAAGAAAAGTATAATAAATATGAGTCTCAGTCAACTTTGGACACACCTACTCATTCAAGGGTTTTTCTTTATTTAAAAAAATAAACTATTTCTAACTATGAAATAACACATACGGAATCATGTAGTAACCAAAAAATGGTTAAACAAATCAAAATATATTTGAGATTCTTCAAAGTAGCCACCATTTGCCTTGATGACAGCTTTGCACACCCTTGGTATTCTCTCAGCCAGCTTCATGAGGTAGTCACCTTGAATGCATTTCAGTTAACAGGTGTGCATTGTTAATTTGTGGAATTTCTTTCCTTAATGAATTTGAGCCAATCAGTTTTGTTGTGACAAGGTAGGGGTGTATACAGAATATAGCCCTATTTGGTAAAATACTAAGTCCATATTATGGCAAGAACAGCTCAAATAAGTGAAGAGAAACGATAGTCCATCATTACTTTAAGACATGAAGGTCAGTCAATGTGGAAAATTTCAAGAACTTCTAAAGTTCCTTCAAGTGCAGTCGCAAAAACCATCAAGTGCTATGATGAAACTGTCTCTCATGAGGACCGCCACAGGAAAGGAAGACCCAGAGTTACCGCTGCTGCAGAGGTCAAGTTCATTAGTTACCAACCTCAGAAATTGCAGCCCAAATAAATGCTTCACAGAGTTCAAGTAACAAACACATCTCAACATCAACTGTTCTGAGGAGACTCCGTGAATCAGGCCTTCATGGTCAAATATCTGCAAAGAAACCACTACTAAAGGACACCAATAAGAAGAGACATGCTTGGGCCAAGAAACATGAGCAATGGACATTAGACCGGTGGAAATCTGTCCTTTTGTCTGATGAGTCCAAATTTGAGATTTTTGGTTCCAACCACCTTGTCTTTTGTGAGACACAGAGTAGGTGAACGGATGATCTCTGCATGTGCGGTTTCCACCATGGAGGAGGAGGTGTGACGGTGTAGGGGTGCTTGCTAGTGACACTGTAAGTGATTTATTTAGAATTCAAGGCACACTTAACCAGCATGGCTACCACAGCATTCTGCAGCGGTACACCATCCCATCTGGTTTGCGCTTAGTGGGACTATCATTTGTTTTTCAACAGGACAATGACCCAACACACCTCCAGGCTCTGTAAAGGCTATTTGAGCAAGAAGCCGAGTGATGGAGTGCTGCATCAGATGACCTGGCCTCCACAATACCTTGACCTCAACCCAACTGAGATGGCTTGGGATGAGTTGGACTGAAGAGTGAAGGAAAAGCAGTCAACAAGTGTTCAGCATATGTGGGAACTCCTTCAAGACTGTCGGAAAAGCATTCCAGGTGAAGCTGGTTGACAGAATGCCAAGAGTGTGCAAAGTTGTCATTAAGGCAAAGGGTGGCTACTTTGAAGAATCTTGTGCAGCCTGCTTCCATTGATCATCCTTGAGATGTTTCTACAACTTGATTGGAGTCCACCTGTGGTAAATTCAATTGATTGGATATGATTTGGAAAGGCACACAGCTGTCTATATAAGTTGACAGTGCATGCAGAGCAAAAACCAAGCCATGAGGTCGAAGGAACTGTCTGTAGATCTTCGTGACAGGATTGAGTCAAGGCAGAGATCTGGGGAAGGGTACCAAAACATTTCTGCAGCATTGAAGGTCCCCAAGAACAGTGGCCTCCATCATTCTTAAATGGAAGAAGTTTAGAACCACCGAGACTCTTCCTAGAGCAGGCCACCCGGCCAAACTGAGAAATCAGGGAAGAAGGGCCTTGGTCAGGAAGGTGACAAAGAACCCAATGGTCACTCTGACAGAGCTCTAACGTTCCTCTGTGGAGATGGTTGTCCTTCTGGAAGGTTCTTCCATCTCTGCAGCACTCCACCAGTTAGGCCTTTATGGTAGAGTGACCAGACGGAAGGAAGCCACTCCTCAGTACAAAGCACGACAGCCCACTTGGAGTTTGCCAAAAGGCATCTAAAGATCATCAGACCATGAGAAACAAGATTCCCATTTTGGAGATGATTCTGTCTCTCTGGGGAGGCACCAGAGTGTGGTGTTGATGATATTCATGGGGCCTGTAGCTGCTAGGCCTCTGATGGGGACCTTTACTGTGGATCCTGCTTTGTTTTTGAGGACTTGGTCCTGGAGGTCCAGTCAAATGAACAATTACCAAGTTATTAGGAATTATTCAAGGAAATCATTTACTTTTTTGAAGAGCTTATCCCACTGAACTGTGATTGTTTTTTTGCAATACCATCCCAAGATAATTTGTAGGTCTATATGTCCAATGTAGGTCTATTCCATGTCTTCCCATATTTAAAAGATGCCTGTGAACTGAACATACAAACTTCAACTGTGTTGCTGACACCAACCGCAACTGAGGAATCAACAGAACCCCCAACTTGTGAAAGCCTACTGTCTCAGTCACGGGCCAAGAACAGATAGGCCAAGTTTGGTCAGTCACATGTCCATTATGGATCTCACATTAGATTCCCTAGAAAGACTGAATCGCATGACACTCCTGGAGCCAGGAGATTTCCTGCTTTGCGGAGGGGGTTATTATCCATTATTAAATTGTGCAACAAAAGGGTTGGAATTAAAAGGTTGCTTTCAGACAGACCAGTTGTAACATCGAGTTAGCAGAAGTTGTGGTAAATTGGGTTTAATTGTCCTATGGAACTGGTTGTGCTTCTCAATGCCCACAGCTTCTTTGGGGAGTTTGTGTTTTCAGAGAGACCTACATTGTGCCTCAGCACTAAATGTTTGGTACAGACCCAAATACAATTTCCCCCCAAGCTATCTGGACAAAAGGCCTTGAGCAAAAACAGTTTCATAACCCTAGTCCCAGTTTTAGGTTGAATACAGGGCAGTGTCACTGTGGTCAACCTCCATTTAAGCAGTGCTTAAGTCAGCACACAAACACACAGCACTGTTCAGAGCAGTGAGGTAGCTGTAAACTGTGTCCAACACAGGATGATCAGAAAATACAAATTAAGGAGTTGGAACTTGGCTCCTGTAGTATCCCACAATGAACTAAGTAAATGAACTATGTAGGTGATATGGTGCAATTTAGAACCCAGTCCTTGTTCTCTCTAGAAAGAAGCACCACCTGCTTATTGTAGTCTCATGGGACTGTAGACCTTTCTGATAGGGTTGGAGCACACACAATGGTTGTTTAACCTGACCCTTATCTGGGTTAAAGGGTTTTATGTTGGGCCAGAACACACTGATAATGTTCCTCCACAGAACAGGTTTTCACTTGACTCAGGAGAGCACTAGAACGGGTCAAATGTGGGCTATATTTAAACAACTTGCCTCCACACTTGAACAAACATTCACACCTGTATTAGCCAAATGACAAGGCAGGCCAAGGGCCCCATTTTAAAATGAGTATATGGAAGTGGCAAAATTGGTCCCAATAACCTTTATCATGAATACTATATTCCCATTCCCAGTTTGTTTGCTAAATGAATAGCACAAAACCAAATGGATTTGACTTTTTAATAGATAAAAAAGGAATACAATTAGATATGATTCAGACTACAGTAAAAGTACATATGAAGAGGCTTCAAAGCCTATTTAAGACATGCATCTACAACAATATAGACATGTCTATTGATAATAAACGATGACAAAGACTACAAAAGATCAGACTAATTACCCCAGTCAATACTGTTTCTGTCTGGAAAATACTTAAGGTTTTCATACAAGAGATCAGGGACTACGTCAAACTCAAGCTACAAGAACAATAGTCTCACTCTTAAAGGAAGAAACAGGCAGGAAGGTCAAAGGTCAATAGAACTTGGGCTTTGGGAGTCTCAATACAATACACGCATTTAAAAAGCATATAGATTTTAGATAGTGGGTTACACAATACAGTTAGAGGTCACAAAACCCTTCTTGCTCTTCGCTTGGCGCACCTCCTCCATGAGGTCCTTGAGATACTGGATCTCATTGGCGATGGAGTCTGCTTTCTCCGCAAGCTTGTGGTTCCTTTGCTCGAGCTCGTCGCACTCCACGCTCAAGGCCTCCTGCTCAGTCTTCTTTTTCTGGCGGTAGCGCATGGCCGCCGTCTTGTTCTGTGCCATCTTCTTGAACTTCTTCTCCTTCGGGGGTCCTCCGGTGGAGGGCTTCATTTTCCCACTCGATGTGGTGGTGGATGGCTGGTCTGGATGTTGTGGCCTAGACTTGGGGGTTGTTGGGTACGGTTTGCTCTCGTTTTGGAACCTTGACTGAGTTGTGGCGATGGAGGGCCGGTTGAGCTGACCAGAGGAGCTTAAGCTGCTGTCACTGTCAGAGAGGATCTCTGGGATGGTGATAGTGGTGGTTGTCACGCCGACCTCCTGTTTAGGGGCCAGGAGGACTACGATGCGGGTCGGGGAGAGAGAGAGCACAATGCTGGGGACCGGCTGGGGAACCTCCAGGTGAAGCGGCTTCTTGCTGACGCTCGCGGAAACATACACCTCACTGCCCAGCTCTAAGGTGAAGGTGGGAGATGGAGGAGGAGAGGGAGCTGGGGACTGGGGCTCCGACTTGATCTCCAGCTCCTCCTGGGCATCAGGGACGCAGGGGGGAGGTGAATGAAACACCTCCTGAGGGTCTTCCTGGGGCTGTGACACGTTCGAGGGGAGGAGTGGATCAGTGGCGGTGGGGAGGTCCGTGGGAGTAGGGAAAGTGGGGAGGGGGAGTAAGTCCAGCTCCATGGGACACTCAAAGGAAGTGATGAGGTCTTCAGGGGAGCTGTGGGAACCATCTGGGCTGCAGGAACCAATAAGGGAGTCCAAATCAAACTCACTCAGGTCTACCCTCTTGGCCATCCAGTCCATGCCAGAAAAGGCATCTTCTGTGGAGGACAAAGAGGGTTAATCAGCTGCTCAATAGCTAAAGTAATATACTGGAATTACAATTTGTGATAAGTCATTACCTTTTCTATAAGGCAAAAACACAGTTAATGAGAATAAAATATAAATCGCTATGATTTATACACACTGTCGACCGGTATGAACATACGTGGGGAGGACTTAGGATGTTGTGGTCCTCACCTTTCTCATCATCTGCACCAATGTGATGGGTATGGCCTAGCTGGTCAGCTGATAGCCAAGGGAAGGACAGCAAGTCTGCCTCAGCCTTCTCTTCCTGGAGGAGCAGTGACGGCGGAGTGGGAGGAGGGGATAGAAGGAGAAGTGGAGAAGAGGAAGATGATGACGAGAGGGGTGAAGCCCCCCCCTCTATCGAGGTAACTTCATCTTGGTGGCGCAGCGACCCCATGGGGTCAGCCATGAGAGAGGAAGGCCCCCAGAGTAGGGCCTCCATATCGTCCAGGCCAAACTGTGAGCTCATCATGGTCATAGCTCTGTTCAGTCACTAGGATCTGAGACGGTAGGTATGGCAGTAAGAGGTTGAGCGATTCTTTTATGCTGTCAACTACAGCAGTGCTGAGGGTTTCCACAAGGGACCTGGGAAAGAGAACAGATTAGACATGGTGACTTCATGTACTAATGTAAACAGTAGCTCATAATGTAGGCAAATTAGCTTTTTCTCCTTTGTTGATTTTTATATTATGTCATGTTGTGTAATGTAATATTTGGCTGCACATTTTTGGTTGGGTGGGATAAACATTAAGTCGGAGCTTATGTTTATATATATATATGTAGTGTTTTGTGCACAACACTGGCCCTACCATTTTACAACGCTGGTACTGAAATACCCTCCCTGCCTTTGTCTTGTGACTCGTACACGCGCCAAATGAGGTCAGTTTCCACAGCAACCATCGTCAGAATGGAGGTGTGTCTAGCGAATGAGATGGCTGCTTCCGCCTCCCTAACCAACAGCCACACTTGTGTACACCCTCCCGCCTTAAACACTGATATCGCCATTTTGTTCAAAAAAAGATCACGAACCATTTTGTTTGCCACGTTGGCATTCCTGGAAAATTGCATAAAATCGTACCTTTATGTTTTAACAATTGGTGACAATGTCTAGCGCTATAATTATGAAACAACTCACTGACCATTTATAATGAAACATTCTCTGATCTGACTCGTGACGTTTGTATCCAATGTCATTCCAAGGATTTGTCTGGCGAATGGCGACCTTACGGCATGTTATACTATATGCATTTAGAAAATACTTCGCTACACAACATAAGCAGGCTAATAGCTTCACAAATTGAGGTTTGAGCTCATTGGCGTCATTGGGCTGTCAGATTCACGTTAGCTAGCAAATTGCTTACAAATAAAATCCTTAAATATATACTTACGTCATTTTCACAAATATGAAGTTGAAGCAGTGCACTGGGTTGATGCACTGTTGGATTTGCTGCTGCTAGGACCGCCGCAAGCCGTTAAACTGCCATTTCGCTCAAGAGAGCGGTGTCACTTGAATGTTGATATTGTTGGGTGCTGGTAGAAAATGGCGCATTTTTAGAGCGCCGTGTAATATACAACTCCCAAAGACCAATGATTTATATGTACACACTAGATGATTTATATGAGTCGCTGTGTTGTTGAAGCCTGCGGGCCAACACCGTGGTACCCCCGCCATTGTAAAACATATTTTGTAACTTATAGAAAAGCATTTATTAATGTCTACATTCATTTTTGTCACGTTTATTCTATTACAGAGACCTTAATGCATACTTTTAAATTATATTATGTGAGATAAACATACAAATAAAAAGTGAAAAAATACATAACATTTACCTTAGTCACATTTTTAGAGGTTACTAATGTTACTGTCCCCAACTACAGCAAAAAATACTTAAATATATGTAATTTTGTCCTTGAAACATTTAATTGAAAAATAATTCCATTCAGTCCTGTGGCGGACTGAGATTACTGGTGAATACCAATATGGCCGACCGGTGGCTTCAAAGTCTCTAAATGGCCACTACATAAAAATAGCT
Organism: Salmo salar; assembly: GCF_965601325.2. NCBI lineage: Eukaryota > Metazoa > Chordata > Actinopteri > Salmoniformes > Salmonidae > Salmo > Salmo salar. The sequence goes on from NC_138293.1 coordinate 56,805,107, forward strand.
GTCAAGGGTTTATATACCACGTTGATGTAGACCTGGGATATCCTTCACAGGTCCTCGCTAGCTTCTGTAACCACAGTCATAAACCCCACCCATTTCAACAAAATATCTTCTTAAAATGTGATACTATAAACCTAACCCTAACCACACTGCTAACCTTATGCCTAACCCCTAAATTTGAATTAAGACCAAAATCAAATTTTGTTTGCCAATTTTGACTTGGTGGCTATAGATGCTAGTGGGAACCGTATCATTCCGCACATTGGGGGTTAACGGGCCAGTTTTAGAAATCATCCTGTGATGTCTTATACTAATCACATTTATGTGAGCCAACAACTTTTCACTAAAGTTTATTGCACATCCTTTTTAGTATTCAGATAATTCACAAATAGGATATAGATAAAATGTCCCATGGATATTCTCAGCAGTACACACTGCATAATAAAACATTTCACATTCATACTCTTACATTTGAAATACTTTATTTGAATCCACAAATCGCATGACAGTCGAGAGGATTAAAACATTTCAAAGTTCATGGATATATGGAGACTTATGGATACAGAAAGCACCTTCTTCTCCATACAGCAAAGCTGCCCATAACAGCTGACACAGAGCAGTACTGCTGCTTTGCCTTTGTCCTATGTAGGCCTGCAATCTGAAAGCCATGTACTGTCAGCCTATGTACATGGCTGAGACTCACAAATATTAGCACTGCAAGTTTGCACTGATAACCAAGGCTGTTTGCAAGGGGTGAAATTTCAGCAACTTGTCAGCAAAGACTGGCTTCATGTAGGCTTCCACAGGGCAACCCACTTCAAAAATGAACACCTCCCTACGCCCCCCCCCCAAAAAAAACAAAAAAACAAACAATATCTTGCATGTGTCCAAAACATTGCCAGACCTTTACTGCATTAGTGACGGCACACACACACCTCAAAATCTACTTGCTGCTAGAAAGAAAGTCTGCCACACTTGGTGCAGTTCATTGAGCTCCTCCTGAAGCTCTTGGGTCACACCACGGATCCTGGTGGCAAACTTAGTCTCAGAGCCCTTTTTCAGCCTCTGGCCATCCTTGTCGGTATAATACAGGTCCATGTCTCTGGCAAACCCTTGCAGGATCATCTCAGACTTCATGCCCAACTGTTGGGACTTATTACACCCAGGATGCACTGCCTCCGCCACCCTGGCTATCCGCAGGGCCTCAGGATCAGCATGCTGGAGCCTGTGGAAGTTATACTGCCTCAGCTCAGCCATCCCGCTGTGGATGAAGCAAAGACACAACTCCACGTCTGCTATCTCGGCTTTGTACGTCTGCACCACCTCCTCCAGCCTCTTTCTGTCCATAGAGTTGATTTTGTTGTTGTCCATGGCCGCTTTGATACCCATCCCAGTTCCCGAGGCCACCATGCCCGCCCCAACTGCCGTGCCTATGAGGGAGGCACCCATGGTTATGGGGGCGAGGACAATGCCCACAACGGCCACCACCCCTCCCATTGTGCCCGTGGTGCCCCCTGCGATGCTCATGGTTTTGGTTTTCTTCTGCACTCTGTCCAGCTTCTCGGCAAGGTCGTTGAGCTCTGTGATGTGGCCTCGCAGGGTATCGTTACGCTTCATTAGCAGGCAGTTGAACAGACGGAGGCCATTTTTCACATAGAGGCACCTCTGGCTGAACTCCCTGGTGGGATGGATTTAAAAAAGACGGATTTAATAAAAGACGTGCTGATTAAATGGTATGCCTACCTGTGTTATATGTAAGATCAAAGCTCTATCCTTGAAATGGTGTATTAACCACATGTGTACAGTAAGAGGTTAGTCTGGTCTCACCTGGTTTCGTCCTCTAGACTGAGGCCATGAAATGAAGGAGGCATGTTTTCCCAGCCTGAAAGAGAAACACATACACAATTACAAACCAAATATATTGTCCCTCAGTAATCTATGGTCAGCTATTGAATCACAGACAGCTGAGAACAGTACAACAATTACAGAAGAACAGTTGCATGTTCTTTCATCCTTAAAAATGAATGAAATACAATGTAATGTATTGTAAAATAATACGAAATACAGTACCAGTCAAAAGTAGGACACACCTACTCATTCCAGGGATTTTCTTTCTTTGTACAATTTTTTTCATTGTAAAATAATAGTGAAGACATCAAAACTATGAAATAACACATATGGAATACTGTAGTAACAAAAAAAGTGTTGAACAAATCAAAATATATTTTAGATTCTTCAAAGTAGCCACCCTTTGCTTTGATGACAGCTTTGCACACTCTTGGCATTCTCTCAACCAGTTTCACCTGGAATGTTTCGTCCTCTAGACAGTCTTTTCAACAGTCTTTTCCTAGCCACTGTGCTTCTACATTTGCATTGCTTTCTGTTTCGGGTTTTAGGCTGGGTTTCTGTATAGCACTTTGACATCTGCTGTTGTAAAAAGGGCTTTATAAATAAATTAGATTCATTGAAGGTGTTCCCATATATGCTGAGCACTTGTTGGCTGCTTTTCCTTCACTCCTCCAAACCATCTCAATTGGGTTGAGGTCAGGGTGATTGTGGAGGCCAGTTCATCTGATGCTCACTCCATCACTCTCCTTCTTGCTCAAATTGCCCTTACACAGCGTGGAGGTATGTTGGGTCATTGTCCTGTTGAAAAACAAATGCTAGTCCCACTAAGCGCAAACCAGGTGGTATGGCGTATCGCTGCAGAATGCTGTGGTAGCCATGCTGATTAAGTGTGCCTTGAATTTGAAATAAATCACTGACAGTGTCACCAGCAAAGCACCCCCACACCATCACACCTCCTGCTCCATGCTTCATGGTGGGAACCACACATATGGAGATCATCCGTTCACCTACTCTGCGTCTCACAAAGACACGGCTGTTGGAACCAAAAATCTGAAATTGGGACTCATCAGACCAAAGGACAGATTTATGTCCACAGTCTAATGTCCATTGCTCGTGTTTCTTAGCCCAAGCAAGTCTCTTCTTCTTATTGGTGTCTGTTAGTAGTGGTTTCTTTGCAGAAATTTGACCATGAAGGCCTGATTCACGCATTCTCCTCTGAACAGTTGATGTTGAGATGTGTCTGTTATTTAAACTCTGTAAAGCATTTATTTGGGCTGCAATTTCTGAGGCTGGTAACTTGATGGTTTTTGTGACTGCATTTGAAGAAACTTTAAAAGTTCTTGACTGACCTTCTTGTCTTAAAGTAATGATGGACTATCGTTTCTCTTCACTTATTTGAGCTGTTCTCGCCATAATATAGACTTGGCCTTTTACCAAATAGGGCCATCTTCTGTATACCACCCCTACCTTGTCACAACACAGGTGATTGGCTCAAATGCATTAAGACGGAAAGAAATTCCACAAATTGACTTTTTACAATGCACACCTGTTAATTGAAATGCATTCCAGGTGACTACCTCATGAAGCTGGTTGAGAGAATGCCAAGAGTGTGCAAAGCTGTCATCAAAAATGTGTTCTTAACTGACTTGCCTAGTTAAATAAAAAATAAAAAAAGTCAAAGGGTGGCTACTTTGAAGAATCTAAAATATATTATATTTTGATTTGTTTAACACTTTTTTTGGTTACTACATGATTCCGTATGTGTTATTTCATAGTTTTGCTGTCTTCACTATTTTTCTACAATGTAGAAAATAGTAAAATGAAAGAAAAACCCTGGAATGAGTAGGTGTCCTAACTTTTGACCGGTACTGTACATCTGTCGTATTAATGTTTAACTCACATCCCACTGTCTTCATCCATCTCATTAGATTATCAAATTCCTGCTGAAAAACAAAAGTAGGTACAAATAGGTTTTTAGGTGAAATTGAATTGATGGATTATCTAATTGTCACGACTTCCACCGAAGTTGGTTCCTCTCCTTGCTCGGGCGGCGGTCGGCGTTGCCAGTCTTCTAGCATCATCGATCCACTTTTCATTTTCCATTTGTTTTGTCTTGTCTTCCCACACACCTGGTTTCAATTCCATCATTACATGTTGTGTATTTAACCCTCTGTTCCCCCCATGTCCTTGTCCAGAATTGTTTATTGTAAGTGCATGTTTATCTGGTGTGCAACGGGTTTTGTACCTATTGATTGTTTGTTCTGATTACGGTGGTTTTTATTATTAAACTGCTCTGTTGTAACACAGTTTTTGCTCTCCTGCACCTGACTTCTCTGCCGCCAGGACGCACCCCTTACAGAATTCCGGACCCACTATATGGAGTCAGCAGGAGCAGGTACCCCGGTTATAGGGGTGGACGAGCGCGTCCAGGAGCACACAGCAATGCTCCACCATCTTGGCACCACCATGGACCGCGTTGTCCAGACAATGGACAGCTGGGAGAGACAGGGAGTTCTAACAGCACCTCCACCAGCACAACCGGGGTCTCCACTACTCACCCCTCCTTCTCCTGGTCCCAGTGGAATTTGTCTCTCCCTCCCACAGGAATACAATGGGACGGCTGCGAACTGCCAGGGGTTCCTGTTGCAGCTAGACTTATACCTGGCAACCGTCCACCCGGCTCCTTCGGGCTGTGAGAGGGTGTCTGCCCTCATCTCGTGCCTCACCGGGAAAGCCCTGGAGTGGGCCAACGCCGTGTGGAGAGAGGGAGATGCGGCATTGGACCAGTTTGAGGAGTTCACCCGCCGCTTCCGGGCAGTCTTTGACCACCCGCCCGAGGGTAGAGCGGCCGGTGAACGCCTCTTCCATCTGAGGCAGGGGACGAGGAGCGCCCAGGAGTTCGCCCTGGAGTTTCGGACCCTGGCTGCCGGCGCGGGATGGAACGACAGGGCCCTGATCGACCATTATCGCTGCAGTCTGCGTGAGGACGTCAGTTGGGAGTTGGCCTGCAGAGACACCACCCTCACATTTGACCAGCTGGTGGACCTGTCCATCCGGTGGGATAACTGCTGGCTACCCGCGGACGTTCAGATCAGGGTCTATTGGTTCCATCCCCCCGCACCCCCTCTCTGATACCCATGGAGCTGGGAGGGGCGGTGCGCAGGGAGACCGGAGGGGGTTCCAGCTCGTGCACAATCTGTGGCCGCAGAGGTCACACTGCCGGTCGGTGCCGGATTGGTTCCTCTGGGTATCGAGGCAGCAGGCAGGGCGCTCTGGCGTCACCCTAGGTGAGCCGGCACCATTCTCACCCAGAGCACTCTGTTGCACATATGTTTTTGTATGTCACTTTTCCTGAGTTTTCCCCGCATTCCCAGCATAAGGCGCTCGTCGATTCAGGCGCGGCTGGGAATTTTATAGATCGATCGTTCGCCCATAGTTTAGGGATCCGCATTGTTCCCGTGGCTGTGCCCTTCCCCGTTCACGCCTTAGATAGTCGACCATTAGGGTCAGGGTTGATTAGGGAGGCCACCGCTCCTCTGGGTATGGTGACACAGGGGGGTCACAAGGAGAGAATTAGTCTCTTCCTCATTGACTCTCCTACGTTTCCCACGGTGCTAGGCCTACCCTGGTTAGCTTGTCATGACCCCACTGTTTCTTGGCAACGGAGGGCTCTCACGGGGTGGTCGCGAGAGTGCACAAGGAGGTGTTTAGAGGTTTCCGTTGATGCTACCACGGTGGAAAGTCCAGACCAGGTCTCCACCGTGCGTATTCCCCCTGAATATGCCGATTTGGCTCTCGCCTTCTCTAAGAAGAAGGCGACTCAATTACCACCCCATCCACAGGGGGATTGTGTGATAAATCTCCTGGTAGACGCCGCAATTCCCAGGAGTCCCGTGTATCCTCTGTCACAAGCGGAGACAGTGGCTATGGAAACATATGTCTCCGAATCCCTACGTCAGGGGTACATTCGGTCCTCCACATCACCCGCCTCCTCGAGTTTATTTTTTGTGAAGAAGAAGGATGGAGGTCTGCGCCCGTGTATTGACTATCGAGGTCTAAATCAGATCACGGTGAGGTACAGTTACCTGCTACCTCTCATCGCCACAGCGATTGAGTCAATGCACGGGGCGCACTTCTTCACCAAACTAGATCTCAGGAGCGCTTACAACCTGGTGCGTATCCGGGAGGGAGACGAGTGGAAGACGGCATTCAGTTCCACCTCAGGGCATTATGAGTACCTTGTCATGCCGTACGGGTTGATGAATGCTCCATCAGTCTTCCAAGCCTTTGTAGACAAGATTTTCAGGGACCTGCACGGGCAGGGTGTAGTGGTGTATATTGATGACATTCTGATAAGTCCTGTCGCCTCCTCCCTCTGCCCGGTCTCCCTACAGCCCTACAGACTGCGGAGGCCTTGTTTACGCACGTCTTCCGGCACTACGGGATGCCTGAGAATATAGTGTCGGATCGAGGTCCCCAGTTCACGTCTAGGGTCTGGAAGGCGTTCATGGAATGTCTGTGGGTCTCGATCAGCCTTACTTCGGGGTTTCACCCCGGGAGTAATGGGCAGGTGGAGAGAGTAAACCAGGATGTGGGCAGGTTTCTGCGGTCTTATTGCCAGGACGGGCCGGGAGAGTGGGCGGCGTTCGTGCCCTGGGCCGAGATGGCACAGAACTTGCTTCGCCACTCCTCCACTAACCTCTCTCCCTTCCAGTGCGTACTGGGGTACCAGCCGGTTCTGGCGCCTTGGCATCAGAGTCAGACCGAGGCTCCTGTGGTGGACGACTGGTTCTGGCGCGCGGAGGAGACATGGGAAGCTGCCCGTGTTCACCTTCAGCGGGCCATGCTGCGCCAAAAAAAGAACACAGACCGTCACCGCAGTGAGGCCCCGGTGTTCGCACCAGGGGACCGGGTCTTGCTCTCGACCCGAAACCTGCTCCTCCGCCTGCCCTGCCGTAAACTGGGTCCACGGGTTTGTGGGGCCATTTAAAGTCCTGAGGAGAGTGAACGAGGTTTGTTATAGGTTACAGCTTCCCCCCGATTACCGTATTAACCCCTCGTTCCATGTGTCTCTCCTCAGGCCAGTGGTGGCTGGCCCGCTCCAGGAGTCTGAGGAGTGGGAGGTTCCTCCACCCCCTCTGGACATCGAGGGGGCCCCGGCGTACTCCGTTCGCTCCATACTGGATTCGAGGCGTCGGGCGAGGGGCCTTCAGTATCTCGTGGAGTGGGAGGGGTACGGTCCGGAGGAGAGGTGCTGGGTTCCGGTGGAGGACATGTTGGACCCTTCAATGCTGCAGGAGTTCCACCGTCTTCGTCCGGATCGCCCTGCGCCTCGCCCTCCGGGTCGTCCCCGAGGCCGGTGTCGGTGCACTGCTGGAGCCACGCGTCAAGGGGGGGTACTGTCACAACTTCCGCCGAAGTTGGTTCCTCTCCTTGTTTGGGCGGCATTCGGCGGTCGGCGTCGCCGGTCTTCTAGCCATCATCGATCCACTTTTCATTTTCCATTTGTTTTGTCTTGTCTTCCCACACACCTGGTTTCAATTCCATCATTACATGTTGTGTATTTAACCCTCTGTTCCCCCCCATGTCCTTGTCCGGAATTGTTTATTGTAAGTACATGTGCACGTTCATCTGGTGTGCGACAGGTTTTGTACCCATTGATTGTTTGTTCTGATTACGGTGGTTTTTATTATGAAACTGCTCCGTTGTAACACAGTTTTTGCTCTCCTGCACCTGACTTCTCTGCCGCCAGTACGCACCCCTTACACTAATAATGCAGATGAACAGCACAGAAAGAGGGAAAACCTCATGTGAAGCCTGGCTCTGGCTTAGACACCGAGAATAGGACGTACTACATACATTGGTACAAAAGAAGGATACAAAATTCCACCAATCATTACAATACAAATCAATAATTTCAGACTTCACTCTGTACCTCTGCTTCTTTATTGAATTGATAGTTCTGATAACGTTGACCAGGTTGGAACTGTGGTGCTGCCTGTGTTTTGTAGACTCTGCTAGATGGGTTGAACTGAAATAATAGAGACACAAAAACCATTGGTAATTATTTTTATTGAATACAATGTAGGTAGGATTATATCCACTTATTGTCAGGTAAGGTGTGGCACGTGAGTGTGTGTGTGTGTGTCGCTCACCTGGAATGTGTTCTCATCAGGCAGTACTTCTAGATAAGATAATTTGTCCTGAACCTCGCTGACCTCGCTGTAGACTGACTCTGAGTGGAAGATGGTGGTAGGTCGATACGACAGCGATGGTCTATTTACAGGTGGTGGTGGGGGGGTGAACGAGGGTGGGGGCGGGAGTTGAGGACGAGCAGGCAGAGATCCTCCTTTTGCGTTGTTGGGCTATGGAATGAATTTGGTTTTGTTTTACAGACACAAGCAACTCTATTGCTGCAACTTCATCATAGTATCATAGCCTTCCCTTGCGGAAAAACCACATGATTTCACATGTGGAAGATCTCCTTTTTGTGAAAACCAAAATTAGTCATTATGATACACACACAGTGATTTTCAACTTACTTCTTTGACACACATTGTGTATGTTGATTTATAATTTAGTCATTTAGTAGTCACTTTTATGCAGAGCAACTTACAGTAGTGAGTGCATCCATTTTCGTATTTTTCTGTAATTATTATTCAGCCTGTCCTCATCTGGGATTTGAACTCACACCTCTTGGTTCACGGCATTCCGGTCTTTATGCTACTCCACCACATCTGTGTCAATAACTGATTTCACCTGCATTACTACATTTTGGATTTCAAAGTAAATCTCAGCTTTGTATAATACACTCAATATAAACTATTATATTTAGCATAGTGATTCCGGAGTAACATTAAACACCATAATATGCCCCACGAACATTAGACAACAGTAAAACCTCATTGTTGAGAGAAATAAATTAAATCAATGAGACAATAGTCAGATTAACTAAAATAGCCGGTCAAATGGCACTCTTTTGCTAAGTGCAGAGACTTATTATAAGTAATTAATGTGAAGGGCAATGCTACAGACATGATGGGGCAGCAGAAAGATCAGTGCACCTCAAATCCAGAGGTTGTGAGTTCAAATCCCAGGTGGAGTCATGTTTCAGCTCAACAGCGTACCACTTACTTTCAAACCACCATATCATTACTTTATTATAATGGTTTGGGACAGTTTGGGACCATCGTGACATCCTGACGACTTGTAAAACAAATGTCTTACAAACATCCTATCATGGTCCTCACCCTTATGGAAAAACGACCAGAATTTCACGTGATCAAGTGGTTAAGTTAATGTGACAACATGTAATAACATGAAACTAAACACGTGACAACATGTGTAAACATGGTTTGCAAATGTTTGCAAATGTTTGCAAATGATTTCACAGTTGAAATTTCACTTGCATATGATTTCACTTATGAAATGTCACAGGTGAAGTGTTCCAAAAACACATTTTCACATGTGAAAAATAACAACAAATCAACAAGACACGTACATTTCATAACCATAAGGGGACTTTTTGAGTTTCAGGAAGGAAGGAACATAAATAGAGATTTCACATATTTCATTGTGAACACTTCTCTGTGACACACGTACAGTATCTGTTTCACCTCAGATGAAAGCAATGAAAGCATATCACAGTAAATAAATGTTGTACTATATCCTTTGAACTGTTACATGTATGTATGTGTTTGTGCTTCTGTCAGCACCAGTTGGAGACAGGGGCATGTACTGCTCTCACCTGCAGCCGGGGTTGGAGATGTGTGGCCGTTGTTTCAATCCCTGAGGGGGAACGGGACAGGGTGTGGGAGGGGGGCCCTCCTGGCCGTGGTGGGGGCCGTGAAGGGTGAGGCGACCTCTTATTGTCTGTGTTTGAGGGCTATTGAACATGAAAAACCCCAGAAGCGATGTTAGTTGTGAATTGATATAAGGGCCTAAAAAGTTACTTGAGTGATGCTAATAATGAGTGGTGCTTACCATCTGACTTTGGGATCTATTGACGTCATAGCCCCCATACAAGGGCAGGGTTTCAGATTTGGGTCGAGCTGGGGGTCGAACAGGGCGAGGGGACTGACTGTGCTTTCGTTCCATGGAATCCTATACCAGTACATAGAAAGTAAAGATATCTTATTGACAGTTTTCTTCTTTGCAACGAATATGAAGTACTCTCTCTCACCTGAGGTTGTAATAGGTGTATTTCAGGTAGAGTCCACTCATACTCTGAAGAGGAGCGGGACATCATGGGGGACCGAGGGGGTCTCACAGGCCATGGGAGAGGAGGAGGGGAGGGCTTATTTTTGCCATACACATCTAAGGCCTGTGTTAAACCAAGAGAAGAGTAGTGGGTTGATTTGTTTTATTCAAACTATCTTACTGTATACACAATATACTGGCTTATTCAGTGGTTCTCTTGGTTTACCTTGTCAGTCATTCCAAGTTTAGATCTATCAACATTGTTATAGTCCCTGCTTGCAGTTGGAGAGGGGCTCAGAAGAGTGCCATAGGTCTTGGGAGGCACTGGAGGGCGGCGAACAGGACGGTGGCTCAAACTGGGGCTCTGATAGTCCGTTAGGGAACCAGTCTGATTGGAGGTCTGTCAAAACAGTTAATCAACCATTTAGCAACAATAATTGGAAGATTAACTGCAAAACACAGTGAGCCAGACTAGAAAGGGTAGGATGAGAGGGGAAAAATAGGAAGAGGCCCCGGGCCTCTGCACAGCAGTGAGTGCATCTCCTATGCTGGTTCTGACAGGAAAACGGATTAGAAGAACCTAGATATAATGAAACACAAGAAAAGAGAGTGTTGTTGACTCAGCTGGGTATCCATCACATTGCCATAGCTGGGGGAGAGGCCTGGGTTCTGTCTCTTGTCCAGGGGCTCTGAGTGGGACATACACCGGGGTAATGCCGGCTGAGTCTAGATTTTGTACACAGATTGGCTTCTTCCTGTTAGACTTGGCTGAGATACAAATCACAAAGTCACAATTATGTGCAGTTAAACAGTATATAGACTGTTGTGGTGTCATAGAGCGTTGGGCCAGTAACTGAAAGTTTGCTGGTTTGAATACCTAAAGGTAAAACAAAAATAAAAAAATTATGTCGTACTGCCCTTGAGCAATGCTCTTAACTCTAATTGCTGCAGGGGCTTTGTACAATGGTGACCCTACTCCCTGCGGGTGTCTCAGAGGAAGTTGGGACATGCAACAAAAATGTTTAAACATTTCCATTACGTACTTTTGTGTAACAGGACAAATATTAGCACCCCCCAAAATTATTATTATTATATGAATAATAAGTACTTTACTGTTACAGCCAATTAGGATTAATGAAATGATAATGTAGCTATTGTGACCAACCAGAGTTTTGAAACCCAGGTCTCCTGCATACGACAGTATAAGGTGCATTTCTTCATGTCTTTGAATCATACCTTTTTAATGCTGTCATAGCAATTGAGCCTTGGGAAAAGGTTAGTGCTGTCCTATTTTGACCTTGCAGCCCCTGGTGTCTGGCTATTCTATGGGCTTCCATTGTCCCTATAATTCTATCAAACGCAATTCAAAAATGTAACACTGTCAAATAAGCATTTGAAAAACTTTCCTTCTGGCATCATCCTTACCGTTGATGCGTTTTCCTCTTGGTTGTCTGAATCCTCCTGTAAGGATGGGAGGTCATAGGACCCGATGACCGTGGACGACTTCACCAAGAATGACTTCCTGGGGGGTATAGGAGGCTGGGGGCAGAATGATGGGAAACCACAACATCAAATCACTGCAAACTCTCGCTTGTCTTTTTACATGACAAATCATCAGTGAGAGCTTTGTTTTGAAATGTTGCACTTTCCCCCTGATATCAAGTCTACTGTGTGAGGAACATCCAAGACTCATAAATACAAGATACATCTAACTATGAGCAATGACAAATACTTTTAGCCATGGTGTTGGGTTAAGGCTTTAGTTTCACACTGAAAGTTGGCGCTGTTTTAATGATGACACAACAGCCAACCAATGAATAGGATATCCGACCATATCATTTTCACAACATTCCTTTTTGGAAATGGTAGGGCGATATATTTTTATTGTTGGCAGATAGTTTGTTGAGAGTAACCGAAGGATGTTTTCCTGGCTGACCCACATTAAGCCTACTCTTGGACTAAGAAGGATATTAAAAGCAACTTCTCTGGGTCTGGGAAACCGGCCCTGAGAGTTCCTGTCTCTCAAAAGCACTTGACTTTGGCAATCACCACTGTCAGATTATCAGTAACATGACACCCAAAACATATCTTGCTAAACATTTATGTTACTGACTGGTCTTTTAGATAGTTGTAGAAAACAATCAATCTTTCTAACTACTACTGTCTCTCTGACTGCATATTATGTTGAAAAGCCTGCTTTTAATGTGCAAATTGTCAAATATGTCAAAGCCATCAAATTGCTTTGACATGTGCTAAGTTCAGATAATGAATATATCACTGGTTTGACCGGTTTCTTTCTTTCGCCTTTACGGGACTAACCTCTTCTTTTGTGTCTGTGGCATTTCGATTATGCAACTCTGTACGTCATAGGTATTTTGGCACTGCAGGTTTTGGCTGCTGTACATGAGGTTGGCATATTGTAGTGGCTTACGTCTTCATAATCTAAACCATTTTACATGATTTTACAATCCTTTTATTGTTTCATTAGATTTTAATTTCATATTATCCTCTAAAAGCCACTGTTATTTGTAAGGCCAGAGAAAACGGTCACTCTGGTTAGGGTTAGGTTATGGATTGCACCCTCAATTAGATGTATCCTTAATGCTAATTTGTATGTTGCCCCATCAAAACAGAATGTTTTCCCCAAAGTCAATGTAGGACCTTACCGTTGTCATGCTTTCAGCCTCGTCTCACCTTCAGTCTTTCCCTCTCTTTGAGTCTCTCCCCTTACACTTCTCTCTCATGCATGTTCATGCTCTTACACCTGTTGTGGCATGGATGATAATGATGTCTGTGCCTCTGTCTCTGTCACCTATGCCTTTGTGATGTCAAATAGGTGTGCTCTCACTGCTGCCTGGGAACAGAAAACACATGGATCTCTTTGCACCACTTCTCTCAGACAGCTTTCTTTGACCCAAATGGCACCCTATTCCCTATTTGGTGCACTACTTTGGTCAAAAGTAGTGCACCATACAGGGAATAGTGTGCCATTTGGGATGCAACCTGTTTCTCTTCAGATAATAATTTCCTCGTTCCTCTTTAGCCCTTCCCCTGTGTATTCCCCCTCGTATGACTCCGCAGTCATGGGCTGTGTCCTGTGTCCCAAATGGCACCCTATTTCTCATAGGGCTCTGGTCAAAAGTAGTGCACTATGTAGGGAATGACCTGCCATTTGCCTTTGTATGACCTTACTCACTGTTACCCATGTGCACCTTTGTTAACCTCTGTTTTTAGCCATCCTCCTAGAAACGCGTCACAATGATCCGCAGAAAGTGTGCTTGACCTTGCAATTCAACCATATCAGCAGGGCCTCACAAATAATGTGGCTGCATACAATCCTTCTCCTTCTCCATCCACATTCCCTTGTATGCATCCTCCACGTGCCGTTGATCTAGTTCATAATTTACAATAGGAAAAGGGAATGGGAGTTTGAAGTGTCCTCACCTGTCTGTGTCTTTTTTTTTACTCCATAACTTGATGGCTAAGGTCATTTTAAGATGCCAGGCTTGAAAATCCGTTGTGACTCACTATCCAAACCAGACGCAACTGGTTTCAAGTGGCAAAAAGACGTCTTCTTCTGTGAGGTTTAATGGTGGTTGGCATCCAATATATGTTGCATTACCGCCACCAACTAGACTGGGGTATATATCCATCATACTTTGTGATACAAAATGTGAAAAAGGGACTAACCATATACTCATTTAAAACCCACTACCCCATTCCACTATTTAACCCTATGGTCTGGGAGGACAGAACACCACCACTCAACACCCTGTAACTCTTCTGAAGTCAAATTTTGTACACCCAAGCACTTCTCTGCTACTGCCACCACTACACTACACACTCCTCTGTCCCATGCCCTCCTGCACACTTCCCACATCTTGGAATCTCCCTCCTACACACTACTGCAACATGACCATAAACATGGCACCTGAAACACTGCAGTGGGTTCGACACAAAAGCTCTAACAGGATAACTGATATATCCTATCATGACCTTGTCAGGTAAAGACTGACTCAAAACTCAAAAGGCCTGACAGTGACTCCTCTGTTTCACCATGCTCACCTCCAGGTCTGCGTCACACCAAATGGTGGGCGTTACACACACACCGGGAATCTTCAACTTCAATTGCTTCACCTCTGCACTTTACGCTACCCCAGAGATCACTCTTTTCACTGGCGCTCTGTTCCTAAAAGCAAAGCAAGAAACAGATCTTTACCGAAGTTAGGTGACACGGAGCGCCAGCTCCTTCTGGGCAGAAGAAACACAAACAAATATCACAAGTCCACTATGAGTTACCCTCACTGATTCAGCTGCACCCAACTCCTTACCCACCCATTCTGAAACCATAAATAGATCTGCCAAAAGGCAAGAATCCATAAAAAAAGTAAATGGACCAGATTCTTCTTTATCATGTCCATCAATGCAAGGCTCGGACTCAGAGCTCTTCGCCACACTTTCCATCTCCATTAAATCACCCTCATTCACTTCCAGGACTAGGTTTGGGGTACTTCTTACTCTATACTTGCCACCAGTCTTCTTTGACACCCCATCTCTATCAAATTCAAACTCAACCTCTTCAACACCTTCTTTTTCCTCTTCCATTCCACACATTCAAAACAGAAGGATGTGTCCCCCAGCTTAGTTAGAGTCAGTGCATCCCCACACTCATGACAGAAGTTCCTGTGGTTCCCCCATTGTCTGCAGCCTTTTCCCAGTTGCTCAACACCGACTGACCTGACCCCGTTCTATCCTCTCAGACACCTGCAAATAAGAACTTCCGGAGACATCATGTGACCTCCTACTGCTATCTAGTGAACAAACTGAAAATCAGACAGCGGATGTATTTGCATCAATGGATACAGTGCATTCGTAAAGTATTCAGACGCCTTTACATTTTCCACAGTTTGTTACGTTACAGCCTCATTCTAAAATATATTTTATTTAATGTCTCATCAGTCTACACACAATACCCCATAATGACAAAGTGAAAACAGGTGTTTATACGTTTTTGCAAATTTATTAAAAATTAAAAACCAAAATATTTTTTTTACTTAAGTATTCAGACCCTTTGCTATGAGACTCAAAATTATTGAGCTCAGGTGCATCCTGTTGCCATTGACAATGCTTGAGATGTTTCTACAACTTGATTGGAGTCCACCTGTTGTAAATTCAATTGATTGGACATGATTTGGAAAGGCACACACCTGTCAATACAAGATCCCACAGTTGACAGTGCATGTCAGAGCAAAAACCAAGCCATGAGGTCTAAGGAATTGTCCGTAGATATCCGAGACAGGATTGTGTTGAGGCACAGATCTGGAGAAGTGTACCAACAAAAGCCTGCAGCATTGAAGGTCCCCAAGAACACAGTGGCCTCCATCATTCTTAAATGGAAGAAGTTTGGAACCACCCAGACTCTTCCTAGAGCTGGCCACCCGGCCAAACTGAGCAATCGGGGGAGATGGGCCTTGGTCATGGAAGGGAACAAGAACCTGATGGCCACTCTGACAGAGCTCTAGAGTTCCTCTGTGGACATGGGAGAACCTTTCAGAAGGACAACCATCTCTACAGCACTCCACCAATTAGGCCTTTATGGAAGATTGGCCAGGCGGAAGCCACTCCTCAGTAAAAGGCACATGACAGCCCGCTTGGAGTTTGCCAAAAGGCACCTAAAAGACTCTCTGACCATGAGACAAGATTTTCTGGTCTGATGAAACCAAGACTGAACTCTTTGGCCTGAATGCCAAGTGTCATGTCTGGAGGAAACCTGGCACCATCCCTACGGCGAAGCATGGTGGTGGCAGCATCATGCTGTGGGGACGTTTTTCAGTGGCAGGGACTGGGAGACTAGTCAGGACCGAGGGAAAAATTAACGGAGCAAAGTACAGAGAGATCCACGATGAAAACACCCTGCTCCAGAGTGCTCAGGACATCAGACTGGGGCAAAGGTTCACCTTCCAACAGGACAACGAACCTAAGCACACAGGAGTGGCTTCGGGGCAAGTCTCTGAATGTCCTTGAGAGGCCCAGCCAGAGCCCGGACTTGAAACCGATTTAACATCTCTAGAGAGACCTGAAAATAGCTGTGCAGCAACGCTCCCCCTCCAACCTGGCAGAGCTTGAGAGGATCTGCAGAGAAGAATGGGAGAAACTCCCCAAATACAGGTGTGCCAAGCTTGTAGCGTCATACCCAAGAAGACTCGAGGCTGTAATTGCTGCCAAAGGTGCTTCAACAAAGTACTGAGTAAAGGGTCTGAATACTTATGTAAATGTCGTATTTCAGGTTTTTATTTGAAATAAATGTGGAAAATGTTCTAAAAGCCTTTTACCAAATAGGGCTATATTCTGTATTCCACCCTACCTTGTCACAACACAACTGATTGACTCAAACGCATTAAGGAAAGAAATTCCACAAATTAACAAGGCACAACTGTTAACCTGTTATGGCTAGGGGGCAGTATTTTCACGGCTGGATAAAAAACGTACCCGATTTAATCTGGTTACTACTCCTGCCCAGTAACTAGAATATGCATATAATTATTGGCAACACCCTAAAGTTTCTAAAACTGTTTGAATGGTGTCTGTGAGTATAACAGAACTCATATGGCAGGCAAAAACCTGAGAAGATTTCATGCAGGAAGTGGCCTGTCTGACAAGGTGTCGTTCTTCTTGTCTCTGTTTATTGAAGAGTGAGGATCTTAGCTGTCCCGTGACACTTCCTACGGCTGCCATAGGTTCTCAGAAGGCGGCAAAATACTGAATCGTGGCTTTGCAGGCTCTGGCTGAAAAAAAGTAGCGCGTTTGGGAAGTGGCTGGTTACAGTACTGTGAGACTCAGGCTCGTGCCCGCGTCGACCGAAAGCTTTGTTTTCTTTCCTCTGTTTAGCTAAATGGACATTCCCGGTCGGAATATTATCGCTTTTTTACGAGAAAAATGGCATAAAAATGGATTTTAAACAGCGGTTGACATGCTTCGAAGTACGGTAATGGAATATTTAGATTTTTTTGTCACGAATTGCGCCATGCGCACGACCCTGATTTACCATTTCGGATAGTGTCTGGGACGTACAAACAAAACGCCGCTATTCGGATATAACGATGGATTATTTTGGACCAAACCAACATTTGTTATTGAAGTAGCAGTCCTGGGAGTGCATTCTGACGAAGACAACAAAAGGTAATCAAACTTTTATAATAGTAAATCTGATATTGGTGAGTGCTAAACTTGCCGGGTGTCTAAATAGCTAGCCCGTGATGGCTGGGCTATGTACTTAGAATATTGCAAAATGTGCTTTCACCAAAAAGCTATTTTAAAATCGGACATATCGAGTGCATAGAGGAGTTCTGTATCTATAATTCTTAAAATAATTGTTATGCTTTTTGTGAACATTTATCGTGAGTAATTTAGTCAATTGTTAGCAAATTCCCCGGAAGTTTGCGGGGGGTATGCTAGTTCTGAACGTCACATGCTAATGTAAAAAGCTGTTTTTTGATATAAATATGAACTTGATTGAACAAAACATGCATGTATTGTATAACATAATGTCCTAGGTGTGTCATCTGATGAAGATCATCAAAGGTTAGTGCTGCATTTAGCTGTCTTCTGGGTTTTTGTGACATTATATGCTAGCTTGAAAAATGGGTGTCTGATTATTTCTGGCTTGGTACTCTGCTGACATAATCTAATGTTTTGCTTTCGCTGTAAAGCCTTTTTGAAATCGGACAGTGTGGTTAGATAAAGGAGAGTCTTGTCTTTAAAATGCTGTGAAATAGTCATATGTTTGAAAAATTGAAGTTTTTGTATTTTTGAGGAATTTGTAATTCGCGCCACGCCTATCATTGGATATTGGAGCAGGTGTTCCGCTAGCTAGCGGAACTTCTAGATGTAAGAGGTTAACCTCTATGGGCTAGGCGGGACGAATTCGTCCCACCTACGTAACAGCCACTTGAAGCCTGTGGCGCGATTTTCAAAACCTTAAAAATCCTATTACTTCAATTTCTCAAACATATGACTATTTTACAGCTATTTAAAGACAAGACTCTCGTTAATCTAACCACACTGTCCGATTTCAAAAAGGCTTTACAACGAAAGCAAAACAGACAGACAGGCCACTTCCTGTAAAGGAATCTCTCAGGTTTTGACCTGCCATTTGAGTTCTGTTATACTCACAGACACCATTCAAACAGTTTTAGAAACTTTAGGGTGTTTTCTATCCATATGTAATAAGTATATGCATATTCTAGTTACTGGGTAGGAGTGGTAACCAGATTAAATCGGGTATGTTTTTTATCCAGCCGTGTCAATACTGCCCCCTAGCCCTAACAGGTTAATTGAAATGCCTTCCAGGTGAGTACCTCATGAAGCTGGTTGAGAGAATGCCAAGAGTGTGCAAAGCTGTCATCAAGGCAAAGGGTGGCTACTTTGAAGAATCTCAAAATGTATTTAACACTTTTTTGGTTACTACATGATTCCATATGTGTTTTTTCATCGTTTTTTATTTGAAACCTTTCAAATCTCTTCCTATCATGGGGACAATTGGGGGAACCCTCCCCTGTTGTATCTTGGCCTGCTGTATCTCAGGCTCTGTAGTACACACATACCTTTATCAGAATCCCACAGTTCTTACCTTTCTAACAGTACTAAGCATGTGTTTTAGGACTTACAGTTTTGAAACCAAAAATTACTTAGAGGGTAGTATAAAATATAATGCCTCATTTAGAAAATGCCACCAGAGGGTGTCAGAGTTTGAAGTTAAAAGCAAAGGTGCTAAAAGTTCTGCTGAGATTACGTATTCTGTATGTTATTTATCTACACTACATAACCAAGAGTATGTGGACACCTGCTCGTCGAACATCTCGTTCCAAAATCATGGGCATTAATATGGAGTTGGTCCCCCATTTGCTGCTATAACAGCCTCCACTCTTCTGGGAAGGCTTTCCACTAGACTTTGCAACATTGCTGCAGGGACTTGCTTCCATTCAGCCACAAGAGTATTCGTGAGGTCGGGCACTGATGTTGGGCGATTAAAACTGGCTCGCAGTTGGCGTTCCAATTCATCCCAAAGGTGTTCGATGGGGATGAGGTCAGGGCTCTGTACAGGCCAGTCAAATTCTTCCACACCAATCTCGACAAACCATTTCTGTATGGAACTCGCTTTGTGCTCGGGATCATTGTCATGCTGAAACAGGAAAGGGCCTTCCCCAAACTGTTGCCACAAAGTTGGAAGCACAGAAACGTCTAGAATGTCATTGTATGCTGTAAATGTAGGATTTCCCTTCACTGGAACTAAGGAGCCTAGCCCGATCCATGAGAAACAGCCACAAACCATTATTCCTCCTCCACCAAACTTTACACTATGCATTTGGGCAGGTAGCATTCTCCTGGCATCCGCCAAACCCAGATTAATCTGTTGGAATGCCAGACAGTGAAGCGTGATTCATCACTCCAGAAAACATGTTTCCACTGCTCCAGAGTCCAATGGCAGCAAGCTTTACACCACTCCAACTCCTCTAGCAGGGCAGAAATTTGACGAACTGACTTATTGGAAAGGTAGCATCCTATGACTGTGCCACAGTGAAAGTCACTAAGCTCTTCAGTAAGGTCATTCCACTACCAATATTTGTCTACGGAGATTGCATGGCTGTGTGCTCGATTTAATACACCCAAAATAGACAAATCCACTAATTTG
Source organism: Salmo salar (assembly GCF_965601325.2). NCBI lineage: Eukaryota > Metazoa > Chordata > Actinopteri > Salmoniformes > Salmonidae > Salmo > Salmo salar. The sequence continues at coordinate 56,824,842 of NC_138293.1, forward strand.
AAGGGCTGTCCACATACTTTTCTATATAGTGTATTTATCAGAATTAGATTAATCAATCAATGTGCATGAAAAAACACAGATATTGAAACGAACAATTCTAAACATCTACCTGCAATAAAGCATGCCTAGAAATATGATAATGATGGGGGTGTGGTTTTGAGTGTTTGAATGTTTTACCACATATTTTACAGCAGAGTGTGAATTTAACTCCTGAATTAATAAACTTCTCATTAATTTTATGCAGAGTGGAATTCCACTCTACCTTTAGCATTTAGTATGATACGCAAATGTTATACAAAGGGTATGTTACAAAAGGTTTTGTTTGAATATTAAAAATGTGTAGGAAATGTGTTTTAGGTGTTTCACAATCTCATTAAAAAACGGTTTGGTGATTATTGTAATTGTTTTTAGAGCATGGAGCTTTGTTCCCCACAATGTCCCAAAACCAATTGGGGAATAAACTGTATAACGTAATAAGGAATAATACAGTAGCCACTACTGAGTGGAATAGATTATTTAGCATTTTCTGCATTATTTCATGCTGTTCATATTAAACAACTTTAACTTATCTATGATATTCACTAATTGGATGGGTTATATTTAGGACAATGTTTTATTTCTTTATGTTTGTATGCTATAATTTGAAAAGCATCTTACCGTATTATTTTATAAATTTTACATGTTAAGCAAATCACCCAAAATCCTTGAAATGTTCAGAATTCAGGGGCCATTTCGAGGATCACCAGGAATATTCTTTCTTAGTTAAGAGGTTTTAAGTTTGTCTTTGGAATCTGCCATGAGTTGAGGTAGGGTTGGGTTAAGTTTGGCTTGAGTTGAATGAAGTGAAGGAATTTAAATTCAGTTAATTGGTCTAGAGAGGGAATGTAATTATGTGAATTGTTGTGGCAGAATATTGAATTAAGAATTGTAGTTTTGAATCGAATTGAATTAGAATTGGTATTTGAGATCAATTGAATTGAGTGAATTGTTGTAGCAGAATAATGAATTAGGTATTGTAGTTTTAAAATGACTCCAAATTGAAGAACTGTTATGGAATTTTGAATTAAATTGATGGAAATTATAGGGAGAAGGAATTGAATTGATTTTGTGGAATTGACCCAAACCCTACTGGAATTTTAATTTAATTGATGGAATTTATAGGGAAGGAATCTTATTGGAATTTGTCTAATTGTGTCCACTTCCATTTTGTTACTTTGATTTCTGAGTCAAAAAGGAGAAGGGAAACGGAAATTGACTTGTTTTCTTATTTATAGGATCAAATTTGAACAAATTTTTGATTTTAGTTTTGTTCATACACACCCCCTCATAGAATATTCACAGACTTTTGAACAAACTTGTACAGTTTGTTCAAAAGGGCGGTTCCATCAGGCTGACACGCTCTCTGATCTCACTCAGGGCCGGGACTTGTCACTGTGCAAAGTTTATGCAAAACAATTATCTCTTATGGCTCCTAAAATCATGTCCCTCTCTTAACAAAAACACTTTCATAATTTTTCATATTTCATGCATAATGCATAGGATGGAAACTTTGTACATGTAGGATTTCTGCAAGCTGCAGACCCCCACAAGCATGGCCATGGGATGTTCTGGATCGTTGTTCTTGACCCAACGTCCGGTTGTCCAGGTTGGTGGATCTGGGCAATAACTTAGACAGACGTTAATAACGCACGCAATACATCATTACATTTCTTCCCCAAATTAGTGGCGTTGTGGCACTAACTGGTGGTTGTATTGGGAACTTGTTTGTGACAGTATCACTTCCTATGTGTCAAAAAAATAAAAAAATAAGAATAAAAACATGAACAAAAAGATATACAAAATATAGTTACCACACCTTAATAATCTAATTGGACTCTATATACGTCCACGGTCTTGACTAAATGACTCTATCATGGCATTTTGTCCAATGTCATATCTAGGGCGATCCTACTTAGTGGTGTGTTGCTTTGGGCACAATCCTAAATTGATTACTACATGATAAGTCTACAGCTATAAGGCGCTAGCTTCAGACAGTCTACAGGGATGATCTATGAACCTCTGGAGAGAAACTGGTGATTAATGTAGCTGTAGAGTCAAAGGGGCTTCAGGGTCTATTTTCAACTTTACCAAGACTGGTATTTTGCTCAGACCCTTAAGTGATCCTAGTATAAATCCTGATTAAATGTTTTGTTGTGCATGTGTGTTTCTGCTTGCACAAGTACACATGCCAAGGGCAAGAAAACCAAGTATCCTGGTAGGCTGCAACCTGGGTAGAGTGAGTCTGATGTCATCATTTAATTTCCATGTCAATGACCGTGTGTCAGTAAGAATCAGTGCCGACCTCAAGCCATATGCCAAAGGGACCTGTAGTGGTTTTACTAAAAGTCCATGTGTCTTACACCATTGTAGTGGCGATAGGTATGAAGGAGTCTATTTCATAACTATGTTATCCACGGAGGAGCTAACCTCACAACGGAAGTACACTATAAGCGCTGAGCCAGTCGTATGCGGTTTGATCATGGTTCATGACTTCTAATAACTTTCCTCCTGAATGGAAGGTTTTATTTATTAGCGGCATGTGTGTTAACCATCAGAAGAGTGTTTTGGAAATTCTCTCTCACGTGTTGCAATCTGAGCGACTACTACCTCATCTGTCGCTGTTATCAAGGGCAATTCAAATTATTAGGTCTCTAACCTTCTTACGGACTGTGGCTGGACTGACTGTTGCTGGCATTGGTACTGGTACCAAAGGGGGCCAGCTACCCTACCAATTTATCCCAAAATGTTATCCTATCGGAACACATGATTAGAGCATTTTACTAGTTGCATTGTAGTTGAGAATACACATGGCAAGAAGTGATTATTGTTACCATTTTGTGGGGGGAGGTGGAAAGTCCACTGGACTTCTTTTACGACCACTGTGGTCTCTGTTTTCGTGGGGAAGTTTACAACTTGATATGTTTCCTGATCGGACGGCCTCATACAGTGTTGCATGTAAGCCCCCCCCCCCCCCCCCCTTCCACCCCAAACAAAAAGTTTGTGCCCTTTGTACGAGTTGTCAGTAGCCGCATAGTTAGTAGAATGGCTGTAACCTTTCAACCAAATGTCCTGGTGTTTGTGCTTCAAAACGCTCAGTGGCTGTCGTGACCTGAAGGACCAGAGAAGTTCATCATAGCCACAGCATCGCATGTCTCCAAGGAGGAGGGAAGTGGCTCACTCACAGAGACTGCTGGTTCGAAATCATGAAAATAAGTCTATTTGGTTTGCTGATTGAATGTGACGAGATATCGTAATATCTGCTTGAGTCAAATTCTGCACCAAGAGGTGATAACGGAATTTTATATCTTAATGATAATAATCAACAATCAATAAGCCTTGACTAATTCCCAAGGTTTGTAAGACAATGGGTTAAATAATTAGGCAAGGACTAATCTTTCTGCAAAAGTTTCATTCGTCTTTATTCATGAGAACGTTCTGAGGTCCGAATAACAAAGATGTTCATTTTATCCTCTCTCTCCGATACGCACACACATCCACACCCAAAAGTAGATAACCTATGCACACACATACGCACAGACAGTAGGTGAACAGTATCTCTTCCTTGACCTGCTACCACTGTTCCAGCACTGCCTGTTCCTTTCCCCATAGGTTAGGAGAACCTTGAAGGCTACTCCCGGTATCTCTAAATACACACACACATTTCTCTCCCTTTCCAGCCTCTACTAGACCTTTATGAGACTAACGTTCAGTACATTAATTATTAATTATCCATGCTCCATAACTACTAATTAATGATGGATTATTGATTAATTTACCCTTATTAGATAATTCTCTTATCAAGAGGTGTCGAAACGTCTTTTTCCCAAGGGGTCCTGTCGACAGATACTCCTTGTGGGTGACTGTGTTACAGCCAGCGTTAGGAGAAGAGAGTGTAATAAGTGGAGACGGCACAGTTACTTGTGACCATACTTGGATGTTTTTCCAATCCATTAGTGGGATCAAACGATCCATCAAGTCTGCTCCAAGTAGCAGGTGTTCAGTGTCGAGGCTGGTAACATACACAGGGTGAACAAGCAATAGGTCTTGGAAGTGTAATTTCAGCATGAGCCCCATTGTGAGAGGCGAGGTAGTCTCAGTGAAGCCTCGAAGTTTAGTGTCGCATCGTTCCATTTTTAACCAACATTTAGCTGGGTTCAAAGCCCTTTTGAGATGATTGAACAATGTTTGAGAGATGAGCGATATTGTCGAGCCCAAATCAATTAGCACATCACAGTTTAAGTAGTCCTCCAGGACTGTTTCCAGGCAGCGACCCTCAGAGTTGCACTCTGTGGTCATATTCCCCACAAAGTTGAGTGATTGTTGGGAACAGCGTGATGTGTCATTTGTGTTCATGGTGAAAACAGATCAACTTATCAGAGTTTGAGTGGAATTGGCTATTGCGATGTTGTTTACCTTGTGCGTCACAATAGTCAACGTTCGCTTTAACAGGTAAAGCCTGTCAGTACCCATAGCGTTAGGGTAGCCATCCAAGGCGTCCTCTATGTCTGCTAAGAACATCCGTGTCGTTTGGCTTCCCTGGAACGGGGTCAAAGGTGCAGAAGTTTTTGACGATTTTGTCAAGGCATTCCGTGTCAAGTGCGTGGAAAGGGTTGGCTTCATCCTGTGGGAAATTTTGGGCCGAAAGGCCAAGAGGAGAAGCCAAGCTTTGGCTTTGTTGGCGCGGAGGCGCCATATTACTCTGTGCTGGATGGCCAAGAGGAAAAGACTGAGGGACACCTGAGAGAGGTAAGGTCTGAAACCTTCTGTCGTCTTCTCTCTTTTGTGTACCGAGGTCCAGTTGCGAGCTTGGTTGCTTTGTTCGTTAGTCACGCTGTAGCGCATGACTGTTCTGGAGTTCCTCCAGGTGGTATCTAAGAGTGGTATTCTGCTGCATAGGAGTTTTGTCATCCAACTTGGTCATTGTGTTCATTAACTGATCGTCTTTGGTCTGCAGATTTATCTAGTTTGGTGTGGACTTTGTCCTATTTATTTTTGGCTAAATTGAGTAGTTCCTGTAGAAGACGATTTTGTTCAAGAGTTTGTGCTCGGTCGTCATCATAAGTTTTTGCCATTTCTTTTAATTGTTTCGTTCTCAAACGCAGTTCCTCGGCTAGCAGTATCATTTTTTGGGGTCTCTACTGCGGTACTGGACCAATGTCAATCTCTCCTTTGCCCATACTTCAGGGCTAAACTGGAGATAACCTTTACAAGGCATGCGCCTGATGGTTTATTTTGGAGACTGTTTATCTCAATTTCTGCAGTTTTTTCGCTTATGGCATAGTTTTGGTTTGCATCGCTGCTGATGTCATCATTTGAATGATCAACCTGGTAAAAATATTTGTTCGGCAATTTAACTTCCTTGTTAAATCAAATGAGACAATGACATCCAATCAGTTGAGATTGGTTGGATATTATAAAGTGTAACCAGTTGTTACAGATGTGAGAAAAAAGTGCAGATTCTATCACAAGAGGTGATTTACCCTTGAAAGCTGAAATCACACGGGATTCCAACAAAAGCGGTACTTCCGTCACCCAAAGCGCGGGATTTCCGCTGTAAACAAAGGAGAATGGCTTTTCTCTGATTGTTATATTAGCTTATAATGCAGGGGTTCTTAAACCTTTTCAGCCTGGGACCCAAATTAGAAATGTTGTGTTTTCCTGGGACTCAAGCTTAGGAAAATATGCAACAGTATGTAAATATCGGTATATTTCATTGCCCTTATGCCGAAAACAAATGCAATATAGACAAAAACAAATAACAATTAAATTAAATATTCATATAAATATATATTCATGTTTATTTTCCACCATTAAAAACACACATATCTGTCTAGGTTGGAACTGTTGCTGTTAAAATACAATAAATCATTTTCATTCTGAACTGGAATAAACTGATTGATCACATCACACAGATGAGTAACAGAACGCACACACAGGCTTTTTGATAGTGCAACCCTAAGTAACAGTGCAGATAAAGAATTATCAGGCCTACTGTACATCTTAGTGTACAAATTATTGTTAAAAGAAAATCTAGGTTGGAACTGTTACTGTTTAAAATACAATACATACAATACAGTAAATACAATACTGATTGAACACATCAGACAGATGTAGACCAGAATACACACACACAGTCCTAATGAGAGGTGTGTGACTGGTTGAAGTTTTCAACAAGCATATCTATTCTGGGCTCAGTTTCTGACAGTGTAACACTGAGGTCATACTCAGCAACGAGACTGACATACTCAAAAAACAAGTACAGAAACAGAGTTGAGACTCGCATAGATATGTGGTGCCAAACTGGATCAGACCATCTACTGCTTTCTCAGTCAGGCAGGAGGCCGCTTCCTGCTGTAGATGAGCAACCCAGAACTGTGTGAGTGTGTTTGCCTCAAAAAGCATCTTGCATCAATCAGTTTATTCCAGTTCAGAATACAAATTATTACTTGTATTTTAACAGCAACAGTTCCAACGAAGACTAGTTTTCAGCAATAATTTCTACAGTAAGATGTGCAGTAGGCCTGATCATTTTGCATCTTCATCTGTACTGTTACTTAGAGTTGCACTAAGTAAGTAGCTAGCTAGCTTGCTTTGGCTAATTTGAGCTATTAGCTGTGTAACTTACAAGGCCACAGGATTGTTTGAAAGCGAAACTCACATCTACTACCATGAGAGTTAGTAAGTACTCCCTTATTTCTGTTTATCATCGCCTGTTATAAAATTACAATGCCTTGCTAGCTGACTTACTTTTCTACTGTCGAAGCACTGTTTCCTGAAGCATTCTGCCCTGTTCTGAAAGAACTCCCTGGGTTTACCATCATGCTGTATGTTTGGTCAGTACGTGTCGTTTTATTAATTTGTTCATTTTGAAAGACTCATTACTAACGTTAAGCATTTCCCCGCACAAAACACATTGTGGGCGCTCCTCGTTATTTCTCAAAGTTTGTATGAAAGAGAGAGAAACCCATCCCTGTATTTGCGTTTCATGACATTTGAGATCAGACAGAACTTGTGGCTAGCATGAGTACATTTGATGATAGCAGAGACCGCTGCTAAGCAGAGAGCGCACTGAACAGAGAGCACAGATGCACTTGGCCAAATTACTTGGCCACATAAACTGAACAAGTTCCAGAGACATGTGACTAACATAAATGGAATAATGTGTCCCTGAACAAAGGGGGGGTCAAAATCAAAAGTAACAGTCAGTATCTGATGTGGCCACCAGCTGCATTAAGTACTGCAGTGGATCTCCTCCTCATGGACTGCACCAGATTTGCCAGTTCTTGCTGTGAGATGTTACCCCACTCTTCCACCAAGGCACCTGCAAGTTCCCGGGCATTTCTGTGGGGAATAGCTCTAGCCCTCACCCTCCGATCCAACAGGTCCCAGACGTGCTCAATGGGATTGAGATTCGGGCTCTTCGCTGACCATGGCAGAACACTGATATTCCTGTCTTGCAGGAAATCACACACAGAACGAGCAGTATGGCTGGTGGCATTGTCATGCTGGAGGGTCATGTCAGGATGAGCCTGCAGGAAGGGTACCACATGAGGGAGGAGGATGTCTTCCCTGTAACGCACAGCGCTGAGATTGCCTGCAATGACAACAAGCTCAGTCAGATGATGCTGTGACACACTGCTCCAGATCATGACAGACCCTCCACCTCCAAATCGATCCCGCTCCAGAGTACAGGCCTCAGTGTAACGCTCATTCCATCGACGATAAACGCGAATCCGACCATCACCTCTTCACTTTTTTCCAGTCCTGTCTGGTCCAGCGACGGTGGGTTTGTGCCCATAGGCAACGTTGTTGCCAGTGATGTCTGGTGAGGACCTGCCTTACAACAGGCCTACAAGCCCTCAGTCCAGCCTCTCTCAGGCTATTGCAGACAGTCTGAGCACTGATGGAGGGATTGTGCATTCCTGGTGTAACTCGGGCAGTTGTTGTTGCCATCCTGTACCTGTCCTGCAGGTGGGATGTTCGGATGTACCGATCCTGTGCAAGTTTTGTTACATGTGGTCTGCCACTGCGAGAATGATCAGCTGTCCGTCCTGTCTCCATGTAGTGCTGTCTTAGTCGTCTTACAGTATGGACATTGCAATTTATTGCCCTGGCCACATCTGCAGTCCTCATGCCTCCTTGCAGCATGCCTAAGGCACTTTCAGATGTGCAGGGACCCTGGGCATCTTTCTTTTGGTGTTTTTCAGAGTCAGTAGAAAGGCCTCTTTAGTGTCCTAAGTTTTCATAACTGTGACCTTAATTGCCTACCGTCTGTAAGCTGTTAGTGTTTTAACGACCGTTCCACAGGTGCATGTTCATTAATTGATTATGGTTCATTGAACAAGCATGGGAAACAGTGTTTAAACTCTTTACAATGAAGATCTGTGAAGTTATTTGGATTTTTACGAATTATCTTTGAAAGACTGGGTCCTGAAAAAGGGAAGTTTCATTTTTTGCTGAGTTTATCTTCACAAATGTCCTTAATCGGCTTGCCCTTATGTCCTAGCTCTGGAAATTAATAATTTACCCTACACACTCTGACACTTTGACTCCGGTGTTGTACACCTGACAATCTTTCCCTGCTATCTGGGTCGAAAGGAAACGCACACAATCTCAATGACAATCCTGCCTACTGCTCTTTGGTGTATAACATAATTTGCTTCACCATTCCTATAGACTGAATTCAACAGTAAGGCCTAATTTTGTCTTAGATTCCTCGCACGGGGCTCCAATATTTCATGACTTGACTTTACCATCGTTCTGAAGACTTATTTATCTAATTACCTAAACATGTTTAATTGTTACCCGATTAAATTAATCATGTAACAATTAACTCATTAGAATCTGGGGCACCACGAGAGTGGTTCTTTAAAGAGTTACCAATTAAACTCTAAAGGTGTTTACCTATCACATTTATAAACAGTCAAATTATTAATCATAACCTCGTATCATATCATCATTCTGAACAGTCATAACCTCCTTGCATCTGCAAAAACCCGAGCCTTACTTATCATTCAATACTACACAAATTGGTTTAATTATTTATTTACTAGCTAACTAAATGGTAACACAGGATAAACATACACACTTAATACATTAAAATCAGGTCCCTAGTGGACTGACAACAATATGGCTGCTTGTTACAAAAGACATGGAGAGGGCGAGAGAGAGAGAAGGACAGAGACACTTAAAGTTGGTAATTTTGAAACTACTCTCACTTATAGTACTCCTATACTTTGCACACAAACCGCTGCCCGCTTGGAGTAAGAAATCATGAGTGTATTTACGTGTAATTTCTCTGTGAAATTCCTCTGTTCTCTGTGTCTCTCTCGGAACCGTGCTGCCTTGGAAAGGGGGGTTGGGCCTTTTTGCGGCACACTTGTAAGGCTTGGATTGTCCAAAAGGGGTTCCAACAATTCTTCTACTGTTGTTCTCCTCTGCAGTCGTCCGGTATCCGGTGACTTGTCGTGTAGTACTGAACAGAACAGAACTACAGATTTTATTCTACTTCCATTCACTCTGGAAGATGCTTCATTGAAGATAGGCTAGCCAGCCGTGTCGCTGGTACCCAGTGGTGTGATGAGAGTAGTGTAATCCGATGGTTTGAGCAGAGTAATAGAATGGTCCTACTTAAATTCGCTTTTCTAGATACTTTAATTAGGACAGCTAATCAGCCGTACCAGTGATTGATCGGGAGGTGAGTTTATCATCTCTACCTTGTGTTGAGATTCAGAGTGCAAACCACTTTAAACGTGAGCTGTAGCTCTACGTCTCTCTGGTATGATATGTTAATTCTTAACCCATCATTTTATACAGTTTGTTCAAAAGGGCTGTTCCGTCAGGCTGACACGCTCTCTGACCTCACTCAGGGGCGTGACTTGTCACTGTGCAAAGTTTATGTAAAACAATTATCTCTTATGGCTCCTAAAATCATGTCCCTCTCTTAACAAAAACACTTTCATATTTCATGCATAATGCATAGCATGGAAACTTCGTACACGTAGTGGGAATACTTTCCAAGTAACAGTATTTCCTTTAACCTGTTAGGGCTAGGGGGCAGTATTGACACGGCTGGATAAAAAACGTACCCGATTTAATCTGGTTACTACTCCTGCCCAGTAACTAGAATATGCATATAATTATTGGCTTTGGATAGAAAACACTCCAAAGTTTCTAAAACTGTTTGAATGTTGTCTGTGAGTATAACAGAACTCAAATGGCAGGTCAAAACCTGAGAGATTCCTTTACAGGAAGTGGCCTGTCTGACCATTTATTGTCTTTCTTTGACATCTCTTTCCAAAACTTAGGATCTCTGCGGTAACGTGACACTTCCCACGGCTCCAATAGGCTCTCAGAGCCCGGGAAAAACCTGAATGTCGTCATTCCAACCCCAGGCTGAAACACATTATCGCCTTTCTCAAGTGGCCGATCAGGGGACAATGGGCTAAGGCGCGTGCACTGGCCGCCCCCGTCTTTGTGTTTTTTCCTCTGTTTACCGAAAAGGAGATTCCCGGTCGGAATATTATTGTTTTTTTACGAAAAAATTGCATAAAAATTGATTTTAAACAGCGGTTGACATGCTTCGAAGTACGGTAATGGAATATTTAGAATTTTTTTGTCAAGAAATGCGCCATGCGCGCGACCCTGATTTACCATTTCGGATAGTTTCTGGAACGCACGAACAAAACGCCGCTATTCGGATATAACGATGGATTATTTTGGACCAAACCAACATTTGTTATTGAAGTAGCAGTCCTGGGAGTGCATTCTGACGAAGACAACAAAAGGTAATCAAACTTTTGTAATAGTAAATCTGATTTTGGTGAAGGCTAAACTTGCAGGGTGTCTAAATAGCTAGCCCGTGATGGCTGGGCTATGTACTTAGAATATTGCAAAATGTGCTTTCAGCAAAAAGCTATTTTAAAATCGGACATATCGAGTGCATAGAGGAGTTCTGTATCTATAATTCTTAAAATATTTGTTATGCTTTTTGTGAACGTTTATCGTGAGTAATTTAGTAAATTGTTAGTAAATTCCCCGGAAGTTTGCGGGGGGTATGCTAGTTCTGAACGTCACATGCTAATGTAAAAAGCTGTTTTTTGATATAAATATGAACTTGATTGAACAAAACATGCATGTATTGTATAACATAATGTCCTAGGGTTGTCATCTGATGAAGATCATCAAAGGTTAGTGCTGCATTTAGCTGTCTTCTGGGTTTTTGTGACATTATATGCTAGCTTGAAAAATGGGTGTCTGATTATTTCTGGCTTGGTACTCTGCTGACATAATCTAATGTTTTGCTTTCGTTGTAAAGCCTTTTTGAAATCGGACAGTGTGGTTAGATTAATGAGAGTCTTGTCTTTAAATAGCTGTAAAATAGTCATATGTTTGAGAAATTGAAGTAATAGGATTTTTAAGGTTTTTGAAAATCGCGCCACTGGATTACACTGGCTGTTGCGTAGGTGGGACGAATTCGTCCCGCCTAGCCCAGAGAGGTTAACATTTTTAATGACATCACAAAACAACAAACAACACGACATTAGTGTTCTCTAGATCGCCTCTGACCATTCCCCACATTCTATGTTAGAAACATTGTTCCAGTAGTTGCCTTTGAACGTGTTAGAGTTTCGGCTAGAAAAATCTTCTGAAACAACAAAGGCCCATTCCTTTGGTGAATTTGGAGAGGGAGAGCTGATTTACAACTGGGCGTGTCCCCCCCCCCCCCCCCCCCTGCAGGTGAGAGGGGGTCTGGTTGAAGTCATTCATTGCAAACCTGATCTGACTTATTTGGATCCTCACAGGACAGTCATGACATCATTCACAAATGGTATGTAGGCTGGTTGATGGCACCTGCAGGCCTGTTTGAGGGACAATTGGACAGAACATATCATAATTCTTGGATTTCAGCTGAGAACCTCCTCTCCTTCCCCATCCTTCAATGAAAGCCTCTTCTTTACACTTCCTGTTAGGCATGATGCTCTAAAGGTGTGTCTCTCCATTTCTCTCATGTTGTGTGGTATTACCTATAGTTGACCCCTAAACACTTTCAAATTGTTTGCCTGTGAATGGTTGTCCACATCATTATGCTATTTACTTTTAACCTGTGTGTTAAAATTGCATCCATCTCACAGAATTTAAATGATCCCTGAACTTCCCCAGTCGCTCTCTCTCTCACTCTCTCGCTCTCTCTCTCTCATTAGGGTAAGTTGTTTTTCTGTTGGCACCAATCCCATGCAGCCCAATCAACTACTTTATCCCACTCATACTAAACTTTGCTCACTCTTATTCAACTGCCCTTTGATTAAATTGGTTTAATTCAATGTTTAAATTTGCTTAAAGTGTGGTTTTTACTGACAGTTGACAGATGGCACATGTATGGAGGGATGTGGGTGTGGGGAGAGTGAATAGATGGGTTTAGTTGAAGAAACCCCCTCTCCCCCTACCTCCTTTTGCTAAGTAATAAGTATATATAATTTCTGCATTTTACCTGTGATCCAAAATCAAATAAAATTAAATATTTTATAAGTTACAAGCTAAGACAAAATTTGATTTCATGATATTACTTTGTCTTTACACATCTATTGACTACTGGCCACTACCCTTCAAGTACTGAGCAAATGTCCAAATTAATGAAATTCCATGTGAATGTTGCTTTAACCTCTCTAGGGTCGGCGGGACGAAATCGTCCCACCTACGTAACAGCCAGTGGAATCCTGTGGCGCGTTATTCAAATACCTTAGAAATGCTATTACTTCAATTTCTCAAACATATGACTATGACTACTCTCGTTAATCTAAATAATACAAAAAATAATACAAAAAATCTAACCACACTGTCCGATTTCAAAAAGGCTTTACAAAGAAAGCAAAACATTAGATTATGTCAGCAGAGTACCCAGCCAGAAATAATCAGACACCCATTTTTCAAGCTAGCATATAATGTCACATAAACCCAAACCACAGCTAAATGCAGCACTAACCTTTGATGATCTTCATCAGATGACACACCTAGGACATTATGTTATACAATACATGCATGTTTTGTTCAATCAAGTTCATATTTATATCAAAAACCAGCTTTTTACATTAGCATGTGACGTTCAGAACTAGCATACCCCCCGCAAACGTCCGGTGAATTTACTAAACATTTACTAAATTACTCATGATAAACGTTCACAAAAAGCATAACAATTATTTTAAGAATTATAGATACAGAACTCCTCTATGCACTCGATATGTCCGATTTTAAAATAGCTTTTCGGTGAAAGCACATTTTGCAATATTCTAAGTCGATAGCCCGGCATCACAGGGCTAGCTATTTAGACACCCAGCAAGTTTAACACTCACCAAAGTCAGATTTACTATAAGAAAAATGTTATTACCTTTGGTGTTCTTCGTCAGAATGCACTCCCAGGATTTCTACTTCAATAACAAATGTTGGTTTGGTCCCAAATAATCCGCGTTTTGTTCGTGCGTTCAAGACACTATCCGAAAGGGTAAATAAGGGTTACGCGCCAGACGCATTTCGTGACAAAAAAAATCGAAATATTCCATTACCGTACTTCGAAGCATGTCAACCGCTGTTTAAAATCAATTTTTATGCCATTTTTCTCGTAAAAAAGTGATAATATTCCGACCGGGAATCTCTGTTTAGGTTCAAAGACGATAGAAAATAAAAACATGGGGTCGACTCGTGCACGCGCCTCAGCCCATTGTCCTCTGATAGAGCACTTGCCAAAAGCGCTAATGTGTTTCAGCCTAGGGCTGGAATTACATCATTCATCTTTTTCCCGCCTTCTGAGAGCCTATGGGAGCCGTAGGAAGTGTCACGTTACAGCAAAGATCCTCAGTCTTCAATAAACAGAGTCAAGAAGCTCAAGGAATGGTCAGACAGGCCACTTCCTGTAAGGAATCTTCTCAGGTTTTTGCCTGCCATATGAGTTCTGTTATACTCACAGACACCATTCAAACAGTTTTAGAAACTTTAGGGTGTTTTCTATCCAAAGCCAATAATTATATGCATATTCTAGTTACTGGGCAGAAGTAGTAACCAGATTAAATCGGGTACGTTTTTTTATCCGGCCGTGCAAATACTGCCCCCTATCCCCAACAGGTTAATGGATACTAGATATGACTGGTTGTGATCCAGACACATGTGACATGTAAAGTTTAAGTCTCACTTCTGTACCTTGTTAACATTCCTTTTTGATTGCACAAATGTTCCCATTTGTTCTCTCTGCTATAAGATAGAGATGTTTTTCGGAATAACTGCCACAGACATATGTATACTATTTAAGATGCAAAGGCCTGAGGCTACAGGCCACTAACAAATGACCAGCCAGGCGACCACACACACCTGCAGTACACTCCTCTCCCCGCCCCCACTTACTTAAACACATACTATTCAAGGAAGATCTCAGTCTATTCACAAAGTGTCTCAGGCTAGCATTGTTGATCTAGGATCACTGATCAGGTCCCTCAATGTACTGCCTGATTGGATATTGTTGTATTTAATGTGTAAGAAATAGCTATGCAAAGAGAAAGATAGGTAACCATTTGCAGTAATTTCAGTTCATCATTAGCCTACTCAGTCAATAAGCTCCAGCATCAGCCAGACAGAAGATCTAGATAGAGAAATCTGGATAAAGAAATCTCAACATTTCTGCAGCAGGTACCTATGGCCAGGCAGCTTAATCATGTAGCAGGTTGAGGGACTAACTTACTTCCACTAGCTACTATTTGCTAGCATGAGGGACTAAATTACTTCCACTAGCTACAACTAGCTAGCATGACTATACCCAGTAGCCAGGTAGGGCTAACTAGCCAACCTGCTAGTCAGTTAGCCAGCTTGCTAGCTTGTCAGCAGTAATGTTTGCCGGCTAACGCTAGCTAGCCAGGTGGTGCAAGCCAACTCGGTTCAGTTGTTGTTGAGTTCATTCTATTTCATGCTAACTTCATGATAAGCAAAACAGACTGTAAACATACACCAGCTATGTGCCATGACTATTATGGGGTGGCAGGTAGCCTAGTGGTTAGAGTGTTGAACTTGTAACTGAAAGGTTGCAAGATCAAATCCCCGAGCTGACAAGGTAAAATATGTCATTCTGCCCCTGAACAAGGCAGTTAACCCACTGTTCCTAGGCTGTCATTGAAAATAAGAATTTGTTCTTAACTGACTTGCCTAGTTAAATAAAGGTATGTTATTATGTTCTGTTCATACTTCCAGGTATGAACAGAACAAATTTGATAAATGTTTTCTGTTTCTCAATGTCCATTGCCCAATTTGGATACCATAAAAGATAAAATAAGTTGATACCTGATTTTCGTTTTGGTTTTCAACTAGAAAAATTACAAAACTATTAATTTCCTCGTTTTGGCCTTGCTGAGATGAAAGGAAATAGGAATTATCCATAAGCACACGGACCGGGTCTCCTGATCATTTCATGTTTGGTTAATGATATTTGTCCCTCATGAGACACTATAGACGTGGAAGCTTGAGCAACTCATCCACGCCTTTATTTCATCCCGTCTGGTAATGCCCTTTTCGTTGGCGCATCTGCCAAATGCCTAAACAGGCTACAATATGTCCAGAACTGTGATGCACATGTCCTCACCCACACCGCAAGCAGATTACTCCAGTGCTGTTCAACCTGGTTCACACGTACCAAGCTATCCACAACTCTGGACCGAAATACCTGTCTTACCTGTCTGACCTCATTCTAGCCTCCTGCCCCACACACACCCTTCGCTCCTCCAGGTTCGTCTCCCCGCAGCAGACTAAAAACTATGGGTGGCGGTTTTCAGTTGCGCTACTCCACGGCTGTGGAACGCACTTCCAGACACTATTAGGGCTGCAGAATCTCTGTCCTCCTATTAAGGCACAGCTCAAGACCGTGCTGTTCAGAAAAACTTTCAAGGACCTCTGCTAATTCTGTTCTCATGTTCTCTGGATCTGGCGACACCTATAGCTTTGATTGTTGTCTGTGTTCTGTGTTTTGGATTAAAATATATATATATTTAATTTATTATTTACAAATGTAAAAAAATATATTATTATTATGTTAGTGGGAAAATGGACATCTTGAAAACCCAACCTTAATTTACCAGTTGTGACACACGGATGATCCAACCTCAGTTTTAGAGAGACTGATTTTATGACCAGAATTATCCTATTTACACTTTGTAGTAAATGTTGACACTAGAATAACTTTTTACGACTCATATCGATGCCCATAAGGTTTTTTGTCAAAGAGATTCGTTGCTTTTTAAAGGCAGTCGCTCTTTAAGAGGGATTCCTGCAGATGCAGTAACGCCCCGAATTGCGGGCCACAATCAGACCATTCTCCATCTCTCGTGATCCTGCGACAGCGACTTGTCAAGTGCGCAGTAGGGTGTCTGATTTAAAATGACCAGTGCTATCCGCGATTCCCCACAATCGGTACCCCAAGTGGTGCAGGTTTTGTTTTTTTTTTGCCCTAGAACTACACACCTGATTTAAATAATCACTAATCTTTTATAATTTCAATCAACTGTGTAGTGTTAAAGAAAGAAAAAAAAGATGCACTTTAGACGTCCAAAGGATACCAGCTTGCAGTGACCAATTTAAAACGATGGACATTATTCAAGCCAATAAGACCATCTAATGTATGTGCTCTCTCCAATCAGGACTGGACCTAGTGAAGAAAAGCGAGTGTGTACGGAAACCACCGAAAGGCATACTGATATAACTGGGTTTACTGCGTAGATTTGATAGTGCTCGGTCTTCTGTGGACGGACAGTTTGGTCAACCAAGATTGTCTAAAGTGAAAGAAAAACCAACTGGATGATGAGTTATCAAAGACAGAATATGAGGTGTCTTAAAATATTGTCTATAACCGTCGCGCTGTTGATAGCGCACAGCTCTGCTATTATAAGGTAACATATTTTCGTCAGTTGTTTGATTAACTTTTGAATAACGCAAGTAATTATTATTTCGCTATCTAGTGATGAGTATAGAATAGGCTATCTCTGGGGTAGTTTAATTTCCTGACGTTAGGCCATTATTGCCAATTTTACATGCATGTTTGTTTAGGCACATGTGGTTCGAATTTTGGTACACCCACAGAACGTTTCCATAACGCTGGCATGTTCATGACATGTCTCCTAAAGTTTGAATTGAAGTTAACATAGATTGTACATAATAACGAAGTAATTAAGTTGTAAATTAGAACCAAGCTGCTCGTAAATGTATGGGAACATCAGTATAAAACAGGAAGTACGTTAGAGCGCACGAGTCCTGGATTATTTGTTAAACAAATTACGACAGATAAACTAATGTACCTCTCTTCGTTATCATATCAATGGGCCCTTAGAATTCCCCTCCACAAGACGCGCAGTATGCGCCGCCTAATGAACGACAATGGGATGAGTTTTGAACAACTCCAGGACATGGCCAAGACCGTTGGTGGTGCAGGAGCTGACACACCAACATCTGTACCAGCAACCACTCAGAGCCCGAAAGTGCCAGTTGAGAGACTCACTAATTTCATGGATGTAAGTGGTTATTGTCACTAGGCCTGGTTTAACTCTAGCTTGTTCTAGGTTGACTGAAACAACAATAAGTAAAGCCAGGGTTCTCCACGAGTGAGTTGGATGTGCATGCTTTTGTTCCAACCCGTCATAACATGCCCAATCTGCTAATCATAGCCCAGATTGAAGATCATGAGATGTGTGTGTAATTTATTTATTTGGTTTAATAAAGCTTGCACATTCAGTATCTCTCCCCAGGAGTTGGGAAAAGAGAACTGTAGTATAGACTTAAGCCTATTTATCGTATGAATGTGGTGTTTGTCAAATCTCTCTACAGGCTCAGTACTATGGGGTGATCAGCATAGGCACACCACCCCAGGACTTTACTGTGCTGTTTGACACCGGCTCCTCCAACCTGTGGGTGCCCTCCATTCACTGCTCCTTCCTGGATGTTGCATGCTGTGAGTCAGTCTATTATTGCCTTTGCGCACTTCACCATAGCCACGGGAAGTAAGGGTGCAGAGGGTGCAAAAAAAAAAAAGATGCAACAATTTCTACGATTATCGTTACAATTCATATAAGGAATTAAGTCAATTGAAATAAAATAATTTGGCCCTAATCTATGGATTTCACATCACTGGGATTATAGATCTGGTCACAGATACCTTGAAGGTAGGGGCGTGGATCAGAAAACCAGTCAGTATCTGATGTGACCACAATTTGCCTCGTGCAAACATCTCCTTCGCATCGAGTTGATCAGGCTATTGATTTTGGCACGTTGTCCCACTCCTCTTCAATGGGTGTGCGAAGATGTTGGCGGGAACTGGAACACACTGTCATGCATGTCGATCCAGAACATCCCAAACATGCTCAATGGGTGACATGTCTGACTGAGTATGCAGGCCAAGGAAGAACTGGGATATTTTCAACTTCCAGGAATTGTGAACAGATCCTTGTGACATGGGGTCGTGCATTATCATGCTGAAACATGAAGTGATGTCGGTGGATGAATGGCACGACAATGGGCTTCAGGATCTCGTCACAGTATACTGTGCATTCAAACAGCCTTCGATAAAATGCAATTGTGTTCGTTGTCCGTAGCTTATGCCTGCCCAGACCATAACCCCACCGCCACCATGGGGCACTCTGTTCACATCGTTGACACCCGCAAACCACTCACCCACACAATGCCGAACACACTGCCATCTGCCCGGTACAGTTGAAACTGGGATTCGTCTGTGAAGAGCACACTTCTCCAGCATGCCAGTGGCCATTGAAGGTAAACATTTGCCCACTGAAGTCGGTTACGACGCCGAACTGCAGTCAGGTCAAGACCCTTGTGAGGACGGCGAGCATACAGATCTTCCCAGCGACTGTTTCTGACAATTTGTGCACAAATTCTTTGAGAAAATTCAGTTTCATCAGTTGTCCGGGTGGCTGGTCTCAAATGGTCCCACAGGTGAAGAAGCTGGATGTGGAGGTCCTGGGCTAGCGTGGTTACACATGATATGCGTTTAAGCCAATTTGACGTACTGCCAAATTCTCTAAAAGGACGTTGGAGGCGGCTTATGGTAGAGAAATTAACATTCATTCCTGCACGCTCCCTCAACTTGACACAACTGTGGATTTTAGTGGCATTTATTGTACCCAGCACATAAAGCTTCTTTATATGACACACTTGTCAGGTGGATGGATTATCTTGGCGAAGGAGAAATGCTCACTAACAGGGATGTAAACAAATTTGTGGCCAAAATCAAACTTTTTGAGCGTCTGGGATCTTTTATTTCAGCTCATAAAACATGGGACCAACACTTTACATGTTGCATTTATATTTGTGTTCAGTGTATATACAGTACAAGTCATTAGTTTGGACACCTACTCATTCCAGAATTTTATTATTTTCTACATTGTAGAAGACATCAACTATGAAATAACACATGGAATCATGTAGTAACCAAAGAAGTGTTAAACAAATATATTAAATATCTTATTTGATGACATATTTGCACACTCTTGGTATTCTCTCAACCAGCTTAATGAGGTAGTCACCTAAAATGCATTTCAATTAACAGGTGTGCCTTGTTAAAAGTACATTTGTGGGGGAACAAAATGGCGCCGTAGAGAGAACACGGTGTTTCAGCGAGCTCACGCGGTATTCGTAAATTTATATTCTTTCATTAATCTCCTAGCTTGAAAAAGTGGTAGAATTGGCTAAATAAGTTACCCTACAATGAGTCTTGGCGACTATTTCTCAAAAATCTCCGACAACATGCCCAACAGAGCTACTAAGAAGTCGACCAAAACCGCCATCCATGTAGATGTGCAGGAGGAGCTAGCTAACGTTAGCGAATCTAACAACATTGCGGATCCAGGCACAATGGACCTGGTGATTCAAAGGATGACGGATAACATTACTAAAGTGATCGATGTTAAGATAGGAACGGTCCTGGAAGCAATAGCAGGCCATTCAGCTGAACTGCAGAGGGTTGTCAAACGTGTTGATGAGGCGGAAGGAAGAATTGCTACTGTGGAAACTTCAACTACATCCATGGACACTAAGATAAAAGCACTTGAGAAACAGGTGCGCGAAATGGCGGAGCACATTGACGACTTGGATAATCGAGGACGCAGATGCAATATACGTGTTGTGGGACTCCCGGAAAATTCTGAAGGGACACGTTCAGTAAAATCTTGAGGAATGGATCCCTGGCTACCTACAAATGGACACTAAGGCTGGTCGGGTGAAGCTAGACAGAGCACATCGCTCTCAAGCACCGATACCTGGTCCCAATCAGCGCCCACGACCAGTGGTTATAAAGTTCCACAACTTTACCGACAAGCAGCGCGTCATGGATGCGGCTAGAAACATCGGTTCTGATGGTAGTCAACGTAAAGGTCCAAAGGTCTCATTCTTCAATGATTATTCCACAGCAGTTGTACGAAGGCGCAAAGCGTTTGATGAGGTGAAGGCCCGACTCAAGAGAATGAAGATCGACTACGCACTGCTGTACCCGGCCACATTGAAGATTATGGTCAACGGATCGCCTAAAAAACTCTACACATCTGAAGAGGCTGCTGCGTTTATTGACTCTCGGGTAAATAACCTTAAGCTGCACCTCCGCAGCATTGGATAACGTCTTATTTTATTTTTAATCTGATCATGAAACAGGGGTGTAAGTTCTCATGTGCTCCTGTTCAGTGACATTCGTATCGTTATTATTTTTCTTGCTAAAGTAACTGCCGCCTTAGCTCAGACTGAGATATGTGTGAACCTATATTGGTGCCCAGGCTTGGTTTTAGGTGGAATAGCCTCAATCTTCTATTGATTTTAATTTCCACATATATAAAGGATGAGGCTATTGTGTGGCAATGCGGACTTAAGAGTCTACATTTGAAAGTTGAAATCCCCTGCATGTTAGCTAGTGGGAAAACCCCCTTTTGGATCTTTTCATGTTTAATTTTTGGGTTTAGTATAGTTCGAGTTCAGGGTTCATATCGTTTGTTTATGCTCAGTGAGATAGAGGAGAGTTCAACACATGGAAAAAGGTACCACCCCATTTTTACAGTAGGATTCAGTCTGGATATTGAATGGTCAAAGCGCAATGGCAGGTAACATATTACGTATATGTACATCGAACATTAGAGGGAGCCATAACCCCATTA
Organism: Salmo salar; assembly: GCF_965601325.2. Taxonomy (NCBI): domain Eukaryota; kingdom Metazoa; phylum Chordata; class Actinopteri; order Salmoniformes; family Salmonidae; genus Salmo; species Salmo salar. The sequence goes on from NC_138293.1 coordinate 56,846,054, forward strand.
AAAGGAAGAAGATACTGTCCTTTTTGAAAAAAGAAAATATTGATATTGCCCTATTACAAGAAACTCATTTGAATGATAAGGAGCATCTGAAATTACAACAAGGGGGGTATGGTCAAGTGTTTTTCTCATCATTTACATCCAGAAGTAGAGGTGTAGCAATTCTTGTGAAAAAGAACCTACCACTTAAGGTCTTGAAGTGTGTGAAAGATAAATTGGGTCGCTTTGTTATAATTAATGGTACTTTACAAGGGCAGAGCATTTCCATAATGAATATTTACTTCCCCCCTGCCCACCCCCCTGACTTCCTCACTAAGGTATTTCTAGACTTTTCAGAATTAAACTCAGACACTGCAGTGGTTGGAGGAGATTTTAACTGTTTGCTGAACCCCCTTATTGATAAGCTTCCCAGTGGTATAGCCTCACTCTCTCCTCAAGCTAAGTCACTTACAGCTATTTGTGACGATCTGGGGTATGCTGATGTTTGGAGAGCTTTTCATCCCTCCAACAGAGAGTTCACTTTTTTCTCTGCACCTCATGGATGTCAGACTAGAATAGATTACTTTTTTATGCCCAGGACGTCACTGCAGTCGGTTTTATCCGCTAGGATAGGAAGCATAGTCATATCTGATCATGCGGAGGTGATCCTGGACATAAAACTCAACGGGGCATTCAATCAGTCAAGACACTGGAGGTTGAATACAACCATTCTTAAAGACCATACATTCACATCATATTTTATTACAGAGTTTAAGGCATTTTTCTCTAACTCTCAATCAACAGATAACCCCTCACTCCTTTGGGAAACCTGTAAAGCGTACGCCAGGGGTCTGATTATGTCATACGCAGCCACTAAGAGGCGGAAAAAGCGTGAAAAGCAAAAAACACTAGAGGGTGAATTAGGAACTAAAGAGAAGGACTACATTGAAACTCCTACTCCTGCCCTATTAAAGGAAATATCAGTCATTAGATCAACGTTGGACTCCCTCCTAACACAGGACGCTGAAAAGAAAATGAGATTTGTCAAGCAAAAGCTATATGAACATGGCGATAAGCCAGGAAAGTACTTGGCGTACCTAGCTAAAAAGAGAGCTGACTCACAGTCAATTGCAGCTATTACTGATTCTGATGGCAATCATTTATATGAAAATAAATTGATAAATGACTCATTTAAGAAATTCTATGCAAATCTTTATGCCTCAGAACTGCCAAATGACGCACCCAAGTTAATGGAGAACTTCTTTTCTAAGATTGAGCTCCCTACTATCTCCGAAGAACAGAGGTCTCTCCTTAATGCTCCTATTACTGAGGAAGAGATAATGTCCGCAATTAAGAATCTGCAAAATGGTAAGGCCCCAGGACCGGACGGGTTTTGTAGTGAGTTCTATAAAGAATTCCATGGCCTGATCCTTGAGCCATTGCGTGATATGTTTAACCACTCATTTTCAAATGACCAGCTCCCCCAAACGCTGCGAGAAGCCAACATATCACTTATTCTCAAAAAGGGAAAATGCCCGGAGTCTTGTTCCTCGTACAGACCAATTTCCCTTCTGAATGTGGATAGAAAATTGCTTTCTAAAATTCTAGCCACAAGATTAGAGGACTCACTGCCGCTAATTGTGAAAGGAGACCAAACTGGCTTCATTAAGGGACGTAGGTCATGTAACAATGTCAGACGGCTTCTTAATGTAATTGAAGTCTACCAACGAAGTGCTATGGATGGTCTTGTGCTCTCCCTAGATGCTGAGAAAGCATTTGATCGTGTGGAGTGGTCTTACCTATTCTTTGCTCTAAATAAATTCGGACTGGGGGACAACTTTATAAAATGGGTGAAAGTTTTATATGATGACCCTCAGGCTGCTGTCCTTACTAATGGACTACGGTCAAATAGCTTCCCTATACACAGAGGTACCAGACAGGGCTGTCCTTTGTCCCCCCTCCTATTCGCACTTGTTATGGAACCACTGGCCGAGGCCATCAGGGCAACGCCTGCTATACAGGGGCTGCTCATTGGCGATGTTCACCATAAAATAAGCTTGTATGCTGATGATGTCCTGATATTCATTTCTAATCCCGAGACTTCAATCACATCTCTTATTAATATTATTGAGTTATTCAGCGAATTCTCAGGCTACAAGATTAACCTAACTAAATCGGAGGCTATGCCACTTGGTAACCTTCACTCTGTACCTAATATTTCTCCCCCCTTCCCTTTTAAATGGTCTCCCTCAGGTTTTACATTTCTGGGTATATCTGTAACTCCTAAATTCCAACAAATGTACAAAGCCAATTTTGTTCCCTTGTTCGACACAATAAGACAGGATCTGGAGCGCTGGAACTCTCTTCCAATTTCATGGTTGGGTAGAATATCCCTCTTGAAAATGAACATTTTACCTAGGCTACTCTACCCAATCCAAATGATCCCAGTATTACTCTCCAATAAGGTAATAAAGGATGTAAATGGATGGCTAAGTTCCTTTATATGGAGTAAACGCAAGCCAAGACTTAAGATGGCAATATTGCAGCTGCCAAATTCTATGGGTGGCTTGGATCTGCCCAATATCAGGTTCTATCAGTGGTGTGCCCACCTATGTTATATTTCAGACTGGATCACAAACGATGACTCCTCTATTTGGTTAGACATTGAGACTTCTCTTTCAAAATACCCTTTACAGGATCTTCTGTTTTTCACAAGTTTCAAGTCTGTAAAAGATCATTGTAACAACCCCATTACACTTAACTCACTCAAAGTATGGAAGTCAGTTCAACGTTTCCTGGGAAGGTCCAAACTAACCTCTGCTCTTACCCCAATTCTTAACAACCCAGATTTTGCCCCAGGATTGCTGGATGCTGGCTTTAACGTTTGGCTTAATAAGGGCATACGCAGACTAAATGACTTATTTGCAGATAAGATTTTATTGTCATTTCAGCAGATGGTCGAGAAATATCAACTCCCAAAGCAGGACTTTTTCCGTTTCCTACAAGTAAGGCATTATATTCTGAAGAGCACCACCTTAATTGGCAACCCTGATATGTCTGTCATTGAAAGAATGCTTTTTTTCCCACAAAGGAAAATGTCTAAGTCTGCTTTATGATGCTTTAAGGTCCTTTTCCGCTGTCGATACACAGAGGGTGAAACAAGTGTGGGAGAAAGAACTGTCTGTTACTATTGATGAAGAGATGTGGGAGGACATTTGGAAATATGCAAAAACAATATCTATATGTAATCGTACTAGAGCAATTCAATTAAGAATAATACACAGATTGCATATATCCCCAAATCGCAGACATGCTTTTAGCCCCTCTTCCTCCTCTCCTCAGTGTCTTAAATGTAAAACTGATACAGGCACCCTAACACATTGTTTATGGTCATGTACCAAAATACAAAGATATTGGTCTGGTGTTCTGCAAGAAATTGAAAAGATCCTAGGGGTCGATCTAGAATTGGACCCAGTCTCTCTACTGTTAGGTCTACCTAGTAGGCATGTAACTTCTGTGGGTAAGAGGAGGCTTTACAACATCCTCACCTTCGCAGCAAGGAAAAACATACTTTTACAGTGGATTAGTGATAAGGTTCCCTCTATTAAAGATTGGCATAAGATACTATTTGAATGGGTACCGCTGGAATATCTGACATGTACATTGCATTCTAAGACAGATCAGTTCTACAAAGTATGGGAACCTTACCTAAATTACCTAGAACCTGAAGTATCAGCTATTATGCTGCAAGGATTCTCTTAGAATGGTGATCTATGCATTTCAGAATTACACTGTACGTTCCATGTGGGGAACTCAACTTCTTGGTTTAAACTGAGCTTTTTATTTTCATATTTAAAAAAAAAAAATTGAAAGTTTTTTTTGTATTTTATTTATTTATTATTATTATTATTATTATTTTTTTCCTGTTCATGTTTGATTAAATGTATGTATTGAGAGACGCAATGGGGGGGATGGGGTGAGAAGCGCTGAGCGGGGAGAGGAAAATGGTGTGTGTGTGTGTGTGGGGGGGTGTGTGTGTGTGGGTGCATGCATACATACGGATATGTGTAAGTGAGTGCGTTTTTTTTTTTTTTGCCTTGTCCTTGTTGTTCTATCTCTTAATATGGGTGAAAATTGTGAAACTCCAATAAAAATACTGTTACAAAAAAAGTACATTTGTGGAATTTCTTTCCTTCATGCGTTTGAGTCAATCAGTTGTTGTGACAAGGTAGGGGTGGTATACAGAATATAGCCCTATTTGGTAAAAGACCAAGTCCGTATGATGGCAAGAACAGCTCAAATACGCAAAGAGAAATGACAGTCCATCATTACTTTAAGACATGAAGGTCAGTCAATCCGTTAAAAAAAAGTGTAGTCGCAAAAACCTTTGAGTGCTATGATGAAAATGGCTCTCATGAGGACTGGCACAGGAAAGGAAGACCCAGAGTTGACTCTGCTGCAGAGGACGAATTCATTAGAGTTAACTAGAGTCAGATTGCAGCCCAAATAAATGCTTAAGAGGTTCAACTAACAGACACATCTCAACATCAACTGTTCAGAGGAGAATGAGTGAATCAGACGTTCATGGTAGAATTGCTGCAAAGAAACCACTACTTAAGGACCCCAATAATAAGAGGCTTGCTTGGGCCAAGAAACACGAGCAATGGACATTAGTCCGGTGGAAATATGTCCTTTGGTCTGAGTACAAATTTGAGATTTTTGGTTCTAACTGCCATGTCTTTTTGAGATGCAGAGTAGGTGAACGGATGATCTCTGCATGTGTGGTTCCCACCGTGAAGCGTGGGGGTGCTTTGCTGGTGACACTGTCGGTGATTGATTGATTTATAATTCAAGGCACACTTAACCACAGCATTCTGCAGCGATACGCCATTCCATCTGGTTTGCCCTTAGTGGGACTCGTTTGTTTTTCAACAGGACAATGACCCGACACTTCCAGGTTGTCTAAGGGCTATTTGACCAAGAAGGAGAGTGATGGAGTTCATCAGATGACCTGGCCTCCACAATCACCCGAGCTCAACCCAATTGAGATTGGGATGAGTTGGACCGCAGAGTGAAGGAAAAGCAACCAGCATATGTGGGAACAACTTCAAGACTGTTGGAAAAGCATTCCAGGTGAAGCTGGTTGAGAGAATTCCAAGAGTGCAAAGCTGTCATCAAGGCATGAGGTGGCTACTTTAAGGAATGTAAAATATGTATTTTTTTGGTTACATGATTCCATATGTGTTATTTCATTAGTTTTTAATGTCTTCACTAAAAATAGTAAAAATAAAGAACCCTTGAATGATTAGGTGTGTCCAGGGTTTTGACTGGTACTGTATATTTTGTGGAAATGTGTTATTTTTCTTCTCACGAATAGTGCACTGGGCCATTAGTAGTCCTGTATTAGTGGACCAATCTAGACATCTGTAGCAGGGCAAAACATTTTTTTTTCTCAGCATCTCAGCTTTGGCAAAAAAGGTAGTTGTATAATTAAGAACAGTATCGTGTGGTGTTCAATAGTTGGAATTGTAAGAGTTGTTGCCCTGTCCCTTTCTCTGCGATCATTCTAATGGAATCCAGAAAAAACAAAACCCTCTCCTTAAACATTTACATCAAAAGGTGCAAAGTTATGGGCAAAGACCCAAAACAGCCATCAATTTAAAAAAATGAATGTTCTTGATCAAATAACATGGAAAACAACCACATTTTGTGCAGTATTAATTACCATCCTTACAAACTTAACGTAAATGAACATTACTGTATTGTACATTGGCTGGTCATCTAGGTTTGTACCTGTAGACTTTCCATCACAAATGCACAATACGGTATTTGAGTACATTGAGACATCAAGTGGTTTGTGACATGGCCGAGTTGATGGAGCATGGCTCTTGCAACGCTTGGGTTGTGGGTTCGATTCCCACGGGGGGACCAATATGTAAATGTATGCACTCACTACTGTAAGTTCCTCTGCATAAGAGCATCTACTAACATGTAAAAGGAATGAATAGATCATTTCAGTTTCCACAGAAATAAGTTGCATTTGCAAAGTATTTCAAGAAACTGGAAAACATGTATCAAATGTAGAGAATTATCAGACTCAAGTTACAATTATTTTGTTTCACTAGTGCACTGGGTCTTCACTAATCCTGTATTGGCGGTCTTCAGCGCGGGCATTTTTTTTGCATCCCCCTGTCTGCGTAGCACCCCGTGCCCCAAACTACTTCCTGTGGCTATGCACTTCACTCATAACATTATATGGTTTTACTATCTGCTGAGTCTCCTATGGATATCGATTAAAGGCAGCTCCCCATACCTCTGATTCAGAGGGGTTGGGTTAAATGCGGAAGACACATTTCAGTTGTACTACTGACTAGGCATCTCCCTTTATCATATATAATCATGAGATGGGTGCTAAAGTTGCAAATACTTTTCTCTTTTTGTTGCTCATCCATGCTTTAGCATGCTGTACTGGAAGTCATATTCATCGTTTTAAGGCGGCATGAGGGACGTGTTTGTTTTGTATGAAAATGAGTGCCATTTATCCAACCTGAGATAGTTGTCAACTTTATGTACACCTCTGCTTAGGGCTCCACCATCGTTATAACTCCAAGAAGTCGAGCACGTATGCTCAGAATGGCACCAAATTCTCCATCCAGTATGGCAGAGGCAGCTTGTCTGGGTTCATCAGTGGGGACACTGTGTATGTAAGTGGACTGTTCTGTGTGTGCGCACACATGTTGTCCATTGTTTATTTGCATTCCTCTCACTTAAGTGGACAAATCCACAGCATTTTTCTGTAATTTTACCATTGTCCATTTTAAGTGATTGTATGTGGAGCATAGTCTGCATACCATTTCTTACTGTGTATTGTCTGTAATCCTCACTGTTTGTGTTCACGAACAATCTGCTTTGTACATCACAGTTCCTGTTCTTCACTCCTTCCCTCTCTCAGTTGGCTGGCATGCAAGTCACTGGTCAACAGTTTGGTGAGGCCGTGAAGCAACCTGGCATCACGTTTGCAGTGGCACGCTTTGACGGGGTGCTGGGCATGGGCTACCCTACCATATCTGTCGACAAGATAACCCCTGTGTTTGACACCGCCATGGCTGCCAAGCTGTTGCCTCAAAACATATTTTCCTTCTATATTAGCAGGTTGGTTTTAGGGATTTTTTTTCTTCTCCTTTTTAATACATTCCTACTGAGGGCCGTAGGTCAATGTGTGGTTTGTTGACTTGTGATTTTGTTTTGAAATTTTTTTTTTTAAAGTCCTGTTTACCGTTGGAGGTCAACTGAAAGGAGTTTATTTTTATTTTGAATTGGGATATTTTTAGCTCCTGTTATCCTGAAATTCTTTAACCACACTTGCTGTCATATTTCCTCGGAAATAAGTGAAATAGTTCACCTAATTTCAGTTTGACAACACGCACTTTATAGTGTAGAGAATCATTGTGCCATCTACACCACTAAAATATTTTTTCCATTTTACCAAAAATATTGTATTTGGAGCTGTTTGAAGCTGGTGTACAAAACTGAAAGTAAAAGAGCAAAAACAAAACTTAAGAATGGGAAGCATAGAACATCTACTGCTTAGACTTGCATTCAATGAGTGACAGATCTATAACACACATTTCTATGTGAATTTGGTTGGTCACCCAAAAAGTTACATATCGCAGCTTTAAAATGTATTTATTTTTGTGGGTAAAGTCTATGAACATAAACCACAGGTTAATTAAATTCATTTTCATAACTTGTACAACCTTGTATTCTTGTGTTGTCACTAGCTTCAATGGGGTTAAGGCAATACAATTACATATCTGATAGTAGATTGAACTAAACTTGATATCCTGCTCCTCAGAGATCCATTTGCTGCTGTAGGAGGAGAGCTGATGCTGGGAGGCACGGACCCACTGTACTACACTGGAGACCTGCACTATGTCAATGTCACACGCAAGGCCTATTGGCAGATTGAGATGAGCAGGTAAGCAACTTGGTTCTCATCTACACAGAGGCTCTTTTATAATATCTATACCAGAGGAGAACAACTGCCCCATCATTGAAGCCATGAAGTTCAAGGCTGATGGGGTACTACATGCTGCTGTTTCCAGAAAGCAGGATCCCCCATTATAGTCAATGGAAAAATAACTATCTCTGTGTAAATAAATAATCAAAGACAATCATTGTACCAATAATTGCTTCTATTACACCAGAAGAAATCGCACACAGATGTTATGGATAATTTAGTCTTGAGTGATCACAGCTAATTGGGGCTCTGCAGTGTGGAAGTGGGAAACCAGCTGACGTTGTGCAAGGCCGGTTGCCAGGCGATTGTTGACACGGGAACGTCCCTCATCACCGGGCCTGCGGAGGAGGTCCGGGCGCTGCAAAAAGCCATCGGAGCCTTGCCTCTACTGATCGGAGAGGTAGGAACAGGAGTCTGTAGACTAAATGTCTACCTGTTGTAGCGTATAAGTACATTCTATCAGTTTCAACCTCTGTTTTAGTTCTCCTGAACGGCCAACAAAAGATTTCAATCATGCACGCATGTATTGTAGTGACAGAAGTTACGTTTTGATTTGAGAAGTACATGCAGTTATTTTGAACTAACGTGCACTTAATTTTTTTTCTTACACTCAGTATTGGATTGACTGCAAGAAGGTTCCCTCTCTCCCCGTCATCACATTCAACTTGGGAGGGAAGATGTTCAACTTGACTGGAGACGACTATATCATAATGGTAAATTGCACCTCATGGCCAGTGTTCAATGTGGCCTGCCTGCCAGTAGAAAGTCTGAAATCTGACAACTTCAATCATCACTTAAACGGTTAATCACAGCTCGCATGCATATATGCATTTTACTACATCTTGAAATGTATTATAATATTTAATTCTGTGGACATACCTGCAATTGAGAATCATTCAAAGCTTCTCCCCCTACGTGCTGCAGGAGTCCCAGATGGGTCAGAAAATCTGTCTGTCAGGCTTCATGGCCATGAACATCCCTCCTCCGGCTGGACCGTTGTGGATCCTGGGAGATGTGTTCATTGGACGCTACTACAGCGTGTTTGATAGAGACGCAGACCGCGTGGGGTTCGCCCCTGCCAAGTAGAGGGGAGAAACCACAAACGACCCCTAGCCACTTGTGGAGATCTGAAAGGATTTGATGGGTATAAGCAATATAGGGGTCCTACCAAACCAAGGTGGAGCTAGTACCAATCAAATCCCCACAGATCATGCTGAATTATAGGAGGGAAAGCACACCACCAAAATGAACAAAAACCCCAAAAAGAAACTTGTCTTTTACTATTTTGCTTCTTTTTTGGGGGAGGGCTGGCTGTTTTTTTAAAAATGACTAATAAAAGACTAATAAAAGTGTTCCCGTGTGAGTTTGAGTTTGGTGAATGATTAATAAATAGTTGCAGATCAAAACTGATATGAGCTGCTGTATGCAGTTCAGCTTGGTGTTTTGTATGAAGACAAAGTGGTACTGTTGTATCTACTATCTGACAATGCAACCACTTGTTTTTGGAGAGCAGATTACTGAATGCATATCTTTACTCTAAATACGTTTCCTTTGTAGATGAAGCAGAAGACTGAATGCATATCAATGTAGATTAAACTCTGGTTGATTTAACAAAAACAGTGTTGATGTCCAGTGAATTTGACTATGGACCAGGGTACAGTAATGGTATCAAGATTTATCAAATAAACTTTTTTTTTGTTTTGATGTGTACACCTGAACTCTTATTGTATGTTGACCCCAAGACCATGATGCTTCCGTTATAGCCTAAATAAAATGGTCATGCACTACAGCATCTGATGATTCTAACAATCAAAAGTTGTGACACTGAAAAATGTATTTTATTAAATAAAAATCAAGTCATTCTTGTCCAGGATGAACTGGCATTTTGTTCCTTTTCAAAAGCTTATGGTAGTAGTTGTATGCTTCAGGAGACATCCTTTAAGAGTAAGTGCCCTCAAAGGAGCTATACTAGTGTGTTCAGTACAGGGAAGGAAATTGACCTAACCAAACGTCTCAACACCACCCTTTCTTTTCATGTTTAACTCTTACAGATTTAGGGATTGAATTTAAGGATTTTATGCACTGGGCAACTGGGCTAGTAGACCAGATTGACTAGCCAGTTTTAAAATCTATGCTGTGCGATATTTGACTTTGACTAGACAACATATTACAACTGACTAGTTCACCACATTTTCTACTAGCTAGGACTGAAAAGTACTAGCCTCTGTCTAGCTTAATTTCCATCTCTTCCAGCTACCTGTTGCTGCTGTATCCTACCCAAATATTATTTTCCCTGCAAGCCTCATTTGAAATTACCAATTGTTATTTACACAAAAACATAACCACAAGAAACATCTGCCGCAACATTTATTATCGGAGTATACAAAGTGCTGTGTACCATTCAGTTCCATTGCTAAAATTAAATCGAAAAAAACGTCAACAAAAAAACTAAACATACATTCCATGCAAGCATATCGTCGCTAGGCTGAAATCCACAAGGTAGATGTAGTTGTCTACTTTGTGGTTTATAACAGTTGTAGCAAACTTTGCATGGCAAAATGACCCCAACAACAGCACAGAAATGTTTGTAGTTTAAGTCAGGTCTACAGAGACAAATCTGCACACAAAAACATCCTTTATAAGTAGTCCCATCACGGATTGAGCCGTTAATATCAGTACACCCAGAATTAAACACTTCTTCAGAACACTACGTGTGGTTGTGGTGGTAGCATTGCAAACATACTCTGCTTTTTTGGTTGCAAACGTATAATACAAAAATACTAAACTATCTCCATTACATGTCGAAGATTTTCTTGTATAATGCTCTACTGTACCAAGCACACCCTCCACTCCACTCCTACCAGGATAGACACTAAATACCTGTGAGACAATATTGTGTTAATTGGGAAGATATATATATTTTTCAATCACAGATGAGCAAAGTGCTGATTTATATTTTATCATTATATTTGCACAACACTTTTATTTTGTATTTTTTATTGAACCTTTAACTAGGCAAGTCAGTAAAGAAAAAAATCGTATTTACAATGACAGCCTACACTGGCCAAACCCAGAAGATGCTGGGCCAATTGTGCGCTGCCTTATGGGACTCCCAATCACGGTTTAGTTGTGATACAGCCTGGAATTGAACCAGGGTGTCTGTAGTGATGCCTCGCACTGAGATGTAGTGCCTTAGACCGCTGCACCACTCAGGAGCCCACTCTTGAAGAAGGCTTGTGATTGAACACTGGACCATCTTGGCATGGGATGGTTATAGCTGCTACCTGACCTGGTTTAAATCCCTGTCTGTCTGCTGGATGTCAACTCAGTCAACACCAGATTAACCCTGGCTGTCTTTCAATGTGGGTTGATCTTATATGTCAATGGGGTTGACCTGCACCCTTAGCTGCACACACTGAGCACCAAAATGAATACCTACCCACCCGTGTCTGTAAGTGTAAAGTTAATGGAACTACCATAAATAATAAAAGAAATGTCTCTCTAAACTGAACATACCTTTGTTCCAATATCCACACTAACATACCACAGAAGACGATATACAGTGCCTTGAGAAAATATTCACAGCCCTAGCCTTTTTTCACATTTTATGTTACAGACAGAATTAAAAATGAAAAGCTGAAATGTCTCGTGTCAATAAGTATTCAACCCCTTAGTTATGGCAACCCTAAATAATTTCATGAGTAAAATGTTCTCTACAAGTCACATAAGTTGCATGGACTCACTGTGCACAATAATAGTGTTTAACATGATTTTTGAACGACTACCTCTTCTCTGTAATCCACACACACACACACACAATTATCTGTAAGGTTCCTCAGTCGAACAGTGAATTACAAACACAGATTCAACCAAAGACCAGGGAGGTTTTCCAATGCCTCGCAAAGAAAGGCACCTATCGGTAGATGGGTAAAGAAAAGAAAAAAAAGCAGACATTGAATATCCCTTTGAGCATGAAGTTATTACTTACACTTTGGATGGTGTATTTAAAACAGTTAAGAGTTTAAAGGCTGCGATAGGAGAAAACTGAGGATGGATCAACAACATTGTAGTTACTCCACAATACTAACCTTACCGACAGAGGGAAAAGAAGAAAGCTTATACAGAATACAAATATTCCAAAACATGCATCCTGTTTGCAATAATGCACCAAAGCAAAACTGCAAAAATTTGGCAAAGAAATCAACTTTATGTCCTCAATACACAGCGTTATATTTGGGGACTATCCAACAACCCATTGCCAAGTACCACTCTTCATATCTTCAAGCATGGTGGTGGCTGCATCATGTTATGGGTCTACTTGTCATCGGCAAGAACTAGGGAGGTTTATTTAGGATAAAAAAGAAACAGACAAAATCCTAGAGGAAAATCTGGTTCAGTCTGCTTTCCAACAGACAGTCAAATTCACCTTTCAGCAGAAAAATAACCTAAAAAACAAGGCGAAATGTATACTGGTGGCGCTTACCAAGACAACATTGAATGTTCCTGAGTGACCTAGTTACAGTTTTGACTTAAAATTGGCTTGGGAAATCTAGGCAAGACTTGAAAATGGCTGTCTAGCAATGATTAACAACCAACTTGACAGAGCTTGAAGAATTGGTTTAATTATGTGCAAATAATGTGCAATCCTGGTGTGCAAAGCTTTTAGAGACTTAACTAGAAAGACAAAGCTGTAATCGCTGCCAAAAGTGATTCTAACATATATTGACTTAGGGGTGTGAAGACTTATGTCAATGACATATTTCTGTCATATGTCAGCTTGGTGGCAGGTAGCCTAGTGGTTAGAGCGTTGAGCCAGTAACCAAAAGATTACTGGGTCAAATTCCCGAGCTGACAAGGTAAAAAAAAATCTGTCATTCTGCCCCTGAACAAGGCAGTTAACCCACTGCTCCCTGGTAGGCTGTCATTGTAAATAAGAACTTGTCCTTAACTGATTTGCCTAGTTTAAATAAAATATTTCATTTTCTTAAACATGCTTTGTCTTTGTCAGTTATGGGGTATTGTCTGTAGATGGGTGAGAAAAATATATATTTCATCAATTTTAAATTGAGGCTGTAACACAAAATGTGGAAGAAGTCAATGAGTATGAATGTTTTCTGAAGACACTATATCATGACTGAGCAACAGTTACCTTATACCAGTAAGGCCATTGAAGCAAGACCAGACTTGAGAGCCAAACTGACAAATACTGTATTTGCAACCGGAAACAAATTATTCTTTTCCACAGCAACTGTCTTTGATAAGTTCGCTCTCAGCTTAACATCCTAACTATCGCAAAATGTAATTTGAAAAAAAGCACACCAACCATTGTGTGTTATGAGTGGGAGGAAGTCATGCCAGATTTGTTTCATACAAGGTATGCAACAACCAGTTTTACCCAACAAAGACCTATGAATGAACATATAGGTCAGGTATCTTATCTTAACGTCACAAGACATATTTGACGTCATAAACAGACAGTACAGAGAAGGTGTATAACAATAACCCAACGTATGATTAACTTTCTACATTGGTATTCTTACTCATGCAAACGGCACACATTCCTAACAAAAGTATATATTCTTATTTCTCAACATTCTTTCATTCAACAACTTTGTGGGAGAAGTCCTAAAAAAAAAATAACACACAAATCATCCGCAATTTAAAATACCATGAAGATAGGTTTCTGTGATTTATACATTAGGCTTTATACATTAGGCTTTTTAGTGGGCGTTTCCACCAGTGGAGGCTGATTGTAGGACGGCTCATAATAACGTCTGGAATGGAGTATAATGGCTGGAATGCAGTTAATGGAATCAAACACATGAACGTGTTTGATACCACTCTATTCCGGCCATTATTATGAACCGTCCTCCCCTCAGCAGCCTCCACCCTTGCAAAGTTTGCTACAATTTCAGAACTATAACTTGAACCAAATTCAAAAACTTCAAGAAATCTAGACAAACTCAAGAATGTCAAGATTTCAGTCATACCACAATAATTTATTTGCTTTTGCGGCAGCTCACATGGTCAACATTACATTCTATCCATTTACACAGTTAGAGCGGTAGAGTAGGCTAAGTGTAGCCTGGTCCCATACTGTATGTACTGTAAGCAACTCTTCTAGCCTTGCCATGTCAATGCCATGCATGACAACGAGAAGAGTTGGCTACAGCACAAACTGTACGATACCAGGCTACAGTACTATAAGTACCCTGCAGTAGAAGAACATCCCCCCTGTCATGTTCCACTCACTGGTCTTATTTCCTAGTGGACCACAACAGTGCTTAAGACCATTTACCTTGTTAGGGGCGGCAGTATTGACGGTGTCACCAAACTATCTGTCCATCTGAACTGGCATCTCATGGCAGAGTGTAATAAGCACCCTGCCTCCACGTCTCAGCTTAATAGTAAGCTATAAAATGTAGAGAACAATAATACTTGAGCCGATTATGGAGGCTTGTTCATTTGACTGAGAGATCTCTTTCATGCCCCTGTTCAGACATGATATTAACTAGCATTAAACTAATGTTACCCATCATAATCTCAGTGTTTGAAAGACCTGCAATCTGAGGATGGAGCTACCACAATATCTTTCAAATAAACCCCAATTTCCATTCCCACCAATTATAATGAATAAACGTATATATATTCCCCCCCCCCGACACGATTCCATCCAAACTGGCTACATAATATAATGGTAACATATTAGCCAATGAAGCAATCCCCAATTCAACAGACACAGTCCTACCCCAAGGGGTATACTACAAAACAGGTTCAACTTTGACAAACAAAAATAACTAGATTTTTTTGGGGTTCATTAAGCTAAACTTATTTTTGGTTAAGTCAATTAGACCAAGCCCATTTGAAGTTATTTCAGGATATCTAGGCAAGTTAGTTGGCTAACTCCTTGATCATGCTTTAAAGTATACCCCTCTGAACAGTACTATTTATAAAACGGCTTACGTGCAGCATAGGGACCATATGGTTTCATCATCTGAGGTTTAACTGGTATTTGGATGATCCTGTATTCATTGTTAAACCCCTATACTAAAGTGGTTGATTTTGCATTTCTACTTTATCACAAACATAATTACACAAATAAAAATAAAAAGTACAAGAGAAACATATTGATCGATGAAATAGGGACTCCAGAGACGTGATGTTGAATCAATCACACAGCGACATGGTCACAGGGGACATGGTCCATGTCTGAAGCGCATATGAATTACATATCCTATCCTCTTCTGCAGCATGGAATATATGGAACCTTAGAATTATATACCATCTGTCCTAAACCCTAGAACCCGTGACCAGACTTAGACTGAGGAGTCCTTAGGAGTCCCTCTGGGTCAGAGAGGGAACAGTAGAGGGTGTATCCTAGCTCATCCACTTCCACTGGCGTCAGCTCACAGAACAGGTTGACTTTGGGGACCAGGGCGCAGGGGAGCCTCCCGGCCTCTAAGTGTCCCACTAGCGAGCGGAGCAAATGCAGGAAGCGGTCAGCCAGCGCCTCCTGGGTCCAGTCGCCCTCCTTCTCGCTCAGTAGCAGTATGGCGTTGGTCAGCTGACTGGCTGACAGGCGCGCCAGGGCCGGGTTCAGCTTGCACACAGCTTTAGTCACCTTGAGACAAGCGCAGCGGCAGCCCCCGTCCTCCTGGTCCAGAGCCCGCAGGCGCGCAGTCTCCGCCACACGGAAACTCTGCCGCCACAGGTTTTCATGGCGCTCCGCGGCCAGCCTGTGTGGCTTGGCGATGAGCGAGGCGCCGTCGTCCATCACCAGCAGAGGCAGGAAGTCCACGTAAAGAAGGCGGTCTGTCTCGTACTGGACCTCCAGGGTGAGTGTCTCCGAGGGAACCACCGGCCGGATCACGTAGTCCAGAACGCTGCCGATGGCTGGCCAGTTGATGGAGCCCGCCACCAGCTTCTCGAACACCTCCAGGACAGACTTGGGGGAGAGGTAGCCTCCTACCATGCAGCGGTCCCAGTAGCTGCTGCCTCGGGGGAAGTATTCCAGGTTCTCCCTGCGAATCAGCCAGAAGCCCGGAACATTCATGATGGTGTCCTCCCCGGGGACTGACGACCACAGGTTCTTCTCCAGGGTCAGAGGGACCATGAGCTGAGCATGATCTGCTGTCACCACCTGAGAAAAAGTGGGAGAGAGAGTCAGAGCGCACATGGTGTTACTCTTGTAAAACCATAACATTTCAAACCCAGAGACAGGCACTGAGGTAAAAAGCATTGTTTGTGGTCACAACACTCCTAAGCCAAGGCCCAGTGAAGTGATATCTTTACCCTTTATCCCTTCCCCCGGAGGGATAAAGTTTACTACTACTACTCTCTTATTACCTGCAGGTCGTCGTAGAGGCTGCCGCTGAGGTACATCTCTCGGAGAGGCATGTCGGGCAGCTTGGCGTGCAGGAAGATCCTCAGCTCTGCGCAGATGTCCAGGGCAGCCCGGCGGGCTGTGGCCTGCTCCTCAGCGGGGATTGCCACACGCTCCTGGTAGAACTCCCACAGTTTCTCCTGTAAGGAGAGGCGCATCCTGGCCCGGAAGAGGTCGGTCTCCCCTGCAGCGCTACGTCCCCGCCCCGCCGCCCTCCGCATGCAGTCTGAGTGGGATACAGCCACGACAGGCAGAGGTTAGAAATATGCAGGTATGGGTTATCGCATATACAGTGCATATAACCCATGTGGGCTGGGCATTCTGATGACGCAAGACACTTTAATAATGAAACAAATCAAATATGTTGAAAGGGCATGGGAGGTAAATAAGAACAAAAGTAAGGATATTGGGTGACGACAGGAAATCAAACCCAACTAATGGGAACACGTACCACGAGAGGGGCTGCTTTACAGACTATCCTCTCCTACAGAGAGTAACCTACTACTAAAGCCGGACGTGCACCACACCATTGTTTTTAGTTGAGATCAGACACGTTTCGTTTTTCACGAGACGGCGTGATATGGAGAATCCTCACAACCAAGTGAAGAACCTTGTAGTGTGTGACCCCCCCCGCCCTTGCCACATCGTTTAGCTTGAGCACTAATACGCTGGGAAGCCAAAGAAACGACATGAAAGACGGTCGTTAAATGTGAGAGGCTCAGCAATGTTACATTTTTGAAAGTTGTGTAGTGTACACCCGGCATAAGAGAACCACCCAAAATACCACAGACTGAGGTATTTTTTACTTTATAACAAATACCTAATGGAGCGCAATAGAAACTAGCCATCTAGTTTAGTCTATTTAGTGGGTTTCTACTAACAAAACTATAGGGTCGTTCCATTCAATTTCAATAGCTTTGACCGCACCCCTTGTAATTTGAACAAAACTTTCCATTCATGTTTGCCCATGGTAGAAGTGGTCAGAAAATTACTTTTTTTGACCTGAATGCCAAAACATTCAGGAGAGAGGTGGCCAAATTGTGATCCATGACGCATACCATGAGACAGCCACTGTATGTCCATCTCTTGAAAATATAAAATGGATCAGTTTGATATAATTTAAAAGCTTACTAACAGGATTGTCAAACTATTTGGTCATTCCTTTAAAACAAAAAAAAGTATGGTTTATGTTGAGACTGCCATCAGTTGAGACACAGCATGCACTTGAATGCAGAGTAGGTGTAACTAAAATGGGAATTACATTGACATTTCAACTTTCTAATTGGTTGGAGGTCCACACAGAAAATATGGACTTGAATGGGAATATCAGTTGTTTTAAATTACAATGTCAATCTTCCATAGGAAACCTACTAAAATCATAAATATAGATAGAATCAAATGTTATTTGTCACATGTTATTTGTCACATACGGCCGAATACAACAGGTGTAGACCTTACAGTGAAATGCTTACTTTTCAAGCCTTTAAGCAACAATGCTTTAAGAAGTTAAGAAAAAAATACGTGTTAAGTAAAATTTAAAAAATAAAAGTAACAAATAATTCAACAGCAACAGTAAAATAACAATAGCGAGGCTATATACAGGGGTTACCGGTAGTTAAGGTGACTATGCATAGATAATAAACAGAGCAGCAGCAGTGTAAGAGGGGTCTGGGTAGCCCTTTGATTAGCTGTTCAGGAGTCTTATGGCTTCGGGATAAAACTGTTAAGAAGCCTTCTGGTACTAGACTTGGCGCTCCGGTACCGCTTGCTGTGCGGTAGCAGAGATAAGTCTATGACTAGAGTGGCTGGAGTCTGACAATTTTTAGTGCCTTCCTCTGACACTGCCTTGTATAGAGGTCCTGGATGGCAGGAAGTTTGGCCCCAGTGATGTAATGGGCCATACACACTACCCTCTGTAGTGGCTTGCGGTCAGAGGCCACGCAGTTGCCATACCAGGCAGTGCTGCAACCAGTCAGAATGCTCTCGATGGTGCAGCTGTAGAACCTTTTGAGGATCTGAGGACCCAATGCCCAATCTTTTCAGTCTCCCGAGGGGGAATAGGTTTTGTCGTGCCCTCTTCATGACTGTCTTAGTGTGTTTAGACCATGATAGTTTGTTGGTGATGTGGACAAGACATTCCCATTTAAATTGACATTTGATGGTGGGTGGACCTTCAGCCATCTTCATGGTAGTAATTGGAATGTAAAATTTCAAATCAATTACTTTAAAATGGTGTAACAGCTAAATTGCAGTTGTCTGAAGGGAAAGGTCCATTCTATGAATTATATTTCTATGATTAAAATGACACCCACCCTGTATTCATGAGTATACTGTGTCTCAACCGATGGCAGGCACAACACATACACGTCAGATGATATACATTAGGGTCTAAGCGTCATAATAGGCAAAAATGTAACTAAATCTGAAATTAAACAGTACACATTTTTCCTACAATTTATAATAGTTTAGCAACCCTGGTTTCAAGCTTTTAAATTATATCAAACTTAACCGTTCATCTTTTCAAGTGATGAATACATGGACGCCTCATGGTATGTTGGGATATGCAAAAATTGGTCAACTTCAAGCCCCTCCATCTCCTGATTGTATTGGCATTCAGGTCCAAAAAGTAATTTTCTGATCACTTCAACCATGGGCAAATACAGTGAGGGAAAAAAGTATTTGATCCCCTGCTGATTTTGTACGTTTGCCCACTGACGATGAAATTATCAGTCTATAATTTTAATGGTAGGTTTATTTGAACAGTGAGAGACAGAACAGCAAAAGAATCCAGAAAGACGCATGTCAAAAATGTTATAAATTGATTTGCATTTTAAATGAGGGAAAGAAGTATTTGACCCCCTCTCAATCAGAAAGATTTCTGGCTCCCAGGTCTCTTTTATACAGGTAACGAGCTGAGATTAGGAGCACACTCTTAAAAGGAGTGCTCCTAATCTCAGTTTGTTACCTGTATAAAAGACACCTGTCCACAGAAGCAATCAATCGGATTCCAAACTCTCTACCATGGCCAAGACCAAAGAGCTCTCCAAGGATGTCAGGGACAAGATTGTAGACCTACACAAGGCTGGAATGGGCTACAAGACCATCGCCAAGTAGCTTGGTGAGAAGGTGACAACAGTTGGTGCAATTATTCGCAAATGGAAGAAACACAAAAGAACTGTCAATATCCCTCGGCCTGGGGCTCCATGCAAGATCTCACCTCGTGGAGTTGCAATGACCATGAGAACGGCAAGGAATCAGCCCAGAACTACACGGGAGGATCTTGTCAATGATCTCAAGGCAGCTGGGACCACAGTCACCAAGAAAACAATTGGTAACACACTACGCTGTGAAGGACTGAAATCCTGCAGCGCCCGCAAGGTCCCCCTGCTCAAGAAAGCACATATACATGCCCGTCTGAAGTTTGCCAATGAACATCTGAATGATTCAGAGGACAACTCTGAATCAGATGAGACCAAAAATGGAGCTCTTTGGCATCACCTCGCCGTGTTTGGAGGAGGAGGAATGCTGCCTATGACCCCAAGAACACCATCCCCACCGTCAAACATGTAGGTGGAAACATTATGCTTTGGGGGTGTTTTTCTGCTAAGGGGACAGGACAACTTCACCGCATCAAATGGATGATGGACGGGACCATGTACCGTCAAATCTTGGGTGAGAACCTCCTCCCCTCAGCCAGGGCATTGAAAATGGGTCGTGGTTGGGTATTCCAGCATAACAATGACCCAAAACACACGGCCAATGCAACAAAGGAGTGGCTCAAGAAGAAGCACATTTAGGTCCTGGAGTGGCCTAGCCAGTCTCCAGACCTTAATCCCATAGAAAATCTGTGGAGGGAGCTGAAGGTTCGAGTTGCCAAACGTCAGCCTCGAAACCTTAATGACTTGGAGAAGATCTGCAAAGAGGAGTGGGACAAAATCCCTCCTGAGATGTGTGCAAACCTGGTGGCCAACTACAAGAAACGTCTGACCTCTGTGATTGCCAACTAGGGTTTTGCCACCAAGTACTAAGTCATGTTTTGCAGAGGGGTCAAATACTTATTTCCCTCATTAAAATGCAAATTAGTTTGTAACATTTTTGACATGTGTTTTTCTGGATTTTTTTGTTGTCATTCTGTCTCACTGTTCAAATAAACCTACCATTAAATTTATAGACTGATCATTTCTTTGTCAGTGGGCAAACAGACAAAATCAGCAGGGGATCAAATACTTTTCCCCCCTCACTGTAAGTATGGAAAGTTTAGTTTAAATCAAGAGGTGCGGTCAAAAACTGAAATCAAATGGAACGATCCTATAGCTTCCTACAACAAACACAGAGTCAGTAGCATCACCCACAATACAGGAAGTACAGCCATCCTGACATCAGCCATCCTGTCGTCAATAGACACAGCCAAGGATTAGAAAACACTGCACAGAGATGAGGTCAAACCATCTGAAACACACTACCACCCCACTGTAAACACCTGCTACATCAATCCCAAGTGTTACTGTTCAGGCCTCGCTCTGAACACAGATAGGCAATGTGTGTGAGTGTGCGCAAGTGTGAGTGTAACAGGCGTCCCTCTGCTGCTTAGCAGTATAGCTTCCACGCTCATCAGTCCTTACCGGTACTTGATCTCGCATCCTCTGCCTTGCCAACACACGTAACCGTCCTGCTTGACAATGTACTAACCAGTTGCACCACCGTAAAAAGTACCAATTTGGCAACGCCATTGGCAACGTTTCACGCTGTGGGGTGAGCTAACGGCACGATTGTAACTCTGTTAAATGAGCAATGTTGATAGTTGTAATGCGTAACATTGTGTGACACCCTAAATACATTAGCGTACCATACCTGGTTCAAAGGAGTTGGAGGAGGTGGGTAGAGTCTGCAGTGACCTGCTCACTGTTGACCTCATGTCGTGGTTAAGTACCCGTGGTGACGAGCCCATCCAGCTTGGTTCCTCCCAACTCCTTTTCCCTGATGGTTCCATCTTAGTAGGGCTGGTCGGAGCACTTATGGCACGGTCATACATCTGAAAGGAGATGGAATTGAAAAGCTTTATTGTCCATTAGAGTGTTTCATGAAATGGACATGTCTTCCACTCGTGGTTAAAAACAGTAAAATTACTGATGTAGAGATCAGATGCCAAACAGTGAGAGGTGATCACATTTAGCCTACAACTGAACTGGCACAACAGACAAAGAATGTACATAATAACATTTACAAGAATAGAATTGCAATGATCTTACTTAAAGAATGTCCAACTTACTCTTTTGACTGCTAGTGTTGCAATGCCTAGCATGGCAGCTCCTCCGACCCCAAGCACAAGCTTGGCATTAGAGAGCAAAAAGTCAACGGCCGTGCCCATCCCATTGTCATCCTTCTTTCCTTTACGGTCACCGTTCACTCCCGCCATTCTGTCTTTGTGAATGTAGCGTTAGAAGGGGAAAATGATGAAAGAACAAAGAAAGTACTGATTCAGATGTGAAGAGTCCTGCATTCTATTACCATAACTCAAGGACTGTGTACCTTTTATTATTAAAATATGCATTATTAACTTATAGGCGCAAAAGGATAGTTGGTCAGTTAATTAGCTGAATAGTTTACCTGTTAGTGGTCTGACACAAGCACGTCTTGCTAAAGGTGGTGTTGGATGGTTCACCCCCACCTACATCAACCCCCCCAGTCTACTGCTGAGGAAGAACTGGCCCCTCTTCAGTGCGGCCTCCTTGTCGCGAGACACGGTCAGGGCCTGGCAGCGGCGGAACTCGCCGGCCACGGCGCGCCGGTAGTAGTTGCGGTCTGTGTACTGAAGGTGGCGCCCTGCACGGAGCAGTGCTCGGTACAGCTCCAGCACCGCACTACGAGACCAGCCGCCCATTAGGGATGCACATGGAGAGGGGAGGACTCCTGTGAGGAGAGATAGAAGGACGTTTATTTATTTATTTCAATTGAATAGGTAATCATTACGCAAAGGGTAGTATTAGCGGCAATTTCCGAACACTGTCACCTAGGCATCTGCCACTGGTGAAGTGGAAGGACAACATGGATCAAGTTAGGCTATACTAATCCTGAACAGTAACTTAACTACTTGATACAATTGGGCATATTTAGTTAGATAACCTTTGTGGATGACGAGATAAGACTGATCATTTGTTGCCGATTCGGTGGTCGTTATACCGATTATTGGTACTACTAGCTAGCAGCAAGGGGTGAGTGTAATTTATGGGAAGTCCCAACAGGAATCTGTTCCAAAAATAACAAGGTTGCCAACAAACAACGCATACAAAGTTGTACAGCGGCAGAATAAGATACCGGGTAGGGCGTGGAAATGTAGTCAGGTTTTTCACTCACCACGTTTATTCCAAAAAATGTCTATCCTCACTCTGGTAGCCTATGGACAAACATTAACAATAAGCTACGTGGTGAGTTGATGCCTAATCGGGAGCTAGTTAGCTTGGTGAATTGATCATGTTACTTTGTATGCGTTGTTTGTTGGCATCCTTGTACTTTACGAAGTTTCTGGAACAGATTCACGTTGGAACCTTCCACAAATGATACCCACCCAGCAGCAAGTCAAGTTCATATGCTAACTATCTAACATTAGTTATGTTATGCCTGTCTAGTCTGCATGCAGCCTAGCCGTGTCAGACCAGAGCAACACATAAGATACACCAAAGATACTGAACTAGCTTACTAACCCCTTTCATCTGACATTAGCTAGCTATATAGTTTACGTTAGCACTCGTCCAGTAGAACAGCCCTGAGCAATTTAGCTACCAAACGTTAGCTGCTGTTGCCCGTGTAGACTGTACGATAAGTGAGCTAACAATTAGCTATACTAGAATAGCAAAACCAGTATAAATAGTATTGTTCCCTTTGATTGGCTAATAGTAATACAAAAAAAATCACTTAAGGCTAGCCTAGCATGCGAGCTAACGTTAATTAGCTTTTTACAGTAACGTTAGCCTCCGAACGATGCTGACCTTGCACAGAGGAGCTGATACTCACAATCAATTGAATAAAAATATACGATATTGACAGAACAACATTTTACATCGTCAAGGGAGAACGCTGAACTTACGTTTGAGAAACGATTTCAAAGGTTTCTCCTTATAAGTACAACAGACACAGTTCCCCCTCGCTTCGGGGTCAGAATGACAAACCGGAAGCTATTGGCTACTTATTATTGCACTGGAATTAATACATCCGGTTTGAACAATTTTTATGGTTGAGAAATGTGACATTACAGCACTCAATCTTATTTAGCCTACAAACCTATACACCTTTCTATGATGGAATAAAGCATTTTATAAAGAAGTCTAATAAGAAAACATATGTGAATAAGATCATAAGCCAATGTAATAAGACTATATGAGTAGAGTAGGTTAGAGGAGAGTAGAGTATTACTTTATTAATCCGAATTTGGGAAATTGTTTTATCACCTATAGCATCATCACTGATTACAAGGACAAGACAAGGATAAATGAAAGACATATAATTAAACAAACTCATATTAATATGTACTATATTGGTCAGTTTGTGAGCAGCTAAGATCCGACACAATCCCTTGTGTGATCTTGGGTTAATAGAAAGTGAAGCCCATTTTGTGTTTTATTGCCCTCTGTATGATAACTTGAGACATGTTCTGTTTGGTAAATTGCTGGGCCAATTGTGCACCACCCCCTGGGACTCCCAATCACGGCCGGTTGTGATAAAGCCTGGAATCGAACCAGGGTCTGTAGTGACGCCTCTAGCACTGAGATGCAGTACCTTAGACCGCTGTGCCACTCGGGAGCCCTAGGGATAAGATAATACAAATATTCACTGAGCTATTCCAATATTTCACAATTGGATACTATTGATCATAATCAAGAATACCAAGGAACTACTTGTATAGTTACGTCACATGATTGAATGTATGGTGGTCTGTATTAGTAAATAAACCACAGGAATCTCACATTACATTTTGCCCTATGGCCATAATGATGTGGTTTGTGAGTCAGATAATGTTAGTCTACCTAACAGAACTTCACAGGTAACCAAGTAACTGGCAGCAGTGATATCTGTAAAAGTGTTTTTGTATATGGTCTAAATTGTGTTAAATCGTTAAGACTATTGTAACTGGGGATGGCATAAGACATTGCGAGAGACAGCCATTACTAATTCAGCCTCATGCCTCTTATTCTACTGTTGCTACAAATCTAATTATAGAGACCAGGAGGCATGTACCAGGAGACATTTTCGAAACCAGTTAAAGTGCATTTAATGTTCAGTCACAAGGGTTAAATGGTCATGTGGAAAACTGTCTGTCAATGACTGTTTGGGTGAAATAGAGCATAGAGCATCAAACTAATGATGCACCTGAAAAACCTTTAAAAAGAGTTCCAACATTTGTTGAACATTGACATTAGCCATTCCATTAGGGAGAGTATTTGCAGTGAGAGGCTGCCTCAGATTCACCCAGCGTCTTTTCAGAGACAGGAAATGTAATTGCTTAATTGGAATCACTAGGTACATATTATTGCCAACCCTTGTTTATGTAGTACAACAAAACGTTCTATTCACTGACTATCGCTGCATCTTACGGAGCGTGCATATCTTGGGAGAGTTTTCGGTATTGAGGTAAACTAGTTTCTACTTTTATAAATGACATTTTATGAGCTTATACACGTACCAACAATGGCTGTAAGAATAACACAACTTTATCTACTTATGTGTAGCCTAATTACAGAGTGTAATGTCCAGAGCAACGTATCTGTGAGTGCTTGTGTTGTTGATCATAGTGGTATTTTGTGTACCTAAAATTTGCTAAAAAAATTCACCCACAAAGCTGAGCCAGATGTGTATATTGGTCTTTCTTGAAATACATGTTTTAAAGTTAGTCACGCTTGAATGAGTCATTGTGGTATGATACATTCTTTAGTGGAGGGCAGCCTCCTTGCTTATACTGTTGAGGGGTGTAGGGACTTCAGGACATACCACTGACAATGTATGTAAACTTAAATGATTTACTCTACTATTGTCTAAATCATTGCAATTGATCTTAGCAACTTTGATGACAAAAAGTTGCCTCAGGCAGGGGGAAAATATTTTTAATATAATAGCTGTGTTGTTATTTTACATGTATTTTAGGCATGCAAAATAGTTGGTTAATAACACAGTTGTGTCACTTTTTCTGTTTTGGTTGTCAGTGGAGTTGTCACAATCACATTTGAGGAACTTACACATTGTAACCCTTACACACCCTATATTTTGGTTGTGTTGCCCTGAGATTGTCAACAGATCTCTTGAAGAGAGCTGCTATCACATTCAAAAGTTAATTGCAAAAATTGAATTTCCATAATACAAGAGAGAAAATTCAAAATAACCACTTTTTCTCCAAAAAATGTATTCTGTGACATGATTTTGACATCTTATAAGCTGGTTTAGTTTGCTGATAACTGGTTTTAATGAAGCTCCATTTTGACAAAAGTGACACAACTGTGTTATTAGTTTATTTTTATGGTAAATATTACAATTTGGTACTTAAATTCTACAGTTGAATGTATTTCTGAACTTATATATTACCTATGTGGTTTATAGAGGTGGTATTACATAAAACCTATCAATTGTAACTTCATTTAGTTAGAATAATTAGTAACTACCTGGTAATCACATGGTCATAGGCATAGCCAAACTTGAATCTGGCCTTAGAAGAATGAAAAACAGGCAGCATTGTAAAGAGAGACTGACTAGGCTTATCAGCACAAATCTAATTACCCCAATAGGGTCATGCAGAATGAGACATATTCCCATGACAACTAGCAATACAAACACCATGCTAATTCTTATCATTAAGGGATGAGGGTAATGTAGAGCAGCCACTCACACACAGTGTGATAAAGGAGAAGTCACAATGTATCTCAAAAGGATACATTGACCTTACAGGAGGTATTGTATTACTGATGATCTGGCATACAAACTAAGGGTACTGTCCATTCACATCAGCCCAATGAATCCATAAAGAGTCCTCTGTGGGTCTCATGAGCTCTTCTCCTAGATAATATGATTACCCTAATTGAATTATAGCCTTTGTAATCATACAAGTTAATACAGTATGTATTACAGTAACTATGGTTGAAAGAGAATATCAGGGCAAATTACCTGAGTGTCTTTACCTTAACTCAATTGATTGTGCGTCCTCGCTCTCTCATTGCATTAGGTTCCCCCTATCGACAGGACAGGATGGCACTTCTCGATTACCCTATTCCAGAGCTAGATGTCACCTTACAAGAGGCAGGCCGTGTGCTCCAGCTCACCCTGAGCCCCGAGCTCTACTCTCAATTCAAAAACACCCTTAGCCAACAGAGGGAGGTCCTGCAGGAGGCCCAAAAGTGCTTGGCGGCTGCCGCCTCTGGCCGAGAGAACTGGGTGACAGAGCAATTCAAGAACCGGCTGCTTTCATGTACCGACCCCCTGCCCACCTCGACAGCCATCCCCGCTGTCCTGCCCCCCTCCAGAGCCAAGAAGGAGTGTGCCCAACTGGAGAGGGCTGCTGCTCTGCTCTGGGCTGTGGCCAAGATGTATAGTGAGCCTTCGCTGGTAGAGGGCGAGGGGCAAACTGAGCGCACACAGCAATCAGAGGTGTTTGCTGCCAGCCGCATTCCTGGGAAGACCCAAGATGAGATTAAAGTAAGCTTTGGGAGTACTCAGTGTTTTTTTGTGTTTTCATACACCATCTCTGATTATAATGATAACAATTCATCATACTCCCTTATCTTATTTTCATATAATGTGATTATCTCCTACTTCTTAATGTGCTATTTGTTTTACAGGTATACCCAGACTGCCTCCATGCCATCGTAATCTGTGCTAGAGGGGTATTTTCAGTCAACATACTGCAGCATCCCAGCCCAGGCGGGCCTATGTCCCCTCTACCTTTCCCTGACATCTACAGACAAGTGGTTTATGTGATGAGCCAACATAGAGCTGCCAAGAACAACGAGCCCTCTGCCATCTGCGGCCTCTCTGCCCTGCAGCGGCAAGCCTGGAGTGCTGTGAGGGAGGAGATCCTGAGAGCAGGTGGGGCAGCGGCCGCCTCACTGGGGTTGATGGAGAGTGCTGTGGTGGCTCTCTCCCTGGAAGACTGCAATCCACCAGCTGATCTGGCAGACACCCTTAACGCTGTCAGACTGGGAGGAGGAGATGGGCCCTGTCTGAGATACTATGACAAGGTACAGTATGGGATGTTTGTGGTACTGTAATTTTGGATGACAACTACTACAATACAGTACAGTGATGCCGTAGTGAATCAACTGGATTCATCAGGTTACTGGATGAGGATATGGTATTGATTTTCTGTGTGGACAAAAATATACCCAAGATAATGGAGTTAAATCAATTTTTCAATATTGAATCAAATTGTAAGTGGATCTTTACTGCACATCAGACATACGTAATTGCACCCAACAAACTTCAGTTTATTAACTCACTGACACATATTAACTCACTTGAAAACATAGGTTCCTCTTTAGGTCAACTATTTTCCTATACTTTTTCTACAGGTGGTGAACCTGGTGGTATTCAAAGACAGCACAGCAGGGATGGTGTTTGAGCACAGTGCACTGGATGGAATGGTGGCTGGGTTAGTGGCTGAGACTGTGTGGTATCTCTCTGAGTCTCTTATTGTAGACCTAGTCCAGGCCAACACAGGAAGCAATGGGTCAGCCTATCTTAACAAGGCTGATTCCTCCTCCCCAAGCCCCCTAGCATTCCCACTACAGGGTATAACTAAAACAGACCCCCCAAAGTCCTCCCCTAAAGCAATTCATCCTATCATCACATTTGAGGTTCTCTCTTACCCAGATGTCTTTGCTACCCTCCGGGATCACAGGGGCCTGTACGATGCCTGGATCAACTTTTCCTTGCAGCTCTCCCTGAGGCAGACTCTTGGGGAATCTGCTGCCAGCCACATTCTTGTAACCCCTACCCATATGCGTCACTACAAGCATGGCCGCTGCGATCCAACATACTCCCTCACCATGCAATCCTACCAGCTCATCGGTGCTTTGGAATCCTGCATCGGACCAGACAACAACCCTCGATACACGAACGAACTGCTCTGTCTGTTCCATGTGGCTTTCCTGGAGCACAAGAACCTGATTAAAGCCACTAAAAGTGGACATGGTGTGGGCCCTCACCTAGCAACCCTACGCTGGTCCATGTCTCCAGACAACCCTCTCAAGAAGTTTCTTGACCCCTTTGGGTGCCCCTCCGTTTACCTTACTGGCAAGGATTTGATGGAGGGAGTGGAGCTTGCTGTAGGGAATGTGTATGCTAAAGACCAACTTGCTGTAACCTACCTGGGGAGGAGAGACCGGGTCCGTATGGTGCTCAATGGGAAAGGCACCTTTGCCACAGTGTTGGAGAAGCTTCAAGATAACCTGAAAGTAAATATGAAGCTGGTGATGCTTCTCGCTGTCAGATATTCCATCGCCGGACAAATGGGAGCCATGGAGTGTCTGCTGCAAGAAGGACAAGCAGGAAGAAGGAATGGATCCTCCCAAGGGGAAATTCACAAAAGTATCAGTCCAGCAGGCCAAAAACAAGGCAAGACAATGTCTAAGTCAACACTTCCCTCTAACTCTGCCTCCAACATGAGTCCAAACTTCACTCTGGTGATCCATGGTGGAGCTGGGGAGGAGATGATGCTGAATACAAAGGTGGTAGGCGTCATTGAATTTGCTCTCCAGACAGCTCTGACCCTCGGAGCACAAGTCCTACAACAAGGAGGCAGTAGTCTTGACGCAGTGCAGCGGAGTGTGCAAGCTCTTGAGGACTGCTTTCTGTTCAATGCAGGGAAGGGATCAGTTTTCAACAAAGATGGGAAAAATGAGATGGAGGCGACCATAGTAGATGGAAATGGGATGAACTCTGGATCGGTGGCTTGTGTGCAGAGTGTGAAGAACCCAGTGAAAGCAGCAAGACAGGTCATGGAGAAGAGTGTACACTCACTCTTAGTAGGGGAAGGTGCAGAAGAGTTTTTGCAAGGCTTAGAAGAGAGTGAGAAGCCTATGAGGGCGGAGTACTTCCAAACTGATGTCCGTCGCAGAGAGCTGATAGCAAAACTCAGTACTGGCAACACCTCCAAGAACAACCATCCACAGAAAGTGGGAGCTGTTGCTTTGGATCGATGGTGTAGGTTAGCTGCTGCAACGTCCACAGGTGGGTTGGTGGGAAAATGGAAGGGTCAAGTTGGGGACACAGCAGTAGTGGGAGCAGGTATATTTGCTGATGACAAGCTTGCAGTAACCTGCTCTGGTGATGGAGATGTGTTTCTAAGGCACACAGTTGCACAAAAAGTGGCCAGTCTCTACCATCATAAAGGCTACAGCCTTAGGGCGGCGTGTCGAGAAGTCATGTCTGAGAACTTGAAGGGCAGCTGTGCTGGAATCATTGCGGTAGACGCAAAAGGGGATGCTGTTGTTGAAACCAATGTTGGGGTGTTGTTTGTAGCTTCCATGGTTGGTGGCATTGCACGTGTCGAAGTCCTGAGACCCATGAAGAGTTATTTCAATGTGATCTGGGAGACTGACGAACTAGTTGCTCACCTACACTCCAACCCTTGGACACCAGGTGCCACCATCCTTACCCAAAAGACTCTGAGTGGGCCAAGCAGCATCTTTCAACTGGTTGTACCAGATTTCTTAGCACTGTTGCAAGGTGCACGGGCTGTTTCAAACCTGCTATGCGAACGACTGGGGGTACAGCGTTGCGCCCTAGTATTTAACCCACATCCCGAGCAGCCGGCCCATATCCGAGTGCTACCACTTCATGGCCTGGAAACCAACTGGCGCCCCCAACCTACCGGGGAGGAGGACTTTCAGCCCTATGACCCAGGTTACTGCACCTCAAAGAGTGGTCCGCGCTGGGAAGATGTAGATCTGGACCAGGTTCAGGCCAAGATTCGAGACAAGCTGCCAACGCCTAACGCACCATCGTGCTATGACTTCTTAGGAGATCCTTCCCACAATGGACTGTTCTGCCGTATCGTGCGTGGGGAGGAGCAACAGTGGCGGGTGTGGGAAGACAGTGATCATGTGGCTTTCCTCACTCCCTACCCTAATACACCTGGACTCACAGTTCTAGTGCCACGTAAACCATTGTCCAGCAACATTTTCCGTCTGGAAGAGACTGATTACACATCACTGATCCTGGCCACTCGTAGGGTGGCTGGACTGCTGGAGGAAGGAATGCATGCTCGAGGTGTTGCACTCATCTTTGAGGGCTCTGAGATTGATTATGCCCATGTCAAGCTGATCCCTCTGGTTCCTCCACGTGGTGACAAGCCTGCTGAGGTGTTCCCAGAGTACTTCCAAAGTTACCCCGGCTACGTCTCATCTGCTGATGGCCCTCCCGCCAGCCCTGAAACTCTAAAGGAAATCCACACCAAAATCACACTTTGCAGGCCTCCTCGTTCCTGGGAGGACCCACAGAGCCACTCCATGTTAGCCATCAAGAGCCAGTGGTACCGCAATCTCTTTCAAATTCAAAATACCCTCTTCCACAACACAGTGGAGTACTTCAACAACACCTGTCAGTACGCGTACGCCCTGACTCCTCTCACCACTGACACAATCTCCTCTCCGATGGGCCTGGGATCAGACTCCGAGCCTGTTTACGTCAACTTGCTGGGGCAGGATGTGTACTTGGCTGACTCCATGCAATTTGTGCTGGAGTATTTCTTGCGTTTCCAAGAGAACTTGCCAGGGACATACTACGTATCGCCAAGTTTTCGGGGAGAAGATCCAGATGCCACTCATCTTAACCAGTTCTACCATGTTGAGTGTGAGCTCCTGGGCGACATGGATACTGCCATGCACATAGCTGAGGGATACGTGGCTCATCTCACCAACGCAATGCTGAAGAAACACTCCAACATCATCCTGAACTCCGCTGGGACCCTTTCACATGTCAAGGACTTACTGGAGAAGTTAGAGGGAGGAACCCCTCTCCCAAGAGTCACTCTGGACAAGGCCATCCCTATGATGCCCTCGACAGACTGCTTGGAGTGGGTACAGGACGGCCAGCCACAGTTTGGCAGGAAGTTAACCCGCAAAGGAGAACGGGTTTTGATTGAGAAGTACGGAGGCGCTGTTTGGCTGACAGAGATGGACCACCTGGGAGTGGCTTTCTACCAAGCATATGTGGAGGGCTCGGGCAGACGCAAGGCAAAAGCATCGGATCTCCTTTTGGGATTGGGGGAGACTCTGGGTCTTGGGGAGCGTCACTCCAACCCTGAGATGGTGCAAGAAGCCCTCAGACATCACGCAGTCCCAGAGGAATCCTACAAGTGGTACATCAACATGCGGCAGATCATTCCTCTACTCACTAGCGGGTGGGGTATGGGCACAGAACGCTACTTGTGTTGGCTGCTTCAGCATAATGACATCAGAGACATACATATTATACCCCGTATGAAGGCCAGGAAATACATGCCTTGAAATATCCTTAACCCATTAGTTACCCAAAGACTGATGAAAAAGTTCCCCTAACTGTCAGCTCTTTCATTGAACGTCCTAAGGGATGCATAGAAAGCGAGACAGCCTATCTATAAAACTCTGAAAGTATACAAAAACATTAGGAACAAGAGATGAGTAGCAGTTATGAGAGAGCAGGGATTGTGTGTTGAAACGTTGCTGATTGTGTAGATGAGGAAGGGCAACAAATAATGGAGGTATTTCCTAATCAATGATACTGTATATGAAAATATACAAAGGTACCAGTCAAACGTTGACACACCTACTCATTCAAGGTTTATTTTTTTATTTTGACTATTTTCTACATTTCAGAATAATAGTGAAGACATTACAACTACGAAATAACATGTATAGAATCATGTAGTGACCAAAAAAGTGTTAAATCTAAATATCTTTAATATTTGAGATTCTTCAAAGTAGCCACCCTTGCATTGATGACAGCTTTGCACACTCTTGGCATTCTCTCAACAAGCTTCATGAGGTAGTCACCTGGAATGCATTTCAATTAACAGGTGTGCCTTGTTAAAACTACATTTGTGGAATTTATTTTCTTCTTAATGTGTTTGAGCCAATCAGTTGTGTTGTGACAAGATAGGGGTGGTATACTCAGCATATATTCTTCAAGACTGTTGGAAAAGCATTCCAGGTGAAGCTGGTTGACAGAATGCCAAGAGGGCGCAAAGCTGTCATCAAGGCAAAGGGTGGCTACTTTGAAGAATCTCAAATATAAAATATATTTTTATTTGTTTAGCACTTTTTTGGTTAATCCATGGTTCCATATGTGTTATTTCATAGTTGTGATGTCTTCATTATTATTCTACAATGTAGAAAATAGTAAAAATAAAGAAAAACCCTTGAATGAGTAGGTATGTCCAAACCTTTTACTGGTACTGTATAAACAAGCCAATTGTACCAATGTTTTTATTTTTTTTCCAAAGCAAGATTTTGTTACATGTAGAACCATCGGTCTGTCTGTAATTCTTGAAAGTATCTGTCTGTAAATCCTTCTATGTAAAACTCTTAATAACTTGGTACAATTCACACAATAGTTCTTAACATAAAACACAAAATAATTACTGTTCACAGGCATCTCAACTGTCTAAACAAGTGAGAGAAGATATTTGCTAACATAACACATTGGTCAAGGTGAACACTTCTCTGGCCTATTTAAGAAAATTGATGTTTTGCGTATGATTATAAAAACACTTGAGAATACCATACTTGTGTGAATTTTCAAATACTATTGTGGTTTGTTTTATATGTATGATTATTTTAATTGTTTCCTTTATTACCAAGGCATTAATAAACGCTGTCTTCGTCAGCCATCAAAAAATGTAAATCTCTTGTACTTTGTGGTATTATTACCATTCAAATTAAATTGTTGCTGTGCCATATTTTTGCCTTATTCTTACTTCTAGAATGCTTTGAGTAGGGCCTAAATAGAAAAAATAAGTAAAAATGGTTTGTAACAAGCGGAACTCACAAAACAATATTCTCCTAAATCTCTTCCATCACCAAGAGTCTCTCTGAGGGAAAATATCTTTGCCTGAAAATGCACAAGATCACAATCGAAGCAACAACTTCACAACAACACAACACTTCGTGACACCCGAGAAACACAGCGAGAGTAGTCTTGCACTTTTGAAAGACTGCGCAGGTTTGTGGACTTTATGAACCTAAACACTGAGATTTTCACGTTCGTCGTGAGGATGGGACCAAGGCGCAACGGGAATGTGAATACTCATCTTCTTTATTATGAAGAAAACCAAAATAAACACTTCATCAAAACAACGACGAGAAAACAGTCCTGTGAGGCACCCAGCTACACTTGGAACAACTACCCACAAAAACCCATGGAAAAACACCCCTACTAAATAGGACCTTCAATTAGAGGCAACGAGGAACAGCTGCCTCCAATTGAAGGTCAACCCAATAAACTAAACATAGAAATAGAAAAACTAGAACGAACATAGAAATATACTAACATAGAACATTAACCAAAAAAAAAAAAAACACAAAAAACAAACACCCCCTGCCACGTCCTGACCAAACTACAATTACAAATAACCCCTTTACTGGTCAGGATGTGACAGAGATAACATTTAAGTTCATTGATAATCAAAGGGTCAGTCGAGGTAAAGGCCTCGGAATTCAGTAAATCACTAAATTCCTCAAGTCGTGAAATAAGCAGAAGTTTATCAAATAGCCTAGAATTGAACAAATAGAGGCAGGCCAGGGATCAGGTTTGTCATTTATTTCAATTGCCCAGACGATGAGCTACGCACAAGACAAGCATTGAGCATGTAATCAGAGCCCCATGACAAAGCACACGTTCCCACAGCTGAGGCCATCTCCCACAGGGTAGGCAGCACAACATCGCCTCTCTGCAGAGTTTGACCCAGGCAGGATTCAGATGGGCTATTGGAAACACACAGAGAGAACTGGGTACAGTGTTATCCATCTCTCACATGGGTACATTGGATGATGGCATGATCATTCTCCATGGCACATATCCATTGCTCAACACATTCCAGGTCTAACTACATACTGTACAATTGAACCAGAGTTGTAATATGGTATCAATAAGAGCAAACTGATTTTTACAAACACCCTTTTGGAGTTTGATTACTTGTTGTTACTGTACTCCCCACTGATAGATTTACATTACTTCTATGACCAAAGTTCCAAAGACTGGACCTACATTTGTGTATAAACGCGCAAACAAGAGATTTTGCAAAGATTCCTATGTCGAAGATGTGAATAATATTTGTTGGTCTAATGTGTGTAATGAGGAACATCTAGGCACTGCACTTGAAGCATTCATGACACTGCTTCTTCCAGTTACTGATAGGCATGCACCCATCAAGAAATGGACTGTTAGAACTGCCAAATCCCCATGGATAGATGACAAATTGAAAAACTGTATGGGTGAGAGGGATGAGGCAAAGGAAATAGCAAATAAGTCTGACAAGCTCTGGAGTACTTCAAATTAAATTATAGACAAAAAGCAAACTTGGCTCCATCCTTCATTGAGGCAGATGGCTTGTTCATAACAAAACCCTTTGATATTGCCAACCACTTCAATAACTTTTTTTTGGACAAAATTAGCAAACTTAGGTATGATATGCAAACAACACATGCTGAAAGGAAGAGTACCAAAGAAATGTCTGCAGCATTGAAGGTCACAGTGGCCGCCATCATTCTTAAATGGAAGAAGTTTGGAACCACCAAGACTCTTCCTAGAGCTGGCCGCCCAGCCAAACTGAGCAATCGGGGGAGAAGGGCCTTCGTCGGAGTGTCGACCAAGAACCCGATGAATACTCTGATAGAGTTCTATAGTTCCTCTATGAAGATGGGAGAACCTTTATGGTAGAGTGGCTAAACAGAAGGCACTTCTCAGTAAAAGGAACATGATAGCCCGCTTGGAGTTTGCAAAAAAGGCACCTAAAAGGACTCAGACCATGAGAAGCAAGATGCTTTGGTCTGATGAAACCAAGATTTAACTCTTTGGACTTAACACCAAGCGTCATATCTTGAGGAAACCTGGTACCATCCCTACGGTGAAGCATGGTGGTGGCAGCATCATGCTGTGGGGATGTTTTTCAGTGGCAGGGAATGGGAGACTAGTCAGGATCGAGGGAAAGATGAATGGAACAAAGTACAGAGAGATCCTTGATGAAAATCTTCCCTGGAGTGCTCAGGACCTGACTGGGGCGATGGTTCACCTTCCAAAAGGAAAGCAACCCTAAGCACACATCAAAGACAATGCAAGAGTGGCTTGGGGAAAAGTCTCTGAATGTCCTTGAGAGGCCCAGCCAGAACCCGGACTTGAACCCGATTGAACATCTCTTGAAAGACCTGATAATAGCTGTGTAGCGACGCTCCCCATCCAACCTGACAGAGCTTGGGAGGATCTGCTGCGAAGAATGGGAGAAACTCCCCAAATATAGGTGTGACAGGCTTGTAGCGTCATACCCAAGAAGACTCAAGACTGTAATCGCTGCCAAAGGTGCTTCAACAAAGTACTGAGCAAAGGGTCTGAATACTTACTGTATGTAAAGCAGCACATATCGCACTTAGATGTACATGGAGGGAAAGTGTCAGTAACATGCATTTCAGTCTCTCCTGGCTCAAAGTTGAGGAGATATTGATTGCATCACTTTTAGTCTTTGTGCGAGGTATTGATGTGTTGAAGGTACCAAAATGTCTGTTCAAACAGTTGTCACACAGTTCGGTCAGTCATCGGTACAACACAAGACATGCAACCAGAGGTCTCCTCAAAGTCCCCAGGTCCAGAACAGAGGCTGAGAAACACAATATTAAATAGAGACATGACTACATGAAACTCTCTGTCACCCAAGCTAACAATAAAACCAGTTTTAAAAAACGGATAAAAGAAGACCTTACTGCACAAAGGGGACTGTGAAGAGACACAGCCTTTTTATATATATCTTGTATTGTAATTTGCACTGTACTATGAATTAGACCAACATATTGTGTGTATGTACTGATATGTAGGCTGTGTGTGACGTTTTAAATGTATTTATTTCAGTCCTTGACTAATAATGTTCTGTACGTTGTAGTATGCCATGTTTCATGTGGACCCCAGGAAGAGCAGCTGATGCTTTTGCAGCGGCTAATGGGGATCATAATACTGTAAATACCAAATTGTACTCTATGTATAAACAATAGAAGAAAAGTGACATTATACATGGGGTCTCCCTCTACAGGTGATTTGTTGGACATGCAGGGGTGAAAGTGAAGTTGCCTGCATAAAATGGGTCAGAAAAAACACTAAACATGCAATATTGCATTATGTTATTAAGAAATGTGCAGATTTTGATAAATAGCTGGAAATCATGACCCATTCTGTCTCATAATTGTGTGGAAAAAGTGGAACAATATTAGACTTCAAATCAAAATGGTACACGTTTACAGTTCCACAAATGACCTACAGAATGAAGGGCCAGTGAAAGCTAATGAAGGTTCATACTGGTATCACGTGCATGCATCATATTGTGTAATTGTTCAGAGAAGGGTTGCCATGATCTAAGTTTTCCTGTGAAATTAGGCAACTTTGAAAATGATGTCACTGGTGAAAATGTATTGGTTGCGTGTTGCTGGTTTTTGGACTATTTCTAAATTGCACACCTACTCATTCCAGGGTTTTTCTTTAGCTGAACTATTTTCTACATTGTAGAATAATAGTGAAGATGTGTGCAAAGCTGTCATCAAGGGGGCTACTTTGAAGAATCTCAATATAAAATATATTTAGATTTGTTTCACACTTTTTTGGTTACTACATGATTCCATATGTCTTACTTCATAGTTTTGATGTCTTCACTATTATTCTACAATGTAGAAAATAGTAAAAATGAAGAAAAACCCTTGAATG
Organism: Salmo salar; assembly: GCF_965601325.2. NCBI lineage: Eukaryota > Metazoa > Chordata > Actinopteri > Salmoniformes > Salmonidae > Salmo > Salmo salar. The sequence continues at coordinate 56,883,349 of NC_138293.1, forward strand.
AGTAAGTGTGTCCAAACTTTTGACTGGTACTGTAGTAATGGCACAATTGTCAGAAAAGTGTAAAAATACTAATTATATTTTCTCTTGTGACATATTCCAATTCCTTTATTAGTCTCATTAGCTTGCAAGAATTTTATTTTGATGGAAAACCGAATTTTGCTTCTAAAGTTGTTAGAGGTTAAGTCGAGATTCCTTCTTAATTCGCTCAATAACGTTGTGGGAAAAAAGGGGTTTATTGGCCAAATGTTGCAACTCCTCTCTTCCTGCGCAAAAGAAAAAGGGACTACTTTTCAGGCTTTTTGAGCGGGTTTTGACTAGTCATTGGATTACAATTTTGTTGAAGTTCTGGCAACCCTGATTCAAAGTGCAAGACAAGGACAATCATGGCGGTGCAAACCCAGGAGCTTGTTTCAGCCAAATGGCTTGCAGATGCGATAAAAAGCAACCTTATTGGACCGAATCTTCGAATTCTGGATACGTCCTGGCATCTACCGATATTAAAACGTGATGCAAATGCGGAATTTAACCAACAGCACATACCTGGAACTTCGTTCTTTGATATTGACAAATGTGCCGACAAAACTTTCTCGATGGATCATATGCTCCCAACTGCAAGCTACTTTGCAGAGTATGTGGGAGGTTTAGGTATAGGAAACGATACACATGTAGTAGTGTACGATACCAGCGATTTTGGGTCATTCAGCGCACCCCGAGTGTGGTGGATGTTCCGATTATTTGGGCACAATTCTGTATCGGTCCTGGACGGGGGTATGAAGAATTGGCTGGCCGAAGGGCATCCGGTCACTGCAGAATACACCAAGCCAGGATGTGCAGATTTCAAGGCGACCGCCAATCAGTCATGGGTCAAGTCGTATGATGATGTGCTGAAAAACATCGAGACCAAACAGGTGCAAGTTATTGACACAAGACCCGCCGGCATGTTCCGGGGAACCGAACCAGAACTTAGAGATGGTCAGTGGGAGCATATGCAAAGATTTATTTTGTCCTCCTAGAATTGACTACATGTCATGGTATTATACATTTTTGCTAATATGATTTTTTAAATGTCAAGACATCATATTTTGTCACAATAATTTTTTAAATAAAATCTCATCTTCCCTCTTTCTCTATCCCCCTCTCTTTACCGCTCTTCTTATCATTTTCTTTCTTTCTCTCACACACAGACATTGAGCCTGGCCACATTCCTGGTACTATCAACATGCCTTTTTTCAAGTTCATGGATGCCTCAGGCAAGGAGTTGGAGCTTGAAGAGCTGGCAAAAATGTTCCGAGAGGCAGGGGTGGACATGGAGAAACCTTTCTGGGTAACCTGTGGGTCAGGGGTCACTGCATGCCACGTGGTTCTGGCTGCTCACCTGCTGGGACATTCAGGGTCAGTGTCTGTGTATGACGGGTCATGGTATGAATGGTTCAAAAGGGCTGCCCCGGAGCATGTTATCTCTGAGGGCAAGGGGAAGCAAGTGTGATGTGGAGAGACGGGTAGAAATGAGCACTAAGAAAACTACTGTTGAATGAGTTGCTGATCAATAGCAGGGACGGGACACTATGAATCACAAAGGAAGCTACAGATTGCACAAAATATGGAGGGTTTTACTGATTTTGACTGAAGATTTTTGCTGAGTTGGATGAATGTGTCATTGTGAAAGAGGTCACTGTTCAAGAGTCCATGAATACAGTATGCCTATGTTTATATTCAAGATGTCCAATAAAGGTGTTACAAACTATGCAATATTAATCTTTTAATAAAGATTAGAAGGATAGAATGTTTGAGGTATTCGGGTTAGAATTGGACTATGGTTGAGTTGTATGCTCCTACTTAGGGGATTGCAGCCTGGCAATATTGTCTTGTAGATGTTGCCACTGCCAGACATTTTACATTTACATTTACATTTAAGTCATTTAGCAGACGCTCTTATCCAGAGCGACTTACAAAATGGTGCATTCACCTTATGATATCCAGTGGAACAACCACTTTACAATAGTGCATCTAAATATTTGAAGGGGGGGGGGGGGGGGGGGGGTTAGAAGGATTACTTTATCCTATCCTAGGTATTCCTTAAAGAGGTGGGGTTTCAGGTGTCTCCGGAAGGTGGTGATTGACTCCGCTGTCCTGGCGTCGTGAGGGAGCTTGTTCCACCATTGGGGTGCCAGAGCAGCGAACAGTTTTGACTGGGCTGAGCGGGAACTGTGCTTCCTCAGAGGTAGGGGGGCCAGCAGGCCAGTGGTGGATGAACGCAGTGCCCTTGTTTGGGTGTAGGGCCTGATCAGAGCCTGAAGGTATGGAGGTGCCGTTCCCTTCACAGCTCCGTAGGCAATCACCATGGTCTTGTAGCAGATGCGAGCTTCAACTGGAAGCCAGTGGAGAGAGCGGAGGAGCGGGGTGACGTGAGAGAACTTGGGAAGGTTGAACACCAGACGGGCTGCGGCGTTCTGGATGAGTTGTAGGGGTTTAATGGCACAGGCAGGGAGCCCAGCCAACAGCGAGTTGCAGTAATCCAGACGGGAGATGACAAGTGCCTGGATTAGGACCTGCGCCCCTTCCTGTGTGAGGCAGGGTCGTACTCTGCGAATGTTGTAGAGCATGAACCTACAGGATCGGGTCACCGCCTTGATGTTAGTGGAGAACGACAGGGTGTTGTCCAGGATCACGCCAAGGTTCTTAGCACTCTGGGAGGAGGACACAAGGGAGTTGTCAACCGTGATGGCGAGATCATGGAACAGGCAGTCCTTCCCCGGGAGGAAGAGCAGCTCCGTCTTGCCGAGGTTCAGCTTGAGCTGGTGATCCGTCATCCACACTGATATGTCTGACAGACATGCAGAGATGCGATTCGCCGCCTGGTTATCAGAAGGGGGAAAGGAGAAGATTAATTGTGTGTCGTCTGCATAGCAATGATAGGAGAGACCATGTGAGGATATGACAGAGCCAAGTGACTTGGTGTATAGCGAGAATAGGAGAGGGCCTAGAACAGAGCCCTGGGGGACACCAGTGGTGAGAGAGCATGGTGCGGAGACAGATTCTCGCCACGCCACCTGGTAGGAGCGACCTGTCAGGTAGGACGCAATCCAAGCGTGGGCCGCGCCGGAGATGCCCAACTCGGAGAGGGTGGAGAGGAGGATCTGATGGTTCAGAGTATCAAAGGCAGCAGATAGGTCTAGAAGTATGAGAGCAGAGGAGAGAGAGTTAGCTTTAGCAGTGCGGAGAGCCTCCGTGACACAGAGAAGAGCAGTCTCAGTTGAATGCCCAGTCTTGAAACCTGACTGATTAGGATCAAGAAGGTCATTCTGAGAGAGATAGCAGGAGAGCTGGCCAAGGACGGCACGTTCAAGAGTTTTGGAGAGAAAAGAAAGAAGGGATACTGGTCTGTAGTTGTTGACATCGGAGGGATCGAGTGTAGGTTTTTTCAGAAGGGGTGCAACTCTCGCTCTCTTGAAGACGGAAGGGACGTAGCCAGCGGTCAAGGATGAGTTGATGAGCGAGGTGAGGAAGGGGAGAAGGTCTCCGGAAATGGTCTGGAGAAGAGAGGAGGGGATAGGGTCAAGTGGGCAGGTTGTTGGGCGGCCGGCCGTCACAAGACGCGAGATTTCATCTGGAGAGAGAGGGGAGAAAGAGGTCAAAGCACAGGGTAGGGCAGTGTGAGCAGGACCAGCGGTGTCGTTTGACTTAGCAAACGAAGATCGGATATCGTCAACCTTCTTTTCAAAATGGTTGACGAAGTCATCCGCAGAGAGGGAGGAGGGGGGGGGAGGGGGAGGAGGATTCAGGAGGGAGGAGAAGGTAGCAAAGAGCTTCCTAGGGTTAGAGGCAGATGCTTGGAATTTAGAGTGGTAGAAAGTGGCTTTAGCAGCAGAGACAGAAGAGGAGAATGTAGAGAGGAGTGAGTGAAAGGATGCCAGGTCCGCAGGGAGGCGAGTTTTCCTCCATTTCCGCTCGGCTGCCCGGAGCCCTGTTCTGTGAGCTCGTAGTGAGTCGTCGAGCCACGGAGCAGGAGGGGAGGACCGAGCCGGCCTGGAGGATAGGGGACAGAGAAAATCAAAGGATGCAGAAAGGGAGGAGAGGAGGGTTGAGGAGGCAGAATCAGGAGATAGGTTGGAGAAGGTTTGAGCAGAGGGAAGAGATGATAGGATGGAAGAGGAGAGAGTAGCGGGAGAGAGAGAGCGAAGGTTGGGACGGCGCAATACCATCCGAGTAGGGGCAGAGTGAGAAGTGTTGGATGAGAGCAAGAGGGAAAAGGATACAAGGTAGTGGTCGGAGATTTGGAGGGGAGTTGCAATGAGATTAGTGGAAGAACAGCATCTAGTAAAGATGAGGTCAAGCGTATTGCCTGCCTTGTGAGTAGGGGGGGAAGGTGAGAGGGTGAGGTCAAAAGAGGAGAGGAGTGGAAAGAAGGAGGCAGAGAGGAATGAGTCAAAGGTAGACGTGGGGAGGTTAAAGTCACCCAGAACTGTGAGAGGTGAGCCATCCTCAGGAAAGGAACTTATCAAGGCGTCAAGCTCATTGATGAACTCTCCAAGGGAACCTGGAGGGCGATAAATGATAAGGATGTTAAGCTTGAAAGGGCTGGTAACTGTGACAGCATGGAATTCAAATGAGGAGATAGACAGATGGGTCAGGGGAGAAAGAGAGAATGTCCACTTGGGAGAGATGAGGATTCCAGTGCCACCACCCCGCTGGCTCGATGCTCTAGGGGTATGCGAGAACACGTGGGCAGACGAAGAGAGAGCAGTAGGAGTAGCAGTGTTATCTGTGGTAATCCATGTTTCCGTCAGCGCCAGGAAGTCTAGGGACTGGAGGGTAGCATAGGCTGAGATGATCTCAGCCTTGTTGGCTGCAGACCGGCAGTTCCAGAGGCTGCCGGAGACCTGGAACTCCACGTGGGTCGTGCGCGCTGGGACCACCAGGTTGGAGTGGCAGCGGCCACGCGGTGTGAAGCGTTTGTATGGCCTGTGCAGAGAGGAGAGAACAGGGATAGACAGAGACATAGTTGACAAGCTACAGAAGTGTTGTTTCTTGTATTATTGTCTCCTGTGTCTTTAGAGAACTGTTTCACTTTGATATCCTTTTTCTTCTGTCCTGATTTTCTCTTTCTTTTCTTCTGTTAACTAGATATTCTTTGTTGTTCTTCGTTAGCTAGCTAGCTTCTTCCAAAAGAGTCCCTAGCAACTGCTTAGCAACTGGTAAACAATTCAGCTAGCTAAGATAACTACAATTTTATGAAAAATAGTTATTTTTCAAAAGCCTATCTTCTTTGTTTGTTGCTTGTTTTTTCTCCTATTCAGTCTTGCAGTTTTCTTTTGCTTTTTTCCGATGTACTTCACTCTAAAAACCATGTAAATTTCAATATTTGTAGGAGCTCATTTTTCAGCTGCTGCTGCTCAAATTGGAGTTCCGGAACAAAATTTTCTAAGGGACTTTTGAAATAATGAAACTTGCTTCTAATGCACCATGAAACTGTAAGGAAAACATAATTTTCATGTAGTTGTAGTTGCCTTGGTGTGACCTTATGAGATGTAGGCCCACGAAATGTCAAGGGGTTTTTCTAAGTGCAGTTCGGTTTTAGTATCAACAGAAGTTTCTGTCAGTTCGATTGCAGGATATCACTTTGTTTAATTTGTACAATAAAAATATGGCATCTACTGTACAAAGTTCTCAGTATTGTATTTTTTTCAAAGTATAACAATTTTTACCATATACAGTAGTCCTTTGTACAACTTTTTCTTATTCAGGGTCAATTTTTGAAGTAAATGAGAAGACTTCAATGTACAACGTGTCTACTTTTACGTTGATGGTCATCAATCTAGTATTTGTAGGCCTATATTCTTTATGGTAACAGCATTTTAGGTTATACCACATTTTTCTGTCACGCCCTCATCTGTTTCACCTGATTTTTGATTGTCTCCACCCACCTCCAGGTGTCACCTGTTTTCCCCATTAGTCCCCGGTGTATTTATCCCTGTGTATCCTGACTCTCTGTGCCAGTTCGTCTTGTTTTGCCAAGTTAACCAGTGGTTTTCCTAGCTCCTATTTTTCCCAGTCTCTGTTTTTTCCTAGCCCTCCTGGTTTTGACCCTTGCCTGTCCTGATGCCGAATCCGCCTGCCTGACCACTCTGCCTGTTCTGACCTCGAGCCTGCCTGTCCCCTTGTACTGTTTGGACTCGGACCTGATCACTGAACCGCTGCCTGTCCTGATCTCAAGCCTGCCTATCTCCTGGTACTGTTTGGACTCTGACCTGGTTAATGAACTCTTGTTTGGCCTTTTGCCTACCCCTTTTGTTATAATAAATGTCGGAGTTCAACCATCTGCCTCCTGTGTCTGCATTAGGGTCTCACCTTGTGCCCTTATAATACAAACTGGCCATGACAGACCCGGCAGACTTGGACCAGCTCCGTCACGTTATCTCCCTGCAGGGAGCCACCATTGGGAGGCATGAGGAGCTACTGCTGGACCTTTTGGAAGGGCTTCCACCACGACCAAAGGTTCAACGCTATAATGGAGCAAATCAGTAAGTTAGCTCATAGTCAGCCCACCACCTCGGAGACCTCCCAACCACCCAGTAACCTTTCTACTACTAGTGGATTTGTTCAACCTACCCCGGCTCCTCGAAAACCCCGCTTACCTCCTCTGGAGCGTTATGCGTGGGATCCTGGTACCTGCCGGGCTTTCCTTTCCCAGTGCTCCCTCATTTTCGAACTCCAGCCCTCTTCATTCCCATCAAACCGATCAAAGATGGCGTATTTAATCATGCTAATGTTCGGAAGGGCTCTCTCCTGGGCAACGGCTGTGTGGAAGCAGAAACCCTCTGTGTGCAATAGCCTGGAGGAATTTATGGCAGAAGTGATTAAGGTTTTCGATTCTCCGGTGCCCGGGAGGGAGGCGGCTCAAACTACTGCAGGTACATCAGAACTCCCGTAGTGTGGCAGACTACGCAATAGATTTTCGCACATTGGCCACCGAGAGTTCCTGGAATCCGGAGGTTCTTTTTGACACCTTCCTCCAAGGACTGTCGGAGGGGATAAAGGACAAGCTCACAGCTCGGGAAATACCACGGGACCTCGATTCCCTCATCGCCCTTGCAATTAGGATTGATGGGCGTCTACGAGAACGCCGGTGTGAGAGGAGGTCAGGTCTTGGGAACATTCGTTCCTCTGCTGATGCTGGTGCCCGTCTGAAGGAATCCGGACATTCCCGAAGTTTGTATTTCCGAGGATAACCGAAAACACCAGAGGTTCCCAAAGAACCATCGGCGACGGGTGAGTTGGATACTCCTTAGCCCATGCAACTGGGAAGAGCTAGGTTATCAGTTGGGGAACGCTCACATAGGATGAATTCTAACTGTTGTCTGTAATGTGGAGGGGTGGGACATTATATAGCCACTTGCCCAGTTAAGAAACCCTCTTTAGTAGGTACAAGTACTCGTGAGCCAGACTGAGAGTCCCATAACTTCCATCACCCGTCCACCTTTTTTTTGTGATTCTGCTGTGGAGAGACCAGTCTAAGTCTCCCCGGGTGCTCATTGACTCTGGAGCTGATGAACGTTTTATGGCTGCTACCAGGGTTTCGGAATTAGGTATTCCCACTCAACTTCTCTCTGTCCCCATGGATGCAAGGGCACTGGACGGCCGCTCTATTGGAAGAGTCACCCATAGCACAGTGGCCGTTCATATAGGGTATCAGGAAACCACAGTGAGACCTTACAGTTCCTCCTCATCTATTTATTTTATTTATTTTTTAATTAAAAAAAATTCCCCTTTTTTGGCTTCAGAAACACAATCATGTTATTGACTGGACAACGAGCTCCATCCTGGGTTGGAGCCCGTTTTGTCATTCTCATTGCCTAAATGACCTCCTGGAGGTCTTCAGTAAGGCACAGGCTACTTCTCTTCCCCCGCACCGTCCTTATGATTGCACCATTGATCTCCTCCCAGGCACCAGGTGGTGTGGTTGGCTATATTCTCTATCCGGCCTGGAGACCAAGGCCATGGAGGAGTACATTGAGGATTCTCTGGCTACTGCATCTCCTGCCGGCGCAGGGTTTTTCTTCGTGGAGAAGGACAAGACCCTGCATCCGTGCATTGACTACCGGGGTCTGAATGATATAACGATCAAGAATTGTTACCCCCCTACCCCTCCTCTCCTCGGATTTCGAATCTCTCCAGGGGGCAAAAAAAAATTCCAAACTGGACCTTCGGAATGCCTACCGCCTGGTTCGGATACACAAAGGAGATGAGTGGAAGACAGCTTTTAACACAGCCAGCGGACATTATGAGTACCAGGTCATGCCGTGTGGACTCACCAACGCCCCCGCTGTCTTCCAGGCTCTGGTAAACAATGTGCTCAGGGACATGCTAAACCATTGTGTTCATCTACCTTGACAAGAAAGCAGTGGTACAGTGGCCTCAACCTACATCCAGGGTGCAGTTACAATGTTTCCTGGGGTTTGCTACATTTACATTTTAGTCATTTAGCAGACGCTCTTATCCAGAGTGACTTACAGTAGTGAATGCATACATTTCATACATTATTATTTTTTTCCCCCCTTTCCGTACTGGCCCCCCGTGGGAATCGAACCCACAACCCTGGCGTTGCAAACACCATGCTCTAACAACTGAGCCACACGGGACCACTGCTAACTTCTACTGACATTCTATTCGGGGCTACAGCACCCTGGCGGGCCCCGTCTCTGCACTCACCACTCCCAAAGTACCGTTCACAGAGCCTTCGTGGACCTGAAGCATCGGTTCACCACAGCACCCATCCGTATCCGTCCCGTCAATTTGTGGTAGAGGTTGATGCTTCTGATGTTGGAGTGGGTGCCATCCTGTCCCAGCAATCTGCCCAGGACCAAAAGCTCCAACTCTGTGCCTTCCTGTCCCATCGTCTCAATCCTGCAGAGAGGAACTACGACGTAGGCAACCGAGAACTCTGGTGGTCAAGATGGCCCTGGAAGACTGGAGGCACTGGCTGGAAGGAGCAGAACAGCCATTCTTGGTTTGGACCGACCATAAAAACGTGGAATATCTCCATACAGCCAAGCACCTTAAATTCAGGCAGGCCTGGTGGGCTTTATTGTTTACAAGATTCAACTTCACTATTTCCTACCACCCAGGGTATAAAAATGTGAAGCCTGACGCCCTCTCCCACCTATACAGTTCCTCTGCCACACCCTCGGTCACTGAAACCATTCTCCCTACCTCAGGCCTTGTAGATTAGGGTATTGAAACCTTGGTCCGCAAGGCACAATGTTCCCAACCTGAACCTGAAGGGGGCCCGGCTAACCGGTTGTTTGTCTCTAACTCAGTCCGGTCCCGGGTCCTAGAATGGGCTCATTCCTCCAGGCTGACCTACCATCCAGGTTCCCGTCATACCCTAGCCTTCCTCCGACAATGTTTCTGGTGGCCCACAATGGTTCCTGCCGTCTCTGCCTTCGTTGCCGCGTGCACAGTGTGTGCTCAGAACAAGACTCATTACATTTCATTACATTACATTGGTTTGATTTGTTTGATCTGAGCAATTTTTCTTAGCTAGCTACATAGCCGTCTTTGTATCAAAGATAATTGTGTAGTTTAGAGTAATTAGAGTAATTATCGAGGTTAGCTAGCCAGCTATTTTCGTCCTCCTAACGTAGTCAACACTGCTAGCTAGCCAACTAGCCAACTTCTACCGACTAGCAGCACTGTAGAAACTATTACATTACAACATTACAACGGAACGACTTGATTAGTGTAGTGTTAGCTAGTACATAGTTGTCTTTGTATCTAAGATAATTGTGTAGTTTAGACTAATTCGAGGTTAGCTAGCCAGCCGCGCCGCCGTTGTCCAGACTCCAGACTTAGTCAACACACCTAGTCATCATCAAACCCACTGCTAGTTACCGACTAGCAGCGCTGTAGAAACTAATACATTACAACGGAACGATTTGACTAGTGCACTAGCTAGCTACATAGTTGTCTTTGTCATAGCTTGATAATTGTGTAGTTTAGAGTAATTATCGAGGTTAGCTAGCCAGCTATTTTCGTCCCCCGCGACGCCATTTTTCCAAACCTAGCCAACTATCACCGACGAGCAGCATTGTAGAAACTAAATACATTACAAAGGAACGTCTTGATTAGTGCTATGTTAGCTAGCTACATAGTTGCTTTTGTATCATGATAAGGTGTAGTACTGAAACTATCGAGGTTACCTAGCCAGCTACACGTTCAAACAAAGTCAACAACGCAGCCACTGCTAGCTAGCCTACTTCACCAGCCAGCAGTACTGTATCATTTTCGTCATTTGTCAATAAGATTTTTGCAACGTAAGCTTAACTTTCTGAACATTCGAGACGTGTAGTCCACTTGTCATTCCAATCTCCTTTGCAATAGCGTAGCCTCTTCTGTAGCTTGTCAACTATGTGTCTGTCTATCCCTGTTCTCTCCCCTCTGCACAGGCCATACAAACGCTTCACACCGCGTGGCCGCTGCCACTCTAACCTGGTGGTCCCAGCGCGCACGACCCACGTGGAGTTCCAGGTCTCCGGCAGCCTCTGGAACTGCCGGTCTGCGGCCAACAAGGCAGAGTTCATCTCAGCCTATGCCACCCTCCAGTCCCTCGACTTCCTGGCGCTGACGGAAACATGGATTACCACAGATAACACTGCTACTCCTACTGCTCTCTCCTCGTCTGCCCACGTGTTCTCGCATACCCCGAGAGCATCTGGCCAGCGGGGTGGTGGCACTGGAATCCTCATCTCTCCCAAGTGGACATTCTCTCTTTCTCCCCTGACCCATCTGTCTATCTCCTCATTTGAATTCCATGCTGTCACAGTTACCAGCCCTTTCAAGCTTAACATCCTTATCATTTATCGCCCTCCAGGTTCCCTTGGAGAGTTCATCAATGAGCTTGACGCCTTGATAAGTTCCTTTCCTGAGGATGGCTCACCTCTCACAGTTCTGGGTGACTTTAACCTCCCCACGTCTACCTTTGACTCATTCCTCTCTGCCTCCCTCTTTCCACTCCTCTCCTCTTTTGACCTCACCCTCTCACCTTCCCCCCCTACTCACAAGGCAGGCAATACGCTTGACCTCATCTTTACTAGATGCTGTTCTTCCACTAATCTCATTGCAACTCCCCTCCAAGTCTCCGACCACTACCTTGTATCCTTTTCCCTCTCGCTCTCATCCAACACTTCTCACTCTGCTCCTACTCGGATGGTATTGCGCCGTCCCAACCTTCGCTCTCTCTCTCCCGCTACTCTCTCCTCTTCCATCCTATCATCTCTTCCCTCTGCTCAAACCTTCTCCAACCTATCTCCTGATTCTGCCTCCTCAAACCTCCTCTCCTCCCTTTCTGCATCCTTTGATTCTCTATGTCCCCTATCCTCCAGGCCGGCTCGGTCCTCCCCTCCTGCTCCGTGGCTTGACGACTCATTGCGAGCTCACAGAACAGGGCTCCGGGCAGCCGAGCGGAAATGGAGGAAAACTCGCCTCCCTGCGGACCTGGCATCCTTTCACTCCCTCCTCTCTACATTTTCCTCTTCTGTCTCTGCTGCTAAAGCCACTTTCTACCACTCTAAATACCAAGCATCTGCCTCTAACCCTAGGAAGCTCTTTGCCACCTTCTCCTCCCTCCTGAATCCTCCTCCCCCTCCCCCCCTCCTCCCTCTCTGCGGATGACTTCGTCAACCATTTTGAAAAGAAGGTTGACGACATCCGATCCTCGTTTGCTAAGTCAAACGACACTGCTGGTCCTGCTCACACTGCCCTACCCTGTGCTTTGACCTCTTTCTCCCCTCTCTCTCCAGATGAAATCTCGCGTCTTGTGACGGCCGGCCACCCAACAACCTGCCCACTTGACCCTATCCCCTCCTCTCTTCTCCAGACCATTTCCGGAGACCTTCTCCCTTACCTCACCTCGCTCATCAACTCATCCTTGACCGCTGGCTACGTCCCTTCCGTCTTCAAGAGAGCGAGAGTTGCACCCCTTCTGAAAAAACCTACAATCGATCCCTCCGATGTCAACAACTACAGACCAGTATCCCTTCTTTCTTTTCTCTCCAAAACTCTTGAACGTGCCGTCCTTGGCCAGCTTTCCTGCTATCTCTCTCAGAATGACCTTCTTGATCCAAATCAGTCAGGTTTCAAGACTGGTCATTCAACTGAGACTGCTCTTCTCTGTGTCACGGAGGCTCTCCGCACTGCTAAAGCTAACTCTCTCTCCTCTGCTCTCATCCTTCTAGACCTATCTGCTGCCTTTGATACTGTGAACAATCAGATCCTCCTCTCCACCCTCTCCGAGTTGGGTATCTCCGGCGCGGCCCACGCTTGGATTGCGTCCTACCTGACAGGTCGCTCCTACCAGGTGGCATGGCGAGAATCTGTCTCTGCACCATGTGGTCTCACCACTGGTGTCCCCCAGGGCTCTGTTCTAGGCCCTCTCCTATTCTCGCTATACACCAAGTCACTTGGCTCTGTCATATCCTCACATGGTCTCTCCTATCATTGCTATGCAGACGACACACAATTAATCTTCTCCTTTCCCCCTTCTGATAACCAGGTGGCGAATCGCATCTCTGCATGTCTGGCAGACATATCAGTGTGGATGACGGATCACCACCTCATGCTGAACCTCGGCAAGACGGAGCTGCTCTTCCTCCCGGGGAAGGACTGCCCGTTCCATGATCTCGCCATCACGGTTGACAACTCCCTCGTGTCCTCCTCCCAGAGTGCTAAGAACCTTGGCGTGACCCTGGACAACACCCTGTCGTTCTCCACTAACATCAAGGCGGTGATCCAATCCTGTAGGTTCATGCTCTACAACATTCGCAGAGTACGACCCTGCCTCACACAGGAAGCGGCGCAGGTCCTAATCCAGGCACTTGTCATCTCCCGTCTGGATTACTGCAACTCGCTGTTGGCTGGGCTCCCTGCCTGTGCCATTAAACCCCATACAACTCATCCAGAACGCCGCAGCCCGTCTGGTGTTCAACCTTCATAAGTTCTCTCACGTCACCCCGCTCCTCCGCTCTCTCCACTGGCTTCCAGTTGAAGCTCGCATCCGCTACAAGACCATGGTGCTTGCCTACGGAGCTGTGAGGGGAACGGCACCTCCGTACCTTCAGGCTCTGATCAGGCCCAAACAAGGGCACTGCGTTCATCCACCTCTGGCCTGCTCGCCTCCCTACCTCTGAGGAAACACAGTTCCCGCTCAGCCCAGTCAAAACTGTTCGCTGCTCTGGCACCCCAATGGTGGAACAAGCTCCCTCACGACGCCAGGACAGCGGAGTCAATCACCACCTTCCGGAGACACCTGAAACCCCACCTCTTTAAGGAATACCTGGGATAGGATAAAGTAATCCTTCTAACCCCCCCCCCCCCCCCCAAAAGATTTAGATGCACTATTGTAAAGTGGTTGTTCCACTGGATATCATAAGGTGAATGCACCAATTTGTAAGTCGCTCTGGATAAGAGCGTCTGCTAAATGACTTAAATGTAAATGTAAGACTCCACGGCAAGGTCCTTCTGGCCTCCTTCAGCCACTACTTGTCTCATCGTCCCTGGTCCCATCTCTCTAGACTTTGTCACTGGGCTCCCTCTGTCTGATGGCAACACTGTCATTCTGACAACTGTGGACCCTTTCTCCAATGCCGCCCATTTCATCCCTCCCCCCAAACGACCCTCTGCTAAAGAGACCGCCCAGCTTATGGTGCAGCACGTCTTCCGGATCCATGGACTCCTGGAGGACATGGTCTCCGACCGGGGTCCTCAGTTCTCGTCTTAGTTTTGGAAGGCATTCTGCACCCTTATTGGGTCATCGGTCAGCCTGTCCTCCGGATTCCATCCCCAATCCAACGGCCAGTCGGAGCGAGCTAACCAGTTCCTAGAAATCACCCTAAGATGCCTGGTTTCAACCAACCCCACTACCTGGAGCAGACAACTGGTCTGGGTGGAGTATGCCCGGAACACCCTTCCCTGTTCAGCCATGGGACTCTCCCATTTTGAGTGCTCTTTGGGGGTATCAGCCTCCACTCTTCCCAGAACAAGAGCAGGAGGTCAACATACCCTCGGCCCAGATGTTTCTCCACCGCTGTCGACGTACCTGGAGAAGAGCTCGGGCGGCACTTCTCAAGACCAACTCCAGGTATCGTTGACAAGCGGACATCAGCTGGACTCCAGCTTCCCACTACTGCATTGGGCAGAGGGTTTGGCTTTCCACCCGGGACCTGTCCCTTCGGGGGGGGGGGGGGGGGGGGGGAGAGAGTCCCACAAACTGTCCCCCCGTTTCATTGGTTCTTTTCCCATCTCTAGAGTCCTTAGTTCCACTTCTATCCTTCTTGTGTTACCCCGTACCCTCCGTATTCACCCTACTTTCCATGTGTCTAGGATTAAGCCCGTGTCTCACGCCCTTTGTCTTCTGTCTCCAGGCCCATCCTTCCCCCCTGTGTCATCGATGGCCATCCGGCATACATGGTGAAACGCTTCCTGGGTGTTCGACCACGGGGCAGGGGTTTCCAGTACCTGGTAGTACCCGCTAGAGACACCGCAGGGGGGGGGGGGGGGGGGCTGTAACGCCCTGATCTGTTTCACTGGTCTTTGTGATTCTCTCCACCCACCTCCAGGTATTGCCTGTTTTCCTCATTAGTCCCCGAGGTATTTATCCCTGTGTTTCCTGTCTCTCTTGGTCAAGGTGAACACTTCTCTGGCCTATTTAACCTTTCTTGCGCAGGCGTTCCCGCTAGCAGCCCACCTCGACAACATCCGGTGAAATTACATAGCGCCAAATTCAAAATACAGAAATAGTCATAATAAACATTCATAAAAAATACAAGTGTTATACATCGGCTTAAAGATTAACTTCTTGTTAATCCAGCTGCTTTGTCAGATTTCACAAAGGCTTTACGGCGAAAGCATACCATGCGATTATCTGAGGACAGCGCTCTGCTTACAAAAGCATACAAACATTTTACAACCAAGTAAAGGAATTACAAAAGTCAGAAACAGCGATAAAATTAATCACTTACCTTTGAAGATCTTCATATGGTTGCAGTCACGAGTCCCAGCTACACAATAAATGTTTTTTGTTCGATAAAGTCCCTCTTTATATCCCAAAAACTCAGTTTTGTTGGCGCGTTTTGTTCAGTGATCCACTGGCTCAAAGGCGGTCAATACATGCAGACGAATATATCCTAATAGTATCGGTAAAATTCTTCGAAACATGTCAAATGATGTTTATAATTAATCCTCAGGTTGTCAATTGTCTAAATAATCAATAATATTTCAACCGGACAATAGCGTATTCAATAGAAAGGAAAACCAACGAGGGGCGCGCACTCGGTCACGCGCGCAAAACCAGCCGTGCATTCTTCCTCGATCAACTGACAAAGGTCTCATTCTTCTTAATTTTTCAGAAAACAAGCCTGAAACAATGTCTAAAGACTGTTGACATCAACTGGAAGACATAGGAACTGCAATCTGGGTCCTAACCCATTAGATACTCTATAGGCATTCAATTGAAAATACCCAAATCAAAAAAATCCCACATCCTGGATGGATTTTCCTCAGGTTTTCGCCTGCCATATCAGTTCTGTTATACTCACAGACATTATTTTATCAGTTCTGGAAACCTTAGAGTGTTTTCTATCCGACTCTACCAATTGTATGAATATCCTAGCTTCTGGGCCGGAGAAACAGGCAGTTTACTTTGGGCACGCTTCTCATCCAGACGCCGAAAAACTGCCCCCAACCCATAAGAACTTAATAAAATGGATGTTTTGCGTATGATTATAAAAACACTTGATTACCATACTTTTGTCTGAATTTTCAAATACTACTGTGTTTTTTATATGTATGATCATTTTAATTGTTTCCTCTATTACCAAGGCATTAATAAACGCTGTCTTCGTTAGCCATCAAACCATGTAAATCTCGTGTACTTTGTGGTATTATTACCATTCAAATTAAATTGTTGCTGTGTCATATTTTTGCCTTATTCTTACTTCTAGAATGCTTTGAGTAGGGCCTAAATAGAAAAACAGCAGTAGGAATGGTTTGTAAGAAGTGGAACTCCCAAAACAATCTTCTCCTAAATCTCTTCTATCACCAAGAGTCTCTCTGAGGGAAGATATTTTTGCCTGAAAAAATGCACTTTTGAAAGACTGTGTGCAGGTTTGTGGACTTTATGAACCTAAACACTGAGATAATTTAAGTTCATTGATAGTCAAAGGGTCAGTCGAGGTAAAGACCTCGGAATTCAGCAAATCACTAAATTCCTCAAGTTGTGAAATAAGCAGAAGTTTATCAAATAGCCTAGAATTGAACAAATAGAGGCAGGCCAGGGATCAGGTTTGTCATTTATTTCAATTGCCCAGACGATGAGCTACGCACAAGACAAGCATTGAGCATGTAATCAGAGCCCCATGACAAAGCACACGTTCCCACAGCTGAGGCCATCTCCCACAGGGTAGGCAGCACAACATCGCCTCTCTGCAGAGTTTGACCCAGGCAGGATTCAGATGGGCTATTGGAAACACACAGAGAGAACTGGGTACAGTGTTATCCATCTCTCACATGGGTACATCGGATGATGGCATGATCATTCTCCATGGCACATATACATTGCTCAACACATTCCAGGTCTATATTTGGTATCAATAAGAGCAAACTGATTTTTACAAACACCCTTTTGGAGTTTGATTACTTGTTGTTACTGTACTCCCCACTGATAGATTTACACTACTCCTATGACAAAAGTTCCAAAGACTGGACCTACATTTGTGTATAAACGTTCAAACGAGATTTTGCAACGATTCCTATGTCGAAGATGTGAATAATATTTGTTGGTCTAATGTGTGTAATGAGGAACATCTAGACACTGCACTTGAAGCATTCATGAAACTGCTTCTTCCAGTTACTGATAGGCATGCACCCATCAAGAAATGGACTGTTAGAACTGCCAAATCCCCATGGATAGATGACAAATTGAAAAACTGTATGGGTGAGAGGGATGAGGCAAAGGAAATAGCAAATAAGTCTGACAAGGCAGCAGACTGGCAAACATACAGTAAATTTAGAAATCATAACTAAACAAAAATAAACTAGACTATAGAAGAAAGATTAATGATGTAAAAGAATGATAGTAAAAAGCTCTGGAGTACTTCAAATTAAATTATAGACAAAAAGCAAACTTAGCTCCATCCTTCATTGAGGCAGATGGCTTGTTCATAACAAAACCCTTTGATATTGCCAACCACTTCAATAACTTTTTTTGGACAAAATTAGAAAACTTAGGTATGATATGCAAACAACAAATGATAAAAAGAAGGGTTCCTGTAACGGATTGGCAATCGTGGTGAAGGAATGAGGCACAGGAAGCAGCGAGCACAAGGTAGTGGCGTATTTAATGTACACTCACTCATCAAACAAAATACTCCCAAACACAGGGGAGAAAACACACACGGCGTAAAATAGCGCCGACACGAACATGAGCCGTCACAATAGAAATAATCCCGCACAACATGGAAGCGGACCAGCTAACATAAATAGCCCCGCTAATTAACCAAACTAAACACAGGTGCACAAAACCAAAAAGAAGGGAAAACCAAGAAGGGAATCAGTGGTAGCTAATAGGCCGGTGACGACGACCGCCGAGCACCACCCGAGCAGGAGGGGGCGCCACCGTCGGTGGGAATCGTGACAGTACCAAAGAAATGTCTGCAGCATTGAAGGTCACAGTGGCCGCCATCATTCTTAAATGGAAGAAGTTTGGAACCACCAAGACTCTTCCTAGAGCTGGCCGCCCAGCCAAACTGAGCAATCGGGGGAGAAGGGCCTTCGTCGGAGAGATGACCAAGAACCCGATGGATACTCTGATAGAGTTCCAGAGTTCCTCTGTGAAGATGGGAGAACCTTTATGGTAGAGTGGCTAAACAGAAGGCACTCCTCAGTAAAAGGAACATGATAGCCCGCTTGGAGTTTGCAAAAAAAGGCACCTAAAAGGACTCAGACCATGAGAAGCAAGATGCTCTGGTCTGATGAAACCAAGATTTAACTCTTTGCACTGAACACCAAGCGTCACATCTTGAGGAAACCTGGTACCATCCCTACAGTGAAGCATGGTGGTGGCAGCATCATGCTGTGGGGATGTTTTTCAGCGGCAAGGAATGGGAGACTAGTCAGGATCGAGGGAAAGATGAACGGAACAAAGTACAGAGAGATCCTTGATGAAAATCTTCTCTGGAGTGCTCAGGACCTCAGACTGGGGCGATGGTTCACCTTCCAACAGGAAAACAACCCTAAGCAGACAGCAAAGACAATGCAAGAGTGGCTTGGGGAAAAGTCTCTGAATGTCCTTGAGAGGCCCAGCCAGAACCCGGACTTGAACCCGATCGAACATCTCTTGAAAGACCTGATAATAGCTGTGCAGCGACGTTCCCCATCCAACCTGACAGAGCTTGAGAGGATCTGCAGAGAAGAATGGGAGAAACTCCCCAAATATAGGTATGACAGGCTTGTAGCGTCATTCCCAAGAAGACTCGAGACTGTAATCGCTGCCAAAGGTGCTTCAGCAAAGTACTGAGCAAAGGGTCTGAATACTTACTGTATGTAAATGTGATATTTCTATTTTTTATATACACTGCTCAAAAAAATAAAGGGAACACTTAAACAACACAATGTAACTCCAAGTCAATCACACTTCTGTGAAATCAAACTGTCCACTTAGGAAGCAACACTGATTGACAATACATTTCACATGCTGTTGTGCAAATGGAATAGACAACAGGTGGAAATTATAGGCAATTAGCAAGACACCCCCAATAAAGGAGTGGTTCGGCAGGTGGTGACCACAGACCACTTCTCAGTTCTTATGCTTCCTGGCTGATGTTTTGGTCAATTTTGAATGCTGGCGGTGCTTTCACTCTAGTGGTAGCATGAGACGGAGTCTACAACCCACACAAGTGGCTCAGGTAGTGCAGCTCATCAAGGATGGCACATCAATGCAAGCTGTGGCAAGAAGGTTTGCTGTGTCTGTCAGCGTAGTGTCCAGAGCATGGAGGCGCTACCAGGAGACAGGCCAGTACATCAGGAGACGTGGAGGAGGCCGTAGGAGGGCAACAACCCAGCAGCAGGACCGCTACCTCCGCCTTTGTGCAAGGAGGAGCACTGCCAGAGCCCTGCAAAATGACCTCCAGCAGGCCACAAATGTGCAAACGGTCAGAAACAGACTGCATGAGGGTGGTATGAGGGCCCGACGTCCACAGGTTGGGGTTGTGCTTACAGCCCAACACCGTGCAGGACGTTTGGCATTTGCCAAAGAACACCAAGATTGGCAAATTCACCACTGGCGCCCTGTGCTCTTCACAGATGAAAGCAGGTTCACACTGAGCATGTGACAGACGTGACAGAGTCTGGAGACGCCGTGGAGAACGTTCTGCTGCCTGCAACATCCTCCAGCATGACCGGTTTGGCGGTGGGTCAGTCATGGTGTGTTGTGGCATTTCTTTGGGGGGCCGCACAGCCCTCCATGTGCTCGCCAGAGGTAGCCTGACTGCCATTAGGTACCGAGATGAGATCCTCAGACCCCTTGTGAGACCATATGCTGGTGCGGTTGTCCCTGGGTTCCTCCTAATGCAAGACAATGCTAGACCTCATGTGGCTGGAGTGTGTCAGCAGTTCCTGCAAGAGGAAGGCATTGATGCTATGGACTGGCCCGCCCGTTCCCCAGACCTGAATCCAGTTGAGCACATCTGGGACATCATGTCTAGCTCCATCCACCAATGCCACGTTGCACCACAGACTGTCCAGGAGTTGGCGGATGCTTTAGTCCAGGTCTGGGAGGAGATCCCTCAGGAGACCATCCGCCACCTCATCAGGAGCATGCCGAGGCGTTGTAGGGAGGTCATACAGGCACGTGGAGGCCACACACACTGCTGAGCCTCATTTTGACTTGTTTTAAGGACATTACATCAAAGTTGGATCAGCCTGTAGTGTGGTTTCCACTTTAATTTTGAGTGTGACTCTAAATCCAGAACTCCATGGGTTGATAAATTGGATTTCCATTCATTATTTTTGTGTGATTTTGTTGTCAGCACATTCAACTATGTAAAGAAAAAAGTATTTAATAAGATTATTTCATTCATTCAGATCTAGGATGTGTTATTTTAGTGTTCCCTTTATTTTTTTGAGCAGTATATATAAATGTGCTAAAATATATATTTTTTTGCTTTGTCATTAATGGGTTATTGTGTGTAGATTAATTAATTAATCCATTTTAGAATAAGACTGTGACGTAACAAAATGCGGAAATAGTCAACGGGTCTGAATACTTTCCAAATACACTGTAGGTAAATTGCAGTTGGTCCTGAACAATGCAGCACATATCGCACTTAGATGTACATGGAGGGAAAGTGTCAGTAACATGCATTTCAGTCTCTCCTGGCTCAAAGTTGAGGAGATATTGATTGCATCACTTTTAGTCTTTGTGCGAGGTATTGATGTGTTGAAGGTACCAAACTGTCTGTTCAAACAGTTGGCACACAGTTCAGTCAGTCATCGGTACAACACAAGACATGCAACCAGAGGTCTCCTCAAAGTCCCCAGGTCCAGAACAGAGGCTGAGAAACACAATATTAAATAGAGACATGACTACATGGAACTCTCTGTCACCCTAGGTAACTCAAGCTAACAATAAAACCAGTTTTAAAAAACAGATAAAAGAAGACCTTACTGCACAAAGGGGACTGTGAAGAGACACAGCCTTTTTATACACTGCTCAAAAAAATGAAGGGAACACTAAAATAACACATCCTAGATCTGAATGAATGAAATAATCTTATTAAATACTTTTTTCTTTACATAGTTGAATGTGCTGACAACAAAATCACACAAAAATAATCAATGGAAATCCAATTGATCAACCCATGGAGGTCTGGATTTGGAGTCACACTCAAAATTAAAGTGGAAAACCACACTACAGGCTGATCCAACTTTGATGTAATGTCCTTAAAACAAGTCAAAATGAGGCTCAGTAGTGTGTGTGGCCTCCACGTGCCTGTATGAGCTCCCTACAACGCCTGGGCATGCTCCTGATGAGGTGGCGGATGGTCTCCTGAGGGATCTCCTCCCAGATCTGGACTAAAGCATCCGCCAACTCCTGGACAGTCTGTGGTGCAACGTGGCGTTGGTGGATGGAGCGAGACAAGATGTCCCAGATGTGCTCAATTGGATTCAGGGCTGGGGAACTGGCGGGCCAGTCCATAGCATAAATGCCTTCCTCTTGCAGGAACTGCTGACACACTCCAGCCAGATGAGGTCTAGCATTGTCTTGCATTAGGAGGAACCCAGGGCCAACCGCACCAGCATATGGTCTCACAAGGGGTCTGAGGATCTCATCTCGGTACCTAATGGCAGTCAGGCTACCTCTGGCAAGCACATGGAGGGCTGTGCGGCCCCTCAAAGAAATGCCACCCCACACCATGACTGACCCACCGCCAAACCGGTTATGCTGGAGGATGTTGCAGGCAGCAGAACGTTCTCCACGGTGTCTCCAGACTCTGTCACGTCTGTCACATGTGCTCAGTGTGAACCTGCTTTCATCTGTGAAGAGCACAGGGCGCCAGTGGCGAATTTGCCAATCTTGGTGTTCTCTGGCAAATGCCAAACGTCCTGCACGGTGTTGGGCTGTAAGCACAACCCCCACCTGTGGACGTCGGGCCCTCATACCACCCTCATGGAGTCTGTTTCTGACCGTTTGAGCAGACACATGCACATTTGTGGCCTGCTGGAGGTCATTTTGCAGGGCTCTGGCAGTGCTCCTCCTGCTCCTCCTTGCACAAAGGTGGAGGTAGCGGTCCTGCTGCTGTGTTGTTGCCCTCCTACGGCCTCCTCCACGTCTACTGATGTACTGGCCTGTCTCCTGGTAGCGCCTCCATGCTCTGGACACTACGCTGACAGACACAGCAAACCTTCTTGCCACAGCTCGCATTGATGTGCCATCCTGGATGAGCTGCACTACCTGAGCCACTTTTGTGGGTTGTAGACTCCGTCTCATGCTACCACTAGAGTGAAAGCACCGCCAGCATTCAAAAGTGACCAAAACATCAGCCAGGAAGCATAGGAACTGAGAGGTGGTCTGTAGAACCACCTGCAGAACCACTCCTTTATTGGGGGTGTCTTGCTAATTGCCTATAATTTCCACCTGTTGTCTATTCCATTTGCACAACAGCATGTGACATTTATTGTCAATCAGGTTTGCTTCCTAAGTGGACAGTTTGATTTCACAGAAGTGTGATTGACTTGGACTTACATTGTGTTGTTTAAGTGTTCCCTTTATTTTTTTGAGCAGTGTATATATCTTGTATTGTAATTTGCACTGTACTATGAATTAGACCAACATATTGTGTGTATGTACTGATATGTAGGCTGTGTGTGACGTTTTAAATGTATTTATTTCAGTCCTTGACTAATAATGTTCCGTACATTGTAGTATGCCATGTTTCATGTGGACCCCAGGAAGAGCAGCTGATGCTTTTGCAGCGGCTTATGGGGATCATAAAACTGTAAATACCAAATTGTACTCTATGTATAAACAATAGAAGAAAAGTGACATTATACATAGGGACTCCCTCTACAGGTGATTTGTTGGACATGCAGGGGTGAAAGTGAAGTTGCCTGCATAAAATGGGTCAGAAAAAACACTAAACATGCAATATTGCATTATGTTATTAAGAAATGTGCA
Organism: Salmo salar; assembly: GCF_965601325.2. Taxonomy (NCBI): domain Eukaryota; kingdom Metazoa; phylum Chordata; class Actinopteri; order Salmoniformes; family Salmonidae; genus Salmo; species Salmo salar. The sequence continues at coordinate 56,906,075 of NC_138293.1, forward strand.
GATTTTGATAAATAGCTGGAAATCATGACCCATTCTGTCTCATAATTGTGTGGAAAAAGTGGAACAATATTAGACTTCAAATCAAAATGGTACACGTTTACAGTTCCACAAATGACCTACAGAATGAAGGGCCAGTGAAAGCTAATGAAGGTTCATACTGGTATCACGTGCATGCATCAAATTGCGTAATAGTTCAGAGAAGGGTTGCCATGATCTTAGTTTTCTTGTCAAATATGGAAACTTTGAAAATGTATTCGTCGCTAGCCGCTGGTTTTTGGCTGCAATGGCAATTCATAAAAAATATATATTTCACTGTGACCTGCTGCTGCTGACTATCAGGCAGTGAGGCAGCCTATTTCTGACAGAGAGAGTGGTTGGGAAAGAGCAGCAAGAGCGCACATCGTGACAACTTTTAACCAGTTGTACGTAGTGCTATTTAGATTATTATTATGGAGACACCTATTTCCAACCTCTTTTCCATAAAACATATTAACACGCTAAAACTGATGCGCATCAACAAATAACGATGACAAAGCACAGGAAAACTACTTCAGGCGCTCTAGAGCGCATTAGATAAATTCGCTCGGAAGGTGGTTTAAACTGCATTCTAATGTCGATTTTGCTTACAGAAAACCATATCAAGCGAAGGACTATATTTGGCTCAGCTCTTGGGTCTCGAGTGCTAAGTGGACATTTGAAATGGAAGTTGTGGAACGGGAAAAAGTCCACAGCAAAACTGACAATGATACACTTGCATCTATTGGTCATCAATTAGCCTATTCATTTACATGCCTATGTAGGCTACTGTAGCCTACCATTTTATACAATAAATATGTTGAAATTACAATATCACTGGAATCACTGCAAATCAATTTGTGCCACTTGTGTAGCCTACCTTGAGTTGGCAAACTGATTTAATCACTAGCCTATAACTTCAGTTTATTGTTGTTGTAGACTTGTGTTATTAGATCTTGTTCCAAGATGGCGTAGCAGTTGGACGTGTGTTTTGTCTTGTCCCGTCCCGTCCTGTCCTGTCCCGTGTATATATCGTTTTCTTCGTATATATTTAGTATATATTTTAATCTCACTTTCCATCTACGGACCAAATATACTCTCCTGCAACCAGTCTCACCCAATGAGGTAAGGATCTGCTATTTTTATACTTTAGAACCGGAACCCCCTTCAGAAGCTAGCCAGCTAACTAGCTACTAGCTAGTAGTCAGTTAGCCACTGCTAGCGGTCCTCACCATTAACTCGGACATCAGCCAGCCTCAGCCCGGTCAATTCCTGCCAGTCTGCACAGCGCGATATCAACCCAGAGCATATCGGACTGCTTTTTCTCTACCACATCTCCGGATTCCTACCGCAAGCTCTGAACCTTTACACCAGATCATCGCAGCTAGCTAGCTGCTATCCGAGTGGCTACTCCTGGCTAACGTCTCTGTCCCAAAGCAAGCACCAGTTAGTCTGGAGCTAGCCTCGAGCTAGGCCCTTCTCCTGGCTAGCCAAAGAGGTCCACCAGCCAATTATTGGGCTACAATACCTCTTTTGCCAATTGGCCTGGACCCTTTCCTGCCGACACGGAGCCCCGCCGATCCATCATGACTGGTCTGCCGACATAACCGTCCAAGGTGGTCTCAACAGGCTCTTCTGTTGCGACGTCGCCGGATGCCCACCTTCTAGCCCCGGCCCGCTAGCTGTCTGAATCGCCGTGTCTCCAGTTCGCCTAGCATAGCAGCGACTACGAAATTGGCTCCCTGACTCATCTTGTGCTACTCATTGGACCCTATGATCACTCGGCAACACATGCCTCTCCCGAATGTTAATATGCCTGGTCTATTGCTGTTTTGGTTTGTGATTATTGTCTTATTTCACTGTAGAGCCCCTAGCCCTGCCCAATATGCCTTAGATAGCCCTTTTGTTCCACCCCCCACACATGCGGTGACCTCTCCTGGCTTAACTGGTGCCACTTGTGACAAAACCTCTCTCATCGTCACTCAATGCCTAGGTTTACCTCCACTGTACTCACATCCTACCATACCCTTGTCTGTACATTATGCCTTGAATCTATTCTTCCTCGCCCAGAAATCTGCTCCTTTTACTCTCTGTTCTGAATGCACTAGACGACCAGTTCTTATAGCCTTTAGCCGTACCCTTATCCTACTCCTCCTCTGTTCCTCTGGTGATGTAGAGGTTAACCCAGACCCTGCAGCCCCCAGCACCACTCCCATTCCCCAGGCTCTCTCATTTGTTGACTTCTGTAACCGTAAAAGCCTTGGTGTCATGCATGTTAACATTAGAAGCCTCCTCCCTAAGTTAGTTTTATTCACTGCTTTAGCACACTCCACCAACCCTGATGTCCTAGCCGTGTCTGAATCATGGCTTAGGAAGACCACCAAAAATCCTGAAATTTCCATCCCTAACTATAACATCTTCCGACAAGATAGAACTGCCAAAGGGGGTGGAGTTGCAATCTACTGCAGAGATAGCCTGCAGAGTTCTGTCATACTATCCAGGTCTGTGCCCAAACAATTCGAGCTTCTACTTTTAAAAATCCATCTTTCCAGAAACAAGTCTCTCACAATTTCCGCTTGTTATAGAACGCCTTCAGCCCCCAGCTGTGCCCTGGACACCATATGTGAATTGATTGCCCCCCAACTATCTTCAGAGTTCCTACTGTTAGGTGACCTAAATTGGGATATGCTTAACATCCCGGCCGTCCTACAATCTAAGCTAGATGCGCTCAATCTCACACAAATTATTAAGGAACCTACCAGGTACAACCCTAAATCCGGAACCATGGGCACCCTCTTAGATATCATCCTGACCAACTTGCCCTCTAAATACACCTCTGCTGTCTTCAACCAGGATACAGCGATCACTGCCTCATTGCCTGCGTGTGGGATGGGTCCGGGGTCAAACGTCCACCCCTCGTCATTGTCAAATGCTCCCTAAAACACTTCAGCTAGCAGGCCTTTCTAATCGACCTGGTCCGGGTATCCTGGAAGGATATTGACCTAATCTCGTCAGTAGAGGATGCCTGGTTGCTCTTTAAAAGTGCTTCCAGACGCCATCTTAAATAAGCATGCCCCATTCAAAAAATGTAGAACTAAGAAGTGATATAGCCCTTGGTTCACCCAAGACTTGACTGCCCTTGACCAGCACAAAAACATCCTGTGGCGTTCTGTATTAGCATCGAACAGCCCCTGCGATATGCAACTTTTCAGGGAAGTCAGGAACCATATACTCAGTCAGTTAGGAAAGCTAAGGCTAGCTTTTTCAAACAGAAATTTGCATCCTGTAGCACTAATTCCAAAAGGTTTTGGGACACAAGTCCATGTAGAATAAGAGCACCTTCTCCCAGCTGCCCACTGCACTGAGGCTAGGAAACACTGTCACCACCGATAAATCTACGATAATCGATCATTTCAATAAGCATTTTTCAACAGCTGGCCTTGCTTTCCACCTGGCTACCCCTACCCCGGCCAACAGCTCAGCACCCCCTGCAGAAACTTGCCCAAGCCCCCCTCCCGCTTCTCCTTCACTCAAATCCAGAAATCTGATGTTCTGAAAGGGCTGCAATATCTGGATCCCTACAAATCTTCCTTAAATTATCCGCCAAAATTGTTGCAACCCCAATTACTAGCCTGTTCAACCTCTCATATCGTCTGAGATCCCCAAAGATTGGAAAGCTGCCGCGGCCATCCCCCTCTTCAAAAGGGAAGAGGGCCATCCCCCTCTTCAAAACTGTTATAGACCTGTATCTGTCCTGCCTTGCCTTCTAAAATCTTTGAAAACTAAGTTAACAAACAGATCACCGACCATTTTGAATCCCACCGTACTTCTCCACTATGCAATCTGGTTTCCGAGCTAGTCATGGGTGCACCTCAGCCACGCTCAAGGTCCTAAGCGATATCATAACCACCATCGATAAAATACAGTACTGTGAAGCCGTCTTCATCGACCTGGCCAAGGCTTTCGACTCTGTCAATCACCACATTCTTATCGGCAGACTCAACAGCCTTGGTTTCTCAAATGACTGCCTCACCTGGTTCACCAACTACTTCTCAGAGAGAGTTCAGTGTGTCAAATTGGAGGGCCTGTTGTCTGGACCTCTGGCAGTCTCTATGGGGGTGCCACAGGGTTCAATTCTCGGGCCGACTATTTTCTCTGTATATGACTTCGGCGATGTCATTTACAAAATAGCCTCCAACACTCTACTCAACAAACTGGATGTAGTCTATCATAGTGCTGCGACCACTGCGACCTGTTTGCTCTCGTTGGCTGGCCCTCACTACTTATTCGTCGCCAAACCCACTGGCTACAGGTCATCTATAAGTCTTTGCTAGGTAAAGCCCCTCCTTATCTCAGCTCACTGGTCACCATAGCAACACCCACCCATAGCACACGCTCCAGCAGATATATTTCACTGGTCATCCCCAAAGCCAACACTTCCTTTGGCCGCCTTTCCTTCCAGTTCTCGGCTGACAATGACTGGAACGAATTGCAAAATAAATAAATAAATAAAATCACTGAAGCTGGAGTCTTATATCTCCTTCACAAACTTTAAGCATCAGCTATCAGAGCAGCTTACCAATCACTGTACCTGTACACGACCAATCTGTAAATAGCACACCCAACTACCTCATCCTCATATTCTTATTTATCATCTTGCTCTTTTGCACCCCAGTATCTATATTTGCACATCATCATCTGCACATCTATCACACCAGTGTTAATGCTAAATTGTAATTATTTTGCCTCTATGGCCTATTTATTGCCTTACCTCCCTACTCTTCAACATTTGCACACACTGTACATTGATTTTTCTATTGTGTTATTGATTGTACGTTTGTTTATGTGTAACTCTGTGTTGTTGTTTTTGTCGCACTGCTTTGCTTTATCTTGGCCAGGTCCTAGTTGTAAATGAGAACTTGTTCTCAACTGGCCTACCTGGTTAAATAAAGGTGAAATACAAAAATAAAAAATGTAATTATTAATGTCCATGTTTAGTTCATGAAATTGGAAGTTATCAATTGTGATCATGGTCACAGTTCTATCGTAATTGCCGATCAGCTGTTAGAATGCATTAGATTGAAGGTAACAGTCAGCTAGATTAGGCTACAGATTTTTAAAAACCATGGCTGTTGTTGACAAGCATAGGCCTATTCAGTTCATATCCATATTATTAAAATTTGATTCAGTTATTGAAATTACGATCCCATTCTCAGTAGCCTATAATTGGGCAACAGAAGCATTTCTCACCTTGAAATCACCTCACTATTCATGTTGAGTAAATTACTGTCAATTTGAATTAAGCAAGCTGCTAAATTGTTCATTTTACATCTTGCCTCTTACATTTTACATCTGGCACATACAGCAGTCAAAACTTTGGACACACTTACTCATTCCAGGGTTTTTCTTTATTTTTACTATTTTCTACATTGTAGAATAATAGTGAAGAAGTGTGCAAAGCTGTCATCAAGGCAAAGGGTAGCTACTTTGAAGAATCTCAATATAAATTATATTTTGATTTGTTTCACACTTTTTTGGTTACTCCATGATTCCATATGTGTTATTTCATAGTTTTGACCGTCTTCACTATTATTCTACAACGTAGAAAATAGTAAAATATAGAAAAACCCTTGAATGAGTAGGTGTGTCCAAACTTTTCACTGGTACTGTATATGAAAATATACAAAGGTATCATTGATTGGAAAACTTTTTACTGGTACTGTAATAACGGCACAATTGTCAGAAATGTGTAAAAAGGGCGAATTATATTTTCTCTTGCGACATATTCCAATTCCTTTATTTAGTCACATTAGCTTGCAAGAATTATTATTTTGATGGAAAACCCAATTTTGCTTCTAAAGTTGTTAGAAGTTAAATCGAGATTCCTTCTTCGCTCGATGAAGTTGTAGGAAAATGGGTTTATTGGCTAAATGTGGCAACTCCTCTCTTTCTGGGACTACTTTTCAGGCCTTATGAGCGGGTTTTAACACGTCATAAACCAGATTTTGAAGCAGACCTGGCAACCCTGATTCAGAGTGCAAGATAAGGACAATCATGGCGGCGCAAATCCGGACGCTTGTTTCAGCCAAATGGCTTGCAGATGCGATAAAAAGCAACCTTATTGGACCGAATCTTCGAATTCTGGATACGTCCTGGTATCTAGCGAAATTAAAACGCGATGCAAATTCGGAATTTAACCAACAGCACATACCTGGAACTTCGTTCTTTGATATTGACAAATGCTCCGACAAAACTTCCTCAATGGATCATATGCTCCCAACTGCAAGCTACTTTGCAGAGTATGTGGGGGGTTTAGGTATAGGGAACGATACACATGTAGTAGTGTACGATACCAGCGATTTTGGGTCATACAGCGCACCCCGGGTGTGGTGGATGTTCCGATTATTTGGGCACAATTCTGTATCGGTACTGGACGGGGGTATGAAGAATTGGCTGGCCGAGGGGCATCCGGTCACTGCAGAATACACCAAGCCAGGACGTGCGGATTTCAAGGCGACCGCCAATCATTCTTGGGTCAAGTCGTATGAAGATGTGCTGAAAAACATCGAGACCAAACAGGTGCAAGTGATTGACGCAAGATCCCCCGGCAGGTTCCGGGGAACCGAACCAGAACCAAGAGATGGTCAGTGGGAGCACATGCAAAGATTTATTTTGGCCTCCTAGAATTGATTACATTTGATGGTATTATACATTTTTGCTAATATGATTTTTTAAATGTCAGGACATCACATTTTGCCCAAATGATTTTTTTAAATAAAATCTCCCTTCCCTCTTTCTCTATCCCCTCTCTTTACCGCTCTTCTTATCATTTTCTTTCTTTCTCTCACACAGACATTGAGCCTGGCCACATTCCTGGTACTATCAACATGCCTTTTGCCAAGTTCATGGATGCCTCAGGCAAGGAGTTGGAGCTTGAAGTGCTGGCAAAAATGTTCAGAGAGGCAGGGGTGGACTTGGAGAAACCTTTCTGGGTAACCTGTGGGTCAGGGGTCACTGCATGCCACGTGGTTCTGGCTGCTCACCTGCTGGGACATTCAGGGTCAGTGTCTGTGTATGACGGGTCATGGTCTGAATGGTTCAAAAGAGCTGCCCCGGAGCATGTCATCTCTGAGGGCAAGGGGAAGCAAGTGTGATGTGGAGAGACGGGTAGAGATGAGCACTAAGGGAAATACTGTTGAATGAGTTGCTGATCAATAGCAGGGAGGGGACACTATGAATCACAAAGGAAGCTACAGATTGCAAAAAATATGGAGGGTTTTACTGATTTTGACTGAAGATTTTTGCAGAGTTGGATTAATGTGTCATTGTGAAAGAGGTCACCGTTCAAGAGTCCCATGAATACAGTATGCCTATGTTTATATTCAAGATGTCCAATAAAGGTGTTACAAACTATGCTATATTAATCTATTAAAAAGATTAGAAGGATAGAATGTTTGAGGTATTCGGGTTAGAATTGGATTATGGTTGAGTTGTATGCTCCTACTTAGGGGATTGCAGCCTGGCAACATTGTCTTGTAGATGTTGCCACTGCCAGACATTTTCTAAGGGACTTTTAAAACAATGAAACTTGCTCTTAATGCACCATGAAAATGTAAGGAAAATGTCATTTTCATGTAGTTGTAGTTGCCTTGGTGTGACGTTGTTATGAGATGTAGGCCCACGAAATGTCAAGGGGTTTTTCTAAGTGCAGTTCGGTTTTAGTGTTAACAGAAGTTTCTGTCAGTTCGATTGCAGGATGTCACTTTGTTTAATTTTTACAATAAAAATATGGCATCTACTGTACAAAGTTCGCAGTATTGTTTTTTTTTTTCAAAGTATAACAATTTTTACCATATACAGTAGTCCTTTGTACAGCTTTTTCTTATTCAGGGTCAATTTTTAACTTTGGTTAGACAATAAGTAAATGTGAAGACTTCAATGTCCAACATGTCTACTTTTTACATAGATGGTCATAAATCTAGTATGTGTTAGCCATATTTATGGTAACAGCATTTTAGGTTATACCACCTTTTTCTTTTCTTAACTTATTTTGGTTAGGCATTTCATGTGAGAATTCATGTGTAATTGTCAGGGGCATGTTGTGACTTCTAATTCGTATTGTCCTCACAGTTTGGGCTGGATCTTTGAACACTGTGTCCTTATGTGAATGTGACAACACTAAACCCTCACATCAGAAGAAAAAACAGACAACTGCCAAAGTAATTCAAAACACAGTTGCTGCACTGTTTAAAATTAAGTGAATCATATATAACATATAGGGTACATACACTACTGTTCAAAAGTTTGGGGTCACTTAGAAATGTCCTTGTTTTTTAAAAAGCAATTTTTTTTTGTCCATTAAAATAATTGACCAGAAGTACAGTGTAGACATTAATGTTGTAAATTACTATTGTAGTTGGAAACGGCAGATTTTTTTTAATGGAATATCTAAACTTAGCAAAAAAGAAACTGTCAACTGCGTCCTCTCACTGTCAACTGCGTTTATTTTCAGCAAACTTAACATGTGTAAATATTTGTATGAACTTAAGATTCAACAACTGAGACATAAACTGAACAAGTTCCACAGACATATGACTAACAGAAATCGAATAGTTGACCCCCCCTGAACAAAGGGGGGGTCAAAATAAAAAGTAACAGTCAGTATCTGGTGTGGCCACCAGCTGCATTAAGTACTGCAGTGCATCTCCTCCTCATGGACTGCACTAGATTTACCAGTTCTTGCTGTGAGATGTTACCCCACTCTTCCACCAAAGCACCTGCAAGTTCCCGGACATTTCTGGGGGGAATGGCCCTAGCCCTCACCCTCAGATCCAACAGGTCCCAGACGTGCTCAATGGGTTTGAGATCCGGGCTCTTCGCTGGCCATGGCAGAACACTGACATTCCTGTCTTGCAGGAAATCATGCACAGAACGAGCAGTATGGCTGGTGGCATTGTCATGCTGGAGGGTCATGTCAGGATGAGCCTGCAGGAAGGGTACCACATGAGGGAGGAGGATGTCTTCCCTGTAACACACAGTGCTGAGATTGCCTGCAATGACAACAAGCTCAGTCCGATGATGCTGTGACACATCGCCCCAGACCATGAAGGACCCTCCATCTCCAAATCGATCCTGCTCCAGAGTACAGGCCTCGGTGTAACACTCATTCCTTCGACGATAAACGCGAATCCGACCATCACCCCTGGTGAGACAAAACCGTGACTTGTCAGTGAAGAGCACTTTTTGCCTGTCCTGTCTTGTCCAGCGATGGTGGGTTTGTGCCCATTGGCGACGTTGTTGTCAGTGATGTCTGGTGAGGACCTGCCTTACAACAGGCCTACAAGCCCTCAGTCCAGCCTCTCTCAGCCTATTGCGGAGAGTCTGAGCACTGATGGAGGGATTGTGCGTTCCTGGTGTAACTCGGGCAGTTGTTGTTGCCATCCTGTACCTGTCCCGCAGGTGTGATCTTCAGATGTACCGATCCTGTGCAGGTGTTGTTACACGTGGTCTGCCACTGCGAGGATGATCAGCTGTCCATCCTGTCTCCCTGTAGCGCTGTCTTAGGCGTCTCACAGTACGGACATTCCTAAGGCACGTTCACGCAGATGAGCAGGGACCCTGGGCATCTTTCTTTTGGTGTTTTTCAGAGTCAGTAGAAAGGACTCTTTAGTGTCCTAAGTTTTCATAACCGTGGCCTTAATTGCCTACCGTCTGTAAGCTGTTAGTGTCTTAACGACCGTTCCACAGGTGCATGTTCATTAATTGTTTATGGTTCATTGAACAAGCATGGGAAACAGTGTTTAAACCCTTTACAATGAAGATCTGGGAAGTTATTTGGATTATTACAAATTATCTTTGAAAGACAGGGTCCTGAAAAGGGATGTTTCTTTTTTTGCTGAGTTAACATAGGCGTACAGAGGCCCATTATCAGAAACCATCACTCCTGTGTTCCAATGGCACGTTGTGTTAGCTAATCCAAGTTTATCATTTTAAAAGGCTAATTGATCATTAGAAAACCCTTTTGCAATTATGTTAGCACAGCTGAAAACTGTTGTTCTAATTAAAGAAGCAATAAAACTGGCCTTCTTTAGACTAGTTGAGTATCTGGAGTATCAGCATTTGTGGGTTGGATTACAGGCTCAAAATGGCCAGAAACAAAGACTTTCTTCTGAAACTCGTCAGTCTGTTCTTGTTCTGACAAATGAAGGCTATTCCTTGCGAGAAATTGCCAAGACACTGAAGATCTCGTACAACGCTGTGTACTACTCCCTTCACAGAGCAGCGTAGACTGGCTCTAACCAGACTAGAAAGAGGAGTGGGAGGCCCCGGTGCACAACTCAAGAACTGTCCCTGCCAAGAATAGACTGACGAGTTTCAGAAGAAAGATTTTGTTTCTGGCCATGAATTCAAGGCACACTTAACCAGCATAGCTACCACACCATAGTATTCTGCAGCGATACGCCATCCCATCTAGTTGGCACTTAGTGGGACTATCATTTGTTTTTCAACAGGACAATGACCCAACACACCTCCAGGCTGTGTAAGGGCTATTTGATCAAGAAGGAGAGTGATGGAGTGCTGTATCAGATGACCTGGTCTCCACAATCACCCGACCTCAACCCAATTAAGATGGTTTGGGATGAGTTGGACCGCAGAGTGAAGTAAAAGCAGCCAAAAGTGCTCAGCATATGTGGGAACTCCTTCAGGACTGTTGGAAAAGCATTCCAGGTGAAGCTGGTTGAGAAAATGCCAAGAGTGTGCATAGCTGTCATCAAGGCAAAGGGTGACTACTTTGAAGAATCTAAAATATTAAATATATTTTGATTTGTGTAACACTTTTTTGGTTACTACATGAGTCCATTTGTGTTATTTCATAGTTTATGTCTTCAACATTATTCTACAATGTAGAAAATAGTAAAAATCCTTGAATGGATAGGTGTGTCCAAACTTTTGACTGGTACTGTACAAAGAAACGAAACAAAGTTCAGCTAGTTTGCAGTGTTTCCATCTTCAGTTTGAAGAGATTGTGTTAGCTGTGTTGTTGGCTAGCTCCTCCGCTCTGAACAACAGTGTCCTGACGAGTGAGCACATTTTCAAGGAAGGGATAAGAATGATGCCAGCCAGTATGGCAATGGAACATTGAGAATGAACGACTGGGTCTCGTCCTTAGATACAGAACAAAAAGACTGAACAACTCAGTTGCGTCTCTAGCAACCGAACCGATAGAACGAACGACTAAATCCTAGATTTGTGTCCACACTACATCTTGTGGAAAGATGAAATAGTGTGGGGGCAGCCAAACCATGGCAATATATATCCTACAAACACTGGTTTTGAGGGCATTATCACTTTAATACAATGGGTTACCAACATAGTCAAATAATAATTGACATATTTTCATTAAAAACTTTATTTTGATGAACAGGTATTTTCAGGTCTCTCCAGAGATGTTAGATCGGGATCATGTCTGGGCTGTGGCTGGGCCACTCAAGGATTATCCAGAGACTTGTCCTGAAGCGCTGTCTTGGCTGTGTGCTTAGTGTCATTGTTTTGGGTCGTTGTCCTGTAGGAAGGTGAACCTTCACCCCAGTCTGAGGTGCTGAGCGCTCTGGAGAAGGTTTTCATCAAGGATCTCTCTGTACTTTTCTCCATTCATCTTTCCCTCGATCCTGACTAGTCTCCCAGTCCCTGCCACTGAAAAACATCCCCACAGTATGATGCTGCCACCACCACCATGCTTCACTGTAGGCCAAAGAGTTCAGTCTTGGTTTCATCAGACCTGAGAATCTTGTTTCTAATGGTCTAATAGTTCTTTAGGTGCCTTTGGCAAACTCCAAGCGGGCTATCATGTTCCTTTTACTGAGGAGTGACTTCCGTATGGCCACTCCACCATAAATGCCTGGTTGGTAGAGTGCTGCAGGTTCTCTGGAAGGTTCTCCCATCTTCACAGCAGAATTCTGCTCTGTCAGAGTGACCATCGGGTTCTTGGTCACCTCCCTGACCAAGGCCCTTCTCCCCCGATTGCTCAGTTTGGCCGGGCGGCCAGCTCTAGGAAGAGTCTTGGTGGTTCCAAACTTCTTCCATTTAAGAATGATGGCGGCCACTGTGACCTTCAATGCTGCAGACATTTCTTTGGTACCCTTGCTTTCAGCATTTGTTGTTTGCATATCATACCTAAGTTTGTGTTATACAGATTATCTGGTCTATAAAACATATCTGTATTTCTGCTTCTGTCTAGACAGGGAGAAGATTATCCATGCCATACTACTTCGATACATGCAATGCTGGCTTGGCTTCGGATGATGCCCATTCTACCTGTATGATGTGCCTAGGTTTAGAGCATGCCATTCAGGCTGTGGATTCCCCCTTCAGCAGCATGTATTGTGCTACTCGAAGCACGATTAGCTATAATGAATGAGACAAATGCTAGAGGTTCCGGGAGCTGCTTCAAGCATTAACAACCCTACTCAGCGGTGGGATTTCTGGATTTCAATCCACACCTACCTAAACAGCAGCCCGGGCAGAGTGTACATTCCTCAGTGCCCCAAGTTCTCCTATGAACTGCATCAATCTTGGGCTAAGGTGAACTCAAGGTTCCATGTCTCAAGCCAGTGCAAGCCTTGGACCTTCATGGCTTTTCCCGAGGAGTTGGGACTGGACCAGTACCCCATCATGGACCCCATTGTTGCAGCCATGGTCCTCCCAGACAAGGAAATCATTGGTAGGTCTCCCCGCTGTCCTCCGGGACCTCATCGGGCTGCTGACAACCACTTAAAGGACACCTTCCTGACCTTGGCCATGGTGCCTCACCTCATGAATGCGACCACTCTGCTGCAGGCATACCTGCACGGTCTGATAGCTCGTCTGTCCACTGACGGTGACCCTGAGCTGACGGCTGAAATGACTCAGGTGTCCACACTCCTCTCCCTCTTAAAACGCTGAGATGTCACGTGCTAATGGCAAAGCCTTGTCTATGGTTATCTCGTCACGCAAACCACTTTGGCTCTCACAGACAAATATGTAGGCCTCCATGAAGAAACTCTTTATGGAGCTCCCCATCTCCCCAGGTCAAGTTTTTGGTCCTGGTGTGGACGCCATTTTGGGACAAACGGCAAAGCTGCAGTCTTTCATGAGTCACACTGCCCCACGTTACCCTACCCAGAGACTATTGCAGTCTAGACCTCAGTTCTCCCCTTCCTTGAAAGGCTGCTTGAGCCCTCCCCCAAACCAGCCATGCCCTGATCAGCCACATCAACAGGCTCCGGATCAGAGTGGCGCCACCACCAGCACAGGCAGCGGCATAACAAGCACCGTCCCTCTGCTCCGAAGAAGGTCGGGCCCCCTCAGTCATCCTGATGGGTGTGGCCCCGGCGTCGGCCACATCTTCCACATCCATCAGGCAACGTGGGAGGAGCTTGTGGAGTTCCCCTGGGTGTCGGATACAAAACTACAGGGGCACAAACTCCAGTTCTGATGCCGGCCACCACAGATCAGAGGGGTTTGGTCAACTGCAACAGCCTACCCCATGAAAAGAGAAGCTCTCCAACTGGAGATTGCCTCCCTGCTTGAGAATAATTAAATCAGTCAACTTGAATCATCAGAATAGCACAGTGGGTTCTATGGAGTATTTTTCCTATAGTCCCAAAGATGGATGGCAGCTTTCGCCCCATTCTGGACTTGAGGCCTCTCAACCGGTGCTTGAAAACCCTCCCCTTCAAGATGCTATCTGTGGCCAGTGTTTCACCACTGTTGCACTAAAAGAAGCCTACTTCCATGTACCAATCCACCCAGCTCACAGGAATTTCCTACGCTGTAGCATTCAACGGGATAGCATACCAAGTGTTACCTTTCTGCCTCTCCCTGGCACCAAGAACATATACAAAACGCATGGATGGCACTCTAGCAACCCTAACATCACAAGGGATGATAGTATTAAATTGCCTAGACAATTGGCTAATCTGCACTCAGTCACGAGAACAGGCAGCAGACATAACATTTCTCCTGAAGAACATCTCAAAGATTGGCCTCAGGTTGAACATGCAAAAAAGCCACCTGGTCCCCACACAAAGTGTAATGTTTGTGGGCATGCGGACAACTCGTCTCTAATGAGGGCTCACCTCACCGAAGAGCGAGTCCAGAAAATTGTAGTTCACCTCAATCCTTTGGTCCAAAACCAGAAGGTGACTGTTCTTCAGTGTCAGAGACTGAAGGGTCTCTTCTCTTCAGCCTCTATTTTGACCCCATTGGGCCTTCTAAACTTGAGACCCCTGCAGAGGTGGTTCAATGCTCAGGGTTTACATCCCAAGGAACACAGGTATTGTCGCCTGACGGTGTCCAAGGAATGCACAAGTGCACTGGCAAGATGGCGATCCCTGAAATTCCTTTCAGGCGGGATACGCCTGGGCAAAGTCTAATGGAGGGAACAGGTTCAAACAAAAGCCTCCTTGACAGGTTGGGGAGCAGTATTGAGGGGGAGGGCGGGCAGCGGGACATGGAGCCCCAGCTGGTCCAAACTCCACATCAACATGCTGATGTTGAGCAGTCCGGCTAGCACTACTCAAATTTCTCCCACAAAGGCGGGACAAACATGTGCTGGTACAGACAGACAGCACCACAGTGGTAGCATACATTAACCACCAAGGGGGTCTGGGTTCCATCCGCCTCCTCGAGATGGCACATACAATTATTTTGTGGTCACAGAAGAATCTGGAGTCACTAAAAGCTGTACACCTTCCAGGGATCCTGAACACTGTGGTGGACATGCTGTCCAGAAAAGGCCATCCGGAAGGGGAGAAGAGACTACATCCATGAATATGAGTTGTATGTGAGGATTCTTTAGGGAAGTGGATCTGTTTGCCTAAGAGAGGAACACACAGTGCCCCCTCTGGTTCTCAATATCCAACCCCCCCGAGCCACTTGGCCTAGGTGCCCTGGCCCATGAGTGGCTGAGGAAGAGGCTATACGCCTTCCCCCCTGATCCTGCTGATTCCAGCGACTTTGGACAGAATCAGGGAAGCGGGCCACCAGGTCCTTCTACTTGCCCTGAGATAGACGAGATGCCACTGGTTAAGCACAATTCTGTCACTCTTAGCGGGGACATCATGGGAAATACCTCGGAGGCCGGACCTATTGTCACAGGTGGAGGGCACATTGTGGCATCCAAATCCCTCCCGCCTACAGCTGTGGGTCTGGCCACTAAACAGCGAAAATGGTCTGGTTTAGATCTTGAGCTCTCTGTTGTTAACAGAGAGCTCAAGAGCCCGTCTACCACGCCAACCTATGGCACAAGGTGGCGCATGTTGTGCCAGTGGTGTGGGGAGCAGGGGGTTGCTCCAAAATCTTACAGCATAAAAACTGTGATCCAGTTCTTGAGGTCTTTGGTCAATGCTGGCAGGCCTGCATCCACACACAGCAGCCATTTCAGCAGGCCACGATGAAGAGCAGAATGGTCCACTTGGCAGCCATCCGCTCATGGCAAGGTTTCTCATCAAATCAATTATATTGGTCACATACACATGATTAGCAGATGTTATTGCGAGTGTAGCGAAATGCTTGTGCTTCTAGTTCCAACAGTGCACTTTAACAGTCTGATGGTCTTGAGATATAAGCTATTTTTCAGTCTCTCTGTCCCAGCTTTGATGGACCTGTACTGACCTCACCTTCTGGATGGTAGCGGGGTGAACAGGCAGTGGCTCGGTTGGTTGTTGTCCCTGATGATCTTTTTGGCCTTCCTGTGACATCGGGTGCTGTAGGTGTCCTGGAGGGCAGGTAGTTTGCCCCCGGTGATGCGTTGTGCGGACCGCACTACCCTCTGGAGAGCCTTGCGGTTGAGGGTGGTGCAGTTGCCGTACCAGGTGGTGATACAGGCCGACAGGATGCTCTCAATTGTGCATCTGTAAAAGTTTCAGGGTTTTAGGTGACAGGCCAAATTTCTTCAGCCTCCTGAGGTTGAAGAGGCACTGTTGCGCCTTCTTCACCACACTGTCTGTGTGGGTGGACCATTTCACTTTGTCTGTGATGTGTATGCCGAGGAACTTAAAACCTTCTCCACTACTGTCCCGTCGATGTTGGTAGGGGGGTGCTCCCTCTGCTGTTTCCTGCAGTCCACAATTATATTCTTTGTTTGTTGACGTTGAGTGAGAGGCCGGTTTCCTGACACCACACGCCGAGTGCCCTCACCTCCTCCCTGTAGGCTGTCTTGTCGCAGTTGGTAATCAAGCCCACTACTGTTGTGTCATCAGCAAACTTGATGATTGTGTTGGAGGCGTGCATGGCCACGCAGTCATGGGTGAACAGGGAGTACAGCAGGGGGCTGAGCACGCACCCTTGTGGGACCCCAGTGTTGAGGATTAAAAGTGGAGATGTTCTTTCCTACCTTTACCACCTAGGGGCGGCCCCTCAGAAAGTCCAGTACCCAATTGCACAGGGCGGGGTTGAGATCCAGGGTCCCAAGCTTAATGATGAGCTTGAAGGGTACTATGGTTTTGAATGTTAAGCTGTAGTCAATGAACACCATTCTTACATAGGTATTCCTCTTGTCCAGATGGGATAATGCAGTGCAATGGCGATTGCGTCGTCTGTGGACTGTTGGGGCGGTATGAAAACTGAAGTGGGTCTAGGGTGGCAGGTAAGGTGGAGGTGATATGATCCTTGACTAGTCTCTCAAAGCACTTCATGATGACAGAAGTAAGTGCTACGGGGCGATAGTCATTTAGATTAAATATATTTGCCTTTTTAGGTACAGGAACAATGGTGGCCATCTTGAAGCAAGTGGGGATAGCAGACTGGGATAGGGAGCGATTGAATATGTCCGCAAACACACCAACCAGCTGGTCTGCGCATGCTCTGAGGACACGGATAAGGATGCCATCTGGGCCAACAGCCTTGTGAGGGTTAACACGTTTAAATGTCTTACTCACATTAGCCACGGAGAAGGAGAGGTGGGGCCCGCAGTCCTTGGTAGCGGGCCACGTCTGTGGCAATGTATTATCCTCAAAGCGGGCAAAGAAGGTGTTTAGTTTGTCTGGAAGCAAGACGCCGGTGTCCGTGACGTGGCTGGTTTTCTTTTTGTAGTCCGTAATTTCCTGTAGACCCTGCCACATATGTCTCATGTCTGAGCCATTGAATTGCGATTCCACTTTGTCCCTATACCGACATTTCTCTTGTTTGATTGCCTTGTGGAGGGAAAAACTATTCTGTTTATATTTGGCCATATTCCCAGTCATCTTTCCATGGTTAAATGCATTAGTTCGTGCTTTCAGTTTTGCGCGAATGCCACCATCTATCCACGGATTCTGATTAGGGTAGGTTTTAATAGTCACAGTGGGTACAACATATCCAATGCACTTCCTTATAAACTCACTCACCGAGTCAGCGTATAAATCGATGTGATTCTCTGAGGTTGCCCGGAACATTTCCCAGTCTGCGTGAACAAAACAATCTTGAAGCGTGGATTCCGATAGGTCAGACCAGCGTTGAATGGTTCTAGTCACGGGTACATCCTGTTTCAGTTTCTGCCTATAGGACGGTAGGAGCAAAATGGAGTTGTGGTCGGATTTGCCGAAGGGAGGGTGGGGGAGGGCCTTGTATGCATTGCGGAAGTTAGAGTAGCAGTGGTCCAGTGTATTGCCTGATCGAGTGCTGCAATCAATATGCTGATAGAATTTTGGTAGCCTTGCTCTGAAATTTGCTTTGTTAAAATCCCCAGCTACAATGCAGCGTCCTAGAGTCCAGTGAAGTTCCGTGAGGGCCGTCGTGGTATCTGCATGAAGGGGGATATACACAGCTGTGAAAATAACCAACGAGAATTCTCTTGGGAGATAATATGGTCGGCACTTGATTGTAAGGAATTCTATGTCAGGTGAACAGAAGGACTTGAGTTCCTGTATGTTGTTATGATTACACCATGAGTCGTTAATCATGAAGCATACAGCCCCGCCCTTCTTCCCAGAGAGATGTTTATTTCTGTCGGCGCGACGCATGAACAAACCCGGTGGCTGTACCGACTCCGACAACATATCCCGAGAGAGCCATGTTACTGTGAAACAGAGATTGTTACAATCTCTGATGTCTCTCTGGAAGGCAACACTTTCCCTAGTTTCTTTCACCTTTTTGTCTAGAGACTGGACATTGGTGAGTAATATACTCGGAAGCGGTGGGTGGTGTGCACGCCTTTCGAAGTCTGACCAGGAGGCCGCTCCGTCTTCCTCTTTTTCCGGCGACGTTGTTTTGGGTCAGCCTCTGGGATTTGATCCAATGTCCTGGGTGGTGGTCCGAACAAAGGATCCGCTTCGGGCAAGTCGTATTCCTGGTCATATTGTTGGTAAGTTGATGCCGCTCTTATATCCAATAGTTCTTCCTGGCCATATGTAAGAACACTTAAGATTTTCTGGAATAACCATGTAAGAAATAATACATAAAAAAACAAAATACTGCATAGTTTCCTAAGGACTCGAAGCGAGGCGACCATCTCTGTCGGCGCCATATTGCATGATCAGCGAAGGGAAGGAAGGCGGAGTGATGGTGAATCGGGTGTGAGGCAGCCTCACCGTTGCTTCCTCCTTCTCCTCAGACTGACCATAAGATGCAGACCATCAGTCCAGAAGGGAAAAAAAGCCAATTGTTATGCTCACTTAAATGTTCTGATAAGAACAACATTGGCAGGGCAATTCAAGCGTAGCCAATATGCAGTGACAATGAATTTGGCATATAGCCTACTGCACAAACCTCATTGTTAAATAACTGTTTTTAATTGGTTAATTTTGCATTGGCATACGTTTAAATAATGTTTTTTTATTTTTATTATCTGAGCTGTAGATCACGGCTTTCAAAAGGTGGGTGACCACTGCTTTAACTGATAAAAAGCTTCGATATATATCTCCCAAAAAATTGTACAACACCAGATGAAGCCAACACGACGCCACACCAAAGATGGCCGAAAAGAAAGTCCATCAAAGGTGCCCTGCGAAGTGCCTGTGGGTTATGTCGAGATAAACAAATTGAGGTCCTCTTTCTTTAGCGAGCTAACTAGCTGAATGCTATCGTTCAGGTATTCACATATGCGGTAACAGGTAAGGAAATCTCTCAATCTATAGATTTATGTAAGGGGAAATAACTTGGTCAAATTATTAGCACGAAAGTATCGTCATTAGTAAGCTGCTTTAGCTAGTTTTAATAGTAAAAAAATAAATAGGCGACGCAGCTCATTGTTTTTAGCCACCCCCTAGCTAATTTTAGGTAGCTAACGTTAGCAAACACCAACAAGCGAACGCCATCTAGACAGTATCAATTGAATTGTAAGGTAAGCAACTAACCATTTACCTATAAACGAACTTCATTATATTAGCAAACTAGGCTTACAGGTGGGTGGATGTAAGTTGGTTGGCAAGTTTGATGATTTGTTGCTAATTAGACTGCTAGCAGGGTACCTAGCCAGCTAGCTACTGGCAATATCAATAACCAGAGCCATATGTAAGGGATAATCAACTAGGGGCTATGCGTCCAATGGATAATAATGAACAAATCAAATTGTATTTGTCACATGCGTCGAATACAACAGGTGTAGACCTTACAGTGAAATGCTTACTTACAAGCCATTAACCAACAATACTTTAAGAAGTTAAGTAAAACATAGAAAATAAAAGTAACATAATTAAACTGCAGCAGTAAAATAACAGCGAGGCTATACACAGGGGGTACCGGTACAGAGTCAACGTGGAAGGTGTGTTCCGCGGTGTGGAAGTAACCTTCCTTGGAGTTGCATTATTTTCCAGAGAACGCATAGAGCTCCTAGTTGATTATCCCTGTTATACCATGGCTATAAATGAACACATTAGCTGCTAGAAATGTGTTCATTCGCAGATAGAAATGTGTTCAACACCACTGAAGTAGTTAGCAAGTTTACTTCATAGCTACTTCATAGTTTACTTCATAGCTGCCTTGGTAAATAAACAAAACAGATTTGCTAGTTTAGCTAACCTAACCATCAGTTCTAGCTTGCTAATATGGAAATCGAATTCAGCAATGCCAATAATGTTTTCAATTCGACTTTTGCTTTCAAAAGCAGCTCAAACATAACATGTAAGATTGAAATAGCCGTTTAATTCTACCATGCAATTTCGGGAAATATTACACGCTCAATACCCTTCAAGCCAATCAGAAACTAGTATTCAACAACGCCGTTGTATATATTTGGTTATAAAGTGTTCGAGCCCTGAATGTTGATTGGCTGAATGACGTGATTTTATCAGACTATTTAGTGGTTTAATTATGTTGGTAACCAGTTTATAATAGTATTTGTGGTATATGGCCAATGCAGCATCCACGTCATTGCTATCTTAAATTAATAAGGGAAAATTTGTATAGCTAGTGAAGAGGTTAATTAGCTTTCAAGTTAACTTCATGTCATAAGAATCATGGCAAGTCAACATTTTACACTTACATTTTAGTCATTTTCAGATACTCTTATCCGGAGCGATCTACACAAGCAATTGGTGTCTTGCCCAAGTGACAGATTTGTTTCACCTAGTCTTGCCCAAGTGACAGATTTTTTTCACCTAGTCTGCTCTGGGATTTGAACCAGCAACCTTTTGGTTACTGTCCCAAGGCTCTTAACCACTAGGCTACCTGACAGGCACTTTCTAAATGTAATCTGTGAATTACTAGTCCAAAATTGGAATCAGTAAAGTAACTTTTGGATTACCTAGAATCAGTAATGTAATCTGATTACTTTCAGTTTCTTTTGGATTAAGAGACATTAGAAGAAGACAAAAAGAATCCATCAAAGACATTTGGTGTGTCATCATACACATTTGGTGGGTCATAGTGGTCTCTGACTTGTGGTCAGACACGTTCAGGTGGAACAAACTAAAACTAAATTGAAAACCAAGGAGTTATAATATATTTTTTCGCAAACAATCCATCTAGTTTCAAATGTATCTGTAATCTGATTACTATATTTTCGGCTTGTAATGTAACTGATTAGTGAGTTTTTTTGTAATAGTTTTACATGTAACTGATTACATGTTATCAGTTACTCCCCAACCCTTAACCCAACTATAGTATATCTTGGACATTTCTAATAAAAATGTTAGTTAGCAAAACCACTAGAGAACAAGGATGTGTAGCTATCTAGCCATGTTAATTGAGTGTTTTTATGTCTCCCCACAGGACTGTGTTAATGAGTAGAAATGTCTGGTATCGCTCTTAGTAGACTGTCACAGGAGCGCAAAGCATGGAGGAAAGACCACCCATTTGTGAGGAGCTACCATACAAACAATGAAAATAAAATTGTTATGATGATTTGCAGAAGGCAAACTTGTTCCTCAAAACGTATTTCCTCCCTCTCTCTCTCAGGGTTTTGTTGCTGTGCCTACCAAAAATCCTGATGGCACTATGAACCTTATGAACTGGGAATGCGCCATTCCAGGGAAGAAGGGGGTATGTCAACTTACACATTCTGTAGTTTTTATTCTAACAAGACCCAACAACCACTAGCAGTCTGTCAGAATGAGTAAACAGATACCATAGTGTTTCTTATAGTACATCAAAAAATGGCCAACACAAATGCAAACTGATGTATTCTCAGTTAAAGGTGTTTTTTTTTTTTTATAGTGTGTAGGCACTCCCTCGTGAGCTGGAACAATTAATGGATGTAATGACTATATTCTTCAATTATCTAGACACTGTGGGAGGGAGGCCAATACAAACTCCGAATGCTGTTCAAAGATGACTATCCTTCCTCGCCGCCAAAATGTGAGTAATCCTGCACATGGTTACCTCAATAGGAAAGTGTTGATCGATTTCCATTTGTTGGTTGATAGATATTATGTAATAATCTTATGTGCAACAAGGAAGTGACAAATGGAAAAAAAATCTTAACATTTAAACAGCCATTTGGGGTGGGGCTTCTGTTATAAGAAAAATGCATAAAATTCGATGTGAATTCAGATGGTCTACATCGCGCTCCCTGTGGGTGGGGGAGTTGTATCATGCTGCTCTTGCTTTCAGGAGAGTGATGGTGTAGCTTGTTTTTGACCAATAGAGCTACAGCCTCCGTGTGGCAAGTTATTAGGAGATATCTAGGCTAATCAGTGGAAGATGGAATTAAAATTACATAACTAAAAGTTAAGAGAGGGACCGACTACAACACCAAGAGCCAACAGGTAGGCTGGTACTTAATAATCTGAATAGTTGCAAGGGGAGAAAGCACTGTTATGTAGTCTCAATTAGCCAAGCTACTGTTAGCTAGCTGGCTTAACTTGTTTATCTAATTTTGATGCAGTCAAGACAGGTACTATGTAATCAGATGAGGTGAAAAATAACTAGCAATAAGTTAGCAACCAAGTCGACTCGTGCTGGTAAACTCTCTCTCCCCTCCCTGTTCCCCTCGTCACTCAGACTCACACCGCAGGTCCCCTCGCCGCTGCCTGCTTGAGCTGCTACTCTCATACTGTATATACAGTCATTGATAACAGCTCCGGTTAATAAAGTAGCTTAAAAATTGTTACAGCATTGTTGCATTAGGTATTTCTTTAATATTTCTTTAATCCTCTTTGAGGATGATCGGGACCTATTAGTGGTAGTTTTGTGATAACTGCACTTTGATTAAAATTTTGTGAAAAACAAAACGGTTAAGGATTATTTTCTAAACTTTAACAATCCCAATTTAATTTTAACACCCCTGATGTGCAGTGTTTTGTTCCTAGTCATTTTTGATATCGATGATAAGGAAGTCAACAGAAATACTTTTTAATAGAAATCATCTATTCTATATCCTCTCAGGCAAGTTTGAACCGCCCATTTTCCACCCCAATGTCTACCCATCTGGCACGGTGTGTCTTTCCATCCTGGAGGAGGAGAAGGACTGGAGGCCAGCCATCACCATCAAACAGGCACACACACACACACACACACACACACACACACACACACACACACACACACACACACACACACACACACAAATACATAAAGAATGGGAGAGGCATCAGTGATTTCACCGGTTTGGAGGAATGTACGACATTGGCTCAACAGGCATAAAATATACAGTAATTTGATGTGGATCAATGCATGGTATTCCCTGGTCGAGTGATTGTCTTCTCATCTACATTGTTTTGTATTTCAATCCATTCTAAAAGCTGACTTCATCTGTTTTGTATTCACAGATCCTGTTGGGTATCCAAGAGCTACTCAATGAACCCAACATCCAAGACCCAGCACAAGCAGAAGCCTATACAATTTACTGGTGAGTTTCGGTTGAGATACTTTTGTCTCTTTTTGAACGTTGTACTGTATAATTGATACAGGCAAAGGGACTCTTAGTGTGCTTTATAAGACACTTGCAAACATACACAATCCCACTTCGTTAAACTGAAAAGTATAGCCTTGTTGAGTGATACTCCATTTTATAATGGACAATTCCCCCTTTGTTTCCACTTTTAGTCAGAACAGAATGGACTATGAGAAGAGGGTGAGGGCGCAGGCCAAGAAGTTTGCCCCCACATAAAGCTCAGCTGAACATCTGCCTGAGAAGCCTGATACAACACCTGGGTACTGAACAGCAAGCAGCACTTAGAGGACCAATCCAATGATCAATCTACAATTTGATATGTTCTTCTTTACATGAGAGAAATGTAATGTAGCCTACATGAGAGCCAATTTAAAACAAGAAATAATATTTTTGTCCAAATTTCTTTTTGCCTAGTTCACTTCTAAAGCATGCTTAAATCACATGCCTAAAACACTTTCATATAATTTAATAAGACGCCGTTTGCATTTGTGATCTGTAAATCAGGAAGCTACTTTGCCTGATATTTAGTCTTATCAAATATCACTTATTTAATAACAAATCATTTGAAATTGTAGTGTCTGATACATCATTTTGAAACTGAATCTGTACTTAAATAAATTACCCCCCAAAAAGCAGACAGAAAATCACCCAAACGTAAGTGAGCCTTATTTTTCGAAATGTCTGGTCACATTGAATTTAATTGTAGATTTTTATTGGGATGCCCCTTTAATAAGATGAATGTCAGAGCTGAGAGTGTGCTGCATAGAGAGCTGAAGAGGTTTACCTCCAAAGACTTGAGTGTATGTACATAATATAAATATGTAGGTCCATATGGATCTTATGTTCTTTTCTATTGTTTTAGCAAGTTGATATTTGTGTGTGTGGTATTAAAAGTAATGAACACATTTTAAATGTAAGAATTGTGAAATAAAGTTAATTGAATGGAAAAATACAAACTGTTTGTCCTTTCTCCTTTCTTTGATAGTTGAATTTGTTATTGTCTGTGTGTGGTAAATGTACAGGATATTAGTATTTAGTAGGTAGGCTTTATTTGAACTGTTATGAGGGATTAAGGTATACACTTTATTTTCCTGTGGTGGTGTTATATTGAATAACTGAATGACCTTTAACTCTGAATATGGAGTTCAAATTTCAGGTAATGCGCTCTACTGTATCGGAGCCCCTTTTAGGATAATTGTGACATCATTATCCATTATCCTGTTACTCTTCACGCTGATTGGACGATGAGGGGGGGTTCAGAAAAATCTAATTAATTGAGGTAAGGTTAGCCGCAGGATCGCAAAAATACACAGTGACTGAGGCTCTGAATCGTAGCACAGATGTAAGTATATTTAGGCTAACTTTTCTAATAAAATAATGTAAAATATAATTCCTCACTTTCGGGAATTCTATGCCATGCACCTGACACGTGATAATTAAACGCGCCAACGATTGTTCTTGTAGCCCACCTGGCCCAGCTACAATGTATTCATGTCAGGAAAATAAGGTAGTCACATTTTTCCGGTTTGGTTCAGTTTGAGCTTTGGTTTAGGCTAAGATTTTATTTATATTTCATTTGAACGCTAATGCGGACACTAACATAATACGTTGGCCTAGTCCTTCAGCATTACTGTATTGTGTAAATTATCGATTTTGAAAGTAGACGCCCCTGTCAACTGTGCAGATGTAATCTTTTCCGCGGGAGGGCAGCCAATATAATTCTCTGTTGGGTTTAAATTAACTTTTTCAGTGCCAAATAGTCCTTTTGAAAAGCCAATACTCTGTCAAACAGTTAGTATAAATCGAGAAAAGTTTTTTTTTAATCTCTATGGATTAGCAGATGTTGATTTATGGCTCTTGGTTGCCCAAATGTTTGTGCATCAGATTTATTATAAAGGATCTTACAATGCTGCATCTTTTGATGGAACACTGGACAGTGAATGTTGACATGGGAAACCTACAGGACTGTACCAACAACAAGAACACTTGTGGTCAGACAGCGCATTCTTTAGTTCTGTTCTCTGCTTACATTACCTAGAATCCTCTTCGCCTCTTGTTTGTTAGTCAAGGCAATGACCTCCACCTGCCAGCCGGAGACAACAGTTGGAGACATGCCGCAGGTCAGTAGCGTAGGAGAGGGATGGAATAATTCAGTTTAAGTGCCAAAACTTGGTATTCCACTACAACCTATGCACACTACTGAGCTCTCAACTATGCTTTTGCAACTGTGTGTCTGCATGTGTGTGTGTGTTGAAGGTGAGAGTTTTAGCATGCCCGGAGGTTCCTCCTCTCTTTCTGCCTCACTATACTGACACAGAGTCAGCCTTCGTCCCTCCCCACTGCTCCTACCACAGCCTGGGACACTGTCTGCGCACCAACATCTTTCCAGGTCAGTGTTGCACCAGGTCACTGTTGGGCATTCCTGATTCAGTATGATACCAAAGTGAATTATCAGCACAGGCTGTGACAAATACAGTCAAGGATTACTGTTCCTCTGTCTAATGCTCATGTTCTTTTCTTTTCCTGTCCATGTTTCTATTCTATTCTTCCCAGGAGCTCCTCTGGTGTGGAAGTCCTTGGTAAAAGACTCCTACATCATTCACCCCTTGCCCGCCCCTCCTACAGACCCCCAGCGTTGGTACGGCCGCAAGACTGATGACATGGGTGGGTGACCTGCTGCTAATGCCACTTATTGCTATATCAACTATTACTACCACTACCGCTCCAAGTAGTACTATGAATACAAATAGTGCTACAATATTCATAAAATGCTTTGATAATAAGCTAGATAATAGCTAGATAATAAGCTAATAATAAACACCACTTATTTGATTACTACTACCAATGATATGACGACTAGGTCTATCCTTGCTACATCCACTTATACCCGAACTCCCTTTTCATTCTCCCTCCTTTTATTTGTTCTTTCATAGTGAAATGGACAGAAAGAAACATTGTGAACCAGAAGTTGAACAAGGCGCTAAAGGCAATGGAGAACAAAGGGTCTAAATGAGGCCATGGTGCAGTGGCCATTTCACACCCTCACCGCAGCGGCCATGCACCTTCCACATCATTTACACCTCTTTTTACACATATATCTACATTCAAGCCCTTACAAATCCTTTCTGGTACACTTGGTCACGTATGCATGCACACACACAACCATTGCCACAAACTCTCAAAACGTACAAAAACAACCCACGCAAAAACAACAATTTATATGTAGACACAAGTTCATGATCTCTCTTTTGCCGCAATAAAAGCAGAACAGCATCCTTTACTTTAGTTATCTGATGTTCTGTGTATTGTAGGGCTCATTTACTTCTGAGGGGATGTATTCATAGCTGTCATCAAAAAATTTACTCATAATACTGAAACCCACTGAAAGTGATTATATGTTAAACCTGTAATCTAATCCAGCTTCTATCGATATTCAGAAAAAACGGTAAAATGTAAATTCAGTTTTACCAACAGAAGAAGATTACATAAACCACAATTAGGTGGTTACCACATCAACCAATGTTATTTTTAGGTTGGAAAGTTGTAGTAGCGGCTTTGAAGTATTCTTCAAGTACTTTTTGCAGTAATATTGAAGAACATTTTTACTTAATCTGTGCACAAGTCTCAAATGTACATGTAAGTAGCTATAATCCCCCTGACCATATTATCAACGAAGTTGCTGAAATGACAGGAATAAGAAACGGATGGAATGAATGAAACAGGAAAGAATGAAAATGCTCAAAGGATGACAACGGTTGGAGGGGATTTTTGTCTCAGATGTCTTTTTACCATGAAGAAGTAGCAGACTAATGCAAAGTGACAGCATCACTGACGTGGTTTCAACAACAAAAAATCACAGAAACGGTATTTTTGTCACAACCTCATCTCTAGCTTTGTTGTCGTGTTCGGTCTAGAGGCTATAGAGACTATCCATGCTGGGGCTTTAGAGGATAAAAGGTGTTTTTTGAAGTTATACTGATTCACTTTACTCACTCAACAACAAGACAAACTGTCATACCGAGCCCAGTGGAAAGAATACTGAGATGTTGTTAATAATTCATCTCAAAAGATCATGTTCTCCTTTCTCCTGCTGACATTTAGTGGGGGGGTTTTGTGCATCATGTTACTGTAACATATTTCTTGACTGGTGTCAAATTAGGGAAATTCCAAATTTATGGCCACTAATATGGAATTGGTCCCCCCTTTGCTGCTATAACAGCCTCCACTCTTCTGGGAAGGCTTTTTACTAGATGTTGGAACATTGCTGCAGGGACTTGCTTCCATTCAGCCTCAAGAGCATTAGTTAGGTAGGGCACTGATGTTGGGTAATTAGGCCTGGCTCCAAGTCAGCGTTCCAATTCCTCCCAAAGGTGTTCGATGGAGTTGAGGTCAGGGCTCTGTGCAGGCCTGTCAAGTTCTTTCACACCAATCTCGACAAACCTTTTCTGTATGGTCCTCGCTTTGTGCACAGGGGCATTGTCATGCTGAAACAGGAAAGGGCCTTCCCCCAACTGTTGCCACAAAGTTGGAATCACAGAATTCTCTAGATTGTCATTGTATGCTGTAGCGTTAACATTTCCTTTCACTGGAACTAAGGGGCTTAGCCCAAACTATGAAAAACAGCCCCAGATCATTATTCCTCATCCACCAAACTTTACAGTTGGCACTATGCATTGGGGCAGGTAGCGTTCTCCCGGCACCGCCAAACCTAGATTTGTCCAAAGGATTGCCAGATGGTGAAGTGTGATTCATTACTCCAGAGATCGTGTTTCCACTGCTCCAGAGTCCAATAGCTGCAAGCTTTACACCACTCCAGCCGACGCTTGGAATTGAGCATGGTGATCTTAGGTTTCTGTGCGGCACTTGGCTATGTAAACCCATTTCATGAAGCTCCCGAAGAACAGTTATTGTGCTGACGTTGCTTCCAGGGGCAGTTTGGAACTCGGTAGTGAGTGTGGCAACCGAGGATAAACTATATTTACGCGCTACTCACTTCAGCACTCGGCGGTCCCATTCTATGAGCTTGTGTGGCCTACCACTTCGTGGCTGAGCCGTTGTTGCTCCTAGACATTTCCACTTCACAATAACAGCACTTACAGTTGACCGGAACAGCATTAGCAGGGCAGACATTTTACGAACTGACTTGTTGGAAAGGTGGCATCCTGTGATGGTGCCACGTTGAAAGTCACTGAGCTCTTCAGTAAGGCCATTCTACTGCCAATGTTTGTTTATTTTTTTATATACACTGCTCAAAAAAATAAAGGGAACACTTAAACAACACAATGTAACTCCAAGTCAATCACACTTCTGTGAAATCAAACTGTCCACTTAGGAAGCAACACTGATTGACAATAAATTTCACATGCTGTTGTGCAAATGGAATAGACAACAGGTGGAAATTATAGGCAATTAGCAAGACACCCCCAATAAAGGAGTGGTTCTGCAGGTGGGGACCACAGACCACTTCTCAGTTCCTATGCTTCCTGGCTGATGTTTTGGTCACTTTTGAATGCTGGCGATGCTTTCACTCTAGTGGTAGCATGAGACGGAGTCTACAACCCACACAAGTGGCTCAGGTAGTGCAGCTCATCCTGGATGGCACATCAATGCGAGCTGTGGCAAGAAGGTTTGCTGTGTCTGTCAGCGTAGTGTCCAGAGCATGGAGGCGCTACCAGGAGACAGGCCAGTACATCAGGAGATGTGGAAGAGGCCGTAGGAGGGCAAAAACCCAGCAGCAGGACCGCTACCTCCGCCTTTGTGCAAGGAGGAGCAGGAGAAGCACTGCCAGAGCCCTGCAAAATGACCTCCAGCAGGCCACAAATGTGCATGTGTCTGCTCAAACGGTCAGAAACAGACTCCATGAGGGTGGCATGAGGGCCCGACGTCCACAGGTGGGGGTTGTGCTTACAGCCCAACACCATGCAGGACGTTTGGCATTTGTCAGAGAACACCAAGATTGGCAAATTCGCCACTGGCGCCCTGTGCTCTTCACAGATGAAAGCAGGTTCACACTGAGCACGTGACAGACGTGACAGAGTCTGGAGACGCCGTGGAGAACGTTCTGCTGCCTGCAACATCCTCCAGCATGACCGGTTTGGCGGTGGGTCAGTCATGGTGTGGGGTGGCATTTCTTTGGGGGGCCGCACAGCCCTCCATGTGCTCGCCAGAGGTAGCCTGACTGCCATTAGGTACCGAGATGAGATCCTCAGACCCCTTGTGAGACCATATGCTGGTGCGGTTGGCCCTGGGTTCCTACTAATGCAAGACAATGCTAGACCTCATGTGGCTGGAGTGTGTCAGCAGTTCCTGCAAGAGGAAGGCATTGATGCTATGGACTGGCCTGCCCGTTCCCCAGACCTGAATCCAATTGAGCACATCTGGGACATCATGTCTTGCTCCATCCACCAACGCCACGTTGCACCACAGACTGTACAGGAGTTGGCGGATGCTTTAGTCCAGGTCTGGGAGGAGATCCCTCAGGAGACCATCCGCCACCTCATCAGGAGCATGCCCAGGCATTGTAGGGAGGTCATACAGGCACGTGGAGGCCACACACACTACTGAGCCTCATTTCGACTTGTTTTAAGGACATTACATCAAAGTTGGATCAGCCTGTAGTGTGGTTTTCCACTTTAATTTTTTAGTGTGACTCCAAATCCAGACCTCCATGGGTTGATAAATTGGATTTCCATTGATTATTTTTGTGTGATTTTGTTGTCAGCACATTCAACTATGTAAAGAAAAAAGTATTTAATAAGATTATTTCTTTCATTCAGATCTAGGATGTGTTGTTTAAGTGTTCCCTTTATTTTTTTGAGCAGTATATTTTTTGTTTCACCTTTATTTAGCCAGGTAGGCCAGTTGAGAACAAGCTCTCATTTACAAATCAAATCAAAGTTTATTTGTCACGTGCTGTCACGGGCGTCAAAAGGATTAGACCAAGGTGCAGCGTGGAATATGTTCATCTTGTATTTAATTGCCAAAAATGAACACTTTACAAATATAACAAAAATGACAGCTGACAGTTCCATCAGGTACTTACAACAAAACAGAAAGCAACTACCCACAAAAAAACAAAGGAAAAAACAGGCTGCCTAAGTATGGCTTCCAATCAGAGACAACGATAGACATCTGCCTCTGATTGGAAACCATACCCGGCCAAAACATAGAATGCCCACCCACCTATCACACTCTGGCCTAGCTAAACAGAGAAAACACAGCTCTCCTAGGTCAGAGCGTGACACGTGCGCCGAGTACAACAACAGGAATACAACCTTACAGTGAAATGCTTACTTACAGGCTCTAACCAATAGTGCATAAAAGGTATTAGATGAACAATAGGTAAGTAAAGCGGGAAAAAAACAGTGAAAAGACAGTGAAAAACAGTAGCGAGGCTATATACAGTAGCAAGGCTATAAAAGTAGCAAGGCTACATACAGATACCGGTTAGTCAGGCTGATTGAGGTAGTATGTACATGTAGATATGGTTAAAGTGACTATGCATATATGATGAACAGAGAGTAGCAGTAGCGTAAAAGAGGGGGTGGTGGGTGGCGGGACACAATGCAGATAGCCCAGTTAGCCAATATGTGGGAGCACTGGTTGGTTGGGCCAATTGAGGTAGTATGTACATGAATGTATAGTTAAAGTGACTATGCATATATGATAAACAGAGAGTAGCAGCAGCGTAAAAGAGGGGTTGGGGGGCACACAATGCAGATAATCCGGGTTGCCATTTGATTACCTGTTCAGGAGTCTTATGGCTTGGGGGTAAAAACTGTTGAGATGCATTTTTGTCCTAGACTTGGCACTCCGGTACCGCTTGCCATGCGGTAGTAGAGAGAACAGTCTATGACTGGTGTGGCTGGGGTCTTTGACAATTTTTAGGGCCTTCCTCTGACACCACCTGGTGTAGAGGTCCTTGATGGCAGGCAGCTTAGCCCCAGTGATGTACTGGGCCGTACACACTACCCTCTGTAGTGCCTTGTGGTCGGAGGCCGAGCAATTGCCGTACCAGGCAGTGATGCAACCAGTCATGTTGCAGCTGTAGAACCCTTTGAGGATCTCAGGACCCATGCCAAATCTTTTCAGTTTCCTGAGGGGGAATAGGCTTTGTCGTGTCCTCTTCATGACTGTCTTGGTGTGTTTGGACCATTCTAGTTTGTTGGTGATGTGGACACCAAGGAACTTGAAGCTCTCAACCTGCGCCACTACAGCCCCGTCGATGAGAATAGGGGCGTGCTCAGTCCTCCTTTTCCTGTAATCCACAATCATCTCCTTAGTCTTGGTAACGTTGAGGGAGAGGTTGTTATTCTGGCACAACCCGGCCAGGTCTCTGACCTCCTCCCTATAGGCTGTTTTGTCGTTATCGGTGATCAGGCCTATCACTGTTGTGTCGTCTGCAAACTTAATGATAGTGTTGGAGTCGTGCCTGGCCAAGCAGTCGTGGGTGAACAGGGAGTACAGGAGGGGACTGAGCACGCACCCCTGGGGAGCTCCAGTTGTGAGGATCAGCGTGGCAGATGTGTTGCTACCTACCCTCACCACCTGGGGGCGGCCCATTTGGTGACAAAACGGATGGCACAGTGATAGACCACATCCAGTTTGCTGAGTAGGGTGTTGGAGGCTATTTTGTAAATGACATCGCCGAAGCCAAGGATTGGTAAGATAGTCAGTTTTACGAGGGTATGTTTGGCAGCATGAGTGAAGGATGCTTTGTTATGAAATAGGAAGCCGATTCTAGATTTAATTTTGCATTAGAGAGGCTTAATGTGAGTCTGGAAGGAGAGTTTACAGTCTAACCAGACACCTAGGTATTTGTAGTTGTCCACATATTCTAAGTCATAACCGTCCAGAGTACTGATGCAAGACGGGCGGGCGGGTGCGGGCAGCGATCGGTTGAAGAGCATGCATTTAGTTTTACTTGCATTTAAGAGTAGTTGGATGCCACGGAAGGAGTGTTGTATGGCATTGAAGCTCGTCTGAAGGTTTGTTAACACTGTCCAAAGAAGGGCCAGAAGTATACAGAATGGTGTCGTCTGCGTAGAGGTGGATCAGAGAATCACCAGCAGCAAGAGCGACATCATTGATATATATACAGAGAAAAGAGTCGGCCCGAGAATTGAACCCTGTGGCACCCCCATAGAGGCTGCCAGAGATCCGGACAACAGGCCCTCCGATTTGACACACTGAACACTATCTGAGAAGTAGTTGGTGAACCAGGCGAGGCAGTCATTTGAGAAACCAAGGCTGTTGAGTCTGCCGATAAGAATGTGGTGATTGACAGAGTCGAAAGCCTTGGCCAGGTCGATGAAGATGGCTGCACATTATTGTCTTTTATCGATGGCGGTTATGATATCGTTTAGGACCTTGAGCTTGGCTGAGGTGCACCCATGACCAGCTCGGAAACCAGATTCCATAGCGGAGAAGGTACGGTGGGATTCGAAATGGTCGGTGTTCTGGGTCTTGAGTGTCTCCCCCTTTGAAGATGGAGATTGCATGGCTGTGTGCTTGATTTTATACACCTGTCAGCAACGGGTGTGGCTGAAATAGCCGAATCCACTAATTTGAAGGGGTGTCCACATACTTTTGTATATATAGTGTATCTTATTTTCAATAAGTGTGGGTGTCACAAGCACTTTCATTATGTGGCCTTGAATTAAAAGCCTTAGCCCAGCCGTAACGTTTCACTTCATTCTAAAAATAGAAAACCAATGAGTCTTCCAATTATATAATATTTCAAAAATGAAATGTTTGAACACCAAATGAGACTCATTGTGGAGTTTAGGATATGATTTCAATCTGATTAGAATGATAGAATCTGGGCCCCATTTATAGTAATTACAAAACACTTTCTACTAAGCTAACATGGAATTGTTTTAAGATGGTCATACCAATGATCATTTAGCTATTTGATTTAGAATTTTATGGCCCTTTGGGTATCTTTTTATTTAATTTCTTATTATTTGATGAAACATTGAATTTGGCCTTACTGCTACTAGCCCATAGAAATGCATTGATTAACAGATTCATACATGGACAAATACATAGTTGAAAAATACATCAAAAGTAAGTAAAGTGTTTGTCCTATATCTGAGAGATATATGAAAGATCAGGAAATTATTACATATATTTTTTGCCCATATTTAACCTTTTTTTTAGGGGCGCTAAACTACTTCCATATATTCTTCCATTATATTTTTAAACTGGTATCGGGCTATTTTCTGACGAGTCTTGTGGGCAACCCTAGAGCAAAACGGACAACACCATCGTGTTCATGAGGTAATAATAGTTTGCATGTGGTGCTTCATTTTATCGGGCGGACAACAGTCTGAAAAATAACATGTTGCACCTTAACACCCAACTTTTCGAGCAAGACCTCAAAAAGGCCTATAGTTAGCAAACTACAGAGGTGTTGTGATATGATTAGCACACCTTCTCTTTTTAAAACGATGTTCTCACCTCCTCCCATCGTACACCACAGTCCCCCCCCCCCCCCCCCCCCCCCCCCCTGTGGTCTACAGATGGAGATTGTTTTTCTTATTGCCTCTGTACACAAATTCCACATAACATTGAGGCCTAGCACCAACTTCCTGCCACAAAGCGGACTCTGACCTTTCAACAAGCGTTGTGTGTGTCACCTACACCACCCCCGCCTC
Organism: Salmo salar; assembly: GCF_965601325.2. NCBI lineage: Eukaryota > Metazoa > Chordata > Actinopteri > Salmoniformes > Salmonidae > Salmo > Salmo salar. Next base: position 56,940,038 of record NC_138293.1, read on the forward strand.
TCTTCTGCAAGCCTACCAATGCTGCAGAGTGAAAAGTACTCAGCCAGAACCCATATATCTGGGGGTGTCAAAGTGCCATCATGGCCAAACCAACGCATTCACTCGCGTTCTGTGAACAAACAGGCAGTTGTTGCAACATAAGCCTGAACTTCACTTTGTTGAATTTCTCACCGTTCACAAAGAGTGTTTCTACAATGCCCTCCTGTACCAAAAGATAAAGCATGAGTTAAGATGTGCAGATACACTTCACAGGACCTGCTCATCTCAGTGTGCTAAGCATCTACTACAGCATGTATTTTGTAATGTTGTAACAAGTAGAGGTTTCAATCGGTTTCTATGATAAAAGGATGATTTTCATTTTCAATACAAATTCATTCCACTACATTGATTGATACAAAGCATTTAATGTAACCGTGTGACATAAAATAGCTATCTACCTATTGCTTATGTTGTTTTGTATGTCACATAATATGTAAGTATGTGATAGAAATCCAACAATGGAGGAAATGGGTATCATGCTGCATGACACCACAGACAAAAAATACTCCCATCTATGAGGAAAAAGCTTGTCTGTCTATGGCTACAAAATGAGATGTCCGATGACCTTTGCATTGTCATACTAACTCAGTTCATCTTTCTATTGCCATTTCTACTTCTGCATTTTATTGACTTTCACAAGGATCTTATGACTCCACTATCCATTTACTACTAGCTTGAAACCATTTTGTGATCTGACTTGCTTTCATGAGGGATCTACAGTATATTGGAAAACCTTTGTATATTTTAACACGTGTCTAACTGTAGTGTATTCACCTTACGCCTTGATCACACCGACAGTGTCATTGCGTAAATTGGGACACAGCATCATTTGGATACGTGTGCAACAAAAGTTCAATATTCACGTTCTGCTACCATTTCTGTCAAGCCGTCTACGCATACAGTTTGACGCATACGTTCGATAAATCCAATCCAACGTATGCACCACACAGAACGCACTGCAACTGCCTCTCCGACGCAATGTTACAAGGCAAATGTAGCGTTCCATTGGAAATGAATGTACTTCTGTTGTACCAAAATGCAATGACGCTGTCGGTGTGATCGAGGTGTTACTCTGCCAATCTGGTGCTGCAATTTGTGAAACCACCTGACATTTCAGTGTGAACGTGCGTCTCTGTTCTAGCCTACTTTACTGGTACTCGACTGAAACAGGATGCGGTGTATTCACTATTTTTACCTTAACACATGAAGGGGCTCAGGGGCCTAATGGCTTTGCTTGTAGAGTATGTGTTGTAGAGAAGTGTTTCTCAATCCTGGTCCTAGGAAGGGCTACCACATTTTTGTTTTGGACCAAGCACTAATGCTCTTAATTGAACTAATCAACTCATCATCAAGCCTTTAATATGAATCAGGTGTGTGGGGGCTTTGTGTCCCCAGGACCAGGGTTGATAAACACTGTTGTAGAGAATGGTAATTATAAGTTGTTTTTTTATCTTCAGGGTTTTGTGTGGCTTCCTGCAAGACACAGGCAAATGTCAGCCTTAGCAAGAGGTTGTGGTTACGTGTGTCACCATGAAATGTCATTGGGCACTTCAATCGAGAGGGAGAGAGAGAGAGAGCGAGAGAGAAAGAGAGAGCGGTAGGAAGCAGGAGAGAACGATAGAGACAGAGTGAGAGAGCGCTAGAGGCACAGAGAGAGACAGTCACAAAGGGAGAGACAGACAGACAGACAGACAGAGACCTACCTGAGACTAAGGAGACAGAGAGGAGAGAGCATCTGCAAAAGTCAAATAGTAAAAACAGAGCAAAGTAAGTAGGAGAACAGAATGAGGACTGTGCTGACACTTCGACTCTGACTAAGAGGGTAAGTCTGACGAGGTAGAGTACCAATTTGTTTGCATGAGCACTTACTCTTTGTAAGATTCAACTTAGATTTCAATTTTATAAAAAAAAAAAAACGTATCATTGAGTATCATTCTTGTTATCATCTAGATGTCAGCCGCATCATCGTAATATGTAGTAATTTAAATCTAATCCTTAGGGCGGCAGGTAGCCTAGTGGTTAGAGTGTTGAGCCACCACGAAGGTCGCTAGTTTGAATACCCAAGCCAACAAGGTGAAAAATCTGTTGATGTGCCATTGAGCAAGGCACTTAACCCTAATTTGCTTGATATTACTATGGCTGACCCTGTAAAACAACACATTTCGCTGCACCTATCTGGCGTGTGACAATACATCAATAGTGTATATATATATATATCTATCCACGTTTTTTACATCTAGGCCAACCTGGTGAGTCTGTCTAACAAGCACTCAAGAGGATAGTGTTTAGACTGTCTAGTTTTTTATCAGTCTATTGGTGCAAACAAACTTGAACATCAGCCTATTCAGAGGAGACAAGGGTACAAAAGGTTTTCTCATTGAGAGTTCAACATTAGGTCATGCAGTATTCAGCAGTCTCTGGATGAATGTGTATTCTGCACATATATCAATTCAAGACGAGTTTCCCTTGCTGCCTTTAGAGTGCCTACCAAAACTCTTGGGCCTGTGACGGAAAGATTTTAATGTCGAATACAATCAAGTCAGGACGTCCCTTATCAGTGTCATGTATTTGCTGCTGTTCTATGCAACTGTTACTCAGGATTTGTACTGTCTAAATGTTTCTGGTGTTCCAATGCTCTGTTATAACAGCCTCTTCATCTTTAGTTTTCATCATCTTTGTTTTACATTTAAGCAGTGGTGGTAATGGCCAAGACTCTGTAAGTGACAGTTTCTTAATCTATGTCATCTTTTGTTTTCCAGTTAGACAGTGGTGGTAATGATGTGGTCCGTGCTTCACCTGCTGTTCCTGCTCTCTGTTCCAACAGGCTTCACTCACAACCTCCAAGGTAACTAGTCACTTCATGTTACTCTCAGCCTACTCATTCAGATAAGATCTGTGAAAAACAAACAGTACTTGCACCTTGTGGAGAAACACAATTTATTGATTGAATTGGCCCCCCTCCTGCAAAATGTAAGTCAGATTTGTGAAGTTGGTGAGTTTGTGGATTTTAAAATGATGTGTTACTATACAGTAATAATATTTTTGGTTTACCTTTGCTGACTTTCCCTCCAAGGACTGTTTTGTGTGAATGACTACATCAACAATATCACCTGTGTGTGGAACAGCTCGGCAATAGATCCAGACGTGGCCTGCCAGCTCCTCGGTACAAATGAAAACTTTAAGAGAAATCTTTGGTAAGGAATATTTTTTTGTCTGTCTTTATTATTACTGCAATACAGAAAATGACGGCATTGTGTTTTGAGGTATAAATGCATCCCTGTGTAATATTGAGAGTTTTACTTTTCATTTATTTTGTTTTGTATAGCAATAGTAGTTGCGATCTCAAACCCATCGATATGCCGGGGCAAGGTCATTCTTTCAGAGGCTGCAGTATTGTCTTTGAGGGCCATGTAAGTTTTTCCTGATATCAGAATCAGAATTATATACAGTATGTAATTCTCCATATATATATTATTGTTCATATATGTTATTGTACATATCAATTTCATTGTTTTCTGTAAATCTATCAATTCCTATTTTATTTTTCAAGTATATTTTTTATAAAACTGCTTGTGAAAATGAGAATTTTCACACAAATGTAGAACAGATGCTAGGAGTTCTTACTTTAATAAACATGCCATCTGCTTTCTGACTTTTTCTCTACAGTATTTCAGTTCAGCCGAGCACCTCCCCAGCATTAAGGTGAGGTGTAACGGGTCTGAGGCGGTAAACCTCAGAAGATACAAACCTATCAACCACAGTGAGTGTCCACTTTTTCAGTGTTCTCTTTTGTCTAGTGTACCTGCGAGAGTAGCCTCTCACTAAATAGCCGTTCTTCCTCACTGGTTCATTTTAGAGTTTGATTCTTGCATGGATACATACATATTCAATACTGAATGTATGTACCACTATCAATTAAAATTTTGCTTCTGAAAGCATCTGCTAAATGACAACATTATTAAGTCTTCAGGTCTCAGACAAGATTACCCATCACCTGACTGTAGTTCACCAAACCGCCTCCTCTATATTTCCACTTCATGGTATTAGATGACTGTGACATTTCCCACTGTTTCCTTACAGTTAAGATGCATCCTCCTGGTAACCCGGTCATCATCAATGGGACTAATGCCACCTGGAGTGCTGGTAGTCCGCTGTCTAAGAAGATCTTTGAATATGAGTTCCAGGTGAAGGTGAAGAGGGAAGACCAGCTATGGGAGGTGAGTGAGACAGACAAACCATTGTGTGGGTGGGTGTGAAAGTGTGTGGTATTGGCTGAACGCAGTATTCCTGCTGAATGAGTTATAGTGAATCTAATTAGTGGGTATAATACCGGCGCCTGAGTATTTGGCTGTGATTTTTGGCGGATTCTTCGCTTCCACAGACAGCAAAGCATGATGTGTGTACATTTGAGTTATCTAGAGGAGAAAAAAAATGCACACCTATTTAGGTGAGGTGCTGGCTAGCGGAGTGGAAAACTTGAAAATAAAGGAGAGCTGCACACTCTAGGAGCTCAGATGCAAAAATGTAATGTCCACCGTTTCGACAGGCAAGCTGTCTTCATCAGGGTATAATACCCTGATGAAGACAGCTTGCCTGTCGAAACGTTGGACATTACATTTTTGCATCTGAGCTCCTAGAGTGTGCAGCTCTCCTTTATGTACATTTGAGTTACACACACTCATCTCAAATCAGGATTTCAGCCTAAATAGTTTGAGAGTCTTGTAGCTTTGTAGTGATTATGCTTATTTTTGTTTACCTGTCTGTCTCTGTCAGGAGGCCCAGAGTTTGACCAGACTAAAGCAGGAACCGTGGATAGAGCTAGATGTGGAGGAGAGTGGGATTCATCACATCAGGCTGAGAGTCAAGCCGACCCGACCCGCCTCTAGCCACTGGAGTGAGTGGAGCCCCACTGCCTCCTGGACATCAGAGGGCGAGGTCTCACCAACCTTTGGTACGTTTGATGCCATGCCATGCCACAAACTAAAACCTTACATCTACTATATGTTCAGTCATGCAGAAGACTCTCTTTCCCATCCAGAAAAACTGACAGTCGGTGCGTAGTGAAGTTCATGCGGCCCATACAGGAATAAAATTAATTTTCTGGTCTCAAAAATTGTGTTTAACGACCCGTGTTAATTGCATTAAATGCATCCAGATGCATTACGGAGACCTATATTCCAACCGTGCTCCCATTCTCTGGTGTTTCAGTGGACACAGTGGAGTCCCCGGACCTGACTTTGTGGCTGGTGTTAAGTGGTGCGTTTTTCACTCTCATCGTTGTCATGTTGCTGGTCTTCTACAAAACTCATACAAACAATAGGTGAGTAATGCGTAAAGGTGGATTATATGCGTACGTGTATGTATTGTTGGGTCAGATCAGAGTGAGACCTACAACCTTTGGCTCAGTGAGTTAATTTGGTCTTGTGCCGTCTTGATGTTGGGGGCTTGATTTTATCATTGGTTACATAATCCAATATGAAGCAAATTTTGCGTTCAGGACCTTAGGCCTGTTTGGGTATGTAGTGTCAAGTTAATTCTGGGACAGACCCAAGATGGCTTGTTAAAATCCATGTTGTTTTGGTGCACTATAGGAAACACCAGTATGTGCCTGACCCCGCCAAGTACTTCCAGCCACTTAACTCTGTCCACCGTGGAAACTTTCAGGTACCTGGAAAATACTCCAACTTCCTGCTAAACTTGAAACCTGTTGAACCAATAAAATTCTGTGTATGTGGTTTTATTCACTAGCGTGAATGTTTTCTTGATATGAAAACCTAGTGGACGGCCTAATATAATATTCTGGAACCTGGTTGAGTGGATATATCCGCATTTATGTCCATATTTAACTTGACTTACTACTTACTTACATTTGATGCTTAGAGTTGGGAACAGTCTCTTTAGTTGCCAGTAAAAGGATAGTGCCCAGCCACAGTAAAAACCAAAGGGAAACGTTAGTCATGAGCACAGTCCCCTTGGTGTGGATTCTCTGATGGTTTGAATTCCTTGCATTAACAGTTAGATGCAGAAATAGACACGCTCTCTCTACCACACGCACACATTAACACACCAATAAACTCACACATGCACTCCTTTTAGACTTACGAACAAGCACACACTGATCTTGCAGCAACTTTCAAAACTTGATACTTGCCAGTGTAGATGCAGTAACATATTTATCCTTTGTCATTTTGCCTAAGTATCAGCATAACTTTCAATTTCACCAATAACTGTGACACTGTACAGAGCTGTGTATACTGATGTGTCTCTGGCCCTCCCCATGCAGAAATGGCTGAGCCCCTTGTTTGCTCCAGAGTCCTTCATCACCGCCCAGCCCTGCGATGACATCTCCCCTGTGGAGGTGTCTGGAACAGAAGTCTGGGACGTCACCGACTCCACCAGCTCCACCACCGCTGCCTTTCTCCTAAACTCGGACCCCAACACTCCCTCTGATGGCTGGAACAGCAGCGGCCAGTCCTCCTGCTTCTCCAACATCGGCTACTTCTACCCGAAATACCCCAGCAGCCTCTTCATTGAGTCTTGCCCCGTCTACTTCACCTACCAGGGGGACCACAGCTCTATCTCCGCCACATCCTCCTCCTATGAGTGCCTGGAGCGTCTTGGTCGGCTGCAGAGCCAGCCCCTGAGCCCAGACTCTGGATTCGGCATGGAGAGCCTAGCGGGGGAGGACCAGGTGGAAGAGGAAGGAAAGGGTAAGAAGGAGAGGAATGTGGTTTCAGTTGCCCCTCCTCTTGTCCTACCAGTCTCCCTGCCTGCTCGGATCCCTCCAGGCCCTCACCATCCCCTGAGTCTCCCCCAACTCCCCCTTCATAATCCTGAGTCAAACCCTGCCATGGCGTCTAGCGGCAGTTACAATGCCTGGCCAGTAGAGGCTGCTCTAGGCAGATCCTCCTCAATGACAGTGGAACCCAGTTGTAGTGGCTATTTGACCATTAAAGAGCTGCAGAATACCTACAGCAACAAGTCTATTTGAACAATCCATTTTTCACTCAATTTGCATTTTAGTTAAGCTGTTGAACTTATTCTTTGTGCAAGCTATGACACAAGGCCCAGATAATGCAGGTACAAAGTGCCAACCAATGATTTTTTACATGGAAAGTATTGTAGAGTTTTAAGTATGTAGCTTATTCGTATTTTATATACATTTTGTATATTACTTGTACTACTATTGAGGCAGCTGGTTTGCCAATGCATTGTTACTTTATCTCAGATAGTTAGTGCTGCTAGTTGTTTTTGTCTTTAAATGTGTTCACTGACAGCTTGTTTGTATGAAGACCTGAATAAAATCTCTGACAGAAGAGAAGTGGGTCAGCCTTAAACTTCCTGTGTTTGTGGCCTTTGGTTGCAGTGAGGAGTGGGCAAGTGGTCCTGCTGTGTGTGTTCGTGTATGCATGTGTGTGTGTTTGCGTGCGTGTGCATCAGTGGCGGTCGGTTCCGTTTAAGATGAGGGAGGACCATTTTAAAAAATGTATGAGCATGGCCATATTTCTATTACAGCATATTGGATGACTGTCATTCATATTCATTTCACCCAGTTCAATGTAACATCGATAGGTTTATGCTACTACATGATGCTAAAATTTTCTCTATACCCATCATGAGGTTGTTACAACCTAGCCTATGAATGAAAGTTTACAACGTAGGGGCACACAGGTCGAGAGAAAAATTAAAGATGACAGACAGTGACACATTGACAGACAGTGACACATTCAATCCCGTCTTGCACACTCTTGCCTGCATCTATCTGATCTAGGGTGTAGTCATTGAGAGTTTCTATTGTACAAATTCAGGTATTTTTTTTTTATCTCCGTTCGGTTCCGTTTAAGAAACATTTTAACAGAATCGGTGGAATGAATACACCCTTGATCACGTGTAAACACAGTTCACTTTCATAGCAGCCACGTTGCATTCCTTCTTGCATCTATGCACTCTCCTCCTCTCACCTTTTCCCTTCGCTTTTGGACTTCAATGTACAACACATCAGCTGCATGTGACCATGTGAAAAAACCTTTCCAAGACAAACGATATCATACCCGCTACACACAGCCTACATCATTGTCACCATATTAGCTAAAGTAACGTCATAGTCAACATAGCAAATAGAACCTTCTAACGCGTTAGTAAACCCACTACAGTCATGCAGTAACGTTACAGTGTTCAGTCAGTAAGCAGTTTAGAACTTGCCCTGGTGGCAATACATTTGTAAAACCAAAAGCTTACCTTGAATTGGAAGTGTTCCAATGTTGTGTTGACTAGTCATAGCTAGCATCCCTCTGTTTGAGCAGGGTGTTTGAGTGCTAAACTAGCTAGCTGCATTTGCTAGCTAAGTAAGTGAAACTGGAAAAACAATCTCTCTCTTTCTCTCTTGCTTCTTCATTTTGGAAGAAATGAATTTGTTCAAAACTGTTCAACTATTGTCTTTCTCTCTCTTTGAGTCAACTACTCACCACATTTTATGCACTGCAGTGCTACCTGTAGCTTATGCTTTCGGTACTAAATTCATTCTCTGATTCTTTGATTGGGTGGACAACATGTCAGTTCATGCAAGAGCTCTGATAGGGTGGAGGACATCCTCCGGAAGTTGTCATAATTACTGTGTAAGTCTATGGAAGGGGTTGAGGACCATGAGCCTCCTAGGTTTTGTATTAAAGTCAATGTAATGATAACTAACAAACTTCCGTACTTGACAGTGTTCCGTACACGTGACCATATTTTAGCGCCCCAAAAAATTCATACTTCCAGGTCAAATGTAATATGAATACCATTGTAAAGCACAATTTCTCCACTTTCCAGCAAAACCAATAACGCGACCTTCATGCTGCCCGTCTCTGCATGATTGAAGAAGCAATGGAGGTCCACCCGGTCTTTTGAAAAATTGCGGTGGGGGAAGCGAAAACTACTGAGTAGTAGTGAAAGGGGGAGAGATGTGTGGGGAAACTACTTTTTTCACCCGATTTGTCCAATTTATCACCTCTAAAATTTCTATAAAACAATATAAAGAGTTTATATAATGTCATTATTTTTTTAATAGGGTTTTTAGGGCGGCGCTAAAGTTATCTTCACAAGTAAACTGCGGCTGTCTCGCGGCTTTTGAGAGTCATGATGGTTTGCAGAGATGATGTGAAAAATGTATGCATTCAGTTGTACAATTGACTAGGTATCCTCCTTTCCCTGTCCCTTTCACCTTCTTGTTTTTAATCTGCAAGAGAAGCTCTACCCCTGGTGGAAAGACACTGTATGTCACACAATGTGTTGCATAATGCGTGCCGTACGATACGTCATAATGTATTGTGCAGCGTTAGAAGGGTCAGTTTTTTCAACTTTTCTCAAATACATTTGCTCTATTACCATGTCAATTAAAGCTGGAAGAGAAAAGCAGTTTACACCCCGGATTTTGATGCCAACACAATCGCTACAGTCCCATTAGTTTTCATCGCAGCCTCGTTTGAAAGCTGCGGTACGCAAAACCTGTACGGAACTGTGTTAGCTATCGTTACCCAGAGGAGGACGGAAACTAGCGGTCCTCCGTCTACACCATGGTGCTACCCTACAGAGTGCTGTTGAGGCTATTGTAGACCTTCATTGCAACACAGTATGTTTGAATGAATTATTTGGTGACGTGAATATATTTAGTATAGTTTTATAAAAAAAATCTAACTTTTGAACTGTTTTACCATTTAAAAAAATGAAATTCACTGAGGATGGTCCTCCCCTTCCTCTTCTGAGGAGCCTCCACTGGTGTGTATGTACAGTTGAAGTCAGAAGTTTACATACACCTTAACAAAATACATTTCAACTCAGTTTTTCACAAAAAGGTCATTTAGGTCATTTAGGATCACCACTTTATTTTAAGAATGTGAAATGTCAGAATAATAGTTGAGAGTGATTTATTTCAGCTTTTATTTATTTCATCACATTCCCAGTGGGTCAGAAGATGACATACACTCAATTAGTATTTGGTAGCATTGCCTTTAAATTGATTAACTTGGGTCAAACGTTTCAGGTAGCCTTTCACAAGCTTCCCGCAATAAGTTTGGTGAATTTCGACCCATTCCTCCTGACAGAGCTGGTGTAACTGAGTCAGGTTTGTAGGCCTCCTTGCTCGCACACGCTTTTTCAGTTCTGCCCACACATTTTCTATGGGAATGAGGTCAGGGCTTTGTGATGGCCACTCCAATACCTTGACTTTGTTGTCCTCAAGCCATTTTGCCACAACTTTGTAAGTATGCTCGGGGTTATTGTCCATTTGGAAGACCCATTTGCGACCAAGCTTTAACTTCCTGACTGATGTCTTGAGATGTTGCTTCAATATATCGACATAATTTTCTTTCCTCATGATGCCATCTATTTTGTGAAGTGCACCCGTCCCTCCTGCAGCAAAGCACCCCCACAACATGATGCTGCCACCCCCGTGCTTCACGGTTGGGATGGTGTTCTTAACTTTGGAAGCCTCCCCCTTTTCCTCCAAACATAACGATGGTCATTATGGCCAAACAGTTCTATTTTTGTTTCATTAGACCAGGGGATACCTCTCCAAAAAGTACCACATTTGTCCCCATGTAGTCTGGCTTTTTTATGGCGGTTTTTAGCAATTGCTTCTTCCTTGCTGAGCGGCCTTTCAGGTTATGTCGATATAGGACATAGATAATTTTGTACCTGTTTCCTCCAGCATCTTCACAAGGTCCTTTGCTGTTGTTCTGGGATTGATTTGCATTTTCGCACAAAAGTACGTTAATCTCTAGGAGACAGAACGCATCTCCTTCCTGAGTGGTATAACGGCTGCGTGGTCCTATGGTGTTTATACTTGCGTACTATTGTTTGTACAGATGAACGTGGTACCTTCAGGCGTTTGGAAATTGCTCCCAAGGATGAACCAGACTCGTGGAGGTCTTCAAATAATCTGTTTTTAAACAATTGTTGGAAAAATTACTTGTGTCATGCATAATGTAGATGTCCTAAACCGACTTTCCAAAACTATAGTTTGTTAACAAGAAATTGGTGGAGTGGTTGAAAAACAAATTTGAATGACAACCTAAGTGTATGTAAATTTCCGACTTCAACTGAAGGAGTGTATATGTTTGTGTGTGTATGTGTGCATGTTTGTGTGTGCGTTTGCCTGTGAGTTGTTTGGCAGAGGTGTTCTGATTTGAGAGTGTATTTGTGTAACAGATCTAAGGGTGGTTGTGGCTTATGAAAGCTGTGGTGTGAAATTAGGTCCGTTTGTGCATTTGTGTGTGTAAACATGTCCTGTCAGGTGTATGTGAATTTGTGTATTAGTATGTGGTCTGACATTTAACTGTGACACCACCCACTGCTGACTTTCACTCTCTTGAAAAAGTTGTTTTACTTGTCATTGCCAAATCAAATGAAATTGTATTAGTTACTTGCGCCGAATACAACAGGTGTAGACCTTACAGTGAAATGCTTACTTACGAGCCTCTAACCGACAGTGCAGTTTCAAAAAAATATGGATAAGCATAAGAGATAAAAGTAACAAGTAATTAAAGAGGAGCAGTAAAAAATAACAATATATACAGGAGGGTGCCGGTACAGAGTCAATGTGCGGGGGCACCGGTTAGTGGAGGTAGTATGTACATGTAGGTAGAGTTAATTAAAGTGACTATGCATAGATGGCAACAGAGAGTGGCAGTGGGAGGCAATGTGAATAGTCTGGGTAGCCATTTGACCAGATGTTCATGAGTCATATGGCTTGGGGGTAGAAGCTGTTTAGAAGCCTCTTGGACCTAGACTTGGTGCTCCGGTACCGCTTGCCGTGTGGTAGCAGAGAGAACAGTCTATGACTAGGATGGCTGGAGTCTTTGACAATTTTCCTCTGACACCGCCTGGTATAGAGGTCCTGGATGGCAGGAAGCTTGGCCCCAGTGATGTACTGGGCCGCTCCTACTACCCTCTGTAGTGCCTTGCGGTCGGAGGCCGAGCAGTTGCCATACCAGGCAGTGATGCAACCAGTCAGGATGCTCTCGATGGTGCAGCTGTAGAACCTTTTTTAGGATCTGAGGACCCATGCCAAATCTTTTCAGTCTCCTGAGGGGGAGTAGGTTTTGTCGTGCCCGCTTCACGACTGTCATGGTGTGCTTCGACCATGTTAGTTTGTTGGTGATGTGGACACCAAGGAACTTGAAGCCCTCAACCTGCTCCAATGCAGCCCCATCGATGAGAATGGGGGCGTGCTCGGTCCTCTTTTTCCTGTAGTCCACAATCATCTCCTTTGTCTTGATCACCTTGAGGGAGAGGTTGTTATCCTGGCACCGCACGGCCAGGTCTCTGACCACCTCCTTATAGGCTGTCTCATTGTTGTCCATGATCAGGCCTACCACTGTTGTGTCATCGGCAAATTTAATGATGGTGTTTAATGATGATGGAGTTGTGCCGGGCCGTGCAGTCATGAGTGAACAAGGAGTACAGGAGGGGGCTGAGCACGCACCTCTGAGGGGCCCCTGTGTTGAGGATCATTGTGGCGGATGTGTTGTTACCTACCCTCACCACCTGGGGGCGGCCCGTCAGGAAGTCCAGGATCCAGTTGCAGAGGGAGGGGTTTAGTCCCAGGGTCCTTAGCTTATTGACAAGCTTTGAGGGCACTATGGTGTTGAACGCTGAGCTGTAGTCAATGAATAGCATTCTCACATAGGTGTTCCTTTTGTCCAGGTGGGAAAGGGCAGTGTGGAGTGCAATAGAGACTGCATCATCTGTGGATCTGTTGGGGCGGTATGCAAATTGGAGTGGGTCTTGGGTTTTTATGGATGATGGTGTTGATGTGAGCCATGACCAGCCTTTCAAAGCACTTCATGGCTACAGACGTGAGTGCTATGGGTCGGTAGTCATTTACGGAGGTTACTGTAGTGTTCTTGGGCACAAGCACTATGGTGGTCTGCTTAACCTGTTAGGGCTAGGGGGCAGTATTTACACGGCCGGATAAAAAACGTACCCGATTTAATCTGGTTATTACTACTGCCCAGAAACTAGAATATGCATATAATTATTGGCTTTGGATAGAAAACACCCTAAAGTTTCTAAAACTGTTTGAATGGTGTCTGTGAGTATAACAGAACTCATATGGCAGGCAAAAACCTGAGAAGATTCTGGATAGGAAGTGCCCTCTCTGACCATTCCTTGAGCTTCTTGACTCTTTTTATTGAAAACTTAGGATCTTTGCTGTAACGTGACACTTCCTACGGCTCCCATAGGCTCTCAGAACCCGGGAAAAATCTGAATGATGTCGAGGCAGCCCCTGGCTGAAAAACATTAGCGCGTTTGGATAGTGGTCGGTCAGAGTACTATGAGACTGAGGCGCGTGCACGAGACGACCCCATGTTTTTATTTTCTCTCTCTTTGTACTAAAACACAGATTCCCGGTCGGAATATTATCTTTTTTTTTTACGAGAAAAATGGCATAAAAATTGATTTTAAACAGCGGTTGACATGCTTCGAAGAACGGTAATGGAATATTTAGAATTTTTTTGTCACGAAACGCGTCGTGCGCGTCACCCTTCTTTACACTTCGGATAGTGTCTTGAACGCACGAACAAAACAGAGGATATTTGAACATAACCTGTTGGGGATCTGATCCCGGTATTGGGATTTATTGTCAAGAGACCATGGCGGGAAATTCAAAACTGCAAGAATCTAATAATTTCAATTTCTCAAACAATCAACAATTTTTCACCATTTGAAAGATAAACATCTCCTAAATCCAACCACATTGTCCGATTTCAAAGAGGCTTTTCGGCGAAAGCATAAAGTTAGGTTATGTTAGGAGAGTACATTGAAAATAGCTGTGTGTAATGTTTTGTCAATTCAAAGACAGGTGTCACCAAAAGCAGATAACCAGCTAAAATTATGCACTAACCTTTGACAATCTTCCTCAGATGACACTCCTAGGACATTATGTTATACAATACATGCATTTTTTGTTCCATCAAGTTCATATTTATATCCAAAAACAGCATTTTACAGTAGCGGTGAAATTCCGAATTTTTTCCCCCTCAAATGCTTCCGGTGAATCAACGTTACAATTTACAAAATTACTATTCGAAAACATTGGTAAATTATAATATTGTCATTCAAAGAATTATAGTTTAACATTTCGTAAATGCTACTGCATTGCCAGATTTCAAAAGAACTTTACTGGGAAATCACACTTTGCAATAAACGGGGTGCTGTGTTAAGAACAATAGGCTAGGATATACAGGTTAGCACCATCTTGTAACCATCTAATATCAATAATACTATTGTCAATAATCCCTTACCTTTGATTATCTTCATCCATTGGCACTTCCAGGAATCCCAGGTCCACAACAAATGTGGTTTCTTTCGACAAAGTTCATAATTTATGTCCAAATAACTCCAAGTTGTTCCATGTTGTTAGCGCTTCGGTAGGCTACTCAAAAGTAGGGCGGGGGGGGGGAAGTCACGACAAAAAGTAAAAAAAATAATCTATTTACGTTCGTTCAAACATGTCAAACGTTGTTTAGCATCAATCTTTAGGGCCATTTTTTAACGTGAAACATCAGTAATGTTTCAACCCGACCTCTCCTGTGTCTTGAAAAACGTTTTTGAAAAATGTCTCGCCTCACATGAACTCACATGAATGCGCAGGTGCGCGCAATAATGAAGTGACGACATCCCAGGGACGTCAACTTCTCTTCCTTGTCATCCGGTCTCTGTTCATCATAGACGCTTCAAACAACTTTATAAAGATCGTTGACATCTAGTGGAAGCCGTAGGAAGTGCGAAATGAATCCTTTGTCACTGTGTGATCTATTAGCAATGACTCGAAAATAGTACAGCCACAAAATTCTCATTTCCTGGTTGTATTTTTCTCAGGTCCTTGCCTGACATATGAGTTTTGTTATACTTACAGACACCATTCAAACAGTTTTAGAAAATTCAGAGTATTTTCTATCCAAATCTGTTAATAATATGCATATCCTAGCTTCTGAGTTGGTGTAGGAGGCAGTTAAAAATGGGCACATATTTTTTTCAAAATTCTCAATACTGCCCCCTAGCCCCAACAGGATAACTATGGATTATTTTGAACCAAACCAACCTTTGTTATTGAAGTAGAAGTCCTGGGAGTGCATTCTGACGAAGAACAGCAAAGGTAATAACATTTTTCTTATAGTAAATCTGACTTTGGTGAGGGCTAAACTTGGTGGGTGTCTAAATAGCTAGCCCTGTGATGCCGGGCTATCTACTTAGAATATTGCAAAATGTGCTTTCAGCCGAAAAGCTATTTTAAAATCGGACATAGCGAGTGCATAGAGGAGTTCTGTATCTATAATTCTTAAAATAATTGTTATGTTTTTTGTGAACGTTTATCGTGAGTAATTTAGTAAATTCACCGGAAGTTTGCTAGTTCTGAAGTATGCTAGTTCTGATCGTCACATGCTAATGTAAAAAGCTGGTTTTTGATATAAATATGAACTTGATTGAACAAAACATGCATGTATTGTATAACATAATGCCCTAGGTGTGTCATCTGATGAAGATCATCAAAGGTTAGTGCTGCATTTAGCTGTGGTTTGGGTTTATGTGACATTATATGCTAGCTTGAAAAATGGGTGTCTGATTATTTCTGGCTGGGTACTCTGCTGACATAATCTAATGTTTTACTTTCGTTGTAAAGCCTTTTTGAAATCGGATAGTGTGGTTAGATTAACGAGAGTCTTGTCTTTAAAATGGTGTAAAATAGTCATATGTTTGAGAAATTGAAGTAATAGCATTTCTAAGGTATTTGAATAATGCGCCACAGGATTCCACTGGCTGTTACGTAGGTGGGACGATTACCGACCCTAGAGAGGTTAAAACATGTTGGTATTACAGACTCGGACAGAGAGAGGTTGAAAATGTCAGTGAAGACACTTGCTAGTTGGTCAGCGCATGCTCGCAGTATTCGTCCTGGTAATCTGTTTGGCCCTGAGGCCTTGTGAATGTTGACCTGTCTAAAGGTCTTACTCACATCGGCTGCGGATAGCGTGATCATACAGTCTTCCGGTACAGCTGGTGCTCTCATGCATGTTAAAGTGTTATTTGCCTCGAAGCGATCATAGAAGTAGTTTAGTAGGCTCGTGTCACTGGGCAACTCTCAGCTGTCCTTCTCTTTGTAGTCTGTAATGGTTTGTAGGCCCTGCCACATCCAACTAGCATCAATCTTAGTCTTGTATTGATGCTTTGCAGGTTTGATGGTTCGTCGGAGGGCATAACGGGATTTCCTATATGCTTCCAGGTTAGAGTCCCGCTCCTTGAGAGCGGCAGCTCTAGCCTTTAGCTCAGTGCGGATGCTGCCTGTAATCCATGGTTTCTGGTTGGGGTATGTACGTACGGTCACTGTGGGGACGATGTCATCGATGCACTTGTTGATGAAGCCAATGACAGATGTGGTGTACTCCTTAATGCCTTTGGAGGAATCCCGGAACATATTCCAGTCTTTGCTAGCAAAACAGTCCTGTAGCTTAGCATCTGCTTTATCTGAACACTTTTTTATTGATCGAGTCACTGGTGCTTCCTGCTTTCATTTTTGCTTGTAATCAGGAATCAGGAGGATAGAATTATGGTCAGATTTGCCAAATTGAGGGTGAGGGAGAGCTTTGTATGCATCTCTGTGTGTGGAGTATAGGTGGTCCAGAGTTCTTTTCCCTTTGGTTGCACATTTGACATGTTGATAGAAATTAGGTAAAACTGATTTAAGTTTCCCTGCATTAACCTCTATGGGCTAGGCGGGACGTAATCGTCCCACCTACGTAACAGCCAGTGTAATCCAGTGGCGCGATTTTCAAATACCTTAAAAATCCTATTACTTAAATTTCTCAAACATATGACTATTTTACAGCTATTTAAAGACAAGACTCTCGTTAACTTCTTGGGGCTCTGTGGGACGCTAGCGTGCCACCCGTGGTGCACCCTATCAACAGCAGGTGTATTTCAAGAGCGGCAAAATTGAAACCAAATTTTTCAAACATACAACTATCTTACACCCTTTGAAAGATAAACATCTCCTTAATCTAACCACGTTGTCCGATTTCCAAAAGGTTTTACGGCGAACGCATAAAGTTAGATTATGTTAGGAGAGTACATTGACAATAGCTGTGTGTAATGTTTTGTCAATTCAAAGACAGGGTCACCAAAACCATAAAACCAGCTAAAATGATGCACTAACCTTTTACAATCTCCATCAGATGACACTCCTAGGACATTATGTTAGACAATGCATGCATTTTTAGTTCTATCAAGTTCATATTTATATCCAAAAACAGCGTTTTACTATGGCATTGATGTTGAGGAAATCGTTTCCCTCCAATAACCGGCAGTCAAGTCAACACCACAAATTAAATAATTAAAATTAGAAAACATTGGTAAAATATTATATTGTCATTTAAAGAATTATAGATTTACATCTCTTGAACGCAATCAACTTGCCAGATTTAAAAATAACCTTACTGGGAAATCACACTTTGCAATAATCTGAGCACTGCGCCCAGAAAAATATGCTTTGCTATACAGACAAACGGCCATGTTGGAGAGATCTAAAATCGAAAATACTATGTAAATAACCCATTACCTTTGATTCTCTTCATCAGATGTCACTTCCCGGCATCCCAGGTCCATAACGAATGTAGTTTTGTTCAAAAAAGCTCATCATTTATATCCAAAAAGATCCGTGTTGTTAGCACATGATCTAAGCCAGCCGGACTTCTCGTCATGAACGAGGGGAAAAAATATATTTACGTTCGTTCAAACATGTCAAACGTTGTATAGCATAAATCATTAGTGCCTTTTTTAACCAGAACATGAATAATATTCAAGGTGGACGAATGCATTCTCTTTTATAACGTATTGGAACGAGGGTACCCAACATGAACTTGCGCGCCAGAGTCTAATCGGCCATCACCGTTCCATGGCTCTTGTTCGGTCAGATCTCACAGTAAAAGACTCAAAACACTTTGTAAAGGCTGGTGACATCTAGTGGAAGCAATAGGAAGTGCCAAAACATTAATCAACCCCTGTGTGTTTCAATGGCATAGGCTTAAAGGTAATTCAACACATCAGGTATCCACTTCCTGTCAGAAAATGTCTCAGGGTTTTGCCTGCCAAATGAGTTCTGTTATACTCACAGACACCATTCAAACAGTTTTAGAAACTTTAGGGTGTTTTCTATCCATATATAATAAGTATATGCATATTCTAGTTACTGGGTAGGATTAGTAACCAGATTAAATCGGGTATGTTTTTTTATCCAGCCGTGAAAATACTGCCCCCTAGCCCCAACAGGTTAATCTAACCACACTGTCCGATTTCAAAAAGGCTTTACAACGAAAGGAAAACATTAGATTATGTCAGCAGAGTACCCAGCCAGAAATAATCAGACACCCATTTTTCAAGCTAGCATATAATGTCACAAAAACCCAGAAGACAGCTAAATGCAGCACTAACCTTTGATGATCTTCATCAGATGACAACCCTAGGACATTATGTTATACAATACATGCATGTTTTGTTCAATCAAGTTCATATTTATATTAAAAAAAAGCTTTTTACATTAGCATGTGACGTTCAGAACTAGCATACCCCCCGCAAACTTCCGGGGAATTTACTAACAATTTACTAAATTACTCACGATAAACGTTCACAAAAAGCATAACAATTATTTTAAGAATTATAGATACAGAACTCCTCTATGCACTCGATATGTCCGATTTTAAAATAGCTTTTTGGTGAAAGCACATTTTGCAATATTCTAAGTACATAGCCCAGCCATCACGGGCTAGCTATTTAGACACCCGGCAAGTTTAGCCTTCACCAAAATCAGATTTACTATTATAAAAGTTTGATTACCTTTTGTTGTCTTCGTCAGAATGCACTCCCAGGACTGCTACTTCAATAACAAATGTTGGTTTGGTCCAAAATAATCCATCGTTATATCCGAATAGCGGCGTTTTGTTCGTGCGTCCCAGACACTATCCGAAATGGTAAATCAGGGTCGCGCACATGGCGCAATTCATGACAAAAAAAATCGAAATATTCCAATACCGTACCTCGAAGCATGTCAACCGCTGTTTAAAATCAATTTTTATGCAATTTATCTCGTAAAAAAGCGATAATATTCCGACCGGGAATCTCCTTTTCGTTAAACAGAGGAAAAAACACAAAGACGGGGGCAACCAGTGCACGCGCCTAAGCCCACAGTCCCTTGATCGGCCACTTGAGAAAGGCGATAATGTGTTTCAGCCTGGGGCTGAAATGACGACATTCAGGTTTTTCCCGGGCTCTGAGAGCCTATTGGAGCTGTGGGAATTGTCACGTTACCGCAGAGATCCTTTGTAATTGAATGAGATGTCAAAGAAAGACAATAAATGGTCAGACAGGCCACTTCCTGTAAAGGAATCGCTCAGGTTTTGACCTGCCATTTGAGTT
The DNA here is from genome assembly GCF_965601325.2 of Salmo salar. Lineage (NCBI taxonomy): Eukaryota > Metazoa > Chordata > Actinopteri > Salmoniformes > Salmonidae > Salmo > Salmo salar. Next base: position 56,959,526 of record NC_138293.1, read on the forward strand.
CTGTTATACTCACAGACACCGTTCAAACAGTTTTAGAAACTTTGGAGTATTTTCTATCCAAAGCCACTAATTATATGCATATTCTAGTTACTGGGCAGGAGTAGTAACCAGATTAAATCGGGTACGTTTTTTATCCAGCCGTGTCAATACTGCCCCCTAGCCCTAACAGGTTAAAGTCCCTGGCTACTAGGAGCGCCTGCTCTGGGAGTGTGTTTTCTTATGGCGGAATACAGCTCATTCAATGCTATCTTAGTGCCAGCCTCTGACTGTGGTGGTATGTAAACAGCTGCAAAGAATATAGATGAAAACTCTCTCGGTAGGTAATGTGGTCTGCAGCTTATCATGAGAAACTCTACCTCAGGTGTGCAAATCTTGAGACTTCCTTAGATATCATGCACCAGCTGTTGTTTACAAAAATACATAGACCGCCGCCCCTTGTCTTACCAGACGCCGCTGTTCTATCCTGTCGGTACATCGTATAACCAGCCAGCTGTGTGTTGATATTGTCGTCGTTCAGCCATGGCTCCGTGAAGCATAAGATGTTTCAGTTTTTAATGTCCCGTTGCAAGTTTAGTCTTCCCAATAACTCGTCCATTTTATTGTCCAAAGATTGCATGTTTGCTAGCTGAATTGAGGGTAGTGGGGGTTCATTCAATCGCCTCCTACTCCTCAGAAGGCAGCCTGCCCTCCGGCCTCTCTTTCTCCGCTTCCTCTTCACACAGATCACTGGGGTCAGGGCCTGTTCCCGAGGGAGCCGTATATCCTGCGCCTCGGGCTCGTCAAAGTCGTGAAAGAAGAAAAGGGATTCTGCTAGTCCATGGTGAGCAATCGCTGTCCGATATCTAGAAGTTATTTTCGGTCATAAGAGATGGTAGTGGCAACATTATGAACAAAAATAGTACAAAAATAAGCTACAAACAACGCAGATAAACAACCAAAAAACACAAACGTCTGCCTTCTACTCCGACGACATTTTTACCTGCTATGATGAAAAGAAAAATGCATTTGAGCTTGGGGTGGGGGGTCAGTGAATGAACTGAGAGAAAAGCATGCAGGGCATTCTATGCCATTAAGAAACTAATTCAAATTGAAATACCTAATACCACATTTGAAATAGCTATTAAAATGTGTCTAAAGCTAATTGAATATGTCATTGTACCAATTGCACTTTATGGCAGCGAGGTGTTGGGTCCACTTGCAAAACAAGATTTCACCCAATGGGACAAACACCCCCATTGAAACCTTACAGAGTTCTGTAAGATTCTCTTACATGCCCAGAGGAAAACTACAAACAATGCATGCAAGGCAGAATTAGGCCAATATCCACTAATAATAAAAAGTCAAAAAAGAGCAATTAAGTTTTTGAAACATCTACAACACAGTGACCCCCTCTCATATCATTACCAAGCAAAGAAAAGTCCCCTCGTCCAGCTGGTACTGGGGCTGAGTTCACAAAAATTTTCTACTAACACACTGAAGCCTCAGGACCCAAACATCAAATCAATCAGAATAAACCAAATTACAACACAGACAACTAAACTACATTACCTATGGGGAAACACAAACAGAAACACAAAGCAAAATGTAATGCTATCTGGCCCTAAATCGACAGTATACCAAGGCAAACTATTCAAATCAAATCCAAATCAAATGTTATTTAACCATGGTTACAAAAACAAAGTACAGGCTCAGTGAGCACAGCCTTGACATTGAGAAGGCTAGACACAGGAAAACCTGGCTCCGAGTAGAGGAAAGGCTGTGGAACCACTTCACCACAGCAGAACCCGAGTCAGAGCTGCATTTCCTGACAAGCATTTTGCTTGGATTGTCTGGTAGTGGTCTGAGTAAGGAGGAGAAAACTTAAAACTAGCTGTTGTTGGCAGAGACGTTCGGACCTCTGTTTGTTAGTGGTCTACTAACCAATTTACCGCATAGTAATATCACCATGGAAAGCCAAAACTCCCACCCATGCAAACCTGCTGATTAGAAGGTCCTGTGCAGATTGTTTTTTCAACCAGCAACTATCAGGAAGTAACACTAATACATTTTTTCACACTTTAACAGTGTTAGTTGTGATACAAAACACAGGAAAAACGGAATTTTAAACAGTTTTAGTGTGGGGTCAGCTTTTTACCACCAGGTGGCACTAGAATAAATACTAAAGAATAACTCCTCTGCCTTGTAATGTACAACCAAGGAAACAATAACAGACCCAAAACACTGATTGGCTTACCTTAAAAGGGCATTCTGCAGTTGTTACATAGATATTTTTACTTTTAGATTAATGATATATACCCATTGATTCTTGAAGAATATAACTTATAAATATCTTATAAGCTTAGCCTCTATGGGCTAGGTGGGACGCAACAGCCACTGGCAGCCTGTGGCGCGATTTTCAAAACGTTAAAAATCCTATTACTTCAATTTCTCAAACATATGACTATTTTACAGCTATTTAAAGACAAGACTCTCGTTAATCTAACCACACTGTCCGATTTCAAAAAGGCTTTACAACGAAAGCAAAACATTAGATTATGTCAGCAGAGTACCAAGCCAGAAATAATCAGACACCCATTTTTCAAGCCAGCATATAATGTCACCAAAACCCAGAAGACAGCTAAATGCAGCACTCACCTTTGATGATCTTCATCAGATGACAACCCTAGGACATTATGTTATACAATACATGCATGTTTTGTTCAATCAAGTTCATATTTATATCAAAAACCAGCTTTTTACATTAGCATGTGACGTTCAGAACTAGCATACTTCCGGGGAATTCGCTAACATTTTACTAAATTACTCACGATAAACGTTCACAAAAAGCATAACAATTATTTTAAGAATTATAGATACAGACCTCCTCTATGCACTCGATATGTCCGATTTTAAAATAGCTTTTTGGTGAAAGCACATTTTGCAATATTCTAAGTACATAGCCCAGGCATCACGGGCTCGCTATTTAGACACCCGGCAAGTTTAGCACTCACCATAATCATATTTACTATTATAAAAGTTTGATTACCTTTTGTTGTCTTCGTCAGAATGCACACCCAGGACTGCTACTTCAATAACAAATGTTGGTTTGGTCCAAAATAATCCATCGTTATATCCGAATAGCGGCGTTTTGTTCGTGCGTTCCAGACACTATCCGAAATAGTAAAGAAGTGTCGCGCGCATGGCGCAATTCGTGACAATAAAATTCTAAATATTCCATTACCGTACTTCGAAGCATGTCAACCGCTGTTTAAAATCAATTTTTACGCCATTTTTCTCGTAGAAAAGCGATAATATTCCGACAGGGAATCTCCTTTTCGGCAAACAGAGGAAAAAATCCCAAAGGCGGGGGCGGTCGGGTCACGCGCATAAGCCCAGTGTCCCTTGATCGGCCACTTGAGAAAGGCGATAATATGTTTCAGCCTGGGGCTGGAATGACGACATTCTGTTTTTTCCCGGGCTCTGAGCGCCTATGGACGACGTGGGAAGTGTCACGTTAGAGCAGAGATCCTTAGTAAATGATAGAGATGGAAAAGAAGTTCAAGAAATGGTCAGACAGGCCACTTCCTGTAAAGGAATCTCTCAGGTTTTGACCTGCCATTTGAGTTCTGTTATACTCACAGACACCATTCAAACAGTTTTAGAAAATTTAGGGTGTTTTCTATCCATATGTAATAAGTATATGCATATTCTAGTTACTGGGTAGGAGTGGTAACCAGATTAAATCGGGTATGTTTTTTATCCAGCCGTGTCAATACTGCCCCCTAGCCCTAACAGGTTAACTCAACTGTTTCTTACCCCACCAAAACCCCAAATATATGCTTGTTCTTCTCCAATGTTTGTAAACAACGTAATTGTAAAGAAACACCGAATATGCCTCAGAACATGGTTAAAACCATAATTTTGATCTCATGGATTGTCAGTCCTTGCACCCATAGTTCTGTCTATGAATTTTATAGTAGTTACATTTCTCCAGCCCCATCCCTTAGCTATTTACAGTTGAAGTCGGAAGTTTACATACACTTAGGTTATATTGAAGCAACATCTCAAGACATCAGTCAGGAAGTTAAAGCTTGGTCGCAAATGGGTCTTCCAAATGGACAATGACCCCAAGCATACTTCCAAAGTTGTGGAAAAATGGCTTAAGGACAACAAAGTCAAGGTATTAGAGTGGCCATCACAAAGCCCTCAATCCGATAGAACATTTGTGGGCAGAACTGAAAAAGCGTGTGCGAACAAGGAGGCCTACAAACCTGACTCAGTTACACCAGCTCTGTCAGGAGGAATGGGACAAAATTCACCCAACTTATTGTGGGAAGCTTGTGGAAGGCTAACCGAAACGTTTGACCCAAGTTAAACAATTTGAAGACAATGCTACCAAATACTAATTGAGTGTATGTAAACTTCTGACCCACTGGGAATGTGATGAAAGAAATAAAAGCTGAAATAGATTATTCTCTCTGTTATTATTCTGACATTTCACATTCTTAAAATAAAGTGGTGATCTTAACTGACCTAAGACGGGGAATTGTTACTTGGATTAATTGTCAGGAATTGCGAAAAACTGAGTTTAAATGCATTTGGCTAAGGTGTATGTAAACGTCCGACTTCAACTGTATATAAACAGTGTCAGGGTGCACCGCTTTGATATTGTTTGAACCACAGATTGCCACTTTAAATTCCAAAGACTAGAATGGAAGGAGCCCTATTGTTTTGTAACCATAACAGTAAGTCTGTTATGACAAGCCAACTTCACAGAGCCTATATGTTATGACATCTTCGAAGAGTTCACACTGCTGGTAAATCTACAATGGATTCCCTGACCTTTTCAGCTGCTCACGAAATGTTTTCATACTCCCGTGTGTTATGCTACGACTTCTCTTTAACTAAGAAGAATGAGTGTCTTCAAGGAGAAATGATAAGACAAGAGGTTGTATCAAGTGATCAAATTATTAGAGATACAAGACTACTGAATGTCTAACTAAATAAGACTCCCACATCAATCTCGAAAGCAGAAGGTCACTTTGAACTTCGCTGCCATACAAGTTGTCTTACTACCTTTTTTTCTGTAGATTTTGTGTTTTTTTTCTTTTTTTTTCTGTAGATTTTGTGATTTTCCATGTATACCATATGAATTCAGGAAGAATTCTCCATTGAATTCTCCACTGAATTCTCTATTGAATTCTCCATTGATATTTACATATTGTCCTCAGCCAAAGTCCTAACATTGCACTTGTATAAGACTCTGGTACCTGGGCAATGGAGCGCGTGTGAGTCTCGGTCTGTTTGAGGCTCCCCTGCCTGTCTGTCTGTCTGTTTTTCACCTTCCTCCTCAGCTTGTGCCCAAATGGTTGATGAAGCTACAATGAGAGAGAGAGAGAGAGAGAGAGACAGAGGGAGAGAGAGGGAAATTAAAAAACTTAACCAGCATACAGTAATTCTACAAATGCTGAGCTTGTCTTGGAACAGGTCCACCCTGGAATCGGAGGATGTGGGGCCAAGTCAAGTGTGTCTGTCCTCTTTATTTGTGTGGATTAGAACCAGAGCCCGGAGGAAAGGGTTGACAACACTGTAATCGTAACCAAGATACAAACTAGCCTAAATGAGAGGGAGGAAACATATGGAAGCACTTCTATTTGAGGCAATAGGGATAACCAGTGTCATGACTTTGCCCTGTTGGGTGAGGGCCAAAACACCCACTTTCTCTCTCTCCTCCCACCGGTTTCTCTCTCTCCCCCTCCCATAAATACCGAAACTCTCCCTCTCCACTCTACAGAATGGACTTTTGGAAAGCCCTTTGTTACCACATGTCACGTTGATGTAAAGGGATCGGGAGACAGGTGCAGGAATGCGTAGTAGGGGTTTTTATTGACCCAAATCACACGGTGCCATGTAAAGGCACGGGTACGAAGACCACACAAACATGTATACAAAACACAGGGTTGAAACCCAAACAAAAGAGCGAGGAGTTCCTCTAATAAATACACCGGGGCAAGACCTGTAACATACACGCACACAATGATTCTACACGGGACGAGACTCGTAATCATCTTCGCAATACAAGCAGCATCGAAAGACAAAACACAGCACAGGTACTCACACGACCAACGGACATTGTAACAAAAATTGACAGCCCAATGGAAACCAAAGGGCACATTTAAACAATTACAATCAGGGAAATGGGGACCAGGTGTGCGTAATGACACAGTTCTGGAGGGATCCGTGACACCACAGAGAAAGACTCTACAGGATGGTAACATCAGAAAGTTGAACAATGAGACAATATTTCTGTAATGGAAGGGTCCGTTGGTACTTAAAGAATATGATGTCAGATCAGTCATTGTTTTGGTGGATTGTTACTCATGATAGGATGACATAATTGTATCTTTGAAAGTCTACGCATTAAAGTTATCAGATGTACATCAAAATGTTGCAAAACTTATGTGATTAAACATGAAACTATTTGTGAGAAGATAAAATGTAATTTTAGCTTCTAAATGAGAGAACTGCTCAATCATTAAACCCACCCACAGGAGCACAGCCATTGGTTAGATGGATGAAACAGCCCCTTCTCCTCCCCAGTACAAAAGCACCCGTAACGATCATTAACATTTAGTTCCAGAAATGTGAGGACTGCTGTCCTAACGTTTAGAAGGGTGAATTTCAACGTGGAGGTAACGATCACCACGCTGGAATGGTGAATATCAACTAGACCAGCCAGAATACAGCACAAGCTGATTATGGCAACTTGGAAGGAACTTTGAACTATTATTCACTGAAGAAGAAGTGATACATTCTAGACGTTGAGTTATCAGCTGCAGCTGTAAATGTACGTGTACTAGGAAAGGACAGACAATCTCCTAAGAACGACAGGGTACTTCAACGTATGCGCTCTACAACACTACGACCAGAAAGATTCTTCAAAGGACAATGGCGATCTCTGCTGGGGACACCAGTCTTCCATCTTCAACCAATCTATCGAAGCGCAGCTCAGAGTAAATATATATCTTGCATTTTCCTTTTCCGAATGGGCGGTTATTAGAATGCATAAGATTCTGTATTTACGGTAGGATAGCTTCTCAAGGACCGATAGAGACCCAATTCCTTTGTCCCTCAGTCTTCCCGCTCTTTCATTCAAACCCAACCCCCTTCCTTTGTGTAACCAACCGTCATATTGGATTAGTCCACCAGGGACTTTTCATGACATGATTAGTAATCGATGTATGATCTATCCTGTGTATGCATATGTAAGTCTGTGTGATTATTTATTAAATAAATAATTAAGCCCATTTGTGTATTGCCAATTCAAATTGTTAGCCAGGGTTTGTGCAGATAACCAAGTACTTTACGACAATCAGAATGAGACTGAATAAGGTGATGATTAATGATTGACTGTTATTGATATAAAAGATCTTCAGATCTTTAAAAGAGTTTATTTGGAAGACAGCAGCTCTATAAACACTCTTCCGTGGTGCCCCAGGTTATTAACCTCTCTGGGCTAGGTGGCACCAAATCGTCCCACCTACGTAACAGCCAGTGTAATCCCGTGGTGCGTTATTCAAAAACCTCCAAAATGCAAAAACTTCAATTTTTCAAACATATGACTATTTTACACCATTTTAAAGACAAGACTCTCGTTAATCTAACCACACTGTCCGATTTCAAAAAGGCTTTACAATGAAAGCAAAACATTAGATTATGTCAGCAGAGTACCCAGCCAGAAATAATCAGACACCCATTTTTCAAGCTAGCATATAATGTCACATAAACCCAAACCACAGCTAAATGCAGCACTAACCTTTGATGATCTTCATCAGATGACAACCCTAGGACATTATGTTATACAATACATGCATGTTTTGTTCAATCAAGTTCATATTTATATCAAAAACCAGCTTTTTACATTAGCATGTGACTAGCATGTGACTAGCATTCCCACCGAACACTGCCGGTGAATTTACTAAATTACTCACGATAAACGTTAACAAAAAGCATAACAATGATTAAAAAAATTATAGATACAGAACTCCTCTATGCACTCGATATGTCCGATTTTAAAATAGCTTTTCGGTGAAAGCACATTTTTAAATATTCTCAGTAGATAGCCAGGCATCACAGGCCTAGCTATTTAGACACCCAGCAAGTTTAGCACTCACCAAAGTCAGCTTTACTATAAGAAAAATGTTATTACGTTTGCTGTCTTCATCAGAATGCACTCCCAGGACTTCTACTTCAATAACAAATGTTTTTTTGGTTCAAAATAATCCATAGTTATATCCAAACAGCGGCGTTTTGTTCGTGCGTTCAAGACACTATCCGAAAGGGTAAATAAGGGTGACGAGCATGGCGCAATTCGTCACAAAAAAATTCTAAATATTCCATTACCGTACTTCGAAGCATGTCAACCGCTGTTTAAAATCAATTTTTATGCCATTTTTCTCATAAAAAAGCGATAATAATTCCGACCGGGACTCTGCGTTTAGGTAAACAGACGAAAAATAAAGCATTCGGTCGACTCGTGCACGCGCCTAAGCCCATAGTACTCTGATCGGCCACTATCCAAACGCGATAAAGTGTTTCAGCCAGAGCCTGCCTCGATATCGTTCAGCTTTTTCCCGGGCTCTGAGAACCTATGGGAGCCGTAGGAAGTGTCACGTTAGAGCAAAGATCCTAAGTCGTCAATAAAAACAGCCTAGATGAAACACATCTTGTCAGACAGGCCACTTCCTGCATGGAATCTTCTCAGGTTTTGGCCTGCCATTTGAGTTCTGTTATACTTACTTACACCATTCAAACAGTTTTAGAAACTTTAGGGTGTTTTCTATCCAAAGCCAATAATTATATGCATATTCTAGTTACTGGGCAGGAGTAGTAACCAGATTAAATCGGGTACGTTTTTTATCCAGCCGTGTCAATACTGCCCCCTAGCCCTAACAGGTTAATGAGTTAATTGTTGCATGGTTTAATTCTATCATGTAATCAATTAAACTTTAGGTAATCGATATGATAAAATAGCCTGTCATCTCATTTAATCATAGTCAGAGACACGACACCATGGACAAATGTGGATCGTGTTCCAAAGATCCATTTTATTTCCCATTCACTGCAGATGATGTGGTGGACTTGAAAGAAGGTTATTGGGTAGGTTATTAAAAACAATACAGACAAACCTAGAGCAGTGAGAACATGCAGAGCAAAATATGACAAGCAACATGTAGCACACTGACAGACCAAAATACATAAAAGCAAAAAGCAAGCTACCGACAACAGACAACATGGAAAGCGGCAATACATACAGTTGAAGTCGGAAGTTAACATACACTTAGGTTGGAGTCATTAAAACTTGTTTTTCAACCACATTTCTTGTTTACAAACTATAGTTTTGGCAAGTTGTTTAGGACATCTACTTTGTGCATGACACAAGTGATTTTTCCAACAATTGTTTACAGACAGATTATTTCACTTATAATTCACTGTATCACAATTCCAGTGGGTCAGAAGTTTACATACACTAAGTTGACTGTGCCTTAAACAGCTTGGAAAATTTCAGAAAATAATGTCATGGCATTAGAAGCTTCTGATAGGCTAATTGACATAATTGAGTCAATTGGAGGTGTACCTGTGGATGTATTTCAAAGCCTACCTTCAAATTCAGTGCCTCTTTGCTTGACATCATGGGAAAATCAAAATAAATCGGCCAATTTCCAAACGCCTGAAGGTACCACGTTCATCTGTACAAACAATAGTATGCAAGTATAAACACCATGGGACCACGCAGCCGTCATACCGCTCAGGAAGGAGGTGCGTTCTGTCTCCCAGAGATTAACGTACTTTGGTGCGAAAAGTGCAAATCAATCCCAGAACAACAGCAAAAGACCTTGTGAAGATGCTGGAGGAAACAGGTACAACATTATCTATATCCACAGTAAAATGAGTCATATACAGTATCAACATAACCTAAAAGGCCGCTCAGCAAGAAAGAAGCCACTGCTCCAAAACTACGGTTTGCAACTGCACATGGGGAGAAATATCGTACTTTTTGGAGAAATGTCCTCTGGTCTGATGAAACAAAAATAGAACTGTTTGGCCATAATGACCATCATTATGTTTGGAGGAAAAAGGGGGAGGCTTGCAAGCCGAAGAACACCATCCCAACCGTGAAGCACGGGAGTGGCAGCATCATGTTGTGGGGGTGCTTTGCTGCAGGAGGGACGGGTGCACTTCACAAAATAGATGGCATCATGAGGAAAGAAAATGATGTTGATATATTGAAGCAACATCTCAAGACATCAGTCAGGAAGTTAAAGCTCGGTCGCAAATGGGTCTTCCAAATGGACAATGACCCCGAGCATACTTCCAAAGTTGTGGCAAAATGGCTCGTGGACAACAAAGTCAAGGTACTGGAGTGGCCATCACAAAGCCATGACCTCAATCCCATAGAAAATTTGTGGGCAGAACTGAAAAAGTGTGTGCGAGCAAAGAGGCCTACCAACCTGACTCAGTTACACCAGCTCTGTCAGGAGGAATGGGCCAAAATTCACCAAACTTATTGTGGGAAGATTGTGGAAGGCTACCCAAAACTTTTGACCCACTGGGAATATGATGAAAGAAATAAAAGCTGAAATAAATCATTCTCTCAAATATTATTCTGACATTTCACATTCTTAAAATAAAGTGGTGATCCTAACTGACCTAAAACAGGGAATCTTTACAAGGATTAAATGTCAGGAATTGTGAAAAACTGAGTTTAACCTATTATGGCTTGATTCCTGTTAGCTAGATTGATATGACGACAGCCAGTGAAAGTGCACGGCGGCATATTCAAAACAACAACAATCTCATAATATTTTTTTTTCAAACATACAAGTATTATACACCATTTTAAAGATAAGATTCTCCTTAATCGAACCACAGTGTCCGATTTCAAAAAGGCTTTACGGTGAAAGCAAAACATTAGATTATGTTAGGACAGCACCAAAACAAGAAAAATCACACAGCCATTTTCCAAGCAAGCAGAGGCATCACAAAAACCAGAAAGTCAGCTAAAATCAATTACTAACCTTTGATGATCTTCATCAGATGACACTCCCAGGACTCAATGTTACAAAATACATGTATGTTTTGTTCGATAAAGTTCATATTTATATCCATAAACCCCATTTTACATTGGTGCGTGATGTTCAGAAAATGTATTCCCACCAAAACTTCCGGTGAATGAGCACATCAATTTACAAAAATACTCATCATAAACGTTGATTAAATTTACAACAGTTATTGAAAGAATTATAGTTATACTACTCCTTAATGCTACCGATGTGTCAGATTTTAAAATAGCTTTTCGGCGAAAGCACATTTGTCAATATTCTGAGTACAGAGCTCAACCATCAAAGCAAGCTATACAGATACCAGCAAAGTTCTGGAGTCAACTAAACTCAGAATTAGTATTATAAATATTCCCTTGCCTTTGCTGATCTTGGTCGGAATGCACTACCAGGACACCTACTTCCACAAGAAATGTAATTTTTTTTCGAAATACTTCATATTTATGTCCAAATTCCTCCGTTTTGTTCGTGCGTACAGATCACTATCCAAAGGCATAACGCGTGTGCGTAAAATAAGAGACAAAAAGTCAAATAGTTCCATTACCGTTCGTAGAAACATGTCAAACGATGTTTACAATCAATCCTTAGGGTCGTTTTAAAATAAAACGTTGATAATATTCCAACCGGACAATAGCGTATTCATTACAGAAGACGAAGTATGAGCGGCGCACAGCGTGAAAGCGCAGTAAACAACTCACTGCTCCCAGGCAGTCCACTGATAGACTGAGCTCCTATTCTCTGCCCAGTAACAGGAGACGCATGAAAGACATTTCTAAAGGCTGTTGACAGCCAATGGAAGTCTTAGGAAGTGCAAAATGACCCCACAGACACTGTAGTTTGAACAGGGATTAGATAGAAGAACTACAAATCACTTCCTGGTTGGATTTCTTCTCAGGTTTTTGCCTGCCATATGAGTTCTGTTATACTCACAGACATAATTCAAACAGTTTTAGAAACTTCTGAGTGTTTTCTATCCAAATCTACTAATAATATGCATATCTCAGTTTCTGGGAGTGAGTAGTAGGCAGTTTACTCTGGGCACGTCAGTCATCCAAGCGACTCAATACTGCCACCATCCATAAGAAGTTAAATGTATTTGGCTACGGTGTATGTAAACTTCCGACTTCAACTGTAGCTAAGTCTAACTGTCCTTTAGCTATGTTTTTATGTTTATTTGTGATTGTGCGATAGGTGGTGCAGTTATGTGTGTCTGATGGCAGTGTTTTCCAGACATGGGACGCTCTCACAGTGAAAGCAGTCTGACTATGTGTTTTTTTCCTTAACCTGTTTGGGATAGGGGGCAGTATTTTCACGGCCGAATAAAAAACGTACCCGATTTAATCTGATTATTACTCCTGCCCAGAAACTAGAATATGCATATAATTATTAGCTTAGGAGTGTCATCTGATGAAGATTGTTAAAGCTTAGTGCCTAATTTTAGCTGTATATCTGGTTTTGTGACGGCTATCCGTGCTTGGAAAATGGCTGTTTGTTTTTTTTTGCTAAGGTGCTATTCTAAAATGATCTAATGTTTTGCTTTCACCGTAAAGCCTTTTTGAAATCGGACAATGTGGTTGGATTAACAACAAGAGTATCTTTAAAATGCCGTATAATACTTGAATTTTAATTTTGTCAGAATGCACTCCCAGGACTTCTACTTCAACCAGAAATTTTGTTTTGGTTCAAAATAATCCATAGTTATGTTCAAATATCCTCCGTTTTGTTCGTGCGTTCAGGTCCCTATCCGAAGGGTGATGCGCGGACGCATGTCGTGACAAAACATTTCAAAATATTCCATTACCGTACTTAGAAGCATGTCAAACGCTGTTTAAAATCATTTTTTTATGCTATTTTTCTCGTAAAATAGCGATAATATTCCAAACGGGCGACGTTGTTTTCGTTCAAAGGCTGAAAGAAAAACATGGCCACTTCTCGGGGCCGCGCATCTCCTGTCTCTGAGCCACCAGCCTGACCACTCACAAACAGCGCTCCTGTACCTAGCCCAGAGACAGCAGAGATCTCATTCCACTTTCTGGCGCCTTCAGAGAGCCTATGGGAGCCTTAGAAATTGTCACGTTACAGCAGAGATCCTGTATTTTGGACAGAGATGCCACAGAAGCACAAGAAATGGTCAGAGAGGGCACTTCCTGTATGGAATCTTCTCAGGTTTTGGCCTGCCATATGAGTTCTGTTATACTCACAGACACCATTCAAACAGTTTTATAAACTTTAGCGTGTTTTCTATCCAAATCTACCAATTATATGCATATTCTCGTTTCTGGAGAAGAGTAGTAACCTGTTTAAATCGGGTACGTTTTTTATCCGGCCGTGAAAATACTGCCCCCTACCCTAGAGAGGTTAACTAAGCCCACATTAACAGGTCCTTGGGACCACAACATGGAGGGAACAGCTTCTATACTGTCTATAATTTAACTATGCTGGTCTCCACTCAGTAACTGTTTTCTAACCATTCTGTGTCCCTTCTATCTTCTCCTTCTCCTGGCCCCCTCCTCTCTTCCTACTACTCCCAAACCATCAAGGTCTCAGCATAGTGCGGGGAATCCTTCACTGTCAGCCTTTCTCTCTGTTCTTTCTTAAGTGTCTTTTCTTTCCCATAAACAGTCATTGTCAAACATGGTTTCTGTTTCCAAATATTGACTAACTGTCTCACTGTCTCCCTGTTTACATTCGTGGACCTTGAAAAATCAACATGTCTATGGTAGTTATCTCTAAGATTATTACATAGTTGATTAAGTTTATCTCGATACTATCAATGATCCTGGATCACCACGGATGTCATATATCCCTGTCCTGTTGGCTACGGTGTATTATTACCATTATTAAACTTATTCTTGCTAACTTTATAACCTTATCAATTAAAAAATATATGATAATACTATAATATCAATTTTACCGCCTTGTTGTGTTAATTTTTACACAGAAATATAATGTTGTGTTAAATTTCACACAAAGATATCATCTATATATAACAACAGCTAACTACCTAAGGGAAAATAAAACTTAGCTAGGTAATGTATAAAAATACTACTTCTGGTCAAAAGATAAAATACAATTTCAAATAACATAATCAGATCAAAAAACTACTCTGAAAAACTCCATAAAGAAAAGTTATTGTGGTCATAGGAAAATAGACTTAAGGAGGCCTACCCTTAGTCAAAGGCTATGCCCTTTCTTTATTCTCATTGGTTCAAATTACAAATATGTCTAAGAACTTTAAACTCCATCATAATTATCAATTACACAAATTACATTACAATGAATATTACAAATGACCTTAAATTCATTATCCAAATGGCTTTCCAATGAGGCTGATCAAACCACAAAGGAAAGTCATGATAGAGGTCATAACTTATACCACCCCTTCAAAGAAGTGTTTCTTAATATATTAGACAAATTAAAGAAAAACGGTCAAACATTTTATACATGTTGTATCCCAGGTTCCCAGAACATTCCTTTATCAAAATTATTCACGTGTTTAATTAAAACTCAGAAAATAAAACTTCTAAAATTCCATGTGCCCCTTTAAGATATCGTAGCACTAAGGCAAATGGAAATCTCACCAAACCCAAAAGAAATAGTACACACGAATAGTATTTTAAAAACACCAAGTTATACACTATTTGTTGTGTGTGGGTATTTGCAAACCCCAAGTTAAAAACAAACAAAACATTTCCAGGCCTTTTAAATTTGGTAGAAATATGCCTCTATCTCACTCACTCTCCCTACATGTCCCAAAGGTCAATAAGATTAAAAGCAAACTTTACAACTTTCTCTTCTCTTTCGGCTTCACACTTATGAAATGTCCAAGACTTTAAAAAGAACATGTAAATCGCCAAATTGATAAAATACATCAGTCAACCCTTTTAGAATAAAAAAAAAACACATTTCGGTGGGCACAACTCTATCACAATTACCTATCCGCTTATTATTAGAATTCATTAGATTTAGGTAACTGTCTCTTCTTTGATTCAGTCATTTAAATCCGACTCCATTCTCAATATGTTATTTTCAGCAGACCATTTAGGCAACAGACAACGTATTACATCGAAATCGGCCTCGCTATTATTTTGAATGAATTAGTCTTTCAATTTAAACTAAACAAGCTATTAGAATGTTCAGTATATATCATAAACAAACACTAACGACCGTATCTTTCCAGGCAAAACATACCAATAGTTGAATTACAATCAGAAAGCCAGATTTTAGTCCATTGGTGCATAGGCCGAGATACGAAACCAAACCTCCTGTGTGGCAGGCAAGAATTCTACCACTGAACCACCAAAACTATTGAAATGATGAAGACTCCCAGCAAAAAACCCTATTTATGAAATTGTTTGTTGTCGTAAAATCAGGCACGTACTACCGAGACAATTCCCAGAAAATAGCCCTCATTTAAAGGTCCAAGCATTACTCCGATGATGATTCTCATTACTCTCGCTCTCGTTGTCTCTGTCTCTCCCTTTCTCTCCCGATTGTCACGCCTGTCCTTCCCCTTATGTTTGCAGTTTCAGTGGTTGTGTCCTACTTGGTCACAATGTTTACAGGGAGCCTTACACTCCCGGGCGAAATGTCCTGTCTTATCGCAATTGAAACACTTTCTATCGTCTAATCCTGTCCATTTTTTCCCTTCTCTCTTAGGTCCCTTTAGCCTCCTTTATGCTTATTTGTTTGATCATTAATTCTAGTTTTTCTATATTTAAACGTCCATCAAATTCATACTTCTTTCTCCATTTCGGGCCAAAATAAATGTTTAATTTATCCTTGGCCTCCATATATCTCTCATCTCCGGTTAATTCCGGAATCACCTTAGAGGATTTAGCATCCATGTTTATTCAATTACTATTGTTGTTATTATGTTTATTCTCACAATCTATGTGTGTGTTTCTATAATCTGTTATGATCCTTAATCTCACAATTTATATGTATGTTCTTTTACTTTTTATGTTGATAAATACCTCCCGTTGATTTCCTAAAGGATCTTAGAATAATTATTTTTATGACTTTTGATAGATTGTTAGGTCTCACACGTATACAACTCCAGAACTCTTACGTTCAATAAGCTATTTCCCAGGGGTTTTAAGGTCCTGGTTAACAGCCTATTTTACCGTTGTTTCTTATGACTTTCGACTGGTTAATATATCTATCTTAGACGCAAGTAATTATCTTCTTATCCTCATTGAACACTTCTATGTGTGGGCTTTTTAAAATCTGAAATAATTATATCTGTATGTATCTCTACCTCCTATGTGTGTGCTTTTACTTCCTACTGTTATTGTACTTAATCTCACTTACTCCCGTTAGTTTTAGACTAACGTAACTTATTTAGTTTATTTTGGTAATGGCCTCAACTACCCTGAGTCATTTCGCACCCAAACTTACTTACTCAAAATGTCTTACTGGGATCTGTAATCCAGTGCCGCCAACACTAACATAGATACTTTTGTCTTACACTTTCTCTACATTAGATTATATGGACGGTATACCCAATACAAATCTTACTTACTGTTCGTTTTACAGTTAAAATCCTCCCTCACATTTATCTTGACCAATGCTTTATAGGAATTTACTCCAGTCCATTCTAAGTCAATTTTAGTAAGTTTAGAATTTAACCCCAAACTAATGAATAAAGATTACTGACCTTATCCTTGCAGCTGAGATTTCAATGTAGGTTGGATCTCGTCACCGTTTATGTTGTGCACCAGTTCGCCACCAGCCTGTAAAGAACCCTCAGAATGTGGCCAGGTCTTTAATCTACGGATATTTCATCCACCCGTGCATGGTTTTCGGCGCTCCCATGGGACGACAGAAGCAGGTGTTGAGATCCGGGTCGAAGGACCAAGCTGTCACGAGAATTTTCAATCCCAATGATTATAAATAACAATTATTTAACCTTTGACCAATCCCCGAAGTTTGTAAGACCCTGGGTTGAATAATAATTAGGCAAAGACTCAGCTTCTGCAAAAAGTCCGTAAGGTTTATTCAGAGAACGTTCTAAAGCCATATAATGCGCACAGCCTTTTATATAACTCCCACAAGCGCCTACAAGTCTACAAGCGCATCTGTTCCTCCCTGGGTGGAGGAACTTTATCTCCTGTCCTTGGTCTCACAGTACCAAAACATGTCTGTTGTCAGTTCCTCCTTATCACACACAAACACAATGTTCCCACTGTCTCACAATATTATAGTATTATGTCTAAACCCATTGTCTAAGCTTCTGTAACTATTAGGGTGAAATACTTTAGTTATTACTCTTAATGTCATTCAGATTCTCTTATCATTACTTTAAACATATAAATTCCCTTATCATATCCCCAATTGGTAGTTACAGTCTTGTCCCATTGTCCCAGAGCCATGTGTCCATCCGAAACACAACCCCGCCAAGCCACACTGCTTCTTGACACACTGCTCGCTTAACCCGGAAGCCAGCAGCACCAATGTGTCGAGGGAGACACGTACTGTACAGCTGTTGACCAAAGTCAGCGTGCATGCACCCGGCCACCACAAGGAGTTGCTAGAGTGGGACAAGGACATCCCAGACGGCCAAACCCTCCCCTAACCCAGATGATGCTGGGCCAATTGTGCGCCGTATCATGGGTCTCCCAGTTGGCTACGTCACAGCTCAGGATCGAACCCGTATCTGTAGTGTCGCCTCCAGCACTGCAATGCAGTGCCTTAGACCGCTACACCATTCGGGAGGCCCTTTCACCTTCTTTTTGAAAGAGAGGTTGGAATCAAGTATGATGCCATGGTACTTAAAAACGGATACCACCTGGAGCTTCTCCCCTGACACAGACATCTGGCTCAGTAGCATCAGTTGCCCTCTTTGTAAAGAACATGCTAACTGTTGTTTTTTCCCTCACATTTAAATGCAAACTGAGCCTCTTTGTAACATGGACCATTAAAGTGGTGAGTTCTTGTGCAGCCTGTTGTTTGCTCTTTGCATGCACATAATTTTATGATTGACAGGGGGGTAATTTCAAAAGGGGATATTGGACAAGAGAAGGCTACTCGTAGGTAACATACATTCATAGTCCGAGATATGAAACAGAAACAAATCTTTATATCTCAGCAAAAATCTTTCTCAAGTTTGTTGAATGCCACAACCATATGAACTACTGCATTGATGTCCAAGTTTCGGTAGACACTCCAAAGAACAAACACACGGACACAAGATCAAATAATGTTTGCCACATCATAAAAAGGAATGAGTTCTGACTGTTGGAATGCTGATTATGTCACAAATTGCACCCTATTCCATATATAGTGCACTACATTTGGGATGCAGCCTCTACCTTCTGGTTATTGGTGGGCAATTCAGTTGAGTAGAGACAAGGAGCGAGTCTAGAGAGGGTTATGGAGGTTCTTTTGAGATGAGAAAATGAGAGGTCAACTAGGGGTCAGTGGTTAAGGCCTAGGTGTGTCAGAACAAACTGTATAAAGGTCAATGATATGACTGAGGAGGCTCATGCTGAAGATTTTAATTTGCAATCTCACCATCCCCAAATATAAATAATTGATTGGACATCTGGTGTTTTTGTATTATTTATTCATATAGGCCTGGAATAAATCAAAGGATAGTCAATGAAACAAAAATAATATTGAGGTAGTTTAAAACATGGTTTGATATGTGATTTATCCGTTATCCTCCCTTCAACACATTACATTTGTGGAACAATTATGTTTTCACAGCTGAATGTTTTTGGAATGTTGTGCAGTTTCCTCTATTAAGATTAGGAGTAGTGTTGACATTGGGGGAAAAGAAAGATACAGAGAAAGAGCTGATGATGGTTGAGTGGCTTGCAGTTGAAAGGTGAATCAATAGTCTGAATGAAAGCATATAGAGCTACAAATAATATTTGTCTTTAAAAAATGTATTTTTCTTGGCACTTAAAAATTGAAAGAGGGAAAGAAAGAGGGGCAGACGACATGTGAAGCATGAGCCTTCTTTCCTGACTTATTTCCTCCCTCATTTCCTTCCTTCCTTCTTTATTTCCTTCCTTCCTTCTTTATTTCCTTCCTTCCTTCTTTATTTCCTTCCTTCCTTCCTTCCTTCTTTATTTCCTTCCTTCCTTCCTTCTTTATTTCCTTCCTTCCTTCCTTCTTTATTTCCTTCCTTCCTTCCTTCCTTCCTTCCTTCCTTCCTTCCTTCCTTCCTTCCTTCCTTCCTTCCTTCCTTCCTTCCTTCCTTCCTTCCTTCCTTCCTTCCTTCCTTCCTACATAGATATAGACATACTGGTACTATACACACGGGTAGTTCAAGGGAGGACAGTCAATGTCTTAGAGTCAATAAAATCTGGGTCAGATGTGTCCGTTAATGGCATGGCGATGGAAGAAGAACACCCCTGACATAATTACATAACAGTCTGTGGAGTCTCTTTCAATCCTGGACCCCTAGGCGGTAATGCACTCCAGATGTGCTTGTGTAACACGTGTACACCAATCTGAAAGCAACTTCCGCTCTCACAGCAATGGCAATAACAGTTCATCCAAAAACTTGCAGAAGGTAAATAAAAATAGGCCTATTCATTCTCACTGGGTAGTGCAGGTAGACCGATGTGCCAACATGGTTATGCTGTGTCTGCACCAACAGTGATGGTAAGAAAGTGTAAAAGACCCATTTCATGTGCCTGTATAAATGTCTGTGTCTATTCTAATTGCCTTAAAAAATGACAATCATAAATGTGATCTACGTTTCAGTGAGTAAGACATTCCATTTAAAAACATTAGTCCCAAGGGAACATGGAACAAAATCTGTCTGATTCAGCTAACAAAAACCATTGGGCCCCATAAATAGTCAGACATATATTGTTTCTGCTAAAAGTTAATCTCTGTGTGTGTGCGTGCATGCGTGTATGTGTGTACGTGCCTGCCTGCGTGCCTGCCTGCCTGCACATGGGCATGTGTGTGTTACTGTCCCTCCCCGAAGGTTTCTGCCACCAATTCCTCCCCAGCTTCATGGTCCTCCCTTCCAATCCTTTCCTTGCCTCAAGCTAGCCTACCTCTCCCCTCTGCCCCCTCACATCCCGTCTCCACCCCAACAATAACACTACCCCACCCTGTCTGTCCCTGACTCCATGTGTAAAACCCTGTGCCCCCTTTCTCCTCAGAGTGCTAGCTCCCCTCCAGGCCCTCCACATACTAACATCTGCCTCCTCCTCTCCTTTGTGGCTTGAGCTTTCACAGATGTGAAGCAGCAGAAAAAAGAGCAGGGGGAAGGAATTCACCACAGCAGAAATACAGGACTGGACTGGAAGGATGGCAGACAGTACTTGCAAAGGCAATGGGGTTTGTTCTCTTAAGTCTCCCACCACTATTATACAGATGTAGTGTAATGAGGGTGTGGTATAAATAGTGTAACTTAACAAAGGGAAAGAAAAATTATCCGACAACACTTAGCCTATTTGTTTGAATTTAATGTGATTCTAATAAATCTATTATTTCTGCTCTTGATTGAGAAATACAAAAATCGTGTTGTGTGTATATATATATATACACACACACATTTGAACGTCATCCTGAATGTCTAAAGATTTGTTAGGCTTTATCATAATGTTCAAGCAGAACCTCCAGACATAGACAATACATTCCATCCGCTCTGTATTGTCAGAGCCCTTAAACATTCCCATCCTTTTTCATGAGTTATCGACTTTTAATGATTATGGTCATGTCATAGCCTTACTTCTCACAAGCTATACATGTTATTTTACATTTCATGGAAAGACATTCATGAAGAAACAGCAGCCATTCAGTCAGAGTAAACAACATGAATGTGGGCAAAGTAGCCTTCTTACTGGAACTGTTGTTAGTCAATGTTGCTATTGTGTCCCAAAAAAAGAGAGAGAGACCTTCCATAACAAAGCCATCACCTACAGAGAGATGAAGCTGGAGAAGAGTCCCCTAAGCAAGCTGGTCCTGGGGCTCTGTTCACAAACAGACCCCACAGAGCCCCAGGACAGCA
The DNA here is from genome assembly GCF_965601325.2 of Salmo salar. NCBI lineage: Eukaryota > Metazoa > Chordata > Actinopteri > Salmoniformes > Salmonidae > Salmo > Salmo salar. Next base: position 56,980,604 of record NC_138293.1, read on the forward strand.
ACACAATTAGACCCAACCAAATCATGAGAAAACAAAACAATAATTACTTGACACATTGGAAAGAATTAACAAAACAAACAGAGCAAACTAGTATGCTATTTGCCCCTAAACAGAGAGGACACAGTGGCAGAATACCTGACCACTGTGATTGACCAAAACTTAAGGAAAGCTTTGACTACTGTATGTACAGACTCAGTGAGCATTGCCTTGCTATTGAGAAGAGCCACCGTAGGCAGACCTGGCTCTCAAGAGAAGACAGGCTATGTGCACACTGCCCACAAAAGGAGGTAGAAACTGAGTTGCACTTCCTAACATCCTGCCAAATGTATGACCATATTAGAGACACATATTTCCCTCAGATTACACAGACCTACAAAGAATTCAAAAGAAACCCCATTTTGATAAACTCCTATATGTATTGGGTGAAATACCAATAATGCCAATAATTCCCATTAAATTGAATTGAATTAAATTGAATTGAGAAAGAGAGAGAGAGAGAGAGAGAGAGAGAGAGAGAGAGAGAGAGAGAGAGAGAGGAGAGAGAGAGAGAGAGAGAGAGAGAGAGAGAGAGAGAGAGAGAGAGAGAGAGAGAGAGAGTCATTTTCAATTTTCTTTGTGGAATTAGATTCTGGATATTTATTTGTTTTATTTGTTATACTGTACATACGGATATAGGATCTTAGTTTGATCACTCTTTTGTTTCTGAGAATTTGCAAACTTGAAGTGTATTTGAGTTTTAAAAAGGCTTCTAAAGTTTATAATTTCCACTTTGAAATGTAAGACTTGATTTGCATCAACGAAAAATGTTTTAGCCCCTACAAAAATGTCCATTAATTATAATCCACATAATAATTCGCATTTCCAGTTGCTGCATGATTATTTTCGTGCTGTAACAAACTGGCTCAAATTAAGATCTGTTTACCAGTTTTGGATTAGTATTTGTAGCTATTCTTCTTGTTGTCGATATTGTTTTCATTGTTTTTATGTGTATCACTTTGCTTTGGCAACATTGCATTTGAATTTTAGAGAGAGAGAGGCTGACTCAGGATTCTCCCCCTCCCCTTCCATCCCCTCCTCTCCCCTCCTCTCTCTCTCTCTCTCTCCTCAGCTGATCGACACCACTTGCAGAGACTTCTACGAGAGGTAAGTTACAGCATGCTTTACTATCAATCACATTATCTGTCATTCTGTGGTAGCTTCTGCACAATGCCAAGAGTGCACGTCTCACGCAGTCCCGCATCTTTAATTTGGCTACATTAAACGTAATGTCTAACTGATGGGCGTCGGCAGCCGCAGCTAGTTTCAATAGTTGGCTGCCTCTCTACATTACCATACAGGCATGGCCGTAATTACACATGAGGACACGGAGTTGCGGACTGTTTTTTAGCAACTCAGTCAGGGTCTCAAATTACTGTTGAGAGTTAAAATAGTGAATAGACAGGGTGCAATTCCGAAATGTAGTCGTGCATCAGCAGTTTTCCTCTTGCTATATGTCACTCACTGACAGTCACTCAATTAGCCCATGTCATAAAACCTTTTTGGATTAGTCTAGGGTATAATTACAATCTCAATTGCATACTCCTTGCGTCCTCTCTCCTTTCTCCTCGCCTCCTTCTCAAAACCCATTGGAGGAGAAGGTCAGAGGGGAGGGATCTCTGCCTTTCTCAATCAATGGGTTTCGAGAAGGAGGGAAGAAGAGAGGACGTGAGGAGTGTGCAATTGAGATTCTACCTAGTTAGTCTAGCCAGTTATCTAAATTTGTAGTAATCAGGGCCGAATTACTGACAGGTAACGCTGGGCACGAGCCCAGGGGCCCTGACCTCCAATGGGCCCCCATTGATTTTGTTTGTCACTCTCACTCAGATATCGTATTACATGACATAAGTCATGGCAAAATAGGTAGAATTGCATGGGATTTGCTTTAAAACAGCAAAAATGTATCCCCACCCCATGGTAAAACATGTAGAATACCTCCCTCTGTATGTATGAAACTATAGTTTGTTATCCAGGTGCTGAGTTAATGTGTAGCGGCTAATTGTATAGCTAATAGGCTATGTGTTTGTAGGTCGACTGAGGTACATGAAGCTACAGGATGGTTGGGGTCATTTTTGCTAGTTTTTGCTGTTTTCTAAATAGCATTTTAGACTTTTTTAAATAGTATAGAAATGCAGTAAATGAGCTTCAGCGGCTTAATGTTTTCAAAATTTCACAGTATTTTCCCAACATCATTATATATATAAAAGCAGGGAAATATAATTTTGGACTGCACTGGGCCTTTAAAAATGCACTATGCAGAAACCACTCCGCCATTTCCTGGTTGCTAAAATGCTAATAGTTTGCCTAATTTCAGTTTATGTGACAAAACAACCAAGTATAGTGTAGAGAATCATTGTACCATTTAAACCACTGTGAAATACACTATATACACAAAAGTGTGTAAACATCCCTTCAAATTAGTGGTTTCGGCTATTTCAGCCACACCCATTAATGACAGGTGTATAAAATTGAGCACACAGCCATGCAATCTTCATAGACAAACATTTGCAGTAGAATGGCTTTACTGAAGAGCTCAGTGACTTTCAACATGGCACCGTCATAGGATGCCACCTTTCCAAACCAGTTCCAAACTGCGTCTGGAAGAAATGTCAGCACACGAACTGTTCGTCGGGAGCTTCATGAAATGGGTTTCCATGTCCTAGCAGCCTCACACAAGCCTAAGATCACCATGCGTAATGCCAAGCATCAGCTGGAGTGGTGTAAAGATTGCCGCCATTGGACTCTGGAGCAGTGGAAACGTGTTCTCTGGAGTGACGAATCACGCTTCACCATCTGCCAGACGAATCTGGGTTTGGCGGATGCCAGGAAAATGCTTCCTACCCCAATGCATGGTGCCAACTGTAAAGTTTGGTGGAGGAGGAATAATGGTCTGGGGATGTTTTTCATGGATCAGGCTAGGCCCCTTACCTCCAGTGAAGGGAAATATTAACGCTACAACATACAATGACATTCTAGATTATTCTGTGCTTCCAACTTTGTGGCAACAGTTTGGGGAAGGCCCTTTCCTGTTTCAGCATGACAATGCCCCCGTGCACAAAGTGAAGTCCATACAGAAATGGTTTGTCGAGATTGGTGTGGAAGAACTTGACAGGCCTGCAAAGAACCCTGAACTCAACCCCATCAAACACCTTTGGATGAATTGGAACGCCAACTGCGAGCCAGGCCTAATCACCCAACATCAGTGCCCGACCTCACTAAAGCTCTTGTGGCTGAATGAAAGCAAGTCCCCGCAGCAATGTTCCAACATCTAGTGGAAAGCCTTCCCAGAAGAGTAGAGGCTGTTATAGCAGCAAAGGGGATACCAACTCCATATTAATGCCCATGATTTTGGAATGAGATGTTCGACGAGCAGGTATCCAATTACTTTTGGTAATGTAGTGCATTTAAGGCCATATATGGCCATAATACTTGTCCGTATGTGTCACGTCCTGACCATGGTAAGCTGTTATTTTCTATGGTAGAGTAGGTCAGGGTGTGACAGGGGGGTTTATTCTATGTGTTCTATTTCTATGTTGTTAGGTTCTAGGTTTTGTATTTCTATGTTGGTTTGTTTGGGATGATCTCCAATTAGAGGCAGCTGGTCCTCGTTGTCTCTAATTGGAGATCATAGTTAAGTAGGGTTTTTTTTCTACCTGGGTTTTGTGGGTGATTATTTTTGAGTAGTGTTTGTTTCACCTCTGCGTCACGGTTTGTTTTGTTTATTCAGTTTATTTTATGTATTGCATAGTTTCACAGATGAAATAAAATGTGGAATGACACACACGCTGCACTTTGGTCTACTCCTTTCGACAGCCGTGACAGTATGGGGCAGCTTGCTCCGAGATGCTAATGTATATGATTTATCTAATGCAGATTCGTCTACTGATGCATTCCACTGGCTTTATTAACATGTTCTCTAGTCTAGCACACCACCAGATCATATAGCTTTAAACCCAGACTGTACCATGTCACATGCCAAATCAAACTTGATTAACCATGCTTGTGTTACCATCCCCTTGGTCTAGGACTGCAGGCCAGCTTTGCTGTAGTGTATGGATATTAACTCAAACAATGTGTGCTGGATCAGCTGAATCCTGATTCATGAAGTCAGCCTTTACGCTCTGTTTGCTCTAGAAATCTGCCCAGTGTGCATCCCAAATGGCACCCTTTTCCCATAGAGCACAACTTTGTTGACCAGGGCCCGAAGTACTGCACTATGTATGTAGTGTATAGGGTGCAATTTGGGATGGAGTAACAAAACATTTGGCACATAGCTAGCCTGTACAATCAAAAAATGATCAAGATACTGTACCTCAGAACACTTCACAAGTTTACATGGTTCACATATTTTGCGGAGATGAAGCATTTCCTTCTACAGAGTTCTATGCTGTATCCCGTGCATATGACAGTCAACTTTGATTTGATTTTGAATTGACAATCCCAGAAAAAGACCTTCAAGATCACTCAGATGTCTGCAGATCATGGACATTTATTCCAGGGACATTATGGAAGAAGTTATAGCATTGCTATACTTTTGGTTTGTGGATGAGAGCCACACTAATGTTTCTTCTGTGGATTTTCATTGGACCTATGTTCTGTCACTGCAATGAGCTATGGATCTAAAATGGCACCTTAGTATAACAGCTGTGTTGCACTGTCTGTCTGAGACTAAAGGGTTGGCATCATTGAAAATGACCAATAATGGTCATGGTTTGAATCGAAGCTCCAGACAACAACAGTGGTTGCTGTCTCATGGATAGTTCATAGCTGGCTCGTGTTCACCATTCCTAAACCTTCCCTGCTCTCCTCTATGCAAATATATGGTATGTTTTCTCTGGATCCAAAATCCTCTTTTTCCCACTCTCCTGGAACAGCAGTGGGACACGTAATAATTCAGTTACTAAGGTGACTGATATTTCAGCAGATGTTTTTTTCCATCTTATTCATGTGGATATTCATTAAACCACTATAGCAGGGGGTTCCCAAACTTTTTTGGGCCCACGACCACATTTTGATATCTGAAAATGATTGCAACCCAACCATGTGAAAAAAATGCATGTAATTAACAGCCAATGTTTACTTTGTTAATTGGGGCTATGGCAGTCCATTGTAAAACATTCTAACTATATTTCTGATTGTGTTCTCAAATCACCATCACATACTTTTAATGTGGTGCTATGACATTCAATTGCAAATTAGACATCATTTCTCTTATCTCACCACCCCTAATTAGATGGGTGTGCTTGATCCATGTTGCGTCGGATCTTCTCAAAGTCAGGGGGTGTGGTTGACAGTGCGCACCTCATCTCTCCTGTCACATCCAACCTGGATCAAATTTATTTTCTTCTAATACAGACGAGAGCACTGAATCAGCGTACCATGAGTTTTAATGCTCGGGGGGAGACGGCACAGTATTCCCTTTGAGTCATAAACCAAAACTCCTCCATAGTGACCCATGAATGCCTTGTCTACAGCATTCAGTCACATGACAGCTCGATCAGCTGCTCAATTTCACTTACCGGCATTTCAACTAAGCAGCAGTCAAATCAGCAAAATCCAATTGGTCACTCATCTGTAGAAATGTTTTGTATTTCCCCGTCATGCTTGCGTTCAGTTCGTTCAGTTTCACAAATATGTCTGTTACATAGGCAAGGAGAGACATTTTATTTTCATTACACAAAGATTTACTTCCATTGCGAATGACAACGGTTCCTCTCTCAATTCCAAAAAATCTTGCCAACACTCCCCCTCAATAACCAACAAGCCTCGGTGTGAAATAGAACATTGTCATGCTCTGATCCCATATCTCCATATAGTTTTGCAAACAGGCGTGTGCAATGTAGTTTGCAATCGAAGTTACCTGCTGCATAGTTCTGCGCTCAGCTCTTTTGCCACAAGTTGCTCTCGGTGTACCCATTATAGCTCAGTGGGTGTATTGTACAATGCATCCATATGGCAGAGGGAGAAACATGTATAACTAGAGTGCAGAGGCCTGCCCGCCATCCCGTGATAGATGGAGCCCCATCTGTGCAAAATCCCACTATTCAATCCCATGGAATCTCTTTTTCGTCAATATAGCCACGCAGCACACTAATCATCCCCTGTGCCGTTTCATGCTCAGGAATACTGAGACAGAACAATATGTCCTCATGAAAAGCATCCGCCGACATGTAGCGAACAAAAGTCAATGCATGGGCATCTCGGCCCTCACAGCTAACATCCACTTGGAGAGAATAAAGTCGTTCAGTCAGTTTCCTTTTGATTGCTAGCTATAGCATCAATTCTTAGTTTCACTGTGTTATCTGACAAAGGTATTGTTTTCACCATATCAATTGAGGCCAGCAATATCAAAGTCTCTGCAATAGTGTGTGGTTTCACAGGTTAGCAGGCTTAGCCATTCACCATGGGAATGATTAAAGTGCAATGGTCAAGTGCGGCCTTTTCCCACGATCTAAGGGCGCTCTCTGGTGGAATTGTAACGTTTAGATTTGAATCATTTTCATTTAGATTTGTAAGGTTAACCACATTACAAGGATTTTGAGAGACAAAAACTATATAATATATATATACAGTGCCAGTCAAACGTTTGGACACACCTACTCATTCAAAGGTTTTTCTATATTTTTACTATTTTCTACATTGTAGAATAATAGTTAAGACATCAAAACTATTAAATAACACATATGGCATCATGTAGTAACCAAAAAAGTGTTTTATATATATATATATATATATATATATATATATTTTATTTTATTTTTTACCAGAATTTTAGAGATTCTCCCTTGACCCTGTTTTCATATTAGGCGACCACACATGGGGTCGTTACCCCTAGTTTGGGAACAGCTGCATTATAGTATCATTTACCCTACTCATGGGATAACATAAATACCTCTTTGTCATACTTGTTTTTTCTTAATGCTCGAGTCAATCTGTATCGCCGAAGTTCAGCACTATAGCATGAATTTCCGATTCGAGCCTACATATGCAGCGTTTACCGTGAATGCAGTCTCCACTAATGCGGGAACATTGCTTTTAAGTTTCTATTGCGCTATGCATTGAATCGAGCCCTTACTATTTGAGTTAGGTAATAGACAACAATGCAGAATGTCATATGATACTAGAATGAAATGGTATGCTTTAAATGGAGTGCTTTATTTATTCTGTCAGCAGGACCAATTTACAACTGTACCTTCATGTTTGTAATAACAAACACCACTGTCAATTGGACTTCGGTATAAGCCAATCTTGGAGATAATACACTCAAATAACTCTCCTTGTCCAAAGATTTACAGCATTTACAGCACAAAGGTTGTGTCTAATCTGCCTGTTGTCCTTCCTTGTCCTCTCAGGTGCAACAACCATGTTTGACCACCTCCTCCTCCTGAGCCCCGTCCTCCTGTTCCTCCCCCTGGTCATCACTGTCCCGCCCCCCGGAGGTGCCCCTCCTGCCCCCTGCCGCCGCTGCTGTGACGACCTGGAGCTACAGAAGGGCCCCCCAGCCCCTCAGACAGGGGACCAAAAGAGTGACCTGAACCAGATGCCTGAAGTTCGCACTTACATCAACATGACCATCCTCAAAGGTGCGCCTGGATTGTGCCTTTACACCTGCAATACACATAGCTTGATCCCAGGTCTCTTTGTGTTGTTTTGCCAACTCCTATGGTGGTTGTCATTCCAAAGACTAAACAGTTTGCCAAACATCACAAAAAGATTGGGGACCAGGCTATACTGTACACACTGACTGAATTCCATTTGATTGGATTATGATTATGTGTATTCCAATCCAAGGCTCTACTCAATTGGACCTCTACATACCTATAGAGTTAGGCCCTGCTCACAATTGACACATTTAAGAGACTTGGTAGGATTCTAGACACTAAGATTGGCTCGGTGTACATGTGATTCACCAGGGGAGAATGGCTGCCCCTGGACTTAACGAGGTTGTTGGGTTTCAAACTGACCTTTTCATTAAAGGAATGCTGTAAAAAAATTCTCCAGTCAGGGGACTAGAGGCTAAAAAGTCTGCTGCTAGTTCAGAACATTAACCTGGCACTGAACTTGCTTATGTGGCTGAAAACATGACAAATAACGTAACAGTTTGTGTGCGTGCGTGTGCTCACCAGAGAGTATGACCTGGCTTGGAAAAACATGCTGTGGCCATCCAAAAATAAAGTAGCAGAAAAAAATATCCTGTGAAAGATAAGCATAACTCCAGCACCCTAAATTCTCATATACTGAATGGGCTACAATTATGAGAAGTCTGGAGTGACTCTAAGTTTACGTAACATTCCTATCTGGAGAAAATCATAAACAATCTATCTACACAAAGTCTTCTATGATCCATGTTATTCTAACTTTAATCTCAACATTACCCCATTTGGACCTTTAGTCTACATTACTGTGTCATAGCTCTCTAAGGACTCGTGCTGTATATTTTCCATCTTGCCTCACAGGGGACAAGGGAAACCGCGGGGACAGGGGGACACCTGGGAAGTCTGGTGAGGAAGGCGCTACTGGATCCCGAGGGCCAATGGGCCCCAAAGGAACCAAGGGCCAGGCGGGCCCCCCAGGGGACCCCTGCAAAACCCAGGAAGCAGCCTTCTCAGTGGGGCGTCGCAAGTCCCTCCACAGCGTGGACTACTACCAGGCCCTGGTGTTCGACACAGAGTTCGTCAACCTCCACGGCCACTTCGACATGTTCAAAGGAAAGTTCAACTGCTATGTCCCTGGGATCTACTTCTTCAATGTCAACATCCATACCTGGAACTTTAAAGAGACCTACCTGCACATAATGAGGAATGACAAGGAGCAGGCCATCGTGTACGCCCAGCCCAGCGAGAGGTCCATCATGCAGAGCCAGAGCCTTATGTTGCCCCTTGAGCTCAATGACGAGGTGTGGGTCCGGCTGTACAAGAGGGAGAGGGAGAACGCTGTGTATAGTGACGATGTGGATGTCTACATCACCTTCAACGGATACCTCATCAAGCCCACCCTGGAGTGAGATGACCTGCTGGGTCGTGTTCAGTAGGCACAAAATGGAAGAAAACGCTCCAAGCAGTGTCAAACGGGGAGAAATGCTTGTTTTCTTTTTCCGTTGCAAAATGTCTCAAATGTTTTGGTACGGTGTGCCCTAATGAACATGATCCCCAACTGACATGAAGGGAGGGGGCTAGAAGTCAGAGTTCAGGAGGTTCCGATTGGAAGAGGGGCCTCTTTATGCAGGGTTTTCATTGATGCACACACCTACTATTAAGTGCCTCTATATGCTGCAAAGGGATACTGGGGGCTTGTAAGGTAATGACTCCATATACATATCCATAGACTCCTTGTCCCCTGTATTGAAAAAGCAATATTATTAGATATATATGCTGACAAGGAGGCTGGGAGGGAAAAGACCTATGACACAAGGAAAGAGATGTCCCCTTAAAGACACAAACCCCTTTATAAACATCTGGCTGTAATGGATTTCACTGTTTGCTGTTAACTTTGTTAGGAGTTGTCACAGTGAACTGACACACAAGTTGAAGTGCTTTGAAACCATTAGTGATGCAAGAAACCTGGTTGTCTTCCCAAACTCCCAGATTGGTGCTATGCCTTAATACTGTCATTTGTCTCAGATGTTTTGTCTGGACACTAGTCTAGTTTGTATGCTGTTTTTTTTGTGTTCAGTTTCTGAGCTCTTGATCAATTTTGTCTGGTAAATCTGTTCATAAGATCCTGATATTTTCCAGCTGGATATCAGTTGCACAGTTGTATAAATGAAAAAGACTACAGTAGTCATTACAGTAGGCAAATTTGATCTCACATGTCCAAATAAGAATAATATGATAATAGTTCAACAGGGATCCCTTGGTAACAGGATACAGAAATGTTATTTACAGTTTGGTGCTGTTTTTGTTTGGTCTTATCTAGTCAGAACCTGATGTGGCAGACTAACAGTGCCAGCTGGAATAGGGTACCATTGCACCATTCAAACAGGGTTGACATGGATCAAGTATTCAATAGCACAAAGAAGCACTCTGAAGAAGAAAGATGAATTGATTGATTCCAACAGTTCTCTTGGCAGTATTTCCTTCAATGACAGCAGCTGAGATAAGTCTTGTGAGATTTGCCGCCTTTTTTTAACAGAAATATCAGAGGTTTCTTGTGTGATACTATTTTGCCAGGTACTCTGAAAAGTGATGGTGTGAAACCCAGTAAAACTCCAACAGTAACATTGCTTCAGGAAATAGAGCATTTCTGAGGCTAAAGTCAACACAAATCCAGTTGCCAGGAGTAGCCTTCTGCTGAAATACCCTAAATAATACATGGTGCTAAAACATCCTTCAATCGTTTTTTAAAATCACACTGTAATTGCTTGCAAATGTGTGGTTTTACTGCAGGTTTATGAATATCTGTGTGAGATTCAGAGATGGGCTTTACAGGTATGTAAAAGGGAGGGGGGCTGTTTTTGTAAAGATTCAAAACAGGATGTCAGAGGTGCAGGTGAGTTTCCTCTAGTCAGCCATCCAGACACAGCTCAACCCTCATATCACATGCAGAAGGGAGTTCAGAGATAAAACAAAGATAAAGGGTTGATTAAGTGCAAAGATACAGAGAGTGAATGAAGGACTAAGCAAGACTTTTATATATGGAACTGAATTGCAAATATAATTCTATATGTGTTTAATGGTGTGACAGACAGTTGCTTTTCAATGGAATGGAATAAAAAGTGCAAGCTATCCAAAACCCTTCCAAGTACTTACAGTACTGTGGCCCTCATAAACCAATTCCTAACCATGCAGGTCAATGCTTTTAACAACAGGTGGCATCCTTCAGCCAAGTTCAAACCTCTTCACACAGCACTTCGTTGAATGTTGTTTTTGTGTCAGAATGGGGAATGAGTTGATAGGAAGTTAGCTTTGGGAAGCTGGCCATTCAGGGGTGAACTTTTAATTTAGAAAGTTAGCTAGTAGACACAGGTGTAGAGATGTAACAATTCGAGAACTATTCTTCCTTTATTCATGACAAAATGCTCCAATGAATTCAGAGCTGTTTTGCTGTTCAATTTACTTGATTAATTGTCTCCTTATGGTGCTAAATAATGTACAAAAAGGTGCTACATTATATTTAGTTTTATAATTCAAATAAATGTACATATTCTGCTTGAACATGGATGACATATGACCAATACATATTTTACATTAACTTTGCAAACCTTTGTTAATAAAGATATTGACACATCTTTGTCTCAACCTCAAGCTTGATTGTTCCACACATCTGTCAAACAGTTACAGTCGAGCAAGGAAAGGTACATAAGAGAAAAGGTCAACACCCATTGTTCACATCTTCATAATTCAACAACCTCCATTGTCATAGGACCTATCATCTGTTCTTATGAGTGTTGAGGGATTATTGTATCCTTCTGCCAAAGGCAATAAAAATATAATGGTTGGATGGACCGGTTAGTGCGCTAGAGTGGAGTTCATGTCGGCAACCTCCCAATTCTCTATGTCACAAGAACACCCTTGAAATAACTAGTGCCTCCTTTGGACATAGAAAACACAGCAATAACAACATATTTCATGATTGTTTTGATGAAGCATTATGGAGCATTCCTATCCTTCTCTATAGTTGAGCTGACTGAGATATTAGTGGTTTAAATGCAACCCGACCACACTGGGCAGACGTTCCCTCTTTGGTCTGGTTTTCCATGTGTTGTCCCAAGGGGCGTATACTTTCCTCTTGCCTTAATACAAGTCTTCCACCACACCACAACACTCACTCTGCCAAGACACACACAATGAGCATTTCAGGGGTTTTTCTTGGTTCCATCTGCAGTGGTGGCCAGCTACACCCAGTCCTCAAACCACAGCCCATTCCACTGCTGTTGTAATGGGGGCTATAAATGTGCCTAATATGCACAAACTCACTGCTTGGCAAAGGCATGCTATGGTATCCATCTGCCACACAGACTCCTCTCAAGCAGGACTCCACCTGACTTGATCTTCCGTAGTATAGTTGGTAGAGCATGGTGTTTGCAATGCCAGGATAGTGGGTTTGATTCCCGGGACCACATATGTGAAACGTCTTGGCCATAGTACTGTAATCTAAGTGCATGTGATAGTCAAATGTATGCTGTAAATCCCATGTCTACGGTAACCACAAGTAGAGCTCATAAACGGGTGCCAGACAGCAATTGTAGTAAGGCGACATCCCAAATGGCAGTGGTGTAAAGTACTTAAGTAAAAATACTTTAATGTAGTTTTTTGGGGTAACTGTACTGTACTTTACTATTTACATATTTTTAAATAATAATAATAATTTGAGTTTATACCACCTGGAATACCCAGGCGGTCTCGCGTCCAAGTACTAACTAGGCCCGACGGTACAGCCACAAGCATATTATTTTTTCCACCATTTTCTCCCCGAATTACAAGCTTGGCTCATCGCTGCAACTCCCCAATCGAAAGGTTGAGTCATATGACCTCTTAAACATGACCCGCCTGGCCGTGCTACTTCTTATCACACTGCTCGCTTCACCCGGAAGTAAGCCGCAACAAACATGTCGGAGGACTGTGGTCAGCTTGCAGGAACCGGGGCCTACCACAAGGAGTCGCTAGAGTGCAATGAGCCAAAGAAGCCCCCCGGTCAAACCCTCCCCTACCCAGATGGCACTGGTCCAGTTGTGCACTGTCCCACAGGGTTCTCAGTCTGACCGGCTGTAACACAGCCTGGGAACGAACTGCTTCACTACTCAGGACCCTACTTTACTATTTAGATTGACAACTTTTACTTCACTACATTCCTCATGAGAATATGTACTTTCCCTGACACCCAAAAGTAGTCGTTACATTTTGAATGCTCAGGCAGGACAGCAATATGGTCTGATACACACCTATTAATATAACGCAGGGGTTCCCAAAATGTTTTGGCCCACGACCACATTTTGATATCTGAAAATTCTTGCGACCCCAACCATGTGAAAAAAATTATGTAAATTAACATCCAATGTTTCTTTTTTTATTGGGGCTATAGCAGTCAATTGTAAAACAGTATTTCAGATTGTATTTTCAACTCACCATCATAATACTTTTAATGTGGGGCTATGACAGACAATTACAAATTAGTCTGACATCATTTCTCTTATCTCACCACCACTAATGAGATGGGTGTGCTTGATGCATGTTGCATCAGAGCTTCTCAGAGTCAGGGGGCGTGGTCGACAGTGCACATTTCATCTCTCCTGTCACATCCAACCTGGATTGATATTTGGTTTTATTGCAGACAAGAGTACTGAATCAGCGTACCATGAGTTTTAATATTCGGAGGGAGACGGCACAGTATTTGCTTTGAGTCGTAAACCAAAACTCCTCCATAGTGACCCATGAATCTTCAGCATTCGGTCACATGACAGCTCAATCAGCTGTTTGAGTTCACTTACCAGCATGTCAATTGAGCCAGGATCACAGTCAAACGGATTTTGCTGATTCAGTCACTCATTTGTAGATGTTTTTCGGTATTTCACATTCATGCTTGCTTTCCGTTTGTTCAGTTTCTCAAATGTCTTTTACTTAAGTAAGGAGACACATTTTCTTTTCATCACACAGAAAGTCAACCGTCTATTTTTTACATCCATTACGAATGACAACAGTCCCACTCTCAATTCAAAAAATCTTTCCAACACTCCCCTTCGATAACCAACAGGCCTCGGTGTGAAATACAACATTGTAATGCTTTGATCCCATATCTCCACATAGTTTTGCGAACAGGCATGTCGAATGTAGTTTACAATCAAAGTTACCTGCTGCATATCTCAGAGTTCTGCGCTCAGCTCTTTTGCTGTCAGTTGCTCTCGGTGTATCCATTATAGACAAACATTGGCAGTAGAATTGCTGTATTGATGAGCTCAGTGACTTTCAACGTGGCACCGTCATAGGATACCACCTTTCCAACAAGTCAGTTCATATTTCTGCCCTGCTATAGCTTCCCCGGTGAACTGTAAGTGCTGTTATTATGAAGTGGGACCTTTAGGAGCAACACCGGGTCAACCACAATGGGGTAGGCCACACAAGCTCACAGAATGGAACCGCCTAGTGCTGAAGCACGTAAAAATCATCTGTCCTCAGCTGCAACACTCACTGCAAGTTCCAAACTGCCTCTGGAAGCAATGTCAGCACAATAACTGTTTGTCAGGAGCTTCATGAAATGGGCTTACATGGCCGTGCAGCCGCACAAAAGCCTAAGATCACCAATGGCAATGCCAAGCGCCGGTTGGAGTGCTGTAAAGCTCGTTGCCATTGGACTCTGGAGCTGTGGAAATGTGTTCTCTGGAGTGATGAATCACTCCTCACTATCTGTCAGTCCGGCAGACGAATCTGGGTTTGGCAGATGCCAGGAGAACACTAACTGCCCCAATGCATAGTGTATTCTGCAATATAAAATCCATGTGTACGTGTCATTTTTTATTTATTTACTTTTACCTTTATTTGACTAGGCAAGTCAGTTAAGAACTTATTCTTATTTACAATGACGGCCTACACTGGCCAAACCTAGGCGACACTGGTCCAATTGTGCACCGCGCTATGGGATACAGCCTGGATTCTAACCAAAGTGTCTGTAGTGACGCCTCTAGCACTGAGATGCAGTGCCTTAGACTGATGCGCCACTCGGGAGCCCCAACGTGTGTGTAGAGTGCGTGTCTTATTATGTGTATATCTGTCTGTGCCTGTGTGTGTGTCTCTTCACAGTCCCCGTTGTTCCGTAAGGTGTATTTGTTATCTGTTTTTTTTTAATCCAATGCTACTGCTTGCTTCAGTTACCTGATGTGGAATAGAGTTCCATGTAGACATGGCTCTATGTTTTAATTTTTTTTATTTCACCTTTTTTTAACCAGGTAGGCTAGTTGAGAAGTTCTCATTTACAACTGCGACCTGGCCAAGATAAAGCATAGCAGTTCGACACATACAAAAACACAGAGTTACACATGGAATAAACAAAACATACAGTCAATAATACAGTAGGAAAAAAGAAAACAAAAAGTCTATATACATTGAGTGCAAATGAGGTAAGAAAGGGAGGTAAGGCAATAAATAGCCCATGGTGGCAAAGTAAATTACAAAATAGCAATTAAACATTGGAATGGTAGATGTGCAGAAGATGAATATGCAAGTAGAGATACTGGGGTGCAAAGGCACAAGATAAATAAATAAATACAGTATGGGGATGAGGTAGTTGGATGGGCTGTTTACAATTGTGCTATGTACAGGTGCAGTGATCTGTGAGCTGCTCTGACAGCTGGTGCTTAAAGCTAGTGAGGGAGATATGAATCTCCAGCTTCAATGATTTTTGCAGTTCGTTCCAGTCATTGGCAGCAGAGAACTGGAAGGAAAGGCGACCAAAGGAGGAATTGGCTTTGGGGGTGACCAGTGAGATATACCTGCTGGAGCGCGTGCTACGAGTGGGTGCTGCTATGGTGACCAGTGAGCTAAGATAAGGTGGGGCTTTACCTAGCAGAGACTTGTAGATGACCTGGAGCCAGCGGGTTTGGTGACGAGTATGAAGTGAGGGCCAGCCAACAAGAGTTTACAGGTCACAGAGGTGGGTAGTATATGGGGCTTTGGAGACAAAACGGATGGCACTGTAATAGACTGCATCCAATTTGTTGTGTAGAGTGTTGGAGGATATTTTATAAATGACATCGCTGAAGTCGAGGATTGGTAGGATAGTCAGTTTTATGAGGGTATGTTTGGCAGCATGAGTGAAGGATGCTTTGTTGTAAAATAGGAAGCCGATTCTAGATTTCATTTTGGATTGGAGATGCTTAATGTGAGTCTGGAAGGACAGTTTACAGTCTAACCCGACACCTAGGTATTTGTAGTTGTCCACGTATTCTAATTCAGAACCGTCCAGAGTAGTGATGCTGGATGGATGGGCAGGTGCGGGCAGTGATCGGTTGAAGAGCATGCATTTAGTTTTACTTGCATTTAAGAGCAGTTGGAGGCCACGGAAGGAGTGTTGTATGCATTGAAACTCGTCTGGAGGTCAGTTAACACAGTGTCCAAAGAAGGGCCAGATGTATACAGAATGGTGTCATCTGCGTAGAGGTAGATCAGAGAATCACCAGCAGCAAGAGCGACATCATTGATGTATACAGAGAAGAGAGTCCGCCCGAGAATTGAACCCTGTGGCACCCCCATAGAGACTGCCCTCCGATTTGACACTCTGAACTCTATCAGAGAAGTAGTTGGTGAACCATGCGAGGCAATCATTTGAGAAACCAAGGCTGTTGAGTCTGCCAATAAGAATGTGGTGATTGACGGAGTCGGAAGCCTTGGCCAGGTCGATGAATACGGCTGCACAGTAATGTCTCTTATCGATGGCGGTTATGATATCATTTAGGATCTTGAGCGTGGCTGAGGTGCACCCAGTACTGTGCACCTCCCATTGTCTGTTCTTTACTTGGGGATTGTGAAGAGATCTTTGTGTGCTAGTAGTTTAAACAGACACTTCGGTGCATTTAGCATGTCAACACTTCTTACAAAATGATGAAGTCAGTCTCTCCTCCACTTTGAGCCATGAGAGAGTTACATGCATATTATTAATGCTAGCTCTCCGTGCACATTTTAAGGCCAGCCGTGCTGCACTGTTCTGAACAAATTGTAATTTTCTGAGGTCCCCCGCGACAAAACTAGAGCCTGTGGGACCTACCTTGTTGATAGTGTTGTTAAAAAGGCAGAGTAGTGCTTTATTATGGATAGACTTGTCCTGATCTTAGCTACCTTTGTATCCACATATTTTGACCATGACATTTTACAATCCAGGGTTACTTCAAGCAGTTTAGTCACCTCAACTTGCTCAATATCCACATTATGTATTGCAAGATTTTGTTGAGGTTTATGATTTAGTGAACGAATTGTCCCAAATACAATGCTTTAAGTTTTTGAAATATTTAGGATTAACTTATTCCTTGCTACCCATTCAGAAACTAACTTCAGCTCTTTGTTAAGTCTTACAGTGATTTCATTCACTGTAGTAGCTGACGTCTTTTTTGTGTTGAGTCAAGGCTATACACGTCAAGGCCAGTGGCACGTCATTAGTAAAGATTGAAAAAAGTAAGGGTCCTAAACAGCTGCCCTGGGGAAATCCTGAATCTACCTGGATTATGTTGGAGAGGATTCCATTAAAGAACACCCTTTGTGTTCTATTAGACAGGTAACTCTTTATCCACAATATAGCAGAGGATGCAAAGCCATAACACATACATTTTTCCATCAGCAGACTATGATATATAATGTCAAAAGCCGCACTGAAGTCTAACAAAACAACTCCCAAAATCTTTTTATCATGAATTTCTCTCACCCAATCATAAGTAATTTGTGTAAGTACTGTGCTTGTTGAATGTCCTTCCCTATAAGTGTGCAGAAAGTCTGTTGTCAATTTATTTACAGTAAAACAGCATTATATCTGGTTAAACACAATTTTTCTCAAAAAGTTTACTAAGGGTTCGTAACATTCTGATTGGTCAGCTATTTGAGCCAGTAAAGGGGATTTACTATTCTTAAGTAGCGGAATTACTTTTGAATTACTTTTGCTTCCTTCGAGGCCTTAGGGCACACACTTTCTAGTAGGCTTAGATTGAAGATATGGCAAATAGGAGTGGCAATATCGTCTGCTATTATCCTCAGTAATTTTCCATTCAAGTTGTCAGAACCCGGTGGCTTATCATTTTTGATAGACAACAATCATTTTTTCACTTCTTCCGTACTAACTTTACGGAATTCAAAATTACAATGCTTGTATTTCATAATTTGATCAGTTATTCTTGGATGTCAGCATTTGATGCTGGCATGTCATGCCTAAGTTTGCTAATTTTGCCAATGGTAAAAACATTAAAGTAGTTGGCAATATCAGTGGGTTTTGTGATGAATGTTTTGAATTTTGAATCTGATTCAATGAATGATGGAGCTGAGTTTGCCTTTTTGGCCGAAATTTCATTTAAGGTGCTCCAAAGCTTTTTACTATCATTCCTTATGTCATTTGTCTTTGTTTCATAGTATAGTTTCATCTTCTTTTTATTGTATTTAGTCACATGATTTCTCAATTTGCATTATGTTTGCCAATCGGTTGTGCAGCCAGTCTTATTTGCCATTCCTTTTGCCTCATTCCTCTCAGCCATAAAATGTTTAAATACCTCATCAATCCACGGGGATGTAACAGTTTGTCAATGGGTGCATGCTTACTACTAACTGTGATAAGTAATTTCATAAATGTGTCAAGTGCAGCATCTGGTTGCTCCTCATTACACAGCACAGACCAACAAATAGTCTTTACAATACATCAACAACATAGGAATCACTACAAAACGTATTGTATGACCTCTTATACACTATGTTAGGCCCAGCCTTTGGAACTTTGGTTTTCGTAGATATGGCAACTATATTGTGATCACTACATCTGATGGATTTGGTTACTGCTTTAAAGAAAATGTATGCAGCATTAGTAAAGATGTTATCAATACATGGTGATGATTTCATTCCTGTGCTGTTTGTAACTACCCTAGTAGGTTGACTACAGGCACTAGTTACAGTTTGAAGTTTTTTTTGTGGGCATCATGATGAAAGCAAGTCAATATTTAAATCAGTCAGAAAATATAAAACTCTGTTGATATCACATACATGATCAAGTATTTCACACATGTTATCGAGATACTTACTGTTAGCACTTGGTTGTCTATAGCAGCTTCTCATCAGAATGGGCTTTAGGTGAGGCAGATGAACCTGTAGCCATATTACTTCAACAGTATTTAACATGAGATCCTCTCTAAGCTTTAAAGGAATGTGGTTCTCAACATAAATGGCAACACCTCCACCTTTGGCATTTCTGCATTTTATGTAGATGTTATAACCATGTATTGCTACCACTGTATCATCAAAGCTATTATCTAAGTGAGTTTCAGAAATTGTCACAATATAAATGTCATATGTTACTAGCAAATTATTGATTTCCTGAGCCTTGTTTCCTAAACTACATATGTTAACGTGGGCTATTTTTAGCACTTTTCTGGGATGCTTGATTGTTTTCATTGCTTTACTGGGAAGCTTAGCAGAAGTAGACATGCTCATGTTATTTATGTAAGTTCAGGGTGAGCTACACACTGTGGACTTTCTACTAGGGCACACTGCCTCAGTGCTAACAGTATAACTCTGGTTCATAGGCACTTGATTACTGCATACAATAGCTGTGGGATCAGCAGAGGCATTCAGGGCAGTAAGAGGGACATAAATTAGGTTACTTACATTGTGTCTTCCAGCGCCCCTGGGATAATGTACATGTGCTGTAGCATTATGACAACTCAGCAACACAATGGTAGGGATTAACTGAGCAGGGATTGGGTCATTGATAAATCAGTGTCTTAACGCAGCCTTATAATGCTGTGAAAGGATCCAGGAACCAAAATGATTTGGTTGGATCCCATCCTCCTTAAAAAACAAGCTTTGTTTCCAGAAGGTATCAAAATTGTCAATAAATGTTACACCCACAGAGCTGCAATAGTCTCATAGCCAGTTATGGAGGGCTAAAAGTATGCTGAAACATTCAATACCACTATTTAGGGAGTGTTTGAAGGGAGTGTTTGTGCTACAGAATAAACCCCTCCTCACCATAAATCAACAATGACACACAGAATTGAAAGTTTCACCGAAGACTTATAAGACCTATATAGACATTATCAAATGTTTTGTTCAAACAGAAAATAGTGTACAGTAAATGGGATAAGGGTAACTTGTTTTTTTCATATTGTTCATTCTTTGTTAGGAATAATGGAGTATCAATTGTATAAGACCCAATATCCAAAGCACCCTGATAAAAATGTCATTTAAGAATAAACATTCGGCTTTCTTCCTCAAATAATCCACCAGAAGTATTTCTTCAAATTCAGATTTTGCTTCTAGACTGCCATCTAGAGTTCTGGCATGGTATCCTGTCTTGCTCTACAATATTTTATGGAAGAAAGACCTAACCTAAGCAGAGTCACTGGCAGCATGGTATTTCTGTCTAGACTCTAAATGTAACTTAATAATGCCTTTCCTGATAATCACTTGTTGACGTGAAACTAGTTGGTGAAACAAAAAGTGTCCTTAATTAATACCTGTGTCCTTACGTGGTCGTTAGGCAGGCACAGTGTAATTATAGTGTAGTGAAGAAAAGTGCATTGAAATGTGTTGTTTTACAGAGTCAGCCATAGCAGTACTGCACCCCCGGAGCAAATTGGTGTTAAGTGCTTTGCTCAAGTGCACATCGACAGATTCTTCACTTGTCAGCTTACTTATTCAAACCAGCAACCTGTAAAGACCGATGCTGGAGATGAGAAGCAGGTACGGGGAGTCAACATTTATTCAGGAACAGACAGGTAACAAAACAGGAACAGCGTCAGCACACGGGTAAACAACAACAAACGACAATGCTGAAGCGGGGAAAAGAGCAGGGGAACAGACAGATATAGGAGAGGTAATGACAGAGGTGATTGAGTCCAGGTGAGTCCAATAATCGATGATGCGTGTGACGGGGGGAGGGCAGGTGTGCGTAATGATGGTTGCAGGAGTGCGTAATGCTGGAGAGCCTGGCGCCCTCGAGTGCTAGGGGGAAGAGCGGGAGCAGTTGTGACACAACCTTTCAGTTACAGTCCCAACAATCTAACCTCTAGGCTACCTGCCACTATAGTAGGTAGTTAATGCTAGGTAATAAACACATTCACTTTCATTATGGCTGTTAAACGACTCGTTTTTGTCAGTCAACTGAACAGCTATTTCTGACATGATTCACATTGGGACAGTGGGACATGTTCAATAAAATATGTAGTGGAATGCTTGATAAAGGAAGAGGAAACAGACTCAGGTCTTGCACAAGATTCAAAATAAGTCAACTTAGTTCTTGATTTATTGAAACATTCTGTTAACCTCTATGGGCTAGGTGGGACGCAAGCGTCCCACCCGTGGTGCACTCCATCAACAGCAGGTGCATTTCAAGAGCGGCAAATTTGAATCCAAATAAATGTCAAAATTCAAATTTTTCAAACATACAACTATTTTACACCCTTTGAAAGATAAACATCTCCTTAATCTAACCACGTTTTACGATTTCAAAAAGGTTTTATGGCGAAAGCATCAATTTAGAGTATGTTAGGACAGTACATTTACAAGAGTTGTGTGTAATGTTTTGTCAATTCAAAGACAGGGTCACCAAAACCATAAAACCAGCTAAAATGATGCACTAACCTTTTACAATCTCCATCAGATGACACTCCTAGGACATTATGTTAGACAATGCATGCATTTTTAGTTCTATCAAGTTCATATTTATATCCAAAAACAGCGTTTTACTATGGCATTGATGTTGAGGAAATCGTTTCCCTCCAATAACCGGCAGTCAAGTCAACACCACAAATTAAATAATTAAAATTAGAAAACATTGGTAAAATATTATATTGTCATTTAAAGAATTATAGATTTACATCTCTTGAACGCAATCAACTTGCCAGATTTAAAAATAACCTTACTGGGAAATCACACTTTGCAATAATCTGAGCACTGCGCCCAGAAAAATACGCGTTGCGATACAGACTAGACGTCATGTTGGGGAGATCTAAAATCGAAAATACTATGTAAATAATCCATTACCTTTGATTCTCTTCAT
This sequence comes from Salmo salar, assembly GCF_965601325.2. Taxonomy (NCBI): domain Eukaryota; kingdom Metazoa; phylum Chordata; class Actinopteri; order Salmoniformes; family Salmonidae; genus Salmo; species Salmo salar. Next base: position 57,002,315 of record NC_138293.1, read on the forward strand.
CAGATGTCACTTCCAGGTATCACAGGTCCATAACGAATGTAGTTTTGTTCAAAAAAGCTCATCATTTATGTCCAAAAATCTCCGTCTTGTTAGCACATGATCTAAGCCAGCCAGACTTCTCGTCATGAACGAGGGGAAAAAATATATTTACGTTCGTTCAAACATGTCAAACGTTGTATAGCATAAATCATTAGGGCCTTTTTTAACCAGAACATGAATAATATTCAAGGTGGACGAATGCATTCTCTTTTATAACGTATTGGAACGAGGGTACCCAACATGAACTCGCGCGCCAGGTGTCTAATGGGCCATCATCGTTCCATGGCTCTTGTTCGGTCAGATCTCCCTCCAGAAGACTCAAAACACTTTGTAAAGGCTGGTGACATCTAGTGGAAGCAATAGGAAGTGCCAAAATATTCCTCAGCCCCTGTGTTTTTCAATGGCATAGGTTTAAAGGTAATACAACACATCAGGTATCCACTTCCTGTCAGAAAATGTCTCAGGGTTTTGCCTGCCAAATGAGTTCTGTTATACTCACAGACACCATTCAAACAGTTTTAGAAACTTTAGAGTGTTTTCTATCCATATATAATAAGTATATGCATATTCTAGTTACTGGGTAGGATTAGTAACCAGATTAAATCGGGTACATTTTTTTTATCCAGCAGTGCAAATACTGCCCCCTAGCCCTAACACGTTAATGAAGTTAGAACACAGGAGCAATACCTCATAGTTGCACAAAAATGATTGGACACCATCCAGAAATTATAAACGACAAAAGACCATGCAGATGTCTAAATCCCCCTAAAAACACAAAGTCAACAACATCCAAGGCTTTTTTTGTTAACCACTCTAGGGAAGGTGGGACGAAATCGTCCCACCTACGTAACAGCCAGTGGAATCCTGTGGCGCGTTATTCAAATACCTTAGAAATGCTATTACTTCAATTTCTCAAACATATGACTATTTTACACCATTTTAAAGACAAGACTCTCGTTAATCTAACCACACTGTCCGATTTCAAAAAGGCTTTACAACGAAAGCAAAACATTAGATTATGTCAGCAGAGTACCCAGCCAGAAATAATCAGACACCCATTTTTCAAGCTAGCATATAATGTCACATAAACCCAAACCACAGCTAAATGCAGCACTAACCTTTGATGATCTTCATCAGATGACATGCCTAGGACATTATGTTATACAATACATGCATGTTTTGTTCAATCAAGTTCATATTTATATCAAAAACCAGCTTTTTACATTAGCATGTGACGTTCAGAACTAGCATACCCCCCGCAAACGTCCGGTGAATTTACTAAATTACTCACGATAAACGTTCACAAAAAACATAACAATTATTTTAAGAATTATAGATACAGAACTCCTCTATGCACTCGCTATGTCCGATTTTAAAATAGCTTTTCGGTGAAAGCACATTTTGCAATATTCTAAGTAGATAGCCCGGCATCACAGGGCTAGCTATTTAGACACCCACCAAGTTTAGCCCTCACCAAAGTCAGATTTACTATAAGAAAAATGTTATTACCTTTGCTGTTCTTCGTCAGAATGCACTCCCAGGACTTCTACTTCAATAACAAATGTTGGTTTGGTTAAAAAAAATCCATAGTTATGTTCAAATATCCTCTGTTTTGTTCGTGCGTTAAAGACACTATCCGAAGTGTAAAGAAGGGTGACGCGCCCGACGCGTTTCGTGACAAAAAAATTCTAAATATTCCATTACCGTACTTCGAAGCATGTCAACCGCTGTTTAAAATCAATTTTTATGCCATTTTTCTCGTAAAAAAAGCGATAATATTCCGACCGGGAATCTGTGTTTTAGTACAAAGAGAGAGAAAATAAAAACATGGGGTCGCCTCGTGCACGCGCCTCAGTCTCATTGTTCTCTGATAGACCACTTACCAAAGGCGCTAATGTTTTTCAGCCAGGGGCTGCCTCGACATCATTCAGCTTTTTCCCGTAGTTCTGAGAGCCTATGGGAGCCGTAGGAAGTGTCACGTTACAGCAAAGATCCTACGTTTTCAATAAAAAGAGTCAAGAAGCCCAAGGAATGGTCAGAGAGGGCACTTCCTGTACAGAATCTTCTCAGGTTTTTGCCTGCCATATGAGTTCTGTTATACTCACAGACACCATTCAAACAGTTTTAGAAACTTCAGGGTGTTTTCTATCCAAAGCCAATAATTATATGCATATTCTAGTTTCTGGGCAGTAGTAATAACCAGATTAAATCGGGTACGTTTTTTATCCGGCCGTGTAAATACTGCCCCCTAGCCCTAACAGGTTTTAATGTGAACATGCTGCCTCATTGAACAACAGTGTAGTACCTGTAGTTGGGATGCCATTCTTTAAGATTCCTGAGATTCTGTTCTGTAAATGTAGAGACCGTGGCTGAGAATGTGTGCAAACTGCAGGTCAGAGCATCAATCAACAAGCATCAGATTCCAAACAGAAACATCAACAATAACCAATCAATTATTATTATCCACTTATTCCCAAAGTCATTCTCCCAAGACAAGGAAGAGCTAAAGCGAATTCTGAACAAAAGTGTCCACATTGACATGACTCTATTTCATAAAATAGAGTCAATCTATCAAAGATTTAACAACAGTAAACAGCAGTCTTAAACTTCCTAATATTGTATATTTATCTGGGGATAAATAGACAGTAATTGACTTGTACTGAAATAGGTTCCAGTACTCGTTTTGGGTGCTGGCACTGTTTATATTTAGGTGCAAGAGCTCCAAAATACTTTTGAGCTAATATTCTATCAAAGGAATAGGAGCTCAAGCAGTAGAACATTTGAGGTGCCAGTACTCAGCTCAGCTGAGCTCCTGTCCAAGCCAAGCATGGTAAATAGAGGCATGATTAAAAAATAAATACATTTAATAAATGACCAAAAATTTAACTAAAAATACCAGACGAGATGTGAATCACTAGACCATAGCAGAAGAAGAAGGATTTTGTTTCTCAAGAAATGTCTCTCTCAATGAACAATGCATACAGATTACAAAAATGTCTAAAACCATTGTGACAATTGTTTGGCAGGATCACATGGTTCTAATTACATATGCTTTTTGGCCTCAAATTCATTCATCTGTACACCATAAATGATCTGTTTACAAGAAGGCTATGAGATAGTTAAGTTTGTAAGTCGCTCTGGATAAGAGCGTCTGTTAAATGACGTAAATGTAAATGTAAATAGTTATGTAGTCAAAGCAAGTGACGGCTAAGATAAACCCATAGTGCATTAGTGAGGGATACCTGGATTTGTATTTAACAATATAAAACCAACTTTCCCTTTCCCGCTATATTTCCCTATGTTGTTCAAACAACCATATCAGCACAGTAACACAGTTTCACCACCACCACAGAAAAGTGCACTGATCGTTTTTCAGGTCTCTTTCTTCACAAAGGTCTCTGGAAACGCAAAACTGGTGGCACTAGAAGCACATTGTTGATCTGACTGAGGGAAAACTACAGTATCACTGGCCATTGGCCATCATCAGATATATCTTCTATACATATATACCTGTCTGCCATCACGTCTACAGTTAGGAACTGTACAAAAGTCAACAGTCGTCATGTCCCAACTGGAATCCAGTCTTTGAATGATCTGGAGCAGAAGAGGCCTTTGTCATTGAGGATTGTTAAACTTCTAATATTGTGATGGAAAAGGGACAGAGTTGATTAGAATGAGTCTAATAAAAACTGTGCAAAACCCCCACAAGCTCAACAGCAGTTAAATTACCCTCAGATGTCCTTCATCACCTCTCCTCTCACCTGCTAGATACTTCGTCTTTAGACAGGAAGTGGACAGCCTGAACCTTCAATCAGAGGGGAAGGTGTAGGTTTCATAGATCCAAATTCAGAGAGATGTTGTGTTCAGGAAACATCCCTTGAAATGAATTATCCTTCCATTGAAATCAACAATGAGAAAATAATCCTCACCGGTTTTCTACAAGATTCAGGCGTATGGGTTATCAAGTACGTAGCGATACAGCTGAAAGTACTTTAATAGATATTTGGGTGCGTACATAGGCTCTTTAGGGTCTGTGGGTGGGTACTCCCCCACTGAGCCATCGAACCATCCCCCAGTCCGGATCAAGCCCTTGATGTAATTCAGGTCTCGTTTTTCCATGTAGTCGCCCCAGCGGGGGAAGTCTCCATTCTGGGCAGAGATGAGCTTTTGGGAGATTCCCTCTGGTCTGAAGCACCAGGAACAGTGCCAGCCTGCGTAGTGGACGGGGCTCCCAATGGACCACTGCACCAGGATGTGTCCACTCTTCCTCTGGTAGTTCCGGAAACCCGGCATGGAGAAGTATTCCCTGCGCCTCAGTAATATCCCATCTCCATTGTAGACAGTGAAGAGCATGGCGACGGTGCAGACGGAGAGGACGTCCAGCGTCCCGGGCTGCCTCCAGAAGAAACCATAAAGGGACTTTCTCATGTGGATGGACACAGGTTCCGTCCAGCCGTCGTAGAGTTTGAGGAAGAGGATGCCCTCGCGGGCAGGGATCTCGTCTGCATCGTTGATGAGGAAGACATCATCTGGCCTGGCCCCTTGCACCCTGGACATCCCGTCACGGCTTAGAAATGTTCGCAGGTAGTCGTCAGCAATCCACCCGTTCTGCTGGCCACCTTTAGGGAAGTGATCGAGGAATACATAGAGGATCTTGTGGTGCACATAGTTGTAGGTTCCGTTAAGCAGATGGTGCAGAAATTGCAATGGCTTGGAATTTCCGTAGGCTGTGAAGTTTGACTCACACACCAAGAAGAGGTCCACAGCGTCAGCCAACTCGTGAAAGCGGGCGTGGAGGAGGTCAAACTCGTGGTTGATATTAATGGCATTGATGACCCTTCGAGGAACCTTTCTCAGTGTCAGACGCGCCTTAGTGGGCAGGTTGGAGTGTTGCACCATGGTGGGGATGCCACAGTGAGGACCGTGCCAGCCTGGGCGACACATACACTTCACCAGCCTTTTCCCCCAGGCTGTTTTCTCCTGTGCTGACTTGGGTTCCTCTTGGTGTGCATGCAGGATCTTACGCTGGCCCTCTCCGGGTTCCTGGACCTTTTGTCCTAAATGGTCTTTGAGAGAAGTAATTTCCGTCCCCTCTCTGAAGCAGTATTCTCCAGACTTGGTGCGCACAAAGAACGGGGTGGGGTCATCGCTAAGATGGAAGCTCCGTTTGTGAAGTTCCCCCCATGGTCCTTTGGGGTTTGGGAGAGTGACCGTCATTCTGTTTACATTCCCTGAGTCAGGGTTCTCCTTGCGCCACGGGTCCTGAGTGGGAGAACAATAGGAGTCAAATGAAACATATCAATGACAATGTCATATAGACCCAAAACAATATATAGGGAAAGTCATGTCATCTGCCCCCTCACCTCACTGCCACGCCCAATCTTTCTCCCCACCTCTGCATTTCCCTGGTCCTCCCGGTATGCCTCTGGTTCCCACAGGCCAGTGTCGGAGGGTACAGGCCCAGGTAGAGGCCTCTCTGGGTGAGCATTGTTTGAAGGGTTCCCCTTCCCTCTCCAGAGGAAGCTCAGGGCATTGACGGAGGAGGCATACAGCTCACTCAGTATAGGCATGTGGTGGAGGGCCTTGTAGTTGTGAAGCTGGGAGAAGACACACAGAGCCAATGCGCAGAAGAAAATAAACTTGTGCTTTTGCATCTTCATCCTGAAAAACAAACACACATATACAACTTTAGCTAAACTGAAGTTTACAAACTCCTTCCTTAACCTGTTATGGCTAGGGGGCAGTATTTTCACGTCTGGATAAAAAACGTACCCGATTTAATCTGGTTACTACTCCTGCCCAGTAACTAGAATATGCATATAATTATTGGCTTTGGATAGAAAACACTCCAAAGTTTCTAAAACTGTTTGAATGGTGTCTGTGAGTATAACAGAACTCAAATGGCAGGTCAAAACCTGAGAGATTCCTTTACAGGAAGTGGCCTGTCTGACCATTTCTTGAACTTCTTTGCCATCTCTATCTTTTACAAACACTGTCATTCTGACGGTAGTCGATCGGTTCTCCAAGGCCGCCCATTTCATCCCTCTCCCCAAACTACCTTCTGCCAAGGAGATGGCCCAGCTTATGGTGCAGCATGTCTTCCGGATCCATAGACTCCCAGTAGACATGGTCTCTGGTTCTCATCGCCGTTCTGGAAGGCATTCTGCACCCTTATTGGGTCATCTGTCATCCAGACTCCATCCCCAAACTAACGGCCAGTCGGAGCGACCCAACCAAGACCTGGAGACCACCTTAAGGTGCCTGGTCTCAACTAACCCCACTACCTGGAGCCGTCAACTGGTCTGAGTGGAGTATGCCCGGAACGCCCTTCCCAGTTCTGCCATGGAACTATCCCCTTTTTAGTGCTCCATGGGGTATCAGCCTCCACCTTTCCCGGAACAAGAGCAGGAGGTCAGCGTACCCTCGGCCCAGATGTTTGTCCGCCGCTGTCGACATACCAGGGCGACTATTCTCAAGACCAACTCCAGGTATCGTCGACAAGCAGACCGTCGCCGGACCCCAGCTCCCCGCTACTGCATTGGGCAGAGGGTATGGCTTTCCACTTGGGATCTGCCCCTTTGGGGAGAGTCTCGCAAGCTGTCTCCCCGGTTCACTGGTCCTTTTCCCATCTCCAGAGTCCTGAATTCCACTGCTGTCCACCGTGTGTTACCCCGTACCCTCCGTATTCACCCTACCTTCCATGTGTCTAGGATTAAGCCCATTTTCTTTGTCTTCTCAGGCCCATCCCTCCACCTTCCCCCGGGATATCGGTGGCCAGCCAGCATATACTGAGACTCCTCCTAAAGGTTCGACCACTGGGCAGGGGTTTCCAGTACCTGGTTGACTGGGAGGGTTATGGCCCGGAGGAGAGGTGCTGGGTCCTGGCTAAAGACATCTTGGACCCGGCCCTCATGCGTCCAGGTAGGACACCAGGTGGTGTCTCTGGGGGGGTACTGTCACACCCTGATCTGTTTCACCTGTTCCTGTGATTGTCTCCACCCCCTCCAGGAGTCGCTTATTTTACCCAGTGTATTTATCCCTGTTTCCTGTCTCTCTGTGCCAGTTCGTCTTGTATGTTTACTCAAGTCAACCAGCTTGTTTTTCCCGTACTCCTTTTTGCTATTCTCCTTTTTCTAGTTCTCCTGGTTTTGACCCTTGCCTGTTTCTGGACTCTGTACCCGCCTGCCTGACCTTTCTGCCTGCCTTGACCACGAGCCTGTCTGCCACTCTGTACCTCGTGGACTCTGACCTGGTTTTGATCTTTTTCCTGTCCACGACCATTCTCTTGTCTACCCCTTTAGATTATTAAACATTGTAAGACTCCAACCATCTGCCACCTGTGTCTGCATCTGGGTCTCGCTTTGTGCCTTGATAAGCCTATTTTGTGTGGGTTTTGAAATACTTTCTCAATGTTGTCCTGTGGTCATATTTTGGTATTTATATGTAAATATTCATAAGTATAATATATTATACTTGGTACATTTTAACTGAGTAATTTAGTAAAATGTAATACAACTTAAATACTCCGATTTTTTGTTGTTGAGTGTTCATCTTTTTCTTTTAAGTGAGTCTTTACACAATGGAAGACAAAATGAGGGTTATTCCTATTGACATGAATGTGGTGTCATATTGAAGAAGTGGTTGAGCTCTTTAAAACTAAGTTAACTTGTAATTATTTTTGAGCTGTGTTTGTTTGAAATCAAATTCTCACACAATTATCTTAAATTCCCAGTAGCATTCTATTGGGGTCTAAAGGGTTTTAAAACACTGTGGAGCCGGTGTGAAATATGGGTCTGAAAACATACCTCAATGGAAGGATGGTGTATGCCACTGTACTCAATGTTACCGTTTTCCCAGAACTTTTCATGCTAGCTTGCAGTAGCCACTGCAGCCATTTTGGAATGGAACAAAGGAGCTGATTGGCTGACACTGCCATTCCAAAATGGCTAGGGTGGCTACTGCTAGCTAGCATGAGGACAAAAAGGGCAGCTTTTTGGGATGAGTAAGATAAATCGAGCTAACTAACAGATTTACACCAACGTCAATGATCAACTGATAGCCCACCCTCTTTTCCCGATATCAATCATGTCTTTAGGAGGGACTGTAACTAGCTTGCTTACAAGGTGTGGTGTGGCCCATTTTCCATTTTGAGCACCTGCCCACTGAAAGTTAGGCTTACAAACTTTGAAGACATTTTGGTATTGTATGCCTGCTCATATCTCCCGATTGATGCAGCGGTCTAAGGCACTGCATCTCAGTAATAGAGGCATCACTACAGACACCCTGGCTATTTGACCAAGAAGGAGAATGATGGAGTGCTGCATCAGATGACCTGGCCTCCACAATCACCCAACCCCAACCTAACTGAGATGGTTTGGGATGAGTTGGAACGCAGAGTGAAGGAAAAGCAGCCAACAAGTGCTCAATGTGGGAACTCCGTCAAGACTGTTGGAAAATCATTCCAGGTGAAGCTGGTTGAGAGATTGCCAAGAGTGTGCAAAGCTGTCATCAAGGCAAAGGGTGGCTATACTTTGAAGAATCTCAAATATAAAATATTTTAACACTTTTCTGTTTACTACATGATTTCATGTCTATTTCATAGTTACTCTACAATGTAGAATATAGTAAAAATAAAGAGAAACCCTTGAATGAGTAGGTGTGTCCAAACTTTTGACTTTTACTGTATACTCACAAAGAACCAAAGGAAGGCAATTAGCATGAATTGTCTTGTATAAGGAAAATGTATTATATTTGAACAAATGACCTAATTTGGTGATATACAGAAATGTAACTCTTTAGAATGGAATCAAATGTAAGGCATATAACTTAAAATAACCCAAACAGCATGGTGTAAAAACACAAACAAAACCAATCAGTATGGTATCATACATGAGAACAAGAATTCATAAACTCATAGTGAATTCAGTAATTAAACATCAGAAGAAAAAAAATCAATAGAAGTAAAACCGGTTACAACCTTTAAAAACCTACCTAGATTTGAATTTAGTTCAACTGCCATCAAGCTACTGAAAAATGTTGTAGTTCAGGTAGTTCACTACTCCCCAACACTGGGACACTTCCTGCATCGTTAATACATTTTGAAGTTCATAACTGTGCACTCTCCTCAAACAATAGCAAGGTATTCTTTCACTGTAATAGCTACTGTAAATTGGACAGTGCAGTTAGATTAACAAGAATTTAAGCTTTCTGCCCATATCAGATATGTCTATGTCCTGGGAAATGTTCTCGATACTTAAAACCTCGTGCTAATCACATTAGTGCACGTTAGCTCAACCGTCCTGTGGGTGGGGGGGGACACCGATCCCGTAGAGGTAAAATAATAATTTTTAAGCCTTGAGGCAATTGAGACAGGGATTGTGTGTGTGTGCCATTTCGAGGGTGAATGGGCAAGACAAAATATTTAAGTGCCTTTTGAATGGGGTGTGGTGGTAGGTGCCAGGCTCACCCCGTTGAATGTGTCAAGAACAGCAATGCTGCTGGGTTTTTGACACTCAAAAGTTTATTGTGTGTATCAAGAATGGTCCACTCAGTGTATACTGTACACAGCATGTAGACGGTCATGGACATCAGTGCAATGTATCACTCTCACAAACCCTGCGTGGGGGAGCATGCATATACTGTCACATACATTTGTTGACCCATTGTAACGGCTGTCTATGGAAGAAGTGGACCAAAATGCGGCGGAGTTAGGGTTCGTCATGTTTAATTGAACGAACACTATGTAATTTACAAAAACAACAAAAACTGACAGCCAACACAGTCCTGTCAGGTGCAACCACAGTGACAAGAACAATTACCCACACCACACAAAGGATACGTAGGCAACTTATGTGTGACTCCCAATCAACCACAACCCTCTACAGCTGTGCCTGATTTGAAGTCACACGGCCAAAAATCAATGAAACAATAAAACACTCACTCCCTTCTGCCACGTCCTGACCCAACTACACCCTCTACTGGTCAGGACGTGACAACCATTCCACCATTATTGGCCTGGTTCCGTTTCTGCCTTCCATGGAAACGTCTGTTGTTGACAGTTGCTGTTAGACAAATACCTAAGAACATGTCAGAGCAAATTGACTTATTCCCATTGCTCATCACTGCAACCTCTAATCTTTTGTGTGTGTGTGTGGGTGTGGAGATGTTATCAATTAAATAACAGACACAATACGAGCACTGTGGGACTGCGGAGATAGCCTATCCCTACACTTTATAAGGAAGCAGGGTGGCAGATAGCCTAGCGGTTAGAGCATTGGGCCAGTAACCGAAAGGCCAATAGTTCAAATTCCCAAGCCAACAAAGTAAACAATATGTGTCATTCAGCAAGGCACTTAACCCAAATTGCTTCAGGGTTGCTGTTGATAATGGCTGATCATGGCCATGAACCCACTCTCCTAGGGTGTCTTTGGGATATCCAACAACAACAAAAACATTTCCAATTAATACACACTTGTACATGTGTGAAATAGGATGAATAAATTTAGACTCCCACTTAATCCACTGTGCACACTTTGCAACTTCCTACCTAAATCCTGCTATGCCTTCCATCAAACAAGCAAAGCTTCAATACAGGACAAAGATCGAGTTGTACTACACCGGCTCTCACGCTCGTCGGATGTGTCAGGGCCTGCAAACCATTACAGACTACAAAGGGAAGCACAGCCGAGAGCTACCCAGTGACACGAGCCTACCGGACAAGCTAAACTACTTCTATGCTCGCTTCGAGGCAAATAGCACTGAAACAGGCATGAGAGCACCAGTGGTACCGTAAGACCTTTAGACAGGTCAATATTCACAAGGTCGCAGGGCCAGACAGATTACCAGGATGTGTACTGCGAGCATGCGCTGACCAACTAGCAAGTGTCTTCACGGACATTTTCAACCTCTCTCTGTCCAAGTCTGTAATACCAACATGTTTTAAGCAGACCACCATAGTGCCTGTGCCTAATAACACTAAGGGCCTGCCTAAATGACTACCGACCCGTAGCACTCACGTCTGTAGCCATGAAATCCTTTGAAAGGCTGGTCATGGTTCACATCAACACCATCATCCCAGAAACCCTAGACCCACTCCAATTTGCATACTGCCCCAACAGATCCACAGATGATGCAGTCTCTATTGCACTCCACACTGCCCTTTCCCACCTGGACAAAAGGAACACCTATGTGAGAATGCTATTCATTGACTACGGCTTAGCGTTCAACACCATAGTGCCCTCAAAGCTCATCAATAAGCTAAGGACCCTGGGACTAAACACCTCCCTCTGCAACTGGATCCTGGACTTCCTGACGGCCCGCCCCCAGTTGGTAAGGGTAGGTAACAACACATCCACCACGCTGATCCTCAACACAGGGGCCCCTCAGTGGTGCGTGCTCAGCCCCCTCCTGTACTCCCTGTTCACTCATGACTGCACGGCCAGGCACGACTCCAACACCATCATTATATTTGCCGATGATCACCGGTAGGCCTGATCACCGACAACATCCAGACAGCCTATAGGGAGGAGGTCAGAGACCTGGCCGTGTGATGCCAGGACAACTACCTCTCCCTCAATGTGATCAAGACAAAGGAGATGATTATGGACTACAGGAAAAAAGAGGACCGAGCACGCCCCCATTCTCATTGATGGGGCTGCAGTGGAGCAGTTTGAGAGCTTCAAGTTCCTTGGTGTCCACATCACCAACAAACTAACATGGTCCAAGCACACCATGACAGTCATGATGACAGTCATGAAGCACGCACGACAAAACCTATTCCCCCTCAGGAGACTGAAAAGATTTGGCAAGGCCCCCCCCCCCCTCTCCTCTCCACACCACTGCCACTCTCTGTTGTTATCTATGCATAGTCACTTTTATTAACTCTACCTACATGTACATACTACCTCAACTAACCGGTGCCCTCACACATTGACTCTGTACCGGCACCCCCCTGTATATATTGTTATTTTTTACTGCTGCTCTTTAATTACTTGTTGCTTTTATCTCTCATTCTTATCCGTATTTTTTTAAACTGCATTGTCGGTTAGGGGCTCGTAAGTATGCATTTCACTGTAAGGTTGTAACTTTTGTATTCGGCGCATGTGACTAATAACATTGGAATTGATTTGATTTACTACCTGCGAACACACATCTTATCTAAAACCTGAAAGCATGACCTGACAGTTTACATTGTAGTAGTGTTAAGTTTAACAGTACCTATAACTATTCTGGAATTTTATTTGACCATACATAGAGAAAAATCCCTATTGCATGTGAATGCTAGTTCAACTCAATTGCAACTGAATGTTTTGTAAACAAATGGAGAAAATGTGTAGGCAAAACTGGTCCATGCAATTACAGAATGGAAGAACAGCGTGATAAGTTGACCTGAAGAAACCTTTAGCCCTGCTGCATGGGAGCCCTTACTAGAGAAGGGCAGGCAGAACTGCGTACACACACACTTGATTCTCCGGTGAGCTGCTTCGTTAAAACGGTTGGGGACAGGCTACTTCTGTAGTCTCACAGTGCTCGTATTGTGTCTAAGAAAAACTATCATTGATGACATCCACAGCCACACACACACACAAATGCAGAGGCTGCAGTGTGTTGAGCAATGGAAATAAGTCAGTTTGCTCTGACATGTTTTTAGGTTTTTAGGAACACAAGGTTCGGTGGAAATCAGAAATGCCAACCAGGTCAATTATGGTGGAACGTTACCAGTGGGACGTACTACTACAGTACAATGGGAAAAAGGGAACAGACTTAATATAGGCCCTGGTCAAAAGTAGTGCACTATAAAGGGAATAAGGTGCCATTTGGGATGCATCCTTAAAGGAAGGTCACAGCTACATAGTTCACATAAAAACAGATCATATAGGAGATATGAACCCCACCTCCTGGTCCACAATATACTGTGAGACTGACTGACCCGCAATATCAGTTCACGGACCATCTTCATTTCCTGACCAATCACTCTTTGCTCTCGTCAATACACCTGCCGTAAGAAACTTGATCCAAAAATATCCCCATGACAAATCCAAATCAGAAATCATGGTCTCACAGTATAATGGGAATTTTCAGGTGAACCAAAAGGAGAGCAGTTGTTGATAATATCCTCTATATTACAACAATTCAGCGAGAACACCTCCAGAGCAGAAGCAAACGAAAATTTGTAACGAGGCAGCCCTTATACATTAATCACACAGCATATTCAATGTTCCGTAAACATCAGCCCGAGAGGCTTGTAGGAAGTCACAACATCAGCTGCTACATAATCACACAGTGTCATAGATAAATTATCAGTGGGTCCTCGAATCCAGTCTGGCGTCAAGCCTTAACCATAACATTCAACACTGTCACACTTTGATACTGACAGTTAAACAGGTAAGAAAATCAGTACTCAGTTACAACAGATAATCATGAACTAACAAGTGACAATTACTTAATTAAATATGGTACTTAAACATATATGGTTAGCCCGTTTCCCTTCCCCCAAGGGCATATGTGTCTCTCTGTCTTCCCGCAAATACAATCATGTTTTTTTATATATCAATTCATAAACACAGTAAATAAAATACAAGAAAAATACGAATCAAATAATGTCCCATTGCACGCAGCCTTTGAGTAATGCGACAGATGAAATGTGGAAATGTGACAATGCCTATCAGGGGTTGACATTAAGGGTTGCCCTAATACCCAGAGCAAGGGAACGGAAGTTGAACTCAGCAGTCAGGCAAGTTGAGTTTTCTCTGTGGGTGACACTTTTGACTGAAAAAAACTGCAGAAAATAACAGAAGCCTAAAACTGAATAAAATAATTTATGGTATTTTTGCATGTAAATAGATAATTTATCATTTCGAGGAAAGTGAATAAAATACTCCTGACTTTCCTGATTGGCAAGTGCATTTCTATCCTTGCCTATGAACATGAAATATAGATGTTATAACAGAGGAATTGACTGAAAAGTTGCCTTACTATATTCCAATATCAACTTCCCCACAACACTTCCCCATGATACTGTAATAGCTGTCATCATTGACTCTATAGAATGAGTGCCAGTCTGTTTGTGCCACCATGCCAACTCATTGTCACACATTGTCACACATTGTCATGACAAATGTGTAAGTAAGTGAACTATGTAGCTTGTGGAAGGCTACCCGAAACGTTTGACCCAAGTTAAACAATTTAAAGGCAATGCTACCAAATACTAATTGAGTGTATGTAAACTTGGGAATGTGATGAAAGAAATAAAAGCTGAAATAAATCATTATTCTGACATTTCACATTCTTAAAATAAATTGGTTGTCACGTCCTGACCAGTAATAGGGGTTATTGGTTATTGTAGTTTGGTCAGGACGTGGCAGGGGGTATTTGTTTTATGTGGTTCGGGGTTTAATGGGATATGTATTTATGTAAGAGGGGTGTTTGATTTATGTGTTCCGGGGTTTTTGGGTAATGTTCTTGTTTTGTATTTCTATGGTTTTCTATGTTGTATATTTCTTTGTGTTGGCCTGGTATGGCTCTCAATCAGGAACAGCTGTACATTGTTGTTGCTGATTGAGAGTCATACTTAGGTAGCCCTATTTCACCTGTCCCTTTGTGGGAAGTTGTTGTTGTACTGCTGTGTGTTAGCATGCAACACTTTTCGGTCAATCGTTTTCTTGTTTTGTTTGTTACGTGTTCAAATAAAGTTAAGATGCGCACGCAACCCGCTGCGCCTTGGTCTATTACGTACGACGGCCGTTACAGTGGTGATCTTAACTGACCTAAAACAGGGAATATTTACTTGGATTAAATGTCAGGAATTGTGAAAAACTGAGTTTAAATGTATTTGGCTAAGGTGTATGTAAACGCCCGACTTCAACTGTAAGTACATGAAAGTGAAAATTAATAGCAACAAATCTAGAGCGGTATCTTATTAATAATTAACTCCAAACAGAACAAAATCCATTGAAATGTTCCCAAACACTGTAAAAAGAGAGAGGGAGAAAAAAACTGAGATTGAGAGAGAGAGAGGGAGAAAAAACCCCAGTAAAGGTGATAAAACATACCTCCCTTGTAGGAAAAGTCTAGCCATGCTGGTTTGTTGGCAAGTGGAGCCCAACTGTTATTTCAGATTTTTTTTACATTGTACGGTAGGTCTCCAAAACTTCCTTAGTTACTCTACTTCGCTACTCTGCTATTTGAACTAGTCGGTAGAGCTTCCATACAGCGGCAGGTGGTAGGTGGCATCAATAATGACTGATGCCATTCAGGCTATCAAACTGGATTTACAACAGCGCAGAGAGAGAAAGAAAGAAAGGGTAAAATAGAAAAGCAGGGTGGAGCCCTTGGTGGAACAGCTACACATCTTTCCTGTACTCTGCCTTTGGGGTCTTCATGTCCGTCGCAAGTAAGTGCACGAACATGCACTGTACTCACACAAACAAGCGCACACACACCCACCCACCCACCCACACTCACACAGAAACACAGAGGCACGCGTGCGCACACACAGATGCATGCACGCAAGCATAGAAACACAAGCATGCACAAAAAAAACACACACACATACACACACGCACGCACACAGGTGTCCATTCCAAAACAAGTAAGGAACAGCTTTAAATATCACGCCACATTCACTCTTACCAATCTGGAGCACAATGAATGAAGACTGTCTGTTCACTGTGCTGCATAAGATTTGTGAGAATGGGGAAATATGACAACAAGAAAGCAATGGACTGACAAAGTATCCAGGCTTCATTCCACCATACATGCATGTGGTAATGTTGTGCAACACTAAATAAGGAACTAACTTATTAATAACCTACTCTACACTTCCTCTCCACCCTCCTCTCCTCTTATCTTCTACTAGATGTTCTCGGGAGTGCTTGGCAGAGTTACCAGGCAGAACCAGAGGACCATGTAAGCATAGGCCCATCAGACTGAAGGGACAGCTGTAATCTTCTCAATGCCCACTGAGCAAATATGCTAGCTGGGGATGAACTAGGTTGGAACCCCCCCCATACAGTACAGGCACGCGTGCAGACACAAAGATGCACGATTACAAGTACACACACACAGATGCATGCATGCAAGCACAGACACACAAGCTTCCACACAAACACGCACGTACGCACTCACACATAAACACACACACACACACACACGCTCAACTTCTCCCTCATGCAGCATACCTTGTGCTCTGCAGTATTCTAACTGTGGTAGAGAAAGCGGACGGGAACACAGATGGATATGAAAGCACACATTTTGTACCTACACATGTAACATGCATGGACATCAGTGGAGGCTGGTGGGAGGAGCTATGGGAGGACAGGCTCATTGGAATGGTTGAAAAGGAATTAATGGAACAGTATCAAACACATCGATCATATGGAAACTACATGTTTGACTCATGCTCCTTTTATTCCATTCCAGCCATTACAATGAGCCCATCCTCCTATAGCTCCTCCCACCAGCCTTCACTGATGAACATGCATCAAGCCAAACTCTGGATTAAAGAATATATCCCAAGTCTTTTAATTATTTGATAATCCTATGAAAAACACCAACAATAAAGCATGTAATACTAGTGTAATACTGTTCCTATACTACTACTACTACATTATAAACCCATTATTTAACAATGGGAGAGAAATGTATGTTTGACACCCATGTTTGACACTGCTGAGTGACTTCATTGACAAGTAACAATTGCCAAAATGTAGATATTCTCTTCAGAGCACAAGCACTCATGGCATGTGTCGCCACTTCCCAGGGCTGGTGTTAGCCAACAGGGGGCCCAGGGCAAATTACAATTAAAACAATTAGCCCTTCAAAAAATATGCACAAAAGACCATGCATTACTATTGACCTCCAGTGACTGCTCCTTATTCTTGTAAGGAGATGTGATACAGTATTTAAAAAATAAAGTGATAACCATGTTAGTCTGTAACAGGAATTTCCAGCAGAACAAAAGGAGAGCAGTCGTTGATCATATTAATCAAAGATCAATACAGTTTAATACAAGAATTCAAGGAGACACCTCCAGAACAGAAACATAGAAAATGTCTAACGTGCGTCTTGGACACAGGCCCTTTAGTCAGATAGTACCATATATTCTCTAAACATCAGCCAGAGAGGGTTGTATGAAGTCAAAACAAAATACAGTGAATTTGCCAGCTGCTACAGAATCACACAGTGTTTATAATGTCATCGACAGGTACAATAATAATCAGTTTGTCCTTTAGTAAAAATCATGTAAGCATAAACTTACACATAATCTTAAAACAAATACCAACACAACAGCATGTGTAAATGAAGGAATATTAAGTAAAAAATGCACACAATAAAACTGCACATTAAAGTCTTGGGGAAGCCAAGCTAGAAATAAACGCCATATTACAACCTATGTGTTGTGATAATTGCATTGTTTGCTCTATAACCTGTTAGTTAATATGCCTTGACAACGTGATATAAAGGCCTAAGGCTGAGACAAAAAGAAGACACAGTGGCAGAATAAATTCAACCAGACCTTGTTTCATCACAAAACCGGAGAGTCCACAAAAGATATTGCATGTAACAAACAGTTAGATAACCTACAGCAAGGTCAAGCAAGTTAATGTTTCCGACATTTTCGGACCTCTAAACAACTATTGATTTAGAACCACGGAGAGTTAAAGTAAGTCGCAAAGAAAACACACCCTGCTTAGTCAGACAGTGCCAAATGTTCTCTAAATATCAGCCAGAGAGGGTTGTACGAAGTCAAAACAAAATACAGTGAATTTGCCAGCTGCTATAGATCACACAGTGTTCAGAATTCTTTTATTTTACCTTTATTTAACTAGGAAAGTCAGTTAAAAAAAATTCTTCTTTACAATGACAGCCTAGGAACAATGGGTTAACTGCCTTGTTCAGGGGCAGAACGACAGATTTTTACCTTGTCAGCTCAGGGATATGATCTAGCACTCTAACCACTAGGCTACATTAATAATCAGTGTGTCCTTTGGTGAAAATCATGTAAGCATAAACTTACAACAAATACCAATAAAACAGTATATGTAAATCAAGGAATATTAAGTAAAAAATGCACATAATAAAACTGCACACTCAAGTCTATTCCGGAGTGGGGAAGCCAAGCCAAGAAAAAAAAAACATATTACAACCGATGTGTTGTGATAATTGCATTGTTTGCTCTATAACCCGTTAGTTTGGAGAAAGGCGGCGAAAGAGAGGCCGGAGGGCAGGCTGCCTTCTGAGGAGTCGGAGGCAATCGAATAAACCCCCACTCCCCTAAATTCTGCTAGCAAACATGCAATCTTTGGACAATAAAATGGAAGTTTAAACTACCAACGTGACATTAAAAACTGTAACATCTTATGCTTCACGGAGTCGTGGCTGAACGACGACAATATCAACATACAGCTGGCTGGTTATACGATGTACCGGCAGGAGAGAACAGCGGCGTCTGGTAAGGCAAGGGGTGGCGGTCTATGTATTTTTGTAAACAACAGCTGGTGCACGATATCTAAGGAAGTCTCGAGCTATTGCTCGCCTGAGGTAGAGTTTTTCATGGTAAGCTGCAGACCACATTACCTACCGAGAGAGTTTTCATCTATAATCTTTGTAGCTGTTTACATACCACCACAGTCAGAGGCTGGCACTAAGATAGCATTGAATGAGCTGTATTCCGTCATAAGCAAACAAGAAAACGCTCTCCCAGAGGTGGCACTCCTAGTAGCCGGGGACTTTAATGCAGGGAAACTTAAATCAGTTTTGCTAAAATTTCTATCAGCATGTTAATTGTGCAACCAGAGGGAAAAGAACTCTGGACCACCTACAATCCACACACAGAGATGCATACAAAGCTCTCCCTCACCCTCCATTTGGCAAATCTGACCATAATTCCATCCTCCTGATTCCTGCTTACAAGCAAAAATTAAAGCAGGAAGCACCATTGACTAGATCAATAAAAAAGTTGTCAGATGAAGTAGATGCTAAGCTACAGGAATGTTTTGCTAGCACAGACTAGAATATGTTCTGGGATTCCTTCGATGGCATTGAGGAGTACACCACGTGTCCTTGGCTTTATCAATAAGTGCGTCGATGACGACGTCCCCACAGTGACCATACTTACATACCCCAACCAGAAGTCATGGATTACAGGCAGCATCCGCACAGAGCTAAAGGCTAGAGTTGCCGCTTGAAGGAGCGGGACTTCCCTCCAACGAACCATCAGTCTCATTAAAATGCAAATCAATTTATAACATTTCTGACATGCGTTTTTCTGGATTTTTTTGTTGTTATTCTGTCTCTCACTGTTCAAATAAACCTACCATTAAAATTATAGACTGATCATTTCTTTGTCAGTGGGCAAACGAAAAAAAATCAGCAGGAGATCAAATACTTTTTTCCCTCACTGTAGGCTTTTGTGGAGTGATGGGTAATGATGCTTCGAGGGTGGCTGTTGTCTGTTTGCAGAGGGTTCGAGCCCAGGTAGGGGCGAGGAGAGGGCACCATTTTAATCAGGAGAATCTTCTTTTTGTACTTATGTAAGTCTGGGCAGCGAGCTCGTTTGTCATCAATCACTACATCAGAAATAGTCAAAGTAAAAAAAATCCCCACTTTTTCATTACGCAGACATAAGCACAGTTGACACCATCAAGGTGCGGATATTTACTTTCTACACAAGTTGTTTTTTTCCAGTTTCGTCCGAGGAACAGATTGTAGTGGTAAAATAAAAAGAGATACATTTTTTTAATGGAATTCTAAGCATCACTCCAGTCAAAACAGGCTCTGTGAACGTTCGATTACATTAATTTGCTATGGGCTCGTGCTAGTGTTCCAGTTTAGTTAACATTCTTAAGCTGTTTTTCAGCTTTGGGTGGATTTTGACTCATTCTGTTGTCCAGCCTATAGATAGCCAGAGCGAATTTACGAAAGCACCCGAATGTCCATTGAGAAATCACAACAACTATACCATTTAGCTAAGCTAAGAATTACCAGAATAATAAATAATGGGTAGTTAGATAGCCTATAGTTAATATACTGGCAAGTTTGATGTAAACTACTAACGTTAGACAGCGTAGCTAACAAATTGTCAGCCAACATAACGTGTAAGGTAACTTATTTGAAAAGTCATTACTTTACTACATTGAGTAGCAAGCTACCCCTTGGTCGTTAGGGCAAATCTGGTCTGTGATAGGAGGGGGGGTTTCACACCTAGCTTGGCTATTAGACTATTCTTTAGTAAAGGTTGAATAGTCTATTGTTCAGCTATTAGCCCTCCTCCCCAACTTGCAACAAATTAATGTTCCCATCGCATTCCTTTCCTTCTTCCATGCATCATCATTCTGCTCCTGAGTGGCTCGCTTGTGGGCGTGCTGGCAGGATATGGCAGCATCTTCGGTTGTGCGTCAAGAATTCTGCATACAGTCGCACGTTTGTATGAAGGTGTAGTTATTCACAGGCAAATTGTTATATGCTATGGAGGTACATTTCTATCTTTTTGTCGAGAGCAAAACCTTTTTTTATTTTCAATCAAAAATAATTGTTCTGAATGCAACTTTTTTCAGAAACAAAGGAAGTCAAAACGGACACCTACGAAGATGGTATCTCAGGTAAGCAGCACTGGGCTGTATTGACGTATCCTAAAAATGACATATGCTGCTTTAGATTGAATGGTCATATCTCAGATATTGTTTTCCTATCTATAAAAAATAAGCTGTTTTCTTTACTTTCAGAGAGCAACCTGACCAAGGGGTCGAAAATGTAGATATTGCCAGATGTTCATGTCACGTCCTGACCATAGAGAGCTCTTATTTTCTATGGTAGTGTAGGTCAGGGCGTGACTGGGGGGGTTTATCTAGTTTATTTAGTTCTATGTTGTTTTGGTTCTAGTTTCTTTTTTCTATGTTGGGATTTTGTATGATCCCCAATTAGAGGCAGCTGGTCATCGTTGTCTCTAATTGGGGATCATATTTAAGTAGATATTTTTCCCACCTGTCTTTGTGGGAGATTATTTTGAGTTAGTGCATGTTGCACCTCGTTTGGCACGGTTTTTGTTTTGTTTGTAGTTTATTGTTTGTTTTGCGAAGTTTCACATTAAAATAAAAGATGTGGAACGATACCCACGCTGTGCTTTGGTCTCCTTCCTACGATGAACGTGACAGTTCACTGTCGGAGGAACAGGTCGTGGAAGCTTTATTGCAGGCAAAAGTGTCCATAACCAGAGGTAATTAAACTGTTCTGTGTTCTTTTCTCCATCTCTGCCTGTCTTGTTGTACGTGAAACCTGTCTCACATGCATTTATTAAAAAACCCTTAAGATGTCAGCTGCTGATTTTCAGATTTACACCACATAAACACAGCCATTTTCACAGGACTATCTGTTGCTGCCAAGTCATGATTTCCCTGGGGGTTAGCCTTGCAATAACCAAGTGGTGAGACACATAGCCCTATATATTTAAATGTGTTTCAGGTACACTCCAATAGGTGTCTGTGTCACATAGTGTATTTTCTATTGACATTATCTTCTACTGTTTGTCCTCATGTGTCTGTTTTTCAGCATAAAGTACTCTGTAGCCACTTAGTGTGGACACCAGGAGAGACCACACACAATAACAGTCTCTCTTCTTCACTTCATCCCTTCTCCCTAAATCCTCTAGGTTATATCAGCTGTTTTGGTGAACCCCTTCCTCATCTGAACTGGCTGTCAGAGGGGTCAGCATGATCATAGGTGAGATGTCACTTGGTCGGGTCAACAGGAAGTATTATTAAAGAGATGCTTTACATTGAAATACAGACAGCGATGTAGTAGTCCCAGCGTTAATGATCCAAGGTCAGTTTTGCATTTCACCTCCTGATTTAAGATGATTGACCGTGTTAGAATTAAAAAAACAAGTCTTAATCATGCTCTCTCTATCCATTTGTCACTCATCTTCAGGTATGTTTTGATGTGAGAGAAAGCCAGTCCCGTCATCACCACCTCACCCGCTCTTAAGATAACCTTTCGGCCAAGGCTGGTTAGGAGACACTGCAATTGTGATGAACTGAGAGAATATTAGGGTAGCACTGTAATTCATGAATCATATGCTGTCTCAAATCAAAGTTTATTTGTCACGTGCGCTGAATACAACATGTGTAGACCTTACAGTGAAATGCTTAACTACAGGCTCTAACCAATAGTGCAAAAAAGGTATTAGGTGAACAATTGGTAGGAAATAAAACAGTAAAAAGACAGGCTATATACAGTAGCGAGGCTACATACAGACACCGGTTATTCAGGCTGATTGAGGTAGTATGTAGATATGGTTAAAGTGACTGCCGCTGTTCTTACCTCTTTCCTTTTCTGTCTTTCTTCCTCGTTTTATAATGCTCACCATATGTGCATTGAAGTACAGATTGAACTTGTATTTATAATATTACAATTATCATAAGTATAATGCATTTATGTATTTATAACACCTGGATAATGAACTTCTTTCAATAAAGCGTTTCACATTCTCCACCGGTTGAAATTTAGTATCTAATTGAAATACTATCCTGTGTCCTCAGATTAATGCAGATGAAGGGAGTTAGATATGCATATTTTTTCTGTATATATGAGTTACAAATAAATCATGTTTCTAGTCTATTGCATAGCTACAATGCATAATCATTGATGTCACAGGAGTGGTAAACGCTGTTAAAGTGTATAAGTGTAATGCATACACGGCATCATTCAAATAATGGAGATTGATATGACTGAAAGAGTCTCAGAGATTCATACCTGAACCTCACCTTTATTTTCCAAGGAAGAGTACATGATCAGTGAATATATTCAATGTACAGGCTACAATGTGGGAATCTCATGCGTGGTAATAATTACCGTACATGTGTATATAGGACTTGCGTCCTTGGCACAATAAAGTTATTATATTCTACTCTATCCATAGGCTTCATTAAGGCCATTCAGACTGGAAGTTGACACAACTGAGGTTCATAGATTGGTATGAATATTAGTTCAGAACCTAATGTTTTAGGGTCCATACAGATTGGCTACATACTGTAGCTCACTACACATCCATAGGCATACAGTTATTTTTATCCTCCACTACACAATAAGCAAGTAAATAGTTAGCTAGCTATGTTACTTCAGCTGCATTGCAAGGCAAGCTTACACAATTGTACATTCAATTCGCAGTAAATGCTTTAGCTAGCTAGATTCTTTACATAAACTGTTTCACAAGACGACAGTCTGGTTTTCTGGTTGATCAGGAGTCCCTAAACTCTAAATAACCCACATTTTGAAATTCATTCTCCTAACACTAGCTAGCTGGCTAATGTTAGCTTGTCAGAAAACTTGCTAAACAGCGATTTTCGTAAATGAACTTTTATGACAAAAAATGCACAAACGTTTGTCTCTACGTTAACTAACATATTCCTCTCAATTGTACATTTTTTGCTTGACTCGTTATGACGTTATAACAACTTACATCTGGTTCCACCGTAACGTTTTGTCAGCCATCTTTGTTGAAGAACAACACAAGGCAAGGGTGGCTCACGTCAAAATTCGTCATTGGAACCACTCGATATGATTGGTCAAATAACACTGAAACATGCATGAGAGCACCAACTGTACAAGGAAGACTGTGTGATCACGCTGTCCGCAGCAGATGTGAGTAAGACCTTTAGACAGGTCAACATTCACAAGGCCGCAGGGCCAGACGGATTACCAGGATGTGTACTGTGAGCATGCGCTGACCAACTAGCAAGTGTCTTCACGGACATTTTCAACTTCTCCCTGTCCGAGTCTGTAATACCAACATGTTTTATGCAGACCACCATAGTGCCTGTGCCCAAGAACACTAAGGTAACCTGCCTAAATGACTACCGACCCGTAGCACTCATGTCTGTTGACATGAAGTCATTTGAAAGGCTGGTCATGGCTCACATCAACACCATCATCCCAGAAAACCAAGACCCACTCCAATTTGCATACCTTCCCAACAGATCCACAGATGATGCAGTCTCTATTGCACTCCACACTGGCCTTTCCCACCTGGACAAAAGGAGCACCTATGTGAGAATGCTATTCATTGACTTCAGCTCAGCGTTCAACACCATAGTGCCCTCAAAGCTCATCAATAAGCTAAGGACCCTGGGACTAAACACCTCCCTCTGCAACTGGATCCTGGACTTCCTGACGGGCCGCCCCCAGGTGGTAAGGGTAGGTAACAACACATCAGCCACACTGATTCTCAAGACAGGGGCCCCTCAGGAGTGAGTGTTCAGCCTCCTGTCATCCAGGACCTCTATACCAGGCGGTGTCAGAGGAAGGCCCTGAAAATTGTCAAAGACTCCAGCCACCCCAGTCATATACTGTTCTCTCATCTACCACACGGTAAGCGGTACCGGGGCGCCAAGTCTAGGTCCAAGAGGCTTCTAAACAGCTTCTACCCCCAAGCCATAAGACTCCTGAACATCTAGTCAAATGGGTACCCAGATTACTCACATTGCCCCCCCCTCCTCTCCACACCACTGCCGCTCTCTGTTGTTATCTATGCGTAGTCACTTTAATTAACTCTACCTACATGTACATACTACCTCAACTAACCGGTGCTCCCGCACATTGACTTTGTACTGGCTCCCCCATGTATATATTGTAATTTTTTACTGCTGCTCTTTAATTACTTGTTACTTTTATCTCTTATTCTTATCTGTATTTTTTGAAACGGCACTGTCGGTTAGGGGCTCGTAAGTAAGCATTTCACTGTAAGGTTTACACCTGTTGTATTTGGCGCTGTCACGACTTCCGCCGAAGTCGGTCCCTCTCCTTGTTCAGGCGGTGTTCGGCAGTCGACGTCATCGACCTTCTAGCCATCGCTGATCCATTTTTAATTTTCATTGGTTTTGTCTTGTCTTACATCACACCTGGTTCCAATCTCATCAATTACATGTTGTGTATTTAACCCTCTGTTTCCCCTCATGTCCTTGTTGGTGATTGTTTGTTTGTATGTGATATGCAAGTTATGTTCTGGTGCACGACGGGTTTTGTACCCACTTTTACTATTTTGTATATTTTGGTTTTTGGAGTTTTGTGAGCACTTATTAAACGACTCCGTTTATACCAACTTCGTTCTCCTGCGCCTGACTTCCCTGCCATCAGCACGCACCCATTACAGAATCACAGACCCAAACTATGGAGTCAGCAGGAGAAGGTACCCCGGCCATTGAGGTGGAGGAGCGCGTCCAGGGGCATGCAGTACTACTTCACCATCTTGGTCTTGTGCCTCACCGGGAGAGCCCTGGAGTGGGCCAACGCCGTGTGGAGAGAGGGAGATGCGGCGTTGGACCAGTTTGAGGAGTTCACCCGCCGTTTCTGGGCAGTCTTCGACCACCCGCCCGAGGGTAGCGCGGCGGGTGAGCGCCTCTACCATCTGAGGCAGGAGACGAGGAGCGCCCAGGAGTTCACTCTGGAGTTTAGGTCCCTGGCTGCCAGCACGGGATGGAACAACAGGGCCCTGATCGACCATTACCGCTGCAGTCTGCACGAGGATGTCCGTCGGGAGCTGGCCTGCAGAGACACCACCCTCACGTTGGACCAGCTGGTGGACCTGTCCATCCGGCTGGACAACCTGCTGGCTACTCGCGGACGTTCAGATTGGGGTCTGCTAGTTCCATCCTCCCACACCCCCTCTCCGATACCCATGGAGCTGGAAGGGGCGGTGCACAGGGAGACCGGAGGGGGTTCCCGCTCGTGAACCATCTGTGGCCGCAGAGGTCACACTGCCGGTCGGTGCCGCGTTGGTTCCTCTGGGAGTCGAGGCAGCAGGCAGGGCCCTCTGGCGTCACCCCAGGTGAGCTGGCACCATTCTCACCCAGAGTCCTCTGTTGCACAGATGTTTGTGTTTGTCACGTTCCCTGAGTTTTCCCCGCATTCCCAGCATAAGGCTCTAGTCGATTCAGGCGCGGCTGGGAATTTTATTGATAGTGCTTAGCCCATAGTTTAGGGATCCCCAACGTTCCCGTGGATGTGCCCTTCCCCGTTCACGCCTTAGATAGTCGACCATTAGGGTCAGGTTTAATTAGGGAGGTCACCGCGCCTTTGGGCATGGTGACGCAGGAGGTTCATACGGAGAGAATTAGTCTCTTCCTTATAGACTCTCCTGCTTTTCCCGTGGTGCTGGGCCTACCCTGGTTAGCTTGTCATAACGACACTGTTTCTTGGCCACAGAGGGCTCTCACAGGGTGGTCACGAGAGTGCTCAGGTAGGTGTTTATGGGTTTCCGTTGGTGCTACTACGGTGGAGAGTCCAGACCAGGTCTCCCCTGTGTGCACTCCCCCTGAATATGCCGATTTGGCTCTCGCCTTCCAAAAAGAAGGCGACTCAATTACCACCTCATCGACGGGGCGATTGTGTGATAGATCTCCTGGTAGACGCTGCACTTCCCAGGAGTCACGTGTATCCCCTCTCACAAGCGGAGATGGAGGCTATGGAAACATATGTCTCCGAATCCCTGCGTCAGGTGTACATTCGGTCCTCCACTTCACCCGCCTCCACGAGTTTATTTTTTGTGAAGAAGAAGGAGGGAGGTCTGCGTTCGTGTTTTGACTATCGGGGTCTGTATCAGATCACTGTGAGGTATAGTTACCCGCTACCGCTCATAGGAACAGCGATAGAGTCAATGCACGGGGCGCGCTTCTTCACCAAACTAGATCTCAGGAGCGCTTACAACGAGGTGCGTATCCGAGAGGGAAACGAGTGGAAGACGGCTTTCAGTACCACCTCTGGGCACTATGAGTGCCTCGTCATGCCATACGGGTTGATGAATGCGCCATCAGTCTTCCAAGCCTTTGTAGATTAGATTTTCAGGGACCTGCACGGACAGGGTGTAGTGGAGTATATTGATGACATTTTGATATACTCCGCTACACGCGCTGAGCATGTGTCCCTGGTGCGCAGAGTGCTTGGTCGCCTGTTGGAGCATGACCTGTACGTCAAGGCTGAGAAATGCCTGTTCTTCCAACAGTCCGTCTCCTTCCTAGGGTATCGCATTTCCACTTCAGGGGTGGAGATGGAGAGCGATCGCATTGCAGCCGTGTGTAATTGGCCGACTCCCACCACGGTAAAGGAGGTGCAGGGGCTCTAAGGGTTTGCCAACTACTACCGGGGGTTTATCCGGGGTTTTGGTCAGGTAGTGGCTCCCATTACCTCACTGCTGAAGGGGGGCCCGGTGCGCTTGCTGTGGTCAGCTGAGGTGGACAGGGCTTTTAGTCACCTGAGGGCTCTGTTTACCTCGGCTTCCGTGTTGGCCCATCCGGATCCCTCTTTGGCGTTCATAGTGTAGGTGGATGCATCCGAGGCTGGGATAGGAACTGTGCTCTCTCAGTGCTCGGGTATGCCACCGAAGCTCCACCCCTGTGCCTTCTTCTCGAAGAAGCTCAGCCCAGCGGAGTGAAACTATGATGTGGTGGACCGGGAGCTGTTTGCTGTTGTAAAGGCCTTGAAGGCGTGGAGACATTGGCTTGAGGGGGCTAGACACCCTGTTCTCATCTGGACTGACCACCGCAATCTGGAGAACATCTGGGCGGCGAGGAGACTTAACCCTCGCCAGGCAAGGTGGGCCATGTTTTTCACCCGTTTTGTGTTTACCCTTTCCTACAGACCAGGCTCACAGAACGTTAAGGCAGACGCATTGTCCCGGCTGTATGACACAAAGGAGCAGCCCATGGATCCCACTCCCATACTCCCCGCCTCTTGCCTGGTGGCGCCGGTAATGTGGGAGCTGGACGTGGACATTGAGCAGGTGTTACGTGCAGAGCCCGCTCCCCTCCAGTGTCCAGCTGGATGTCTGTACATTCCGTCTGCTGTCCCCGGCTGATCTATTGGGCGGACGTCACCCACGTCACCCTCCTCTGGTCATCCTGGGATCGGTCGGACGGTGCGCTGTCTTAGTGGGAAGTACTGGTGGCCCACTTTGGCCAAGGATGTGAGGGTTTATGTTTCCTCCTGCTCGGTGTGCGCCCAGTGTAAGGCTCCTAGGCACCTGCCCAGAGGTAAGTTACAACCCTTCCCCGTTCCACACCGGCCGTGGTCGCACCTGTCGGTAGATTTCCTGACCGATCTTCCTCCTTCACAGGGTAACACCACAATCCTGGTCGTTGTGAATCATTTTTATAAGTCCTGTCATCTCCTCCCTTTGCTCGGTCTCCCTACGGCCCTACAGACTGCGGAGGCCCTGTTTACACACGTCTTCTGGCACTACGGGGTGCCTGAGGATATAGTGTCTGATCTGGGTCCCCAGTTCACATCGAGGGTCTGGAGGGCATTCATGGAACGTCTGGGGGTCTCGGTCAGCCTTACCTCAGATTTTCACCCCGAGCGTAACAGTAAGGTGGAGAGAGTTAACCAGGATGTGGGTAGGTTTCTGAGGTCTTATTGCCAGGACCGGCCGGGGGAGTGGGCAGCGTTCGTGCCCTGGGCAGAGATGGCCCAGAACTCGCTCCGCCACTCCTCCACTAAGCTCTCTCCCTTCCAGTGTGTTTTTGGGTATCAGCCGGTTCTGGCTCCTTGGCATCAGAGTCAGACCGAGGCTCCTGAGGTGGAAGACTGGTTCTGGCGCGCGGAGAAAACATGGGACGCCGCCCATGTCCACCTTCAGCGCGCCGTGCTGCGCCAAAAAGTTGGCGCGGACCGTCACCGTAGTGAGGCCCCGGTGTTCGCACCGGGGGACCGGGTCTGGCTCTCGACCCAAAAACTGCCCCTCCGCCTGCCTTGTCGGAAGCTGGGTCCGCAGTTTGTGGGGCCATTTAAAGTCCTGAGGAGAGTGAACGAGGTTTGTTATAGGTTACAGCTTCCCCCCGATTACCGTATTAACCCCTCGTTCCATGTGTCTCTCCTCAGGCCGGTGGTGGCTGGCCCACTCCAGGTGTCTGGACATCGAGGGGGCCCCGGCGTACTCCATTCGTTCCACACTGGATTCGAGACATCGGGCGAGGGGCCTTCAGTACCTCGTGGACTGGGAGGGGTATGGTTCGGAGGAGAGATGCTGGGTTCTGGTGGAGGACGTGTTGGATCCTTCAATGCTGCGAGAGTTCCACCGTCTCCATCCGGATCGCCCTGTGCCTCGCCCTCCGGGTCGTCCCCGAGGTCGGTGTCAACGCACTGCTGGAGCCGCGCGTTGGGGAGGGGGGTAGTGTCACGACTTCCGCCGAAGTCGGTCCCTCTCCTTGTGTTCCCTCGGTGTTCGGTCCCTCGGTGTTCAGCGGTCGACGTCACCGACCTTCTAGCCATCACTGATCCATTTTTCATTTTCCATTGGTTTTGTCTTGTCTTACATCACACCTGGTTCCAATCTTATCAATTACATGTTGTGTATTTAACCCTCTTTTTCCCCTCATGTCCTTGTCGGTGATTGTTTGTGATATGCAAGTTATGTTCTGGTGCGCGATGGGTTTTGTACCCACTTTTATTATTTTGTATATTTTGGTTTTTGGAGTTGTGTGAGCACTTATTAAATGACTTTGTTTATACCAAGTTCGTTCTCCTGCTCCTGACTTTCCTGCCAGAAGCACGCACCCATTACAGGCGCAAGTGACTAATAAAATTTGATTCGATTTGATATGCCTTGACACTGTGATATATAGGCCTAAGGCTGAGACAATAAGAAGACACAGTGGCAGAATAAATTCAACCATACCTTTGTTTCATCCCAAAACTGGAGAGCAACATCTGTCTGGTGAAATCCACATAATATGTTGCATGTAACAAACAGTTACATAACCAACCCCATGATCAAGCAAGTTAATGTTTCCGACATTTTCGGACTACTAAACAACCACTGATTTAGAACCACGGATTGTTACTGTAAGTCACAAAGAAAACAGATGCTGCCTCCAGCTTCAAAATTTCAACATTATTTAATAACCTATGCTTAGTCTAATACATTGACAACTAAAGACACCAAAAATGATTTAGTCCAATCAACATAAGCTAAATAGGATCTGGCTGTCCATGGTACTGATTTCTGTGTATGTGTGTGTGCGTGCAAGTAGAAAAACATGATGTTAACTCACCCTACTTGTAGAGAAACGCCAGTGCCATCCTCCTATTTCATGTTGCCTAAACAGTCTATGTTGTCCTAGGCTACCTGGCTAAAATGCTTGCTTGCTAGCCTAACTTCCTTTCATGGGCAACGATGCGCCAGGCCAGCTAGGTAACATTAGCCTACTACATCTAGTTACATGTTGAACTCCCGTCCTCTCAGGCCAGGGATACAATATATGAATTTGTGGTTGGATCAGAATCGCCATTTTAATTATTGGCCAGTACGGAGAAATAAGTCCAAATCCCTATCTCCATGGCTAATTTAGGAAAGGGACAATTTTAGCTAGCTAGCCACCGGAGGACAACGACACAATGAGATGTAACAATTCAAGTTGTTTTGTCGATGACATTTGGCTTCTTATGTGATGTAATTGGTGTGAAGCCAAATCCAAACAGGCTTCCTTTGACACTTTTTTTGGTGCTCCAGGACCATTCATCGCTGAGCTCACTTAGTTTAGGTCAGCGCTGATTGGCTATTCTTTTATAATAATCAATGCTATGGGCGGCAACAAAGTCATACTCTTTTTGACCAGACATCTATACTGAGAAGCAATGTTCCCTCTAAACGCAGAGATGCACAATATTTACATTTTAGTCATTTAGCAGACACTCTTATCCAGAGCAACTTACAGTAGTGAATACATTTCATTTCATAATTTTTTTTTTCTGTGCTGGCCCCCCTTGGGAATCGAACCCACAACCCTGGCATTGCAAACACCATGCTCTACCAACTGAGCTACAGGGAAGTTGATTGAACTTCAATCAACTTTCTAGAGTTTTCCCTGTTAGTTAACACTATGAATGTTTCCCTTTACTGTGGGAATTGTGATCGAATCAATGCAATATTAGCCACTTTCAATGCAACATACTGAAGCAAAGCTAACTATACAAGCGATTTTGTTTAAGACAGATTGCCTTGGAGTAGGATTCTATTGCATTGACAGGCACATACTCTACACAGACCAGTGTGCCATAACCAATGAGAGCTGCTATATGCAAATAGACCATTGCCATATATGGATCTGTGCCATTCACTTTGAACTGGACTGTTGTTACAGCATCAGCGGTTGTGGGTAAATGTGCTTGTTTTGAGATCAAGAGAGCTACATTTGTTCATATCCTTTGCTAGTTAGTGAGTTATTAGCCCAGTTATATATAATTTGTAGTCAGCAATGATGATTGTGATTGCTTCCTACAAGAGCACAAAACATGTGCATTTGTAGACATCTTTGAAAAGCGAGTCAGGTAAAGAGTTTTGTTTTTGTCTTACAGGGGCAGTGTTGTATTTTGAGACAGGCTTGAATAAGCTAAGAGCCAATAGGCAGAGGTAGCATCATTTGTCTCTTTCTCTGTAATAATGGCATGGGAATAATAATGCATTTTATTTTGTAAAGTGGTTTCTTGCATAAAACAACAAAACAACATTTTCAGTCACCTCCTTGTCTGAAGGACAAGTGTATAAACAGGTTAATCTCGAGGCCTGCATGTTTTTTTCAAAAGTCTCATGGAATGTAGGCCTACATTGAACACCACACATTGGCTGCCACTGTAGGCTGAATGATAGAGCAGCTATTTCCATGTTAAAATGTCATGGGATGCATTTTCTCAATTGTTTTTGAGGCTATGCCACTCTGGTAGGCCTACATTATGATCAAATAGCCACACTAGCCTACTTGACCACTGTTAAAATGAACTTAAAGTGGGTACAACCTCAGTGTTCAGAATAAACATGCGTCAGAAGTTGCATAGAATTTTCAGAATGTTCAAGTTTGCACTCAGCAGACCTGAAATTTGCTCAGTGATGAAAAACATTAGAGAGAACATTGCTGAGAAGGCATCATCGAATGCGCAATCACGCTTGTTCCCCACCAGGAATAGAATGTAAGGATTTTGGGCACTGGCTAGTCGGGCTAGTAGACCACCATTTTTACTAGCCCAGCTGCCCTGGTGCAAAATCTGTGCCCTGAGATTTTTGAAAATACAAAATGCCACTAGCAAGCGGGCTAATTGGGCCCATTATCACCTAGCCCGGCCTGAACAGGATTAGCCGGCTAGCTTAATTTCACTCCCTGTTCCCCACCATTCGTTCATTTTTGTAGAGAACGTCAGCTGTTTTCGAACAAACGTGGTTGTGAAAAAATGTTTATCTTCTTCAATAGTTTGCAGGGAATTCTACTAGATGAAAAGCAGAAATTAGTATGACATTCGGGCATTAAAAGTAGTCTTGATATTCCTAATGTCACATACTATAAAAAAACTTTTTTTGCATACTCAAAGTCCTAAATAGGACACAAGTATGGGTTTTCGATGTTGGGTCAACTATATGCCCAAATGTTAAGCCAATTTAAAATCCTAATGCGCTGATTGAGTAAAATTACAAATGTATGTTTGTTGAAAACTCTCACATCATAATATTTCCCAGCATGCTCTATTTCAGAAGAATTTTTTTGCAATATGTTTTTACATGTACATTGATTGGTTGATTAATCCTATTCCACACAAACATAAATAACATACATTTTTCTAAACTATTCCAACCTGTTACTAGTTGAACTTTTTGCACCCGTTACTGAGATGGCTGTTCCAGTTTATATTTAGGCAGTCTCAAAAACAATTGTTACTACCGTGGCAGTCAATCTTAATGGAGACATACTCAAAGTTCCAATTGTTAGTTTCCCCACTCTTGGTGAATTCCAATAGGAAATGTACACTTCACTTTGCAAGCATTGAGGTTGATTCAATGTACAATTTTAAGGCAACCAGCTGCAATAGGATTGTGAGTTTGCTCAACAAAATGGCATTGAGGTTGATTCAATGTACAAATGAAAGCCAGCCAGCTGCAATAGGATTCTTATGAAAGCTTTGAGGTGTATGCCACATAAGTCAGTGGCTTCATCAATAAGTGCATCAATAACATACCCCAACCAGAAGCCATGGATTACAGGCAACATCCGCACTGAGCTAAAGGGTGGACCTACCGCTTTCAAGGAGCGGGACTCTAACACGGACACTTATAAGAAATCCTTCTATGCCCTCAGATGAACCATCAAACAGGCAAAGCGTCAATACAGGACTAAGATTTAATCATAGTACACCGGCTCCTATGCTCATCGGATGTGGCAGGGCTTGCAAACTATTACAGACTACAAAGGGAAGCACAGCCGCGACCTTCCCAGTGACACGAGCCTACCAGACGAGCTAAATAACTTCTATGCTCGCTTCGAGGCAAGCCGGTGTCAGAGGAAGGCCCTAAAAATGGTCAAAGACTCCCGCCACCCTAGTCATAGACTGTTTTCTCTGCTACCGCACGGCAAGTGGTACCAGAGCGCCAAGTCTTGGTACAAAATGCTTCTTAACAGCTTCTACCCCCAAGCCATAAGACTCCTGAATGGCTAATCAAATGTCTACCCAGACTATTTGCAATGCCCTGTTGACCCCCCCCCCCAGACTATTTGCAATGCCCTGTTGACCCCCCCCCCCCCCCCCCCCCCCCCCCCCCCCCCACTGCTGCTACTCTCTGGTTATTATCTATGCATAGCCACTTTAACACTACCTACATGTTCATATTAATTCGACTAACCTGTGCCCCCGCACATTGACTCTGTACAGGTACACCCTGTATATAGCCTGGCTACTATTATTTTACTGCTGCTCTTTATTTATTTGTTATTTGTATTTTTTACTCGTCTATTTTTTTTACATAACACTTCATTTTCTTAAAACTGCATTGTTGGTTAAGGGCTTGTAAGTAAGCATTTCACTGTAAGCTCTAAACCTTTGGTTTGATTGCGAGTTTGCTTCACAAAATGGCATTGAGGTTGAATCAATGTACCATTGTAAGGCAGCCAGCTGCAATAGGATTGTGAGTTTGCTAAAAATTTGATTAACAAAAGTTGAGCAAACTCACAATCCTATTGCATCTGGTTGCCTTACATCTTTTATTTTTTTTACAGCACAGGTAATTCAAATGAAGTCAAATAAATTCGAATTCTTATTCAAAACAGTCAGCAGAAGTAGGCCTACCACTGTGCAATTTTGTGTGTGTGTGTGTTTGTTCGCAAACTGTAAAACAGAAATTATATATATATTTTTTTACACTGAATTATGTAATTATTCAGATAGACAGAACTTGTGATTTCAGTGTAGTCTGCACACCACTTGAAAATTCACCTCAAAGCTCTGCTACCATCTAGTAGAGATAAGGGAATATTTCTGTTGTGAATTATTAGAAACTAAACTGAGAAACCGTGAAGATCTTGACTTTAAGGCAGGGCTGCCCAACCCTCTTCCTGGAGATCTACCGTATCTGTGGGTGTAACGACCGTCGTAGAGAGGGGAACAAGGTGCAGCATGTTGAGTGTTCATAATGAATATTTATTTTAACTCAGAACACTAAAGAAAAAATAACAAACAAACGGCCAACAGTTCTGTCAGGTAACAGTTAACAAAACAGAAAATAACTACCCACAAACACAGGTGGAAAAAAACCCTACTTAAGTATGATCTCCAATTAGAGACAACGAGAACCAGCTGCCTCTAATTGGAGATCATTCCAAAAAACAACAACATAGAAATAGAAAACTAGAACCTAAACATACAAATACAAAACATAGAAAAACACCCCCTGTCACACCCTGACCACTCTACCATAGAAAATAACTGCTTACCATGAAAGTACCCCCCCAAAGGTGCAGACTCTGAATGCCACTAAAAAACAAAAACAAAAAGGAGGGTAGGGAGGGTAACAAGTGTCAACGACAGCTCTGGTGCAGTACCCAGAACCTTATCATCCAGCGAAATCCTCCAGTTGAGGCGGCTCTGGTTCGGGGCGTAATCCCCGCTCCGCCCGCTGATCCCTCTGCTTCTGTGCCACCGGACCGTGGATCGTCGCCGGAGGCTCTGTACTGCAGACCGCCGCTGGAGGTTCTGGGCTGCAGGCCGTCTCAGGAGGTTCCGGGCTGCAGGCCGTCTCAGGAGGTTCCGGGCTGCAGGCCGTCTCAGGAGGCTCCGGGCTGGAGAGCGTTGCTGCAGGCTCCGGACTGGAGAGCATCGCTGTAGGTTCCGCGCCATGGATCATCACTGGAGGCTTCGCGCCATAGATCATCACTGGAGGCTCCGTGCCATGGATCATCTCTACAGGCTCCAGGCCATGGATCATCCCTACAGGCTTCTTGCCATGGATCGTCCCTACAGGCTCCGGGCCATGGATTATGACTGGAGGCTTCGTGCCATGGATCATCACTACAGGCTCCATGCCATGGATCATCACTGGAGGCTTCGTGCCATGGATCATCACTGGAGGCTTCGTGCCATGGATCATCAATGGAGGCTTCTTTCGTGGAGCTGGAACAGGTCTCACCGGACTGGGGAGATGCACTGGAGACCGGGTGCGCAGAGCTGGCACAGGGTATACTGGACCATGGAAGCGCACTGGAGGGAGAGTGCGAGGAGCAGGCACATGCTCACCACAATAAGCATGGGGAGTTGGCTCAGGTCTCAACCCTGACTCCGCCAATCTACCTGTGTGCCCCCCAAATTATTTTGGGGCTGCCTCTCGTGCTTCCCCGGCAGGCTTCTGTATCTCTCCAATACTTGCCCCCAAGTCCAGTCTATCCTCTCTCGCAACTCCTCCAGAGACCAGGAATCCATCTCCTACCGGGCACGCTGCTTGATCCAGTTGTGGTGGGTAGTTCTGTAATGACCATTGTAGAGAGGGGACCAAAGTGCAGCGTGTTGAGTGTTCATAATGAATATTTATTTTAACTCAGAACACTAAAGAAAAAATAACAAACAGACGGCCAACAGTTCTGTCAGGTAACAGATAACAAAACAGAAAATAACTACCCACAAACACAGGTGGAAAAAAACCCTACTTAAGTATGATCTCCAATTAGAGACAATGAGGACCAGCTGCCTCTAATTGGAGATCATCCCAAAAATAACCAACATAGAAATAGAAAACTAGAACATAAACATAGAAAAACACCCCCTGTCACGCCCTGACCACTCTACCATAGAAAATAACAGCTTACCATGGTCAGGACGTGACAGTGGGTTTTCAGTCCAATCCTAATTTAACACACCTTATTCTACTAATTAGCTGCTCAACAAGACCTTAGCTAGCTGAATCAGATACGCTAAATTAGGGTTGGATTGAAAACCTACAGGACAGTAGATCTCCAGGAAGAGGGTTGGGCAGCCCTGCTTTAAGGTGATTGATTTCCTCGATGGGTTCACACCTTCTTATTATAGCTCATTGTCTGTGATATGGACAGCAGTCTACTCACAACATCAATGCGAATGCACAGGACCAACACTTAGGTTTTGAATATTGAAGTCACAAAGGCAATATCTCCATAGAAACAGAATTCTAGATTTAGTGACATGAACTGCATTCTTAAATAGGTTTATCAATCCCTTTTCTCACATCCGCAGATTTTGTTATCTGTAGACTACACGTTTTCTGTTGTGGATTCATATATTTTAAGTACCTTTTTAAAGGGGGATTTCACCCTGGCGGAATCTGGGCTTGTTTTCATCATGTCCAAGGCATTTCTAGGACAGTGACATGTGTTTCATTCATAATTGCCCAGGAGGAAGGCAGGTCAGGCTTCTGTGCTAAATGATACACCCTACTTCTTTTTCTTGTTCTTCTTTGGAGTTTAATGGCGGTTGGCATCCAATATGTTGTATTATCAACTGGACTATAATATACATCCGTTATACTTGATACAAAATGGGAAAAAGGGAAAAAGAAAAACTACAAAAATAAAAAACGAACCCCCCCCCCAAAAAATATACAAAAAACACGCTTGCCACTAACTCTACACCCATTAAAAACCCAATACACCATTCCACTACTTTGACCCTATCTGCTCCTACACCATGCTTTCACGGAAAACTCAATCCAAAGATTAGGCAGAGACTAATTTAAAGTATAATAGTGAATCTTTAATACAAGCAGCTGCAAGGTAGCTCTGTCTCTGATCTCAGTCAGGAAGGAGCTCGAATGTGATGCCGACAGAGAGGGTCGCCTCGCTTCTAGTCCTTAGGAAACTATGCAGTATTTAGTTTTTTTATGTATTATTTCTTACATTGTTAGCCCAGAAAATCTTAAGTGTTATTATATACAGCCAGAAAGAACTATTGGATATCAGAGCGACGTCAACTTACCAGCACTACGACCAGGAATACGACTTTCCTGAAGCGCATCCTTTGTTCAAACCACCCAAGCCATTCGAACTGATTCCAGTCTCTAGATAACAAGTTTAGACAAAATTAGGGCAAGGTTTGCTTTCTAGAGAGACATCCGGGATTGTAAGATACTCTGTTTCACGGAAACATGGATCTCTGGGGACATTCTGTCAGAGTTGGTACAGTCACCGGGATTCTTTGTGCGTCGCGTCGACGGGTGTATGTTAACGACTCATGGTGTAATTGTAACAACATACAGGAACTCAAGTCCTTCTGTTCACCTGACCTAGAATTCCTCACAATCAAATGCCAACCGTATCATCTCCCAAGAGAATTCTCGTTGGTTATTGTTACAGCCATGTATATCCCCCTAAAGCCAATACCACGACGGCCCTCAAGGAACTCAACTGGACTCTATGCAAACTGGAAACCATATATCCTGAGGCTGCATTTATTGACGCTGGGGATTTTAACAAAGCAAATTTGAGAACAAGGCTACCTAAATTCTATCAGCATATTGATTGTAGTACCCAGGCTGGCAAAACGCTGGATCACTGCTACTCTAACTTCCGCGATGCATACAAGGCCCTCCCCCACCCTTCGTTCTGCAAATCTGACCACGACTCTATTTTGCTTCTCACATCCATAAGGCAGAAACTCAAACAGGAAGTCTACTCTTTTTGCCTTACAAGCCTGTTAGTCGTCGTTGTGTTTTTCCTGTGTACGTGTTTTGTTTTTGGTTTACCTTCTTGTCCATAATAAAAAGAAGATGAGTACACATAACCCCGCTGCGTATTGGTCCGACAATGACTTCTCTTTATCTTCAGACGAAGAAGAATGTGAAAGAATCTCCCACTGAACAAGGACCAAGCAGCGGGGTCAGGAGCATAAGGAATGGAGAAATGGACGTGGGAGGAAATTCTGGACGGGGCTGGACCTTGGCACCAGGCTGGGGAATACCGTCGCCCACGGGAAGAAATAGAGGCAGCCAAGGCGGAGAGGCGTCGGTACGAGGCCTGGTACGCGCTGAGGGAGAAGCACGAGAGGCACCACCAATAAAAAAAATTGGGGGGGGCACACAGGTAGTTTGGCTGGGCCAAGGGTGAGCCCTAAGCCAGCTCCCCGTGCTTATATGGAGGATCGTATGGAGTGGAGGGCGCCGAGTTTTGCAGAAGTGCGCACGATCTCGCCCATACGCACGCACAGTCCAGTGCGAGTGATCTCAGCCCCTCGCAAATGCCGTGCTAGAGTGGGCATCCAGCCTGGTAGGAGGACGCCTGCGCAGCGCGTCTGGTCACCGGTGCGCCTCCTAGGACCAGGCTACCCAACGCCCGCTCTACGCACGGCAACCATCAGGCCCCTGCACAGCCCAGTTTGCCCTGTACCAGCACTCCGCTCGTACAGGGCTACTAGTTCCATCCAGCCAGGACGGGTTATGCAGGAGGTGCGATCAAGACCGCCTGTGCGCCTCCATGGCCCGGTGTTTCCTGTTCCTGCTTCTCGTGCTGACCCTGAGGTGCGAACCCCTAGTCTGGCACGTCCAGTACCAGCACCCCGCATCAGGCTTCCAGTGCGTAATCCCAGTCCTACTCGGCCGATTCCTGCTCCCCGCACTAGCCCTGAGGTGCGTGTCCCCAGGCTGGTACTTCCACTACCAGCCCCACGCATCAGGCTTCCAGTGCATCAGCCCAGCCTCGAGCTTCCGACGACAGTGCTTCGTCCAGAGTGTCCGACAACAGTGCCCCGTCCAGAGTGTCCGACAACAGTGCCCCGTCCTGAGTGTCCGACGACAGTGCCCCGTCCAGAGTGTCCGGAGACAGTTCCCCGTCCAGAGTATTCAGCAACAGTGCCCCGTCCAGAGTATCCGACAACAGTCCTGAGTATCCGGTAAGAGTGTCAAGCCCAGAACCGAGTGAGACGGCCTACAGTTCGGAACCAAGGGAGACGGCCCACTGTGCAGAACTGAGTGAGACGGGCCCCAGTTCGGAGAGGTGTGAATGGGTCTACAGTCCGGAACCGAGCAAAACGGCCTACGGTCCGGAACCAAGTGAGTCTACCTATGGTCCGGAACCAAGTGAGTTCAGCGCTCAGGCTCCAAAACAAGCCATACAGATACCCGTCATGTTGGAGTCAAAAAAAGTCAGAAATAGCATTATAAATATTCACTTACCTTTAATGATCTTCATCGGAATGCACTCCCAGGAATCCCAGTTCCACAATAAATGTTTGTTTTGTTTCGATAAAGTCCATATTTATGTCCAAATACCTCCTTTATGTTCGCGCATTCAGTTCACTATTCCAAATGCAGTAGGCGCATGCACTGAGTCCAGACGAAAAGTAAAAAAAGTTGCATTACAGTTTGTAGAAACATGTCAAACGATGTATAGAATCAATCTTTAGGATGTCTTTATCATACATCTTCAATAATATTCCAAACGGACAATTACTTTGTCTTTAGAAATGTAAAGGAACACGTGACTGAGCTCATGCCATTTTTCCAGACACCTGATTCCAATAGCTCTTATTCTCTCCCCATTCACAGTAGAAGCATGAAACATTGTTCTAAAGACTGTTGACATCTAGTGGAAGCCTTAGGAAGTGCAATATGACCCAACAGACACTGTATATTGGATAGGCAATCACTTGAAAAACTACAAACCTCAGATTTCCCACTTCCTGGTTGGATTTTACTCAGGTTTTTGCCTGCCATGAGTTCTGTTATACTCACAGACATCATTCAAACAGTTTTAGAAACTTCCAAGTGTCTTCCATCCAAATCTACTAATAATATGCATATCCTAGCTTCTGGGCCTGAGTAGCAGGCAGTTTACTCTGGGCACCTTATTCATCCAAGCTACTCAATACTGCTCCCAGAACCCAAAGAAGTTAAATAAAAAGTCCCATGTTACAGTAAAGAGAGTCATACCAATGATAACTCCTAAGCTTTCCCTGTCAATTCTGCTGCAATAATCTCCCAGAATTATTTCCTTCAAATTCATATTTTTCTTATAGACGGCCATCTAGAGTTCAGGCATGGAGAAGGCATCCAGTCTCGCTATAGATTGCTTTAGGAAAGACAGACCTAACCGGAGTCACTGGCAGTGTGGTATTCCTGTCTAGACTCAAGAGGTACCTTTATAATGCGTTTTCTGATAATCACTTTTGGATTTGAAACAAGTTGGTGAAACAAAACGTGTCCTTAATTAATACCTGTGTCTTTACATGGTCGTTAGGCTGGCACAGTGTAATTACAGTGTAGTATAGTAGGTAGGTAATGCTAGGTAATAAACACATTAACTTTGACTCTTGTCAACTGAACAGCTATTTCTGAAAAATGAACCACATTGGGACGTACTAGTTCAATAAAAATATATAGTGGAATGATTGATGAAGGAAAAGACTCAGGACTTGCACAAGATTCAAAATAAGTCACATAAGATGAGTTATTGATTTTTATTTCAACAATACATTTTTTTAAGTTAGAACACAGGAGCGGTACCTCATAGTTGTACAAAAAAATATTGGACACCATCCAGAAATTACAAAATAAATCCCCCTAAAAAAGCAAAGTCAACAACATCCAAGGCAATTTTTTTTTCTGTAAACATGCTGTGGACCTTGAACAACAGTGCAGTTTGTATAGTTGCGATTCATGCCATTCACATGCCATTCTCTAAGATTCCTGAGATTCTGGCCTTTAAATGTAGCCACTGTGCAAGTCCCACTTTTCATCATGTGGACTCCAGATAGAAAGATACCGAAAAGGGGCACCTTTACAATAATTTCTAACAAGATAGATAAAATACATACTCACACGGACACACACATACACACACAATAGGGCAGAGGTTGAAAAAAAAGTTGAGTGCATAAATATTCAAAACATGGATTGCGGAACGAGAGGTGTTGAGAAACAAGAGGTGTATCAGAGTTCAGAGTAAGTAGTTTTAAAGGCTGTGAGAGATTGTGTGCAAACTGCAAGTCAGAGCATCAATCGATAAAGCATCAGATTCCCATGAGAAACATTGTCAATACACCAATAAATTATTATTATCCCCTTATTCCCAAAGTATTCTCCCAAGCCAAAGTAGTGCTAATGCCAATTCTGAACAAAAGTGTCCACATTGACATGTGGTCAGGATCATGGCTTCATAAAATCTATCAAAGATTTAACAACAGTAAACAGCAGTCTTAAACTTACAATATTAGGAAGGTTATCTGGAAATAAAGATGCATGATTAATAAAGTAGTACATGTAATAAATTACTCAAAATTTAAGTAAAAGTATACTAATAAATTACTCCTTTTTATGCACTTTTGTCTGTCTTTATGTCGTCCTGTTACTGCTTTTACTGCCAGTAGGTTTGGATTCATATAGCTACTCAACAAAACAATGTCTACAGTGCGAAACAAGAACAAACTAAGATATTCACCACATAATTATATATATTTTTTTGTTGACTCACTAGTTTCTGTTGAATAGGCCTCTCAGTGTACTCTATTGTAATTCAGGCAGGAACAAATTACTTGCAGCGTATCGAAGGCTGATCCGATTGATGGCAGACAGTCTGTTGTTTCTTAACTAAGCACTAATACATTAATAATTGTCATTGCTATACATCCTATTCACAGGGATATGTCCCTAAGATCTGTAGGAATATCATTATCATGTCCATTATTTGGTTGTTGAAGAATTGTAATCCATTTTTAAGGACAAAACCAAGGAAACCATTGCGTTGGCTTATATACATGTCAAGTTGAGTGTCTAGAACAGATTGAATTACCAGACGTGATGTGAATCACTAGACCATAGCAGAAGAAATGGATTTTGTTTCTCAAGAATTTTCTCTCTCAATGAACAATGAATACAAATTACACAAATGTCTAAAAGTAATGTGATAATTGTTTGGCATGATTTCATGGTTCTAATTACATATGCTTTTTGGCCTCACATTTATTCACCTGTAAACCATAAACAATCTGTTTACAAGAAGG
Organism: Salmo salar; assembly: GCF_965601325.2. NCBI lineage: Eukaryota > Metazoa > Chordata > Actinopteri > Salmoniformes > Salmonidae > Salmo > Salmo salar. Next base: position 57,044,612 of record NC_138293.1, read on the forward strand.
CTATGAGAAAGTTGTGTAGTCAAATTAAGCGACGGCTAAAATAAGCCCACATTAGTGAGGGAAACATGGATATGTATTAAACAATATAAAACCGACTTTCCCTTTCCCACTATATTTCCCTATGTTGTTCGAACAACCATTTCAGCACAGTAACACAGTTTTACCACCCCCACAGAAAAGTGCATTGATCGTTTTTCAGGTCTCTTTCTTCACAAAGGTCTCTGGAAACGCAAAACTTGTTAAACTATCATTTAAATATTGTGATTGAAAAGGGATAGAATCGGATAGAATGAGTCTCAGATGTCCCTCATTACACCCCCTCTCAACCACTAGCTACTTCTTCTTCAGACAGGAAGTGGAGGGCCTGCCCTTCAATCAGATTCGCAGGTGGAGGTTTCATAGTTGTGTTCAGACAACACCCCTTGAAGTTAATAATCCTTCCATTGAAATCAACAATGAGAAAATAATTCTCACCGGTTTTCTACCAGATTCAGGCATATGGGTTCTCAAGTACGTAGCTGTACAGCTGAAAGTTCTTTAATAGATATTTGGGTGCGTACATAGGCTCTTTAGGGTCTGTGGGTGGGTACTCCCCCACCGAGCCATCAAACCATCCTCCAGTCTGGATCAAGCCCTTGATGTAGTTCAGATCTCGTTTTTCCACGTAGTCGCCCCAGCGGGGGAAGTCTCCATTCTGTGCAGAGATTAGTTTGTGGGAGATTCCCTCTGGTCTGAAGCACCAGGAACAGTGCCAGCCTCCATAGTGGACGGGGCTCCCAATAGACCACTGCACCAGGATGCGTCCACTCTCCCTCTGATAGTTCCGGAAACCCGGCATGGAGAAGTAATCCCTGCGCCTCAGTGATATCCCGTCTCCATTGTAGACGGCGAAAAGCATGGCAACAGTGCAGGCGGAGTGGACGTCCAGGGTCCCGGGCTGCCTCCAGAAGAAACCATAAAGGGACTTTCTCATGTGGATGGACACAGGTTCCGTCCAACCATTGTAGAGTTTGAGGAAGAGGATGCCCTCGCGGGCCGGTATCTCATCTGCATCGTTGATGAGGAAGACATCATCCGGCCTGGTGCCTTGTACCCTGGACATCCCGTCATAGCTTAAAAACGTCCGCAGGTAGTCGTCAGCGATCCACCCGTTCTGCTGGCCACCTTTAGGGAAGTGATCAAGGAAGACGTAGAGGATCTTGTGGCGTATATAGTTGTAGGTTCCGTTAAGCAGGAGGCGCAGGAAGTGCAGCTGCTTGGAATTTCCATAGGCCGTGAAGTTTGACTCACACACCAGGAAGAGGTCGACAGTGTCGGCCAGCTCGTGAAAGCGGGCGTGGAGGAGGTCAAATTCGTGGTTGATGTTAATGGCATTGATGACCCTCCGCGGAACCATCCTGGGCATCAGACTTCCCTTATTGGGAAGGTTGGAGTGTTGCACCATGGTGGGGATGCCACAGTGAGGACCGTGCCAGCCTTGGCGACACATACACTTCACCAGCCTTTTCCCCCGGGCTGATTTCCCCTGGGCTGACTTGGGTTCCTCTTGCTGTGCATGCAGGATCTTACGCTGGCCCTCTCGAGCTGCTTGGACCCTTTGTCCCGAGTCGTCTTTGAGAAAAGCAATTTCCGTTCCCTCTCTGAAGCAATATGCTCCAGACTTGGTGCGCACAAAGAACGAGGTGGGGTCATCGTGAAGATGGATGCTCCGTTTGTGAAGTTCCCCCCATGGTCCTTTGGGGTCTGGGAGAGTGACCGTCATTCTGTTTACATTCCCTGAGTCAGGCTGCTCCTTACCCCACTGGTCCTGAGTGGGAGAACAATAGGAGGAAAATCAAACATATCAATGACAATGTCATATAGACCCATAACAATGTATAGGGAAAGTCGTGTCATCTGCCCCCTCACCTCACCGCCATGCCCAATCCGTCTCCCCACCTTCGCATTCCCTTGGTCCTCCCGGTCATCCCCTGGTTCCCACAGGCCCGTGTCGGAGGGTCGAGACCCAGGTAGAGGCTTCATCTCTGAGCGAACATTCCCTCTCCAGAGGAAGCCCAGGGCCTCGAGGTTGACGGAGGAGGTATACAGCTCTGTCAGCATAAGCATGTGGTGGAGGGCCTTGCAGTATTGCAGCAGGTAGAGGACACACAAGGCCAATGCGCCAAAGAGAAAGACCTTGTGTCGTCGCATCTTTGTCCTGAAAAACAGATACATATACAAAACGCTTTAGCTAAATGGAAGTTTACAAACTCCTTAGTTACTTAACAGTTAGGCCCACATAATCATTCCGGTTGTTTTGGCATTGTATGCATGCTCATCAATAACTATTTACATAAAATAAAACAACAATTTGGCATAACAAAAAACACAAAAGCATGACCTATACAGTGGGGGAAAAAAGGATTTGATCCCCTGCTGATTTTGTACGTTTGCCCAATTACAAATAAATGATCAGTCTATAATTTTAATGGTAGGTTTATTTGAAAAGTGAGAGACAGAATAACAACAAAAAAACAGAAAAACGCATGTTAAACATGTTATAAAATGATTTGCATTTTAATGGGGGAAATAAGTATTTGACCCCTCTGCAAAACATGACTTAGTACTTGGTGGCAAAACCCTTGTTGGCAATCACAGAGATCAGACGTTTCTTGTGGTTGGCCACCAGGTTTGCACACATCTCAGGAGGGATTTTGTCCCACTCCTCTTTGCAGATTTTCTCCAAGTCATTAAAGTTTTGAGGCTGACGTTTGGCAACTCAATCCTTCAGCTCCCTCCACAGATTTTCTATGGGATTAAGGTCTGGAAACTGGCTAGGCCACTCCAGGACCTTAATGTGCTTCTTCTTGAGCCACTCCTTTGTTGCCTTGGCCGTGTGTTTTGGGTCATTGTCATGCTGGAATACCCATCCACGACCCATTTTCAATGCCCTGGCTGGGGGAAGGATGTTCTCACCCAAGATTAGACGGTACATGGCCCCTTCCATCGTCCCTTTGATGCGGGGAAGTTGTCCTGTCCCCTTAGCAGAAAAACACCCCCAAAGCATAATGTTTCCACCTCCATGTTTGACGGTGGAGATGGTGTTTTTGGGGTCATAGGCAGCATTCCTCCTCCTCCAAACACGGCGAGTTGAGTTGATGCCAAAGAGCTCCATTTTGGTCTCATCTGACCACAACACTATCACCAGTTGTCCTCTGAATCATTCAGATGTTCATTGGCAAACTTCAGACGGGCATGTATATGTATTCTTGAGCAGGAGGACCTTGCGGGCACTGCAGGATTTCAGTCCTTCACGGCGTAGTGTGTTACCAATTGTTTTCTTGGTGACTATGGTCCCAGCTGCCTTGAGATCATTTACATTACATTAGTCATTTAGCAGACGCTCTTATCCAGAGCGACTTACAGTAGTGAATGCATACATTATTTCATTTTTTTTGTACTGGCCCCCCGTGGGAATCGAACCCACAACCCTGGCGTTGCACACACCATGCTGGCATTGCAAACACCATGCTCTACCAACTGAGCCACAGGGAAGACGACTCATTGACAAGATCCTCCCATGTAGTTCTGGGCTGATTCCTCACCGTTCTCATGATCATTGCAACCCCACAAGGTGAGATCTTGCACGGAGCCCCAGGCCGAGGCATATTGACAGTTCTTTTGTGTTTCTTCCATTTGCGAATAATCGCACCAAATGTTGTCACCTTCTCACCAAGCTGCTTGGCGATGGTCTTGTAGCCCATTCCAGCCTTGTGTAGGTCTACAAACTTGTCCCTGACATCCTTGGAGAGCTCTTTGGTCTTGGCCATGGTGGAGAGTATGGAATCTGATTGATTGATTGCTTCTGTGGACAGGTGTCTTTTATACAGGTAACAAGCTGAGATTAGGAGCACTCCCTTTAAGAGTGTGCTCCTAATCTCAGCTTGTTACCTGTATAAAAGACACCTGGGAGCCAGAAATCTTTCTGATTGAGAGGGGGTCAAATACTTATTTCCCTCATTAAAATGCAAATCAATTTATAACATTTTTGACATGCGTTTTTCTGGATTTTTTGTTGTTGTTATTCTGTCTCTCACTGTTCAAATAAACCTACCATTAAAATGATAGGCTGATCCTTTCTTTATCAGTGGGCAAACGTACAAAATCGGCAGGGGATCAAATACTTTTTTCCACCACTGAAGTAGATTTGAACCCTTTTTACTCATCACCCATTGTTAAAAAATGACACTGGTAAAACAAAAGCATCTGGAAACCAGAAGAAACTAAACAGGAAATCAGAAGAAACTAACCAAGAAATCAGAAGAAACCACCCAGGAAAACAGCAGAAAACAACAGTACACAGACAACGCTACACTAGCTGGGAAACAGAGCGTTGTGTATGTGAGCCCTGAACAAAAGTAGTAGAACAACATAGAAAATGACACTCCACCGCTGCATTTGCATAAAGTATGTAGCACCCTTAACAGTCCAGAAATAGCATACAAAACCCAAAGGGAGTTCAATTTCCAATTTCATATTTTTTGAGTACTCGTCCTGTATTGTTAACCTGTTTGGATTTTCAATTAAAAGCCACCGCTCACTGAAAGACTACAAGTGCTCCAACTGCCTTTTTTGCATGTGGTTTTCCTACATGGACTGCAGGCACTCTGGCTACTTTCACTTTAACCTCGTTTTGCATGCTGGGCATGGCGGTGTAGGGTTAATCTTGGGAATAAGCAAAACAGGTGGGAAACTGGGTTGGTTACTATCTGCTTATAAACTCAGCAAAAAAAGAAACGTTCTCTCACTGTCAACTGAGTATTTTTTCAGCAAAATTAACGTGTAAATATTTGTATGAACATAACAAGATTCAACAACTGAGACATAAACTGAACAAGTCCCACAGACATGTGACTAACAGAAAGGAAACAATGTGTCCCTGAACAAAGGTGGGGTCAAAATCAAAAGTAACAGTCAGTATCTGGTGTGGCCACCAGCTGCAGTACTGCAGTGCATCTCCTCCTCATGGACTGCACCAGATTTGCCAGTTCTTGCTGTGAGATGTTTCCCCACTCTTCCACAAAGGCACCTGCAAGTTCCTGGACATTTCTGGGGGGAATGGCCCTAGCCCTCACTCTCCGATACAACAGGTCACAGACGTGCTCAATGGGATTGAGATCCAGGCTCTTCGCTGGCCATGGCAGAACACTGACATTCCTGTCTTGCGGGAATTCACGCACAGAACGAGCAGTATGGCTGGTGACATTGTCATGCTGGGGGGTCATGTCAGGATGAGCCTACAGGAAGGGTACCACATGAGGGAGGAGGATGTCTTCCCTGTAATGCACAGCGTTGAGATTGCCTGCAATGACAACAAGCACATTCCGATGATGCTGTGACACACCGCCCCAGAACATGACGGACCCTCCACCTCCAAATCGATCCTGCTCCAGAGTACAGGCCTTGGTGTAGCGCTCATTCCTTCGACTATAAACGCGAATCCGACCATCACCCCTGGTGAGACAAAACCGTGACTCGTCAGTAAAGAGCACTTTCTGCCAGTCCTGTCTGGTCGAGCGACGGTGGGTTTGTGCCCATAGATGACGTTGTTGCCGGTGATGTCTGGTGAGGACCTGCCTTACAACAGGCCTACAAGCCCTCAGTCCAGCCTCTCTCAGCCTATTGCGGACAGTCTGAGCACTGATGCAGGGATTGTGCGTTCCTGGTGTAACTCGGGCAGTTGTTGGTAACATCCTGTACCTGTCCCACAGGTGTGATGTTCGGATGTACCGATCATGTGCAGGTGTTGTTACACAGGTTGTGCCACTGCGAGGACGATCAGCTGTCAATCCTTTCTCCCTGTAGCGCTCACAGTACGGATATTGCAATTTATTGCCCTGGCCACATCTGCAGTCCTCATGCCTCCTTGCAGCATGCCTAAGGCACTTTCACGCAGATGAGCAGGGACCCTGAGCATCTTTCTTTTGGTGTTTTTCAGAGTCAGTAAAAAGGCCTCTTTAGTGTCCTAAGTTTTCATAACTGTGACCTTAATTGCCTACCGTCTGTAAGCTGTTAGTGTCTTAATGACCATTCCCCAGGTGCATGTTCATTAATTGTTTATGGTTCATTGAACAAGCATGGGAAACAGTGTCTAAACCCTTTACAATGAAGATCTGTGAAGTTATTTGGATTTTTACGAATTATCTTTGAAAGACGGTCCAGAAAAAGGGACATTTCTTTTTTTGCTGAGTTTAAATACCATGACGTTATTTTTAATCTAACAAGAAATGGTCTATCAGAATGGAGACCTCTCCATTCCATTGTGAACCAAATCACATAACGAAATATGTCATCACTGCAGTCTCATAAGCGAGAGAAATCTGGGCAGTGGATTGCTATGTCTGCAGCTTTGCTGTGAGACTCACTTGTTAATTCAATCACTCCAGCTCTTACTGTTTTCCCCTATTTCCCCCTCTACCCTGAAAATCTGAAAGGATTAGTGACAGTTTTGTATGATGTATGAATATTTACTAGTAGCCTACAGTAGATATTTTTAATTGTCTACGTTTCATAACATTACACTGTAGGCTATAACCCAAAGGTGACCAATTAATCTGTTCATTGAAATAAATAATCTCACGTTTCTTTAGTACTGTTGTAATATTGTTACATCATGATGCCTTTGGTGCTGGAGTAGAATGATGTTTCATCCACCAGCTAATGCCAGCAGTGCTGCTGGTCAGTGAAAGGTGAGTATGAAGACATTGGGGTCTTCAAGTCGTGGGAAGTACTGTCTTTGTAAGAGCTGGCACGTAATGGTTGACATGGATCCTGACACTACTCGTGCATAAACAGAAGTTGGTTTGAAGGTAAGCCATTCTAAGCTGTGTTTGTGAAAAGAACTGTACACTGTACTGATTACTTATTGTTGTTTTGGCTTTATCCAAGATACAGTTGAAGTCGGAAGTTTATATACACTTAGGTTGGAGTCATTAAAACTCGTTTTTCAACCACTCCACAAATGTCTTGTTAACAAACTATAGTTTTGGCAAGTCGGTTAGGACATCTACTTTGTGCATGACACAAGTCATTTTTTCAACAATTGTTTACAGACAGATTATTTCACTTATAATTCACTGTATCACAATTCTAGTGGGTCAGAAGTTTATATACACTAAGTTGACTGTGCCTTTAAACAGCTTGGAAAATTCCATAAAATGATGTAATGGCTTTAGAAACTTCTGATAGGCTAATTTACATCATTTGAGTCAATTGGATGTCACGGCTGTCAAAAAAAGAGGACCAAAGTGCAGCGTGTCTCATTCCACATTTGATTTACTCTGTGAAACTATGCAGTACATAAATGAACTGAATACACAAAACAACAAACCATGACGCAGAGGAGAAACAAACTCTACTCAAAAATAATCACCCACCAAACCCAGGAAGAAAAACCCCTACTTAAGTATGATCTCCAATTAGAGACAACGAGGACCAGCTGGCTCTAATTGGAGATCATCCCAAACAAACCAACATAGAAATATAAAAACTAGAACCTAAGAACATAGAAATAGAAAACATAGAAAAACACAAAACACCCCGTCACGCCTTGACCTACTCTACCATAGAACATAACATCTTACTTTGGTCAGGATGTGACATTGGAGGTGTTCCTGTGGATTATTTCAAGGCCTACCTTCAAACTCTTTGCTTGACATCATGGGAAAATCAAAAGAAATCCACCAAGACCTCAGAAAAAAAATTGTAGACCTCCACAAGTCTGGTTCATCCTTGGGAGCAATTTCCAAATGCCTGAAGGTACCATGTTCATCTGTACAAACAATAGTACGCAAGTATAAACACCATGTGACCACGCAGCCGTCATACCGCATCAGGAAGAAGACACGCTCTGTTTCCTAGAGATTAACGTACTCTGGTGTGAAAAGTGCAAATCAATCCCAGAACAACAGCAAAGAACCCTGTGAAGATGCTGGAGGAAACAGGTACAAAAGTATCTATATTCACAGTAAAATGAGTCCTATATCGACATAACTTGAAAGGCCGCTCAGCAAGGAAGAAGCCACTGCTCCAAAACTGCCATAAAAAAGCCAGACTACGGTTTGCAACTGCACATGGGGACAAAGATCGTACTATTTGGAGAAATGTCCTCTGGTCTGATGAGACAAAAATAGAACTGTTTGGCCATAATGACCATCGTTATGTTTGGAGGAAAAAGGGGGAGGCTTGCAAGTCAAATAACTATATCCCAACTGTGAAGCACGGGGGTGGCAGCATCATGTTGTGGGGGTGCTTTGCTGCAGGAGGGACTGGTGCAATTCACAAAATAGATGGCATCATGAGGACAGAAAATTATGTGGATATATTGAAGCAACATCTCAAGACATCAGTCAGGAAGTTAAAGCTTGGTCGCAAATGGGTCTTCCAAATCGACAATGACCCCAAGCATACTTCCAAAGCTGTCACAAAATGGCTTAAGGACAACAAAGTCAAAGTATTGGAGTGGCCATCACAAAGCCCTGACCTGGTCCATAATAAACCATTTGATAGGACTTTATAAGGCATTTACAAACCATTTTCTCACAATTTATTCATCATTACTCCCACATTAGTACATTTTAGTAAGCTAGTTATTCACAGATGTATATATATTTCCTTAAACATCCTGTGTTGTGGGCTTATTCTTTTACCAGGTACTGCAGGAATGTCTACCAATGGTATCACCATCTTTTTGGGAGAAATTGCACTGGTCACTCAAAACATTTCTAAAGTATTTCTAAAGTGAAAATAGCGTCCACTTTAGATTAGGGAAAATAAATCTAAATCAAATCAAATGTTATTTGTCACATGCTTACTTACAAGGCCTTAACCAACAATGCAGTTTTAAGAAAAAATAAGTGTTAAAGTATTTAAAAAGTATTTACTAAAAAAGAAAGTATTTACTAAATAACCTGAAGTAAACAATAAACAAATAAAAATAAAAATGAAAAATATAAAAATAAAGAAAAATAACAAATAATTAAAGAGCAACAAAAAAAGAACAGTAGTGAGGCTATATACAGGGAGTACCGTTACAGAGTCAATGTGCGGGGAGACAAGTTAGTCAAGGTAATTGAGGTAATATGTACATGTAGGTAGAGGTAAAGTGACTATGCATAGATAATAAACAGAGAGTAGCAGCAGCATAAAATGGGGGGAGGGGTTCAATGCAAATAGTACATGTAGCCTTTTGGTTAGCTGTTCAGGAGTCTTATGGCTTGGGGTTAGAAGCTGTTAAGAAGCCTTTTGGACCAAGACTTGGCGCTCTGGTAATGCTTGCTGTGTGGTAGCAGATAGAACTGTCTATGACTAGGGTGGCTGGAGTCTTTGGCAATTTTTTGGGCTTCCTCTGGCACCACCTGGTATAAAGGTCATGGATGGCAGGATGCTTGGCCCTAGTGATGTACTATGGTGGTCTGCTTGAAACATGCTGGTATTACAGACTCGGTCAAGGACAAGTTGAAAATGTCAGTGAAGACACTTGCCAGTTGGTCAGTGTATGCTCGGAGTACACGTTCTGGTAATCTGTCTGGCCCTGCAGCCTTGTGAATGTTGACCTGTTTAAAGGTCTTACTCACATTGGCTACGGAGAGCGTGATCACACAGTTGTCCGGAATAGCTGGTGCTCTCATATATTCTTCAGTGTTGCTTGCCTCGAAGCGTGCATTGAAGTAATTTAGCTAATCTGGTAGGTCAGGGCTGTGCTTCCCTTGGTAGTCTGCAATAGTTAGCAAGCCCTGCCACATCCGACGAGCATCGGAGCTGGTGTATTACGATTCAATCTTAGTCCTGTATTGACACTTTGTCTGTTTGATGGTTTGTCGGAGGGCATAGTGGGATTTCTTATAAGCTTCCAGGTTAGAGTCCCGCTCCTTGAAAGCGGCAGCTCTAGCCTTTAGCTCTGTGCGGATGATGCCTGTAATCCATGGCTTCTGGTTGGGGTATGTACAGTCACTGTGGGGACGACATCATCGATGCACTTATTGATGAAGCCAGTGACTGATGTGGTGTACTCCTCAATGCCATCGGAACACTCTGAATATACAAACGGACAATCTGACAGCACAGTTGCAGTCACCAACGCTCTGGATAACATAACAGCCTAACCAGCTCTGCTAGGGCGAGTAATGTTCAGTGAGCTGTTCTCTCTCTCTTAGATGTCTGGAAGTAGCTGGCAAGTTAGTACAGAACGCTCGGATCAACCCTTAAAGAGATGGGTGGGGCTAAGGCTTAAGAGGATGTGAACAATGCTGAATGGGTATAGACAAACAAGGGCTCTCCAATAGTAGTACCAAAACATTGAAAGACAGTTTTCTCAAAAGGAAGTTGACAAGTTGATCAACTTTCAAAGCAGAATTACTTTCCCATTGTTTCCTCAAATGCAGTGTATGATATACCATTTTGTACAGAAATTCAAATGTAGCTGTAATGTGGTCTACAGCTTATCATGAGATACTCTACCTCAGGCATGCAAAAACTAGAGACTTCATTAATATTAGATTTTGAGCACCAGCTGTTATTTACAAATAGAAACAGAGCACCACCCCTTGTCTTACCGGAGGTAGCTGTTCTATCTTGCTGATGCACTGAAAACCCAGCTAGCTGTATGTTATCCATGTCGTTGTTCAGCCACAACTCGGTGAAACATAAGATATTACAGTTTTAATGTCTCGTTGGTAGGATAGTTTTGATCGGAGCTCATCCAGTTTATTATCCAATGATTGAGCGTTGGCTAGTAGGACTGATGGTAGAGGCGGGTTACCCACTCACCATCGAATTCTTACAAGGCACCCCGACCTACGACCCCTGTATCTCCGTCTCTTCTTCATGCGAACGACAGGGATTTGCGCCTTGTCCGGTGTCTGAAGTAAATCATTCACATCCGACTCGTTAAAGAAAAAATCTTTATCCAGTACGAGGAGAGTAATCACTGCTCTGATATGCAGAAGCTCTTTTTGGTCATAAGAGACAGTGGCAGAAAGATTATGTTCAAAATAAGTTACAAATAACGCGAAAAAACACATACAATAGCACAATTGGTTAGGAGCCTGTAAAAGGACAGCCATCTCCTCCGGCACCATTATAACTTTACTAATGATTGGTAAATGGTTTATACATGTGGGAGTAATGATTAATAAATGCTGAAAACACAACTTATAAATTCCTTAGAAATGATTTATTACAGACCCTTCAAATAAAGTTTACCATATATACTGTACACATCATGTAGATAGAAAGTAACGCACAAGTTTAATATATCACTCTCTCAAACCCTTCATGGGGAGCATGTTTTTACTGTCACATAAATACAGCAGGCCCAAACTGTAATGCATGTCATCCCTTCAGTCACCCACCTTATTTGATACATCCTGACATGAAACGTCCCACTACAACTTGCTAAAATAACAATAAAAAATGGAATGACCTGTTTCCATATCTCATTCCATGTGACTTTTATATGGAGCAAGAAGACAGAATTTTAACAATAATTATTAAATCATCAAAGTGTATTGAAATGTATGATGAAATGTTAATGTCTGACAGATAGGTAATAATGTCAAGAGTCAGGTCCTTTTTGTACAGTTTTTCTCCAATCTGTGTGTACACAGTCTACTGTGTACACTTACAGGAACACCTGCCAATTTCTGTCAAATTTCTGTCACCTGCCAATTTCTGTGTGTTCTGTCAAAAATTTACCCAGTGCTGGGTTACCAAATGATCCGAATTGAATTGTTTTTAGCCAAGAATTTTGTTTGAGCGTAACCCTGCTGCTCTAGGAGTTTACTTAGACGTGTAAAGATAAAGAAGGGCATGTGATACTGGGTACAATCATCATTGCAGCACACACCTTAGGGTTGGGCCCCTATTCAGAGCATTAATGCTGGTAAATGTGACTACATCTTCCTCCTTACTGATCCCCAGTGAGTGAAATTCTGCTGATTGGTCACACATGGAATTTGTGTACTGTAGGTGAGTGACTGAAAGTTAAGATATTTGAGGGTGCATGTGGTGGCACATCACATGTTCATTCCTGGGTAATGTGAATGAGACCTTGGACTGTTTACAACTGTGCAGAAAGGCAGTGGAGGATTGATATCATAAAAGTCATAGAAGTTACATGTTAAACATTAGTCTGTGACAAGGATGTCATAAAAGTGACAAGGATATCATAAAAGTCATAGAAGTTACACATTAAACATTAGTCTATGACAAGGAAGTCTCAGCTTCATCCTCTGGAGAGAGCCAGCCCAGTGCCCTTTTGTACAATGAAAGCTATTCTCTCCCACTCACCATGCTCAAATGTCACCCTCTTTTCTCTGTTACTCCGTGCACAGTGCACTACAATACTTTCCTTCTCCAAACCTTCCCCCTCCTCCTGTCCCCCTTCCCTTACCCACATACCCTCCAACCTGCTGCTCTGCTCATTCCTTCTGGTCCTCTGGCTTCGGGTAACACACACACACCTGATCCTCCGGTGTGCTGCTTCCTTACAAAGGTTGGGGATAGGCTACCTGGGCAGTCCTACAGTGCTAGTATTGTGTCTGGGAAAAATTATCATCATTACATAACATCCCTGCCCACACACACGAATGCAGAGGCTACAATGTTGCGCATTGGAAATAAGTACATTTGCTCTGACAAGGTATTTGGCTAACAGCAACCGTCAACAACACAAGCTTCCATGAAAGTCAGAATGAAAAACAGACCAAACTGGAAAGTCCCGGGGAAAATGGGAAAAGGGGAACAGACAATGTGTGCTATGGGCCCTGGTCAAAATGTGTACACTATAAAGGGAATAGGGTGCTATTAGGGATGCAACCTTAGAGGAAGTTCACAGCTACATAGGCCTATAATAGTTTTGTTATTTTATAAAGATCCACGGTAGCTGCTGCTAAAGCAGCAGCTACTCATTCTGGGGTCCTCACAAAACATAAATCATGACATAATAGAGAACATCAATAGACAAGAACAGCTCAAGGACAGAACTACATACATTTTAAAATGGCAGACATAGCCTACATATCAATACATACACACAACATATCTAGGTCAAATAGGGGAGAGGTGTTGTGAAGTGTTGCTGTATCTGTTTTTTTAAGCAGGTTTGCTGTTAATTTGAGCAATATGAGATGGAAGGGAGTTCCAAGCAATAATAGCTCAATAAAGTACAGTATGCTTTCTTTTTTTATTTCACCTTTATTTAACCAGGTAGGCCAGTTGAGAACAAGTTCTCATTTACAACTGCGACCTGGCCAAGATAGAGCAAAGCAGTGCAACACAAACAACAACACAGAGTTACACATGTGATAAACAAAAGTACAGTCAGTAACACAATAGAAAAATCTATATACAGTGTGTGCAAATGGAGTAAGGAGGTAAGGCAATAAATAGGCCATAGTAGCGAAGTAATTACAATTTAGCAAATTAACACTGGAGTGATAGTTGTGAAGATGATGATGATGTGCAAGAAGTAATACTGGTGTGCAAAAGAGCAAAAAAGTAAATAAAAACCATATGGGGATGAGGTAGGTAGTTGGATGGGCTATTTACAGATGGGCTACGTACAGCCGCAGCGATCGGTAAGCTGCTCAGATAGCTGATGTTTAAAGTTAGTGAGGGAGATATAAGTCTCCAACTTCAGCGATTTTTGCAATTCGTTCCAGTCATTGGCAGCAGAGAACTGGAAGGAAAGGCGGCTGAAGGAGGAGTTGGCTTTTGGGATGACCAGTGAGATATACCTGCTGGAGCGCGTGCTATGGGTGGGTGTTGTTATGGTGACCAGTGAGATGAGATAAGGCGGAGCTTTACCTAGCAAAGACTTATAGATGACCTGGAGCCAGTGGGTCTGAGGACGAATTTGTAGCGAGGGCCAGCCGACGAGTGCATACAGGTCGCAGTGGTGGGTAGTATATGTGGCTTTGGTGACAAAACGGATGCCACTGTGGTAGACTGCATCCAGCTTCCTGAGTAGAGTGTTGGAGTCTATTTTGTAAATGACATCGCCTAGGTCGAGGATCGGTAGGATAGTCAGTTTTATGAGGGTATGATTGCAGGACTTTATGAGGGTATGAGTAGCATGATTGCAGGAGTCTTTGTTGTGGAATAGGAAGCCAATTCTAGATTTAATTTTGGATTGGAGATGCTTAATGTGAGTCTGGAAGGAGAGTTTACAGTTTAGCCAGACACCTAGGTATTTGTAGTTGTCCACATATTCTAAGTCAGAACCGTCCAGAGTAGTGATGCTAGTTGGGCAGGCGGGTGCGGGCAGCGATCGATTGAAGAGCATGCATTTAGTTTTACTAGCATTTAAGAGCAGTTGGAGGCCACAGAAGGAGTGTTGTATGGCATTGAAGCTCGTTTGGAGGTTTGTTAACACAGCCTTAGACATCTACGAACATAGACAGGGCTCTAACTCCTCTACCTCCACAATGAAATAGGGTGCAGGCCAGGCAGCAGGCTGTTAGCCAGCCTGCCAGCTTAGTGGAGTCTGCCACTAGCACAGTCAGCGTAGTCAGCTCAGCTTTCCCCATTGAGACCGTGTCTGTGCCTCGAACTAGGTTGGGCAAAATTAAAAATGGCGGTGTTCGCTTTAGCAATCTCACTAGTATAAAGACCTCCTCCATTCCTGCCATTATTGAAAGAGATTGTGATACCTCACATCTCAAAATTGGGTTACTTAATGTTAGATCCCTCACTTCCAAGGCAGTTATAGTCAATGAACTAATCACTGATCATAATCTTGATGTGATTGGCCTGACTGAAACATGGCTTAAGCCTGATGAATTCACTGTGTTAAATGAGGCCTCACCCCCTGGTTACACTAGTGACCATACCCCCCGTGCATCCGGCAAAGGCGGAGGTGTTGCTAACATTTACGATAGCAAATTTCAATTTACAAAAAAAAAAACAATGACGTTTTCGTCTTTTGAGCTTCTAGTCATGAAATCTATGCAGCCTACTCACTCACTTTTTATAGCTACTGTTTACAGGCCTCCTGGGCCATATGCAGTGTTCCTCACTGAGTTCCCTGAATTCCTATCGGATCTTGTAGTCATAGCAGATAATATTCTAATTTTTGGTGACTTTAACATTCACATGGAAAAGTCCACAGACCCACTCCAAAAGGCTTCCGGAGCCATCATCGACTCAGTGGGTTTTGTCCAACATGTCTCTGGACCTACTCACTGCCACAGTCATACTCTGGACCTAGTTTTGTCCCATGGAATAAATGTTGTGGATCTTAATGTTTTTCCACATAATCCTGGATTATCGGACCACCATTTTATTGCGTTTGCAATCGCAACAAATAATCTGCTCAGACCCCAACCAAGGAGCATTAAAAGTCATGCTATAAATTCTCAGACAACCCAAAGATTCCTTGATGCCCTTCCAGACTCCCTCTGCCTACCCAAGGACGTCGGAAGACAAATATCAGTTAACCACCTAACCGAGGAACTCAATTTAACCTTGCGCAATACCCTAGATGCAGTTGCACCCCTAAAAATTAAAACATCTGTCATAAGAAACTAGCTCCCTGGTATACAGAAAATACACGAGCTCTGAAGCAAGCTTCCAGAAAATTGGAACGGAAATGGCGCCACACCAAACTGGAAGTCTTCCGACTAGCTTGGAAAGACAGTACCGTGCAGTATCGAAGAGCCCTCACTGCTGCTCGATCATCCTATTTTTCCAACTTAATTGAGGAAAATAAGACAATCCGAAATTTCTTTTTGATACTGTCGCAAAGCTAACTAAAAAGCAGCATTCGCAAATGGAGGATGGTTTTCACTTCAGCAGTAATACATTTATGAACTTCTTTGAGGAAAAGATCATGATCATTAGAAAGCAAATTACGGACTCCTCTTTAAATCTGGGTATTCCTCCAAAGCTCCATTGTCCTGAGTCTACACAACTCTGCCAGGACCTAGGATCAAGGGAGATACTAAAGTGTTTTAGTACTATATCTCTTGACACAATGATGAAAATAATCATGGACTCCAAACCCTCAAGCTGCATACTGGACCTTATTCCAACTAAACTACTGAAAGAGCTGCTTCCTGTGCTTGGCCCTCCTATGTTGAACATAATAAACGGCTCTCTATCCACCGGATGTGTACCAAGCTCACTAAAAGTAGCAGTAATAAAGCCTCTCTTGAAAAAGCCGAATCTTGACCCAGAAATTATAAAAAATTATCGGCCTATATCGAATCTTCCATTCCTCTCAAAAATTTTAGAAAAAGCTGTTGCACAGCAACTCACTGCCTTCCTGAAGACAAACAATGTATACGAAATGCTTCAGTCTGGTTTTAGACCCCATCATAGCACTGAGACTGCACTTGTGAAGGTGGTAAATTACCTTTTAATGACGTCAGACCGAGGCTCTGCATCTGTCCTCGTGCTCCTAGATCTTAGTGCCGCTTTTGATACCATCGATCACCACATTCTTTTGGAGAGATTGGAAACCCAAATTGGTCTACATGGACAAGTTCTGGCCTGGTTTAAATCTTATCTGTCTGAAAGATATCAGTTTGTCTCTGTGAATGGTTTGTCCTCTGACAAATCAATTGTAAATTTCGGTGTTCCTCAAGGTTCCGTTTTAGGACCACTATTGTTTTCACTATATATTTTACCTCTTGGGGATGTCATTCGAAAACATAATGTTAAATTTCACTGCTATGCGGATGACACACAGCTGTACATTTCAATGAAACACGGTGAAGCCCCAAAATTGCCCTCGCTAGAAGCCTGTGTTTCAGACATAAAGAAGTGGATGGCTGCAAACTTTCTACTTTTAAACTCGGACAAAACATAGATGCTTGTTCTAGGTCCCAAGAAACAAAGAGATCTTCTGTTGAATCTGACAATTAATCCGGATGGTTGTACAGTCGTCTCAAATAAAACTGTGAAGGACCTCGGCGTTACTCTGGACCCTGATCTCTCTTTTGAAGAACATATCAAGACTGTTTCAAGGACAGCTTTTTTCCATCTATGTAACATTGCAAAAATCAGAAACTTTCTGTCCAAAAATGACGCAGAAAAATTAATCCATGCTTTTGTTACTTCTAGGCTGGACTACTGCAATGCTCTAAAGCACTAAACAAACTTCAGTTAGTGCTAAATACGGCTGCTAGAATCCTGACTAGAACCAAAAAATGTGATCATATTACTCCAGTGCTAGCCTCCCTACACTGGCTTCCTGTTAAGGCAAGGGCTGATTTCAAGGTTTTACTGCTAACCTACAAAGCATTACATGGGCTTGCTCCTACCTATCTTTCCGATTTGGTCCTGCCGTACATACCTACACGTATGCTACGGTCACAAGACGCAGGCCTCCTAATTGTCCCTAGAATTTCTAAGCAAACGGCTGGAGGTAGGGCTTTCTCCTATAGAGCTCCATTTTTATGGAATGGTCTGCCTACCAATGTGAGAGACGCAGACTCAGTCTCAACCTTTAAGTCTTTACTGAAGACTTATCTCTTCAGTAGGTCCTATGATTAAGTATAGTCTGGCCCAGGAGTGTGAAGGTGAACGGAAAGGCTGGAGCAACGAACCGCACTTGCTGTCTCTGCCTTGCCGGTTCCCCTCTTTCCACTGGGATTCTCTGCCTCTAACCCTTTTACAGGGGCTGAGTCACTGGCTTACTGGTGTTCTTCCATGCCGTCCATGGGAGGGGTGCGTCACTTGAGTGGGTTGAGTCACTGACGTGGTCTTCCTGTCTGGGTTGGCGCCCCCCCCCCCTTGGGTTGTGCCATGGCGGAGATCGTTGTGGGCTATACTCGGCCTTGTCTTAGGACGGTAAGTTGGTGGTTGGAGACATCCCTCTAGTGGTGTAGGGGCTGTGCTTTGGCAAAGTGGGTGGGGTTATATCCTGCCTGTTTTGGCCCTGTCCGGGGGTATCATCGGATGGGGCCACAGTGTCTTCTGATCCCTCCTGTCTCAGCCTCCAGTATTTATGCTGCAGTAGTTTATGTGTCGGGGGGCTAGGGTCAGTCTGTTACATCTGGAGTATTTCTCTTGTCTTATCCGGTGTCCTGTGTGAATTTAAATATGCTCTCTCTAATTCTCTCTTTCTCTCTTTCTGTCTTTCTCTCGGAGGACCTGAGCCCTAGGACCATGCCTCAGGACTACCTGGTATGATGACTCCTTGCTGTCCCCAGTCCACCTGGCCGTGCTGCTGCTCCAGTTTCAACTGTTCTGCCTGCGGCTATGGAACCCTGACCTGTTCACCGGACGTGCTTGTTGCACCCTCGACAACTACTATGATTATTATTATTTGACCATGCTGGTCATTTATGAACATTTTAACATCTTGACCATGTTCTGTTATAATATCCACCCTGCACAGCCAGAAGAGGACTGGCCACCCCTCATAGCCTGGTTCCTCTCTAGGTTTCTTCCTAGGTTTTTGGCCTTTCTAGGGAGTTTTTCCTAGGGAGTTTTTCCTAGCCACCGTGCTTCTTTCACATGCATTGCTTGCTGTTTGGGGTTTTAGGCTGGGTTTCTGTACAGCACTTTGAGATATCAGCTGATGTACGAAGGGCTATATAAATACATTTGATTTGATTTGATTTGATTTGATCAGTCTATCAGATGAGAAATCAATTTCCAATGATGATGATGAAGATTATCATCCACCTTCAGAGTTGGATGTTCCAGCACAAGTGGCAGCTGAGCCCGTGGACACAACTCCAGACAACCTATCAAACAAGAAATCCAAGATTTCACTAATGGGTAAGCCATGTGGTCCCAAATACAAGAGGCAATGTACTCAGAATATTTCAGAGGGTAGGCAAAAGGAAATATGCGAAAAGTATTGGGAGATGAAGTATAAGGAGAAGAGGACATGAATCTTCCACATGAAGGCACAGCAATCTAAGAAAAATATCACTGTTGGCGCTGACAGTCGACGCAGCAGGTCATTTCTGTACCATCTTCCAAACCAGAGCGGTTCTGCACAACAGGTGTGCAAAGTGTTTTTTCTGACAACATTGGGCTACCACCCCAAAAATGACAGGCTGATTGTCACGATGATGGGTAAGTCAATCACCACCAAACTGATTCCACCAAAGGATCAGAGGGGAAAGAAAGCTTCAGCGAGCAAATTGAACATTAATCCAATCCTGCAACACATTGAGTCCTTCCATCCAGAAATCAACCACCTCAGACAAAAGCATGTCCACATCGCCTATACCTCCCTAGTGACGTCAATATTCGGTTCATGCATAATGACTACAAGGAGAAGAACAAAGATGCCAGCTATGGTTACGAAACCTATCGCAAGGCGGTAAAGGGAAGGAACATCAGCTATGTGAAGCTTGGAGAGGAGGAGTGCGAGCTCTGTTTGGTGCAGGGTCATCATCTGAAGATGGAGCACAGGGAGAATGAGGCTATGGAAACCCAAGCCTGCCAAGACAACAGCCATGCAGCACCTGAATTCACCATCACCATCCCCGACTGCATGCAATGTATGAAATATGAGGAACATAAGAAGTCTGCAGGGCAGAGCAGAAGCCATTACCAGGCTGATGCACAGAAAGATTGGCCTGAGGACTGGTCTGTGAGGAGCGTTGATATACAAAAGTCATCATGCTCCCTCGCATGCCAGGTGTGACAACAGGTAACGATTGTTCTTGTGAACAATGCTATCACGAGACATTTGCCACCATTGGAAAGAAGTCTCAAAAGAAGTAGAAAACAATGTCAGTGGTATGGCATGAAGGAACAGCTGGTCGGAAGGCAGAGGAGATTACTTCATCTTACGTAACAGCACTGGAGAGGGAGAGAGATGTCAAGCATGCAGTGTATTCGGTGGATAACAGCACTTCTCAAATCAAAAACTGGTGCCTCCTAACATCTCTGGTGAGTGTTGTCAATGCTGACTCAACTTTGATGGAGGAGATCACCCTCAAGTTCTTCGAGCCAGAGCACACCTTCATGAGTGCAGACAGTTTCCACCATGGCGTGGAACAGGAAATGAAAGAACGACCAGGAAGTGTGGTGTACGACTTCGGGGACTACCTCCATGTGGTCGCCACTTTCAATGCAGGCAAGGTGGAGGTGGTCGAAATGAAAAAGGAAAACATCCTGGCATGGAAATCTGGCCATTCCATCGTCAAGCTGAAGAAGGCAGGAGCACCAAAGCTGGCAGAGATGGCTGAGATCCAGTTGAGGCGTGGATCCAGGAGCCTCTACTGCAAAGTCTCCCATGAAGAAAAGGACTTCACAGAGCTTGACTTTATCATGAAGAAAGTTACTCGAGAGACACCTTCGACACTACGTACACAGGATAGAGGGATAGAAGAGTCCAAGAAGATGGACATAATCACCAAGCTGTGTCCTCTGATGCCTGCAAATCGAAGGCAGTTCTGGAATGCCTTGGCTGTGAACAGCATTGTTGAGGATGAGGAGTGATATGGAAAAGCACTGAAGATGTTTTACTTAAAAACGAAATGTTCCTTAAAAATGAAATGTAACTATTCAGCATTTTATCAATTGTAGCTAAATGTCATTTGTGTCCTCTTATGAATAAGTAAATATATTTAACATTTATTCTTAAAGCTGTTATGTATTTATTCATTCAAAAGTGTCATTTGAAAAAATACTAATAAAATGTTTTTATTAGCAATCTCATGGTCATTTTTTATCATTTGTATTACCCTATGTTATACTTCTATCATGTTCAATCATTATAGATTACAAGACATGTAATCATTTCATGTAATTCAAACAATTGCAGTGCTGATTTTCACATTTATTCTTATAACAAGACATGGGCTACTTGTCAAACACAGTATGTAATGTGACTGACGCAGAACCTACATCTCTATGTAAATTCATCTGGTATCTTAGTGGAAGAAACAAAGGATGCAATTACACTGCTCTTGTATTAATAGCATAAATGAGAGGTATAGTAAACTAACAAATGAAAATTGCAGATACTGCTCTTTGCTTTGGTATTACCCTGCAATTTATAATATATCATGCCAAGGAAGAAGGCAGTAACTGCCGTTTAAAGGTCAAAGGTCATGTCAGAGATCAGGGTCAACATGAATTAAAAAAATTGCTCATTGTAAGGCAACAGATCTCCAGTGATCTCCCTATAATTAATTTGGCTGGACAGTTAAAAAACTTTGAAGCCATTTTTCTCAGTTCCACGCTATAAGGAGTTACTGCCTTTTTGCTTGGGAGGGCAGTACAGATAGGGATATGGTAGGGTGCAGATACAGTGGAGGTAAACCTAGGCATTGAGTGACGATAAGAGAGGTTGCATCTCTGGAAGCACTAGTTATGCTAGGTGAGGTCACCCCATGTGAGGGAGGTGGGACAAAAGAGGTATCTGAGGCATGTTGAGAGGGGCTAGTGGCTCTGCAGTAAAATAAAACAATGATAACTACCCTAAACAACAGTATACAAGGCATATTGACATTAGAGAGCGAGGCATTAAGCAATCACAGGTGTTGATTGGGAGAGCTAGCTAAGACAACAATGGGTAAGACAGCATCAGCTAAATCAGCTAAGACAACAACAACAGGTAAAATGGCGATGAATGGGCAGAGAGGGTCAGTTAACTACACACAGGGCCTGAGCTCGAGGCTGGGGCCGACAGATACACAAAATAAACAAAATGGAGTATCGTGATTAATGAACAGTCCAGCAGGCATCAGCTACGTAGCCAGGTGATCATAGGGTCCAGTGAACAGCAATAGATGAAACAGGGAAGTCGTTACTACGCTAGCAAGCGGGAGACATGGCGTTCATGAAGTTAGCAGGCCGGGGCTAGCAGAAGTGTCTTCAGCAACATCCGGAAAAGGCCGGTTGAGGGCACATCGGACGGAATTACGTCGGCAGACCAGTCGTGATGGATCGGCGGGGCTCCGTGTCGTCAAAGAGTCCAGGCCAATTGGCAAAAGAGGTATTGTAGCTGGAGTAATTTCGTTTGCTAGCCGGGAGATGCGCCTGGCTCGAGGCTAACTGGTGCTAGCTTCGGGACAAGGGCATTAGCCACTATAGCCACTCGGTAGCAGCTAGCTAGTTGCGATGATCCGATGCAAAGATCCAGAGCTTACGCAGGAATCCGGCGATGTAGTGACTTCTAGTCGTGTTAATGAAGAGTCCGGGAGGCATCAGCTGTGTAGCTGAGTGATCATAGGGTCCACTGAGCAGGCCGGGAGATGGGCCTGGCTCAAAGGCTAGCTTTGGGGCTGGGCCACTGGGTAGCAGCTAGCTAGCTGCGATGATCTGGAGTAATGGTCCAGTAATGGAGTAATCTGGAGTAATGGTGGAGAAAAGCAGTCCGGTATGCTCAGGGTTGATATCGCGCTGTGCAGACTGGCGGGTATTATCCAGGGTAAAAGCGTCTGGTGTCTGAGCTAGAGGTAAAGGCCGCTAGCAGTTGCTAACAATGACTAAATAGCTAGTAGCTAATTAGCTGGTTAGCATCTGACAGCTAGTTTCTGATGGAGGTTCTAGCTATAAGGTCTAAAAATAGCAGATCCGTATCACATTGTGTGAGGCGGGTTGCCGGAACGTATATTTAATTAAAAAAATGGAAAAAGAGATTAAAATATATACAAAAAAAAGATTAAAAAATACAACATTTACATGGGACAACGACAAACACATCTGCACTGCTACTCCATCTTGGTATAGGTTGGTTCTTGATTTTGTTCTGTTCTGGATTTGAGGACTGTTAAAAGACCCCTGGTTGGCATGTCTGGTGGGGTAAGTGTGTGTGTCAGAGATGTGTGTAAGTTGACTTGCAAACAACTTGGAATTTTCAATACATTAATGTTTCTTATAAAAAGAAGAAGTGATGTGGTCAGTCTCTCCTCAGCTCTTAGCCAAGATAGACTGGCTTGTATAGTTTTTATATTAGCCCTTTGAATACAATGAAGAGCAAGCATCTGACAACATGACTGGACAACAATCAAGATAAGACAAAACGAGTGCCTGCAGGACTTGATTTTTGGAGCTTGGGGCCAAAAAAGCAGAGCATCTCTCTATTATTGTCACAGTATCCACAGAAAATGGTGCCCCTCCTCGGCCGGGCGGCGCTCGGCGGTCGTCGTCGCCGGTCTACTAGCTGCCACCGATCTATGTTTCTGTGTTCGTTGTGTTTTGTCTGTCTAGGTCCGCACCTGTTTCCTTTTCTGTCATTAGTAGGGGGGGGGGGGGGGGTATTTAGTTTGTTCCTTTGGGTTTGTGTTTTGTGCGGGATTGTTTGTTTGTCAGCGGGCAGTGGTGTTTTTTCTCCAGCATTGTTATTGGAGTATTTATTTCCAGCCGGAATGCGCCCCGTGCGTATTATCCCTTTTTGTGGATTACCTGTTTCCCTTGGGGGTATTGTAAGCTCCCTGTGCCTTTTTGATCACCTTGTGTTTTGGTTGTGAATAAACTTCGGCCTACCGGACAATAGTCTCCTGCTTTTGACTCTGCTCCTTCCTCCTGCCCTAAGTATCCGTGACAATTATGGATAGACCTCTCCCCATCTTTACAACCACCGAATCTATGTTTTGATCATGACAGTTTACAATTTAAGGTAACACCAAGTAATTTAGTCTCCTCAACTTAGTACATAAAAACAGATCATATATATGAACCCCACCTCCTGGTCCACAATATACTCAGAGAATGACCCACAGAGCCCATGAAATATCAAATAAAATTTTATTTGTCACATAAACATGGTTAGCAGATGTTAATGGGAGTGTAGCGAAATGCTTGTGCTTCCAGTTCCGACCATGCAGTAATATCTAACAAGTAATCTAACCTAACAATTTCACAACAACTACCTTATGCACACAAGTGTAAAGGAATGAATAAGAATATGTACATAAAAATATATGAACGAGCAATGGCCGCACGGCATAGGCAAGATGCAGTAGATGGTATAGAGTACAGTATATACATATGAGATGAGTAATGTAGGGTATGTAAACATTACATAAAGTGACATTGTTTAGCTAACTAACCACACGTAGCTAGCCAAAAATATCCCCATGGTGTCACAGCCTGTGTTAATGTGGAAATGTGACAGAGTGCCTATCAGCGGTTGACTGTAAGGCTTGCCTTAAGAAAAGGGAAGTTGAACTGAGCAGTAGGGCCAGTTCAATCACCCACAACTCAATTTCAGCTGTCATCATAGGGAGTCTATAGACTGTGCAGGTCTGTTTGTGCACTCTAAAAAATGCTGGGCTAAAAACAACCCAATTTGGTTATTTGGTAACCCAGCTCTGGGTAAATATTGGACAGAACACACGCTGGGTCATTTTGACCAAGTTAGTTGAGTTAATTTAACCGTCAGTTTTTAATCGTCAGTTGGGTTGACACAGCAGCAGTTCGGGTTGACCGCAATGGAGTTGACATGATAGCATAGATTTTTTTTTACCAGGAAGTCTAGGCTTTACACACCAATAGAAGATTGTACAACCAGTAACAAAGATGTCTATGATGTCCTAAAGGAACCTGAATGCTAGATAAAATTGTTGTGTTTTACTATGTTAACACTGAAATATGCTGTTGTAATAAAGAGTATGTTGAAATACCCTTTAGCAAATGCACCTCAAAGCAGGTGCACATGAGCACATGAAAGTAAAAGTTAATAGAAATAAATCTACAGTGCTAGCTAATTAATATTTTTTATTAAACAAACATGTACCTCAAAATACAATGCATCCAAACATTACCATATACTGTAAAATGAGAAAGGGAGAGAAAAACAGAAAGTGTGAGACAGAGGGAGAGAAAGAGCAGGAGAGAAAGAGAGAATGTCATTAAAAATACAGTACCTCCCTTGCCGGTAAAGTCTAGCCATGCTGGTTTGTTGGCAAGTGGAGCCCCACTGTTATTTCCGATTTAGAACTCCCTCTTCTCTTTTCAACATCTCCAATACTTGCACTACTCTGTTACGCTACGTTGTTTGAACTATTTGGTAGAGCTTCCATACAGCGGCAGGTGGCCTCAACAATGACTGATATGATAACAACCACCAGGCTACCAAACTGAATTGACAACAATGCACAGAGAGCGAGAGAGTGAGCGAGAGAGAGAGAGTGAGCGAGAGAGAGAGAAAGTGGAGCGGAGCAGGGGAGGCTCATGACACAAAACGGTCGCTTAGGCAACCCCAGCCACTAGGCCCCCGACCCAAATTATTATTATTCATTTTTTAGAAACTTAGTCGGGGTTTCAACTTACTGTTGAGAGTTAGAATAGCAGAATACTTATGTAAATAATGTATTTCAGTGTTTTTATTTTTAATACATTTGCTAATAAAAATCTAAAAACCTGCGTTTGCTTTGTCATTATAGGGTATTGTGTGTAGATTGATGAGGAAAAACATTTTATTTTAATACATTTTTTAATAA
Organism: Salmo salar; assembly: GCF_965601325.2. Lineage (NCBI taxonomy): Eukaryota > Metazoa > Chordata > Actinopteri > Salmoniformes > Salmonidae > Salmo > Salmo salar. The sequence continues at coordinate 57,070,012 of NC_138293.1, forward strand.
GGCTGTAATGTAACAAAATGTGGGAAAAGTGAAGGGGTCCGAATACTTTCTGAATGCATTGTATATTTGATTATGGAATCAACACTAGATAACACTGGCCAATTTGCTGTGGAGGCATGCACGCACACACATGCAGCACATTGAGCTTGGACCTGTAATGATGTGCGTTAAGAGTCAGGAAGCAAGTTTAGGGGGTAAGTGTTTTAATAAATAAACACAACATAATACAAAATAAGAAACACGGATAACGCAGGCATGACACAGGAACAGAAACAATGACACCTGGGGAAGGAACCAAAGGAAGTGACATATATAGGGAAGGTAATCAGGGAAGTGATGGAGTCCAGTTGAGTCTGACGACACGCAGGTGCGCGTAACGATGGTGACAGGTGTGCGCCATAATGAGCAGCCTGGTGACCTAGAGGCTAGAGAGGGAGCACACGTGACAGGACCCAACTCCACAAGGAGGCAAAAGGGGACTTAGGCCCCTCAGTTGAAACTTGTGCCCCCTTAGTTTTAGTTTTATGTCCCTATATAAAAATAGCAAATGGGTTAAAGTAATTGAGTGACAGGTTGGCGCAATATCTGTATCTCCGCTGCGCTGTGTCAGCACAATGGACAGAGCGCACCGTAGTGTGTGTAGAGGGGCTATGGAAAGCCACTGCGGCGGTTAGGTATGACTCCTTGAGTTTCCATAAAAGCGGGGAAAAACAAGCTTCACTTAGTAATAGTTCACGCAATCTTGTCTGAGAATGCGCTGGAGGACTTTCTTAATGTCTGTGACTCACTACAAATTCTTAACCAACAGTGGCTGCCGTGTATACTGGAGAAACCTTAAAAAGGCTCCTGGATCAAAGGTGGACCGGACACCTGGCTACTGTGTCAATGGGTGTTAAAAGTGTTGTGATGTGATGATGTCAGAAGTTCCTCTGACATCATCACATTACAACACATAAGTAAGATTAGAGGCTACAGGGCTGTTGAAGGCGGTGACAGACCCCGAATTTAGGTTTACAGCCCCCATGGTGCACAGAATCCTCAGTCTTATCGATCCTCCAAACAAATGACACCAGGCAAAAGCAACAGATCTTTACACTAGAGTCAAAGTGGTCCACAGTGCGTTGGAGTGCATCGAGAAGCTGTGGTGTAACATCGAGTTCAAAGCCATTTGGGCATAGTGCAGTGCCTGTGGTACTGACGCACAACCAGCTCCAAGCAAATGACAAATATTATGTAAGTATAATATCCAGCAATACGTGCTGGACAGTACAGTAGGCCAACACAGACCGAGGAGTAAAGACCGAGTGTAAAAGACTGTTCTTCAGCACGTTGGATGCTGTCATTGGTGAAATGTCAGAACGATTCAGTGAACGCAACAGCCAACAGGTAGAGGCCCAGAGAGCCGACTTTCTAGATGTGAAAAAGATTAAACCATTCGTCTTTTATTTATTGCATTTGTTTACTGTTAATGTAACTAGCCTAAATATAGATTGTGTCATGACTTTATCGATCTGATATTTTGTTTACCTGGCCTGCTACGAGATACCACTGTTTTGTTCTGTTCGCATTCGTTCGTTCGTTCGCATTTGCAGTTGTGTTGGTATTGTAAGCCAAAGTGCTATTCAGTATTTTTGTTTGCATGCATGAATAACTAGGCTACTACTTTCAACATTTAGTTTGCATTATTTTGGTAAGGCAGCTGTGTGCATGCCTACATTCACATAGGCTGTTTGTAATAGGTGAACTACCCTATCTATCTTATAGCCTATATTCATTACCAAAATGGCCTTACGCTGTTCATTGTGCTGATACAGCGCAGCGGAGATAGGCTAAGGATTTCACACCAACCTGTCACTTCAAAAGCGCTCAATGATCTCGGAGTCTCCACATTTGAACTTTATGTTTATTGTGGTATAGCGTGATATAAGCGGAATTCAATATCATTCCAAAGCAAGAATGCAACAAAAATTGTGCTCCGTCGTCGATTTCAACTGTCCCCTTAGTCACTCTATCCTGGCGCCAGGTCTAATTGTGCTCTGTTGTATTCTAACTGTGGTAGAGAAAGTAGACTGGAACACAGATGGATATGAAAGCACACATTCTGTAGATTCACATGTATCATACATGAACATCCATCAAGCCAAAATATGTTTTAAATAACCTATCCCAAGGGTTATAATCCTATGATCATCCTATCAAAAACACCAACAACAAAGCATGTAATACTACTGTACTACTTGTTCCTACTATACTACTACTTTATAAACCCATTGTTTAGCAAGCACCAAACAATGGCACGAATGTTTGACACCTCTGAGTTGCTTGAATGACTTGCCTGACAAGTAACAATTGCTGAAATTTAGAGCACAAGCACTCACGGCAATGTGTTGCCACTTGCCAGGGCAGGTGTTAGCCAATAGGGGGCCCAGGACAAATTTAAACAATTAAGGGGCCTAGCCCCTCTAAAAATATATACAACAGACCATGCATTAATATCAACTTTAAATGACTGCAGTCTATGGTTTGGTCACATTACTTGGTTAAGTCTAATGTGCTTGTGAGTGTTCATTGTCTGTTTGCAAGCACACTCTCCAACTTCATAGATGATTAATGTGCGGGTGGTTTTGCAGGGGACAAAGCCCTTAACCTTTACCCTACCTTACCCAACCCTTTATGAGCTGACTGAGCTTTAACATGCTTAGGCACATACAAAGACCAAAAGCACACTGTAAAACATTTGCTATAATTTTTACAGTAAATTACTGACAGTACAGTAGCCAGTAGGTTTCTGCAAACGTACAGTAAAATAATGGCAGCACAGAAGCCAGTAAATTACTGTAGATTTACAGGACCTTTACTGACACACAAATTTAAGCCATATATTACTGTAACAGCTGACTACACCAACATGTTGCATTTCTAGAATTCACAATGCATTAGTGGAAGCACAGTGGTTACTAAACTGTTGTAGATTTACAGTGTAGGTAACTAGTGCCAACTACGTGCACTATTTCTGTTAAAAGCATTTGATATAGGTATGTCAATACCTATTTTGTCATTTGTATTTCACTGGCCTGACGTACAATTAATGTATGTTGTAACCGTTTTTTGGGAATATATGTATTTTGTGTTTTCTAACACAAAAATGAACTTGCAAATAGCCCACTTAACTTTAACATTCTCAGTAATGGTAAAAAAAATGTTTACTTGCTATGACTGTGATATGTTCTTGTTTATCATTTTTACATTTACATTTTGGTCATTTAGCAGACACTCTCCAGAGTCATAGCAAGTAAAACGTTTCTGTAACCGTTACTGAGAATGTTTTTGTATTGAAGGATACATAGGTCTTCAAAGTATTTTGTATTTGTGAAAAGATACCTTTTTATGTATTTTTGCCCATCTCTGACTAGTGCTGTCATAAATGTCGTAAGGAGAGGACCAAAACGCAGCAGGGACATGTATACTCATCTTCTTTATTGACAGGAAAAGAAGGAAAAACCAAACAAACATGTATACAAAAATAACAAAACAATGAACGACAAAATAACAGTCTTGAAGGCAACACAGCAATCCAAGAAGAATCTCCCACAAACACTAAACCAAACACATACCCATATATAGGACTCTCAATTAGAGGCAACTAGAAAACACCTGCCTCCAATTGAGAGTCCAACCCCAATAAACTAGACATAGAAATACAAAAGACTAGAGACCACATAGAAATACAAACATAGAACATAACCCCAAAAACCCGGAACTAACTAAACCAACACCCTACTAAATAAATCACCACCCCGAACCACAAACAAAATACCCTCTGCCACGTCCTGACCAAACCACAATAACAAATAACCCTTATACTGGTCAGGACGTGACAGTACCCCCCCCCCCCCAAAGGTGCAGACCCCGGATGCACCTCATAAATAAAAAAACAAAAAAAAACAACAACAACAAAAATCCCCCTAAACTAAAGGGAGGGAAGAGAGGGTGGCTGCCGTCACTGACGGCACTTGTGCTACACCCCCTCTCCCCAACCCACCTATACAGGAGGTGGTTCTGGCTCCGGCCGACTGTCCTCCAGACTGTAGACAAAGTCTCTAGATTCTGGACCGTAGGCAGACTCACTCCGTTCCGGGTCGTAGGCCGACTCACTCAGTTCCAGATCGTAGGCCGACTCACTCAGTTCGCAACTGTAGGCAGACTCATTCAGCTCACAGTTCATTTCCATTTCACCCTGTTCCGGAACGCAGGCAGACTCACCCGGTTCCGAATCGCAGGCAGACTCCCTCGGTTCCGGGTCGCAGGCAGTCTCCCTCGGTTCCGGGTCGCAGGCAGTCTCCCTCGGTTCCGGGTCGCAGGCAGTCTCCCTCGGTTCCGGACTGCACACTGTTGCCGGATCCTCTGGACTGCACACTGTTGCCGGATCCTCTGGACTGCACACTGTTGCCGGATCCTCTGGACTGCACACTGTTGCCGGATCCTCTGGACTGCACACTGTTGCCGGATCCTCTGGACTGCACACTGTTGCCGGATCCTCTGGACTGCACACTGTTGCCGGATCCTCTGGACTGCACACTGTTGCCGGATACTCTGGACTGCACACTGTTGCCGGATACTCTGGACTGCACACTGTTGCCGGATCCTCTGGACTGCACACTGTTGCCGGATCCTCTGGACTGCACACTGTTGCCGGATACTCTGGACGGGGCACTGTTGTCGGATCCTCTGGACGGGGCACTGTCTCCGAACTCTCGAGGCTGGGCTGACGCACTGGAAGCCTGATGCGTGGGGCTGGTAGAGGAGATACCAGGCTGGAGAGACGCACCCTAGGGCTAGTGCAGGAAGCAGGAACCGGCCGAGAGGAACTACTATTACGCACTGGAAGCCTGATGCGTGGTGCTGGTACTGGACGTGCCAGTTTGGGGACACGCACCTCAGGGCTAGTGCGGGGAGCGGTAACAGGACATACTGGACTGTAGAGGCGTACTGGCGGTCTCGAGCGCAGAACTGGCATCGCCCTTACTGGCTGGATGCCCACTTCCCACTGGCAAATGCGGGGTGCTGGTACTGCGCGTACCGGCCTGAAAATACCCGGCCTCGTCACAGCACCCATCACCCCGAAGCACGGGACCTGTCCAGACACTGATTGTTTGGGAAAGGTACGGGGATTTGGCCTGGGGCTCAATCCTCGCCCAGCCAAACTACCCGTGTGCCCCCCCCAAAAAAATTATTGGGGCTGCCTATCAGGCTCCCTTAACTCCTACATAGCCCTGGAAATTCTTATCCTCATCTCTGCCCATGTCTCCCGATATTCCACATGTTGCCGCTCCTTCCTCCGCTGCTTGGTCCATGTTTGGTGGGAGATTCTGTCATAAATGTCATAAGGAGAGGACCAAAACGCAGCAGGGACATGTATACTCATCTTCTTTATTGACGGGAAAAGAAGGAAAAACCAAACAAACACGTATACAAAAATAACAAAACGATGAACGACAAAATAACAGTCTTGAAGGCAACACAGCAATCCAAGAAGAATCTCCCACAAACACTAAACCAAACACATACCCATATATAGGACTCTCAATTAGAGGCATCTAGAAAACACCTGCCTCCAATTGAGAGTCCAACCCAAATAAACTAGACATAGAAATACAAAAGACTAGAGACCACATAGAAATACAAACATAGAACATAACCCCAAAAACCCAGAACTAACTAAACCAACACCCTACTAAATAAATCACCACCCTGAACCACATAAACAAAATACCCTCTGCCACGTCCTGACCAAACTACAATAACAAATAACCCTTATACTGGTCAGGACGTGACAAGTGCAAAGTACGATACGGTCATATTCACAGTAACTTACCACTAACTTTCTCTAAGTTACTGTAATATCATAGCAACAATACAGAACAATACTGTAGAATTAGCCTACTATACTTTAAGAAAGTAATTGCTACTGTTATTGTAGTATTGGTATTTTACTGTAATTACATGGGATTGGTGCAAGCAGGTTGGCTGCTAGGTATTTGTATATTACAGAATATTTATGAATATTTGGTGTTTTATATCACTTGCACTTCTAGGCCTAACACAAAGGCTTCCAAACTGGCCGTGATTACAGGACAAAACAGACCAAAATGGTTTGGCAAAACACTTGCTGCCACTCTGATCTGTCCCCTATACACATTAAATTGATAGGGAACTACTACCACATTTCAGTTAAATTGGTAGAGCACTCTTTTTAAAAATATATATATTTTTTTGTCACCTTTATTTAACCAGGTAAGCCAGTTGAGAACAAGTTCTCATTTACAACTGCGACCTGGCCAAGATAAAGCAAAGCAGTGCGACACAAACAACAACACAGAGTTACACATGGAATAAACAAACATACAGTCAATAACACAATAAAAAAGTATTTATACACTGTGTGTAAAGGAGGTAAGATAAGGGAGGTAAGGCAATAATAGACCATAGTAGCGAAATAATTACAATTTAGCAATTAAACACTGGAGTGATAGATGTGCAGAAGATGAATGTGCAAGTAGGGATAATGGGGTGCAAAGGAGAAAAAAAAATGTATGGGGATGAGGTAGTTGGATGGGCCATTTACAGATGGGCTATGTACAGGTGCAGTGATCTGTGAGCTGCTCTGACAGCTGGTGCTTAAAGTTAGAGAGGGAGATATGAGTCTTCAGCTTCAGTGATTTTTGCAATTCGTTCCAGTCATTGGCAGGAGGGAACTGGAAAGAAAGGCTGCCAAATGAGGAAATGGCTTTGGGGGTGACCAGTGAAATATACCTGCTGGAGCGCGTGCTATGGGTGGGTGCTGCTATGGTGACCAGTGAGCTGAGATAAGGCGGGGCTTTACCTAGCAAAGACTTAAAGATGACCTGAAGCCAATGAGTTTGGCGACGAATATGAAGTGAGGGCCAGCCAACGAGAGCATACAGGTCGCAGTGGTAGGTAGTATATGGGGCTTTGGTGACAAAACAGATGGCACTGTGATAGACTGCATCCAATTTGCTGAGTAGAGTGTTGGAGGCTATTTTGTAAATTACATCGCCTAGGTCAAGGATCGGTAGGATAGTCCGTTTTTGGTAGGATAGTAGGATAGTCAGTTTGGCAGCATGAGTGAAGGATGATTGTTGTGAAATAGGAAACCGATGCTAGATTTAATTGTGGATTGGAGATGCTTAATGTGAGTCTGGAAGGAGAGTTTACAATCTAACCAGAAACCTAGGTATTTGTAGTTGTCCACATATTCTAAGTCAGAACCATCTAGAGTAGTTATGTTGGACGGGCGGGCAGGTGCGGGCAGTGATCGGTTGAAGAGCATGCATTTAGTTTTACTTGTATTTAAGAGCAATTGGAGGCCACGGAAGGGGAGTTGTATGGCTTTGAAGCTCGTCTGGAGGTTAGTTAACACAGTGTCCAAAGAAGGACCAGAAGGATACAGAATGGTGTCGTCTGCGTAGAGGTGGATCAGGGAATCACCAGCAGCAAGAGCGACATCATTGATGTATACAGAGAAAAGAGTCGGCCCGAGAATTGAACCATGTGGCACCCCCATAGAGACTGGCAGAGGTCCGGACAACAGGCCCTCCGATTTGACACACTGAACTCTATCAGAGAAGTAGTTGGTGAACCAGGCGAGGCAGTCATTTGAGAAACCAAGGCTGTTGAGTCTGCCGATAAGAATGTGGTGATTGACAGAGTCGAACGCCTTGGCCAGGTCGATGAATACAGCTGCACAGTATTGTCTCTTATCGATAGTGGTTATGATATCGTTTAGGACCTTGAGCGTGGCTGAGGTGCACCGATGACCAGCTCGGAAACCAAATTGCATAGCGGAGAAGGTACGTGGGATTCAAAATGGTCGGAGATCTGTTTGTTAAATTGTTTTTTGAAGACCTTAGAAAGGCAGGGTACGATAGATTTAGGTCTGTAGCAGTTTGGGTCTAGAGTGTTTCCCCCTTTGATGAGGGAGATGACCGTGGCAGCATTCCAATCTTTGGGGATCTCAGATGATACGAAAGAGAGGTTGGACAGGCTAGTAATAGGGGCTGCAACAATTGCGGCAGATAGGTTTTGAAAGAGAGGGTCCAGATTGTCTAGCCCGGCTGATTTGTAGCGGTCCAGATATTGCAGCTCTTTCAGAACATCGGCTATCTGGATTTGGGTGAAGGAGAAATGGGGGAGGCTTGGGCAAGTTGCTTTGGGGGGGTACAGGTCTGTTTACCGGGGTAGGGGTAGCCAGGTGGAAAGCATGGCCAGCCGTAGAAAAATGCTTATTGAAATTCTTAATTATCATGGTTTTATCGGAGGTGACAGTGTTTCCTAGCCTCAGTGCAGTGGGCAGCTGGGAGGAGGTGCTCTTATTCTCCATGGACTTTACAGTGTCCCAGAATGTTTTTGAGTTTGTGCTACAGGATGCACATTTTTGTTTGAAAAAGATAGCCTTTGCTTTCCTAATGAACGGTGTATATTTGTTCCTAACTTCCCTGAGAGTTGCATATCGTGGGGGCTATTCGATGCTAATGCAGTACGCCACAGGATGTTTTTGTGCTGGTCGAGGGCAGTCAGGTCTGGAGTGAACCAAGGGCTATATCTGTTCCTGGTTCAACAATATTTTGAGTGGCGCATTGTTATTTAACATGGTGAGGAAAGCACTTTTAAAGAATAACCAGGCATCCTCTACTGACGGAATGAGGTCAATATCCTTCCAGGATACCCGGGCCAGGTTGATTAGAAAGGCCTGCTTGCTGAAGTGTTTTAAGGAGCGTTTGACAGTGATGAGGGGTGGTTGTTTGACCGCAGACCCATTATGGACGCAGGCAATGAGGCAGTGATCGCAGAGATCCTGGTTGAAGACAGCAGAGTTGTATTTGGAGGGCAGGTGGGTTAGGATGATATCTATGAGGGTGCCCGTGTTTACACGTCTGGGGTTGTACCTGGTAGGTTCATTGATAATTTGTGTGAGATTGAGGGCATCTAGCTTAGATTTTAGGACGGCCGGAGTGTTTAGCATGTCCCAGTTTAGGTCACCTAACAGTACGAGCTCTGACGATAGATGGGGGGCAATCAATTCACATATGGTGTCCAGGGCACATCTGAGGGCAGAAGGTGGTCTATAGCAAGCGGCAACGGTGAGAGACTTATTTCTGGAACGGTGGATTCTTAAAAGTAGAAGCTCAAATTGTTTGGGCACAGACCTGGATAGTATGACAGAACTCTGCAGGCTATCTTTGCAGTAGATTGCAACTTCGCCCCCTTTGGCAGTTCTATCTTGTCGGAAAATGTTATAGTTGAGGATGGAAATGTCAGAGTTTTTGGTGGCCTTCCTAAGCCAGGATTCAGACACGGCTAGGACATCCGGGTTGGCAGAGTGTGCTAAAGCAGTGAATAAAACAAACTTAGGGAGGAGGCTTCTAATGTTAACATGCATGAAACCAAAGCTTTTACGGTTACAGAAGTCGCTAACGTGTGCAACAAATATAGCCCCTTACAAGGCACGTCTCAAAATATGTTAATGAGCCCAAAACAACAATAGCATGCACCCACTAGTGTTCAAAAGGATTTTTGCGCTCCCCCTAAAAAAAATCTTGTACTGTATTCTGCGGGGTGGTACTGGATTACAGTAAATTACTGGCAGCATAGTAGCCAGTAAATTACTTTAGGTTTACAGAAAAAAAGATTTTATTTTGAAAAGATATGGTATGGTACTGTATTCTGTGGGGTACAGCATTCTCACTAAGGGGTGCAACAAATATAGCCACTTACAAGGCCCCCCTCAAAATATGTTAATGAGACAGAGATTCTTTCCTCGCTCACAACATTTTACCACAATGCATCATAATTCACAGAATTATACAACTTTACTGTAAAATGTTATTGTAAATTGGAATGCCAGTGAGCCAACATAATGCATTGCTCTTTACAGTACTGTACTGTAATATAGAATTACAGTAGCTAACTGTAAAAAAATGCTTTAAATGTACAGCAATTTGTTACAGTGTAAGGTGTAAGGTCCACACAGTCAGAAAGGAGAACTTGAGACTACAAGCTACTTTGTCAACCTTGGCTGGTTCTTTCCTAGGCAACCAGAGTGGTAACAAGGCACTGTTTATGTAACACAATCAATGGGCAAGATAGGGTCTATGAAAACTGTATATTGACGCCAATTACACCACTACATACTTGTCATCTACAAAAACCCTTTTCTCAGGAAGAGAGATGGAAATACTTACTTGTTCTTGTAAGGAAATGTGATACAGTATTTCAAAATTATGTCACAGGTGTTTAAAGTTCAGATGAAGCATGTTCTTGAGCTGGTGGTCAATTTTAAATTAGTGGGAACTCAGTGGACTATGAGATAGCCTTTGATGAAAATCATGTAGACAATCTTACACATAATCTTACAACAAATAGGCTTAGCAACACAACAATATCAGTAAATCAAGGAATAGTAAGTGGAAAGTGCACATAATAACTGCATATTCAAATATATTCCTGGATTGATCATTTGACCATAAACTATCATATTGACAAATGTTATATTTCCAATTTCCCTCTCACATTGACATTCTATTTAGGGCTACTATACAACTGTAGACAGAGAATAAGCTTCAATGGGTGATGGAAGGTGTAAGGTTCTGTATGTATTTTCTTAGTCAACCTTGTGTTCTGTTTCGTTGTGTGCCTTCGTGAGGTATTGTTCGTGTTGACTCTACTAAGCCTTTTCCTAGCTCGTTTGTGAGAACCAGTTATAGTCTTCAGTCCTAGTTGATTCACCTGCCTGTTTGCCTACCTGTGTATGACCATTGCCTGCCTGTGACCACGATTCCTGACTTCTGAAAAGGCGAAATAAACACCTGCCACACTCTTGTGCGTGAATCTACACATTTTTCTCCCTGAGTATTCATTACAGAAGGACGATTTCTCTGGTGTGCAGATGTGCTCGGGCCTCATTTATAAACGTTGTGTATACACAAAATATGTCCCAAAAAAATGCGAGCCCAGTTTTCACGCAAAAGTTGACATTTATAAAAACTGAACTTGATTTGAGAATGTGCTTATTCCCTGAAAAACTTTAGACCATGCGTAGACTACACACGATTTCTAGTGGTTGAAGTATTGCATTGCAAGAAGGAAAAAGTATCCTAGTAGTCTTGTGCAGGAATATAAAATGACTTATTCATAACAAAAAAAAATAGGTAGCTAAATGTAATAACAAGATGCAATCATTTGCTGTTAGTGAGAATACAAAATCGATATATGTTATCTTTGCATTATAAAATAACTAGAAATAGGCATCTATTTCCTATCATTTATTTCATTTCCATGATCATTTCAGAATAAATGCCTCACCTAAACTGGCTGTGATGGTTTCATATTCGCGAAATGCCTATCTGCCTACAACAAGTTAGGATAGGCTACAATTCGTCCCATCTCTCATTTAATTGGACCCACTTCACAATAGTAGGCTAAATAGATAAGGTATTTAATGTATTTTTGCTCTATTTGTCTGCATCTGAAGCACAGTTTAATGGTAAAACAGACGGTTAACCTTTTCCATTGACGTTTTTAGGCTAGTGCATCTGAATACTGTAACGTCATTCTCAAGTAGACACTTTAATTTATAAACATAATGTATACACACTATCAGAACCATTGCAAAAAAAAAAATCCTCACCTTTTCTGGCGACGATGAGTTCGTATTCCCAAAGTAGACGTACAACAAATTACCATGCGCATATTTAATTGTGCCTACTAGATATTATAATGTTATGTTTTTGCAACGAAAGGGAGCGCGGTTTATAGGCTAACATATAGTAGAATTTAACAGGTGAACGGACAGTTGATCTTTTACATTGAGGTGTGTAGGCTACAACTGTAAGTGGGCCTACTGTAGACTAGTCTTTTTTTATCGAGTAAACAAGGTTTCAGAATTCACAGGCAGTGCAGCATATTTAGGATCGGGAAAAAGTAAATGCAGAACATTATTGAATTCAAACGATCTTTTTACAGGTCCCCAAAAATATGTAGTTGTTGTCGTTCAGAAACGGTCAGATATCGCAAATGTCACTGCAAAAGAAAACATTCTCCTCCAAAAACATTTGATCAAGTTCGCAATCGCTAATTCCTTTAGATAGGCTTACTGTCTTGGCCTAACGCCTCCATCACACCGATATGGTTTTTATTGATAGAAATGCAACACAGAACTCAGACACAGAGCGCTGTATTTTTGTGTATTCTATTCTCCAAAAAAGTGGTTATTCTAAGACAAATCTACAAAAGTATTCATTTGAATCCATGTTTCTCTAGAGACAATGTTAAGTTAATGTTAAGTTATACATATCCTTAGAGGGTGGAGATGGACCTGATAGACAGATCACCTGCAGAGATGGAGCACGTTATGTACTCACCTATGGTTATAACTAGGTATGACCGTGTACAAAATCAACGTTACCTTAGATATATGCTTAGTTGAAGTCAAAACAGCTCATAAAAGTCTGTCAGTGGAATGAATACTTGGTAGGAGTGTAATACAGAAATCATCTACCCTCTGAATGTACACATAGAGCTGTATTGTGTATTGTGTACTCTCTGAAAAATAGATATTCTACAGAAAATTGTATATAAATACAATAATTCCAATAATATCCCAGAATATTCTATATGTACATCTTGTTATGGTATTTTGGTTGCTATAACATTTGGTTGGAAGTGACTTTGAGGATTTGGGCATGCTTTTTGAAGCATCCTAATATAGGCCCTAACACTCCCATTGTTTCACTAGCAGCTACAGTTGGCTGTGTGGTAAGTAAATAAAGACAATTAAACCATATTTTTGGTCATTGTCTCAGGATCAATGGATGAATCACTTTTTGTCAATAAAATTAAGTATATTTTAAATTATAGTGTACTGCCCCTTTAAATGGCAGTTGTTTTTACCACAAAAATATGACTAAATTAATATTTTTGTTCAAACTTCTAAAAACGAAACGATAGCGCAGTCAAATGATATTAAATCAGCTTTTCAGTACTAATGTGGATTTTACTTTGGAAAAAAGTTCCACATTATATAAGGGAACTTTATATTTTCATTTTACAGAATATGCTAATTATGTTTTGATAAGAATAAAGTGGATATTTTGTCAAAATACACGCAACACATTGTTTCCCTCGACTTAAACTTTGAGCATCGGTTAGAGAGCCATATGCTAGTGTACTAATCACAATCACAAGGGATAACAAGAGCTAGGCTACATAAATGTGACTGGGCTGACAGACAGTTGACTGAGTCGCGGCAACTACACTGTAAAACAGACAACTTAACCAACTGCTTAATCAGCTCTATTCTGTGAGTTGGGTGGACTTTAGAAGGACAAGAAATGTAGCTAATGTGTTCACATTTGTTCACTCAACAAAGTTTGCTAACAGTGAGCTGAATGTATAAAAATTTGAGTCAAAATACAAATTCATGTTTGCCTTCACTGTAAAATAAACAACATAAACATTGTTTAATTAGTGTTATTCTGTGAGTGGGGTGGACTTCAGAAAGACAAGAAATGTAGCTATGGTATGAATGTTTGTTCAGTCAACAAACTTTGCTGGAAGTGAGCTGAATTAGAAAAAGCATGTTCAATAAAATTACAAATTCATGTTTGGCTTTGGAAGGCAACACTGTGGCCTTGTCCAAAATCTGTCTTGCTTACTATTGACTTAAACTGCATACTGCGTACTAATCATACTATATACATATTTAGAATGTACTGTTTAGTAAAAACTTATAAAGTAAGCAACAAATATCAACATACTACTCATCCATGCTGAGAAGGCATCATCCAATGTGCAATCACGCTTGTTCCCTACTTGGAACAGAACAAAATGATTTTGGGCACTGGCCAGTTGAGCTAGTAGACCACAATTTTTACTAGCCCAGCTGCCCTGGTGCAAAATCTGTGTCCTGAGATATTTGAAAAGACAAAATGTCACGAGCCAGCAGGCTAGTTAAACATATTTTCAACTAGCCCGGTCTGAAAAGTACTATCCTCAGTAAAAATGTTGTCGACCGAACTAATACAGGACTACAAAAGGCCCAGTCCACTACTTGAGAATACATTTTTTTTTAAATAAATTCTAAAATAATTATAATAATTTTAAATAATATAATTTTTCTTTTGATATTTTCAAGGGGTGCTGCAATACCCTCAACACCCCTACTTCCCGCGGCTATGATTGGGTGAACTCGTGCAAATTCTTATAATGGTCCTAATAGTAAAGATGTAATTTAATGGATGAATTAGCTTTTATTATCTGATTGTCAAACAAACCACTTCAAAAAGTAGGATGCCTATATATTCATCCACTCCAAAATAATGCCAACATCCAAACAGTGCACTGTATTTGCACTTGAGCCATTTCATGAATGGAAATAGACAACTGTTACAAAACACCAAAAAGTGTGCCTAATGACATTTGCCGATTGCCATTGATTAGGCCTTAATTGATACTCTTGTAAGGACTGATAAGGAATAGAGAAGCAGGGTCTGGGAGTCAAACATTTAATTGGAAAAGACATGAAACAAGACAGGAACAGTGTCAGCCCACGGGTATACAAGGACATATGACAATCAATGCTGAAGCCGGGAACAGAGCGGGGGAACAGACAGATATAGGAGGTAATGACAGAGGTGATTGAGTCCAGGTGAGTCCAATAATCGCTGATGCGCGTGATGGGGGAAGGCAGGTGTGCGTAATGATGGTGGCAGGAGTGCGTAATGCTGGGGAGCGTGGTGCCCTCGAGCGCCAGGGTTGAAGAGCGGGAGCAGGCGTGACAGCAGGCTGACATATTGATCTTTTTTGTAGCCTGAAAAGTCGGGGCACATGAAATGGGGCTCAAACTGTCCCAGGATAGACAGCATGATTACCCTAACACACACGTCAATTTACTAGACGAGGCTACAATGTGTATTACCATGAACTTTAAATAGGCCTACTGGTAGCCAGTGATGTAGCCTAGTGTGGTAAAATAAATAGGTGTGTAAACTCCGATAAAGTTTTTATTTTTTATTTATTTAACTAGGCAAGTCCGTTATGAACAAATTCTTATTTACAATAACGGCGTAGGAACAGTGGGTTAACTGCCTTGTTCGGTGGCAGAACGACATATTTTTACCTTGTCAGCCCTAAGAACAATGTCTAATTGCTGACACAAAAAAGCAAAGTTAGGAAAAAAATTGCTATGTGGATGATGCTCATGCTTAACGCTCCCTCTACTTTCAATGCATTTTTCTGAAAAAGGTGGGTAGTAAACCCACCTTTTTCAGAAAAATGCATTGAAAGTATAGGCTGACAGTAAGCGTTTACCCTCCACTAGGCTTACATCACTGCTGGCAGCCTACCCTCACAGCCGAGGCAATTTTACACACATGAACACACACAGGTTTCAGATAAAGCTGCTGATGCCACGTTCAAAACAACTGGGAACTCGGAAAAGAAAAAAAAACAGCTCATACTGGGAACATTTTTTGAATGGTCACCCAACTCTGACAAGTCAGAAACGCAGGCATCTTTCTAGAACTCCGACTTTCCGACCTGAAGATCATCTATGTCATGATTTGACCTTGTTTTTTTTTCAGAATTCCCAGTTGTCTTGAAAGCACTATTAAGATATCACACGGTTAGCAATTATATCCTGTCATCACACAATCACCATTTAGAAACATACACAATTAATTGATAAAGGCATTGTAAACAGTAAAATATGCTTGGAGTCTTCACAGATAGTGTGTTGGTGGCACATTAATTGGAGAGGACGGGCTCGTGGTAATGGCTGGAATGGAATTGGTGAAATGGTATCAAATACAGCAAACATGGTTTCCGGCTATTATTATGAGCCGTCCTCCCCTCAGCAGCCTCCTGTGTTTGTCATAAAACACTACCTTTCTTTCCTTACATTAGTGACATTTATGGCCATATTATTTATCATTATTAAGCATTTAACAATAGAATTAGAACATTGAACTTAAACCCAATAGGAATCCTGGATCATGGAGATCTGGATCATGGAGAAATGCACTGTAAGTGTAACTATGCCTACTTAACCTTTCATTATGTTTCGCAGTGAACACTGTTCTCTTGGCACACAAATCTGCCATTGCAAATTCGAATGCTTCTAACCGAAAGAGTCAACTATATATAGGCCTAGGCTACTGTCATGGCTTATAGAACTACTTGTTGGATGGATTGGATGTGTATTGGTGTCTAGCTGAAGGCTAGTTGTCTAGTGATATTGTCGATCATCATCAGCTGATCCAGGAAAGAAAACAAATATTGATAAAAAATAATAAAGCTAAATAAATGGTCTACTTCTTGTGGCCACGGACGACGTGGAGAATATCAATGCACGTGCACACTTGAAAAACAAAGCAATGAGCACTCTAAACAGCTGACTGACAAAAGAAAACCATGATAAATCATTGTTTAGAAAAAACATTTAAAAACGGTATAAACTTTGTTAATGATATCATCTATAGGACTGGTGGAGTTGTCACACATGCAGCTAACAAAAATATATGGAAATATCTGCTCTATCCAAAATTACAACCAACTGATTGCATGCAGCGTTACCACAAAAATGGAGAAGGAAAGTGCAATGGGGAGAAGCTAAGGAACTTGTCTGTCGGCCCTGCATTAAAGACCAAAATTGGTTAAAAAAAACTTTAAAAAACTATTGTCTACCAGTTCCATTTAAGGATCCAAAAAATGACAGCTGCGCTATACAGTTGTCAAAATAGATGGGAAGAGATTTTCGATATGCCGATTCCATGGCACATGGTTTATGAACTGATATACAAAACAATGTCGGATTCAAAAGGTAGAGTTTTTTTCATTTAAATTATTATACGAAATTCTTGCAACCAATAGATTTATCAGACCTCAGGATAAGACCCAGATGCAGACAGTTCGAAATAGCAGATATTTATTTACGAAACAGGGGGCAGGCAAACAACAGGTAAAGGGCAGGCAGAGGTCAGTAATCCAGGGCAGAGTCTGTAAGGTACAGAATGGCAGGCAGGCTCAGGGTCAGGGCAGGCAGAACGGTCAAAACCGGTAGAACTAGATAAACAAGAACTAACACGAAACAGGAGTACTGGAAAAAACGCTGATAGGCTTGACGAGACAAGACGAACTGGCAACAGACAAACAGAAAACACAGGAAAAATGCACCGGGGATCATTGGGAAGATGGGCGACACCAGGAGCAGGGTGGAGACAAGCACAAAGATAGGTGAAACAGATCAGAGTGTGATAAGAATGTTTTGTATATGGGGGATACAACCATTTCAGCTCTGCAGATTTTGCATCAAAGACACAGAATCATTACATAACTTGTTGTGGTACTGTCCATTTTGGTTACTAGGGAATAGCTTAAAAAAATCAACTCTGCAAATAGCACTGCTGAGTGACTTGAAAAGCCATAGTCATTCCTAGCCAGCTAGGTGTGTCAACACACACTATGAGTAACATGAGTTCCTTTTCAATGTAGCTAAACCATCATTTATTAATGTTAGCGCAGATAGAACAATCAATCAATCAATAAAATGTATTTATAAAGCCCTTCTTACATCAGCTGATGTCACAAAGTGCTGTACAGAAACCCAGCCTAAAATCCCAAATAGCAAGCAATGCAGGTGTAGAAGCATGATGGCAGGAAAAAAACCCTAGAAAGGGCAGAACCTAGGAAGAAACCTAGAGAGGAAGCAGGCTATGAGGGGTGGCCAGTCCTCTTCTGGCTGTGCCAGGTGGAGATTATAACAGAACATGGCCAAGATGTTCAAATGTTCATAGATGACCAGCAGGGTCAAATAATAATACTTGTTGTAGAGGGTGAAACAGGTCATCACCTCAAGAGTAAATGTCATTTGGCTTTTCATAGCCGATCATTCAGAGTATCTCTACCGCTCCTGCTGTCTCTAGAGAGTTGAAAACAGCAGGTCTGGGACAGGTAGCACGTCCGGTGAACAGGTCAGGGTTCCATAGGAGCAGGCAGAACAGTTGAAACTGGAACAGCAGCACAACCAGGTGGACTGGGGACAGCAAGGAGTCATCAGGCCAGGTAGTCCTGAGGCATGGTCCTAGGGCTCAGATCCTCCGAGAGAGGGAAAGAAAGAAAGAGAGAAAGGAGAGAAAGAAAGAAAGAAATAAGGAAAGAAGGAAAGAAGGAAAGAAAGAAAGAAAGAAAGAAAGAAAGAAAGAAAGAAAGAAAGAAAGAAAGAAAGAAAGAGAAAAAGAGAGAGAATTAGAGAGCATACTTAAATTCACACAGGACACCGCATAAGACAGGAGAAATACTCCAGATATAACAGACTGACCCTAGCCCCCCGACACATGAACTATTGCAGCATAAATAGTGGAGGCTGAGACAGGAGGGGTCGGGAGACACTGTGGCCCCATCCGACAATACCCCCAGACAGGGCCAAACAGGCAGGATATAACCCCACCCACTTTGCCAAAGCACAGCCCCCACACCCCTAGAGGGATATCTTCAACCACCAACTTACCATCCTGAGACAAGCCCGAGTATAGCCCACGAAGATCTCCCCCATGGCACAAACCCAAAGGGTGGCACCAACCCGGATAGGAAGATCACGTCAGTGACTCAACCCACTCAAGTGACGCACCCCTCCTAGGGATGGCATGGAAGCGCACCAGTAAGCCACAATGGCCCAGCTATTTCACCGGAAGTATAAATGTGAAGCATCTGGTTGGAGTTTCCTCTCCCAGACAAATATGGTGGGGATAGGAAGCTCAGTAGCTGGCAGTGGAAGATAAGAAGCGAGATGGAACTGGACATTCTGCTGATTAAACAGTCAATCTCAATACAGTTTTCTGTTCAAAAGACTACAATATGTTACAAACAGACTCAGTGGACTAAGTTTTGTAGACTTTACCCTTTGCCAAAGTTGTAAAAAATGGTGTTGTTTAGAAGGGAAAATTGAGGTATTGCCCACGCACACTACACAGAGTAGGCGTTCCCTAACATAATATGCAGGATAACACAAGAACTAGCTAGGTAGCTTGCTAGGCCTCTCTAGCTATAGGCTTAAACTATTGAACGCATGATGATGATAACTAGCATAGGGTAACATAGTGTCTAATGCTAAATTGTCATTCTCTACCACAGATTTTCACATGGTCTCAGACTCTAGGACAAGAAAGAAACAAAGGAAGACAGAGACAGAGTTGTTGATTTCCATTGTTACTTGTAATATTAAAAAGAGGAGAAAAAGACAAGCCAATTTTTCTAAATTAGCTATCTGGCTACTCACCGTTCTATAGGCTACACATTTGATTCACCACTAGAATAGTTATTTGATGTTATATCTTTGTTTAATCTTATTAATCAAATCATTAATCTAACAATAAAAATGTAACAAACAATAAAACAATTTTTTTGCAAGAAATGTAATGTATTTTTACAAGTTGCAATAAAGTTGACTAAAGTAGAAGCTTATCTATTGTTTGTATGTATTTTCACTTGGTAATGAGTAGTAGGCCTAAGTAATTATAGAAATGGTCATATCCTGTGTAACGCCTAGTAATTGCATTGTACTTATGCAGATATTACATGTACTCTGTGGTGTACTAGTGTGTTTATTTGTCAGTTGGATGGCCCTTCCAGAAAGTAAAAAAAATGAGGGCCAGGTTGTCAGGACGGGTAATGTACTGTACTGTATCAGTACACATTAGTTACAAGTAAGTACCCCACAAGATACACTTCATTTTAACTAGCTAAATCCTGTGTAAAAACGAGTAATTAGTGTCTTATTCCTCACATGGATCTGTTTTTGTAAACTCAACCAAGTTAATCCAGATGGTACGCTTTATTTTGGGGGCAAGTGCTAGCAACAACGTTGACTGGAGATATATTTTGAACAGTGCACATTCATGGGTGGTAAGTAATTAGAGCCTATTGAACATAGGCTATTATCTCTCAGACACCCAGCGCATCCACAAAGGATCCCAACCTTTGTCACAGTTGCTAATGAATCGGAGCCAGCTGAGAAGAAGTGAAACAATAAGTTGGTGAATTTAGTAGAAACCTGCCCATTTGTAACAAGCATGGTAACAAGCATTCATTGTTACACTTCTGTAATTACAGAACACAACTACACTGTAACTATGAGGTGATACAGTTAACTACAATACCTGTTACAGTATAATTACACATGTAATTACAATGCAACAAGGACCCCTTTAAAGGAAGTGTTACCGTAAATGTATTCAGATGTTGTTTTTTTCGCTGAAGTATGTAATTATTTAGAACAGACAGATGTGATATAAATCTAGTATGCGCGCCACCTGCAAATTGACTTTAAAGCTTTGCCGCCATCTAGTGGAGATAAGGGAATATTTGAGTAGTGAATCATGAGAAACTAAACTGAGAAACAGAACGTGTTGTGACTTGAAGGACAGGTGATGATTTCCCAAATGGACTCACACCGATAAAGCTACTCACATCAATGCGAACGCCTGGGACCATTTGGGTTTTGAACAGCGACGTCACAAAGGCAATTGCCATAGAAATATAATTCTACTGAAATATAATTCTAAAGTTCTAGTGACATGAACTGTATTCTAAAATAGTTTAATTGATCAGTTTTCTCACATACGCAGATCTTGTTATCTGTAGGCTGTTGTGGATTCGTATATTTTAAGTATATTTTTAGGTCCTTGGATCAACAACTGAAGTAAGAAATTCAAGAGATCCCCATGAGTAATAATTATAAATTATGAGATTAAGATGATGTTCTCTTGTTTTTAGCAGATCTCGCAAAATTACTTTTCTTTTTTAAATCCAGTTGCCTATATGACTGATACAAACCCTAAAGTCCCAGGGCTGGAGGACCAGCATACAACTGTAAGTAGCCCACAATTTGTCATTGTTGTAACAGCAGATGTATGGTTTTGTAATCTGCCTATCTATCAGGTAATTGACAGCACTTGATCTCTCTTATCACTTTACTCAAGTACAACTGGCAGTTTTCTGACATTTTGCCCATTAATGTAAGTGTTGGGTTGCTTGACTGGACTGAGAAATGTAATTTATATACACTGCAAATAGTTTTTTCATAAGTCACACGTTTTGTCTAAAATGGCACCCTATTCACTATGTAGTACACTGCTTTTGACTAGGGCCTGACTATTTTTGAACAGGCCTAGTCAAAAGGAGTGCACTATATAGTGAATAGGGTGCCACTTGGAATGCTGTCATGAGTGATGATACTGTCCACCTCCAGTCTTCCTCCAGTTCCTCTGGCTGTAGGGAGACAAGTCAGGCTGCAGTGACCTCTGGATCCAGAGTCAGTGGAGAGCAGCGTCCTCAGAAACCAAGCAAACAGCGCTCCCAACAGGGCTTCAGTGTACTACAGAAACTGTCTGCGGAGTAAGTTCAGTTACAGTGTATGTAAACTGTTGTTTTTTATATGGGTAGTTTTTTCTTGTATATAACCACTCCACAAAAGAAGTTCAATTAATTTTTTTTTAAATGGTTTTATTTTAATTACATTTAATATAATAAGAAGCCTAATGTGAAATATGTTACAAATGAACAAAGTACAGGTAATCATATCACCCTACTCTATGTAGGGGAAATTATAACTACATAATTTCCCTGTTGACAATCTCAGAGAACGGAGGATCGCGAATGAATGTCTACATGGTGTGGTGAGTCTAACCATTATGTACAGTTTAAAGGGGCAATCAGTCAGTGCTATATCTATTTTTGAACTTAAAAATAAATCATATATTCTTCAAGAATCAATGGGTACATAAGTTATAAATGCCTCATGAGTTTAGTTTGACTGTCGTACCCCCATCAGAACCCAAAATATAATCTTGTTTTACTCTAATATTTGTAAGCAAAGTAAATGTAAACAAACAGGCCCAAAACATGGCTCAAAACATGGTCGAAACAATAGCCCTGATATCATGGATGGTCAATCCTTGGCATCCTCTTCTACTGCTGATTTCCCCTTTAAGGTATTAGTTATAAGATATCAGTTCAGAGATATCAGGTTCTATCCTTTCAGTCACATTGAAAAAGGTTCCCATGTATCTCATTGCCGACTAAAGCGTTATGAATTGATTCAACGTCTCAACAACACATTGGTTAAAAAGGAACCTCTACTGAAATGTTTTTATTTGCTCCTTTCTTCAAAATTCAGATTAGTTTGGAGGACCTGAGTCACGCCTCGGATGGCATCATCGACTGGGTGTTGACCGTCACCACTGATGTTCTCCTCCCTTCCATTTCCCTGTGCAAAGCTCTGAGTAGCAGATCCACCTCCAGATCCTCTAGGACCTCCTCCAGCACTAAGCAGGATCCACAGAGAAGGACCCCATCAGAGGCCTCGCTGCTACAGGCCCCATCAATATCAATATCAACATTAACACCTCCACACTCTGGTACCTCCACAGAGAGACTGAGAATCATCCGCAAAATGTCCAGCTTCCTCACAGGTCAGGGTGAAGCTACTGGTCGCCTTCTGGGGGGACAGCCCCTTGGATCCCTGTTAGGTGGAGAGGTGAGGACGGATGCTGAGTTAGAACACATGGCCAGCAGGGTGGTGGCTGTGGTTCTACAGGGGGTCTGGACTATGACATCAGAAGACACCAGCGACCCTGAGATGGGGGCTCTTCTCTCAGGCATTCTTAAGAACATCCCCATGGTGTTGAATTCTGCTGCAGCTGCAGATAGAGAAAGCTCTGAAAGTCAGAGTCCCTTGGAGATAGTTGATATTGGGCAGAGAATCAACCCAGGGTCTTTCCTCTCAGACGAGCACATCAGCCGTATTTGCTCAGACATGGTGACCAGCGCGTACAGCACCGCCAGTTTCTCTGTGTTGGAGGACAAATCTCTAGGCTTCACTGATGACAGAACCCTGTCTCCTCCATCACCGCTGTGTCAGATGTCCCAGTGCTGCCTGACTGCTGGGGAAGAGACAGACAGGGTTCCCTCTCTCTCATGTTCCTCACACTGCAGCCAGACGTCAGGGCAAAGTACTGCCTCCTCCTCCTCTGGTCGTCAGAGTCCAGACGACTTCTTCACTCCTGAGGTGAAGCGGAGGATTATCATGGCTGTGGAGGCGATCATCACAGAGGGCAGTGAGGACGAAGCCTCTGGATCCACTGAGCTGTGTGGAGCTGTGTCACCAGGCTCTCGCCGCACCACTCCCACTACCAGCCTGGCAGCCAGCAACATTTTGTCTGTAGTTCTGCACGGCCTAAAGGACACTATCCGTGCTGTTCTGTCCAAAGAGGTCGCCAGGCCAGAGTTGGAAAAGGATATCGGCCAAAGCCTGGTCAACTATATGATGGTGACCCTGAAGAGTCTGCTGATGCTAGATGCCCAGTTTCCTGTGGTGCAGGGGGACAACTCAACCCTGAAGACCACAGAGCAGATACCACATGGAACCATAAAGACCCCAGAGCTGATCCCAGCTATAACCATGGAGAGCTCAGAGCTGATCCCAGCTGTAACCATGGAGAGCTCAGAGCTGATCCCAGGCGTAACCATGGAGACCTCAGAGCTGATCCCAGACAGCACCATGGAGCCTCCAAGGTGTTCCTCAGACATAGCTGTGGATAAGAACCACA
The DNA here is from genome assembly GCF_965601325.2 of Salmo salar. Taxonomy (NCBI): domain Eukaryota; kingdom Metazoa; phylum Chordata; class Actinopteri; order Salmoniformes; family Salmonidae; genus Salmo; species Salmo salar. The sequence goes on from NC_138293.1 coordinate 57,093,693, forward strand.
TCTCCCTCCAAGATGAGGACATGGCTTATGAGGCCAGCGTCACCGCCAACTCTATCTTTTCCTCCATCGTGGATCTGGTGAGTCCCAAAATGGACAGAAGGTCCACCTCATCCAGGGGGGGCTCTCAGTATCCATGCCCCATGCGTGCCTTCCTGGACTCCAAGGACCTAGCGGGGTTCCTTCGGAGCCCTAACCTCCGCCGCTTCTCTCAGCAACTGATCTGGCACGTGGCGCGACTGATCCTGGAGTCCAAAATGGCGAAGACGAAGTCTGTGAGAAAGTGTTTTTCATACACGACAGTCGCCAACCGGAGTGGAGGCCTTGACTTGTCCACAGAGTTCTGTAATGAGCTCCTCTACAGCTTTGTGGAGGGGGCGGTCAAGAACCTTCTGGAGACCTTCCTGAGTGTTCCACACAGCCCTCCTGTGGAATCCTTCATGGAGGATTACAGCTGCATGGAAGAGAGGAACTGGGTGGTCTCTCCCACCCTCTCTCGAAGCAGTAGTGCATGCTTGGAGAGTGATAACGACTCCACAATCACACAACAGTCAGGTGAAGTGGGAGTCATCAAGCCCAGCTCTAGGAAAACCATCAATGCTCTTCTATCTGACATGTTCATTGACAGAGTCAGAGAACTTCTCCAAGAGGGTTGTGATGAGGGTGAGCTTGATCAGACTGCTGCCAGAGTGGACGAACGTCTCCAAGAGGCTTGTGATGATGATGAGGTTGAACGTACTTCAAACAACGGTAAGGTATCTGTACAAGAATATTTGGTTTGATCAACATAGGCCTGTCCATAAAGTGTCCATACAATGCTAAGATGATTAGTAAGTCAGATTTGCTGTACTGGAGAAAAAAAATCTCACTTTAACAACATGGTATTTATATGGTGCACAACCATAGCACTGTCAAATTTCTTTAAGATATGAGCATGTATTGATGGTATCAACATGACATAAGGACACAATTGTCTTTGTGATGTAACTGTTGTGCATCTCCAGATTGCATGATGCCGGCCATGACGTCAGAGACTTCGTCTAAGTATTGTCTTCAAGCTGAGGCCACCAATAGTGATGTCACTGGCTGTGAGAAGAACCCTGACTCCCTTTGGATGAAAGGGGAACTGGACGAGTCCAGAGCTGAATCAGTGGACTCAGCCGAGACAGAGCACAGCACCTCATCCTTCTGGCAGTCAATTCCCAGCCAGGCTTCCTTCAAGGCATCAGATGCCTCCTCACTGGCCTCACTGGAGACGGTGGTAAATCTCAGCTCTGCTAACAATGCTGCATTAACAGCTGACCGTCAGAACATGGCCGTAACTCAGAGCAGGACAGGGGCAGCAGGTCACAAAGGCTGGCACTGCATCCCCTGCTGCCAGACTGCTGAGGGGACTCCCATTGAGGTAGCAACACAGTTATCACTATATCTCACAGACTATTATAGATTCAAATACATTGAAATGAAGTATCTTCATTTCAATGAATAGATTAGAGAACTACATTATAGCAAACAAATTAATGTCAAGTCAATGTCACGTTGTACTTCTGCTGTTAACAGCAGCCTAAGGTGCCTACAACTCTATCGAAGACAGCGAAGCTTCAGAACGAAAGCCAGAAGAAATCTTCCAAGCCTCGTAAAGGAAAGAAATTCCATAATTCAGTGGCACCCCTGCATGGTAATTTGTCCTAACATAACAAATGCTCACGTTACAGGTTACCTTTTAATTTTGTGTGGAAATCAGCTAAATCCATTGTGGGGAATTGTGTTAATCTGTGTACCATTTAAATACAGGTGACAGCAGCTATTACAGGCCTGTCAGAGTACTGATCTCTTGTTGATCTGTAGTTTCAGCTGCTGCAGAGAAACACAAGAAACCCTCGTTTGGCTCCCGCTTGTCTGCTGCCTTCGCCAGGTTCTTTTTTGGATGCTGTGGTAGCAAGAAGATCAGACAGTAGAGAATCATATCAGCCACAAAGGTTAACACCAGACATATTTCAACGCTGGGTTTAAATAGTAAAACCCACATGAATAAATAAACAAACATAATTGCACTCAAGTTCAACCATACCACAGCTTTTCCTTTATTGATCGTCTCCAGACAAAGTCCACCACATCTACATCAGATCTTTCACAAACAAGCAACAAACAGGAAATAATTATTTACATTTATCCCTAATTAATTATCTGATTAATTTAATCAAAAATCATTACATCAAAAGCATTACAACTATTTTTTTTTCAACTCTGTAGTAGCACACAAAGACCACATAATTCTTACACAATGTCTATATAATTGGTAGTTTTGTCCCGTTATCCCAGTTTTTATTTATCGTTGTTGGTCACACTTTATTTGTATAGTCCCAAAAGATGGAACTACAGATGGTTATAGTATCAACTAAGTAGCTCTTGATAAGCAAATGTCTGCTAAGGTTACGGTTAGGGTTAGGTTTAGAATAAGGGTTAAGATTAGGGTTAATGTTAGGGTTAGTGGATAGTTAGTTGAAATGTTGTTGACAGTTACTGAACATCTACTGACCATCTACAACCCATCTACTTCGGACTATCCAAACAAAGTTTTACCTAAATGTTTCACCCCAGAAAGGTTTGCAACAGTAAAACATGACAAAGAAAATGTTTCCTGATTCAGAAAACAATGCGTACCTCACACAATGAAAGCCGAAGATGTCAGTTACTTTGAAACACACACACTTTAAATGCATTAATACATATAGACATATGCTAGTTTAATAATAGGTACAATATATTATCTAAGTTTATAACAGTAATATATGGTTAATAATAAAGTATTAAAAATGTTATTTCATACATATATAATTACACATTTGTTATGTATGCCACAAAATAAAAATGTCCTGTTTTTTCATAATATCTGTAGTATATACATTACCAGTCAAATGTTTGGACACACCTACTCATTCAAGAATTTTCTTTATTCTTACTATTGTCTACATTGTAGAATAATAGTGAAGACATCAAAACTATGAAATAACACAATCATGTAGTAACCAAAATCTAAATATATTTTATATTTGAGATTCTTCAAAGTAGCCACCCTTTGCCTTGATGATAGCTTTGCACACTCTTTTTTGGTTACTACATGATTCCATGTGTTATTTCATAGTTTTGATGTCTTCGCTATTATTCCACAATGTAGAAAATAGTAAAAATAAAGAAAAACCCTTGAATGAGTAGGTGTGTCCAAACTTTGGACTGGTATCATATATATACTTAAAAATCTCAAACAAATAATTGTTGAATATATATACAATTTTTTAGCATGTTTTGCCTTGAAAAAAAAACACTCAGTCACACATACATGGATCATTACGAACATTTGGAAAAAGAAATCACTAAGGTCTTCAGCTGTTGGCATGAAGAGATAACAAGCACTGGTCTGTCTGAAATCAACTGCTGGTATTCTAGTGCTAAGTGAAATGAGAGGCTTCCGAGGCCACTTTGGGAGAATCTCAATTGTATACTCCTCGTGTCCTCTCTCCTCACCTCCTTCTCTCCCATTGGATGAGAAAACCAGAGATCCCACCCCTCTGACTTTCTCCTCCAATAGGTTTTGAGAAGGTGAGGAGAGAGGACAGTGGTATGCAATTGACATTCTCACTTTGATTTTAAGGACATACTCTGTCAGTTACTAGTGTCAAGCCAGTGTTGGTCACATTTTGGTTGGCTGTCAACGTTGGTGCATGGGGGTTGGTTATTGGTGGAAAAGGCCTTGGCTTTTAAGTTGGTTATGTACGTCGGTCTTCTTTATTGGTGCTTTCATGTCATCATTATAGAATTTGGTTACACATCTGTAACAGCTCAATTTGTGTAATTGTGGCTTGTCTATAGTTGTGCTTTACTGTTAGTTGTTCGGTTCCTGTATGTCATACCCTGTCCTTTGGCCTGTATGATGGGATAACCTTCCAGATTTAGCACTGTTAACACTGGGTTTGGCTTGGGTGTTAACTTGGCATAGATAGGCAGAAAACATTAAACAATGCAGTCCTCCATGACCAAGAGTAGACACCAAACAAAGAAAGCTAAACTGGCAGAAAAGATATGGCAAGCAGGTCCTAGGTCATTGTGCAATGACCGGGCCACAGTGTTGAGGCCCACAAAACACAGTGGTGTTAAGTATGACTTGTGTTGTTCAGGTCTCATCACCTATATCATCAGGCGACTAGTCCCTTTATGTTTGCCAGAAAGAAGTTATGCACACCAATTGCATTCCTAAGGTTCCTTCTTTAATTTGTGTTGATATATGTGGGAGTATAGGTGTGTATGAGTTCCAAGGCTGCATCCCGATTCTCCACCTTTCTCCCAAAGTGAACATTTGCGCACTCCCCATCAAGGGTTGGTGGAAACTCCTTCCAGCCAATGCTTACACCAATCCCATTTTATCCATGATGGGGAGTATGCAGGTGCACACTTTGGGAGAAGGGTGGACAATTGGGACACACACAAGTGAATTAAGGCTGCAGCAAAGAACCCCTCTTCTGGTTAGAACTCTGTCTGATCCCATGGAGGTGGCCAACCAAAACTGCACCCCCCCACACTAAAGGCAAACTGCTCCCGGACACCGACACATACACCGACCATGGTCTCTGAGAATTCCCTCACTCTCCCCCATACCCTGCCTTCACCTCGCCGGCAATGTTGTAGCACTCACTCACACACACAGTGATTACCAACCCTTGATCCTGTCCCACCCCGTTAGCCACCCAAAGTTCCTGACAGCTATTCAAGTCTCAGATCTGTTAGTGCTATCTTGCCAACTCCTACAGTGCCTTCAGAAAGTATTCATAGCCCTCGATTTATTCCACATTTTGTTGTGTTACAGCCTGAATTCAAAATTGATTAAATAATGTACCTTATAATGACAAAGTTAAAACATGTTTTTAAAAAAATTTAGGAAATGTATTGAAAATTAAATACAGAAATATCTAATTTACATAAGTATTTACTCCCCTGAGTCTATACATGTTAGATCCTTTGGCAGCGATTACAGCTATGAGTCTTTCTGGGTAAGTCTAAGAGCTTTGCACACCTTAATTGTACAATATTCGCACATTATTATTTTTTAAATTCTTCTAGCGCTGTCCAGTTGGTTGTTGATCATTGCTAGACAGCCTTTTCAAGTCTTGTCATAGATGTTCAAGTTGATTTAAGTCAAAATTGTAACTAGGCCATTAAGGAACATTCAATGCCGTCTTGGTAAGCAACACCAGTGTATATTTTCCCTTGTGATTTAGGTTATTGTCCTGCTGAAAGGTGAATTTGTCTCCCTGTGTATGTTGGAAAGCAGACTGAACCAGGTTTTCCTCTAATATTTTGCCTGTGCTTAGCTCTATTCCATTTATTTTTATATAAAAAAATGTAAAAACTCCCTAGTCCTTGCCGATGACAAGCATACACATAACATGTTGCAGACACCACCACCATCCTTGAAAACATGAATAATGTGGTGGTCAGTGCTATTTTTTGTTGGATTTACCCCAAACATAACACTTTGTATTCAGGACATAAAGTTCATTTCTTTGACACATTTTTTGCAGGTTTTACTTTAGTGCCTTATTGCAAACAGGAATATTTGAATTCTGTACAGGCCTCCTTTTCACTCTATAATTTAGGTTAGTATTATGGAGTGACTACAATGTTGTTGATCCATTCTCAGTTCTCCCCTATCACTGCCATTAAACTCTAACTGTTTTAACGTCACCATTGGCCTTGTGGTGAAAACTCTGAGTGGATTCCTTGAGTTAGGAGGATGCCTGTGTCTTTAAAGTGACTGGGTGTATTGATACAACATGCAAAGTCTAATTAATAAATTCACCATGCTCAAACGAAGCAAATTTTTGCTCCTGAACTTATTTAGGCTTGCCATAAAAAAAGGGTTGAATACATATTTACTCAAGACATTTCAGCTTGAATTTTTTAAATATGTAAACATTTCTAAAAACATAATTCTACTTTGACATGATGGGCTACTATGTGTAGGCCAGTGACACAATCTAAGTTTAATCTATTTGAAATTTAGGCTGTAACACCACAAAATGTGGAAAAAGTCAAAGGGCTTGAATACTTTCTGAAGGCTCTGTATTTCATTATCACACCTAACACAAACAGATCTGGGACTCGGCTACCTTTAAGCCACCCCATGGCCCATAAGCCACAAACATGTCCCCTTAAACCACCCCTGATGCTGAATACCCCTCCCTGGGCCTTCTCCTCCTCCCTTGGCCCTCTGGCTCAGTATTCCTGGCCCTGGTAGCCAGCGGAGCCGTCAAAGGCTAGCTCTGTGCTGGCCGCGGGGTCAATGTCGGTGGTGTAGCCCGTGTAGTCAGTGCCCATGGGGGCCGCAGCGTTGGGGTCGGCGGTAGGGTCAACATACTCCTGGGAGAAGAGGGCTGAGTCAGCCCCCAGCTTGTACTTCTGAAAGCCCAGGAAGGCCTGCACCGCCTTCAGAGCAGAGAGCGTGTTATGGGGCGGGAGAGCAATTGAAAAGGGAATGGGCAATAGTATAGAGGCGATAGCAAAACAATGTTTGCGTGGAGAAGGGAAGAGGGGGCACAGACCATAGGGGGCAGCGAGCGATTGGAAAGGGGATGGGCAACAACATGAAAGCAATAGCAAAACAATATGTATGTGGGTGGGTGGGGGGATAAACAGGAAAGGTGGAGACATGGGGTTGTGTGGGTGGGATTTGAATATGACAGATGGGCAGAATGAGATGACACGATAGACTCAACCAATGATAGTGGGGGAGGGGGGTATATCAGGTAGCATGCCATTGGTTAAAAAGGTATGAAGTAAGATTAGGAGGATGAATGGTAGTTAGATGATAAGGGTGGGATAACGAGAGAGAAAAAGAAAGGAAGGAAGGAAGGAAGGAAGGAAGGAAGGAAGGAAGGAAGGAAGGAAGGAAGGAAGGAAGGAAGGAAGGAAGGAAGGAAGGAAGGAAGGAAGAAAGAAAGAGAAAATGTTAGAGCGGGAGGATTAAATCCGTTAGTGGGGAGTGTCAAAGCACATTACAGTCAGTGGTCTTGGAATGAAGCAAGTAACCTTTCACCTGATCAGGCACCGTCTTTGTTTTGTCTTTTCAACACAACAACGATTTAATAATGAACATTCACAAATTATCCCAGTGTCATATACAAAGCAAAAATACCCAAACAAAATAAAAAAATCAGATTTTAATCCTAACTCATAATACAAAATAACAGACAAAGATTCACATTGGTTGTAGCCAGCTGGACCAGGTAACACTAACGGCACGTCATTAAGCTGTAGTAGTTAGCTACAGCTGTGGCATGTGTGTATGGGGGAGCATAAGGCTAGATTAGGGAGAGGAGGTGAACAGAGTTCATAGCTAGGCTTTTCCTTCACAGATTTGCAGTTTTGGAATTGAAATACAATGTGAAAAATTAACAATTACTACATATCTAAGAAACAATCTAACAAGGTCTGGGGTCAAACTGGTATGAACTCTGTAAATATTTGTCACTTTCTAATAATTTCCTGAATTGAGACAACCAGCAAAGGTAAACATAGATAAAATGGTGGATTACTATGCAAGGAAATGAGAACCTGGTATGTCAACAGTACCACTGTTTTAACACCACAAAAGACACTCATTTCCGACAATGGTTTGATATCAAGGCACTTTGGAAGTGCAATCTGAACCCAGCAAGCATATCCTAGCTGTAAACACTAGCCAATCATAGTAAACAAATACAAGGTACTCCTTCACTGTGTTTGGCCATCTAAGGAGGACATCATTCAGACAGCCTGGATGGGAAGTTGGTGTGAGGGAAACAATGTTAAGGATGAGGGTCAGGATATCTATCATTAGGCTAGTGGTGGTATGGGCTGTGGAATGAATAGTTTGTTGTACTCTTCTTCGAACGACACTCTCTTTATCCTCTCCAGGGACAGCAGTGTCAGAGCACCCTAGAGAGAGACAGACCGGTCAGGGACTGGGTCAGTGGACAGTTATGGTAGAAAGGGTGGTGAGGATGACCCCAATATTCACCAGATATAATACGTTACTTTATGGAAGGATTGTACCAAAAAACTTACAGTAAATTCCGGACTATAAGCCGCAACTTTTTTCCCAGGCTTTGAACCTCGCGGCTTAAACAATGACGCAGCTAATATTTGGATTTTTCCCGCTTTCAATTTTTTTTTCTCCAAAAAACACATTCTGTGACGTGCTCAGTTTTTTGGCGGCATGAAGCTTTCATTAGACCAATGAAATTGGCGAACGGGTTAAGGTCAAACAACTTTTTGGTTTACTGTTTAGATTAAATCGAGCGCTCTCAAACTTCCCATCATTCTGATTACGGTAGTCATTTTGTCACCCTCATCATGGCAAAGACACGGAGAAATGCATACGATGCAGCTTTCAAGTTGAAGGCGATTGATCTGGCTGTTGGAAAAGGAAATAGAGCTGCTGCACGGGAGCTTGGTCTTAATGAGTCGATGATAAGACGTTGGAAACAGCAACGTGAGGAATTGACTCAACTAAAAAAGACAACTAAAGCTTACTGCTAATTTTTTATTTTTTGTTACAAGCCGTGTTTCGTTAAAGCCTATTTATTTTTGTTACAAGCCGTGTTTCGTTAAAGCCTGTGTAAAGTTCATTTGTTTCAATGTACCGGTAGGCACCTGCGGCTTATAGACATGTGCGGCTTATTTATGTTCAAAATAATATACATTTTTTAATTCAGGCTTATATTCAGGTGCGCTTAATAGTCCGTAAATTACGTTAAGCTTTTTCTAAAAAGACAGAGGCAAAGATTAAATTGGCAAAGAGGGAGAAACTTTGTTCAGATCTAGCTAAAACAGAGATTAGGCGTTATTATAGACAACAATATAGCATAGACAAAGATTAAAATGGAAAACAAAAGAGGAATCGAAACAGGCCCAAAGGAGAAGATAAACTTTCTCTCCTTATTTTAGATCCAGGTTACAAAACTGCAGAAAAACAGAAGACAGTAGACACTTCTAAAGGTGAAGAAAAGCAGTGTTAAACAGATGTAAGTTAAGACTGACAAAGAGGAGCAGAATGTTAGGACTAAGCTTCAGACACAGCAGAATTAAAGCCTGATGAAGAAGGCAAAGGTGTTATGTAACCAATTTATTTGAAGGGGCACTGATGGAAAAATGTGATATGAATACATTTTGTGTAATATACATAATATTGTAGACGCACAAATGGCCATTACGCCAGACAGGAAGGTTAATGAAATGGTGGGCTGTTGTACTGTATGTACCCAGGTGAAGATGGAGAAGAAGGCGAAGGTAATGGCGGCTCGGGCTGCGTCCGCGCCCTCCCTTAAAGGGTTGTCCTCCTCCTTGGCAACCTGCCACTGGTTGGCCAGGAAACAGAACCCCACAAACCAGACAAACGACCAGAATGCTACAGGAAGGATAGAGAGATAGAGAGAGAAAAAGCGAGAATTACAAACAGAAATCATTAATACTATGGATGGTAAAACTAAAGAAGAAAATCTGCTCTTAAAATGTAACATACTCAATAATGCCAGATTACAAATGTCATGCCAATAACAGACTAGTCATGCAACAATATAAAAAACATTAGATCAACTACTGATACACAACATATTTTGCAACCATTTTACAAGCCTCACAGTAATCTAAACCGAGCCTCTAAGTTCATAACGAGTATGTTAGGGTTTATCAGTCACACAACTAACCAGAGGGGGGCACCTGTGCACATACAAAATGGCACCTACAGTACTCAAGTCTGCCAATGTCCTAGAGCTGTGATTCAAACTCCAGGGCTCTGTTCCAATACTATTAATATGCATCCTTCTTTACTCCTTTCCTTGAAGTAATCACCAACCTGATATAATATAATTTGTGAGATCAATGCAGTGAAGAGCTTGCTTCTACGCCAATCCAGTCACGTCGGAGTGCTTGCATCAAGGAAAGGAGGAAGGAGGTATTATACAGACAGGGCCCAGCACACGTAATGGCTATTGAAGAAACAAGACCTTTATCAATGTCCATGTATTGATCAGTGTTTCCTAAGAGTTTAGAAAGGCTAAAGACAAAGGCCACATCCACCTCCCCACCCCTGAACCGAATCTCCACAGAGCCTCCAGAAAAACCACGTGCCTCCAGACACACACCAAACTCTTATCATGACCAACTTCTCAACTAAAACAACCCGTCTTTGCTGTTAACGAACACACGAGAACCTCCCCCTTCCCCCAGTCAAAGATAGCGTAGACCCACACCAACATCCTTCCTGTGTGGGGTGAAGTGTGTTCACAGTTCAGATCTGTGTTCAGTTTTGCATTTACCATGGTAATGGTTAAGGTTAGGCTGTTCCTAGATCGGTGCCTAGGGGAAACTACACCCCAGAGCTTACCAGACACTCCGATGTCAGCAAGCACAGCCTTCTTGCGGTCCTTGACGCTGCTGATCTGGGGGAAGTAGACATCCAGGGCCAGGAAGGCAGCACAACTTAGGAAAGCTAGGGTGCCCATCCCCACGGCATAGTTACAGGCATTCTGGTTCCTGTTGAAGATGCAGAACTCCTCAATCTCGTCAGGCCGGTTCACATAGCCCTCGTTGGCTATACAGCCAAAGATCACGATGGAGAAGAGCTGGGGGAAGAAGAGAGGAAGGGAAGATAGAAAGGGTGTGAGAAAGAAGTGGATTGAGGAGAGAGGGTTGAGTAGGGAGAAAAGGAGAAATGCAAAGGAAAATAACCTGGCAAAATCAGTAGCTCCAGGAAGTGAGTTGGCAACCCCTGATCTACTGCATATAGTAGTAAAATCAATGTGCATGGTACATCAGTAGGACAAGCTGATCATTTTTTGCATCCTATATAAATCTGTCATATGGCGCATTCGGAAAGTATTCAGACCCCTTGACTTTTCACATTGTTACGTTATAGCCTTGTTCTAAAATGTATTAAATGAATGTTTTTCCTCAAATCTACACACACACACACACACACACACACACACACACACACACACACACACACACATACACATACATATATAAAAATCAATATCTAATTTACACAAGTATTCAGACCCTTTACTCAGTACTTTGTTGAAGCACCTTTGGCAGCGATTACAGCCTCGAGTCTTCTTGGGTATGACACTACAAGCTTGGCACACCTGTATTTGGGGACTTTCTCCTATTCTTCTCTGTAGATCCTCTCAAGCTCTGTCATGTTGGGAGCGTCGCTGCACAGCTATTTACACGTCTCTCCAGAGATGTTTGAGCTCTGACTGGGCCACTCAAGGACATTTAGAGACTTGTCCCAAAGCCACTCCTGCGTTGACTTCCTGTTGGAAGGTGAACCTTCGTCCCAGTCTGAGCGCACTGGAGCAGGTTTCCATCAACGAACTCTCTGTACTTTATTCCGTTCATCTTTCCCTCGATCCTGACTAGTCTCCCACTCCCTTCCGCTGCAAAACATCCCCACAGCAGGATGCTGCCACCACCATAGGGATGGTGCAAGGTTTCCTCCAGACGTGACACTTGGCATTCAAACCAAAGTGTTGAATCTTGGTTTCAGACCAGAGAATCTTGTTTTTCATGGTCAGAGTCCAAGCTTGCGGTCATGTGCTTTTTACTGAAGAGTGGCTTTTGTCTGGCCACTCTACCATAAGGGCCTGATTGTTAGAGTGCTGCAGAGATGGTCGTTCTTCTGGGAGGTTCTCCCATCTCCACAGAGGAACTCTGGAGCTCTGTCAGAGGGACCATTGGATTCTTGATCACCTCCCTGACCAAGGCCCTTGTCCCCCAAATGCTCAATTTGGCCGGGCGGCCAGTTCTAGGAAGAGTCTAGGTGATTCCAAACTTCTTCCATTTAAGAATGATGGAGGCCACTGTGTTCTTGGGGACCTTCAATGCTGCAGCCATTTTTTTGTACCCTTCCCCAGATCTGTGCCTCGACACAATCCTGTCTTGGAGCTCAACGAACAATTCCTTCGACCTCATGGCTTTGGTTTGGCTCTGACATGCACTGTCAACTGTGGGACCTTATATAGACAGGTGTGTGCCTTTCCAAATCATGTCCAATCAATTGAATTTACCACAGGTGGACTCCAATCAAGATGTAGAAACATATCAAGGATGATCAATGGAAATAGGATGCACCTGAGTTCAATTGAGTCTCATAGCAAAGGGTCTGAATACTTATGTAAATAAGGTATTTCTGTTTTCGCTTTGTCATTATAGGGTATTGTGTGTAGATTAAATAAAATGTTTTTCTTCACCAAGCAAGGCTGTAATGTAACAAAATGTCGAAAAAGTCTAGGGGTCTGAATACTTTCTGAATGCACTGTAGTAACATATGGCGTAATGCAGAGAAGACAACATGATCATATCGTCGCACCAATCACCTCAATAAGGCTAACTGACACTTTGGGGTAAGGTGAATCCAAAACCTACACATCCACAGTCAGTCACATGTGTACCCAGTTGTCTACATTCAGATACATGTATGACAGGACCTGATCTGACATGAGTGTAGATGAAGGAAGATCCTAATGACACAATGTGAAACAGTAAGCAAAGTCAAAACTGGCCCCTTTTGCACCAATGCCAGTTACTACATCATAAAACCATATAGCACTACAGCAGCATCAAAAACCTCTACTCATTTAATTCACATACATTAGAAAAATGACTCATATACTGGAGTAGTCCCAACTGTTTTAATCCAGGTTCAGGCCAGTGTTGATGTTTGTTTTGTTGATGAGATGGAATGATATTAGGGGGCTTTGAACTCCCACTCGCCAAGTGCCTTTTTGCGTGGAGGTATAATTATTATTTTATGTATAAGGTTTTGTCGTTGTTGTTCTGAACCCTTTGCCCATTTGTTGTGATGTTGTCAAGTGCGCCACCCCCCCAAATTGTTTTTTGTTTTTGTCTATATTGCATTTGTTTTAGGCATAAGGGCAATGAAATGTACCGATATTTATGTACAGTTGCATATTTCCCTACTCTTGGCTCCCAGGAAAAACACAGAATTTCTCATTTGGGTCTCAGGCTGAAATGGTTTAAGAACCCCTGCCCTTGACAATCAACCTTTCTCTTTCGTGGATGATGTTGGCTTTCACCGACTGGTCGAGCACCTCGAGCCCCGGTACACACTAGAAAGTATGTGCTATTTTTCAGATGTTGCCCTACTGGAGTTACACAGTATTGTTGATACGCGCATCCATGAGGTACTTTCTAATGGGCGTCACTGCTATTAGCTTCACAACTGACATTTGGACCAGCAATGTCAGGCCCATTAGCATTCTGAGTCTGACAGCACAGTGGGTCGGCAAGGATTTCGTACTGAGGAAAGCCGTATTGCATGCTCAAGAATGTGCTGGTTTTCATACCGCTGCTGCCATTTCAATGGCATTTGAGAACATGAACACACTCCAAGCTCCATTCGAACAATTGACTCGAGAAATAAGCTCATCAACTGCATCTGCAGCAGACGTGATACCCTCTGTCATGGCATTGAAACGCTACCCCCCTAAAACTTGCAAAAGTTCTCTACTAGTGGCTGTGAACAAGCAATTCGGTGGCATTCTCTGAGCCTCTTTATGGTGTCTACACCATGTTAGATGGTAGGTACAAGGACCGCTACTTCGATGTAGACAAGAAACAGGGTTTACATGAAATGTTACAGACACATCTGGACAAGATGGAAATGGACACAGTGACAGTACGCACCGAGGAAGAGGACCCACGACAGAAGAGGCCATGGACAGACAGAGCTGAAACTTCACTGCTTGACATGTATGATGAAATCCTGGTTGAGAATGAAACAAATGAACAACGAAACAGCACAGCAAGTGAAAGAGATATGTTTTGATTATGTTTTACTGGTAAAATGGGGACATACGTAAATGCCAACAAAATAACCATTTGGTCTGTGTGTGTGTTTCAACTATTTAACTGTACTAGAATGCTTAAAAGGCCGCTACAATTTTAAACATCGGTATCGTGTTTCTTTGGCAAGGAAAATATCAGATATCGGTCAAAATTTTTATATCGGTGCATCCCTAGTTTTAACAGCTGGCCTCTTCATCAGACAGCACTGTGTGTGTGTGGTGCGCGCGCATGTATGTGGAAGACAGAGAGAGAGCATGCACAAGGGGGTGGGGTGGTATGACAGAGCATCTCTGACGTAATACTGTATGTGTTGGTGAGCCGCGAGTGAGAATGCAAGTGTGTGTGTGTGTGTTTGTTTTCGATCAGAAAATACACACTGTAGTGCCTTTACAAAATAGATTGTAATTCGGTAGAGTTTTTCCATTGGCTGTGAATCAATTCCCTATACACAGTGTGAGTGTGTGTGATGGTTACCCATTCCCATCTGTCAAGTGAAGCATGGGAATCTGATGGATCGTGGCTGGTAAGCATCCAGATGAGTGGATAAAAACACTATATGTACGAGAGGAAGGAGAGAGAGGGAGAGAGAGAGAGAAAAGAGAAAGCTAGAGTGTAATGGCCTTTAGCCTTCTTTCAATGTGCATCTTTCCCATTGAACCATCATTAGCTGTGCTGAAGCTGGCCCACCCTGGTTGCCAGGAACTCCCAACACCTCAGGCTCATAACCAACCGAGTGCTGTACGCTCACTGCTCTTTGCTAAACTGATATTCTCATTCAATGTGAATATGCTACCTTCGAAACAGACACAATATATAGTGTGTATACAGACAATGTATAATACACAATATGTCGAAGGTACAAGGCGAACTGAAAGCTGAATACTACAAAGACTACATAACCAGATCATTTGACAGAAGAGGTATTACATTCTCAATACTATAAGAGCTCACATGCTTGTTAGCATCTCTTCACAATGCCTAGTTTCAACCGTACAGTATTTATATGAAGATTGTATCGTTGCCTCCTTTCTTCCATGTTCTGAAAATTACAAAAATAAATAAGAGTACTGCCTCCTGGCTGCTATTTTGGGCTCCCGAGTGGCGCAGCCGTCTAAGGCACTGCATCTCAGTGCTAGAGGCGTCACTACAGACCCTGGTTCGATTCCAGGCTGTATCACAACCAGCCGTGATTGGGAGTCCCATAGGGCGGCGCACAATCGGCCCAGCGTCGTCCGGGTTAGGGTTTGGCCGGGGTAGGCTGCCATTTTAAATAATAATTTGTTCTTAGCTGACTTGCCTAGTTAAATAAAAAGGTTAAATAAAAAAATATCTGCTCCATAATTTCCGGCTTTATTTGATCCCAATAGTGATAGTCTTCCTTTGCCCTCGTTTCTCATCCCAAACTCCTCTTAACCATGTTTTAAAGTTCATAATGTAAGCATTTCATTGCACCGTTTACACTGTAGCCTGTGCGTATGACAAACTTTCATAATGCAAAGAGGATAGCGGTTCTGTTTGTGGACATGATCTTTGGTCAGGATCTCGTAAATCTGTGAATTCCCTAATCTATAGTTGTGTCTGCTGGTGTGGTCTCCCTCCTGGTCCATTCGCCTACTCCGATCTATAATTACCAGGCTAGCAGCACAGCTCTCAGTCTTGTCTGGATCACAAGGGCCCCAGCACATCACAGACATATGAAAGCAGGCATTGTGGCTGGCACCACGTGGGATCCTGATCCTGTGATCATTAGCAGTAGGCCTTTTATACTCCTGATGGGATTTAGTGTGTGTGTGTGTGTGTGTGTATCATGAGATCAAAAAAGAATACAACTTTGCTTATGCATGACTTTCTCAAGATGAGCAGCACTGGCTGTGTTACAGTTTCACTGCTGCACCACTACCACCACAACCTAACAATGAAATACATCCTGTTGCATTACTGTCTGAGTTCCAGGTTGTGCCTATTAGTGTGCAGGGTGTCTTTCAGGCAGGCCTACCAGTCAGTCAGGCTATGCACTCCATCACAGCTAGAGCCCCTTAGCTTTGCTGCAAGCTACAACAGAGGCCATTCACTCTTGCCATCATAACCATACTGTGAGCAGACTGCACTGGATGCCCTCTCTCCTCTCAATGAATCTGCTTGTGCTAGTCTCCTTCAGTCGTCAGTGTAGTCTCCTCCATCATGGAGTACCATTGATACAGATGTACACAAAGGAGTCCTTAACAACAAACAAACAAACAAACAAACAAACATGGACACACACACTATTACACAGACCGCTTGCTGGCCAGGCACCACATTTCTGCCCTCCCCCACAATCATTCCATTTTAATCTCTGTGACCTTGTGTTCACACAGAGATGGAGAGAGAGCGAGCCGGACCAACCAAGACTGCCAGATTCTTTGAGTCACAAGACTGGAAGTCTTTCTCCATCCTAATGCCCACATAAGTACTACCAGGAAACCAGAAACACCAACTCCCTACATTGAGATGACTAGCTGAATATAGGCCTACCATAAGGTTACAGGTTTACACTTGCACACATAGTTAGCATACAGCTCAACAAAAAAACAAACACGGGAGGAAAAAGGCACATCCATCCTAGACAAACCAACCTTCAAACCCAATGTTTGCTATGGAAATATCAACAGAACAATGCTTTCAACTAGTTACAGTAAAAACAGAACGAAAACCAGTTACAAAATGAAAACCGATTGCTAGAGCAAGGTTGGTACTTGCAACTTCAAAAACAAAACGCTAAACAGTGTTTTTGAACACACCACGACCTACTACAACCATGTCCCTGGAAAGCTAAGCGATGTCCATATTCTCCACTAGTCTTCTCGGAGTAGATTGGCCTCAGCTACTTACATCATAAGCCCTTATAAAATGTCCCAGTCCATCTGTACCTAAAAGGCTGTGGCGAAAACCCTGTGCCCAGTAGAGCGTCTAGATCCAGATGCTGGTTTTGGCAGGACAACGATTATCCAAAAACAAGTGTTAAAACCACACTGTCATTGTTGTTTTTGGTAACTGTATTAGAGCTCTGCTCCAACGAGCCGCGCACACACACACAGACTCCGAGGTCCTCTCCACATCGCAGCGAATCATCATCATCATCATCACACAAAGCACAAGGAGAGAGGGAAGGAAAAGAGACGGCTAGTCGAGAATCTCGTGCTCGTAACAGAGAAGAGAAAGATAGCATTGGTATTGTGGTGGTGAAGTGTAGCTTTAGAATGATATTTAGCTGCTGTACCATAATGTGTATATACACTCATGGCACACACACACACTTATTCAATTTGAACTGTCAAATGAAACAGACCACATTTTATCCATTTGCTAGCTGAAAAATAACAGAGAGCATCCAAAACATGAACACTAGACCACATTTCACCGGGTTAAAGTCCCAGCAGAGTCTTCTGGCTTATTACCTCAACAGCTGCTGGGAATTAATATATATCCAACAACACAAGACTAAAATTCACTTCAGACTACTACTCTTCAGACTTCCATAAAAAAAAAGACACATTTTATGGTATCCCTGGCCTCTAGTTCATATGTGAAAAATAAACTCCTGCACTCTGGGGCTCCTGGTAACTCCAACAAGTTTTAACGATGGTCAACCAACATTTCAGATCAATCAGGGTCATGTTGAAATAAAAAAATTGGAATCAAATTTATTTGTCATGTTTCGTAAAGAACAGGTGTACACTAACAATGAAATGCATACTTACGGGTCATTCTCCAACCAAATTAAATAGTGACACATTTAAATACACAGTGAATAATGAATAACAATAAAGATTTTTTTTAAATAACATGGCTATATAGTACCAGTACCGACTGGATGTGCAGGGGTACGAGGTAATTGAGGTGGCTAGGTACATATAGGTAGGGGTAAAATGACAAGGCAACAGGATGAATAATAAACAGTAGAGTGTAAAAGTTGGTGTGTGCCAGTGTAAAAGAGTTAGTGCAACAGCAACAAAAATGTAAACGCAGGTAGTCCGGGTAGCCATTTGATTAGCTATTTAGCAGTCTTATTTAGTAGTCTTATTGCTTGGGGGTAGAAGCTGTTCAAGGTCCTGTTGGTCCCAGACTTTGTGCAGTGGTACCGCTTGCCATGTGGCATAAGAAAGAACAGTCTGTGGCTTTTAGCAGGACACACCGTAGCAAAACGTTTTGCAACGAAAAACAAAAACAAGTTCCAGGCGGTAACACCACATTTTCTTTTACAATTCTCCCTACTGAAAATGGTTTGGAAAGCAAGCAAGAGTCAAAGGACCAGGACTAGCAACATTCTGCAGAGGTAAAAAAGCTCAACATCCAAACCTTGTCACCTTTTAATCTTACATAACAAACATTCCTCTTTGGAAATCTGTCCCGATGTCCCCAGCATTACTGCCAAACACCGGTGCAAAGCCTGACTGTGGAAATGAACTAATTGTGCTCCAGCTATAGTGACTCAGACATCTGAATGAACATGCCACCCACCCACCCACACAGTCTTGTCTAATACACTTCCATTAACTATGGTGGATGTGTCATCAGGCCAGTGCAGTAGAGTTTGGCTCAGCTCTGCTCAGTATTGTGAATAGGGTATAAGTGTCCATTTTGTTTTTTTTAATTGAGCCTCTGTGCCTAATTAGTAAATGAAACACATTGACTAAATAGAGACTACACTCCTTTGATTTACCAAACCTAAACATCAGTTGCTAATTACAAGGTAACAACATTGACAAAGTAGCAGACATTGCAGCCTTCCAGGACCGAAGATCCACCCAAAGAAAATACTTCTATTTCCAGGTCCCCCTTCATCAATTAGCTCAATAAAAGCTTGTATTGATCTGGTGACTGAGGCGTTTCCCAATGGGACACCATCATGCATATCATTCGACAGATCCCAGTGACAACATTAACAGGAGTAGCAGAGAAAAATAACCAAGTTATTCAGAGAATGCTTCCATGGAATGAAGAAAAAAAAAAACAGACAACTCATTCCACATTCCCTCATGACTCGCAAGCACAACTATTCTATTTGCTCAGACAAAGGCTTCACACTGAAAAGGCAGCACATGATCGGACAAGGAAAAGAAAGCTGAACTAAAAGGGGGATGATAGGTCATGTGACGTGACAGTTTAGTACATCCTATAACACCCCTAGTTACAAGGTTGCCATGATACAAAGATCCAGCCATTCTGAAGACCGTCCCTGTCCCCTTCCTCTGGTGAATAACATACTTGTGTCGTGAGCAAGCCTCCTCTCATTTGTCCCCATTCCTCCCTCCCTTTCTCATGAGTATGCTTGCCGGTGACATCTTGCCGGTGGTCTCTGACAGTCATCATGCCAACGCAGCAGACCTCAATCAGCCAATCAGGATCTCGGTTGGGGGAGGTCCGCCTCCGTCTCATCCTGGAGAGAGAGCTGTGGTTCAGCAAGTTAATACTAACCTATCATCATCACCACAGCATGGAGGGCTACAATGGCAGACTTTAAAATGGGAGTGGCTGAGCTTACATTCCCTTTCTCGATATACAATGGCAGATTTCTCTCCACCAAGACAAATGTGTTGGTGTCCATCTTTGTTTTGCCTTAATATTCGTGGAAGCAGGTTCTGATCACACATTTCTGGATCGTAGCTGAATGAGGAATAAAACCTCCATGATCATTGGAGTTCCCACCCCAATCTGCTGAACATCAAATATGCTGCAGTCCTATATAGTGTTGTACACCTTTTCTCTAATCACTATGCTTGACAGACTGACACACACACTATTTCTGTTACATGTATTTAAATTATTTCTGAGTATTTTGTCATTTGTATTGCACTGGGCTACACTACATTTAAATACATTTCAAACTACAAGCATTTTGTAGTTTATTTTGATACATTGATCTTTATGGTATTTTGTCCATTTTTCCCCATCCCTGCACTCACACATCACAGAGACACACACTCTTGAGAGATGCTGTGTCTTAGGCTTGGCTATTGATTACTACAGTTATTGATTAGGACTATTTGGAAACATCATTCATTATGCATGATTCAAGTCATTTCTCAGATCTAAATGAAACACCAGAACAAGAGAAAATAAATTATTTTTGTCTCTGGTTAGTTTAGATAACAAATAATAGCCTTCATGTTCATTTACATCTGTTTGCAACATTAAGGGCCTGAGTGGCTCTGTTGGTAGAGCATGGTGTTTGCAACGTCAGGGTTGTGGGTTCAATTCCCACGGGGGACCAGTACGAAAAGAAAAAAAATGTATGAAATGTACGCTCTGGATAAGAGCGTCTGCTAAATGACTAAAATGTAAATGTAAGAACCTGCACATTTAAAAAAAAAAAAATTGTATACTTTATTTAACTAGGCAAGTCCGTTAAGAACAAATTCTTATTTTCAATGACGGCCTTGGAACAGTGGGTTCAGGGCAGAACGACTGATTTTTACCTTGTTAGCTCGGGGATTCGATCTTGCAACCTTCCGGTTACTAGTCCAACGCTCTAACCACTAGGCTACCTGCCACCCCTGTAATTGAACCTAGCTACAGCAGACAGGAATCTTTGGCTCCAGTAATTGAACCTGACCGTCAGGCTCATGCCGCCACTGTACCTGAGCTTGTAATCACAGCCTACAAAGCCTTGTCCTTACTAACTCTTTAAATCCTAAGCTTGCTGATCATTGTCTGTGTAAATACTAGCCTAAAAAAGGCCTTGTCACTACTAATTTTGCACAGAGATTTCCATAATAACAATAACTTTAAAGGGATACTTTGGGATTTTGGCAATGAAGCCCTTTATCTAGTCAGATTAACTTGTGGATACCATTTTTATGTCTCTATGTCCAGTACGAAGGAAGTTAGAGATAGTTTTGCGAGCCAATGCTAACTTGCATTAGTGGATACCCATATACTCATTGCGCTAGCATGCTCATTGCCAAAATCCCGAAATCTCCCTTTAACGAGAGGAAATCAAGCTCTCGTTATCACATTGATTTGTGTCAGACTGAAAATCCTTCCATGCTTGTCTATTGAGTTCTGAGATGGTTCCAAAAATAGCCTGTCTGCATTTACACAGACAGACCAATTCTAATATTTTGCCAAGTAATGGTCTTTTGACCAATCAGATCATTATACATCAGCTCTTTTACAAAGCTGATCTGATTGGTCAAAAGACCTATTAGTGAGAAAAAATTATTTAAAAAAAAGAATTGAGCTGCCTGTGCCGGTTGGTCTCAGACTAGACGTAACATAGTAAACGAAAATCCGGGCCCCCTCAAATTAGTATGATATGTTACATTTGGTACGGTTACCAGGGCTCGAATTTCCTGGTGGCATTGATGGCCCGTCAATGCCCCCTTGTATGGCCATAATGCCCCCTAAAAAAATCCATGCCTTGTGGCCAAAGTGGCCGTTGTGCCCTTCGGCTGAACATAGTAATTATAATTCCTTTCTCCCGGCTGCCAATCAGCCTGCTCCGAAGCACCTCTCACTCACATGGCTCTCTCAGATATTTCTATTCTTATTAGCCAATGCCCGTCACATAATCGGGCCCTTCTCAAAGCTATCGCAGCTCCAAAGTAGGCTACTAGTGAAGACAGACATCGGGGATGAAACTGTGTGTGTCCTTGTGTTTTTCTGTGCTTGAAATAAATATATTTTTTAAGACTCTGGGACAATAGATCCCAAATTAATACAACTACTGTACATCAAAACACTTTTTAAAAGCAATGAGGCTGATGCAACAGATCGTTTAGCTTAAAATGTTGATAAACTATTAGACTATTTCTTCACATTATAAGCGCAGAAATGCACACAAGGCTACTAGAGTGAATGTTCCAAAATGCAATTAGCTGGAAAACATTGTTCTACAAAGCGCACCGCATGGGTTGTTAACCTTTTCACACGTACCAACAAACTGGTGTGATTATTCTACATTGTTCCCTGGAGCATACGCTCAAACCGGTGTGATTAGAACGTCCAGTTTCGATTGACGCAACAATTAGCATTTGAGCTGGCCACAATGGTTTTTCAGAAACATTTTGCACAAACACAGACCTTACAAAGTTATGTCCAGAATGTGACCAGTTTACTTTTGGATACAATGTTCAGACATTCACAGAAATAGCTACAGCATAACACAAATCATCCAAACTGGAAAATGTCGGCTACATTTGTCCTAGCGCTAACTGAGGAAAGACTGACATAACACAAGCGGTTATATTTCTATAATTCTTGGCTGACAGAAACTACAATATGAATTTGCTAATAGCAATTACTATTTATAATTAAATCACATCACTGGCGAGCTCACCATTGATCGAAATAATTGAGTAAAACACTTTTTAGAAATCGAAAGTGATCCGACAATGGGTAGTTTGTGCGCGCCGCCATGTTGGTCAGTACAACCTTTTTAAAAAAAGTACTTAAGTGTTCATTACAATCTATGCAATAATCGGAATGCATTATTTGTCACTTGAAAACATCTGAAAAAAACTGTAAATACATTATGCTCCATACATACAGTCATGGCCAAAAGCTTTGAGAATGACACAAATATTAATTTTCACAAAGTTTGCTGCTTCAGCGTCTTTAGATATTTTTGTCAGATGTTACTATGGACTACTGAAGTATAATTACAAGCATTTCATAAGTGTCAAAAGATTTATTGACAATTACATGAAGTTGATTCAAAGAGTCCATATTTGCAGTGTTGACCCTTCTTTTTCAAGACCTCTGCAATCCACCCTGGCATGCTGTCAATTAACTTCTGGGCCACATCC
This sequence comes from Salmo salar, assembly GCF_965601325.2. Classification (NCBI taxonomy): domain Eukaryota; kingdom Metazoa; phylum Chordata; class Actinopteri; order Salmoniformes; family Salmonidae; genus Salmo; species Salmo salar. The sequence goes on from NC_138293.1 coordinate 57,116,387, forward strand.
TGACTGATTGCAGTTTGTCAGAATTTGTGGGTTTTTGTTTGTCTCTTGAGGATTGACCACAAGTTCTCAATGGGATTAAGGTCTGGGGAGTTTCCTGGCCATGGACCCAAAATATCGAAGTTTTGTTCCCCGAGCCACTTAGTTATCACTTTTGCCTTATGGCAAGGTGCTCCATCATGTTGGAAAAGGCATTGTTCATCACCAAACTGTTCCTGGATGGTTGGGAGAAGTTGCTCTCGGAGGATGTGTTGGTACCATTCTTTATTCATGGCTGTGTTCTTAGGCAAAATTGTGAGTGAGCCCACTCCCTTGGCTGAGAAGCAACCCCACACATGAATGGTCTCAGGATGAAGAGAAAATGACTTTACCCCAGTCCTCAGCAGTCCAATCCCTTTACCTTTTGCAGAATATCAGTGTCCCTAATGTTTCTCCTGGAGTATATACAAATTGCCATCATACAAACTGAGGCAGCAAACTGTGAAAATTAATATTTGTGTCATTCTCAAAAGTTTTGGCCACGACTGTACATACGGAATGCGCCTACAGTAGAAACGACAACACGATATACAGAAAATAAGAAACTTACTTTGATAGGAACGCACACATGTCCAAAGTTATTATTCGTAAGGAAAACAACAAGGAAGGCAATGCAAGCGCCAGCCAGAAAATGTTCCAATTCGTGCAAGACTGCACAAATGTCTGCACAAACATGAGTGATGTGCAGGCTCTCTCTGGCTCAGTAAAGCCTCAAACATAAAATTGTCCGCAACGCTGAAATGGGCTACTTCTATGCGAATTAATTAATGAGGCGGCGGAACACACCTCAATTCAAACTGTTGTTATAAAATAATTAGAAATTGACAAGTTGAAACATAGCCAATAGATAATTATCAGGCAGCGAGTGTTAACTGTCCTGTCGCGTAATAATCACATTTTTGAACAGTGTACACATAATGACACCATGCTCATAAAACAACTCACGCTGGGGCGACAGTCACGCATGAAAAGGTTAATATGACAAAGACCATCTTTGGCTGCTGGACAATGAACGAAAGTTGAGAACATTAAAGAAATACTGGTATCAATGGGATATGGGTAAGTGTTTATAAAATAATCCCCTTAACATTCCTATGGTTGGAAGAGGGTAAGATATGCCTCAAAACATCCAGGTTTTAAACAGTTATGTTTAATTAAGTAGTTTCAAAATGTTGACTGCCTCCATTCAGATTGCAAGGTGGGTGATGTTGCAGTGTGCAACAGGCACTGGCCTTTCTCAATCAGAATTTACAGTGCCTCTAGTATGACAAAAATCAAGCCTTTAGACGTTAATATAAATTATCCGACCTACAATGTATTTGAACTACACTTTTTTTGCTACTCTGCAACTAAACTCAGTAAAAAAGAAATGTCCCTTTTAACTTTTTAAAAGGAAAATCCATCCAGGAAGTGGATAGAAAACACTAAAGTTTCCAAAACTGTTCAAATAATGTCTGTGAGTATAACAGAACTGATAGGGCAGGCGAAAACCTGAGGAAAATCCATCCAGGAAGTGGGATTTTTTTTATGTGGGTGGTTTTCAATTGAATGCCTATTGAGTATCTAATGGGTTAGGACCCAGATTGCAGTTCCTATGGCTTCCAGTAGATGTCAACAGTCTTTAGACATTGTTTCAGGCTTGTTTTCTGAAAAATTAAGAAGAATGACAACTTTCTGTCAGGGGACTGGGGAAGCATGCAATGCTGGTTTGCGCGCCCTTCGTTCTTTTTCCTTTCTATTGAATACGCTATTGTCCGGTTGAAATATTATCGATTATTTAGACAATTGACAACCTGAGGATTAAACATCCTTTGACATGTTTCAACGAACTTTACCGGTACTATTAGGATGTATTCGTCTGCATGTTTTGACCGCCTTTGAGCCAGTGGATTACTGAACAAAACGCGCAAACAAAACTGAGTTCTTGGGATATAAAGAGGGACTTTATCGAACAAAACAAACATTTATTGTGTAGCTGGGACTCTTGTGACTGCAACCAGATGAAGATCTTCAAAAGGTAAGTGATTCATTTTATCGCTATTTCTGACTTTCGTGACTCCTCTACCTGGTTGGAATATGTTTGTATGCTTTTGTAAGCGGGGCGCTGTCCTCAGATAATCGCATGGAAAGCTTTCGCTGTAAAGTCTTTTTGAAATCTGACAAAGTGGCTGGATTAACAAGTTAATCTTTAAACTGATGTATAACAGTTGTATTTTTATGAATGTTTATTATGACTATTTCTGTATTTTGAATTTGGCGCTCTGCAATTTCACCGGATGTTGTCGAGGTGGGTCGCTAGCGGCACGCCTGCGCCAGAGAGGTTACTAAACACTGTTTCCCATGCTTGTTCAATGAACCATAAACAATTAATGAACATGCACCTGTAGAATGGTCGTTAAGACAATAATAGCTTACAGACAGTAGGCAATTAAGGTCACAGTTATGAAAACTTAGGACACTAAAGAGGCCTTTCTACTCACTCTGTAAAACACCAAAAGAAAGATGTCCAGGGTCCCTGGTCATCTGCGTGAAAGTGCCTTAGGCATGCTGCAAGGAGGCATGAGGACTGCAGATGTGGCCAGGGTAATAAATTGCAATGTCCGTACTGTGAGACGCCTAAGACAGCGCTGTAGCGAGACAGGATTGACAGCTGAGCGTCCTCGCAGTGGCAGACCACGTGTAACAACACCTGCACAGGATCGGTACATCCGAACATCACACCTGCGGGACAGGTACAGGATGACAACAACTGCCCAAGTTACACCAGGAACGCACAATCCCTCCATCAGTGCTCAGACTGTCCGCAATAGGCTGAGAGAGGCTGGACTGAGGGCCTGTAGGCCTGTTGTAAGGCAGGTCCTCACCAGACATCACCGGCAACAACGTCACCTATGGGCACAAACCCACCATCGCTGGACCAGACAGGACTGACAAAAAGTGCTCTTCAATGACGAGTCGCGGTTTTGTCTCACCAGGGGTGATGGTCGGATTCGCGTTTATCGCCGAAGGAATGAGCATTACACCTAGGCCTGTACTCTGGAGCGGGATCGATTTGGAGGTGAAGGGTCCGTCACGGTCTTGGGCGGTGTGTCATAGCATCATCGGACTGAGCTTGTTGTCAATGCAGGCAATCGAAACGCTGTGCATTACAGGGAAGACATCCCCCTCCCTCATGTGGTACCCTTCCTGCAGGCTCATCCTGACATGACCCTCCAGCATGACAATGCCACCAGCCATACTGCTCATTTTGTGCGTGATTTCCTGCAAGACAGGAATGTCAGTGTTCTGCCATGGCCAGTGAAGAGCCGGATCTCAATCCCATTGAGCACGTCTGGGACCTGTTGAGGGCTAGGGCCATTCCCCCTAGAAATGTCTGGGAACTTGCAGGTGCCTTGGTGGAAGAGTGGGGAAACATCTCACAGCAAGAACTGGCAAATCTGGTGCAGTCCATGAGGAGGAGATGCACTGCAGTACTTTATGCAGCTGGTGGCCACACCAGATAGTGACTGTTACTTTTGATTTTGACCCCCCCTGTGTCCCTTTGATTAGGGACACATTATTCCATTTCTGTTCCTCACATGTCTGTGGAACTTGTTCAGTTTATGTCTCAGTTGTTGAATCTTGTTATGCTCATACACATATTTACACATGTTAAGTTTGCTGAAAATAAACGCAGTTGACAGTGAGAGGACCTTTATTTTTTTGCTGAGTTTACTTTGCAGGTTAGCTAACCCTTCCCTAACCTTAACCTAACTCCTATCCTTAACCCCATCCTTATGTAACAGTGCTGATTCCATCCCTCTCCTCTCCCCAACCTGGGATCGAATCAGGGACCCAGTGAACACAACAACTGCCTCCCACGAAGCATCGTTACCTATCGCTCCACAAAAGCCGCAACCCTTGCAGAGCAAGGGAAACAACTACTTCAAGGTCTGAGGGTGTGATGTCACCGATTGAAACGCTATTAGCGCGCACCACTAACTAGCTAGTCATTTCACACCAGTTACACTAACTCCTCCCCTTTTGACAACCTCCTTTTCCACTGCAACCAGTGATCTGGGTCACAGCACCAACGTAACAGTGTTGCTTACATCCCTCTCCTCACCCCAACTTGGGCTTGAACAAAGGACCCTCTGAACACATCAACAAGTGCCTCCCACAAAGCATCGTTACCTACTGCTCCACAAAAGACGTGGACCTTGCAGAGCAAGGGAAACAACTACTTCAAGGTCTCAGAGCGAGTGATGCATGCACCGCTAACTAACTAGCCATTTCACACAGGTTACACTTAACTCCTTTCTTAACGTTAGCCACCTAGCTACCTAGCTAATGTTAGCCACACCAAATTGGAATTGGTAACATATCATACATATTGCAAATTCGTAACACATTGTATTAATTGCAATTCGTAAAATATCATACGAATTGTAATTCGTAACATATCATCGACAAATTAATACCAAACGTAACAAATCATGCTTATTTCAATGTGACGGATTTTGGTTTGCTATGTTACGTCTACCCCTGATTCCAGGTTGGCCTGTGTAAACGCAGCCTGATAAAAGGGGCAATCTGCAGTTGCTACATCAATTTTTGGACACAAATTATTGATATGCACCCATTGATTCTTTAAGAATATAACTTATAAATACCCCATGAGCTTAGCTCAACTGTCTTACCCCATAAGAACAAAATATAAGCTTTTTTTTACGCCAATGTTTGTAAACAAAGTAAATGTAAACAAACACTCTATACCCTCAAAACATGGTTAAAACTAGAATGTTAATAGTATGGATGGTCAGTCCTTGGATCCATAGCTCTGTCTATGAATTTGAGAGTGGTTATATTACTCCAGCTCCATTCCTCAGCTTTTTAGGGTAATAGTGGCTGGGTGTGTTGCTTTGAATTGTTTGAACTACTGACTGCCACTTTAACTGGCATTTAGTAGTCTATAAAATAGGGGTCTTTAATTCAGTGGTAGCCATAACATTTTAATTGAACACAAATGGTTTTCAAGACAAGGTAGCTATAGTCAGTTGTCAAATATTATGACTGAAAACAATATTTATTCTGTGCGTTTCATTAACGCCCTTCCACTGAAATGTGTGCGTAAGCAGGGTATATAGCCTTACCTATGGGGTTAACAGATTGATTCCTAGGCAATCAATCGGTTTGCTTTTAAATCCTACACATTTCTCGAATGTTTGTAGATATTTTGCTGTACACAGATGCCCGTGTCCTCCACTCTTGAATAATTTAAACAACGACATGCTCAAATAAACATGACCACTCACCCAGCACACAATCCGAAGGATAGTTTGAGGCTGTTGAAAGAACGTCAAAGGGTCGAAGGCTCCTCCAGCCTTACCCGCTCCGTATGCTTGCATCCCCTGCATCACCCCCTCCATCTTCAGCTTCTGGTGGTGATTTCCCCGTCTCCGAATTCAGTACCCAGCCTAAAACGTTAAATTACGTGGGTTTGTACGCTCGTTCGGTGTATTGACCTTGGTATGATTATAACGCTGCCCGTTGAAACGGGATTGACTCGGGTTTAATTTATTCTAGTATCTGCTCTGCCCCTTTGCCAATCCAAAGCCTTCCATCCGTGGCTGCCTTCTGTGGTTTTGAAGCTAATTTATTTCCCTCGACAACCTCTTCCCCTTCTCCCTATATAGCCCTTTCTCAGCTGAAAGGTGGAGAGAAATAAGCCGAGCAGACACGCATTCTTGTGAGTAGCGCGCGCATACGGCGCAGTCACGTTTTTGACGCGCACTCACTCTCGACAATCACAGCAAGCTCCTTGCCATGTTTTTATTGAGGCGCGCTCCTGACAGAAAACATTATCTTATTCAATAACAAAAAAAAGAAATCACTATTTAAAAAGAAGCCTACACGCTAGGACTTGAAGTGGGTAGAAACACAAGCCCACTCACTACAGGCTCACATAATCATTATATGCATGGATAATCAGAGACCTCTCCCTGATTTACAAATGGGATCAACTGCTTTGCTCAATCTGTTTGTCTCCCCAGTCTACGGTGTAGGAGAGGCCTATGCCACCTGGCGGATAACTATTGGCAGTGGCTCTCACTAGGCAAAAATGGTTAATGCATTGTGTTCTTGTTCAAAGCTAACTGAATGACATTAGGACAAAAAATGCATCGAAAAATAATTGTAAGTGAGCTGCTGATTCCACGCACACAGTACAAATTCCAGGCACACAGATGACTTGTTAAATGCTTTAATTATTGGATTGTATATTAACATTATTAATAACAAGCAATAAAAGTTAGCAAAGATTTGCCTCAGAAATATAGATCTGAGGGGGAAAGGAGGTGGCACCAGTTTACCATAACAGCACATCATCCCTCTGTCTGTTGCCTAGGAGACAACAACTGACCTTGTATAAGCACTCAAACAGTAGGCCTATAGGAATTAAGATTAGCCAGGCATTCACATATACAAAAAGAATGGTTAAAAAAAATAAACAAAAAAAACCTTTCTCAAGTCATATTTAATCAGAACACTGCACTGACAGGGGTGGAGAGACTTGGCACACTTTCAAAGCTCGGACTGTCTTGTTTATAGATGTCAAACACCAGTATTATCCTTGTCCTCAGAACAATTTCTGATGTCAATTTCTAATGAGACCACATAGAACACACTATTCAGTAGTGCCTCGTAGGGCCAATATAGCTATTAGTGTTCTCGAGCCAACCTCATTCCTTAAATGACATTGGATGTTAACTTCATCCCAAAAACATACCCTGGCCCCCCCAAAAAAGAAACAAACATAGCATCTCTCTCTGAAATAGTCTAAGGAGATTCCATATCAGAGCTGAGCTGGTTTATTCACAGAGACAGGTGGCTCAATTCTGCAAGCTTAAGCATCAAACCATTTTGAAGTTGAGAGAAGCTGATTCTATGACAAAAAAAGACCACAACAGCACAAATGCTCACGAGAGGAGGAACATGCATGTTCGTTGTGATCCTGAGTCTCAAACCACAAGGAGACCACTTCACATACTAGCATCAAATCAGTAACTCAAAACATGGAAAGTATCAATCTTTAAAAAGAGACTTTCAAGGGTCATTCACATACTTTTGAATGGAGAAAGGGGGGGAGAGAGAAAGAGCAGTGACAGTGATGTTATCAAATAAAAAAAACTGTGGGTTTAAAACAGGGATTGTGACAATGCAGGTTTGAAATGAAGAGGACCATTGCTGTGTATCTTAGGCATGGTCCTACACCTGATTTTCTTTAGGCCGTGCTGTATATTAGTCCACAAGGCAACGTGATAGAACTTCAACTGGACTTCATAAACCTGATAGCGAGTGTATGGCTTGATTGCCTTCAAATGACCCCTGATCATCAAGGTTGAGTACTGTTTGTTTAAATCAAAGTTGATTTGCTAACAATAGCTTAACATTGTGTATGACTCAATATCGTAACCTGAAAATAATGAGAAAAACATGTTACAGAGTATGTGTTAAACCCCTGGTTTAGCCAGTAGCTTTCTGAATGGCTGTACAAATGGTACAACTGCTGGGTTTACATACTGAGGCCTTACATCCAAGCCATTCTTTTTTATGCTAAAAAAGGCACTTAAGAGACTAATTGTTTGGTGTGATTTGTTGGACATTAACATTTTTAGGTCTGAGAAAACCTGGATGGATTCCTGTCTTATTTATCTGAAGGCTAATAATTAGATGTTTTGAGAATATGAGCCAGTGGAGATTACTGACAATCTAATATGGCACAGTTTATGGAAACATTAGGTAATTGTGATTTCCACTCAGTCAACTCAGTGTCTTTTCCTTTCACAACATCTTTCAAGTTTGCAATAATACCCAATTATTCTGTTTTTTTAAAGCTAATATTTTACATGTCGGTATCATCCAATCCATGTCTGACTATACATTGATATTGCAACAAAAGGTACAGACTTGCAATGCTAAGCTAACAAAAATGTTCTAGCAAAATGTTCTATGATGCTCTAATTTGTTTCCAGCCACGCTGCTTAATGAACATTTCAAATAATTTTGTCAGGTCCATGCTTCCATAGATATTCATGTTACAAGTCACCAGGTCAGCAGGTTAGTAAAGCAAGACAAAAACATGACTAACATTTTCTGTCAGTAAGGAAAATGGCAACCAAAACGGTTTGCATTATTCTCCAGGCTTCAGTGATAGTAACGTGGAGGTGGTTTTCTGCCATTATCTCCAAGGAACATTTTTGAGTACAAAATGAAACAACAACATTGTTGTAAACCCTGGGTTCTAGGACTTACTTATTAGGATTTCACAATCACAACAGCAACCTTTTTCTCCAATGTTTAATACATTGATCTGTCTCCTCAATGACATTAAGTACCACTCAGTCATAAAAAGAAGGCCATCTAATCTGTTAAAAAAACAAGATTAAAGAGTGAAAAAAAAAAAATACTAATTCATTCCAGTTCTGGCCGACAGTCTTGGTTTTCCATAGGAATCAAAAGTTTCTGTTTGGCCAGCTGACGCCTCCCAAAAGGTCTGTAAAAATGACTTGAGGTTAATGCTAAGGTAACAGCAAAATCGGATAGGTAACATTTCCAAGGAATTCTACTAACAGCACAGTGGAGAAAAACATTGTTGAGCATTTCTCAAGAATCTCAGAATACCAACCAGTCAGAGGAACTCTCCCATTTGTTCCCTCTCCCATTCTGTTCCCATCCACATGCTTAGGGATCATGATTTTAAAAATAAATAAATCCACAGCCATGTGAAACTTCTAGAGATACGGATATAGCTACCGATCTCAATGATGATGTTTTTAGAGATGCAGATATAGCTACTGATCTGAGTGATGACTACAAGCAAAAGTGGGACTTCAAAACACCTGGTCCTTTCGACTCATGTGACAATTGTGCTTCTTTGTTTGATTTCCATTCTCACTTCATAATCTCTTTCACACACATCTTTCTCTTTGTTCTCAAAGACAGACCTCTCACATTCTCTGCTCTTCTTTCTGTAGAGAATCTACAAGGGACACAGTCAGAAATGAGGCATTCATTGACACAGTGGTTCTTCTCCCCCTGTTCTCTTGTAGCTCAATGTTCCCTGAGAGCCCTAGGTATACCTTACTTCCACACCATGAGGGGTCTCTCCTCGCGCTTCTGCCAGGGACTCTTCTTGTTCCCCTCCTCGTCTTTATCATCGGCATCCTCCCCATCCTCTGGGCTGGTGGCTGAGTCCCTGCGTGTCACCTCGCTGGTGGTAGTGGTAGTACTGGTCCGGGCGCTGTTATCCCGGCTGCGGCCCTTCCGGGGGAACGTGCCCCCACGGGGGGTCGTCTCTGGGGCCTCGTCCAGCAGCGGTGCCAGAGAATTGTCCTCTGGAGAGTACATGGCAGCGTGGCTCTCGCTGCTGCTGCTGGGGGGGTCTGTGGTGTCGATGCAGGGGAGTTTAGTATAGGTCTTCCCTGCGTGACCCTTCCTCTCAACCGCAGCTGCAGCCTCCTTTGCTTCCTTAGCTTCCTTGGCCTTCCTCTCCTCCTTTCCCTTCCGCTGCTTAATGTTGGCTTCGCGAGCGACGTCTACTCTGTTGTCATGATGACTCCCCGTGGCTCCTCCACCTCCCCCTCCTCCAGGGATGCTGAGAGAGTCTCCCCCCAGCTCGATGTAGGAGTGGCGAACCAGGGAGTTGGAGCGACCGTCCAGGGAGACGAACCAGGCCCGTGGGTGCGGCTTCACCCCCAGCTCCAGAAGCTTCTTCTCCGTCAGCGCCTGCAGCTCTCCGTTCATCTGAGATATGGTGTTGTCGTTGAACAGGACCGGGATGTGGACTGGAGCCGCGTTAGGGTCTGAGGCCCAGTTGGAGTGTCCCTCTGAGTCCTCCCTCTGCTGGCCTGGTTCTTCCCCTTCCTCGTCCTCCTGTTGATGATTCTGTTGTTGCTGGTTCTGTGGTTTCTGCTGCTGATTCTGGTGTACCTGTCCCTGCTGCCTGGGCAGGGTCATGCTAACCTGGATTCCCTCCATGTCATGCTGCATCTGTTGCTGCCTCTCCAAAACCTGCTCCACAGCCGACAGGTCCGACGACAGGCGCATGTAGTGGGCCGGGATGACCAGCGTGGGCACCACACTCCGGTACATGCTCTCCTTCATCTGGTCCATGGAGTGGCAGAAGATGAGCTGGCCGGGCTGGGTGTTTAGAGAGTTGGGCCTGGCTAAGAGGTCCCCGGTCTGGGACGCTGAGTACTCCGGGGGCAGACCAGAGTACTCCTGGTAGTGCCCGGCGAAGGGAGGCAGTAAAGGTGGTGGAGATGGTGGATCTGAGGAGTAAGCCTGGTTGTCATTGGCATTGTGGCGACGTCGAGGATCATGGGTATTATCCTCCGCTGAGCTGAAGCTGCGGGTGTCATTGCGGAGCAGCAGCTGAGGATCCAAGTTGTTAGTGTTAGTAGAGCGTGTTGTCACCTTCATGGGAAAACTCTCCCCACCGCCACGTCTGGTGATACTGTCCGTGTTCACCTTGGAGTGGCGCTGGGCCTTTCCTGGGGGAGTGTGCCGGAAGAAATCCTCCCTGGAGCTGTGGAGATCCCGGGTGGAGGACAGGTCTGATTTGAGGGCGTCTGGGTCACCTCCGGTGGAGGAAGCTGTGTCGATGTGGATGTGGCCTGAGCTGATGAGGTTGAGGTGGGACATGGAGGTGCATTGATCTCTTTTGGAGCCGTCCATGCCAGAGGAGACGTGCATCTTGCCGTGACGGTACTGCTGCCGTGGTTTCAGACATCTCCGCCTAAAACAAAACAGGGAAGGATTAAAGGGAGAATGCAACCAAACACACACATCCATGTATCACATTTTGACTCCATGTAAACAGGAAATTAAACAACAAATAGAGTCCCGGATTGGTTATATTTGTATTTTACATTTTGGACCCAGGCCAGTAATAACGCCACTGATTCAACTAAGCAAGTGCCCGACAGGGTTGGGCTCAATTCCATTTAAATTCAGAAAGTAGTTCCACATTTTCCTTGTTGAAAAGCATTGAAGAGAATTGGCATTGGAATTTCAGTGTACTTCCTGAAGTGACTGGAATTTAAATGGAATTTACCCTAAACCTGGTGCTTTGATGACTCGTAGAGTAGCTTGTTCAAAACTAGTGCTGGGTTGGATCAAAAATGTGCCACACTGGGACTGACTACTCCAGGACCTGAGTTGAGACACGCTGGGCCTGATACCAACCTGCAGTAGTAGAGCAGCAGACAGAGCAGCACCAGAACCAGCAGAGCCATGGAGCCCAGGATGGTTAGGAGGAAGATGGTGTGGTAGGTGGTGATATCTCGCAGGCCCATGGGGTTCAAAGCTGAGCCTGCAACACAGGGGTACACTGTAAAACATTTCCTGTCATTTTTATAGTAAATTACTGGTAGCACAGTAGCCTGTAGGTTACTGTAAATCTACAGTAAAATACTGGCAGCACAGAAGCTAGTAAATTACTGTAGAGTTACAGGACCTTTACTGAAACACAAATGTACAAAATATTACTGTAACACCTGACTACAGCTACATGCTGTCTTTCCCAAATTTACAGTGCATTAGTGGAAGTATAGTGGTTGGTAAACTGTTGCAGATTTACAGTGCAGGCAGCTAGCGCCAATAATGGGCAGTATTTCTGTTAGGTATTTCAATACCTATTTGGTCATTTGTATTTCACTGGCCTGAAGTACAATTCATGTATTTTGTAACAGTTTAATTATAATACATGTATTTGTATATTCTAATACAAAAATAAACCTGCAAGTAGCCCGCTTAACTACAACAACATTCTCGTTTAATGCACCCACTATAAGTCACTCTGGATGAGTGAATTACCAAAATGTAAAAATGAACAATTGCAATACACACTGCTGGGTATTATTCTAATGAGCTCCACCCCCAAACAAATAGTTTGAGTGTGGAACTCACTAGAATAATACCCAGCAGTTTGCTTTGCATGTGTTCATTTTTAAATTGACATTTGGGTCATTTAGCAGACGTTCCTGTCCAGAGCATTAAACAAAACACATATCACAGTCATTGCAAGTAAAATGTTTCTGTAACTGAGAATGTTGTTGTAGTTAAGGATACATTGGTCTTCAAGGTATTTATTATTTGTAACAAGATACCTTTTGATGTATCTTTGCCCAGCTCTGGCTAGTGCCAAGCACATTACTGTAATATTCAGAGTAACTTGCTACCAGATTCCTGTAAATTACTGTAATATCAGAGCAACGATACAGTACAATACTAAGAAAGTAAATGCTACTGTAATCGTAATATTGGTATTTTACTGCAATTACATGGGATTGGTGCAAGAAGGTTGGCTGCTAGGTATGTGTATATTACAGCATATTTATGAATATTTTGTATTTTATATCACTTGCACTTCTAGAGGCCTAAACAAAGGCTTCCAAACTGTCTGTTATTACAGTAGTGGTGGGGAAAAGAAGCTTCTAGAAGCATTGAGGCTTTCCAGCCAATTGTGTCAAAAACAGGTTCATTACTCAAGGTTTTGATCAACACAGTGTACACTAGTGGCACCTGCTGGTCAAAATAATTTAGAACAGACAAATGATTTAGATGACGTCTTCTACCAAAACCAATCAGGTGGTTGTTCGACAAAAAAAATGAAGCTTCGGACGTCATTGATCATGTGCTTCTGATAAAGTGATACATCTCAGAGCGCTGGTATAAAACATAACATCGATAGATTACAGGGCAAAACAGACTTGGCAAAACACTCAAACACTAAAGATTTAAGACTTGCTGCCACTCTGACCTGTCCCTATACACATTCAATTGTTAGGGCACTACTGCCACATATTAGTTTAGATGGTACAGTATTCTTACTAACGGGTGCAATAAATATAGCTACTTACAAGGCATGCCTCGGAATATGTTAATGATCCAAATATTGTTCCCCTCCCACAACATTTCTCCACAATGCACTATAATTTACAGAATGCTGCAGTAAATATATAGCAAAACAGCAATACAGTAGTTTGTGAAATTGTATTGTAATAAAGTTACAGCAATTGGTAACAGTGAATATGCAATTATATATTACAGCATACCAATGAATATTTGGTGTTTTATATCACTTGCACTTGTAGAGGCCTTAACAAAGGCTTCTAAACTTTGCACTTGTAGAGGCCTTAACAAAAGCCTCTAAACTGGCAGTGACTCCAGGGCAAAACCGATCAAAAGGAGATAGCTAAACACTCAACCATTAAATGTTTGAGACATGCTGCCACTCTGATTTGTCCACTACAAACATTAAATTGTTAGGGAACTACTACCACATATCAGTTAAATTGGTACAGCACTCTCATTAAAGGGTGGGAAAAATAGCCTCTTACATTGCATGCCTCAAAATATGTTAATGACCCAGAAACAACAATAACACTAGTGTTCAAAAGGTGTTTGGTGCTCCAAAAATAGAGTATGGTTGTAACGGCCTTCGTCAAAATGAGACCAAGGTGCAGCGGAGGATGTGTTCATCATGAATAATTTTAATGGACCGAATGAACACTACAAAAATAAACCAAAAACGACCAGCAACAGTTCTGTCAGGTTTAACAAAACTAAACAGGAAAAATATTCACCCACAAAACCCAAAGGAAAAACAGGCTGCCTAAGTATGACTCCCAATCAGCAACAACGATGTACAGCTGTTCCTGATTGGGAGCCATACCCGGCCGAAACAAAGCAATCCCAAACATAGAAAAACAGACATAGAATGCCCACCCAAATCACACCCTGACCAAACCTAAATAGAGACATAAAAACGATCTCTCAGGTCAGGGCATGACAATGGTACTGTATTCTGTGGGGTGGTAATGAATTACAATAAATTACTGGCAGCACTGTAGCCAGTAAATTACCGGAACAGGTTTTAGATTCCAAAAATACAATCTAGTACTGTACTACAGTAAATTACTGGCAGCACATTAGCTAGTAAATTACTGTCAATTTACAGGTCAAGGTTTTTAGATTCCAAAAATACGGTATGGTAGTGCATTCTGTGGGGTACAGCGTTCTCATTAACGGTGTCACGCCCTGACCTTAGAGATCCTTTTATGTCTCTATTTTGGTTGGTCAGGGCGTGAGTTGGGGTGGGCATTCCATGTCCTTTTTTCTATGTTTGGTATTTCTTTGTTTCGGCCGGGTATGGCTCTCAATCAGGGACAGCTGTATATCGTTGTTGCTGATTGGGAACCATACTTAGGCAGCCTGTTTTCCTTTGGGTTTTGTGGGTGGTTATTTGCCCATCCCTGACTACATCGTTGACATAGTCAGGGATGGGCAAAACTCACAAAATACAATTACAAAATACCATAAAAAAATCTATGTATCAAAAATAAATGACAAAATACTTGTATTTTGTAATTTATTTCATTCAAATGCATGTATTATGTATTTTAAAACGAGAAAATACACTTGCAAGTAGTTGGCCCGAGCAGCAACAACATTCTCAGTAATGGTTACAGAATCGTTTTACTTGCTATGACTGTGATATGCTGTTTATCTAGATTAGTTGAATGCAGGGACTGTAAGTCACTCTGGATAAGAATGTCTGCTAAATTACCAATATGTATATGTGAAAATGAACATAGCAAAATTAACTGCAAAGCACACTAGGTACTATTATTGGCCTTGTTTCGGGACGGAGCTCATTAGAATAATACTCAGCGTGCATTGATATTGTTAATTTTTACATGTACGTTTATATTTAGTTCATTTAGCAGATGCTCTTATCACACCATAGTGCCATCAGACTTCTGATACCAATGTAGGGTGGAAAGGGAGACACAAATTGTGAACAGCTATACAAAAAAAAAGTATAAAGTATTTTGTATTTTGAAAATACAAATTACAGCTCTCGAAAGTATCTTGTTACAAAATACTTCGGAGTGTAATTCAGCCCATTGTAATACAAATGGAAAAATATTCAGAAGTAATTTAAATACATATTTCAAATACATGTAAAGGAAATACTGCCCATCTCTGGACATAGTTACTGTACCTGTGGTTGAGGGAAAGGCAGCCAGCCAGTATCCTAGCTGGTTGGCCACAAAACTCCATGTCAGCTGTGCTCCTTCTTTCTTGATATATCCGGTTCCTTTCCTGACCCAGAGTCCTGTTGAAGTACAAGTCAGCATGAGGACAGAATTAGTTAGAGTAGAATAGGAATTACATTAAACATTGTATGTCAACTTCCTTAACAATTTAAGAGACGTGTGTGTAAATTTCCATTAAGATCCTTATCAATCCAAAATATATTCCCAAAACTGAAAATATATATTTTTGTGAGTATCCCTGCTATGCACTAACAAAATTCTGATTTCCAATTGTTTTTTCTCCCAATGCATGCTCATAATCCCTGTACACAATAATTTCAAGGATAATCAAATGTACACAGTATATTCTATTTAATCCTGGAGTGAGCCGATGGAACAGCTCCATAGTTACTGTACTGAACATGTGCTGTGAATCTATTACTTCACATTATGAGGCCAGCGGTGTTATGCATTCATATCCAGTGATGCGTAGCTCGTCGGGATAGAACATACACAAATGATGAGCGATTAACGTGATTCAGGGAAGGAAGACAGCTTTGAGTCCAGGCAGATGCTTTCCGACCATAACCACAATAACGAAAGAGGAGCGGGGGAAAAAAAGAACAAAAAATGAGAAAAGAAGAAGAGAAGAACCATTTCCCATGATGCCAGGCACCCTGAGGAGAGGGTCAGGATTCAGTAGCTTAATGGGTCTTGACAGGGAGACCTCTGCCCATGGTATACCCAAGTTCCCCTTCTACATCATCCTCCCGCTCCTAAAATAGTTTTAATTTCTGTCATTCTCGTTAGCATTTTCACTTTGCAGAAAACATAAACACAGAAGCAGGTTAAGATTAGGTCTACATGTTACTTATGCAAGTGTCCTGAATGATTTTAACACATTGTAGGGGAGAATGCAAACAGTGGCCTAAAATAAAAATGTCAAGTTTACAGTAAGATATAGCTTATGATTAATAACATATTTGAAAAAAATAAACATAACATTGCCTTTCAATTCAAATAAGCAATACAACTATTAGTTTAAATAACTATTAGATTAATATCATCTGTTTAGACTACAAACATTTGTTGGACTCCTCTTTTAGTGCCCCAGGCAAGGGAAGTCTGTGAATATATTGCCACTGTCATCACAGCAGCAATACAACCAGGGCCTGTATTAATTAAAAGTGCTCATCTAGGATCAGGTCATCTTATTCATTATGATCTAAAAGTCAAAACTGATCCTAGATCAGCACTTCTTCTGACGCTTTGTGAATACAGACGCAGGCCTGAAAATCCATTAGGCCAGCTTTACTGCCCATTGGCTACAGTACATCTATTTTTAGACATTAATAGACGATCTGGCATCCACAACCTCAAACATTGAACCACCTGAGAAGTCAACCTAGGACTTCTAGGCTACATATTGAGCCAAGCTCTAATTAACACACCCTCAGTGGTGTGAATAGAAACACACTCAACAATCCTCTAAACTAGGGGTAAAAGGGAGGTGAGAGTGAATTGAAGTGTGAATGTGTGTCATGCCAGATCACTTATCTAGGAAGTGCTCGACCATGGATGTAATGCTGTATGTCGACCACTAGGGGTTGTCATGCACACAGACGAACAGTAGTAGGGGCTTTTGTTTATCTCCTCAGTATAAGGCAGGGGGATTTCCAAGCCACTCCCCACTACCCCCTGACATAGTGTGTGCGCGCATGTGATCCGTCTCCAAAACAAACAGACTCACAGCTGAGTCTGGAGAGATAATGGCGCCTCTGATTTAGAGTCTCCTGGGCTATATGGAACAAGAAACACTGTCGTCCTTCTTCCTCCTCCTTTCCCTTTTAAAGACGCCTTGAAGGAGGAGGATGGGAGGAGATCACATGGGAGGGGTCATCATGGAAAGAGAAAGAGAGAAAGAGTTTTCCTCCCGCCTGACGAAAGGGTCATGTTCAACTTTGATTCAACTTTTTTGACTCATCATCACACTGTATTTTCTCTTGTACTCATTTGTCATGCACAGACTGTACGCACACCCACATACGCACAAAACGTGTGATTCAGTCCGAAACAAATCAATTTCTCTCTTCAGCGGCAGCTCACTCTAGCCATCCACCCACGTCCAATGAATATTCATCTTCAACATGTTTTCCTCTCAGTCTCAATCCTGACTGACAGTCAGCAGCCTGGCATTACAGCCCATTTAGCGCTCCCTTGATAGATCTGTCACAGTGCCACAGTACACTACAGCACCCACCAATTAAAGGCTTCCGCTGCAGCACCCGATTCTATTTGCTAGAGTATTCCGAGTGCTCCTGGCAGGTGTCCCCAACCTCCTCTTCTGCCCCAAACATCTACAAAACCCATTGTGGATTTAAAGCCTTAGCAAAAAAAGTCTTGCAAGTGTAACCTGGAATACTGGAAGAGTGGAGTGTGTGTGTGTGAGAGAAATCTGGTGTAAAACCTGACTCTGGAAGAGAGGCCCAGGCATCCAGACTTACAGTAACTCATAAATCTAGAGGACCCCCTGGGCATACTAGACTAGAGGCCCATTTCTCTACTCAACACTGATCTAAAGCTCCACAGGAGTTTATTTTATTGCTCTGTGTGGGATCATGTGTGGGATTCTACCTGTCTAGTACTTGTTGACATTGGGTGAACCTGCGATGTTACTTGATTTGTTTTGAGTAGAAACTTTCAGGTTTACTGCTTCTGCATAGGTCAGGGAAAACTCAGGATAACTCAGGGAACATTACTTTGTTGGACGTAAGCTAAACCATGACGGAAACAAAGAATTCCTTATTCCTACATGCTGTCATCCAGAAGTGAACCAGCTTTTATGTATACAATATATACTGAAATACTGTATAGAGCACTTGGGACATACTGTAGGACACCACTTGCTGCAGTACTACATGAGGGTCAGTGGGGGGCACTCTTCCCTCTTAAGCAAATAAAAGCCCACACCCCCAGAGCAGGGTGTGTGTATGTGTGTGTGCAATGTGGAATTAGAGGTGACCCCTTTAGAGATGACACGGTTAACAACACATCCACCCTGGTGTCCACATTATAATCAGTAAGCCTCTCACCTCCTAGCTAACTGTTGGTTCGTCACTGCAGATAATGAGATATGAGCTCTGGGCCTCCCACTTAGCGGACGGTTGAATAAAAACCCATACAGTTAAATAATGCATGAACCTAACGCTGCAACGCTCTGTTTGACTAATCTGTTTGCTTAAATCCTGTGCTATATTGTTCTTTTGGGTTTTACTGTAAAGATTTGATTTCCATTTACTCTCAGCTACGGTACAGAGTAAAACATTTGCATACATCGAATTTTAGCAAACTACTAAATTCAACACCCACAAATACCCACAATATAAGCCACTTAATGGAGCGCGAGAGTGAGAGATTGTTGTTAGTGGCGGGTGCCTAGTCAATTGGCAGTAACCTGTTTTGTCCAAGCTCAGTAACTTGTTTTGTCCCAATACTCACAACCATTAATCCTCAGTTATCTTAGCCATCCTAACAGGATGTGAGCAATAGCCTACAGCTAACTCCAACAGACCAGCTCATCCCACTATCCAAAATCTCTCCCTCCACCACAGCTTTGTTGTCCCCTTTCTCCTCTACCCTTCAAACCCTCTCCTCCCTCCCCTCCCCTCCGTCCATCTGTGTCTCTGTTTGCATCTCATAACATGTTACCATGGCAACATAGGACGAGAGAGGTGGGGAACATTGCCTCCTCTGTCCCAGGCCTCCTGGAGCTACATAACAGGCCTAATCACATCATCAGGCTTCAGGACAACAAACCTCTTCAGCTGCAGTTTTCCACAGGGTGTTAAAAAGGGATGTTTACACTAAGTCTGCTTTCATGTTTTCTGCACATTGAACCCACAACTATGGTATCAGAATGACACACCCATCTTTTGTGCATCACTGGGATCTGCCGATCAATGCATGTCCATGATTTCTAAATGCGATAGTTCGAGTTGTGCATGCATATTGCTCTCTGTATTGAAGATACCATCATGGAAGGATCCTGGGCATCCAAATGGAGCCTGCCAGATAGGTGCTCCATCATCTACCCTTGGGAAGACATATCCAGACTTGGCAAGTGTCTGGTTGGTTATTACTTTTTATTCATTAGGCTTCCTCTTCTCAGTCCATTGTGTACTGTCCCATCCTTGAAATCCAACTTCAAGAAGTTGAGGTTATCATGGAGATCTGTAGACATAGGCCCATGACTTCGGTAACACTTCCTATTAATACCCTCTTCATAATGTATTATAAGCACATTTAGAACGCCTGAGCTATGAATCATGCATAATAATGCACAACATAGGCACTATTAACTGCTCCTAAACATCTATGACTAAATCCATAATGCGTTATGAAGAGGGCATTCAAAGGAAGTGTTTACCAGGGTTTCTTCAGCATAGTTATGGTAATGTCAATCTCGGTAGGGAAATGCCAGGCATGTCAATGAGATCTGCAGTGATCTGCATGTTCCGGTTCAGACACACTAGAACAATGGCTGCCATGGGAAGTCCGGACCGGTTGTCAAGACAAGAAACAACCCTGGTCTGGAGTTTTTAGACATCGGTTCCATAAAGCCAGTGGTGGAAAAAGTACCCAACTATCCTACTTGAGTAAAAGTAAAGATACCTTAATAGAAAATGACTCAAGTAAAAGTCACCCAGTAAAATTCTACTTGAGTAAAAGTATAAAAGCATTTGGTTTAAAATATACTTAAGTATCAAAAGTAAAAGTATCAATCATTTCAAATTCCTTATATTAAGCAAACCAGATGGCACCATTTTCTTGTTTTTTTAATTTACAGAAAGCCACGGGCACACTCCAACATTCAGACATAATTTACAAACAAAGCATGTGTGTTTAGTGAGTCCGCCAGATCAGAGGCAGTAGGGATGACCAGGGATGTTCGGTTGATAAGTGTGTGAATTGGACTATTTTCCTGTTCTGCTAAGCATTCAAAATGTAACGAGTACTTTTGGGTGTCAGGGAAAATGTATGGAGTAAAAAGTACAATATTTTCCTTAGGAATGTAATGAAGTAAAAGTAAAAGTAGTCAAAAAAAATAATATAAAAATAAAGTACAGATACCCCAAAAAACTACTTAAGTAGCACTTGAAAGTATTTTTACTTAACTTCATACGGGTAGGGGGCAGTATTTTGAAATCCGGCAGAAACGCGTGCCTGTAGTAAACTGCCTGCTACTCAGGCCCAGAAGGTAGGATATGCATATTGTTCGTAGACTTGGATAGACAACACTCTGAAGTTTGTAAAACTGTTTGAATGATGTCTGTGAGTATAACAGAATTCATATGGCAGACAAAAACCTGAGAAAAATCCAACCAGGAAGTGTGGAAATCTGAGGTTTGTAGTTTTTCAAGTGATTGCCTATCTAATACACAGTGTCTGCGGGGTCATTTTGCACTTCCTAAGGCTTCCACTAGATGTCAACAGTCTTTAGAACATTGTTTCATGCTTCTACTGTGAATGGGGAGAGAATAAGCGCATATGGAGTCAGATGACTGAGAAAATGACATGAGCTCAATCTCGCGCGCTCCCATGAGAGTTAGGCGAGTTCCTTTACATTTCTAAAGACAAAGTAATTGTCCGGTTGGAATATTATTGAATATTTATGATAAAAACATCCTAAAGATTGATTCTATACATCGTTTGACATGTTTCTACGAACTATAATATAACTTTTTAGACTTTTCGTCTGAACTTACTGCGCGAGCACAGTGCATTTGGATTACTCCACTGAATGCGCGAACAAAATGGAGGTATTTGGACATAAAGATGAACTTTATCGAACAAAACAAACATTTATTGTGGAACTGGGATTCGTGGAAGTGCATTCCGATGAAGATCATCAAAGGTAAGTGAATATTTATAATGTTATTTGTGACTTCTGTTGACTCCAAAATGGCGGGTATCTGTATGGCTTCTTTTGGTGTCTGAGCGCTGTACTCAGATTATTGCAAAGTTTGCTTTTGCCGTAAAGCTTTTTTGAAATCTGACACAGCGGTTGCATTAAGGAGAAGTGTATCTATAATTCTTTGAATAACAGTTGTATATTTTATCAACGTTTATGATGAGTATTTCTGTAAATTGATTTGCTCATTCACCGGAAGTTTTGGGAGGCAAAACATTTCTGAACATTACACGCCAATGTAAAATGGGGTTTTTGGATATAAATATGAACTTTATCGAGCAAAACATACATGTATTGTGTAACATGAAGTCCTATGAGTGCCATCTGATGAAGATCATCAAAGGTTAGTGATTCATTTTAGCTGTATTTCTGGTTTTTGTGACGCCTCTCCTTGCTTGGAAAATGGCTGTGTGGTTTTTCTTGTCTAGGGGCTGTCCTAACATAATCTAATGTTATGCTTTCGCCGTAAAGCCTTTTTGAAATCGGACAGTGTGGTTGGACTAACGAGAAGTGTATCTTTAAAATGGGATATAATAGTTGTATGTTTGAGAAATTTGAATTATGAGATTTTAGTTGTTTTGAATTTGGCACCCTGCTATTTCACTGGCTGTTGGCGAGTGTGTCCCGCAGGTGACGTCCCACATACCCCAGAGAGGTTAAGTACTTTACACCACTGCATAAAGCAACGGGGGAAAGTGAGTGTATGAGAGAGAGAGAAAGAGATAGAGAGGCAGAGAGAGTGCATGAGAGAGAAAGAGGGGGTTCCTGAGTGGAGCAGCGGTCTAAGGCACTGCATCTCAGTGCAAGAGGCGTCACTACAGTCCCTGGTTCGATTCCAGGCTGTATCACATCCGGCCGTGATTGGGAGTCCTATAGGGCAGCGCACAACGTCGTCCGGGTTTGGCCGGGGTAGGCCGTCATTGTAAATAAGAATTTGTTCTTAACTGACTTGCCTAGTTAAATAAAGGTTACATTTAAATAAAAAAAGAGAGAGAAAGCAAGACAGAGAGAGGGAGGCAGATGCAGAGCAAGAGAGAGGCAGCGAGAGTGTGTGTGAGAGAAAGAGAGAGAGAAAGAGAGAGTGAGAGGGGGAGACAGAATGAACGAGAGAGAGAGACAGAGAGGGGGAGAGAGTGTTTGTGTGTGTGAGAGAGAGACAGAAAGAGAGAAATGTGTATGAGAGAGAGAAAGAGATGGAGAGCGTTGTGTGGCTCCCTCCCTATGAAAGCATGCACAGCAGTTGTATAACAGTATTTTCAGCCAAGTGAACTGCGATATTTCAGATACTGAGGAGCAGCGAGGAAGAGGATTAACCCATGTGAGACAGGATCAGCTAGCCTGGGTAAACCACACTGAACTGAGGAAAACACTACTGGGCACAGCGTTCAGTCTGGTTGAACCAGGCTAGCTGTGACCAGCTGGGAGTCCAGGCAGCCATAGTTAGAGCAGATGGACTGGAGGTTCCTCTTATTCGCCCCTTCCAAGCTCAGACCACTGCCATTTATATGCCTTAGATTTGTGGTCTGACGGACGGTGGCTTACTATCAATGGCAGTTTTTTATTGACAGGCATTTTTATGTATATATTTGAGTATAGCAGTAAGCCCACTGTTGATGAACAAATGAAACTGGAAAACTATGTACGAGGATGTTTCTGTATGTGTCTGTATACAAGGATGTTTTTTTAGGGAAACCGTTTTCAACTGACAGCACTCAGAGTCAGCACTCTTATCAAACAAATTGATGACACTTGTACATGGAGGGCTCTCAGTATTGGTCAGCTATGATGGTGGGTGGTTCCCTTTACCTGTCTTGTCGTCGAACCTCCACACGGGGACACTGGTGGCTGTCTGCAGGGGTGTGTCTAAGGGCAGGGGGATGCAGATATGGACGGGGTCCCACACCTGAACACTGGTCCCGTTACGACTGAAGAGCTGGGCATTGACCGCCGCCACCGCCGTCAGCTCCACCCAGCTACTGTTAGCCCCTGGGGAGAGACGACACAAAGGGCTTTAGACCAAACACCAGTGTTTTGTTGAACCCAACAGTAGAAAATCCCAAACAAGGCTTGCTACCATGCCTCTCAACACAAATAACGCTAACGCTACCAACATCATGCAAATATCACAATATTCACCCTCAGCAATTTACCGTTTGTTCACCATTCTAAGGCATCATCATCATCGTCATGGTTGACCTGGTTTACACTTGTGATAAGGGAATGATATAGTAAAGGTAAATGAATAAAGAATCCATCCCTGAAACGTAACTGATTAGTAATTCATAGTTATGTAGCATGTGTAATGAATAATTAAAGTACTGAACGTAAGTCCCATAAGGTCTAGTAGAAGACCCGGGAGGAAGGGAAATGTGTGTGTGTGTTAGTTAGTTAGACTAAGGGAACTGTAGACATGCGTTTGACCCGACCTGAAGAGACTTAGGAGAAAACAGGGAGTAACCTTCAAGGTCCCCCTAATCTCGGGGGAAAGGAACAGGCAGCGCTGGATAGTGATTAACAGTGGTGAAAAGTCCGGGGAGGGATACAATTCACCTACTGTTCGTGTGTATGTATGTGCGTAAGATATCTATTGTTTGTGTGAAGGTATGTGCGTAAGCGGGGAGTGAGCATAAAATGAACATCTTTGTGTAATGTACTTCAGAACGTTCTCTGAATAAACTGTACGAGCCTTTTGCAGAAAGCTGATTATTCTTGCCTAATTATTCTTAACCCAGTGTCTTACAAACCTTGGGGATTAGTCAAGGCTTATTGATTGTTAATTATTATCATTGGGATTGAAAACTCCAGTGACAACTTGTCAGAAGATTCTTTCTCATCATTCATGACACTCAGACATAATACTATGTAATACTATGTAATCATACTTCTCTCATGGTTTCCTGCCATCATTTCTCATAATTTGGGAGTTTTTGACAGAAATCTATCTTGGTCAAAATCTCTGGATTTTCCACTTGAGCAATTCTGCATTTTACCCATGTATTTCCCTCCATCCATCCTTCTCTTCCCATCTCATCTCGTTTCCCACCTTCCCTCTCCTTTTCAATCCTCCTGTTCCCCTCTCCCCTTTTCTCTCCCCCCTCCCTCTGTCCGCCCTCTCTTCTTCCACCGTCCCAAACCACCCTCCAACCCCTCGCTCTATTTCTCACCGGTGGCATTGCTCTCCAGGCCCAATGGGTAGGGGAAACCTCCTATCTCATACTGACTCTGTGCGGAGGTCAGCACAGCAGAGAGCTCTGGGTTGGTAGAGTTGAGGGCCAGAGTCACTGCTTTCCTCTGGAGCTGTATCCATGGCTGGTTTTTGACTCCTGGAGGGGGAAGGGGTGAGAGAGGAGAGAAAGTGGGGGAAGGAGGGGAGAGAGAGAAGGAGTCTGTGAGATTGGGGGTGCAACTGAACAAGAAGCATAAAGTTTAAGGCATTGGTGTGGTAATCATATGGACTATGAAATAGGATAATACAAAGTGAAGAGTTGTAGACAGTTTTCATGAAATATAGATAGTACTGTTTATAATACTAGTAATAATAGAATAACAATATTTCCTCCCCACAAAACAGTTTTAGAGAGACACTAAATTAATTATGTGTAATTTATTTTCCGATTATACAGAACCTAAACACGGGATCAATCCAACCCTTAAATTGAAATGACAACCAGCACACATACAGTACAGTAGCAGCATCCAGGGATTGTGGCAGCTAGCAGGATTTGCTGGTCTATAGTAAGACAATAGAGACTAACCCTGCAGGTTGGACAAAAGTATACCTGCCTGTCATACTATAATCCCATTCTCCCCGTTTGATGTGGCTTGCCACAAGGGAAAAAAATAGGCCTAAAAATACACTGGCCCCTCGTAACGGTGTCACTTGTCTAATATGATTAGTATTTGGTGAGCATGGGGCCTGATCTGTGCAGACAGCCAGGCAAGCTTGTCCATGCAGAGGGTCTATACTATACTGAACACCCCAGGCCGGCTGTATTGTAGCATCCATCTCTCTCTCTCTCTTTCTCTGACTACTGAACTGTGTGTATCCATTCCTGTGCTCATCGTTCCATTCCACCTCATCTCTAGGGTAGCTTGTTGCCACTTCTTTTCTCAGGTTCTCTTTGTCAATCTCTGTGAGACGTGTTCAGTTTCTGTCTTTTCACTCACATATCCCCATTTGACACCTTCTATGTCCCTGAATTGGACATGATATCTCTCTTATCTTTTTTCTACTCTCATTACAGGTTCACAACAAAGCTGTGAAACCTATTGTTATTCTCTGAATAGTTGTTGTTGACATTGTCAAATAACTCAAGCATAGATTGGCAACTATTTTTCTAATTTGGCACAGAGAAACTAGATGCCATGAGTAACTAGATGACATGAGTAACTTGGTCAATAAGAATGCCACCGTTTGCTATAAGCGGTCTCACTTAAACCCTCATATCTGTCGTCCTGTTTGACCTAAAGACTTGAAACGTTGTATTTGCCAAGGCAGCAGCTACTCTTCCTGGGGTCCAGCAAAATTAAGGCAGTTTATACATTTTTTAAAACATTACAATACATTCACAGATTTCACAACACACTGTGTGCCCTCAGGTCCCTACTCTACCAATACCACATATCTACAGTACTAAATCCATGTGTATGTGTGTGTATAGTGCATATGTTATCGTGTTTTTATGCATGTGTCCATGTTTGTGTTGCTTCACAGTCCCCGATGTTCCATAAGGTGTTTTTTAATCAAATTTTACTGCTTGCATCAGTTACTTGATGTGGAATAGAGTTCCATGTAGTCATGGTTCTATGTAGTACTGTGTGCCTCCCATAGTCTGTGCTGGACTTGGGGACTGTGAAGAGACCCCTTGTGGCATGTCTTGTGGGGTATGCATGGGTGTCTGAGCTGTGTGCCAGTAGTTTAGACAGATAGCTCGGTGCATTCAAAATGTCAGTACCTCGCATAAATAGTGATGAAGTCAATCTCTCTTCCACTTTGAGCCAGGAGAGATTGACATGCATATTATTAAATATTAGCTCTCTATGTACATCCAAAGGCCAGCCATGCTGCCCAGTTCTGAGCCAATTGCAATTTTCCTAAGTCCTTTTTTGTGACACCTGACCACACGACTGAACAGTAGTCAAGGTGCGACAAAACTAGGGCCAGTAGGACCTGCCTTGTTGATAGTGTTGTTAAGAAGGTAGAAGCTACTATTATATCAATATGTTTTGACCATAACAGTTCACAAGCCAGGATTACTCCAAGCAGTTTAGTCACCTCAACTTGCTCAATTTCCACATTATTTATTACAAGATTTAGTTAAGGTTTAGGGTTTAGTGAATGTTTTGTGCCAAATACAATGATTTTACTTTTAGAAATATTTAAGGCTAACTTATTCCTTGCCACACACTCAAACTAACTGCAGCTCTTTGTTGAGTGTTGCAGTCATTTCAGTCGCTGGAGTAGCTGACGTGTATAGTGTTGAGTCATCCACATACATAGACACTCTGGCTTTACTCAAAGTCAGTGGCATGTCGTTAGTAAAAATGTAAAAAAGCAAGGGGCCTTAAGAGCTATCCTGGGGAATTCCTGATTCTACCTCGATTATGTTTGAGAGGCTTTCATTAAAGAACACCCTCTGTGTTCTGTTAGACAACTATTTATCCACATTAAAGCCATAACACATATGTTTTTCCAGCAACAAACTATGATCGATAATGTCATTAGCTGCACTGAAGTCTAACAAGACAGCCCCTATAATTATTTTATCATCAATTTCTCTCAGCCAATCATCAGTCATTTGTGTAAGTGCTGTGCTTGTTGAGTGTCCTTCCCTATAAGCATGCTGAAATTCTGTTGTCAATTTGTTTACTGTGAAATAGCATTGTATCTGGTCAAACACCATTTTTTTCCAGAAGATTACTAAGGGTTGGTAACAGGCTGTTTGATCGGCTACTTGAGCCAGTAAAGGGGGCTTTACTATTCTTGGGTAGCGGAATGACTTTAGCTTCTCTCCAGTCTTGAGGGCACACACTTTCTAGTAGGCTTAAATTGAAGATGTGGCAATATCATCTGCTATTATCCTCAGTAATTTCCCATCCAGATTGTCAGAGCCCGAGGCTTGTCATTGTTGATCGACAACAATTTTTTCACGTCTTCCACACTGGCTTTACGGAATTCAAAAGTACAAATCTTGTCTTTCATAATTTGGTCCGATGTACTTGGATGTGTAGCGTCAGCGTTTATTGTGGAGTTTGCTTATCTTGCCAATGAAAAAGTCATTAAAGTAGTTGGCAATATCCGTGGGCTTTGTGATGAATGAGCCATCTGATTCAATGAATGATGGAGCCGAGATGGCTTTTTTCCCCCAAAATGTCATTTAAGGTGCCCCAAAGCTTTTTACTATCATTCTTTATATCATTTATCTGTTTCATAGTGTAGTTTATTTTTATTTAGTCACATGATTTCTTAATTTGCAGTATGTTGGCCAATCAGTTGGGCTGCCAGACTTATTTGCCATACCTTTTGCCTCATCCCTCTCAACCATACAATTAGTCATTTTCTCATCAAGCCAAGGGGATTTAACAATTTTAACAGTAATTTTCTTAAATGGTTGCATACTTATTAGTAACTGGAATAAGCAATTTCATAAATGTGTCAAGTGCAGCGTTTGGTTGCTCCTCATTACACACCACAGACCAGCAAATATTCTTTACATCATCAACATATGAATGACTACAAAACTTATTGTGTGACCTCTTATATTAGGCCCAGCCTTTGGAACTTTGGTTTTCCTAGATATGGCTATTAAATTGTGATCACTACATCCTATGGATTTGGATACTGCTTTAAAGCAAATTTCTTCAGCATTAGTAAAGATGTGATCAATACATGTTGATGATTTAATTCCTGTGCTGTTTGTAACTACCCTAGTATGTTGACAGACAACCTGAACCAGGTTGCAGGCACTGGTTACAGTTTGAAGTTTTTTCTTGAGTGGGCAGCTTGATGATAGCCAGTCAACATTTAAATCACCCAGAAAATATACTTCTCTTTTGATATCACATACATTATCAAGCATTTCACACATATTATCCAGATACTGACTGTTAGCACTTGGTGGTCTATAGCAGCTTCCCACAAGTATGGGCTTTAGGTGAGGCAGATGAACCTGTAGCCATATTACTTCAACAGTATTTAACATTAGATTGTCTCTAAGCTTAACAGGAATGTGGTTTTGAATATAGACCACAACACCGCCCCCGTTGGTATTTCTGTCTTTTTGGTAGATGTTATAACCATGTATTGCTACCACTGTATCATCAAAGGTATTATCTAAGTGAGTCTCAGAGATAGTCAGAATATCAATGTCATCTGTTACAAGCAAGTTATTGACTTCATGGACCTTGTTTCTCAGGCTGCTTATGTTAATATGGGCTGTTTTTAGCACTTTTCTGGGTTGCTTGATTGTTTTTAATGCTTTACTGGGAAGCTTATCAGAGGTAGACTTACTCATGTTAGTTATATTGGAGCTGATAGTGCAGGGTGAGCTGCACAAAGTGGTCTTCCTACTAGGGCACACCACCTCAGTGCTAACAGTGTAACTCCGGTTCATAGACTCATGATTACTCCATACAATAGCTGTAGGATAAACAGAAGTATTCAGTACAATTTGGGGCACATAAATTAAGTTACTTACATTGTGTATGCCAATGCCCCTAGGATCATGTACATTTGATGCACCATTATGACGACTCATTGTCACAATGGTATGGATTAACTGAGCTGGTCTTGGATCATTGAACAGTCATTGTATGTAGGCGTCTTTCCTCATGCTGAACAAATTTGCCTCAAAGACCCATTAGGTCTTTCAGGATAGATTTTCCTCCATTGTGGAACTTCTTTTCATGAACCATAAGTGCAAATAACTCAACATTCGGTATGTAGGCTCATGGTACATCTTTTAACATAATTTGAGAAAAGCTTGGTTAAGATATAGCTGAGTTATTGATAAATGTGGAAATCTGATTTTACGTGTCCATTTATAGCAAACAAAAATATCAATGCAAGATGTAAAGTGTTGGTCCCAGCTGAAATAAAATATCCCAGAAATGTTCCATACCCACAAAAAACGTATTTCTCTAAAATGTTGTGCACAAATTTGTTTACATCCCTGTTAGTGAGCATTTCAACTTTGCCAAGATAATCCATCCACCTGACAGGTGTGGCATATCAATAATCTGATTAAACATTATGACCATTACACCGGTGCACCTTGTGCTGGGACAATAAAAGGCCACTCTAAAATGTGCAGTTTTGTCACACAACACAATGCCACAGATGTCTCAAGTTGAGGGCGCGTGCAATTGGCATACTGACTGCAGGAATGTCCACCAGAGCTGTTGCCAGAGAATTTAATGTTAATTTCTCTACAATAAGCTGCCTCCAACTTCGTTTTAGAGAATTTACCAGTATGTCCAACTGGCCTCACAACCGCAGAACATATGGGATGCTCATCTGCGTGCTGGTCGTCCACACCAGGGTCTTGACCTGACTGCAGTTCGGCTTCGTAACCGACTTCAGTGGGCAAATTCTGACCTTCGGTGGTCACTGGCACGCTGGAGAAATGTGCTCTTCACGGACGAATGCCAGTTTAAAGTGTTCCGGGCAGATGGCAGACCGCGTGTATGGCGTTGTGTGGGCGAGCGGTTTGCTGATGTCAATGTTGTGAACAGAGTGCCCCATTGTGGCGGTGGCAGGCATAAGCTGCGGACAACAAACACGGTTGCATTTTATCGATGGCAATTTGAATGCACAGAGATACTGTGATGAGATCCTGAGGCGTACTGTTGTGCCATTCAGCCGCCATAGTTTCATGTTTCAGCATGATAACGCACGCCCACATGTCGCAAGGATCTGTACACAATTCCTCGAAACTGAAAATATCCCAGTTCTTACTCACCAGAGTATGCCACCCATTGAACATGTTTGGGATGCTCTGGATCAATGTGTATGACAGCGTGTTCCAGTTCCCGCCAATATCCAGCAACTTCGAACAGCTATTGAAGAGGAGTGGGACAACAGTCCCCATGACACAATCAACAGCCTGATCAATATGTGAAGGAGATGTGTTGCGCTGCATGAAGCAAATGGTGGTCACACCAGATACTGACTGGTTTTCTGAGCCACACAACTACTTTATTTTTTTTAAAGCTATCTGTGACCAACAGATGCATATCTGTATTCCCAGTCAAGTGAAATCCATCGATTAGGGCTCAATGAATTTATTTCAATAGACTGATTTCTTATATGAACTGTAACTCAGTAAAATCTTAGAAATTGTTACATGTTGCATTTATATTTTTGTTCAGTGTAAATCCTTTGTAAATCCACTCCTGAATGGCCTATCAACCTGAAACTTTTTAGGTGATCAAAGACATTAACATGATGAACAATTAAGTTTGGCATTGATATCTTTAAATAAAACTTTTGGACTATGTAACGCTAATGCTTAAAATAATGAGAAAACATTGTCTTCTCATAGACTAAAAGTCAGATTCACTCCAAATTTGGTCTTTGGACTCATCACAATAGTCCCTAAAGAGATTGAGAAAATAATGCTGATGCATACAAAGATGGCCACACTATACCATTAGATACTAATTAGCGCATACGCTAATATGCAAAAATATGATTTAAAATCTTCCTCTCATGAATCATATGACCAAATGAGACTAAATGCTACACGGCTTAACATAGTTTGAGATAAAACGCTAAGGGATTGGCCAAAAGAGTTATAGACAAATAAAAAAAATCTGATTTTACGTGTCCATTTAAACCACTGTAAATCCACCCCATAGTGGTCTATGAACTTGAAACTTGTCATTGCTATCATGGTAGAGAAATGAACATTAAATTATCTGTGTTGTGTGACAAAACTGCACATGTATAGTGACCTTTTATTGTCCCCAGCACAAGGTGTACCAGTGTAATGATCATGCTGTTTAATCAGCTTCTTGATATGCCACACCTGTCAGGTGTGTTTATATTTGTGTTCAGTATAATTATATGGACCTGTGAAGAACGGACTTCCTCATAGAAGCCAGACCACTCCTTATCAGACTATGTCCCCTCAGAGCTGGGCTTTAACTTCTTATTCTTCACCATCCCTTTCCTGCCTCTGTGCTCCTTCCTTTCTGTAGCCCCCCTCCATCTGAGCGGCCAAGCTGCTGCCCTTCCTTCACTGAAGCCAGCCCAGGACAGGGACGTGATCTGGGGCATGGCTCTAGAAAACACAGAGCTGATTGGTTGGTACAGGTGGTCCTCTTGCCATGAGGAGCCCTGAACAGTGCCCGTCTGTTAAGCAGAGCAGGATCCCAGCCAGACTGAGGAGGAAGCAATGGCATAAAGGAAAGCTGGAGAGAGAAGAGGACTGAGGAGAGGGGAGTTTGAAGACTCACACAAACAAACCTCAAAGGACTCTGCAATGGCCCTGAGAGGCAGGCAGACTGGATCACTCCTTGGGTTCTGCTCTGAGAGGAGGGAAGGGCCAAGGAGGGAGTGGTGGGGTGGTTGCAGGGGTCAAAGGGATCAAAGGGGGAGAGTGGCAGTAGGGGTCCCAAGAGAGAACATGGGTCATCCATCACCTAAATGTCCCCCTGCTGAAAGCCTGGTTGAGTAAGATTAAGAAGAGACCCTCAGAGGGAATAGGACACTGATTCATTCCACCCAGCCATTCATCAGTTAAAAGTACCGCACTCCATTTCACAAAGCGTGTTGGAGTTTCATTGGGCCATATAATGTAATTACTCATTCACTCACAAAAAGTAAGGCCATGCATAGAAGATAGAAGACGCATTGCCTTCTGCATTAAAGGTGCAGGCATACAACTGAGTGCTTATGACCTTGAGGGGGTACCACCATTAGAGGTGACAAATGAATGGCGGTGCCCTGCATTGTGTGATCTCGTCTTATTGATGCCGCCCAAAGCCAGGGTTTGGCTGGGGGTGAAAGTTCAGCCTAAGTGTGCCATCTGTCAACTAGACTGGAAAACACACAGGAGTGAGGACTGGGGAGTGCCTCTTTGTGTGCTGCGCTGTAAAGCCAATGCTAACGCTAACCCCACTGAGTTTAGAGTTCAGTGGCTGGCTGAGGGGGCAGAGGTGCCTGTGGTCTGGGATTGTTTGACAGCTTTCCAATGTCTGTCTGGAGGGACTCTCTAGGTATTTTATCATGCTGGACACACCATGTCCAAACTCCCATGGCATGGGCGGATTGGCGGTCTGGCAATTCTGACAATTATCAGAAGGGCCAGACCATCTTCTATTAAACTGGGCTGGTTGAAATTGTCCCCCCTCCCAAAAAAACTAAATACAATAATAGTAATAATACATAAACAGTACCAGTCAAAAGTTTGGACACACCTACTCATTAATGGATTTTTCTTTATTTGTACTTTTTCTACATAGTGAACACATCAAAACTATGAAATAACACATATGGAATCATGTAGTAGCCAAAGGTGTTAAACAAATCAAAATATATGTTATATTTGAGATTCTTCAAAGTAGCCACCCATTCTCTCAAACGACTTCATGAGGTTCATCACCTGGAATGCATTTCGATTAACAGGTGTGCCTTCTTAAAAGTTAATTTGTGGAATTTCTTTCCTTGTTAATGCATTTGAGCCAATCAGTTGTGTTGTAACAAGGTAGGGGTGGTACACATAAGATAAGTTCATATCATGGCAAGAAGAGCTCAAATAAGCAAAGAGAAACGACAGTCCATCATTACTTTAAGACATGAAGGTCAGTCAAACCTTACAATTTCAAGAACTTTTAAAGTTTCTTCAGGTGCAGTCTCAAATACCAACAAGATCTATGATGAAACTGGCTCTCATGAGGACCACCACAGGAAAGGAAGACCCAGATGTACCTCTGCTGCAGAGGATAAGTCCATTAGAGTTACCAGCTTCAGAAACAAATAAATGCTTCACAGAGTTCAAGAGACACATCTCAACATCAACTGTTCAGAGGAGACTATGTGAATCAGGCCTTCATTGTCGAATTGCTGCAAAGAAACGACTACTTAAAAAGGACACCAATAAGAATAACAAACTTGCTTGTGCCAAGAAACATGAGCAATGGAGACATTAGTCCGGTGGAAATCTGTCCCTTGGTCTGATGAGTACAAATTTTACATTTTTGGTTTCATCCGCCTTGTCTTTGTGAGATACAGAGTAGGTGAACGGATGATCTCCGCATGTGTGGTTCCCACTGTGAAGCATGGAGGAGGACGTATGACGGTGTGGGGGTGCTTTGCCGGTGATTTATTTAGAATTCAATGTACACTTAACCAGCATGTCTACCACAGCATTCTGCAGCGATTTGCCATCCCATCTGGTTTGCCCTTAGTAGGACTGTCATTTGTTTTTCAACAGGACAATGACCTAACACACCTCCAGGCTGTGTAAGGGCTATTTAACCAAGAAGGAGAGTGATGGAGTGCAGCATCAGATGACCTGGCCTCCTCAATCACCCGACCTCAACCCATTTGAGATGGTTTGGGTTAAGTTGGACCCCAGAGTGAAGGAAAAGCAGCCAACAAGTGCTCAGCATATGTGGGAACTCCTTCAAGACTGTTGGAAAAGCAGTCATGAAGACAAAAGGTGGCTACTTTTAAGAATAAAATATATATTTGTTTAACACTTTTTTTTTGGTTAATACATGATTCCATATGTGTTATTTCATAGTTTTGATGTCTTCACTATTATTATACAATGTACAAAATAGTAAAAATAAAGAAAAACCCTTGAAAAAGTAGGTGTGTCCCAACTTTTGATTGGTACTGTGCGCACACACACACACACACACACACACACACACACAGTTGAAGTAGGAAGTTTACATTCACATTAGCCAAATACATTCCCTGTCTTAGGTCAGTTAGGATCATCACCTTATTTTAAGAACGTGAAATGTCAGAATAATAGCAGAGAGAATTATTTCTTTCAGCTGTTATTTCTTTCATCACATTCCCAGTGGGTCAGAAGTTTACATGCGTATTTGGTAACATTGCCTTTAAATTGTTTAACTTGGGTCAAACGTTTCAGGTAGCCTTTAAAAAGCTTCCCACGATAAGTTGGGTGAATTTTGGCCCATTCCTCTTGACAGAGCTGATGTAACTGAATCAGGTTTGTAGGCCTCCTTGCTCGCACACACTTTTTCAGTTCTGCCCACACATTTTCTATAGGATTGAGGTCAGGGCTTTGTGATGGCCACTCCAATACCTTGACTTTGTTGTCCTGAAGCCATTTAGCCACCACTTTGGAAGTATGCTTGGAGTCATTGTCCATTTGGAAGACCCATTTGCGACCAAGCTTTAACTTCCTGACTGATGTCTTGAGATGTTGCTTCAATATATCCACATAATTTTCCTACCTCATGATGCCATCTATTTTGTGAAGTGCACCAGTCCCTCTTGCAGCAAAGCACCACCACAACATGATGCTGTCACCCCCGTGCTTCAAGGTTGGGATGGTGTTCTTCGGCTTGCAAGCCTCCCCCTTTTTCCTCCAAACATAACGATGGTCATTATGGCCAAACAGTTATATTTTTGTTTCATCAGACCAGAGGACATCTCTCCAAAAAGTACAATCTTTGTCCCCATGTGCAGTTGCAATCCGTAGTCTGGCTTTATTATGGCGGTTTTGGAGCAGTGGCTTCTTCCTTGCTGAGCGCCTTTCAGATTATGTTGATATAGGACTCGTTTTTCTGTGGATTTAGATACTTTTGTACCCGTTTCCTCCAGCATCTTCACAAGGTCCTTTGCTGTTGTTCTGAGATTGATTTGCACTTTTCGCACCAAAGTACATTCATCTATAGGAGCCAGAACGCGTCTCCTTCCTGAGCGGTATTTCGGATGCGTGGTCCCATGGTGTTTATACTTGCGTACTATTGTTTGAACAGATTAACGTGGTACCTTCAGGCATTTGGAAATTGCTTCCAAGGATGAACCAGAATTGTGGAGGTCTACAATTTTTTCTGAGGCCTTGGCTGATTTATTTTGATTTTCCCATGATGTCAAGCAAAGAGGCACTGAGTTTGAAGGTAGGCTTGAAATATATCCACAGGTGCACCTCCAATTGACTCAAAGGATGTCAATTAGACTATCAGAAGCTTCTAATGCCGTGACATCATTTTCTGTAATTTTTCAAGCTGTTGACCACACCGCTGACCACACCGCTCGCGTCGAGTGCGTTGCAAAATAAATTTAGGAATCTATGTTATTCAATTATTGCACCCACACTACTCGCTCGCGTCAACGAGTATCTGCGTTGCCAAGGGCTAAAATAGATCCTATTTCTGACGCAGATCGCGCTGCAAGTCCTGCCTCTCCCATCTCCTCATTGGTTTATAGAAGCAGGTAGCCACGTCCCATCTCCTTATTGGTTATACCCATGTGGGTGATTGAATGATGAACTGTGTTGCCGGTCAGTGTAGTAATACAATGAATGTTTAGATGCCAATCACCATATAAGTTCAAAGATGAAGAAGCCTGGAAGGAGCAGAGATGACTAGAAACAATTCGGTTGACCATTTTATGTGTGGTTTAATTGTCGGAGTAGAGGACCTTGTGCATTTCAGGTAAAATAACAACCTAATGTTTATATCCAAGGACAAATTAACTAGCAACAGCAAGCTAGCTAAACAGGACAAATTAGCTTGCAAGTGCAAGCTACCTAGCTAAATTGCCATATATGTTTAATGCTTTTCGACCTGTCGCTAAATTAATAGAATTGGTTCAGAGTTTGTTTTGATATTTTAACCTGCGTGTCGTGATCGGGTTTGGTGTAGGGGGACAAAATACATTAATGCACGATGGCGCATGCGCCCCGTAATTTTTTTAAATTATTTTATTTATTTAATTTTTATTTCACCTTTATTTAACCAGGTAGGCTAGTTGAGAACAAGTTCTCATTTGCAACTACGACCTGGCCAAGATAAAGCATAGCAATTTGACACATACAACAACACAGAGTTACACATGGAATAAACAAAACATGCAGTCAATAATACAGTAGAACAAAAGAAAACAAAAAGTCTATATACAGTGAGTGCAAATGAGGTAAGTTAAGGCAATAAATAGGCCATGGTGGCGAAGTAATTACAATATAGCAATTAAACACTGGAATGGTAGATGTGCAGAAGATGAATGTGCAAGTAGAGATACTGGGGTGCAAAGGAGCAAGATAAATAAATAAACACAGTATGGGGATGAGGTAGGTAGATAGATGGGCTATTTACAGATGGGCTATGTACAAGTGCAGTGATCTGTGAGCTGCTCTGACAGCTGGTGCTTAAAGCTAGTGAGGGAGATATGAGACTCCAGCTTCAGAGATTTTTGCAGTTCGTTCCAGTCATTGACAGCAGAGAACTGGAAGGAAAGACAACCAAAGGAGGAATTGGCTTTGGGGGTTGTATGTAAACTTCTGACCCACTGGAATTGTGATACAGTGAATTTTATATAAGTGTAATAATCTGTCTGTAAACAACTGTTGGAACATTTTACTTGTGTCATGCACAAAGTAGATGTCCTAACCGACTTGCCAAAACTATAGTTTAACAAGACATTTGTGAAGTGGTTGAAAAACGAGTTTTAATGACTCCAACATAAGTGTATGTAAATTTCCGACTTCAACTGTATATATTCACACTGAATTAAAATATAAACGCAACGTGTAAAGTGTTGGTCCCATGTTTCATGAGCTGAAATAAAAGATCCCAGAAATGTTCCATACTCACAAAAATGTATGCCCCTACCTCATCCAGACTCAAAGACAGGGCTTCATACTAAATGGGTGCTGCTGAATAATTGTGCTATTTAAGCCACAGCACTAATCAACATATAAAATGGCTTGATGCTGCGACATGGCTTGGCTTAGAGACAGCTGAATGAGATAGAACAAGTTGAGATTTTACTGAACGCTCTGTACCCTTTGTTCCCTCATTTCCATACCAACGGACAAGGCCCAGGTGTTCAGTAAGACATCACAGAGCATCGAGAAAAACAATGGACAGGGCAGAGCATATGGAGGGAGGCATGATGGGAAAGTGTGATCACCGAGCGTAGCCACCACAGAGCAGCATATGCCAGACGCGGAGGCCGCTGTAAATTTACATAATGTTATGTGTGTGTGTTGTAAAGGCATGACATTTGAGTTAGAAGTGCAGCTGGGATGCAGTGATTGATTGAATCACAGCATGATTCGTGTTCGCTAGGTTACAGTCACTTACTGCTGACACTGTATGTGTTCGCCCATTTTTTGAGACAACCAATTGACTTCCCTGGAGGTTTTTCTGTCAATGTGGACACATCAGGCTCAATGCCATAGCTGAGAAATAGCCTTGTTGATATCCCTGCTATGGTTTATATCATGAAGCACACAGATAAGACACACAACATTTTACATTTACATTTTAGTCATTTAGCAGACGCTCTTATCCAGAGAGACTTACAGTAGTGAATGCATGCATTTTTTCCCCGTACTGGTCCCCCGTGGGAATCGAACCCACAACCCTGGCGTTGCAAACACCATGCTCTACCAACTGAGCCACACGGGACTACACAACCAGATGAGTAAAAGTTTAGACACACTTCTAGGGCCTATGACTGGCTAACAACCACTCACAGCATAGTACCTTCAGAGCCTGAATATGCCTCCACCGAAAGACTGTCGAGGGGACAACTTAGCCTTCCGTGTTGCTCCAATGAATTGTGTGTAACACGGCTTCATCACCAGTAATGCATTATTATGACGTCTGACCCAAGAGACTTAACACACGCTATGCAACACAAAATGTAGCAGAGTCAACTCAACCATGGCCTTTTACAGTAGCTCTGTTCTGAACCCACATGACAATGGTGGGGGTTCTGAGAGAAAGAGAAAGGTAGGCTTTATGGGCAAAGATAGTGTTAAGTGGGTAACGTATATTGAATCATCTTGAAAACAATGTAACAAAAGAGGTAAAAATATCAAGGTTGTACAATGATGCATTCATTGCAGGCTGTCCTTGAATGATTTACATTAGCTGCTACTACTAGAGCAGTGATGTTTCAACCATAATGACAATAACACAGAATGGACTAACACTCTAACAGGCTACAATGTTTACTAAATAACTAACATACCTTGTGATTACACAGCTTAATTACACCAATCACGTGCTGCATGCTTTCAAGTACAGTCACACCAACAATCTCATTCTACCAAACACAGCATTTTGGGTTTTGTCAAACACAGCTTGAAAAGCACCCCCCTCTCCTCTCCCCCCTCACTGGCACTCCTCCACCTCTTCAAAACACTTTAGTTTCCTGCCACCGGGTCGTCTCCATGGTGACTAGCCTCAGCACTGAGAGCTGCACTTTCAGATGGCCTCTCATCAGTTCCTATCCATCAGCACAGGGATCTACTGTCTTTCTTCTCCCTGTTACTAGAGCCCTCGTCATGACACACTACCGTGCTTAGTCCTCCTGAGAGACTCGTCTCTAGCGCTTAAAGAGACAGCAGAGAAAACGTACCAAACTGCTCCTCGCTTAACTGACTGAGCGAGACTACCCTGGAGGCATTGAGAGAGTGGGAGAGAGTGGGAGAGTGTGTGTAAGTGTATGTGTGTCAGCAAAACGACCACATCCTCCATTCATGTACCTCTATAAAAGTTACCAGATGCTCCAAAGTGTTAACAAGAGAGTTGTGTAACTGTATCTCATCCTGATTCAATTAAGTATTATTCAAACCTGACTAACTAACTAAGATGTCACGGGCGTCGTATGAATTGGACCAAAACGCAGCGGGAATGTGAATGCTCATTATCTTCTTTATTGAACAAAAAAATTAACACTGAACAAAAAGACCGACGAAAACAGTCATGTCAGGTGCAACAAACACTAAAACAGGAAACAACTACCCACAAATCCCATAGAAGAAAAAAAAAACACCCCTACTAAATAGGACCTTCAATTAGAGGCAACGAGGAACAGCTGCCTCCAATTGAAGGTCAAAACAATAAACTAGACATAGAAATAGAAATACTAGAAAATAGAACATAGAAATACAAAACATAGAACACAACCCAAAAACCCCGACAACACAAAACAAACACACCCCTGCCACGTCCTGACCAAACTACAATAACAAATAACCTCTTTTACTGGTCAGGACGTGACATAAGAACACAGGGGTATCTGGTCATTGGAGCTGGTTAGGTATTTTTTGCTTTTGCGAAAGCAGCAGCTACTATTCCTGGGGTCCACACAAAACATGAAACATAATACAGAACTTAATAGACAAGAACGGCTCAAGGACAGAACTACATAAATAAAAGAAATGGCACACACAGCCTACATATCAATACATACAGTACACACAAAATATCTTGGTAAAATGGGGGAGAGACATTGTGAGGTGTTGCTTTATCAGGCTGGCTGTTGATTTGCACAATATGAGATGGAAGGGAGTTTTTTCTGAATTTGGGGACATGGTGGCATGTCTGGTGGGGTAAGTTTGTACAACAGTTGTACATACAACTACCTCAGGTAGACCCAAATCAATTGAACAAGTAAAGGATGCCTCTCCTCGCCACATAAATCACCAACACACTACTAAAACTCTACAGGGGGGTGGAGTAATATGTAGTCAATTATGGCATGAAAGGCCCTTTTGACAAAGAGAATAGCAAAGGAAGAGAGAAAACTGTCTGGGGCATAATTAAAGTGGACAGACAGGGCTCTCATTGAGGCTGTTGCTACCAAAATCAATGTGCTGCAGTCACAATAAATGCCTCTCATCCTGTCACGCACGCGCACACATACGGTCACGTCAGTCCCGGATTCTGGGATTGTTAAGGAGATAAGGGAAAACCGCTGCATCAGGGGCCCTGGGCTTGACAGTTCAGAGAGGAGGGGGAAGAGAGAGAGATTTAGGAGGTATGGAGATTCAGTTGATATACAGTAAAGAGAATGTGTGTTGTGTGGGTCTGAGAGAGAAAGCGAGAGAGAGAGAGAAATAGAGAGCATGAACTACAGAGAAAGTGGGAGCATGTCACATGTACAGCTTTCTTAAGGGGCCTTGGTTGGAGCGGATTACATCATTCTGGCTCACTCATTGGACTGGACAGGTGACAGGAAGTTGAGGGCTGTGACACCACGTACAGCACCGTACTGGCAGCGTAAGCAGAGAAACTGACAGAGATGAAGTGAATGAGGAAGAAGGAGGGCGAGAAGACAGGGAGGTGTACACTGTGCCTATTGCTAACACCTCGTACTGTATGTTTAAGAGGAATACAGAGGGAAAGATGGAGCATTTTCTTAAATTATTGGGTATTGTTCCTACCCAGCATTCCCCGGAACACACACACCCCCAACTGCATGTCATGATTGTTTTCCTAGCCACTGTGCGTCTAACTTTGCATTGCTTGCTCTTTTGGGTTTGAGGCTGGGTATATGTAAAGCACTTTGTGACAACTGCTGATGTAAAAAGGGGTTTAAAAGATACATATGATTAAATTAGATGTTCACACCCAGAGGGTATCACTAAACAGAGACAGTATCTATCACGTTTATCGCATCCCATAATGTGGGCTATAACAACAACAATAGTACGTGCTGCTGCTACGAAAGCAATTGTTAAAATCATATGGAACAACGACTGGTGAATCTATAGGTCTTTCTTTAATTTATTTAATAGAGATGAACAAAGCATGGACTTTACACCCAGCCCATTCCTAAACAGGTGTAAATTCTGGAAGACATTTACAGCCTGTTTGGTTTGCCTAGATATGCCTTGAGGCAGATAGAGTGCTGTATCTAGGTCAATTTTGTTTGGATGCTTCATCTTCTGTATTGATGGTTTATTGGCACTATCAACAATGTGGAAAATTACGAGTGTATTTGATCAGATCTGTTCGATTACCGGTCGGGTAATAAACAACACACACGCACGCACACCATCTGCACACGCACGCCATCTGCACACGCACGCATGCCGACACACACACACACACACACACACACACACACACACACACACACACACACACACAATTAAGAGCTGTGATTAGCTGATTAGACAATAAAAGCCTGTTTCTCTTTTGCTGTAGTGTAGCGGCCGAGTGATGTATTAGTGATGTAACTGACTTTGAATACAGAGAGGGCCGCGTTGTCAGAGGACAGCATGCTCCATTTGCTCTGCCAATTACTCTTCAGCTCCACTATAAGGGTTGTGTTGCTGTTGCGTTTTACCTGCCACACCGAGCGTTGTTTTGAGAGAGGAGAAGAGCAGAGGGGGAGAGCATCTTCTTTCTATTCGATTATGCGTAAGTACAATAGCTTTGGTCCAGTTTTTCGCAGGTACTCATTAAATCTGCAATGTGTAACTTTTTGGGCGACCTGACCAAATTCTCAAGAGTTATAGATCTGTCATTCTCATTGAAAGCAAGTCTAAGAAGCATGACCCGCCAAACCGCACTTCTTAACACTCGCTTGCTCGCTTAACCCAGAAGCCAGTTGCACCAAGGTGTCAGCGGAAAGACCGTTCAAATGACAACCAAAGTCATCCTGCAGTCAATAGCGCGGTGAGCCAAGTAAAGCCCCCCCCCCCACCCAAACCCGGATGACGCTAGGCCAATTGTGCGACGCCATATGAGACCCCCAGTTACGGCCGGTTGTGACACAGCTTGGGATCGAACCCCAGGCTGTAGTGACACCGCAACACTGCGATGCAGTGCCTTAGACCACTGCGCCACTTGGGAGGCCAGGCCATAGAGAATTTAACCATGGCTACTGCCGTTGGACTTGACGCAACATGAGCGCAACACGGGCAGTGAAGCAGCGTTCATGGATTACAAAGGAAGCATTTCCTCAATGGTTGGCGGCTGACGGCAATGTCGGATGCCCGATGGCTATAGTAATACTATAGTAATACTATAGTAATACAGTATCTGTTCTGTCTGTGCTAGGGTGTACTGAACCCAATGCTATGCTTTATGTGTTAGATCAAGCAGTGCTACTACCCTAACAGTCCACTGTGAAAATATATTTGGGCCCTCAACCATGTGAAAATGTATAGTATTTCTATTTACAAAATGTGTGATTATTGATCTAAGGCCATATGGAGAAGTGTTAAAAAGCCACAAGCCAGCAATTTTGCATACATACATTTCACAAATGGGTGGGCCCGAGAAACAAACCTACAATCCCGGTGCTGCAAGTGCCATGCTCTACCAACTGAGCCATACAGAACCACATACAGGACCAGGCAGGTATAGTATGTAGAGACTCACCTGGGGATCCTAGCAGCACCTGGACTACATCATCATACAGGATCAGGGTGGCAGGCCGCTGGGGGAGCAGGTAGAGGCTTACTGAAGCATACACTTAGAGAGAGAGAGAGAGAGAGAGAGAGAGAGAGAGAGAGAGGGAGAGAGAGAGAGAGAGAGAGAGAGTTAGGTATGACAGATCAGTCATCAATCAGACAGACACCTGTCTCTGTTGACTGCTGCCGTTTTGTCCCCCCCCACCCCCAGTCATAACAAAACAATGTTTGTCAAACACAGAGAGACAGTCATGACCTATTTTGCTCCCTTCAAAGTGTTTCCAGCTGTGCAGCAAGACAAAAATACAGCCACCGTGGGGTTATATAAGGAAACCAGGCCACCTCATTCATCAGCGGTCCACAGAGGATACTATATACACGAGTGGTGAGGAAATCCTAGTGCATCCCACCTGAGAGTTCCCTCCCTGACAGGCAGACTGAAAGGAGTGTGTGTGTGTGTGTGTGTGTGTCTGCAACCCGAGTCCACTAGGGGAGGAGACACTGGCAATGAGCAATAACAGTTGTGACGAGGCATTGAAATCCAACCAGAGGGAAAGAGCTCAGGATAGATTCAAAACACTCTTGACATTGCAAAGCATCTCTATCCTTTCGACTTTGTGTTCAGAGGACGTGGAAGGATGTGTGCTGTCTTTACACTCGTGACAGGTGTATGCTTTGCTGGTCAAGAGAGTTACATGTATTGGATTCTATCTCGAAAGGGTGTAGACTAAACAACCAGCACTATTCGGTGAAACCTAGGACCTGTCTCTGTTTGTTGTCAGGTATTAGCATTAGGTATAAGTGAGGTATTACGGAGAGCATAGTTCCTGCCATTCAAACGTTTTCACTCAGGCCCCCCTTCCAGCATTGGGAAAATCCCACACCGGGTATATATTTCTATGGGTACAAGCACTGTTCATGACACAAACTGTTCACACCCCTCTTGTTGGTGGAGAAAACATTTTGCAGGTTTAAAGCTTATTTCCTGCCATTCTACACATTTTGCCATGGGATGGAGGCTTTATTGTTGATGCCATTTTAACACTAGAACTGCTAAAGCAGTCATTTGGACTGCTCATGAAAGAAAAATAAATATTATTCTTCCATTTGTTAAGTCATGTCCGCCTCTGTCCTTGCCTTTTCCTAACAAATCTACATAACACACTGTCGTTGTTAGAATCTTAATATCACAAACAGAACTGAAGTTATAATCAGTTTTAAGAGGGCATGTCATTTTTTCAAATGGTTTTCCACTATTGCCTCTCCTTCTCCTGACAGTAGTGCTTACTCCGCTCCTTCTCACGACACTTGAAAGTGCCGTGTCGAGTATAATTTGACACATATTACAACAGATGAAATAAATAAAGTAGTATAATGGGGGAGAATAGGTGAGTTGATTAGAGAGGGGAAGCGAATTATGCATAATCATGTAATCACTAAAGGTGAATGAAGAACAGCAGTCCAAACAGTCTATTCTGACCTACTTGGAGTACACAGTGAGCGTGTGCGTACATTTTCAAAATCTGAATGAAAACAACTTAAAAATGGTGGGGAAGAAATTTGGTTTGAAGTTTGGATAGAACAAGTCGGTGACAAAGCTACGGGACGATTATCAGCCCAAAATGTATGGGATACCTTTCTTTGGAGAAAGCATGTCACAGGATCGCTACAGAGAGATCATGCGCTACCTCCATTTTGATGACTAAGAAACTAGAACGCGACGCTTGGAAACAGATTGATTGAACACTTGAATGTTGGTGTTTTTAGTTGTTTTTACATATAGCCTACAGTAACAAAAACTAATGAAAATCCTATTTTTACTTGAAAAAAAATTTAAAAATAAGAAAATTCTAATCTTACCCAAGACCTTCATCAACACAACCAAATTATTATTTTTTGCGATAGCATATATGAAATGTATTAATTACACTGTTAGAACATTGCAGTCAGAATGACTGCTCATTAGCTTAAAGGCCTAGCGGTTCTAGTGTTAAAGCTAATTTGCTGCAATTCTATACACTTTGTCATGGGGTGCAGAGAACACTTTTCAGTTTTATGGCTCATTTTCTACAATTCTACACATTTTCGCATTTTCCCAAAATCAATGGGTTAAAAACCTTGCTAAAAAAATGTTAGCTGATCTGGACATTTCTGAGTTACAAATAGCTCTCTGCAATAACTGACATGACAAGAGGAAAACTGCTGATGCACTACCCAATTTCAAAATTGCACCCTGTGCATTATACTATCACAACTTTCAGTAAGTAAGTTGAAAGCAGGACTGAGTTTTTGGGGGCCATTCGCGCCCCACAGT
Source organism: Salmo salar (assembly GCF_965601325.2). Classification (NCBI taxonomy): domain Eukaryota; kingdom Metazoa; phylum Chordata; class Actinopteri; order Salmoniformes; family Salmonidae; genus Salmo; species Salmo salar. The sequence continues at coordinate 57,161,159 of NC_138293.1, forward strand.
TTGGGAACCACTGAAGTAGAGTAAGGTTATTGAATGGCATTGTTTACTTGGCTCAGCATCAGCAGAAATGACAACTGTGTGGCATTTGGGCATTGTTTTCTCCAGAATGTTCCCCCCCCCCCCATCTGTCTCTAGGGATCTGACTATACCCACTGACCAGTATAGCCTTGGGCTGTCTGGACCCTCTGAAGCTGTGGCAAGTGCTGGCTACTCTCCAGGACACATTAGCATGGTGGCTGGAGTAAGCTGTAGTGCCCAGTGCCTACCTAGCCTGGTTTAACCAGACTGAACCATGAATGCACATTTGAGAACAGTGATCAGTCTGGGTTAACCAGGTTAATGCCCATTGGGGCGGCAGGTAGCCTAGTGGTTAGAGCGTTGGACTTGTAACCGAAAGGTTGCAAGATTGAATACCCGAGCTGACAAGGTAAAAATCTGTTGTTCTGCCCCTGAACAAGGCAGGTAACCCACTGTTCCTAGGCCGTCATTGAAAATAAGAATTTGTTCTTAATTGACTTGCCTAGTTAAATAAAGGTAAAATTCATTAAAAAAAATATGTTATTAAGAAGAATCAGGGTGTTGCTGATACTGATGTACCCCCTGAGCTATAAGCCTGTGTGCATAAGGCAGCAGAGACATCAAGGACTCAAAACATAACATTTATCAAGCTTTTTGTGAATTCTTTCATTGCACAGATCCTCACAGTAAAAGTGCACACTGGTCTGCATAAGTCAATTGGTATACAGTTGTCATTTGCTTGATACAATCTGCAAGAGCTAAAAAGACAATAATTAAAATTAGCATCATATATTTTATTATACTGGATGCACAATATGTCTACAGCTTGGGAAGATATAGAGTGTGTATTGTATGTTAAATGCTGATCACTCCATAAAGGGAAAGCTTTGTGTGCAGATGTCTGTATTGAAGTCACTGTGGTTGACAAGGAGAGTCGATGCAGCATGCAGTGTTTACACCGTTCCCTGCAGCTTGAATTATTAGGCTGTGTGAGTATGCTCTGTGTGTGGGTGGATGCTTTCCAAGAGCTAAGAGCTACAGTTAGAGTGAGCCTGGCAGGTTACGCCAGCCCAGGTTCATAGACGCTGCTTTAACTGAGAGAACTGGGACATTCGCCCCTTTCTCTCAAGCACACACACAGACACGTACGCACGCACACAGATCGCAAACGCGCACACACAGGCAGATCCCACAGTGCTTAATATTCTCCACCATGGGAAGCAGAGAAAAGGGAAGGTGACTGCTTGTCAGACCAGAGCATATACAACACTGGGCCTGAGGCACAGATGGGGGGAGAGACAAGAGCCAGAGCTAGAGCCAGAAAAGACTGTGCAACAGAGGGAGAAAAAAAACGTGTGAATTTGACACTGGGGAGGAAAGACAGATGGAAAAAGTGAGAGAGAGAGAATCCACATTAGGGGAAAGAGAATCAACATAACAAGAAAGCAACGCTAAAATGCCCCCAAGACACCAGTTTTATCATCCATCCTTCCAGGTTGTGTTCAGTTCGGGTTCGGTCCCCTGACTTCAGCTGAGTCAATCAAGAGCTGTGAGCAAGAGGCACCTCGTCTCGCTGCACAAGGAAACATATGAGCGATGGCAGTGAGTCATCCATCCCTGGGACTTGCATGACAACCACAGATTATAGAAGGGCTGGAGGGGATAGCCTAGCCGGGCTGTAGGACACTGCAGTTTTTAAAGAACCATTTTGTCTCTCTTAGACCAATGATAATAAAATACGAGAGAAGAATAGAGGGGCGAACAAAGTCAGTGATAAACAGAACACTACTGATGGAGACTGTTGAAGAGACATCTCTCTAAGGTGGAAGGCGTTTTGGGTTTGAAAGCATAAGGGACAAAGGATGCAGGGCTGACCCACATCCTCTCTCAGATTGTTGAGTCATGGTTCTAGTACGTTAACAGTTACCCATAGTTATTGTTTAATATATGGTAGTTATTGTGATAGGGACACAATGGTGTATATCTCCAGCCTTGTCCCAGATCTGTTTGTGCTGTCTTGCCAAATCCTACCCTATGATAAACGACCATATGAGTTGACTATATAAACAGATCTGGGACCAGGCTAGCATCCCTCTTCAGATTTCTGCAATGTCATAATGGCTTAAGTGTCTATAAAGTTTGTGAAATGCAAACAGACTGAGCGGATTCTCATTATCACAATCATCAAAGACATGATTCTGTTCTGTTGTCAGCACTCTGCAGCCCTGTCCAATTTCCATATAATGCCTTGTTAAAATGGCTCAGGAATTTATATGGATATACTGTAATTAAATAGAATAGGATTATAGTATAGACCTATAGAGAATACATATATTATGAAATATATTCCAAGTGAAGTTAATTTAATCAATCCAGTTCACTTCAGAATGATTCTAGAATCCATGGAAACTTAATTGGGTTAATAGGCAGGGCCCAGGGGGATAACTTGGGGACAATGAAGTTTGGAATTATGGGTATACAGAAATAGACAATGTTAAGGTCTGCTGACAGTGTGTGTGCTCTATGGAGAGAACTTGTTGACAGAGACAACAATGGCTGGGGACAAATGCAGGCATGAAATGAAAGAGCAATTAAAAGGGTTTGTGAAAATGAGAAACACAAAAAGAAATACAAAAAGAGAAAACTAAAAAGACAAGAGGTTTACCACTTGGATGAACATTGTTTCTCATTAAATCATTATGACCATATGCCATTGAATGTAGGCTAAAGTATCAGAGAGCGCAGGTAAAAAAAAACATGCTGCAGTTGGTATAATGGAGGAAAGAGCTACAGTAACGCTCCATCCCCTCTGAAGCAGGCAGACTAAAGAGCCAAGTAGACTACTATCTATGGTGGTGAAATGGACAGAGCTCTCCAAGGTGCTGATTAATTCAAAGCATTTTAGATGTCACTGCAGAACACCCCACATACTCCAGTATACAGTGCCTTGCAAAAGTATTCATCCCCCTTGGCGTTTTTCCTACTTTGTTGCATTACAACCTGTAATTTAAATGGATTTTTATTTGGATTTTATGTAATGTACATACACAAATAGTCAAAATTGGTGAAGTGAAATGAAAAAAAATTACTTGTTTCAAAAAATTCTAAAAAATTAAAAACAGAAAAGTGGTGCGTACATATGTATTCACCCCCTTTGCTATGAAGCCCCTAAATAAGATCTGGTGCAACCAATTATCTTCAGAAGTCACATAATTAGTTAAATAAAGTCCACCTGTGTGCAATCTAAGTCTCACATGATCTCAGTATATATACACCTGTTCTGAAAGGCCCCAGAGTCTGCAACACCACTAAGCAAGGGGCACCACCAAGCAAGTGGCACCATGAATACCAATGAACTCTCCAAACAGGTCAGGGACAAAGTTGTGGAGAAGTACAGATCAGGGTTGGTAATAAAAAAAATATCCCAAACTTTGAACATCCCACGGAGAACCTTTAAATACGTTATTAAAAAAGTTGAAAGAATATAGCACCACAACAAACCTGCCAAGAGAGGGCCGCCCACCAAAACTCATGGACCAGGCAAGGAGGGCATTAATCAGAGAGGCAACAAAGGCACCAAAGATAACCCTGAAGGAGCTGCAAAGCTCCACAGCGGAGATTGGAGTATCTGTCCATAGGACCACTTTAAGCCGTACACTCCACAGAGCTGGGCTTTACGGAAGAGTAGCCAGAAAAAAGCCATTGCTTAAAGAAAAAAAATTAGCAAACACGTTTGGTATTCGCCAAAGGGCATGTGGGAGACTCCCCAAACATATAGAAGAAGGAATTCTGGTCAGATGAGACTAAAATTGAGCTTTTTGGCCATCAAGGAAAACGCTATGTCTGGCGCAAACCCAACACTTCTCATCACCCTGAGAATACCATCCCCACAGAGAACACCATCCCCACAGTGAAGCATGGTGGTGGCAGCATCATGCTGTGGGGATGTTTTTCCATCGGCAAGGACTGGGAAACTGGTCAGAATTGAAGGAATGACGGATGGCGCTAAATACAGGAAAATTATTGAGGGAAACCTGCTCCAGAGTGTTCAGGACCTCAGACTGGGGTGAAGGTTCACCTTCCAACAGGACAATGACCCTAAGCACAAAGCTAAGGCTTCGGGTCTTCCAGAGATTTGAGACTGGGATGGAGGTTCACCTTCCAGCAGGACAATGACCCTAAGCATACTGCTAAAGCAACACTTGAGTGGTTTAGGGGGAAACATTTAAATGTCTTGGAATGGCCTAGTCAAAGCCCAGACCTCAATCCAATTGAGAATCTGTGGTATGACTTAAAGATTTCTGTACACAGGCAGGAACCCATCCAACTTGAAGGAGCTGGAGCAGTTTTTCCTTGAAGAATGGGCAAAAATCCCACTGGCTATTTACGTCACTGCAAATCACCCGCTAAGAACATGTGCACACATACTCAGCTGTGGAGCTTACAAGACCCACATTTCATATAATTTTCAAGACATCAATGTAGCAGTAGAAGAAATATCACAATATTGGAATATGATTTAAAATAAAATAAATCAATGTAGGCTACAGCAGAACACATATATAAGAATACATAGGCCTCCTGCCTATGTGATAATATGAAGCGCATATTCAGATAAACTTCACAGTACAGAACAATTTGTAAAGGAAAAATGTATTCCTACCTTAGTTTTCAAAATCTCCCACAATGACTCTCCCCATGTCAAGTTCATTTAACTCCTGACAGTAAGTTTCTTTCTCAAAGCCATGCCGTTTAGACTCCTTGTAAGGCTGTTTGGAAGACTCTGGCTGTAGTGTCTGTTTTTAAATGTTGAATGTTAACTATAACCTGGGTACCCTCTTTAGCCTTGTCTACAATGCTTGCTGCCACCAAACGCACCTTGGTTCAGGTATGTTACTGTACATTCCACCTACTCTTTTGCTAATTTAATCCCTCTAGTCTTTTCTAGATCCAAGTTCCCTACCTTTTTGCATGTTGTACAGCCCAGCTTTGAATTTTGCATGAAACACCAGGAGTTATAAATTTGCTTGTTCTTGAACTGAGCTTCCGTCCAAACTGCACCTGCTCCAAGCACTTCGTCGGTGGATTCACTGTCCCCCAAACCCTCCCCAGCTCCCAGTCCCCCTCTCCCGCCGAGTATGACTCACCAGTAGGCCTACTAGCTAGCGGAAATGCCAGTGGTGGTGCTGACCTGGTGGGATTAGCAGCGCTGCTAGCTAAGGCATTGCGATCAGGAGCAATTTGCCCCTCATTCCTCTCCTCCGGCACTGACCGTTCTCCGGCTTGTTTCGGGTTCGATTCACTATCTTTCTCTTGATTTTTGGACTTCAAAATGTCAGAAAACTCGATTGTCTTTTAAAAAAAAAAAAATTATTTGGCTTTCCCACGTTTCAAATTCAGTAGGAAGATGACTAGCCTAGGCTAAGTGAGAAGATTACATAGGGACCTCTTCATTAGCTGATCACCACTACCAAGACCTGTGTCATGATCAGCTACTTACCCCACCGGCCTTCCCCATAACCTCTATGTAGAAATGAGAGACCAGGTCTGTAATCAGTGAAGGATTGCTGCGCTTTGACAAGATGGTTTTTCTGAGTGGGCGGTAGAAATATCGAGGAGGCAACTTGACTTAACTCTGATCACTTTTACTAGAATGTTTATAGTGCGAACTGTGAAACAATTAATAAATCATGCCGTGAGAGGTACCGGATCTGTGCAAATAGGTGCCAGAACAAACTAAGTCAAATCTATTCCAGCAGGATCCAGGTCAAATTAAGCACTGATTATAAGCTAAGTATAACTATAACAAATCTAATGTGTAAAATAAATTAAATCCAGCTCAGGGTTCCAGCTATACATTTGTTTTTTCTAATTTGCTAGCTAAGTGGCTAGAGGTCAAGATCAAGCATCTTGGTTACAGCAGAGACATTCAATCCCCTCCTGGATCAAGATCCCTGTTGCCTAAATTGCTTTGTGCGTCCCAAAAAATATATCATAAAAAAGAAATGTAAATAGCGGCCCTTGTGTGTACTTCTGGTAATATCGTTTACCCCTGTATGGTACAGAAACCTATAACGGTATGGATACCGCCCAACCCTACCACACATCATCTTTTTGATTGCCCAGCCATCCCATCTTCAGTTAGCTGTTTGTTGCACAACATCAAATTCTAAAACTGGCAAGTTTTTCTTCCTCTCATTTGTCCTTATATTGGCTGTTAGATGTAAAATCAGGATTACTTTTACTTTGCTGCTTTTGGGTAAAGTTTGTCGACTTGAATATGAAATTGATTTAAAAAAATAATATATATATATATATATATATATATATATATATATATATATATATTATATTTAAACAGTTATGACGGTTATTTTATTTTCTTTTCATCCATAATCGTTGATTACACGGTTATTTAAAAAGATTTAAAAAATCGGCACAGCCCTATCCATGGCATGATGGCATTGGCATCCATGCAATTCTACCCTCAAGAACCAGTGCCATAGAGAGATGCTCTAAAAACACCACAGCCATGGCCTGCATCCCAAATGGCACCCTATTCCCTATGTAGTGTACTACTTTTGACCAGGGCCCATGATGCAACCATGGGGTTTCTTAACTCTCAAGGGTGGATGGTGGAGGACAACATACAGTTCATACAGGCCCGGGCTCCTGTCACTTTTTGGCTCTAATGCTAAAAGTAGACCAGCACTAACAGCTAAGTGGCTTCCAGCCGCTAGCGCCGACAGGACAGCTCTTTCCCTTACCGCTGAATTTGCTGCTCCGAGGGTGGGATATAACTACAGCAACAACTGGGTGAGATGGGGTGGGCGGTTGGACACAGAGATACTGCTGACTGTGTTACATGGATAACGCCCTGGCAGTGGACCCAGAGAAGAGAAGGATATGGAGGGGAAATGGGGTGGGGGATTTGAGGTTAAACAACAATAACTGGGTAGGACTGTCCACACCCCACAGAGGATAGATCGGCAGAGACGGCTTGTTGGATTCCATCAAACGTCCAAAAGGATTCTGGTAATTATTCTTGTAATACTTCCGTTACTTGCATAGTTTAACCATCAGTATTTAAAACATAGCTTTGTGAGGACTAAGTTCTCATAACGTGATCGCACAAAGTAGTATGAATAAGATTTTGATGGAATGGTAGTAAACCACAACAACACAACATTCTTTTCATTCCTGAGGTGAAAGAGTGATACGTTAGGGATGAAACACAATACTCACAGGGGATGCGGCTGGCATGCCAGGGGGCGGAGTTAGTGACAAAGCCCTGTTTTGTTGCCGTGACAATGACCCAGGTGCCAGGGCGGTACAGGAAGGTGACCATGACGACGCCATCTTTGCCAGCCTTGCTGGATGCCAAGGTAGACTGGTTCCCATAAACCTCCACTGCAGCCTCTGCCAGAGGTGAAAGGTCACTGTTGTCAAACACCTGGACTCTGATGAGCACCTCTGTGGAGAGACAGGAAATAGAATGATTCAATTATTCAAACTAAATCAGAAATCAACAGGATCATTTGCAGTGAACGCACAAAAGTATTGTTTGGTTTTGATTAAAAGTTGGAGGCTTGTAGGCCATCGTACAATCTGAGAATATACAGATTGTTCTGCTTTTTCACATATAGTTGGGTTGTAATTTCTAAGTTCCCTTGCAGCTAACGATAGGAAATGTGTTGCTCTTATATAAAAAAATGTTGCTCTTATATAAAAAATGTAAGTGTCATCTTGCCCTACATAAAGTAAGTGACCGGGCAAGCTTGTCTCTGTTCAGGTGTTCTAGTTCTCAGCTGACAAGGCATGATGACTCATCGTTGTTTACCATGAGATCAAAAAGCATTTCATGGAGTTTAGTGGTACAGTGCCCGACCCTGCCCGAGGACATGCTGGGACTTCTGCCATCAGATTCGATTGATCCTCCAAACCCCAGCCAAACTGTCTGGAGGGGCAGAACTGCTGGCTGATTCCACTGCTATGACCATGTGCTTTCTAGTACCCATGGTGATGACCTGGATCATACAGGCATACTCCTCATAAGCTGTTCAGAACAATTCTAGTTATTCAGTTCAAGAATATATTCCATGGAAAACATCCTCTCTCATGGTCATGAGATCACACACACACAGTCCAAGGTCTTTTGACAGAAAGTTAACAGTTGCTTTTATTGGCTGTGATACTCTCTCTCAACATACAGACTCTATAGGGGGTAACACTATGCACTTTGCAGAATCATGTGTGTGTGTGTGTGTGTGTGTGTTGTTTTTGTCGCACTGCTTTGCTTTATCTTGGCCAGGTTGCAGCTGTAAATGAGAACTTGTTCTTAACTGGCCTATCTGGTTTTATAAATGTGAGATAAATAAAACAATTTAAAAAGTGTGTACGGCTAGCCAATTCACAGGACCATTGATTGGCCCAGTTCACATTTTCACATGCTCCAGAGAGTCCTTCACAAAACTCTTTGGATTCTAAATGGGTCGGTCAATGGCTCAATTGATGCAGGTTGCTATGAGGTGTCCCCAGATAAGAATGTTGGGAAAATGGGTCGCTTGGCAGCTACATCTAGCATGGAGGACAAGGCCCAGTGATTCCATGGTGCCATACCGAGAAGATGATATCATCTCCATAATTAACATAAAACATGAATCAACAAACACAACAACCCACATGAAGTTATGAGGGAAATCACATTGTATGAACCGGTACTCAATTCCTCTATGTGCCCAGATTACAAAAACACTTTCTCTGTGACTTCAGTAGGTTGTTGGTGGTCCACCATATACTGTAGTGCTAGGCAGAATATTATTGTGCCAATGCAGCAAGCTGAGGTTGTTGAGTGCCTCCTTGATTTTTGAGGATACAGAGCCAAGAGCTAAAAGGCTGAAATCATTGCAGGAAATACAAGGAGATGCAAATTAAATGTCATATTAAACCTGACACTGACTGGCTTAGAGTACCCCCCTTCTCTCGCTATCTTTCCAACCACCCTCTCTGGTACATATCTCTTTGGTTCTTTTTATATTGATGAAAGTTGAAGGAGATTATCGAGAGGTATCAAACAAAATCCTGAGAATGGACTTGTTACTGTAATGTAAACTTGCAAACTTGTCACGTCTTGACCACTATGTCCTAAAGTTGTGTACGACACTCGCTCCTCTCCAAGCAGGGAAATATAAACAGAACTGTCTCGTTGAGCCCAACACTAGTGCTGTAGAAATTGCAATAGCACAGCAATGTTTTTGAAACAACTGAAATGTATAGACATATATTATATTTGCAAATATTACACTCTTGAATTTTGCAACAATTCACAACCACATACAAACAATTATTAAAGGGTTTATTTCTTGTTCGTACACGCTAGCAAATGTAACTTGTAAACTTGTCTTATTTGGAGACAATACCAAATTTGGACACAATACCAAAGACAATATCAGCATGTAAAGTAGCTAGTTAGCAGTTTGTTTAGGTGATTTTTACAGCTATCAAATTAGGAGTCTACAATCTCACCATGTTCAACCTGCAGATCAATGTGCCTCAGAGTCGAGTCTAACATTCGCCACCGTAGATAAACTTTTGAGGAGATCGGAAACGTTGAAATTGATACGCCAATGGTCCACGCGTTGCATTCTGGACGATTCTGTGACGAGGAGCGCTCTCCTTCAAGGTGTGAATGGGAGTCTATTGAGCGCTAGCTCAAAAACCCAACATGTGCATGAATTTCGTCAACATCTATTCTGAGATAATTAACTTGCTATCTGTAATATCGTATAGCTTTGGAATCATTCAATTTCATACTTTCGAGATTAGTTTAGCAACCGCATGACACAGCATGAACGCGATTGGTCGACCAGTCGGGCGTTATTCGATCCTTCATTAATTGGATTCCTATCTCATTTCTATAATATCTCCGGCAACGGCACCATGCAATAATGCACCCTGGACTAAAGAGGCAGACAAGTAGGAAAAATGTGCTAGACCCTCCATTAAATTACACATTTCTCGAGGTAGGAATATCGCAAAAATATGATCAATGACTTATTCGAGAGAAGACATCCTCACGAGTTATGACATCAGCCAGTATTGAAATCTGACATGTATGAAAGACGTTTTCGCAATCTAAAAATCGTATTCCTATTAACTTCCAGTGTAGTGAGAGCGACTTTATCACAGTGCTATGTCATAACTGCCGTGAATGTTGCCTGCTTGAATGCCAATAATTCAGATAAACATGAAATGACCCAGGGAATCAATAGAACATCACTCAGAGATGCACAAAAACAATAGAACATTCAAAATGGGTGAACCTTTCATGTAATACGCTGAAGTTGTAATGTAGGCCTAAGCGCTATCTAGCTATGGTTCAGCTAATGTCCCCTAATGTCAGCATTCAGCTAAATAGGAAAATGCTGAAATAATATTGTTTAGTTTGCTACCTAGCAAGCTCTGTAGCTATTATACTATGAACGACACCGTATGATAAAGTTACTGAACCTTTATATTCGTATGAGAGGGGTCAACGTTCATGTTTGATATGCAAACGTTAGTAGCTAGCCAGCTATGCAAGCTCATTTAAAGCATGTACGAACAAGAACTAAACCCTTTAATTGTTTGCATATGGTTGTGAATTGTTGCAATATGGTTTGGTTGTATTATTTAAGAGTGTAAAAGCGTTATGTTTTAGATGAAAAGTTGCTTGCGGGGATCAATGCGCTTAGCTTCCTCCACTGTCCAATTGCCCCATACTGGGCTCGAACCAATGATTCTCTGCTTTGCAACACACGTGACCGCCCTCCTTGACAACGTACCAACAGTTTGAGACACCTAAAAGTTACTGATTGGATGGCTCCATCTGCAACATTTCAAGCTAGCTCTGGAGTGAGTTTATGGCACATTCTTAACTCCGTTACACTTGGCTAGTGGCTACTTTGATGTTTAAGGGAAATTGGAGCTGCAGAGCAAGAATGTCAAGTTGCCAGCTTCAACAAAAGGTACGGCAAAGATGTGATGTAAATTGAAAAGTGTATGTCAATTAAAATCTTGTTGCAGTGCTTCTCCTTCAACTTTCGTCAATGAGAATAGGCTCCCCCTACCCTCACTCCTCTTTCTCTCTCTCTCCCTCCCTCTGGTACCTCTCTATTTTCCCCACCTCCCTCTCTCCCTCCTTCCCTTCCTCCCTCTGCAAATGGGTATTGAAAAAAGGCTGAGGGAAGCTGAGCAGCAGGGTGGCCTTGGAATAGGAAGGTAAGTATTCCTGCAATCCAACAACATCCCATTTCAATGTTTGCTCACAGCCAGCTCTTCCTGTATGTACAGTAGGTTCATTTCCATCCCATTGTTTAACGCACACATTACCCACCATGATCTGATCTGTGCCATCTCATTCTGGCTACAGGCCAAATCTCATCTAGTCACTTCACACCTCGCTCACACTACACAACTCAATATAAATTGGTGATTTTGCTGATTGAGGTACTTACTGTAGGCTGTTTGAATAGAAATCATCTGTTATTCAACGTTCATACACTTTCTTTCTTTAGCCTCCCTAGACATGACGCACAAACCTATTCAAGCATACATGTGGGTTACTAACGATGAGGTTTAGGGGGTGAACGAGGACAGTGCCTGTCGGTGACGTTTAAGATGAGGGAGGAGTATTTTTTGTTGTTGTTGTTGAGCATAGCAGCCACATACAAACAGCATGATCATTTTTGCTCGTTGTATAACTCCTACTCGAATCTACGCACTCTCCTTCTCTTACCTTTTCCCTTCGCTTGTGGACTTCAGTGCACAACATACCAGCTGTCTCAGATCAGGCGAGAAAAAAAAATTCCAAGCCAAACCATATGACTGTTACACACAGCCTACATCGTTGTCAACATAACTACTATAACTAACGTGTTGTAAACCCGCTAAAATCATGCAGTACAGTGTACAGTCAGCTAGCAGTTTAGTAATTACACCGGTGGGCCCCGGGTTGCAATAAATTTATAAAACCAAAAGCTTACCTTAACTTGGAAGAGTTCCAGTGTTGGAATGCAATGACCAGCTATCTAACATAGCATCCCTCGCTGTTAGAGCCTGGTGTTTGAGTAGGCTGAACAAGCTAGCTGCATTCACTAGCTAAGTGAAAGTGAGAAAAAACGAAGAAATATAGCTAGCTCTCTTTCTCTCTCTTGCTTCTTCATTTTATGCACTGCTGTGCAAACTAGCTAGATTAATTATCTGATCCTTTGATTGGGTGGACAACATGTCAGTTCATGCTACAAGAGCTCTGATAGGTTGAAGGACGTCCTCCGGAAGTTGTCATAATTACTGTGCATGTCTTTGGAAGGGGGTGAGAATCATGAGCCTCCTAGGTTTTGTATTGAAGTCAATGTACCCAGAGGAGGACGGAAACTATCTGTCCTCCGGCTATACCATGGTGCTACCCTATAGAGTTCCGGCAGCTACTGTAGACCTTGATTGCAAAACAGTGTGTTTTAATCAATTATTTGGTGATGTCAATATATTCAGTTTAGTTAAACTTTTTTAATGTTTCACTATTTTTATGAAATTCACTGAGGAGGATGCCTCCACTGAACGAGGGTGTAAAACGGAGATCATCTTCATTGTGTGTCTTTCGCTCCTCTGTCCCGATGCCTAAACACACTGCTGCTCTCTCTTCTTGTTAAAATGTGCCATCGATTACACACTCACTATCAGGTGGTCTCAGTGCAAGCAGTAATTGTTCCAGAATGCAATGCAGTGACAAGGGCTCCACGGACCACAGGGAGAGACAAAAAGAGATAGCGGTCTTGTTTGTTAAAGGAGAGAGAGGTGGGGGGAGCAGGAGCATACAGACCCCAGCCATGCAGGAATGTCTGTCCTTGCCTGTGACCCTCATCAGTAGCCAGCAGACTCTGGGCACTCCATCCAGTCAGACAGATAGACAGCTCTCCTGAGACTGGGGGATATGGTGGAGCACTTTGACTGATGAATAGCTCCTTAGAATTTGTATCTGACGTGGGGTAAGAACTTCCCTTACGGAAAAACCACATGAATTTCACGTGATAATGTGACAAAATGTAAAAGCAACATGTGATAACAAGAAACTACACGTGAAAACATTTGAGCACATGTGATAACATGACCTAATGTGAAATAAATGGGGATGCAACATTTCAACATGTGATACCATGAAACTACACATGACAACATTTGAATGTTTTTAACTTATAAAAACATTATATAACTTATAAATGCCTCATCAGCTTAGTTCAACCCAAAATACAAGCTTGTTTTACTACAATGTTTGTAAACAACAAATGCTAATTTCTTGTTAAACTGCAATTCACATGCGAGGTGAAAAATTGTATTCTCCTCATATGTGAAAAGGTGGTGGTATCATGTGAACTCTACATTGAATACATGTGAACAACTGACCTCACGTGTCTCTTGTGTTTTCACATGAACATTTCAGCTCAATGTGTGAACAGTTATTTCATATGTGAAAATATGATTTCACACATTTTTTTGGTAAGGTAAATAATGAAATAGTATGGGGTTTTTAAAGCTGGAATCCTTAGTTGCTATATCCATTTTTGGACTTATCAATTAATGATACAGTTGAAGTCGGAAGTTTACATACACTTAGGTTGGAGTCAGTAAAACTTGTTTTTCAACCACTCCACAAATTTCTTGTTAACAAACTATAGTTTTGACAAGTCGGTTAGACATCTACTTTGTGCATGACACAAGTACTTTTTCCAACAATTGTTTACAGACAGATTATTTCACTTATAATTCAATGTCTCACAATTCCAGTGGGTCAGAAGTTTACATACACTAAATTGACTGTGCCTTTAAACAGCTTGGAAAATTCCAGAAATTATGTCATGCCTTTAGAAGCTTCTGATAGGCAAAAAAATGTAGATCTCCACAAGTCTGGTTCATCCTTGGGAGCAATTTCCAAACGCCTGAAGGTACCACGTTCATCTGTACAAACAATAGTACGCAAGTATAAACACCATGGGACGACGCAGCCGTCATACCGCTCAGAAAGGAGACGCGCTCTGTCTCCTAGAGATGAACGTACTTCGGTGCGAAAAGTGCAAGGACCTTGTGAAGATGCTGGAGGAACAGGTACAAAAGTATCTATATCCACAGAAAAACTAGTCCTATATCGACATAACCTGAAAGGCCGCTCAGCAAGGAAGAAACCACTGCTCCAAAACCGCCATAAAAAAAGCCAGACTACGGTTTGCAACTGCACATGGGGACAAAGATCGTACCTTTTGGAGAAATGTCCTCTGGTCTGATGAAACAAAAATAGAACTGTTTGGCCATAATGACCATCGTTATGTTTGGAGGAAAAAGGGGGCTTGCAAGCCGAAGAACACCATCCCAACCATGAAGCACGGGGGTGGCAGCATCATGTTGTGGGGGTGCTTTGCTGCAGGAGGGACTGGTGCACTTCACAAAATAGATGGCACCATGAGGAAAGAAAAATTATGTGGATATATTTAAGCAACATCTCAAGACATCCGTCAGGAAGTTAAAGCTTGGTCGCAAATGAGTCTTCCAAATGGACAATGACCCCAAGCATACTTCCAAAGCTGTGGCAAAATGGCTTAAGGACAACAAAGTCGAGGTATTGGAGTGGCCATCACAAAGCTCTGACCTCACCCAAAATTCACCCAACTTATTGTGGGAAGCTTGTGGACGGCTACCTGAAACGTTTGAACCCAGTTAAACAATTTAAAAACAATGCTACCAAATACTAATTGAGTGTATGTCAACTTCTGAACCACTGGGAATGTTAGACTTAAAAGCTGAAATAAACCATTCTCTCTACTATTATTCTGACATTTCACATTCTTAAAATAAAGTGGTGATCCTAACCTAATTTTTACTAGGATTAAATGTCAGGAATTATGAAAAACGGAGTTGAAATGTTTTTGGCTAAGGTGTATGTAAACTTCTGACTTCAACTGTATATACCCATTGATTCTTGAAGAATATAACTTATAAATCATCAGCTTAGTTCAACCCAAAATACAAGCTTGTTTTACTACAATGTTTGTAAACAAGTCTATGAATTTGAGAGTGGTTACATTACTCCAGGCCAATCCCTCAGCTTTTCTCCAAAACACAGGTGGGGTGACAGCTTTGGTATTGTTTCAATTAAGGATTTTAGCTTTAAGCTAAATGGCACACTGTTGAGCTAAACTGTGAAATGCATTTTTTTTGTAGAATTCTCAGAAGTCACCTATAATACAGTACATCTCTTCACTTAGCAAATGAGTGCCATCTGCACTGCTATTTTCGTTATTTGTTAATCTAACAATTTTCTCATCATTGATCAAATTATCTCAGCAATTTGAAAACCCTCAGATAAAAAAATGAAATCAATGAGAGAATAGTCAGATTTCACAGAACTTCATGTGAAATAGCATCACGTGAAGTTTTCCAAAACCACATGGTTGTACATTATTTATAATAATAACAATAATAACATTACAAAATAAAATGATGCATGTGCAGAATATGTGAAATCTGGTGATTTTCCACATGTGAAATCATGTGTTTCTTTTTACCACAAGGGCTTCCTCAATCTGGACAGCCTTGTAAAACTGTTTGGGTGAGTTTCCTGAGAGGGCAGATAGGATGGAAGGCTGACGTGTCACAATCACAGTCTGTCCTTCTGCTGTGAGCAAGGTCAAACCTCCTTGGAAACTCTTTGATCTAAGGAGACTCACTCTTACCCCAAATGAAACACAAAGGGTTTGAGGTAGAGGTACCAAGGGCGAGGAGAGAGTTAAGAGGAGATAAATCAAACCAAATCACCTCCACCTCCTCCCTACTCGCATCGACCTGCTGGAAGTCATCATGAGGGACTTCCTCAGGCTACACATAGAGGGGGAGAGGAGAGAGAGAGCAAAGAGAGCTGGAAAGAGAGAGACTTGGTTGGGGGGGGGGGGGGGGGGGGGGGTCGATGGTTAGGTCCACAGCTGGAGTACATCAGTAGAGAGGATCTCTCTCAGGCCTCAACACCATTATCTACCAGGGCCCAGGGGGAGAGTTATATGGTGTGTGAAGGTTGTTAGGGGTCCTTAAAGTTGGGTTACAGCTTTGGATGAGACTTTCAGCTTGAACCCTACCACCTACATGCTAAAAAAGTTATATTTGGTTACACACAAGCAGGGCACCAAAAGCACTTAATGTGTAACATTGAGATCTTTACCAAGACATTTCAGCACAATTACAGCTCCACACTCCAGCATGAGATGAGCTTAGAAAGTGAATGGTTTGCTGCTTTTGTCGTAACATGCATGGAGGTTTCTGACTAACTCTGCAAGCGATGATCGCTTAGCTTGTCATTACATGAGTAAAAGTTTCGATGAAATGAAAAAGATTGTAGTTTCCTCAGCAGCAGGTTAACAGTGCAGTACACAGGTTGATAATGCTGATTTCCAAGTGTCATAAACTACTGCTTAGTGTCCCCAGAGAGGAAACCCATCCACCGGTCAGACAGTGTTGGCCCTGGTGCAGGGCATTGTTCCATGTGGAATCACAGCATCACAGGACACATCAAGGCTGTTCTAGAACAGGAAAACACAGTTCCAAGCCAAAGTCCACAAACAGTTCCCCCTACTGTGCTCTCCTTGTGAGCCAGGATCCCAGTGACAAGAGGCTAGTCCCCTTGATTACCACAGAGGAAAAAGGAGAGGACACTAAATACACTTGATATGAGAAAACAGGATAATACACACCAATCAAACAGATGGGACAATTTCTGATTGATGAAGTAGAAACATAACTGTTACAATCAACTCAGAGTTAATGCACCGTCCCTGCTTTTTCTTTACCGGTGCCATCCTGCTCCATATGAAACTAATAGTAATTTCTGATCTGTAATTATGAACACTGATTCATATCATTAAGGGGGTCACTACTTTTCATTGCTGGGTAACAGTAATTGTTTCTGCTCATTTGCACAAGAAGGAAGTGGTGAATAATCCAATAAAATCACATGATTTCACCCCACGAATGAGTGGCGTGCAAATGACCGATACTTCCATAGTTAACAGTCACGATTCCACAGAACCTGATGTCTACACAACAGAGCGAATGCGGCAATTTGTTACCATGGCAATCATGGAAGAACACGCTCACCCGCGCCCACACAAAACCCCAGCTAGTACATATTAATGGTATCAAAAGCTTTTGTGTTACATAGTAATACATAACTCACAGAAGACTGTTGAATCTACATGGTGTTTAGGCACTCATAGCACTCTGAGCAAAAGAGTGATATCTGAATCAAACAGCTGCTGGAAGGGGAAAAAAAACACAATTGCACGATCTGGTTACACTCGGAATAATCTGTGGTCAGAGTGAGGCCACGGCAGCTTGCTGGGATGCAGTAATACAACTTGGTCATCATGTCCAGATGTTTTGGATCTCTGCAGCCTAGCCCAGATGTTTAAAGCTGGCCTGGGACATCACATCGGCTTGTACTGCATGTGGTCGGTGAGAGGATTACGAGGAGTAGCTAGAGAAACTAGCATGTGGAGGTGAATTACATACACAGAGCCTTTCATACAGTGTCTCCAGACAGTATATGGCACTGACATACATACAACAACCTTGTACAGTGTCAGTATCTCACAATTGAATTATGGCTGATCATGCGTTAACCTAACAACATAATAAATCAAGGAAAGATATCATGACGGTTATACGACGATGTAGCTCACTCACCCTCACACCGAGAAAGGGTAGTTGCGAAACAAACAACATTGTTGTGTCCATCATTTCCTGCAACTTTTTTGCATTTTCTTTGCAATGTCATAAAGCGGCAGGTAAGAGTCTTGGGCCAGTAACTGAAAGGTCGCTGTTTCGAAACCCTGAGCCGACTGGGTGAAAAACCTTTCGATGTGCCCTTGAGCAAGGCACTTAACCCTCATTGCTCCTGTAAATCGCTCTGGAGAAGAGCGTCGAAAAATATTGGTTATTTTCTTACCAGTCTTTTTGAGTCATTCTTTCTTTACAAAATATGTTGTGTGCCAACTGTATTTTGCGAATATGGAAGCAAATTCTCTTTGGACATTTTGATAAAACGGGTATGTGTGGCAAATAATCTTACATGCCAAATTAGTCAACTGTTCTCAAACATAATCCATATTAAAATGTGGAAGCCTACTTAACACAAGTGAGATAATAGAAACAGAAAATAATGAGGGGACTTAGTTTTAAATGCCAATCCACAGAGGATTTGATATGGTTTCTTACTGTAAGCCTTTCCAAATATCACATTTTCCAAGGAGCAGAATTTCATCCATTACTAAGGGCAGGAAAGTTGGATATGAACTGTGATTATCCTAGCCAAACTGAATACTATATAGTCAAACGATATATTTAGGTATTGCTTGCTGGCAGTCCTTGCTTAGAGACAAGGCAGGTTGTTTTAGATTTTATCTGGCTCACTTTTGGAGTAAATGAATCTCATTCCAGATTAAACTTGTCATTAGGAGGAAAATAAAATCACAAGGCAAGAATTCGAGGAAAGAGCCACGGTTCAGGGATCCACCCATTGTGCGGAAACAAGAAACAGTTGTTGGTCTTAAAAGATTTCCAAAAAATAAATGCAACCTGTGTCAACAATGTCCAGTACGAATGCTATTTGTTCAAATATACTATCATCAGCCTAGGAAGAATATGTGCATGTGTGTATAACTTGAATGACGGTCCACCTATATATACACAGTATTGTATGGTCTAAAAAACAAGCACCACCATTAACCTGTGTCCTGCACACAAAAACCATGGAAAACTTTTGCTGTGAAGTAATCCATGTACGGACATGACTTTCTTTGTACTTTAAGACCAACCAATAAAGACATTCTATAGAAGAAAAGATTGAGTACTCAATGAGTAGGGCGTGTATCTGTCGTAGCAGGACTGCGCCGGGTGTGTTAGGCTGTCTATATTTCCAAAGGGGTGCTATGCTGTGCTACTATGCTATGCTATGTCCAGACAGCTCTACTAGTCTCCTCTGAGAGGAGAGAGGGTGTTAGGTGTCAACAGTTGGATTCCTCCCACTGTACAGCTGCCTGGGCAAAAATTCCTTGGCAGACAGCCAGCCCCCCTTGATAGGCTACCGCTAAAGCAAAACAGCCTGGCTGGTCCTGGTCCACGGTGCTCTGAATCCTAATACAGGATGTCAGTCAGAGCAAGTTCCTGAGTCAGATAGACCCACTCTTTCTAGCCTGGTCCTAGATCATTATTGTACTGTCTTGCCAACTCTTATGGTCATTGGGACCATATGATTTGGCAAGACAGCACAAACTGATCTGGGACCAGGCTACGACTCTTCAGTAGAAACCAACTCATTTGCCCATGTCTCAGCTCCACTCCCAGCAGTAGAATGTATAATTAAAAATAAATGATTGAATTGCTAATTACAACTGACCTCTTCTTGACATTGCTTCCATATTTGACATAAGTGTATGTCGACTCTACACTGCCTGCTATTTCCCCTGGACGGATTAGTGAGACAGCATTTTCACGTCACAATTTAACCAGACGTTTTTTTAGATTTTCAAAAGATCCACAATCCAGATTTTTTTGGGTGGCTAAATATCAAATAATATGACCTGGAGAGGTTGTCGCCCTAAGCCATCAGAAAAAAGGGGTCCCCGATGACCACAATGAAGGAAAAACTCCATAAAAGCTGTATATGGATGCTGGAGGCATAAAAAGATAAAACACCAACCGGCAATTTTTGTTGGAGCGTATGGTTCGGGGGGCCGGAAACATAATTATAATAATTTGTACACTGCAAATCGACCAGAATTTAGCCCAAAAATAGATAGTATTTTAAAATAACTATCAATTCATACCTTGATCACGTGTCTTTTACATTTTTATTCATGTGAATAGTTTTCCTATATTAAACTAACTTTAGCTAAATTCCTGGTGATTGTACAGTTTTTCTGGACCGAAAATGTAAAAAAAGTTTTGGCCCACTTTCCGCCTGTTGTCGACCACTGCCATAGAGGCTCAAAGTGCAGCAGTGTATAGATATGTACAGACTACCCCTGAAGTGTAGCTATACAGAACAACCACCCTGTCACTGAACTACCCCATGACATCGATAGAAAACAAACAAGAAAATGTATAATTTTGCTCAATAAAAACACAATAAAACCTAGATCTCAGGGTACAGAAGGGACTGTTCTGCCAAACAATTACGAATCTGACCAATTATGAATTTGAGCCTGTATGGTTCACCTGCCCAGCGGCAGTGGAGAGAAAGATGGGGGGGTACAGACAACACAAATCCATGGCAGTCATCTCACATTAGACCCCTGCCTGGCCAGGCCTCAGCCGGCTATTGTCCGCAGACCTGGGCAGACGGCAAAGGTTGTCAGACCGATTAGAACAGTCAGGTGTTGGTCATGCAGAAACAGCCCAAGAATAACACACATTTGTCATGCTTTGGTTGTTGCTCTGGGCAGTGGGCACATTCAGTCCGCAAGTATACACAGCTGATGCTTTTACATAAACCCCTGAACTCAACAACAGCAACACTGCCTCCGTCCTCACCAAAAAAATGTAATTAACCTCAGGCGCTAAGTGGCTAGAAATACACCACAGACGTTTGAAAATTCATGGAGACGTACCATAGAAGCATCAACGATCGTATGAGTATCTCTGTCTGAATGACAGACAGCACCTGGCTCTTGTAAGACAGATAAACACAAACTTCAAAAGAAAGCCACAAATGGACATGTGACAAACCGCCTCAACTGGGTAGGAGACAACATAGAGGTCACTGAGAGGGGAAGGGGCAGGACTCACCATGGACTGATTACAATGGCAACAACATCAAGTGACAAAGAGAAGACACGTTCCACTCAGTCACTCTGATCTCAGAATTCAGCATGGAATAATGTTAAGACAAACCAAGATCACGGTTTACATCATGCTGAAGATGACCTGGAATCAAAAGTTCCTTTTCAGGACAATAATTCAGATATGACGATTTCTGATGTCAGTGAAAGGTCAAATTTATAAAAAAATTTAAAAAATATGACCATTTTCATATATATTATTTCTAAGTATCCTTAACTCTTCTACCATACAAACCTGCTCTCTGGGGACATCAGGCTTACATTGAATATTGTGCTATTAGACTAAATTATGAATAAATAACATCCCCATGGCTAGGTTTAATCCCTACATAATTGATTTCAACAGTATATCATTAATATGTATGCCTTGATTACTGATGCTGCATAGAGTGTGCACCGAAAACTGCATCCCAAATGGCACCCTATTCCCTATGAAGTGCACTACTTTAAACCAGGTCATATCGGACATAGGGTGCCATTTGGGACGTATCCAAACATTTACCCATAACTAAATATGAATCTTCAGGAGGAGCTGACAAGACGACAGTCTGGCACGATTTGACTATGTCCACAGCATCACCCTCCACTGATCTCTGAAATAATTTCCTTTTACTTCCTAGACCAAGCATTTCATTGGTAATGTGATACTTTTTTTTAATAGGCTCTGGTGATTCATCTCATTCTTGCTGAGCTACTGAGCTGTAAAAGAAAGGAACTTCTACCGCGATAAAAAAAGAGCTCAAGCTTTTTCCCACCGGCCTCAGTTCAATCCACAAACGCCTAATTCTTTCAGCGACTCGACTTAGCTTGGATGAGAAACTCTCTGACTGCTTCAAAGGGACATCTAATTCTGAGGAGAGATTGAGGTCATGAGCTCTATGATAAAGTAATGAAAGAACACAGTCTGACAAATCAATATGGGGCGAAGGTGTGGTCGTGGTTGACGACAACACCTTCAAATGAATGAATCAACATTTCCTGTCTCTCCAGTTGGGATACTTTCTATCAACCCACGGTGTAATAGCATGGTATAACGACAAGGTGCTAGAGACTTTGATGTGATTTCCCGTTTGAAAGTGTTTCAAGAATGTGGAATCTATATAGCTATACTGCAAGGACAAACTATTAGACCAACCACAAGCAGTTTGCTCAGTCTGTGAAACTAGTGGTATTCACATGGATCATCTATGGTTATTCCTAGATAATATTAGAGAAGCTAAAATATGAAATGACACTGCATTTGACATGTATGGGTTAAGAAGCTCTACCCATCTTGACAATCTTGTCCAATGCAATAAGCACATCTTCCAGAAATAGGCTTCTTTGGTGGGGAAACAGCTTAGCTAATGAAATATAGATAGCGGACACGACTTCTTAAAAGCCCGCTTAGCTATAAAAAGAGGCATCTACAAGGAATTGCAACATATTGAAAGCATCTGAACTAAACCGTGCTTGGACCAGTTGAAGGATAGGGAACTGTATGGGAGAGGGGGGCTAAATCACTACCAAGCATTGACACTGGCATCCACTTCAAGCACCTTGGAAGTCCCCCTTTCTCCTATTCAGTTACAATGACAGACAGTAGGCCTATATCAGTCTGTTTAATTGGAAACCATAGTCTACTGTCCCAGGACAGCCTATTTAATAATAATAAAATGGTGGTATAAAATGGTGAAATGATTCCTGCAGAAATCCTGGGAACCCAAAACAAATATTGTTGAAATGATAATGTCCTTTGGCCGTTCATGAGGCCTCTTGGGACATAACAACAAGAACAATGTCAACAATGGGTGCGTGCAAATGACAGTAGTCAAAACAAGCTTGTCGACCATCTCGCATTCACGAATGCACAATATCTTGTGCTAAGACTTGAAACTCTTATAGGCCTATTTTTCTCGCATGGAATGACTTAAAAAAAAAAAATTGTTCTATTAACCATTGGTGTCTGACAATTAACCGTTTGCTAATTGAAAAGATCTATTTGGGATCTTCCAGAGTTACATAAAGTTAACGGGCAGGGATAGAAGTTTGAACTAAACTGACGCCTCATCATAGCCTAATTGCTATTGCACATCGAAACGGAATAATGAAACTGCTATTGAGCGGATATATAGCCTAGCGTTAAATTACATTGATTTACAGATTTAACCTACAGATGACCCATCAGGGGAGGGTGCTGCAGTTCAGTGTCCTTTGTTTCCTATTCTGCAATGAAGTAGCCAGAAGACCAGAGCATGGGCGACTACATTGTATTCGTTCGTGCGTAGACTGTTATAGCCGAATAAATGCGACGGTTACATAATAACTCATCCTCATCACTGAGAGGGGCACAAATAATAACAACATCCAATGCGTTAGCTATAGCAGCCTATCATACTCGCCACCACAGACTTTCCCCTCAAAACTCGAACCTTGACGAATCTCTACGAATAACTCACCAAGTGGTCCCTGGTCCGGAATGGATTTAGCAAGTCCTTCCCAAAGATTGCCGAGAAAAAGAAAGAGAAAAAGAAGACGAGATATGTGCGGTGGTGGCATTCTCACTGCGACATCACCAATTCCACTTAGGTGGCCATTCATCCATATTGCTTTTGAGGTTGGCATTGACTGCTCCCTTTTCGCGCTGCCTCGGATGCCTACTCCTTGCTCGGCTCGCGCTCCGGAGTGGCTTCACAATTCCATTGTCCTACGTGGGAGGGGACGCTTGCTCTGCTTGGTGGGTGGTCGTGATCGCCCCCTAATGGTACCAAAGTAGAGTGTGTTCACAGATGGGCTCCTATGAAGGTCTTTGGGCCCTTATAAGTCCATCTCAAACCCTATTAGGAGGACAGTGTAATTACAAATGTAAGAACACAGTGTTCCATTTCACTTAAAAGTAGGCTACCTATCTGTTTGCATGCACAATAGCCACTATTAATTTGCAGTTGTTTTGAAATGCATATAAAATGTCAATGTAACAACAACAAAAAAAACATGTGTAAGTATTGTACTTTTCTTGCCATATCTGGGTATTTATTTATTATTCTTTTTAATAATAAACACATGATTGCCGGGTCTGAGTGTTATTGTCACTAGGGTCTCCCCTCTACAACAACAGGAAGCTGGCTCAGCCTTCAGTGAGTTATGATGGTCTCCCCAACACAATGGTTGCTTAGAGAGCAGGTCGATGCCATCACACTAACAAGGATATCCCCTCTGCGAACATTGGAATGCCAGTTTGGCTTCAAAAGGACACAAAGTGTTTAATCACGAATATATGATTATTTGAATACAAAATGCAACAGCTACAAGTTACCCTTTAAAAAAACATCTTTAGGGTGCACCTTTAGAAAATGTGCAGTTATACGGAGTAAAACAAGAAGCCCACAGCAACATTTACAAACCATGTGAAACAGTTTAACACTCAGAAAACCTGTGGGCGTCTGTGTCAAACCATATAAATACTTAAAACACCAGGGCTTCCAGGGTGATACAGCAGTTGTTTATGCTTGCTTGTCATCTGTGTTTGGGGGCATCTCAGCATATTCTGACTGTCCAGCCCCAGCTAGGTGTTCTGCATCGTCATCATCATCACACGGGGGACGGTTGCGATTAAAGAACCCCACCTGAAGCATAAACACAAAACATTTACATTTCCACATATTGTTTCCTGATTCCGGTTTCATTTGTGTGTCATTGAGGACATTCTCCTTTATGTCCCCTCTAAATTGTCTCCATTTAAAACAAGAGTTACAGGTTTAAGAAAACATATTAAAAAAGACTGAGTGATCAATACTTAGATGATAGCTGAGTAGCACCTTCTAAATGCTACCCAGTTATAGGGCCCAATCTTGCGCCACCTGCTGTTTTAACTATGTCAGTGCATTACCTTCCAGAAGATCAGAGCTAGCAGAGCAAGGAGGAAGAGGCCAGAGACCACAGCCACAACGATCCACCACACCGGCACTTCCTTCTCTCCATCAGGAGCCCTCCACACCACACTGGTCTGGGTCTACACACACATACACACATGGTCAACTGGCTCCAATTAAATATGTCCAATGACTACTGAAGAAATGGTAACTTTGTGAGATAAGGTTGTGTATGTGCCTCAAGTAAGTGATTTATGTGATTAGTAAATAAGTGTTGTCTACACACTAGTAGAAGTGGAAAGGGGATTTTTTTTTTTTTTTTTTACCTCAGCCTGTCCACTTGGCAGCTCTTCAGGCTGGATCTTGGAGGGCATATCTATAACCTCGTAGCGTGCTGTAGAGTGGAGAACATAATTCTCATAGGGCCTCTAGGGGAAACAGAATTAGGGTTCCATAATCATTACGGAATAATGTCAAAGAAGTAAGATCTTACAAAATGCTATCTCAAAATTATGCAGAGCTGTCTTGGAGCGCTTTTCCTTTACACCTATGAATGTAGATATAGTGAAAAATTGTGTGGAAAAGATGTCACTGTGATTCTCTCTTTCCCTATCTCTCCCTCCCTCTTCCTGCCTCCCTCCCTCTTCCCTCTCACCTCCAGGAAGGTCTGTACCCAGAGTCGAGACATCACCTTCACCACAGCGCTCCAGCCTCTCTCCAGACCTCTGGCCTCACACACAAACCTCAGACAGGTATCTCCACTGGTGCAGTTCTGTAGAGAAATCAAGAGAGGAACACACCGAACTGAGTCAACCTGTTTCCCTCATTACACATCAATGGAATGTACCCATCCACATGAGATGCAATATTTTGTTGTACAGCCCCCTCTTGTGGCACATACAGAATATTGCAAGTTGTCCCTGAAATTGCAGCAAAAAGGAACTAGCCTATCGTTCAGTATCAAGTAAAGACAAGACAGTTTGATTGTATTGCTGTCAGAAGTACACTGGTGCATGTCATTATGTTAATCGCGTGAGGCGACACTTGTTTACCACGTGAACAGTCTCTTTGCGCTGAGGCTCCTGCCGTGCCACCTCATTCTGTTTGACCTTGTGCACTTTACCAACAGTAGCATTCCCGGTTTTCACCAACTGCCAAAACAAAAGAGTGTACTCCAATTTCATATGACCAAAACATAATCAAAAGAACAATAGAAAAGCTGGTTTTACATCTATTTAAGGCAAATATAAAATAAAATGGTGATTTCCTTTTAAATTAAACATAATTAATGGAAAAAACAACATAGTTTTCCCGCTATAGAAAGATTTGCTGTCTGGCACACTGCAGGGCCACATCATGCTACCTCTCTCACCTGATATGGGTCGATGTCAGGGGAGTCAGTGTGGCAGGTGAAGAAATCCTCAGAAGCGTTGGCGAACACATAGAGCAGGAAGTCTCCATGGTGATGGGTGGGAAACTCTACCTGCACCCTAGCGTTGACCGTGCTCGGACCCAGGTTTCTCAACTGAGTGTTTCAACAAAAAAATACATGCTTTCAGATTTCGCTCACTAAGTTGGATCTCATTGTCTTTGCTTATATATGACATAACATATACAAAACATAATCTATAAGGGCCTTATGGACTCTTCAAATAGATGTCACGCATTTTAACCTAAAACTGCACCAACCTCAGAGAGACAAATGTCTTAAATGCTTTGATTCTTTTCTGAGTGAACCACTGAGTGAACCATAAAAAGGTTACCTCATAGACGTGTTCCACTAGCGGGCCAACCTCCTCTAGGTCAGCAGGATGCTCCTTCTGTTCCCACTTGGCAATGGGCAGGACACACTCAGGTGGAGAGGAACCCCTGTCCAAAAAACAACAGGCTATAAGGGTGGACCAAATGCTGAGGACAACACTGATAACACTAGCCTGGTCCTAGATAGGTTTGTGCTGTCTTGCCAATGATTATATGGTTGTTGTCATGCATGGCAGCGTGGACAGCTGATCCGGGATCCAATAGATTGCCTCATTTCTCACTGATCTTAGTAGAATATAGGGATCAGACTGCTTCAGGATGCTTAATTTGCACCTCTTGGTCTTATAATGAAATAGTCCTGGTGATAATTAGTAACTACGTGTCCTGGGAAAGCCAATAACTACAAGGACAAGAGGAAACCATGGCGTTACTGTACTGTAATACGCTCGCATTAAGACAACATCTTCCAATGGCAAACGTCACTCATCCCTTTTGGATATTAGATATTCAGTCTGCTACTTGTCTGGCAAGGCAGCTCTGAATTGCCACACAGAAAGTGTGTCTCAGGAGTCAGGAGGAGTGCTCATTTCCATGGTAGCACAAAACAGCACAGTTTATGGCTCTGATGATAATTGGAGGATAATTGGAGGACAATGAAGGAAGGCCCACCCACCCCCGCATCTCCAGAGCTGCCTCAGCGCTGACATCAATCCTCAGATGGGCCACGTTACTGTCAGGGTTCTGGCTGTTCTTGCTAGAGATTATAAAGGAAGGAAGAAGCTGAATGAATGCTGAACATTTCCCTTGTGTCATTAGAAAAGCCATGAACCTTCAGCTGACACCTTGAATGTCTAAAATACAGACAACTGGATTAACAAGCATGTAAACCATGTGTATCTCAAAGACCCTAAATATACCTTACATTGTGCTGATCACTCTACACTAAACATTAAGTTTAGTGATCTTGAATTTCCCCATTAAAATGTTGTATTAAAAACACCAAAACAATGCCTTGGTAGCATCGAAGGCATTAAACTCCCAAGACGGGATGAAAGTGTTGTTCTTGCCTTTTGATCTGTAATGTGAAGGACACGTGGCTCTTCACCTCCTCCAGGTTCCCCACGCTGAAGAACAGACCGGCCTGGAGCTACGACAGACAGAGAGAAGAACATACTGTACTGTATCATTCAGACTGACAGGACAACAGAGCTGTTGCAAACACACAGTCACATGTCACCCACATCCGTTGACAGTGAAGACCCAGAACGGCACTATTATTCTATGTGTGATTCCATGGCAACTCAGTGTGTCCGGCCAGAGTTTGGAAAGTTGGTTCGATCCCCGGCCAAGTTATACTACAGACTGTAAAAATGGGACCCAATGAGTCTCTGCTTGGCACTCAGACAGCCTTAAGGAGATTAAGGTGATAGATTAGTGTCGTGTCCATCAAGCTGCCTCACGCTACAGAAACAGGAGATAGGCTCCTGCTCCAATGAGCCGTTCTGACTCATGCAAGGCACGTGCAAGGGTATTTACTTTTACTATATTTAATTACATGGTGGTTACCTTCTGGCCCTGCTTCATAGGGTTCCCCAGCTCACAGACCACCACCACCGTCTGGTTCTCCTTCTTCTGAGCACAGATCAACCTGCTGAAGCCCTGGGAGAGATGACAAACTCAGACAGCCTATTCATTATATAGTGCACTATTTTTGACCAGGGCCCATGAGGCTCTGGTCAAAAGTAGTGCACTATATAGGGAATAGGGTGCCATTTCAGACGCAGACAGTGTGTTTTACGTAGGGCCGGTAGGCTATGCTGACCACATAACCTGACCAGCAAAACTCTGGGCTCATAGTTTTTCCTGCAGGTCACGTGTGTGGGACAGTTGATGTCACTCTGTTAACAATTCCCTTTTATTATGAACAGGAGAGTCACAGTCACCTTTCTGTCAGTCACCATACTCTGGTAGTGTGTGTTAGCTGGTGGGCGTATCTCCAGCTCGGTCTCGTAGGCCCCCTCTCCTCTGTTCTCCGCTGTGATGACCAGCAGGGCAGGGTGGTCATCCCCTATCAGAAGACGGTCGGTACCTCTGAGGATGGGTCAAAGGGTTGTATTAGTAGACAGGAATAACATGCTCTAACTAGACCCTATTTTCCCCGCACACTGATCCCACGAGACCTTACTTAGTCAAATTCTTGAAAATGTAGAATGACCAAGAAAACAGATGACACTACTGAGTGATGAGGAACTCAGGTGAGTTTGACACTCACGCTTCAGCAGTCAGCCTCAGGTCAGGGACACAGACGTTGTCCTCTCCGCAGTCCAGAATGATCCTGGTCTGCACAACACACAGACACATGCACACATTTTTATGCCCAAAGAAACAAACACCGATGGTAATTCATAGGTTTCGACTGTGTAATTACCACTTGTAAAATGTTATTCCTTTGCAAATTAAAATGTTTTAATAGATTTAGAATGTAATGTGTGATGTCACCTGTGTGACAACAGCTCTCTGGCCATGCAGCATGGCCTCCTGGGAGTTGGAGTTGGACAGGCTGTAGTTCAAGGAGATGAAGATGGGGCTGAGCTTGTCCTTGAACTCTGATTCATGCTGGAAAGAGAGAGAGGGCGCAGTACTGACATTGATGCAATTAACCCACAATTACATTTAAATTCAGTAAAGATCTACTGCAGTTTAGTGGATCACGTAGTGTTAAGACAATATCAATCTATTCCCCTTTCAGGTTTGTCTGTTGCCACTGACAATAGCAGTGTTCACAACCTTTTGTGAGGTTACTAATAGTATTGTGATCGGAGCCTGTTGTAGTGTCACTTCTGTGAATGGCCACTTGGGGGCATCAGCCTGATAAGAACACTGCTGCAACATTATGGTTTTATTTCAGGTTTTGAGCACTGACCGTTGTAATACAAAATACAGGCCTATAAATTGGCTAAACTGGCACAAGCAACCCACCCGTAGGTAAGCGGTTTGGTTCCTGCAGACCACTCCCACATCTCTCTGAATGGTTAGCTGAAAATACTCTTGGGGCAGATTGGTCTGCAGCAATAGGGTCCTCCTGGCCATTGTCTGTTTCATCTTGTCCAGCTGAAGCTCTGCATCTAGAACTACAAGAGTGCATTTAGTGTCTTGAACATACAGAAAACTTAAACTTAAGGAGAATATGTTTCCACAGGAATAAATGACTTCTGTATGCGTCTCCTACCTATCTCCTCTGGAATGCTGTGGCCAGACACACTAATGCACATCATGACTGTGAAGCTGTAAGGAGCGAGACAGACCGCATCAGTCATAATGCCATTCTGAATTTACAATAACAAATTCACACATCATCACGGGAAATATCAGTCTAACACAACCAGGATCTGTCCAGACATGTCACACATCTTAATAAAATATTTGGCACTAGGATACTACAGCAATTCTACATAGTGCCAACACGTGCATGCTTGCCGTGCACACAAACATTTGTCCATCATAAATGGTCTTCCCAGTTGGGTGCTGCAGCACCCCCTGAAAATCGTAATAAAAAATAATATTGATAAAAAAATTGTCACAAAAGTATTCCACTGGACCTTTAATAGTGCTGTATTAGCGGACCGATATAGTGTCTTTAGTGCAGGCAAAATGTCTTTTCAGCACCCCCCCACCCCTTGAAAATACAAAAATATCAAATATACATCATAATTAACGCAGCACCCCCACCCCCAAACAACTTCTCGCGGCTATGGATAATGCCCACACTAATGGTATGATACTCTGGTATGAGAAGAATCTTTACCAGGCTACAGGCTCGTTGGTGGTGGGGCGCTGACACACCTTCACGTCTGGGTTCAGGAAGTCAGGGTTGAGGGAGAGTTGGGTCTTGGCCATCACCACGGCTTGAGCCCTGGTACCACCCCACACAAACAGAGAATAGACGTTGTGGGTACATTGTGAACGCATATGTTAAACTTGCTCCAGATAACATTTCTCAAGTTAATTTAAAGTAACAAATAAACTGTTTGTTTGTCTCACACTACTGTACCTGTACACAGCAATCTTATTTACTCCCCATGCACCAACAATTAGATCTGTGAGGCAACAAAGATTGATAATAACAAGTTGCAAGCTCTTATTTTTCTAGTTTTGAAACATAACAAATATACAGTCATGAAACAGCTTTGAAAAAAATGACATGATTGATAGCACTTTCTCATGAAAGGGTATCAAAAACTAGTCCATGGGATTGATTGCTCTTTGGTAACAGCCAGGACCTCTGCTTTCATATCACAGTGACTCCTAAGAAACTTAAAGTAGGAAACAAAACTATTTTCATGGAAAGAGGTCAGCTGAAAAAAAAAGAAATCGTTTTCACAGTGACCAGTTTGTCTCAAAGAGTTGAACTGTAACAATCTCACTGGGGAGACAAGAGACAAAGAGCGCCATGAGTGTCTTTAAAAGCCAGTGGTGTTGCACATCAAAAAGCATTGCTGTGTTGAGAGTAGTTCACTAGTCTCCAAGGGACACTAAATGTATCTCCATTTAGTGCTCTCCCCCGACAAATGTTGGCCACTCCACTGGATGAGTGACCTTTCTGTTTCTCTCTCTTGTGTCCGAGAAACTTTGCCTTCGTCTCCAGGGGAACGGGAGACAAACAATATGTCAGAAGACGTTTTTACTGGGACTGAAAGGAACGAGAACTTTGTTAAGTAGTGGCAATATGTCCTTGGGTAGTAGTCAGCTACAATGAAAAAGACAACAGAAATCTTTGCTGCTGCTGTTTTTGAACTGCGCCAGAGGCTGATTGTGGAGTCGTAAGGGAAGAGAGTGACCTCCAAGTGATGCAGGTTGACATCTCCAAGTGGTCTTGGCAGGATGGACACTGTGGCTTGACAAGAGAGTTAGGGACATTGTTGGGAATTGTTGGCCGGGGTAAGGTTTGTTGTTCCATAACTTCTCAAATCTTGATGAGATTACTATTTCACGTTTTTGGGCTAGAATCAAAGAATCAAGTCAAAACACATGTATAACCCAAAATAATCAAATCCGCATCTATTCTAAATCAAGGTAAACAAGCCTACAGTTTCCGAATAGTTCGTTTTCAGACTAACCTGGGTAGCCATTTGAATCAATGTCAGTGGCCCCTCTCAGGGTGAAGCCAAACTGTGCTGGAGAGCCTAGGGCCCGGAAGGGACTCTCAATGACCTGGGTATACTGGGGAGACAGTCCATCGCTAGTCCCCATGTAGACGAAAACCCTCCCTTCAACGTCTGAGGATGGGGCTCCCACAGCAACATCTGAGAGAGACAGAAACACTTTATAGTGATGAGTAATCCATGGACAGAGTGCATTGAAAGACTGCTATGACAAAAGCATTCCCCATCATTAGAAAATGTAGCATTTCAAGAGGGAATCATGAAATCAAAGATTGTTTCCCGAAAGGAGATTTAAAGTGTTTTGCGGAGGATATTTTCACATGTAATATCATTCCTTGGTTAAGTTACCCAGAAAAGCAGATACTACTGATTCTGCTGCCCCTGAGGCAGTTACTATATTAAAAGGGAAGATACGTATATTATAAGTCAAATTATTGTATATCAGAGCCTCACCCCTAAAACCGTCCTTGTCCAGGTCACCGAGGGGGGCGATGGTGCTGCCAAAGCGTCCGTACAACTGGGAACCTGTCAGCTTCTGGTCTGGCTTGGAGTGGAAGGTGGAGCGCTCTCTCTGCAGGTACACACTCACCTGCAAAAGGATTACACACATCCATTGTCTCGGAGCTGGGTATAAAAGGTTAAAAGGTTAATAAAAGGTGAATGGAGACTGCACACTATGCTCCCATGTGCTAGATTTATTTGATAACATTTCGACCACCCAGGACTCATCAGGTTTTCACTCACCTGGCCCACCTCCTGCAACTGCTGGCCCGACACACGCTCCATGAAGAGGGGCGCCCCGATTAGGATGTCGTCTATTCTGTAGTAGACAGAGGACAGAGCAAGAATGGCTGGACATTTGAGCTCTTTTTCATGGCTCCTTGAGACAGCAAGCCAGCAACCAGTGGCTTAGATGTTATCAGGTGGTTAATTCATGTTTAATACTTCCATGATCAAGGACTAAAAAAAGTAAGTACGAGAGTTCTGACATACCCATCATTGTTAATATCAGTCACTGCAACGCTGTGGCCAAAGTAAGAGGCCACCTACAAGGTGAAAGTTGCATGTGGTTTTGAGTGGACTACGTTGCTCATCACTCAGATATCAACACAAAGGCATATCTGTATAGACATGTCACATAGTGATCACTTCTTCATCACTCTCCTGTAAACCAGTAAATAAAAATAAAATGTGATGGAAATTATGGAAATGTAGTCTCACCTGAGAGCCTAAGAATGTGTGTTTAACTCCCAAAAAGTCACGTGTATTTCCATTATAGATTTTGACCTGGATACAAAGCCACAACGTTAGCTTAGATCACTCTCTAATAAATGAATATGAAAGTAAATGATCATAACGCCATCGGGAGCACTTACTGAGCCTGCTGTGTTGCGATCATTAGGCACTCCAACCACATAATCTGAAACAGAAAATAAATACTTGTACCGGATTTAAAACACAATAAAACAGACTTCATTAATTCATTATTGAGAAATGTTTCAACCTTTTGTATCTTACTGACAGATGTTTGAAGGTTTTGTACAGCTGTCACCATCACTACCAGGCACATAAAGTGTAGGAAGTGTTATTCTCTAGTCTGGGCACTGCTCTATGGGCCTATGTGCTAATATTACATTCCATGCCATTCTTTGTCATGCAAAACATGAACAAATGTTTGGCATGACAATGAGTCGGAATGATAGTACAAACTGGGACCAGGCTAGTACTTATCTGGTTGTGTGGACACTTTTGACGGAAACTTTCTCACCTGGTATTGAGTCTCCAGTGAACTCGCCAGTGGCCACAGAATACCCTGTTGGCGAAACCTTTCTGGTTTATTGAACTGAGGAGAATGTCACTGAATATCATTGTACTGAATATTTTAGGCCAGTGGTTCTCAAACCTCTTCTTGGGGTAGCACGCCTGATTCAACTAATCATCAAGCCCTTGATTAGGTGAATTTGGTTTGCTAGTTCAGGGTTGCAACAAAATTGTGAAACATCTTGGCGTCTCTGAGAAGAGGCTTGAAAACCATTGCTTTAGACCACAAGTCTTGCGTGTAACCCTCTTACCATGGTAGCGATCGTATCCACCAATCTCAGGGGAATAGGTTTGTCCTGCCACATAAGGTTTGGCATTCTGGCTCTTGGCACTGTTGACGATCTCAGGCAGTCCTGCACTGATGATCTGACCTGCAACAGAAAGGTTAAGCACAGCAACCGTCATTTGGAGAAGACACCTTAGTAATGTTTATAAATATATATTTCAGAATATTTTCAGTAATATTAGTCAAATTAAGCAGACAGGTTGCCTCCCACATTAACAATGTTCTGACATGTTTTTGCCGTAGGTCTGGCATTTCCGAGACTATATAATAATATGATAATTAATCATGCTCAGTCATCATCAACCTTCCCAGAGACGTCCTAACAACAGGGCTATTAATGTATACATTTATCCTAGGAGTGTCGAACAGTGCAATAATGGAAGCCACCATAATTATGGAAGCCACCAGCCGAAGAACCATATATGGTGACATTTTATATTTCTTGTTGTTAGTGTTTTAGTGTTTGTCCACCCCATTTTTGTTCAATGCTCCAGCAGCAGAAGCAACCGACCCCCATTCCACAGCAGCCTCAGCAAGTGTGGCATCCAGCTCCAATGCCCCAGCAGCAAATGTTATGCCCCAGCAATGTTATGCCCCAGCAATGTTATGCCCCAGCAGTTATACCTCAGGTGTAGTGTGCAATCTAGTTTAACCAGGCTAATAATGGCACCAGATGGCACATGTTACCTTGAAAGTAGTAGCCTCCAGGAGCACCGATAAGGAGCCTTCCCTCCTAGAATAGTACAGCAAGAAACAAATCAAATTATTGTTATAGATGGTATCATAACACTGTTGGTGTAATTACTACCTTACAGTATCATAAACTATGTGGATCTAACTGATCTATTCTGCTACTGTACATTACTTTGTAGTATATAACATTATATGAATCAAAAAAGAAAAAGTTTGATGAGAAATGTTTGGAGTGCGGGCACCTTTGTTATGTCGGAGCTAAATCCCACTTCACAGTATCGTCTGTCGTTATCTGAGAATCAAGATCAGGATCAAAGATGAAAACACGCAGAGTAGAAAGAAAGACCAGCAGGCAAACTTTTGAACATGAAGTCAACAGCTATTTTAAGAAAGAATATCCTAGTAGTTTTGTGGCATAGCAGTGACAATGATACTCAATTACCGCCACAGTTCTGACGAGATGCTTGTTTGGCTGCTTTTACACAGGCAGCCCAATTCTGTTCTTTTGCCCAATCTGATTGGTCAGAATAACAATTAGTGGCAAAATATCAAAAATGGGCTGCATGCATAAATGCAGCCTTTTAAGTTTTGAGTGGACAACAGAGGAACCTGTTACTGTACTTTACAGGTACTACTGGCATGACTAATATCTCTTACTGTACTTCAGGGCTTTGTAAACTTTCTCAGTCATGACGTCTCTGCAGGGGGAGAAGTTGACCGTTTCCCCCGTCAGTGTGTTCAACACTAGGCAGGTCCCCACTGGAGTATTCTGGGCCTCGTCACGTTCCCCCACATCTATTACGTTCCAGTGGAACAGAGGGGCACAGGCCTGGCACAGGGGGGGGGAGGGAGGGAGAGAGAGAAGGGAGGAGAGAAAGAGAAAGAGGGGGAGAAGGAGAAGGAACGTTATATAGAGATAAAGAGAAGGGTAAAACAAAGTGATGTAGAGAATAACCGCGAGAGAAAGAAAGTCAGTTAAGAAAGAGCAGAGTCATACAAACATTGGTAGAAGAGAAAGGGGATCGGTGGTTGGGAGAGGAAAGAAAATACATTGAGGGAGGGAGAGGGGTTCTGTAAAAGATTTAGAGGATGGATATCTGATGCATTCTATACTGCACAGTGACTGTATACAGCGGCCTTCAGACTCACAGCAAAATGAGTGACTGGTTTATGAGAATTCAAAGAGTGAGAGAGTGGGAAGAGTATTGTGCCACAACGGCTGGAAAAACTCACCACAATGTAGTTTCCGGAGGATCGCACAGTAGCACCAAACCACTGGTGGGACTTTGAAGAGCTCATCACTAAGTTCTGGTGAGGATAAACCTCATCACCTGTAGTTACATCAGACAGCTCAGTTTGTCAACCTTTTTTGTAATTGAGCCCAGAATAAATAAATATCTACTTTACTTACTTACTGATCTACAGTATGCTAATATGTTTACAACTTTAGAAAAAAATTAGAAATGCATGAATAGAACTTTTGATAAGTAAAGGTTTACCTTTTGTGTCAAAGGTCATGGTAGTACAGGCCCCTCCTGTCTGTGCCCAGGGACAGAGATACACAGCCCCCGCCTCAGTGACTCTTGGCTGACTGGTGTTGGCTCTGGGGGCCCCAACCACAACACTGATGCTGTGGGACAGAAAATACTAGGGTTAAAATATTCTCTTTGGGATTTCAGACAAGCATCTGATGAAAAGCCATTCCAACCCCACATACCTTTCCCAATTTAATAAAAGAGTAATACCAGCATATACAGTACATCACCCAAAGTATGTGGACACCTGCTCGTCAAACATCTCATTCCAAAACCATGGCCATTAAGCCGGAGTTGTTCTCCCCTTTGCTGCTGTAACAGCCTCCACTCTTCTGGGAAGGCTATCCACTAGATGCTGGAGCATTGCTGCGGGGACTTGCTTCCATTCATCCACAAGAACATTAGTGAGGTTGGGCACTGATGTTGGGTGATTTAAGCCTGGCTTGCAGTCGGCGTTCCAATTCATCAGAAAGGTGTTCGATGGGGTTGAGGTCAGGGCTCTGTGCAGGAGAGTCAAGTTCTTCAACACCGATTTCGACAAGCCATTTCTGTACGGACCTCGCTTTGTCCATTTTTGTTGTTGTTGACATTTTTACATTTAACCTTTATTTAACTAGGCAAGTCAGTTAAGAACAAATTCTTAATTACAATGACGGCCTACACCGGCCAAACCCGGACGATGCTGGGCCTCTCAATCACCGCCGGTTGTGATACAGCCTGGATGTTAATGGGGGCATTGTCATGCTGAAACAGGAAAGGGCCTTCCTCAAACTTTTGCCACAAAGTTGGAAGCACAGGATCATCTAGAATGTCATTGTATGCTGTAGTGTTAACATTTCCCTTCACTGGAACTAAGGGGCCTAACACGAACCATGAAAAACAGCCCCAGACCATTATTCGTCCTCCACCAAACTTTACAGTTGGCACAATGCATTGGGGCAGGTAGCGTTCTCCTGGCATTCGCCAAACACAGATCAATCTGTCGGTCTGCAGATGGTGAAGTGTGATTCATCACTCCAAAGAACACGTTTCCACTGCTCCAGAGTCCAATGGAGGCGAGCTTTACACCACTCCAGCCGATGCTTGGCAGTCCTCATGGTGATCTTAGGCTTGTGTGCGGCTGCTTGGCCATGGAAACCCATTTCATGAAGCTCCCGACAAAGACTTCTTGGGCTGACGTTGCTTCCGGAGGCAGTAGTGAGTGTTGCAACCGAGGTAAACAATTTTTGCGAGCTGCGCGCTTCAGCACTTGACGGTCCCGTTCTGTGAGCTCCTGTGGTCTAGCACTACACGGCTGGGCCGTTGTTGCTCATAGACATTTCCACTTCACAATAACAGCACTTACAGTTGACCAGGGCAGCTCTTGTAGGACATAAGTTTGACAAACTGACTTATTGGAAAGGTGGCATCCTATGACAGTGCCACGTTGAAAGTCACTGAGCTCTTCAGTAAGGCCATTTTACTGCCATTGTTTGTCTATGGAGATTGCATGGCCGTGTGCTCAATTTTATAAACCTGTGGCTGAAATTGCCAAATCCACTAATTTGAAGGGGTGTCCACATACTTTTACTATACAGTGTAGTTTAACAGATACCATAAAAACGATGCAACTCCTACTGATTGAAGCAAAGCCAAAACTTACCAAATAGTATATTGCAATACTCACGTTTTGTTGCTATACTGATAGAAATCTGCAGAGAAGCCAAAGAAGCTTCCCTCAGGGCCAGAGAACTCAGTGAAGTTAACCAGGTTTAGATTTAAGGTGTCAGAGTAATGTGGGAGAGCAAATATCAGGAGACCCATCATTTGTATTGATCTATGAATCCGGTGTTCCTCCATCTTTTTCAGCTATAGCTCTTCTATGTCTCTGTCAACTCCCTCACTGCAAGTGAAACTGTAATCCAAATGTATTCTTCCTATGTGAGTAATTCTTATCATCTTCAGTAGTTTTTCGCAAGGCAGGGAACTTACACAGTAACGACGAGAGGGCTGTCATAGATAGTGCAGAGTTTTTGATGTGAGTTGAAGGATTTTTTTCTTGCTAAGCAAAATGTATTTGCGGCTCTCATTGCATTGTGTTGAGTGGGGTGTAACTAACTGTTTCCTGCAGATAAGACTTTGCAGAGAATATTTTGTGACATGAAGTGAAGAGATGTCAGTCTGTCAGAACAGAAAAGCAGCTCTCAGACACATTGGCACTTATATTTATAGTGTTATATTAACTTGTAAACAATGTCTCTCATAGTACATAAATGAAAAAATAAGTACACGATTCAAGAGTGTGCATAACCAAGGTATAAAACTCTCGTGATGTGGATCCAAATACACATTTTTCTATTTTCTTCTCTCAGTTGGGAGAGAGAAAGAGAGAGAGAGAGAGACACAGACACACACAGACAGAGATACAGACACACATAAACACACACAGGGCAGGGTTGCTGGGTTTGAGAGATTAAGGAGACCCTGGTCAATTACACCCAAGCCCTTCCTTCCCAGATGAGTCCTCCCCAGGGCATGACATTTCATGGAAACAGATGAAAAATGTAAGTGGACCTGTCACAAAATGACTCCTGTAGCTTCACACTCACTTTACACTCCCATCCCCTGTACACACGGTAGAACGACTCAGTTTGGTTTTCAGGTTTAATAAACTCTTGCACAGAGGACATGAAAAACATTATGTTCCGTTTCAATATAGTGAAAAACAAATGTAGAATTAATTATATAATAAAGAACATTTTACTGAGTCATACAGCTGTCATTTAAATATGTATAACAAGACAAACCCCATGGTAGTGGTATATAAAAACACATGTTATAGTGATCTGTCCCATAATGTGAATGATTATACAGGTGGTACCCGTACTTTAACTGACCTGAATGAAATCACCTTGGACACTCATTGACATGTCTAGGCTTTGGTCTGAATATACATTATCTGCTTCTACAGATGGTTCAACACCTCAGAGAGGTACAAAGATGCACAAAATGAAGTCAAACTGATAAACAACATGATTGTGAAGAACCTGAGATGGTGGATTAGTGTTTTGTTCAGTTCT
The DNA here is from genome assembly GCF_965601325.2 of Salmo salar. Classification (NCBI taxonomy): domain Eukaryota; kingdom Metazoa; phylum Chordata; class Actinopteri; order Salmoniformes; family Salmonidae; genus Salmo; species Salmo salar. Next base: position 57,200,260 of record NC_138293.1, read on the forward strand.
GAAATATCAGAGAACTGGCCAGAAAGGAAACTATCCAGTACACTCAGGAAAAGAGAGAAGAAAGCAGTCTCCCAGAGAATACAGCAGAGTATATTATCATAGCTACATTGTAGATGTGCATGAATACTGTAGATGTGTACACATGTTGAGTTTCTTCACTCAGTGGTACTCAACGATGGACCCAGCTAGCATGACCACTTGTGTACACCAGTGGCAAATTGTCAGATATCAGAGAATGGTGTGTGGTCACCTTTGGTCAATGGTCAGAAAATGGTAAGATAACTGCCTCCATCTCTACTCCACTGTGTGTTCCAAGGTGGTGGGCTGTTTGAGTGGATCCTTGGGAAACAGTTCCTTAAACTCAGCCAACCAGTCGCCAGGGCTAGCCCATCGTGGGTGGAGCACCAAGTCATGTAGTAGGCCAGCTAGTAACGCCCCCGCACACGGCCCCACCCAATACACCTGCAGAGGAGTGAGAAACTTTTTTGTAAGTAGATTTGTATATGTGAACTGTGGTGTGATGTTAGTAAATAGTGTCAATATACTTTTGTAATTTCATGGAGTCAACTTGTGTTTGGCCCGACTCACCCAATGGTTTTGAAATTTTAAAGTGACCACAGCTGGACCAAAAGACCTAGCAGGATTCATCCCACAGCCAGTGTACCCAATCTGGTCAGAGGTTTAAGGTAAAGAGAGAGAGGGGGAGAAAAAGAGAGTGAGAGAGGAGGGCATGAAATCAAAAGATAAGTCATAGGAGAAATGTAAAGATCTACAAAATGTTTTAATTGACAAAATCCATCAAATTACCCATAGAAACTCTATTATGGTCAGACAGAATTTAAACTAACACAAATAGGATCTGGCATCTTCCTTACTGCCACTAGATTTCCCAAAATGACAGACAAGCCGACCACTACAGGACCCAAGAGGTGGAAGGCTGATTTGGATCGAGACGTGGCGAGGACACAGACTACCAGCTGAAAGGTGATGGCTGTCTCCACTGTGAAGGCTTGGCATGGGTGGACACCCAAAGCTACCTGGAAAAATAAACATTTTACAGATATCAGACCTGGATTCATTGAGTTAAAATGTTTATAAACACCCATAATCAATTAAGCCCATACAAAAATACAAAGACGTTTTTGGCAAAACATTTCTAATAATAGCTATAATACTACAGAAAAACAATACTTCACTACAACCTAGAATCAAATAAAAATGTATTAGACGTGACTCGTGACCTCGTTCAGCCCCAGATGCCCTCTGAGCGGAGCAGGCACCATTCCCATGAGAAGCGCACAAGCACAGAGTGCACCGAGGAGCTGTGCCCCCACGTAGAGGACAGCTCTCCAGGGGCTCACCCTCAGTCCTGCAGCCAGAGCCAGGGTCACAGCCGGGTTCAGGTGGACCCCTCCTCCAGAGGTAGCAGGACCCAGGCACACAGACACCACAGCCACGGAGGCCCCGAATGCCAGGGCCACATGCAGGGGGTCAGGGTGGCACTCGGAGAGGGGCTGGGCGTCCGAGAGAAAGGATGGGTCTGACTCAGAGGACAAGGCATGGAGATGATGATCACTGGTGGGACTGGAGAGGCTCCCATCCCAGGCTGGAAGCTGGGGCCATAGCACCACCGAGGCCAGACTGGTGAAGAGGAAGATGGTAGTGCCCAGAAATTCACACAGGAGGTCCCGGAGGAAGGAAAGTGTCCAAATGTTCTTCAGAACCAACGCCAGACTGGAAAGGACTTGCATGGTGGATGAATGAATCTCTGTCTCTCTGTTGTCCTGTTTCTCTGTTTGTTTGTTGCTTTGCCATGAAACATATCCAGGAGTCAGCAGCAGCAGAACCAAACAACCACAAGGGACTGCAATGGGAACCTATATAGAGGGGGCATCTACCGCTGTGTGACGCATATATCAGGAAGATGGCCTCTTACCTGTCCCCTCAGTATACTGCTTGTATTGTGATGTGTTCTAAAGGTGGGTAAGGCTGGAGGGGAGGTGGGGAGGTGGGAAGGCTTAGCTTAGCCAATGCATGTTTTGGCTTTCTGCTTTCCTGTACTCTCAGATGGCTGCCGGTAAATGTCGAGTGGTGTCTTCTTTCTGGGGGGCCACAGATTTACCCATAGTTAATGAGCGGCCACTAGCGAGGGGCCGCTAGCTTCTGGTCTCTCTTTGCAGCTGGGGGGGTCTCCCTTCTTCCTTCTTCTAACTCACATACACCCTTGCCTCTGTTTCTCAAAGAAAAGTGCTTCACCACAGAGGAATATATGGTTACCTGAAGCTTTCTATCTTTCAGGTAGAAGAGGAGTGTGGCTGGGGATTGAGCTGAACAAGCCAAAGCCAACTAACTGAATTGCAATTAGTGGTGCCCTGGGATTAATCCAAAAGGTGTACTTTCCTAACCTGGGGTCAACCAGAGTTTAGGATCAATTATCATCATTTTAAATAAACTGATCAAGACACTGTCCACCCCAAAACAAGCCAAATACAGCATTTTAAGCCAGCGTAGCAGCTTAAGGATACCAAGAAAGAGGCATTTTTAATCCCCTCAAAGGGAGCTCTCTCATCACAGAGAGTGGCCAGGGAAGTTTTAGTGTAACAGGGTGACTAAGAGAGGGTGGGGGAACTAAACACGACCACAGTAAAGCATGTGAAGGTCAGTTAGGAACAATGGCAGTACAGTTATACTGAGATTCCCCTGCAGAGATAGCTTCCTACCAAGGTCATGGAAATTGATACAGTCCCTGAGGCTGGTTGAGTCAGGACAGGGATAACTGTGTAAAATATGATATGGAGAGATGGTGTTTCAACAACATGTGGAGATGGGGATGAATGTAGATGACAGGGACTGTCATAGTAGGACATTATACATAAAACGGAAAACAGGGAGACTACAGTATGAGCCTTTAGACTATACAAAGTATCAATTGGTGTGTGTGTGTGTGTTAACAAGGGGAGACTATTGAGGCCTGCATTTGTGAAATGTTTGTCATGTAAAAACATGAGGTGGATATCTTCAAAAAGTAGACTAGTCTTTTTTTCTTATAACTAGAACAAAAGTTAAGAATGGTTAGCTGCAGATGCTGTGCAATGAAATACATTATATTGATTAATTCAGTTAGTGTAGAATCTGCTGTCCTTCAGTTATTAATCATCTATCTATTGTCATATCCTCCATCATCTCTACTGATTCCTGCCTCCTTGTCTCCTCATTCTCTTGCTTTCCTGTCTTCCTTACTGACAAAGAATTCCTTTATGCACCCCCTCCCCTGATTAAAACAGCTTTGAGTGCCCCTCAGTACTTACCACTAATGGATAAAGGGGTATAGGACTGTGACAGTCACGTGTGCCATGGCACCATCACAGGGAATTAGCAGCAACAGAATCTAAGGTGTTGTGCACTTGTTCCTTTTACTTCTCCCTCCTCCCTTGCTTTTCTGCAAAGGTCAAGCAACTTGTTTTTCTTCTATGGGACCGATTCTCTCAGATGGCTACGTGTGCCTATTCTGTTTCCCATGCCTGGCCCATTCCCCATGTATCCGATGATGACCCACTTATTTGTGAGTCCCTCTCCTCTCCACTCTCCAGAAACGTTAGGAGGACTCTGTCTCAGTTTGTAGCTAACAGAGAGTAAGTTATGAGATTAGGTTCTGAACTTTCAATGGCCTGCCAATACTCCCCATGCAGTGGTCACACTAACACATTCGACTCCAGACTCACTTGTGACATTGGCATGGCCATGGGACACACTGGGAATTAAATGTGCAGGTGCCCAGGAATTCTGCATGTTTTAGATAAGATTAAGACCAATGCAAAAAGGGGCAATGGACAGATTGGGTGCCAGATAGATTGTAAATGCCTAGGCCTTGTTGTAAAAAAGGACATGACAAGTCTAATTTAATTGCTAAAAACATATTATTATAAACTCAGGACAGTCGATACTAAATAAATGAGGAAATCACATAAAAAATGTACTACGACTTGATATCATCGTGCACACGCACCTCAACCAAGTTCTTCTCTTTTTTGCTGACTCAGATCTTTTCAACTTGTTCAGTCAAAAGACAGGCAATATCTGCTTTGCTCCATTCAGAATCACTGGAAGCAGCAGACAAGGCAATCCAATTTGGCCTTTGCTATTTTTATTATCCATGGAACCCCTGGACAAGGCAATTCATCAATCGATGGAAAAAACAATTTCCCCTAAAATCTACTGATCACTTCATCTCATTATACGCAGACGATATTTTACTATATATAGACAATGTATCTCCATCACTCCTAAATGCATTGAAGATTATATATAAATTCACCTTCATTTTAAATTATAAAAGTAATCTATACAAATGAGCCCTACTGCCTCTCAAGACCTTGATGGACAACCCTAGTTGCTATGGGGTAGGTGGGAATGGGTGGAAAACAGGGTTTCTGGGAGTGGGGGATGTAGGGGGTTGGATGGAGACATGTTGAGTGGTTGGTGGAACGGGATGAGGTTGGGTGTGGAAGGACACTTATTTTTTCTTTCCTTTTCCTGTTTATACAGAATGTATTATTACTTAAACTCTATGTATTTCTTACTGTTTTATCTTTTATTCCATTTTGTGGCAGCATACGGGTACATGTTTTATAAACGTAAACATTTAAATGGATAATGTACCTGTAACCCCCCCAACAAAAAAATTACAAAAATAATAAATAATTGTATTCAGTAATGCCCAGAGCACGCAGGACCCTCCAGCAGCGAACTAAAAACTTGAGAGAATCACGTCGTTAGGGTCTGGCCAGGGTATGCAGTCATTGTAAATAAGAATTTGTTCTTAACTGACTTGCCAAGTTAAATAAAGGTTAAATAAATATGTAAATACATTTTTTTTCTTCAAGCCTCATTCACAATAAGGGGCTTTTTGGAGCTGTCATTTGTAACAGACTTTTTAAAGAGTGATACAAACCATGTTATTTATTGATAGCTTTGAAACAAGGCCTAGATGTGGCTGCATCCGCACTAGTTTGTGAACAACTCTCATTGGAATACTAGTGATACCGATGGTCCAATGCAGTTTGAAATCACTACTGATCCAACACAATGTAGCGATGCTCATTTTATTTCAGGCTAGGGTCTATTTTCCTCCACTTCCTGTCTGACTGACGTGCCCAAAGTAAACTGCCAGTAACTCAGGCCCAGAAGCCAGGATATGCATATAATTGGTGCCATTGGATAGAAAACACTTTGAAGTTTGTAGAAATGTTAAAATAATGTATGAGACTATAACACAATTGATATGGTAGGAGAAAAATCCAAAGAAAAATCAACAAGTTTCTTTTTTTTGAGAGCCCATGCTCTTCCAATGGAACGTATAGGGTCATATCCAAATCCAGCTCCCAGATTGCAATTCCTATAACTTCCACTCAATGTCAAAAGTCTTTGTTCAAGGTTTCAGGCTTGTCTTTTCCTAAACGAGGAAGAATTTTTTGTTTTAGTACTGGGAGTCAGAGTTGGAAATCAGTCTGTGCGCGCACCTGCTTATTTTGCTTTTCTATTGAACACACTTTTTTCCATATGAAATGTTTTAGTTTAATTACATTTTAGGGTACCTGAGGATTAAATAGAAATTTATTTTGACTTGTTTTAACAAAGTTTAGCGGTAGCTTTTTGGATTCCTTTCTCTGCATGTTGAACGAGTGGATTACTCAAATCGACGGCGCCAACTAAACAGACTTTTTGGGATATAAAGAAGGATTTTATCTAACAGCTGGGACCCTTTGGATTGCAAATCAGAGGAAGATTTTCAAAAAGTAAGTGAATATTTAATCGCTATTTGTGATTTCATGAAGCCTGTGCTTGTTGAAAAATATTTTGATGTGGGGCACCGTCCTCAAACAATCGCATGGCATGCTTTCGCTGTTAAGCCTATTGTAAATCGGACAATGAAGTTAGATGAGCAAGACACTTGTATGTACCTAAATGTTTAATATCCATCATTTCTATGATTATTTATTTGAATTTGAATTGTGTGCCCTCCAATTTCACCGTAAGTTGTCGACAGGTGTCCCGCAGGTTTTAAAGTAAGATTACCACACGATCTGTGCGGCAGATAGCCTAGTGGTTAGAGTGTTGGGCCAGTAACTGAAAGGTTGCTGGATTGAATGCCCAAGGTAAAAATCTGTTGTTCTGTCCCTGAACAAGGCCCTGGTAGACCGTCATTGTAATTTTTTGTTGTTGAAATCTATGATGTCCGAAGCTTTGTTTGATCACATGCTTTTTCAAAACATGTCTTGCAAAATGTGAGATCCCATGCTTTCAATGCCAAGTTGCTTTCAAACATTGACCTCTACTGGACACAGAGCACTTGAACGACAATACAGCAGATAGGGTCGTGCATCATAAAACTCTTAGACATGGGTTTGAGTCCCCACCAAATGAAAACTACACGGCAAAGCAATCTACCTTGAAATCGCAGCACACTAGGTTTGAATCTTGAGAGAGGCTATTTTTTTTTCAAACAGTGATTGTAAATTAATCAGCTCTAGGTGCTATTGGTATGCTAATTATTTATCCAAAGATTTTGTGAATATGTAATGGAGAGTTGAATTTTTTTATTTAGGAATCAAAGCAAAGTCGACAGGCAGTTACCACGTGATAAATTACATATAATGCTTCGATTGATCCAACTTTGGCTTTCAAAACATCGAACACTGTTGGACACCACTTACAGATTAATCTAGATATTCTTCTCCATCACTTGACAGGTGGCTCAGCCTGTAGAGCAACGACGAGTCACAAGTGAGATTCTTGTTTTGTGGAAGCACAGGATTGGGTCCCCATATTGGCTAAAATGTATTTCTAACTTTTAAATTAGTTACAATGCTTTTAAAGTAACTACAATGCTGTTGATCGATCCTCAATTTTCTCTTATTACAGCCTGTAGTAACTTGACAAGGAATGCCCACACGCAATTCAATATTACTTTCCTTTACTTTCCACCTAATAAATGAAAGGTGTACAGCCATGTACAAACGATACAAACACAGCAAAGTGATACAGCCCACTCAACCTGTGGTAGAGTTGAATTGAACAGGTACAACTCTGGGTGATGACATCATCAAAGGGGAAAGGTCACGGTCAAGGTCAATGCCAATAATGACCATGAACACATCGCTAATGCGTGTGACGAGGGAAGGCAGGTGTGCGTGATGGATGGCAGGAGTGCGTGATACAGGGAAAACTGATGCCCTCAAGAGCCAGGGGGAGGGAAGAGAGGGTACAGTTTTCTTTTCAACACTGTAGAACTTCTGCTAGTGTTACTGTAAATGTAAACAAACAAAATGACAGTCCTTATTTATTTTCAACTAAGTCTGCTGTTCCAAACAAACACTAACAACACAAGCCTCTCGGTCTCAACTACAGAGTTAGTCTTTCAGGAGGCTTGTGACTACGCTGTGATCTGCGCAGTACTCCTGGTGTGCCACAAGACACAGGTAAGGCGTGTCCCAGTGGAGCTGGGTCTGAGAGCACAGGAGCGGGTTGGGTGTTTGTGAGAGGAAGTCCATCACCCTCTGCAGGATCCACTGAATGCTCCTGTTTCTCATATACTGTTTCCTCTGGGGTTTCCCTTGTAAACTACCACCTGCAGCTGTTCTGTCTGAAAACATGGCGTTTTCTTTGTCATAGCGCAGGTGAATGTGGTGCTGGTAACTGCGCATGACTCGACCATCAGTCAGTTTGACCACAAAGGAAACTGGGATACCCTGACTCAGAATGGTACCTGGGAACCAACGTTGGCTGCATGTGAAGTTGCGGATGTAGACAGTGTCATTGGGTTTTAACTATCCCTCGCGTGGTGACCTTGTCTGTCTTTTTGTTTCTCCTGCTTCCGATCCACTCGTGTTTTGATGTCCAGACGCAGTAGATCCAAGTGAGCTTTTGGCTTTCTGCCCATCAACATCTCAGCTGGAGCCTGTCCTGTTGTTGTTTGTGGCGTGATGCGGTACTGGAACAAGAACCGAGAGAGCTTAGTTGTGATGGTTCCCCCTGTCATCTTTTTGAGCCCCTCTTTCAGTGTCTGCACAGCCCGCTCCGCTAAGCTGTTCGAGGCCGGGTGAAACGGCGCGCTACAGACATGGTGAATCGTGTTTTTCCGCATGAATTCTTGGAACAAATCACAGGTAAAGGTTGTTGTGTTGTCGGACACAAGAGAGTCAGGCAGACCATTGGGTGCAAACATCTGCCGAAGCTTTTCGATGGTTGTGGTCGCTGTGATGTTGCTCATGATGTGAGCCTCCAGCCACTTGGAGAGCGCATCCACCATGACAAGGAACATGTGGCCCACGAAAGGGGGCCACAATGTCTATGTGCAGCCTGGACCATGGGCGATCAGGCCACTCCCACAGATGTAGTGGCGCGGGTGGTGCCATCTTCTGGTTGAGCTGGAACTCAGAACATGATTTCACTTTGTTTTCTATTTCGTGATCCATGTTAGGCCAGCAGATGTAAGATCTGGCTAAACTTTTCATTTGGGAGGCACCCGGGTGAGCCTCAAGGACCTCATCCATGACTTGTAAACGGCCAGGGGTGGAACAACCACTCTGGACCCCCAGAGTATGTAGCCATCCTGCACACTCAGCTCAGTTTTGCGCTTGGCGTCAGGTCTCAGTCCATCATCCTCTATTACAGGAGGCCAGCCCTGCATAAGGAATCTTTTCACTTGGGCCAGGATAGGATCCCGGTCTGTCCATTGTTTGACCTATTTGGCATTCACAGGTGAGTTTGGCAATCTCTCCATTAGGAAAATTGTCTCAGGAGGCACCACAGTTGTGGCGGGCATCTCTGGTAGTGGGAGACGGCTGAACGCGTCTGTGTTTGCATTGTCCTTCCCTGCTCTGCACACGATAGTGTACTGGTAAACTGACATTGTGAGGGCCCAGCACTGTATTCTTGCTGAAGCCAATGGGAGGAATGCATCATGATTCACTGAAAAGTCTCATCAGTGGTTTGTGGTCAGTGCATATAGAGTTACTGATGAAAGCGTTTCATAGCAAAAACTATGGCCAGACCTTCCATGTCTAATTGTGAATAACAGTTCTCAATGAATCCAATGGGTTTCTCTGAAACATCCTCCATCTGGTGAGAGAGTACTGCTACGACACCATATGGCGAGTCGTCACATGACAGAATGATCTCTTTGGCTTGGTCAAAATGAACCAGCAGTTCACTTCCTTGAAAGCTTGAGTTGGCCCCCACTTGCATTTACAGTCTTTGTGGAGCAGCTGATAAAGTGGAGCCAACACTGTTGACAGCTCCGGGAGGAACTTACCATAGATCACCTCGCCCAGGAACGACCTGAGCTCAGACACATTGTGCTTGGAATGTGCACTTGCTACACTTCAGGCGCAGCCCTGCCTTGGAGAATCTCTCTAACACCTGATCCAGATGGTGGAGGTCCTCCTCCTCCGTCTCCCTGTAACCAGAATGTCGTCCAGATACACCGCTACATGAGGGATCCCCTGCAGCAGATTGTCCATTGTCCTCTGGAAAATGGCTGGACTGGATGCCACTCTGAAAACCAAGCGGTTGTATCTGAACAAGCCTTTGTGCATGTTGACTGTGATATAGTCTTTTGAGTCCTCATCCAGGAGGAGCTGTTGGTAGGCGTGACTCATGTCAAGCTTTGAGAACGTCCTGCCTCCAGCAAGCGTTGCGACCATGTCCTCAAGCGGGTAAGCATCCAGCTTAGAGGCTCTGTTGATGGTGAGCTTGTAGTCCCCACATATACGCACCATGTCATCACTTTTCAGAACGGGAATGATTGGAGCTGCACAGTGGGAGAACTGAATGGAAGTAATGATGTTTGTTTCCTGCTGCCGCTCCAACTCATCCTCAACTTTCTTTTTCATGGCGTATGGCACTGTCCTGGGCTTGAAAAAGCAAGGCTCGGCCTGAAGATCCACGAACAGCTTATCTGCAGTGCTCTGCAGTGTGCCCAGTTCATCTTTTAAAATCTCACTCGTGTGTGTTTTCTCACCCCAGTTCAGTTGTATTTTGGTGAGCCAGTCACACCCTAGTAAACTAGGCCCATTACCTTTTACCACCAGGATGCCGTGTTCTCGCTTCCTGGCTGTTGTATGCAATGTCCACCTCCAGGGCCCCCAGCAATGGTACGGTCTCCCCGGTGTATGTACGCAGTCTGATTCCTGCTGGTGTGAGGGCAGAAGCCTGTTTTGAGCCCCACATTTGTTTGTAGGTCTCCTCGCTGATAGCAGAGGTAGCGGCCCCCGTGTCAACCTCCATCCTCATCTACCTCCTCTGTAGCATAGATAGGCTCTGCACGCGGCTCACTCACATTAAACATGTTGTAGGAACAATGCTCTTCCTCCCCTGCGTTCTCTAGGTGGTGCGCTGCTGACTGTTGCTTCGTTGCTGTGAACATGATCTGCCCAGTCTGCCCACCATCTGGCTTGCTCCTAGGACCCATGCATTGTTTTGCTAATTACCCCTTTTTGTTGCAATTTTGATATACAGTATCCTTGAACTTAGTTGTTTGCGTGTTCCCCACATCTGAAACTTTCCACTGCTTTTCCCCTTTTTCCTGCCGCCTCTTGTCACCTGATGCACTGCACAACTTACACTGTTGGTCTTTTGAATATTTTACTAGCGGCCATCTCCATCCCTTGAGATAGTTCCAATGCTCTCTTGAAAGTCAGTGTGGCTTCCCCCAGCAAATGACGCTCTGTGCTGTCCTCATTAATGCCACAGACTAATCAGTCACAGAGCATGTCCTCTAACATAGCCCCAAACTCACAATGTTCAGAGAGCTCACATAATTCAGCAACAAAGTTAGCAACAGACTGACCTGATTTCCGAAAATGGAAGTTCAATTTGAACCTCTGGACAATCACTGAAGGCTTTGATTTGTGGTGAGTCTGAACGAGAGCAACTAGTACCACAAAAGGAATTTCTTATTGTGACTTGTTAAGCACATTTTTACTCCTGGACGTATTGACTCAAGACAATTCAGCTTTAACATGTTTTATTAATTTGTAAACATTTAGAAAATATAATTCTACTTTGACATTATGGGTTATTGTGTGTAAGTCAGTGACAAAAATCTCAATTTCATACATTTGCATTCAGGCTGTAACATAACAAAATGTGGAAAAAGTCAAGGGGTGTGAATACTTTCCGAAGGAACTGGAAACATCAAATAGGCTTATATTTATTCCTGACCAGCAGATGTCACTAGTGTATGGATGCCCATTCCCACCATCCATTGTTAAAAATATAAACGTCAATACTATCTCAACATTTCGAGGTGTGAGTTTATTTTCATGGGGCCCAGAGTTTTTCCTGATCTGGTAGACTAACCTAACCAGATACAACTGCGGACCCTAGTAATAAATCAGCTGTGAAATTGTTTTATATGGGCTATGATGGGCCCAGATTTTTTCTAATCATGTCATATGGTGTTTAACCCTTATAAAACCAGACCCAGTTTTCCTTGCATGAAAATTAAGCAGTGATTTGGAATGCCAAAGGAGACTCCAAATAACATATTTCTGCTTTATTTTTGTATAATTCAACACTCAGCAATAGTTATAAATCCAGTTGAGCTGACATCCATTTATCTATTGCTTTAGTTATCAATCGAGCAAGAGGGCAATATCGTATTAATCTTAACTCAGTTGCTAGAGAGAAAGGAAACCACTCAGGGATTTCACCATGAGGCCAATGGGAACTTTAAAGGCCATGATCGAAGAAAACTGAGGATGGATCAACAACACTGTAGTTACTCCAAAATAGTAACCTAAATGACAGAGTGAAAAGAATGAAGCCTGTTTGAAAATGTGCATCCTGTTTGCAATAAGGCACTAAAGTAAAACTGCAAAAAATGTGGCAAAGAAATTAACTTTGTCCTGAATACAAAGCATTATGTTTGGGGAAAATCCAACACAACATATCACTGAGTACTACTTTTTATATTTTCAAGCATGGTGGTGGCTGCATCATGTTATGGGTATGCTTGTCATTGGCAAGGACTAGGGAGTTAAGCACAGAGGAAAACCTGGTTCAGTCTGCTAGTTCAGACACGGAAACAAATTCACCTTTCATCAGGACAATAACCTAAAATTCAAGACCAAATACACACTGGAGTTAATTACCAAGATGACAGTTAATATTCCTGAGTGGCCTAGTTACAGTGTTGACTTAATTCGGCTTGAAAATGTATGGCAAGCTGTCTAGCAATGATCAACAACCAACTTGACAGAGCTTGAAGAATTTTGAAAAGAATAATGTGCAAATATTGTACAATCCAGGTGTGCAAAGCTCTTAGAGACGTACCCAGAAAGACTCACAGCTGTAATTGCTGCCAAAAGGGAACATATTTAAAGGAAACATATTTACCCTGTGAAATAAAAAACAGGAGAATTGTAAAATTCTAACGATATTCCAACATCTCTCAACGGTAGGCCTACACTGCTTCTTTGATATTTTTTTCCTAAAGGACGGAGACATTGCATCCCGTTGACCTACTTTAGAGAGAAGAGGTGTCTGGTAGGCTACACTCTGGCGCCAAGAGTTTGCCTGGGCTTTCAGTTTTTCTCCAGCGCCAAAAATCTGTGCCCACAAATAGTCCAGTGTTCCCTCTATGCCCATGTGAAACTCTTTAGTGCCAATTCATCATAGAAAATCATTCAGAAAGAGCCATGGATGAGATAAGCTATCATGTCCAGTCTTGTTCAGGGCCCCAAACCCTGAGACTGTACCAATGTCTTGACCTTCACGATAGAGCAAATAGGCCGAATTTATGTACAGTATTAATATGTTTGTTGTTAACCATTCATAACTCACTTGTAAGAGTTGATTGGCAGTGGCACCTAAAGGCATCAGTCATTATTTTGACTGATGGAGTGAAAACCAGAGAGCTCCATAAGTTTCTGACAGGCCTCCCATCTATAAAGCACCATAGGCCCTATAAAGGTGCGTGTGTATATGTCAAATCAAATCAAATTGTATTTGTCACATGCGCATAATACAACAGGTGTAGACATTATCGTGAAATGCCTACTTACAAGCCCTTAACCAACAATGCAGTTCAATAAATAATAGGGTGGACTTTAGCTCTTCTATGAATAGAATTTCCACTGATATTTGCATGCTCTCACAAATGATTGACCTTAATTGATTGCTGATTGCCCTTAGTTGATTGCATGTGTGTGCTGTGACTTTGAAATTTGCTGTGCCTAAAGGTCTGAACTTTTTAACCACCCTCCTGTGATTGAAGCATCCCCTAAACTACTGTCTCTTTCATTGCAGTTATCTCCCTCTGCCTCCTATATAAGCTGTGGTGCACAGCTGTTAGGACAGTGGGGGGGAGCAGGAGTGTGGCCATGGTGCTGGAGTACAAGATGGCAGGCAAAACTACAATGGTCTGAGCTGCGGAGCTCTGGTTGGAGCTAACTCATATTGGCATCCTTCCTAAACGTAGTTCCCTCCGTGTTCAGGGTTGTAGGCTATTGTTTGTAGTTCTTGCTCCAAGCACCACTCCCTGTGCTCCCCCATACTTGTGATGATGGTGGCTTCACCAGGTAGAGTTGTTATGATAATGAAAAGATCTACGATGACACGTATTGCTATAAAAGTGACAGTAATGTGATTGTAGTCCTAAGTATTTATTGTAATAACATTTTATATAGATTTTTAAAGTTGTGCCTGGTCTATTGTATTGCTCATGACCCAATCCAATGTGTAGCCTGTCAAAAACCTGTGTCTTATATCGATTGAGGTGTTCCCCCTCATTAACCTTTTACTGCAGTGGGCTAAATCAGGGTCACACAATGTTTCTTGGTAGTCTTAAACTAATCTACTTTGAAAAAAAGAATACACCTCAAACACAATTATGGTCTTTCCAACAGTCTTAAATTAGTTCCCACATATGCTGAGCACTTGTTGGCTGCTTTTTCTTCACTCTGCGGTCCAACACATCCCAAACCATCTCAATTGGGTTGAGACTCGAAATTGAGCTCAGATGCATCCTGTTTCCATGGTTCATCCTTGAGATGTTTCTACAACCTGATTGGAGTCCACCTGTGGTCAATTAAATAGATTGGACATGATTTGGTAAGGCACACACCTGTCTATATAATGTCCCACAGTTGACAGTGCATGTCAGAGCAAACAAAAACCAAGCCATGAGGCCGAAGGAATTGTTCATTGAGCTCCGAGACAGGATTGTGTCAAGGCACAGATTTGGGGAAGGGTACAAAAAAATGTCTGCAGCATTGAAGGCTCCCAAGAACACAGTGGCCTACAACATTCTTAAATAGAAGAAGTTTGGAACCACCAAGACTCTTCCTAGAGCTGGCCGCCCGGCCAAACTGAGCAATCGGGGGACAAGGGCCTTGGTCAGGGAGGTGAACAAGAACCCAATGGTCACTCTGACAGTGCTCCAGAATTCCTCTGTGGAGATGGGAGAACCGTCCAGAAGGACAACCATCTCTGCAGCACTCCACCAATCAGGCCTTTATGGTATAGTGGCCAGACGGAAGCCACTTCTCAGTAAAAGGCACAGCCCGCTTGGAATTTGCCAAAAGGACCTAAAGGACTCTCAGACCATGAGAAACAAAATGCTCTGGTCTGATGAAACCAAGATTGAACTCTTTGGCCTGAATACTAAGCATCACGTCTGGAGGAAAACTGGCACCATCCCTACGGTGACGCATGGTGGTGGCAGCATCATGCTGTGGGGATGTTATTCAGCGGCAGAGACTGGTCAGGTACAAGGCAAAGATGAAAGGAGCAAAGTACAGAGAGATCCTTAATAAAAACCTGCTCCAGAGCATTCAGGACCTCAGACTTGGGTGAAGGTTTACCTTCCAACAGGACAACGACCCAAAGCACACAGCCAAGACAACCCAGGAGTGGCTTCGGGACAAGTCTCTGAATCTCTGTTCTTGAGTGGCCCAGTCAGAGCCCGGACTTGAACCCGATAGAACATCTTTGGAGAGACTTGAAAATAGCTGTACAGGCTTGTAGCGGCATACCCAAGAAGATTTTGTGTAGATTGATGAGGGGGAAAAATGATTTAATACATTTTAGAATAATGCTGTAAACTAACAAAATGTGGAAAAAGTCAAGGGGTCTGAATACTTTCCGAAGGCACTGTAGCTGTGTAGGAGTCTACCTTGGGGCCCTTCAAACAAAACACAACGATCTCATTGATATAGGCCCTGTTCGGGCCCCTGGCCTGTCCTGGGTTGGGTTACGCCAAATGCAAACGGCTTGGAAATTGTGATTAGTCCCGATGACACCTGTTCCAATGTGCTGTTCATGGTCTGATTGTCTCATTATGTCTTTCTACTGGGCTGGAAAAACTGAGTCACAGCCTACGTCTCAAATGACACCCTACATAGTGCACTTATTTTGTCCAGTGTCCATAGGGCACTCCTACTTTTGACCAAGGGCAATGGCTGCATTTGCGACGCAGCCAACATCATTTAGCAGCTAAGTTGTATTTTGTTGATGGCTATATGACCTTGGCAGCAGAGTCAGAAGTCATAATGCACACTGCCAGAACCATTTGAGGATGGAAATGGTCAGACCTTAATGAAAAAGAGTGTTTCCTGAAGCAGAGAATTTATTATTGAGCTTCTCTGGCTTTTTTTAATTGCAGTTTAACTAATCTAATGAGGGAATCATAAACACTTTCTTATTGCACGACTGGAAAGCTTTTTTGGAAAGGCTTGTGTGCTGTAGTAAGCCCATCACAAATGTGGTAAAATGTCAATGTTAGCTTGTTTTCATGCTATGTTTGGTACGCTAAATAATCATTCAGAGGCGTTATGGTTTAAGTTGTGTTTGTGAAATCATTAGCTATGCGTCAGTCAAACACCCTTAATATTATTAATGGAAACGAGGGATAAGGAGAAAAGGGGAGATGGATGACTGCTTAAAATGTGTGTGTGCATGCCCTTGTGCGTACATGTCTGCATGTGTTCTTAAACCTTAGTTTTCTGTCTTTCAGAAAGTCAGTAAACATGCTTAAAAGGACATGTTGAACAGCATGCTTTTAAAGACAATTTTCACTAGAGGGCAACATTGCTTCTTTGAAATATCCCAACTCAGTCAGATATACTGTAGTAGTACTCACCAAACCTTGTTCTGGAGACCTTCAGTAAGCAGGCTTTTACTCCAGCCCAGCACTATAACACTTAACTGAACTGATCATCCACTCGTCAGGTCCTCTCTCAAAATACAATGTAGTTCATTCATCTCTTTTGTACATTGATGTAGTGCTCCAGATGTATTTAGCGAGACCTCTCTCCCCATAATGTACTGTACCTGCTGAGTTCCAGGTATGTATTGTATGCATACTATGCAATGACACTCCACTCACATAAATAATGTGTTTTCATTATTATTTCAAGACTGAGGATCTTCTATGATGGGGAACCCAAAAATTTTGCAGGCACTCAATAAATCCCTCAGCTTGTTTATACTGGAGAGAGACTTGTTATCTTCACCCTGTTTTTACAGGAAAACAGGTTTACGCTGGACAGAGTATACTCCAGTCCAGACCAGTCTTCTAGGCCATTCTTCATCATCAACTGGCTCTTTATGACCAGAAGGACATTAAATCAGTAGGGATATTCAGGGCTTATTTCCAAAATGTCCTCCCGAGAGGCTACCTCAAAAAGTGAGGGCTGGAAATTTCAGTCAACCATGTTTATGTGGAAAAACAGGGAGGGGGGACACTTTGAACCTGGAAGTCACAAATGCGTCCAAGCTATAGACTTAAACGTTTATTACAGTTTTTCTCAATCGCTTTGGCTCAATCTTAGAATTAGAATATATTTTTTCAAAACAATAAGTTAAAATCTCTGAACAATAAGTTTTGTTCACACCAGATTTACATTTTTTATTCATTTAAGCAAATTGCACTTGTTTTGGCATGTGTGCAAAAGAGTAAGTAAATTGTCTACAATTTGCACAATAACTACATGCACATGGCTTGCTGATCAAAACTGATGAGTTGATTCTCAGTGAAATTGTCATAGTCTTCACAACTTCTAAACATTCTTTCATCGTGTGAGCCAAAATGATCTATTCAATTATCAAAATCTGTCAGACATCAAATCAAATCAAAGCTTATTTGTCACATGCGCCGAATACAACCTTACAGTGAAATGCTTACTTACAGGCTCTAACCAATAGTGCAAAAACACGTATTAGGTGAACAATAGGTAAGTAAAGAAATAAAAACAACAGGGAAAAAGACAGTGAAAAAAGCAGCGAGGCTACATACAGACACCGGTTAGTCAGGCTGTACATGTAGATATGGTTAAAGTGACTAGGCATATATGATGAACAGAGAGTAGCAGTAGCGTAAAAGAGGGGTTGGCGGGTGGTGGGTGGCGGGACACAATGCGGGAGCACTGGTTGGTCGGCCCAATTGAGGTAGTATGTACATGAATGTATAGTTAACCTGTTGGGGCTAGGGGGCAGTATTTTCACAGCTGGATAAAAAAAACGTACCCAATTTCATCTGGTTACTAATCCTACCCAGTAACTAGAATATGCATATACTTATTATATATGGATAGAAAATACCCTAAAGTTTCTAAAACTGTTTGAATGGTGTCTGTGAGTATAACAGAACTCATTTGGCAGGCAAAACCCTGAGACATTTTCTGACAGGAAGTGGATACCTGATGTGTTGAATTACCTTTAAGCCTATGCCATTGAAACACACAGGGGTTGATTAATGTTTTGGCACTTCCTATTGCTTCCACTAGATGTCACCAGCCTTTACAAAGTGTTTTGAGTCTTTTACTGTGAGATCTGACCGAACAAGAGCCATGGAACGGTGATGGCCGATTAGACTCTGGCGCGCGAGTTCATGTTGGGTACCCTCGTTCCAATACGTTATAAAAGAGAATGCATTCGTCCACCTTGAATATTATTCAAGTTCTGGTTAAAAAAGGCACTAATGATTTATGCTATACAACGTTTGACATGTTTGAACGAACGTAAATATATTTTTTCCCCTCGTTCATGACGAGAAGTCCGGCTGGCTTAGATCATGTGCTAACAACACGGAGCTTTTTGGATATAAATGATGAGCTTTTTTGAACAAAACTACATTCGTTATGGACCTGGGATTCCTGGAAGTGACATCTGATGAAGAGAATCAAAGGTAATGGATTATTTACATAGTATTTTCGATTTTAGATCTCTCCAACATGGCCGTTTGTCTGTATAGCAAAGCATATTTTTCTGGGCGCAGTGCTCAGATTATTGCAAAGTGTGATTTCCCAGTAAGGTTATTTTTAAATCTGGCAAGTTGATTGCGTTCAAGAGATGTAAATCTATAATTCTTTAAATGACAATATAATATTTTACCAATGTTTTCTAATTTTAATTATTTAATTTGTGGTGCTGACTTGACTGCCGGTTATTGGAGGGAAACGATTTCCTCAACATCAATGCCATAGTAAAACGCTGTTTTTGGATATAAATATGAACTTGATAGAACTAAAAATGCATGCATTGTCTAACATAATGTCCTAGGAGTGTCATCTGATGGAGATTGTAAAAGGTTAGTGCATCATTTTAGCTGGTTTTATGGTTTTGGTGACGCCTGTCTTTGAATTGACAAAACATTACACACAGCTATTGTCAATGTACTCTCCTAACATAATCTAACTTTATGCTTTCGCCGTAAAACCTTTTTGAAATCGGACAACGTGGTTAGATTAAGGAGATGTTTATCTTTCAAAGGGTGTAAGATAGTTGTATGTTTGAAAAATTTGAATTTTGACATTTATTTGGTTTCAAATTTGCCGCTCTTGAAATGCACCTGCTGTTGATAGGGTGCACCACGGGTGGCACGCTAGGGTCCCACCTAGCCCATAGAGGTTAACAGCAGCTGAGAAGAACTATCACTACCACTCGGGCAAGCTAGAATTTCTAGCTCTAAAATGGGCAATCACAATATGGGGTCACAAAGGCTGTCAGTGGTCTGCTTTCTTCAGAGATAAACCCCTGGTGATACGCTTTTCCCTGATCTAAAAGGGAGAACAAGGAATTACCACCTAAACTGTCCATGATGTCTTGGACCCGAGGGATAGGCTGGCGGTCGGGATGTGTCTTTCTGTTCAGGTCTCTGTAATCTATACACAACCGGAGGGTCCCGTCCTTCTTCCGAACGCACACGACAGGTGAAGAATATGAAGAGTTTGACTTCCTAACCCAGCCCTGGGCTATGAGGTCATAAAGATAACCCTTCATCTCCTGATACAGTGGCCTGGGCACAGACATGTATGTGCGCTTGACTGGTTCAGAGTCCTTTAGAGAAATAGTCATTTTCAATCGTTCAATACAGCCAATGTCATTGTCTGATCTGGAGAAGGAGTGACACTCTTCTCTAAGCATTTGCCTAACAACCTCTCTCTGCTCTTCGGTGAGGTGATTTAAACCTACTGGTGGATCCCACTGTTCAGTAGCAGTACATGGGGTTTGAACGCTTGTGTGATTCACGGTGGCTGGGGTGACAGTTTTTTCAAAGACCTGGGCAGGTAACACAGTCATAATGGTTTGTACTGTACCGATTATTGTGCGTCCTAGCAGGGCAATGTCGTGGTCAGTGGGGTTAGAGACATCAAGCATGATAACTGGAAAAACACCTTTCCTGACTCTGACTAGTGTGTCAAAGAACTCAAGGTCGTCTGGCCACTGCGGGTTCAGGTCTGGCTGGAAAAGCATTGTCATGTCCTCTTTGAAAGGCTGGGAAGCTACACGGCACTCAATCTGAATGCTACTGTGTTTTGGTACAGCAACCTTCTCTTTCTTGGTTTTCACTGCATATTCATCTGTCTGTTCTGCGCTAACAGCCTGTATAAAAGCTCTCACCTTGTTTCTTTTGAGGCTTGGGAAAGCTGTTTTTACTGTACTGTATTGTTTAGTCTTGTCGGTCATTGTCAGGATGTGCTCGATAACATTGAAACCTATGATGGGATGAGATAGGTGACAGCCTTTCATTACCAGCACTGGGATGATCAGTTCCTTTGTTTGGTCAGTTTCAGAGGCTAGCCGAAAAGTTGTTTCAATCCATCCCAGGTACGGCATTTCAGTCCCATTTGATGCAGTCAACCTTAGACCATCAGGTGAGTCCAGGATTTCTGAAACATCTCTCAGCCTTGCGTTTCGGAGAGATTCCTCTTTCCATCGTTCATCAATGACCGATACCTGAGAGCCTGTGTCCCATAGAGCTTGGAGGTGGTGGCGATTCAGGTGACACTCAATAAGGCACTGTCTGCCGACTAGCGAGGTGACCTTACGGGGGTGGCAACCTTGAGCTAGGGATGGTAAAGAGTGGGCATTTTCCTCTGTGCAGGAAAACCTTTCCCTGGTAGAGTCAATTTTCAGGTGAGTGCATTTTTCCCTATGTTTAGTCCAATGTTGGTTTTGACATACTTTGGAACAGTACAGTGTCTCTTTACATGATGAACATTGTTTCAGGTTCTCAAATGAATCTTCTCGGGCACAATTTGCACATTTCTGGGACTTTTTGGTAGCTACGGTTAACACTTGTCCCTCAGCGGTAACCCTTCCCCGTTTAAAGGGGCCTCTCTTGATGGTCTGACTCCCCGGATTTTACATCCAGCTTGAAAATGTTCTCCACTCCCACATCGGAAGCAGTGTGTGCAGCGTGCATCTGTTCTGGCCTGCTGGCAGACAAAACACCTCCTTGGAGCTTGAGCAGAACGGTTGGTATACAGGTTAGGTGCATATTGATGCTGCGCAGGGTCAGGTGCTTGGGGCTGACTGTAGTTGCTGTAATAGTGCTGCTGGGAAACAGGTGGCTGGGGGTCCTATCTGGCCTCCTAACTGGAGGTGGGGCATAGACACAAGGCAGTGACTGAAACATAGGCTGCTGTAATGTCTCCTTAATCTGAGCAATCTCTGCACTGAGACCTTTTAGAGAAGCTACACCTGTCTTAAGTTCAGCTAACTCTGTTAACAGTTCTGCGGGTATCTTAGCTTTGGCTTCCTTCACAGGGCACTTTGCAGATGGCGTATCTTCTAACTGGACTACACTTACCGTTGTAGCAGGCTGTGGTGCATTAAACTGCCTTTTGTTTCGTCTTTCTATCTCATTAGCACAAGCAATGTTAAGCTTCTCTAGCAAAACCTCATCTGATGTTTCGCTATCTAGCAGGAGAGGCTGCATGTCTATCCTGATACTGTCACTCTGGAGACCTGTAAGGACTGTGTGTAAACACATGCGCTGGACTAGAGCAGGGTCATACTTAAGCCCTGATTCTGACTCCTGGGATGCAAACAGTACTTTCTGCCTCAAATCTAAGACGCGCATCAGGAAGCTTTGAGGGGTCTCCTTGCTATGCTGTACTTCTGAAGCTAGCTGTTTGTAAAGCTCTGTTGCACTCTTCTCTTGGAAGTGGGAACGCAGGATACATCTAAGTGTGGGAAGAGTTAGCTGGGGTTTACCCTCCAAGTAGCTGCGTAGCTGTGAGCCTGGAGAAATAGCCCTGACTACTGCGTCTACTATTTCTACCTCAGGATAGCCTCTGTTAACCTGTTGGGGCTAGGGGGCAGTATTTTCACGGCTGGATAAAAAAACGTACCCGATTTAATCTGGTTACTAATCCTACCCAGTAACTAGAATATGCATATACTTATTATATATGGATAGAAAACACCCTAAAGTTTCTAAAACTGTTTGAATGGTGTCTGTGAGTATAACAGAACTCATTTGGCAGGCAAAACCCTGAGACATTTTCTGACAGGAAGTGGATACCTGATGTGTTGAATTACCTTTAAGCCTATGCCATTGAAACACACAGGGGTTGATTAATGTTTTGGCACTTCCTATTGCTTCCACTAGATGTCACCAGCCTTTAAAGTGTTTTGAGTCTTTTACTGTGAGATCTGACCGAACAAGAGCCATGGAACGGTGATGGCCGATTAGACTCTGGCGCGCGAGTTCATGTTGGGTACCCTCGTTCCAATACGTTATAAAAAAGAATGCATTCGTCCACCTTGAATATTATTCATGTTCTGGTTAAAAAAGGCACTAATGATTTATGCTATACAACGTTTGACATGTTTGAACGAACGTAAATATATTTTTTCCCCTCGTTCATGACGAGAAGTCCGGCTGGCTTAGATCATGTGCTAACAACACAGAGCTTTTTGGACATAAATGATGAGCTTTTTTGAACAAAACTACATTCGTTATGGACCTGGGATTCCTGGAAGTGACATCTGATGAAGAGAATCAAAGGTAATGGATTATTTACATAGTATTTTCGATTTTAGATCTCTCCAACATGGCCGTTTGTCTGTATAGCAAAGCATATTTTTCTGGGCGCAGTGCTCAGATTATTGCAAAGTGTGATTTCCCAGTAAGGTTATTTTTAAATCTGGCAAGTTGATTGCGTTCAAGAGATGTAAATCTATAATTCTTTAAATGACAATATAATATTTTACCAATGTTTTCTAATTTTAATTATTTAATTTGTGGTGCTGACTTGACTGCCGGTTATTGGAGGGAAACGATTTCCTGAACATCAACGCCATAGTAAACCGCTGTTTTTGGATATAAATATGAACTTGATAGAACTAAAAATGCATTTATTGTCTAACATAATGTCCTAGGAGTGTCATCTGATGGAGATTGTAAAAGGTTAGTGCATCATTTTAGCTGGTTTTATGGTTTTGGTGACGCCTGTCTTTGAATTGACAAAACATTACACACAGCTATTGTCAATGTACTCTCCTAACATAATCTAACTTTATGCTTTCGCCGTAAAACCTTTTTGAAATCGGACAACGTGGTTAGATTAAGGAGATGTTTATCTTTCAAAGGGTGTAAGATAGTTGTATGTTTGAAAAATTTGAATTTTGACATTTATTTGGTTTCAAATTTGCCGCTCTTGAAATGCACCTGCTGTTGATAGGGTGCACCACGGGTGGCACGCTACCGTCCCACATAGCCCCAAGAAGTTAAGTCCATTCTCGATCTGATGGGCAAGGCTGGAAAAAAATCAGTTTATCTTTCTGGCCCGGTTCACCTATCTGACCAGAAATTTTAAACTCTTTGCGCCAGTATGAGCTGGGCTGTGCACTGGGTGAGAGCGGCACGCTCACCTGAAGATTAGCATGGGGTTGGGGCTGACGCAGAGAATCACTGGCTTTGGCTGTGGTAATCTGCTCAGTTCCCACCCCTTGTTGTGGGGTTGCAGTTCTCAGTTCCTCTATTCTGTGATGTGTTCCGGCTGTTTCAATATCATGGTCAGTTTGCCCTGTTTCGTTATCTATGCCACTGATCATCTCTGTCATTTTGTCTTTAAGTAGCAACAATTCCGACATGCCGCCATCTTCTAACTCTGCAACTTCCTCTCTTTCAAGGAACATCATAATGTGAGTCATCACTGATATGCGGGATTTGTCTTGAACATCTCTTCTCTGTTCGCCTGAGATGTCAAGGAAATCACATATCTCTAGTAACTTGTCTTTAGTCAGGGTGTGCAATTCTCCTACTACCTCTTCCTGTAGTTCTTCCAAGGCGGTCGTCATGTTGAAAGAACAGGAGGAACTTTTACTGTGCAGGAGTTGACTCTGAATTAGATGGTCCTTACTGTCTCTGATGGTCGATCAATGGCCTCAGCTGACACGTACTTAACCACCAACTTCCAGCTCCCCTCGAACAGCAACACTTTCCTCACTGCAGCCTGCCTGAGTTGTTATGTGGAGATTTAGCTGGCTCGGAATTCAGCGACCAGGATGTGGAAACTGGACATCTGAGCAGCAATCTCAGCGGAGCCTCCAAAAATGTTACGCCCCTGAAAAAGGGGAGAAATAATCACCTGAGTGATACGGTATTATTTCCTCAATGAGAACTTTTACTGTAAACATTTTACCAAAGTAACACATTTTACAAAAGTAACACATTTTACAAAACAACAGATCTACAGGAAAGAGCTAGTGTTGTAGGGTACAAGGCTTATTCAAGTCACAACAGTATACTCTGTAATTCACTGAAACATACACTCATTTCAATATAACTGTCAAGCACAACGTTTTAACTCAGTAAACCATAACTTAATTTATCAACAGTCAATAAAGTGTTTGAAAAACCCTTACGCAAATAACATCGCAAAATATCTTATTAGCAACGCACATGTTCATTCACGATCGACATAAAATGGCAGCTACTCTCAGTACGAAGCTAGCTTTAGCTGCAACCGAGCAGGGCTCATATTACTCTGCAAACTTAACTCTAACTTCCTCAAGATGTTACTAAGACACACCTTAAACACTCTTGACATGTTAGCGAATTATTACATTTAAATGACTCTGTTTTCATCAATAACGTACCTGAAAAAGGGGAGAAATAATCACGAGAGTGATACGGTATTATTTCCTCAATGAGAACTTTTACTGTAATGAGGAAAAGACCGCGATTTCCCCGCGAACTTGGGTGGAGACCAGAGCAATCGATCTCAGGCTCATAGATTAAAGAGCATTTAGTAGATCACAGATTAACACTTTTCCCCTTCAATTAGGCACCACAAAATAAAGTAATCAATATAACGTTTACACATTCCTTTTACAATTCTTAACTTTTGTACGCTTGATGGATTTTAACTTTAACACAATTATGAATGTTATCAATCTCTATCAACTAATACAGAATGCATGATCTTTTTAACCTTAGATGTTTTAAGATCCTCACATTCTATGAACTTACTAATACTTTTTAATGTATAACAGGCTATGAGCATTTCCTTTAACCTGTCACACATCCCCCCAAATTTTTTGGGTGGGGCACACAGGGAGTTGGGCAGAATCAGGATGGAGACCTGAGCCAACTCCCCGTGCTTATTATGGGGAGCGACTGATCAAGCAAGCACCTTGTTATGCGGAGATACGCACTGTGTCGCCGATACGCACGCACAGTCCGGTGCGGTTAGTACGGGCTCCGCAGCGTTGCCGGGCGAGAGTTGGCCTGCAGCCAGGGAGAAGTGCGCCGGCGCAGCGCATCTGGCCACCAGTGCATCTCTTCGGTCCAGCTTTCCCTGTTCCTGCTCCCCGCACTAGGCCTGAGGTGCGTGTTACTAGTCTGGCGCCTCCAAAGCCAGCCCACGCTTCAGGCCTCTAGTGCGCCTGCCCAGTCCAGTACGTCCTGTTCCTGCTCCCCGCACTCGCCCTGAGGTGCGTGTTACTAGTCTGGCGCCTCCAAAGCCAGCCCCACGCACCAGGCCTCCAGTGCGCCTCCATAACCCAGTACAGCCAGTGCCCGCTGTGAGCACTCGGTCACTAGTACGTCCTGTTCCTGCTCCCTGCACTCACCCTCCAGCGACACTCCTCAGCCCTGAGCCTCCAGCGACGCTCCTCAGCCCTGAGCCTCCAGCGACGCTCCTCAGCCCGGAGCCCCCAGCGACGCTCCTCAGCCCGGAGCCCCCAGCCACGCTCCTCAGCCCGGAGCCCCCAGCCACGCTCCTCAGCCCGGAGCCCCCAGCCACGCTCCTCAGCCCGGAGCCCCCAGCCACGCTCCTCAGCCCGGAGCCCCCAGCCACGCTCCTCAGCCCGGAGCCCCCAGCCACGCTCCTCAGCCCGGAGCCCCCAGCCACGCTCCTCAGCCCGGAGCCTCCAGCGACGCTCCTCAGACTAGAGTCTTTTGAACGGGAGCTACGCCCAGAGCCAGAGCCATCTCCGTAGTGGGAGGATTGGGAAGGGGGGGTGTAGCACAGGGACTGTTGTTGACGGTGGCCACCCTCCCTTTAAGTTTGGGGTTGTTTTGTGGGGTTTTTGTTTTTGAGGTGCATTCGGGGTCTGCACCTTTGGGGAGGGGGGGGGGGGGGGGGGGGGGGGGGGGGGGTACTGTCACGTCCTGACCAGTAAAAGCTGTTATTTGTCATTGTAGTTTGGTCAGGGCATGGCAGAGGGTGTTTGTTTTGTGTGTTTCGGTGTGTTTGGTTTAGGTTCTATGTTTTCTATTTCTCTGTTTAAATCTAGTTTTCTATTTCTATGTTGGGGTTTTGGTAGGACCTCCAATTAGAGGAAGATGGTTGTCGTTTCCTCTAATTGGAGGCCATATTTAGTTGGGGTTTGTTTCACAGAGGACAACTGGGTGAAAGTGTTGTGATCAGATGAGACCAAAATGGAGCTCTTTGGCATCAACTCAACTCGCCGTGTTTGGAGGAGGAGGAATGCTGCCTATGACCCCCAGAACACCATCCCCACCGTCAAACATGGAGGTGGAAACATTATGCTTTGGGGGTGTTTTTCTGCTAAGGGGACAGGACAACTTCACCGCATCAAAGGGACGATGGACGGGGCCATGTACCGTCAAATCTTGGGTGAGAACCTCCTTCCCTCAGCCAGGGCATTGAAAATGGGTCGTGGATGGGTATTCCATCATGACAATGACCAAAAACACATGATCAAGGCAACAAAGGAGTGGCTCAAGAAGAAGCACATTAAGGTCCTGGAGTGGCCTAGCCAGTCTCCAGACCTTAATCCCATAGAAAATCTGTGGAGGGAGCTGAAGGTTCGAGTTGCCAAACGTCAGCCTCGAAACCTTAATGACTTGGAGAAGATCTGCAAAGAGGAGTGGGACAAAATCCTTCCTGAGATGTGTGCGAACCTGGTGGCCAACTACAAGAAACGTCTGACCTCTGTGATTGCCAACAAGGGTTTTGCCACCAAGTACTAAGTCATGTTTTGCAGAGGGGTCAAATACTTATTTGCCTCATTAAAATGCAAATCAATTTATAACATTTTTGTTATGTGTTTTTCAGGATTTTTTTGTTGTTATTCTGTCTCTCATTGTTCTAATAAACCTACCATTAAAATGATAGACTGATCATTTCTTTGTCAGTTGGCAAACGTACAAAATCAGCAGGAGATCAAATACTTTTCCCTTACAGTATGTAGCTTGCCCGCGGCACAATCACTACCATTTTTGAACATGGAGGAACATCACAACCCTGAACAGTAGCTACATGCTCGTGGAAGAGAAAGAATGCGTGGTGGTGGTGTTAGGGGAAGACATAATAGACAGAGGTAGAAGGCAAAGAATAAGAGTCCCTGAGGAAATCAGAGCCACAATTGTGGACCATGTCATAAACCATTGTCTTACAATGGAAGAGGCTGGTCAGTGAGTACAGCCTAATGTAAACTGGTCCACAGTGTCATCAATTGTGCAAACATTCCGTAGGGAAAACTGATAAATATGTACTTGTCCTTTACTTTTTTATTTTTTTACTTTTGTTACATAATTTCATTCACAACAATACAGCAACAATTGTAAAGGTAAACACAAATCTGAAAATCACAATGTACTGTAAGATAAGTATGAGGAATATACAATAATACAGCACAAGTTGAATACAATATACTATCTGTAACATGATCTATTTGTGAATTCTACATGTCATATATAGGACTGCACAATGACCTGCTGCTCTGCTGGTGGCAGAACAGCAGTACTCAGCCATCAGCAAGAACAAGAAATGTGCAACATGGTCATAGCCAACAATTCCATCAGGCTAAGAGAGATCCAAAGTGCAATCATAAATGACAACAATATCTTCGCAAATATCAATTATGTCAGCGTTTCCACTG
This sequence comes from Salmo salar, assembly GCF_965601325.2. Lineage (NCBI taxonomy): Eukaryota > Metazoa > Chordata > Actinopteri > Salmoniformes > Salmonidae > Salmo > Salmo salar. The sequence continues at coordinate 57,227,908 of NC_138293.1, forward strand.
TAGACAGAGTTGTGAAAAAAAATCAAATGACTAGGAGGGAGTTTTACTGTATTTCAATGATGTCTGTATATACTTCTTGAAGTTGTAGATACCCATAAGAACAGAAAACATTTCTACTTTACTAAACTGTCTGATTCTAGAATAGGCTATGCAAAACTACATTTATATTTTGTGTCTGTGTTACTATATAGAGAATAATGTAGCTGGAAGGACATGAAATGACCCACATTCTTGTTTTTGTGGACGAGGCTGGGTTCAATCTAGCCAAAGGCAGGAGACGTGGCCACAATCTCATTGGACACCGAGCCACAATTGGCACACCAGGCCAACGTGGGGGCAATATTACAATGTGTGCTGCCATTTCTGAGAATGGTGTGAGCACACATATTCCACACATTGGGCCCTATAACACCAAAATTCTCCTGGTACCAGAACACAAAAGAGATTGAGTTAGACCAGAGTTGCCAAATGATGTGACTGTGTGGGATAATGTCAGCTTCCCCCGAACCAACATTGTTAGGGACATATTTTGCTGTGCATGAAAGGATAACAATGGAGTTCCTTCCACCATCCTCCCCATTCCTGAGTTTTTTTCAGCATGGAGGTGAAATATATGACTATCAGACAAAAGATCAGATGTCCCTGTTAGATGCCATGAATGCTGCTTGTGAGGACATCACAGGCGATCATTGAAGGGGATTGTTGCGCCACGCAAGGAGATTTTTTCCCCCCTGTGCATCGCAAGGGAAAACATCAGATGTGACGTTGACAAATCTCTGGCCAGACCAACAATAGTGACAGGATGTCCACCAAGAAGATGGGAAATTGTAGTGTTACGTACTGTGAGGAGGTACAATTTATTGTTTTTTTTACAGAACTATAGCAGGTTTTTTCATTGTTGCGGGTATTTTTTTGTTGCTGCATGGATGTCATTTTGTGGCAAATTTTCTGTTCACTATATATGACTTTACATGTAAGAAATATGTAAAAATGGACATGCAAATGTGAATTTTCTGTTTACATGTAACACATTGCCTCAAAAACAAATGTACTGTATACATACAAATGTGCATGTCCTTTTCTGTGTACTACATTACTGTACAGTATTGACTTTTCCCAGTAAACTTTTACCTACTGTTGAAATCGGTATCTAAAAAGCTGTATATAACAAACATTTCCAGGGTTGACTGCCATGGTGAAAAAACATCTAAACATTTTAAACCAGTGCGAGACAACGATGACAAAAAAAAAAAAATCATTTTGGTGGCATTGGCCAATTTACTGACACAGTAACTAGGTTTTGAAGCATGAATTAAATGTTTTGGGTGAGTTACAACATTTTCGCAGACACACAATAGAATTGTCCCATAAAACAGTTGTGACAATTGCACTTACAGTTTAGAGAATGTTAATACTGCTTCAAAAAAATGAGCCAAAGCGATTGAGAAACTGGAAAGGATAAGAAAAAAATTATATCATAAAAACAATAGATTTTTTTGTCCAAATGCTTTCAGGACTGAATTAGTGGTAGCAATACATTAACTTCCTATGCACAGTGGTGCTCAATGGAAAGGAAGATTTCTTTAAATCACAGAGTTTGACCCTTTTCACCTGAAAGTCACAAATGCGTCCAAGCTATATACTTAAATGTTTATTCAAGGATAAGAAAAAAAGAAATCACAAAATGACATGTAAATTCACAATGCAGATATGGTCCTACGTATGACTGCTAGGGAGCACTGCAGTTCCATCTACTGCAGTCATGGCTACCAGACGGCACTCACCCTCCTGCTGTCCTCTACCCACTTAGCAATGATGGAAGTTTATACAATTTCTCCATCCGGGCCATCACTGTTTTTAGACATGACATCTTTTAGTCTGGTTCTAGATATGCCACCAGGTTATGGAACTTCATTTGGGTCTTTGCGGGACAACAAATATTCACTACTTGACATGTAAAATGCTTCTGCCTGCCAGCCAGCCAGCCACATCCAAAACAGTTGCACCTGATTCATTCTAGCTAGTCAAAGTACAGAAAAATAATCAATCAATCATTTTGCCAACATTGTCCCTAGTACTTTGACTTCGGTTTGCAGCATAACAAAGTCACTCACAAATATCGTTTATACAGATGTTATTAGCAACCTCTGGGGTAGCTACAGTGCCTACAGAAAGTATTCATAGCCATTGACTTATTCCACATTTTGTTGTGTTACAGCCTGATTTCAAAGTTGATTAAAATTATTTATTTTCTCACCCATCTACATACAATACCCCATAATGACAAAGTGAAGACATGTTTTTAGAAACCTTTGTTAAATGAAATACAGAAATCTCATTTATGCTGAACAAAAATATAAACGCAACATGTACATTTATGGAAATAAAATATCCTACATTTTCTATAAGCACATCACAAAATGTTTGCACACATTTGTTTACATGTTAGTGAGCATTTCTCCTTTGCCATCGACCAAACAGGTGCGGCATATAGAGAAAATGATTAAACAGCATGATCATTACACCTTGGACAATAAAAGGCCACTTTAAAATGTGCAGTTTTGTCACACAACATAATTCCACAGATGTCTCAAGTTTTGAGGGAGGGTGCAATTGGCATGCTGATTGCAGAAATGTCCACCAGAGCTGTTGCCAGAGAATTGAATGTTAATTTCTCTACCATAAGTCACCTCAGCTGTTTTAGAGAATTTGGCAGTACGTCCAACTGGACTCACAACCGCAGACCCCGTGTAACCACACCAGCCCAGGACCTCCAAATCCGGCTTCTTCACCTGCGGGATAGTCTGAGACCAGCCACCTGGACAGCTGATTAAACTGAGGGTTTGCACAACCGAAGAATTTCTGCTCAAACTGTCCCGTCTCAGGAAAGATCATCTGCATGCTCGTCTTCCTCACAGACTTCAGTGGGCAAATGCTCACCTTCGATGCCCATTAGTATGCATGCCGGAGAAGTCTTATTTAAGGATCAATCCCGGTTTCAACGGTCCCGGGAAGATGGTGTGTATGGCGTGTGTGGACGAGAGGTTTGCTGATGTCAATGTTGTGAACAGAGTGTCCCATGATGGAGGTGGGGTTATGGTATGGGCAGGTATAAGCTACAGACAACGATCACAATTGTATTTTATAGATTGTAATTTGAATGCACAGAGATACCGTAACGAGATCCTGAGGCCCATTGTCGTGCCATTCATCCGCTGTCATCTACCATATGTTTCATAATGATAATGCACAATCCCATGTTGCAAGGATCTGTACACAATTCCTGGAAGGTGAAAAATGTCCCAGTTCTTCCATGTCCTGCATACTCACCAGACATGTCACCCATTGAGCATGTTTGGGATGGTATGGATTGATGTGTACGACAGCATTTTCCAGTTCCCGTCAATATCCAGCAACTTCGCATAGCAATTGAAGAGTGGGACAACATTCCACAGGTCACAATCAACAGCCGGATCAACTATGCAAATGAGATGACTCGCTGCATGAGGCAAATGGTGGTTACCAGATACTGACTGGTTTTCAGATCCACCCCCCTACTTTATTTTAAAGGTGACCAACAGATGTATATCTGTATTCCCAGTCATGTGAAATCCATAGATTAGGGCCTAATGAATTTATTTCAATTGACTGATTTTCTTATATGAACTGTAACTCAGTAAAATCTTCAGTTGTTGCATGTTGCATTTATATTTTTGATCAGCATATGTATCTACACCCCTGAGTCAATACTTTGTAGAAGCACCTTTGGCAGTGATTACAGCTGTGTGTCTTTCTGGGTAAGTCTCTAAGAGCTTTCCACACTTGGATTGTGCAACATTTGGCCATAATTCTTTCTGCAATTCTACAAGCTTTGTCAAATTGGCTGTTGATTATTGCTACACAACCATTTTCAGGTCTTGCCATAGATTTTCAAGCAGATTTAAGTCAAAACTGTAACTCGGCCACTCAGGAACTTTCACTGTCTTCTTGGTATGCAACTCCAGTGTAGATTTGGCCTTCTGTTTTAGGTTATTGTCCTACTGAAAGGCAAATTAATCTCTGTCTGGTGGAAAGCAGACTGAACCAGGTTTTCCACTCGGATTTTGCCTGTGCTTAGCTCCATTCCATTTCTTTTTTATCCTGAATAACTCCCCAGTCCTTAACAAGCGTACCCATATCATGATACAGCCACCCCTATGCTCGAAAATATGGAGCATGGTACTCTGGAAGGTGTTGTATTGGATTTTCCCCAAACATAACACTTGGTATTCAGGACAAAAACATTTTTGGGTTTTGCCACATTTTTTACTTTAGCGCCTTTTTGCAAACAGGATGCAAGTTTTAGAATACGTTTTATTCTGTACTGGCTTCCTTTTCACTGTGAATTAGGTTAGGATTGTGGAGTAACTACCATGTTGTTGATCTATCCTTGGTTTCTATCCTCGGTTTCTCCTTTTTGTTTTTTACCCATCTACCAATATGTGACCTTCTTTGTGAGGCATTGGAAAACCTCCCTGGTCTTTGTGTTTGAAATTCACTGCTCGGTTGAGGGACCTTACAGGTAATTGTAAGTGTGGGGTACAGAGATGATTTAGTCATTCAAAAATCATATTGAACACTACTATTGCACACAGAGTCCATTCAACTTACGACTTGTTAAGCAAAAGTTTAATCCTGAACTTATTTCGACTTGCCATAACAAAGGGGTTGAATACTTATTAAATCAGGACATTTCAGCTTTACATTTATACATTTTGTACCAATGTCAGCAATCTAAAAACGGCATTAATTTTCAATATTCTTAGCAATGATTTAGGAATCCATGTGACTGAGTATTAAGGCAGCCACTTGTTGTTCTCTTCAATCAATTGGAATAAATTCATTAGGCCCTAATCTATGGATTTCACATTCTGACTGGCTGGAAGAAATCAGTCAATTGAAATAAATTCATTAGGCCCTAATCTATGGATTTCACATTCTGGCTGGCTGGCTCCCCAGTGGGTGGGCCTATGCCCTCCCAGGCCCACCCATGGCTGTGCGCCTGCCCAGTCAGAATGAGTACTTCCCCACAAAAGGGCTTAATTACCAAAATAAATAATCCTCAGTATCATCAGCTGTCCAGGTGGCTGGTCTCAGACGATCCTGCAGGTGAAGAAGCTGGATGTGGAGGTTCTGGGCTGGCATGGTTACACATGGTTTGCTGTTGTGAGGCCGGTTGGACGTACTGCCAAATCTAAAATGATGTTGGAGTAAACTTATGGTAGAACAATTTACATAAAATTCTCTGGCAAAAGCTCTGCATGGACATTCCTGCAGTCAGCATGCAAATCGTGTCCTCCTTCAAAACTTGAGACATCTGTGGCATTGTGTTTTGTGACAAAACTGCACATTTTAGAGTGGCCTTTTATTGTCCACAGCTGAAGGTGCACCTGTGTAATGATCATGCTGTTTAATGAGCTTCTTGACATGACACACCTGTCAGGTGGATGGATTATCTTGGGAAAGGAGAAATGCTCACTGACATGGATGTCGACAAATTTGTGCACAAAATTGGCGATAAATAAGCTTTCTGTGCATATGGAAAATTTTATTTTATTTCAGCTCATGAAACATGGGATCAACAGTTTACATGTTGTGTTTATATTTTTGTTCAGTAGTGTAACCTACCAATCAATGTATATCAAGTGCTGTGGAAGGCACAATCCTATGTTGCTGTCCAGAAATGAGAGCTTTACCAACTATGCCAAAAGCCTGGGGCTCTAATGGAGACTGTAGAACTGTCATCAACACATGCTTCTCTCTAGGAAAATGTGTGTGCCCAGGCCTCATAGGCATATCAAAAGGATCCCTGGTCACCAATGTAGCTGATTGATTTAGAGTGAGACATTTACATGACATTTTAGTCATTTAGCAGACACTCGTATCCAGAGCGATTTACAGGAGGAACTAAGTACAAGTGCCTTCCTCAAGGGCATATAAACTGATTTTTGACATAGTCGGCTCAGGGATTCAAACCAGCAACCTTTCAGTTACTAGGCCCAACACTCTTAACTGCTAGGCAAATGCACATGTGGTCTCAATGTCTAAATAGTGACGGCAGGGCTAGTTCAAACTGAAGGACTTGGTGAATAGATCATGGGAGAGAAAAGTGAGACAATGAATAAAGATGCTCAAACATGCATGTGTATCTCAAGTGGGTGTTCTTCTAAGACGCACTAGACTGTGTGAGACAAAATCCAGAATATAAAACAGGCAAATGCATATGTGGCGAGGCGGGCCACTCTGGCGGGTCCGGCGAGGCGGGCCACTCAAGCGTCGGATCCTCTGGGCTGCACACTGGTGTGGGATCCTCTGGACGGGGCCCAGTCTCCGTACTCTCGAGGCTGGACTGACACGCTGGAAGCTTGGTGCGTGGAGCTGGTACAGGTCGTGCCAGACTGGAGGCACGCACTTCCCGGTCAGCACGAGAGGCGGGAACTGGCAATACTGGGCCATGGAGACGCACAGGTGGTCTTGATCGCACCGCCTGCACAACCCGTCCTGGCTGGATGGAACTAGTAGCCCTGTACGAGCGGGGTGCTGGTACAGGGCGAACTGGGCTGTGCAGGGGCTCGACAGTTACTGTGCGTAGAGCGGGCGTAGGGTAGCCTGGTCCTAGGAGGCGTACCGGCGGCCAGACGTGCTGCGCAGGCATCTTCCTGCCAGGCTGGATGCCCACTCTAGCACGGCATCTGCGCGGGGCTGGAATAGCTTGCACGGGACTGTGCAAGCGTATGGGCGAGATCGTGCGCACTTCTGCAAACTTCGGCGCCCTCAACTCCATACTTCTCTCCATGTAAGCACGGGTAGTTGGCTTCTGGCTTTTCCTTGCCCTAGCCAATCTACCCGTGTGCCCCCCCCAATTTTTTTTATTGGGGGTGCCACTCGTGCTCCTCCACCAGCGCGTTCATGGCCTCAAAACGCCTCCTCTCCGCCTCAATCTCCACCGGAGGGAGACGGTATTCCCCAGCCTGATGCCAGGGTCCGGCCCCGTCCAGAATCTCCTCCCAGGTCCATCTCTCACCATAATCCATATACTAAGTGTGCAGCTCCCTACCCCGCTGCTTGGTCTTGGTTTGGTGGGTAATTCTGTCACGTTCCTCGTATTCTCCCTCATCGGAAGATATGTCGAAATCACTCGATGACCAATATGCAGCGGGTTGACTGTTCCACATCATATTTATTATAGATGGAAACGACAAAACAAAATAAAAACGCAAAGGAGAAAGGTGACAGTTTCACAGGTGAAATGAAACACAGTGCAAAATACAATTACCCACAAACACACAAACACACCCTACTAATATAGGACTCCCAATCAAAGGCAACTCAACACACCTGCCTTCAATTGAGAGTCCAGCACCCAACCTACACATAGAAAACCTAACCTAGAACCTAAACCAACACTCACAACCCCACTATACCATAACCAAACATAACTCTGCCACGTCCTGACCAAATATAATACAAAAATACCTAAGTATATGGTCAGGACGTGACAGATAACTTGCTACGGCCCACCACCTAAGCTAGAAAACGAACTACAGTGAGGTCCAAAAGTATTTGGACAGTGACAATTGTCTTGTTTTTTTTTGCTCTGTACTCCAGCACTTTGGATTTGAAATGATACAATGACTATGATAAAGTGCAGAATGTCAGATTTTCATCCATATTGGGTGAACCTAATACTTTTGGACCTCACTGTAAACAAGTTAGCCAGCTAACTAGCCCTGTTGCCCCAAGGTAATTTTATAAGCAGCTAGCTAGCTTAATCTGGCTAGTGTGGCTTGACCGGACCGGGACCGACCAACATCAACCAAATACGAAAACTGTCTTATAAATTAGGGGTGTTTAACCTGTTATGGCTAGGGGGCAGTATTTTCACGGCTGGATAAAAAACGTACCCGATTTAATCTGGTTACTACTCCTGCCCAGTAACTAGAATATGCATATAATTATTGGCTTTGGATAGAAAACACTCCAAAGTTTCTAAAACTGTTTGAATGGTGTCTGTGAGTATAACAGAACTCAAATGGCAGGTCAAAACCTGAGAGATTCCTTTACAGGAAGTGGCCTGTCTGACCATTTCTTGAACTTCTTTGCCATCTCTATCTTTTACTAAGGATCTCTGCTCTAACGTGACACTTCCTACGTCTTCCATGGGCGCTCAGAGCCCGGGAAAAACCTGAATGTCGTCATCCCAGCCCCAGGCTGAAACACATTATCGCCTTTCTCAAGTGGCCGATCAAGGGACTGTGGGCTTAGGCGCGTGCCCTGGCCGCCCCGTCTTTGTGATTTTTCCTCTGTTTGCCGAAAAGGAGATTCCCGGTCGGAATATTATCGCTTTTTTACGAGATAAATTGCATAAAAATTGATTTTAAACAGCGGTTGACATGCTTCGAAGTACGGTAATGGAATATTTAGATTTTTTTTGTCACGAATTGCGCCATGCGCACGACCCTGATTTACCATTTCGGATAGTGTCTGGGACGCACGAACAAAACGCCGCTATTCGGATATAACGATGGATTATTTTGGACCAAACCAACATTTGTTATTGAAGTAGCAGTCCTGGGAGTGCATTCTGACGAAGACAACAAAAGGTAATCAAACTTTTATAATAGTAAATCTGATATTGGTGAGTGCTAAACTTGCCGGGTGTCTAAATAGCTAGCCCGTGATGGTTGGGCTATGTACTTAGAATATTGCAAAATGTGCTTTCACCAAAAAGCTATTTTAAAATCGGACATATCGAGTGCATAGAGGAGTTCTGTATCTATAATTCTTAAAATAATTGTTATGCTTTTTGTGAACGTTTATCGTGAGTAATTTAGTAAATTGTTAGCAAATTCCCCGGAAGTTTGCGGGGGGTATGCTAGTTCTGAACGTCACATGCTAATGTAAAAAGCTGTTTTTTGATATAAATATGAACTTGATTGAACAAAACATGCATGTATTGTATAACATAATGTCCTAGGTGTGTCATCTGATGAAGATCATCAAAGGTTAGTGCTGTATTTAGCTGTCTTCTGGGTTTTTGTGACATTATATGCTAGCTTGAAAAATGGGTGTCTGATTATTTCTGGCTTGGTACTCTGCTGACATAATCTAATGTTTTGCTTTCGCTGTAAAGCCTTTTTGAAATCGGACAGTGTGGTTAGATAAAGGAGAGTCTTGTCTTTAAAATGCTGTGAAATAGTCATATGTTTGAAAAATTGAAGTTTTTGTATTTTTGAGGAATTTGTAATTCGCGCCACGCCTATCATTGGATATTGGAGCAGGTGTTCCGCTAGCGGAACGTCTAGATGTAAGAGGTTAAATGATGATACCTAGCTATCTAGATAGAGGAGGTCCTTATGCTATGTTTTTTGGGTATAACATTGTTTGCATCCATCAGCTAGTTAGCTTTTATACTGACCAGCGCTGTCCAAGCGCTTGGGAAAGTGTGTGTCTGCCTCGTGCGGGAGGTACGAGACAACTTTACCAGCAGCATAGCATATGTATCGGTGAATCGCTATGACATATGAAATACGAATGATAGTGAAATCAACGTGTAATAACTAAATAAAAAACGTATGAATGTGTAATTATGTGACGCGTAGTCAGATTCAGGTCCTGATTAGTCAACAAGCTTATTTGATGCATCAAATAGTGATATTTTACTTTTTTTACACGCAAAGACCCAAACAGCGTTCCATATCAGGGCATTGAAGCCAACATCCTCTACCAGTGACTGGCTGCGTATCAACTGCTATCATTTCTGTAATCAACGCAGTGATTTTCTCACTTCTTCCCTCATTGCACTTCTTTCATGTGAAGAGCCTGCCTAATGTCTGTTATTGGGGGCCTGCTCTGCTGCCAGTTAGGGTCTCATGACACCTCCCTTTCGGATTGTTAATCACTGCACCTGTACTGCCACTGTAGCTCAATTCCACTTTGCAAAGTTTGCATTTCACCACCTTCTCATTTAATTTCTCAAAGTATTTCCATACAGGACTTCGCTGCTGACGCTAACCTGTCTCACTAGCTGCCATTTTACCAACTGTTAATGACGATGACATGTGGAGCGCTTTATATCCGTGACAAATCTTTTTAACCTGTTAGGGCGAGGGGGCAGTATTTACACGGCCGGATAAAAAACGTACCCGATTTAATCTGGTTATTACTACTGCCCAGAAACTAGAATATGCATATAATTATTGGCTTTGGATAGAAAACACCCTAAAGTTTCTAAAACTGTTTTAATGGTGTCTGAGTATAACAGAACTCATATGGCAGGCAAAAACCTGAGAAGATTCTGTACAGGAAGTACCCTCTCTGACCATTCCTTGGGCTTCTGGGCTCTGTTTATTGAACATTTAGGATCTTTGCTGTAACGTGACACTTCCTACGGCTCCCATAGGCTCTCAGAACCCGGGAAAAAGCTGAATGATGTAATTCCAGCCGCTAGCTGAAACACATTAGCGCCTTTGGTAAGTGGCCGATCAGAGGACCATCAGACTGAGGCTCGTGCACGAGGGGATCCCATGTTTTTATTTTCTCTCTTTGAACGTAAACACGCTTTTCCGGTCGGAATATTATCGCTTTTTTACGAGAAAAATGGCATAAAAATTGATTTTAAACAGCGGTTGACATGCTTCGAAGTACGGTAATAGAATATTTATAATTTTTTTGTCACGAAACGCGTCGGGGCGTAACCCTTATTTACCCTTTCGGAAGGTGTCTTGAAAGCACGAACAAAACGCCGCTATTTGGATATAACGATGGATTATTTGGGACCAAACCAACATTTGTTATTGAAGTATAAGTCCTGGGAGTGCATTCTGACGAAGAACAGCAAAGGTAATAACATTTTTCTTATAGTAAATATGACTTTGGTGAGGGCTAAACTTGCTGGGTGTCTAAATAGCTAGCCCTGTGATGCTGGGCTATCTACTTAGAATATTGCAAAATGTGCTTTCACCGAAAAGCTATTTTAAAATCGGACATAGCGAGTGCATAGAGGAGTTCTGTATCTATAATTCTTAAAATAATTGTTATGTTTTTTGTGAACGTTTATCGTGAGTAATTTAGTAAATTCACCGGAAGTTTGCGGGGGGTATGCTAGTTCTTAACGTCACATGCTAATGTAAAAAGCTGGTTTTTGATATAAATATGAACTTGATTGAACAAAACATGCATGTATTGTATAACTTAATGTCCTAAGATTGTCATCTGATGAAGATCATCAAAGGTTAGTCCTGCATTTAGCTGTGGTTTGGGTTTATGTGACATTATATGCTAGCTTGAAAAATGGGTGTCTGATTATTTCTGGCTTGGTACTCTGCTGACATAATCTAATGTTTTGCTTTCGTTGTAAAGCCTTTTTGAAATCGGACAGTGTGGTTAGATTAACGAGAGTCTTGTCTTTAAAATGGTGTAAAATAATCATATGTTTGAGAAATTGAAGTAATAGCATTTCTAAGGTATTTGAATAACGCGCCACAGGATTCCACTGGCTGTTACGTAGGTGGGACGAAATCGTCCCACTGGCCCTAGAGAAGTTAAATATGCGCATCTCCTCATACTAACGTTACAGCATTGTTGTTAAAATGTTATTACCCTTATTACCAATACCCTAACACCCACATGCCAATACCCTAATATTAATACGATCAAGTATACACCCATATCCTAGCCCTAAATTCCCTATTTGTTACTCATAGACCACAGTTCCTTTGCCAATACACCTCATCCCCGTTTCTTTTCTATCTCAGCCCTGTTACCCACTTTAGTTAGGCCTGTATTTCCAGTCACCAACAGTAACCCATATCCAGCTATTTTCTGCACATCCCAACTTTGTTATTTGCATATCTTAGTCCTACGACTTCTGACTTGTATACGCTAATCATTTCACAGATAAACTCATAGTAAAGGGGTATAACACATGTGCCCCAACCCATTCACTTTTTTTTACTACCACAAACTTAATGCCAGAAAGGATTTGAATGTGCAATAGATTACCTGTATGAGCTTTGTGTACCCCTACGCCCCATTAACAGGTAAATCCATGGGCATACTCATATAAAACAGGTCTACCCCAGCGACAAAGCCTCAAAATTCATACAAACCATGTCTACACTTGTATTTCAGCCCATAGCCACAGGACCTATGGGTACTGAGGGTGCACCCCCTGAAAAATCTGAATTAAACCAAAAAATCTCAATAAATAAGATATATTGTGTGTAATATATATATATATATATATATATATATATATATTTTAAACAGCACCCCCAAACTACTTCCCACGGCTATGTTTCAGACCCAATATTCTTAACGACCAGCTGTACACCTGCACGTCTATCCCAATATTGATAACCCCCCTAAAAACATGTCTACTGTACTTCAGCTCCAATTTAAATACCTAAGAAGTCTCCATCTGTGCTTGAACCAAATGAGACAACTAAACCAGGTTGTAATATGTGCAGAAGCCTGAATACTCATGAAGTCTAAACCAGGGCTACACCTTTGACCATCCATCTTCCTCCCACCTCCCCCACCACCCCCTCCAACTTCTCAGTCACACATCATATAGGTGACATATAGGTGACAGAGGGGAGCAGCCCACTCATAATATCACCCGTAATCACGACTGAAAGGAGGTGACATGGACTATAGAAGCCTGTAGTACCAACAGAGAAATCATTTTCAAGTGACATATGTCGTGTCTTTGAGCACCATTAAACTGAACACATGTTTATCAATTAACTCCCTGTAATTATTATTACGCGATTAAACTGATTAATCGTTTAACTGTAATTAACTAGGAGATTGGGGCACCAAGGAAAACATTCAGATTACAAAGTTATAATTTTCCTAATATAACTTTCCTATATTATAACATTATATATTATATTATAGTATAGGCCGATTATCTTCTGGTTTAAATGGTGTATTTTACCTCGCGTCCAGTCTCATTCCAAATGTCGTAAATTGTTGTACCTGCACGAATCCAGCCTTTACTAAAGTCATCCATACATCAATTGTCTTAAAATCATTTGTTTACTAAACTAAGTAATTCACAGAAAGCATACAGTAATTATCGTCACAAAGAATTTGTAGAGTAATGTGCCCTAGTGGGCTAAACAGGCATGGCTGGTGTCTTGTTAAACAAAGGGTCATAAAGGGCAGCTGAGGAGGCACACAGAGTTCATTAATATTAACAATTGATATGCTAACCCTTTGCACATGAACGCTCACTCATTCAGGAACAATTGCAATCAATATATATTTACGCTCAGTGTGTCGTCGGGATCCTTGTTGGAGAGTCGTTCTGTTGGAGAGTTCTCTCTCTCTCTCGGTTAGAATGGATCTTTCAAAGCGACATTCATTAATGTCGTTATAGAATGGATGTTTCGTCGGTCTTCGCGTTCAATGATATAATTTCTGCAGACTATTATTAATATCAAAGACTTGTTATTATTCTGTCGGTATCGGTAGTCTAAAAGTTAACTTTCAGTAGAGGAATTGGACGGTCAAACCTATTGGCCAACTCGCAATGGAGTGGAGGCCTGGTCTAAAGAAAGTAAATCAGGGTGGGGTTTTATACATGAACATAGAACAGGCTTATCACATGACGCCTGGTCCTGTCTGTGTCCCTGGGGGGCGTGCCGATGACTGATTTAAGGTTTGAACAGAAATAGATTCTATCACATTAAGATCAGTACATAGCATCTCAACGTATTACAAATATCTTTATCCTTATTAATACATTTTATACGACCATTTAGTTGCAAGTCCCATAGCTGAGGCTATTATATAAACAGTTTTATGGTAATATGGCTATATTGTCTCTTCTGAGTATCACAAAATTGTACCAAGCGGACCAGTTCGTAGCTGGATTCTTCACCAATCTTTTATACCTTCTCCAGAACATAAATGTCATTCGGTTCCCCAATTCTGTGAGTTAGAAGAATTTCCTGTGTCTCTCTATGAAACCCCTCTCTATCTCAACTGGGCCAGGCGGCAGGACATTTCCTTTGGAATTTACGACCGTTTTCACAGGGCCTGGGTAGTGAGAGGTAGGTAGGGGGATGGTGCAAGGGGGAGGGGGTCAACTGTGCTCCCTGTTCCCAGAGAGAGGGCAACGTCATGACACATATCCAATGTACATTCTCCATGAGCTCCTCTTGACAGAGCTGAGACAGTACTTCAGGTCTGGTGTGTTGTGGATACAGAGAGTAGGGTATATAAGCCTTTTAACCTGTTATGGCTAGGGGGCAGTATTTTCACGGCTGGATAAAAAACATACCCGATTTAATCTGATTATTAGTCCTGCCCAGAAACTAGAATATGCATATAATTATTAGCTTTGGATAGAAAACACTCCAAAGTTTCTAAAACTGTTTGAATAGTGTCTGAGTATAACAGAACTCATTTGGCAGGCCAAAACGTGAGAAGATTCTGTACAGGAAGTACCCTGTCTGACCATTTCTTGAACTTCTTTGCCATCTCTATCCATTACAAAGGATCTCTGCTCTAACGTGACACTTCCTACGGCTCACATGGACTCTCAGAAGGCGGCAAAAAGCTGAATGACGTAATTCAAAGCCCTGGCTGAAACACAAGAGCGCTTTTGCTAAGTGGTCTATCAGAGGACAAAGGGCTTAGGCTCGTGCACTGGCCGCCCCCGTCTTTCTGTTTTTCCCTTTATTTGCCGAAACACAGATTCCCGGTCGGAATATTATCGCTTTTTTACAAGAAAAATGGCATAAAAATTGATTTTAAACAGCGGTTGACATGCTTCGAAGTACGGTAATGAAATATTTAGAAATCTTTTGTCACGAAATGCGCCATGCGCACGACCCTTATTTACCATTCGGATAGTGTCTAGAACGCATGAACAAAACGGCGCTATTTGGATATAACGATGGATTATTTTGGACCAAACCAACATTTGTTATTGAAGTAGAAGTCCTGGGAGTGCATTCTGACGAAGAACAGGAAAGGTAATCAAACTTTTCTAATAGTAAATCTGATATTGGTGAGTGCTAAACTTGGTGGGTGTCTAAATAGCTAGCCCTGTGATGCCGGGCTATCTACTGAGAATATTGTAAAATGTGCTTTCACCGAAAAGCTATTTTAAAATCGGACATATCGAGTGCATAGAGGAGTTCTGTATCTATAATTCTTAAAATAATTGTTATGTTTTTTGTGAACGTTTAATTAGATAAACAGCCGAAGGAAAATATATCACTGGGTCGAATCGGGCACGCGCCTAATTCCATTGTCCTCTGATGGGCCACTTGGCAAAGGCGATTATGTGTTTCAGCCTGAGGCTGCCTCGTCATCGTTCAGGTTTTTCCCGGGCTCTGAGAGCCTATTGGAGCCGTAGGAAATGTCACGTTACAGCTAAGATCCTGACTCTTCAATAAACAGAAGCAAGAACAACACCTTGTCAGACAGGCCACTTCCTGCATGAAACCTTCTCAGGTTTTTGCCTGCCAAATGAGTTCTGTTATACTCACAGACACCATTCAAACAGTTTTAGAAACTTTAGGGTGTTTTCTATCCATATGTAATAAGTATATGCATATTCTAGTTACTGGGTAGGAGTGGTAACCAGATTAAATCGGGTACGTTTTGTATTCGGCGGTGTAAATACTGCCCCCTAGCCCTAACAGGTTAATGTACTTCTATAGACTATCCTATTGGTTAATTGTTCTGAGGAATAAAATATTTGGATTATGTCCCAAATGGCACCCTATGCCCTATATAGTGTGTTACTTTTGACCAGAGCCCTATGTGCCAGGGATGAACTAATCTGCATGGTGTCTTCCTTCCTCAGGGAAGTCATTGAGAAAAAAATCTGCAAAAACTCAGAGAAGAAATTCCAAGAGGACTGCTCTAAAAATAAACATACCGCACTGAATTAACATAGCTCAGAAAACTGCAACATAACATTGTTATACAGACTGACTGTCACCGAGCATATCACCGCTTGTAGCCTAGGCCTCAAAGTGTCTAGCAATGAATTGCAGGTTGTTGAAGGATTCCCTGGTTTCTATTATGTTCTGTCCTCTGGTTACCCTACTTGGTCCTCTGGTTACCCTATTTGGTCCTCTGGTTACCCTATTTCGAGGTCTTACCTGACAAAAGGGATAGGCTAATTAATTTGAGACAAGCATTGTCATGAAGGCGATTACATTAAAGATTTCATAAGACACCAAACGTCTTTCATCGTCCTGCTAGAATTCCATTTGGAGGTAATACAGTGAAGATCAAACTTTTTCACTTATGGTTTGTAACACTTATGGTTTATAATACTAAACATATGCATTTTCCTTTCAGGTTCTAGGATTACAGGCCACACCAACACAGACACCAGAGAGTCAGAGGTAAGTTCCAAATTACAGTTTTTATTTTAAATAGAAATTACAAGGTGAAATCTCTTTTTAAAATGGTACTGAACAGTACACAAACCACAAACAATATGATACAATGTTCAGGATGTTCTAGGCAGTGGCGGTTCTAGACCATTTCAACTGGAGGGGCCAAGCTGGGGTCAGTTGTACTGTTAGAGGGGCCAGTTACATTAGACGTTATTGTTGTCATATCGTTTTCTTCACTGCATTGCAGGCATTAGCAGGCAAAAGACCATGTTCATAATCATTTGTGTTCCGCGTTGCCACTGTCTAATAACGGATGTAGAAAAAGAAAGATAGCAAAAATGAGTTATGTAAAAATGATTTCATACTCCACATTTAGGGGGGCCACAAGGGGTCCAAAATTGTTGTCACAGGGGCACTGACCCCCTCCCAGAACCGCCCCAGAACCGCCCACATTTCTTCTGTTCCACAAAACTCCAATCAATGTGCAAGTTAGTCCAATTATGTGTGCTCCGTTTTGTTTTTTAAGTTCTACAGTTTCACCCTCCTGAACAGACCTCAGGCCTCTGTGCTGGGTAGGTGGGCTGTACCCTCAGAGGGCACAGGCTGTGCCGTTCCAGCCATGTGCTTAGTGACATATGGCCACCTCACTGGCAAGCAGCCGCTGTGATAAAGATGAACACCTACGGTGACGTTGGCAGGTCACCACTCATCATGTGCGTCATCATCCATATTAGCTTCAGAAAGCTGGAGTCAATAATGATGTCCCACCCCACTCTCATCCAACCCTCGAGGCAACCCTGATGCACCCTCTCCACTGTCATCCACCTCTTCCTTCATTTAGCACTCAGCAACCACCAACCCCTCATGATCCACCTCTTACTCTCAAACACAATGGTCTTTAACTACCCGAGTCAGCAGGCCTAATCAATTCATCGATGTCACGATCGTGTTTAGAGACGAACCAAGGCGCAGCGGATGTTGAGTTCCACACTATTTATTATAGTGAAACTTTGAACAAAACAAATAAAGAAACACCGAAACATAACTAAGAGATGCACAAACACAAAACAATATCCCACAAACACAGGTGGGAAAAATGCTACCTAAATATGATCCTCATTTAGAGAGAACGATTCCCAGCTGCCTCTAATTGGGAATCATACAAATCACCAACATAGAAATAATAAACTAGAACCCCACATAGAAATAATAAACTAGAATACCCCCCAGTCACGCCCTGACCTACTACACCATAGAGAAACAAGGGCTCTCTATGGTCAGGGCGTGACAGTGGATGCTTCAAATAGGCTTGATTTAGATTACCTGGTGCAATAGTCCCAAAAGTGCAAATCCCACCCATCTGGCACTTTAGGTCTGGTGTAGATCTATCCAGTCCTATGACTTCTCAGTGGTACTGACAGAAAGGAGATGGGGCGAGGAAACTATTTAGGAGTCAGTCTCTGACTCAACGGGACACATCATGTTTTTTTGCATTTAGGCTGATGAGCGGCCATTTCCACGGACTCTGATTCCTTTGATGACAACAATATGAGATTGCCTGAACAACTCAGAAATTAATTCAATTTACCTAATAAAGACTTCCTACTCTACTTACAAATAAGGTCAAATTTTTCAAAACATGTGGGAGAGTAGATTGGAAAACAATTTTTGGGGATTTTTTTTTGGTCCAAAAGACATACTGTAGCTAGTTTACTTTATAAATTCCTTAATAACTCCAGATCTTCTGTATGCCACGGTGTAGCACTGTGCTGGGAGAATAATTTGGGTGTCCACCTTTCTCCTGAAACATGGGAAATATCTGGAAAAATATGCACAAAGAGTCCAACTGTGTTCGGAATAAAATCATCAATTAAAAATGTCTGCGTAGAGCATATCTTACTCCTAGGAAATTGAAAGTCATTAAAAGTGAAAGTGTCTGACAAATGTTAGTTCTGTAGTGGTGGCAATGGACGATTTATACATATGATCTGGAAATACCCTAAATGAATCCGATACTGGTCCATGGTATTGAAATCAGTTTCAGCCATTATCAGAATATCAGTCCCTTTGGATATGTCTATTGAATCATCTTGGAAACAAGTTGAGTTGATGTCCCTTTCGTGTATGTGCGCTAAACGTCACTGAATTGGAAGAATAGTGATGTTGTGTCAGAGGAAATGTGGATCAGAACTTATCTTGACACACTTATGTTGGAAAAACTGTCCTGAATTTTGAATTACGTCGTAACAAGATGTGGGATGCAATTACAGGCCTGATTTCTGATGCCCATCTCTACCAATAACTGAGAGGATGGATGTGTGGATGCCTGAGGGCCGGTTGTCCAGACATGGATTGGTCCTGGTCCTGGTCTGTGTCCAGGGGCACCGGCCCTGGATGTTTACGTATTTATATGGGTAGGCTATAGCCTATAGTCTACTCCTGCAGATGCTTGAACATTGACGTCAATCTTAAGAAATGCACACCCTCCCCCCTCCCTTCCCATAATCTAGGATGTTAACATTATATAATGATCTATGAGAATGTTTGAACTGCTTTGTTTTGTAATGTGCCATATTTAATGAATTTACTGAATTGGTTGACTATAGAGCTAATATATGTACAAATATTACAGTATATTCATAAAGAAAAAGGCTGATGAGTGGCCATCAGGCCGAAAGACCTACCTGATTGATTGGCGTGTTATTAAAGCTCATCCAGTACACTTCATATTCAGCATTTATAGGACAAAACAACGTTTTTGGAGAAGGAATTACTGAAATAGGTTTTGAGCAGTCATTACAATTCCTCAGGCATTCAGAGGGTATCACCTGACCATGGGGACTCGTCTGTGGTGATTTCTTCTCTTCCCAAGGAAGAGGAATATCTCAAAGTGTCAGCATTTAAACATTCAAGTACTACACTTATTTTCAGCAACCTAACTTCAAATCGTAAAATAATACACAGACGCAATTCGATGGCTTTGTGTGCGCTATTGTGCTAGATCAGAGACAAATTACATTTAACGAAAGGGGATTGAGGATTAGGGTTCAATAGGTCTGTTTTCTCCTGAAAACAAGATTATGTTTTTGGTGCTTGACTTGGGCAGTAGCTCACCGAAGCTGAGTACCGACACCTCGAATAGAAGCTCAGAATATTGTGGAACTCCTGCACCCAGATGTAAACAGTACCGGCACCCATTTCAGTCCAAGTCAAGCACTGGATGGTTTTATAAAAGAGTTGTTTACAGGTATTATACACAAGAGATGTTTATGTTTTTGCTGAGGCCTCCATGATCTCACTGAGAGAGGGGGAGCTACAGAATAACATTTACATTTTAGTCATTTAGCAGATGCGCTTATCCAGAGTGACTTACAGTAGTGAATGCATACATTTCATTAAAAAAAATTGTGTACTGGCCCCCCATGGGAATTAAACCCACAACCCTGGCGTTGCACACACCATGCTGGCGTTGGAAACACCATGCTCTACCAACTGAGCCACAGGGAAGAATAACAAAGATGACAATGTTCTTATGTTCCTAAACATGTATAATTGTACACGTGTATCAAATCAAATCAGCCTAGTACAATATATTGTGGGGTATCTAATGGGACACTTAAATGTTGTTTGTCACAATATAAATCTGAGAGTATATAAATGAAAAGATATAGTAAGCTGTCAATAGTTACAGCGATTTTCTCCCTCTACCTCAAAAGCCCCGTCAAGTCGTTTGTCTCAAGGATACCAAGAAAAAAAAGAACATAAAGCAAATGTGGTCAAGCATTTAAACAACAATCACTGTCTACGAGACCCTCTAAGTTGGCAGACGTCTGACATTTTTTGTGGATGAGACCTATAAAAAAATAGGTCCCATGTCTGCTTTGCTAATCATTGTAGAAAAACACTCTTCAGTTACAAGAAAGATGGAACACCGGTAAATCTTCATCCCCTGCCTAACATAAACAGACGGGGGAGCATACCACTGCATTTAAGACAAGTGGGAAAACATATTGATTTAAAGTGGTTCTGTTATAACAGCAAAACTATTGGTTTATCACACTGATACATTTTTATGTGTGTATGGGCCTTGAACTTAGCCAGAGGTTGAGCCATCTATCTTGGAAAATAAACAGTATCATAAGAAAGCAATTGTTGATGTAATCCTGGCAAGATGAAGGGGTTCTCTTCAGGACACCACATTGACATATGAATTTGCTCAGACACTCCCAAAAAATACCACCAACTGACTTTGTACTTTGGTACATACCGTATGAAGTCAATTGGCTGTTTATTCTACTAAGGGATACAGGTTACATCTCTAGCTTTGAGCCCTAAAACTATCGGTCATTTCTGACCTTTCAAGCAAGACAAACAATGAAAGGAATATGCTGCATCTTAGAGGATAGAGAAGGAACATTTTGTCTGAAAGACAACTGGCAATAGTTCAGTGTCAATATCATATCAGAAGAAGAATTTGAGCAAACACATTCCTCTTTGTCTACCTTGGTTTCTCAAATGACTGCCTCGCCTGGTTCACCAACTACTTCTCTGATAGAGTTCAGTGTGTCAAATCGGAGGGCCTGTTGTCCCGACCTCTGGCAGTGTCTATGGGGGTACCACAGGGTTCAATTCTCGGGCCGACTCTTTTCTCTGTATATATCAACGATGTCGCTCTTGCTGCGGATGATTCCCTGATCCACCTCTACGCAGACGACACCATTCTGTAAACCAGACAGTAAACTCTACTTCCAGACTCACATTAAACATCTCCAATACAAAATTAAATTGACAATCGGCATCATATTTCGCAACAAAGCCTCCTTCACTCATGCTGCCAAACATACCCCGTAAAACTGACTATCCTACCGATCCTCGACTTCGGTGATGTCATCTATAAAATAGCCTCCAACACTCTACTCAGCAAACTGGATGCAGTCTATCACAGTGCCATCCGTTTTGCCACCTAAGCCCCATATACCACCCACCACTGCAACCTGTATGCTCTTGTCGGCTGATCCTCACTACATATTTGTCGCCAGACCCACTGGCTCCAGGTCATCTATAAGTCTTTGCCTTATCTCAGCTCACTGGTCACGATAACAACACCCACCCGTAGCACACGCTCCAGTAGGCCACATTTCCTTCCAGTTCTCTGCTGCCAATGACTGGAACGAATTGTAAAAAAAAATTAAAAAAATGACTAATAAAAAAAAATAATAAAAAAATAATAAATAAATAAATAAACAAACAATTTCAAGAAAAATAAATAATACAAAATAAAATAAAGAATTGCTGAAGTTGGAGACTAATATCTCCCTCATTAACTTTAAACATCATCTCACTGAGCAGCTTACCAATCGCTGCAGCTGTACACAGCCCATCTGTAAATAGCGCATCCAATCTACCTACCTCATCCCCATATTGTTTTTATTTACTTTTTTACTCTTTTGCACATCAGTATTTTTACTTGCACATCATCATCTGCACATGTATCACTCCTGTGTTCATTTGCTAAATTATAATTACTTCGCTACTATGGCCTATTTATTGCCTTACCTCCTCACACCATTTGCACACACTGTATATAGACTTTTTTGTATTGTGTTATTGACTGTACGTTTGTTTATTCCATGTGTAACTCTGTGTTGTTGTTTGTGTCGTACTGCTTTACTTTATCTTGGCCAGGTCACAGTTGTTGTCACGTCCTGACCAGTATAAAGGTTATTTGTTATTGTAGTTTGGTCAGGACATGGCAGAGGGTATTTTGTTTATGTGGTTCGGGGTGGTGATTTATGTAGTAGGGTGTTTGATTTATTATTTCCGGGTTTTGGTCTATGTTTTGTATTTCTGTTCTTTCTGGTATTTCTGTGTAGGTTAATGGGGGGGGTTGCACTCTCAATTGGAGGCAGGTGCTTTCTCGTTGCCTCTGATTGAGAGTCCTATATATGGGTAATTGTTTGGTGTAGTGTTGTCGGAGATTGTTTCTTGTTTTGCGTGTGTGAGCATGACAAGACTGTTTTGTTGTTCAAGAGTTCTTAATTTTGTATTTTTGGTGTTCTCTTGATTTAAAATAAATTAACAAGATGAGCATCCACATTCCTGCTGCGTTTTGGTCCTCTATCCCCGACGACAACCGTTACAGTTGTAAATGAGAACTTGTTCTCAACTGGCCTACCTGGTTAAATAAAGGTGAAATAAATAAAATATATATTGTTTTATTATGAATTATAATTGAAAACGTAGTAACAAAAATGTGACTAAATCATCATTGCAATAACATGCATGTAGTGGTCTGGGTGTAGCTGGTGCAGAGGAGTCAGGCGCAGGACAGCAGAGATGAGTAACACAAGTAACTTTACTCAAATATTCCAATAACATGTCATAATACCGAGCCCACAATAACGGACCGAACATACATAAAACAATCACGCACAAAAACCATGGGGAAAACAGAGGGTTAAATAATGAACATGTAATTGGGGAATTGAAACCAGGTGTGTAAAACAAAGACAAAACTAATGGAAAATGAAAAGTGGATTGGCGATGGCTAGAAGACCGGTGACGTCGACCGCCGAACGAACAAGGAGAGGGACCGAGTTCGGCGGAAGTCGTGACAGTACCCCCCCCCCCCCTTGACGTGCGGCTCCAGCAGCGTGTCGACACTGACCTCGGGGATGACCCAGAGTACGAGGCGCAGGGCGATCCGAATGGAGACGGTGGAACTCCCGCAGCAACGAAGGGTCCAAAACGTCCTCCACCGGCACCCAGCATCTCTCCTCCGGACCGTACCCCTCCACGAAGTCGTGACAATGCAAATACAACGCCAAGGTAGCATATTACAATAACGTTCATGAACAAGCCACTGTAAATGCATACACATGCTTATAAAGGTTTATAAATAATGAAATACGTGTTGGTAATAGTTCATAAATAACAATATTTATCCATGAAAGGTAACAAAGTGTTACAAATGTCAACAAATTGAGCCACTGGGGAAAACAGCTAGACTGTCTAGTTCGTTACCTCAGCGTCTAACGCTGGCTTTTAACATTGAGGGTCATTCATTGGTAAAGTTTGGCTTTTCTTTTTAAACAGCAAGCAACTTTCTACTTTAGAGGTGTAGACTGGGGTAAGCTAATTCTGTGGGCAGGTGTTATTTTGACAATGTCAGCCTTTTCCCTTGAAACGAGTTTCACCCTGCCTGTCACCTTAGCAGAAGTCTCCACGGAGCTGAATCAAGTACACTGCACAAGATCTGCTGAGATCTGAGATTCAGAAGTGAACTCAATTGAAATCATTCGCAATTATTTTATTCCTGAAGATGTGTTCTCTATCGATTTACACACATTGGAAAACATATTTAAAATACATCAGATTACATTTCTGTTGGCACTAATATCACTCCATATTAGATATGAATTATTACACCCAAAGTTTAATCTCACACTTTGGCTTGCTTAGCCTCTTTGGTTGTCTTAGCAACAAAGGGAGATATCATGTAACAAGTGATTCACTACTGCCTTCTGACTGTATCCCTATCTATCTAGGGTTCAGAGAAGGGCAGAACATGCTAATGAAATCAGCACACGGCTTTGGTTTAGGAAACATCTGTTCTGGATATCTGGAAACACATTTCCCTTGGAGGAAATTAAAATGGGAGATCTAGGCACATCAAACGTATAGATAGTAGTAGTAACTGACAGTGAGGTGTGAGGTCAAGGTACTAACATCCTTTTGTAACCAGGCTAGACTACAGCACATCATATAGGATATTGTTTGTTCTGTCAGTCAACATTTTAGATCAGTTTAGGAAAGAACCTGACAAACTTTTTCCGCATCTCGCAATGCCACTGAAAACCTGTCTACAAATGATGTGTATATAAAGCGATATTATTTTGATGTGCAACATTCTATTTGAGCCCTTCTAGGTCAAATATTCATCAAGCTGTTATAATGCTCAATGCAGCCGTTTGGTCACATTTACATAAGTTGTTTCATTAAATATGTAATATTATGCTAAATGAATATACGTTTCTGTAAATCGGTAGCATGAACATATTTATTGTCTTTGTGGTGGCTATTTAGGTAAAGGGGATACCTAGTCAGTTGCACATGCATTCAATTGAAATGTGTCTTCCGCATTTAACCCAACCCCTCTGAATCAGAGAGGTGCAGGAGGGCTTCCTTAATTAATATCCTCAGCGCCCATGGGTTCAAGGGTTAATTGGGGGGGGTAGAACAGCAGATTTTTCCACCTTGCCGGCTCAGGGATTCGAACCCAACGCTCTTAACCTCTAGGCTACCTGCCGCTGCAGCTGTTTGATTCATTGTCTACAACATATTACTTATTTCCTTTGATCAGAGATCCACTCCATGGAATTGGTATAAAGCCCTTAAACTGGCTAGCACTCACACAATCGCCTTATTAGCAATTGCAAATTTGATATCAACACATTTTTCTCCATTTGTCTCTCTCTTTCCCATTCAGTATTCATCTTCATGCATATCAATGTGTTTCACCACAAAGGGAGCCTAGACTTCAGGGTGGATTATACAACATACAATTTCCTTGTTATTAGTTCAGGGCCTTATTTTTCAATCGTGTGTAGGCACAAATCTGTGCGTAAACCAAGCATAGGATCATTTCCACGCAAAGTGTGAGATTTATCAATATGAATGTTTGCTTGAGAGTGTGCGTAAATTTACGAACAGGCCTACACACAGTGGCAAGCGGTTGAATAAGGGAACTACTTGTCAAGCATAGAATGGGCAGAGGACACTGTACAAACTGCCTCTGGAAGCAAAGTCAACACAATAACTGTTTGTCAGGAGCTTCATGAAATGGGTTTCCATGGCCCAAGCAGCCGCACAAAAGCCAAAGATTTTCATGTGCAATGCCAAGCGTCAGCTGGAGTGGTGTAAAGCACGCCGCCATTCGACTCAGGAGCAGTGGAAACACGTTCTCTGGAGTGATGAATCACGCTTCACCATCTGGCAGTCTGACTGACGAATCTGGGTTTGGTGAATGCCAGGAGAATGCTACCTGCCCAAATGCATAGTACCTACTGTAAAGTTTGGTGGAGGAGGAACAATGGTCTGGGGCTGTTTTTCATGGTTTGGGCAAGGCCCCTTTTTAATTTTTTTTAACCTTTATTTAACTAGGCAAGTCAGCCAGGAACAAATTCTTAATTACAATGACAGCCTACTGGAGAACAGTGGGTTAACTGCCTTGTTCAGGGGAAGAACAACATATTTTGTCTTGTCAGCTCAGGGATTTGATCCAGCAACCTTTTGGCTACTGGCCCAACACTCTAACCACTAGGCTACCTGCCGCCCCAATCCAGTGAAGGGAAATCTTAACACTATAGCATACAATGACATTCTAGACGATTCTGTGCTTCCAACTTTATGGTAACAGCTTTAAGAAGGCCCTTTCCTGTTTCAGCATGACAATGCCCCCGTGCACAAAGCGAGGTCAATACAGAAATGGTTTGTCTAGATCGGTGTTGAAGAACTTGACTGGTCTGCACAAAGTCCTGACCTCAACCCCATCAAACACCTTTCTGATGAATTGGAACACTGACTGTAAGTCAGGACTAATCGCCCAACATAAGTGCCTTCATCAATTTCCCCACAGCAATGTTCCAATATTTAGTGGAAAGCAGTCCCAGAAGAGTGGAGGCTGTTATAGCAGGAAAAGGGGATTAACTTCATATTAACCTCTCTCAGGGAGGTGGGACGCTATTCAACAGCCAGTGAAAAATCAGAGCGCCAAATTCAAAACCACAAAATGTCATAATTCAAAGTTCTCAAACAAAGGACTATTTTACACCATTTTAAAGATACACGTCTCCTTAATGTAACCACATTGTCCGATTTCAAAAAGGCTTTATGGCGAAAGCATAAAGTTAGATTATGTTAGGACAGTTCCAACACAAGAAAAAGAACACAGCCATTTTCCTAGCAAGGACAGGCGTCACAAAAAACAGAAAACCAGCTTAAATTATGCACTAACCTTTGACGATCTTCATCAGATTACACTCCTATGTCACAGTTGTCGTTATGTTGAAGGGAGGACCAATACGCAGCGGGAATGTCGATGCTCATCTTTAAATTTATTAAATAAAGAGACCGCGAAAAAACAACAAAACAGTTAGAACGACGAAGGACAGTTTCACAGGCTAAATGAATACTAGCAGTGCAAAATACAACTACCCACAAAACCCAAACCAAACACACACCTAATTATAGGACTCTCAATCAGAGGCAACTAGAAACACCTGCCTCCAATTGAGAGTCCAACACCCAAACCTAAACATAGAAAAACTAAACTAGACAGAACGTAGAAATACATACAAAAACACAAACACTCTGCCACGTCCTGACCAAAACTAATACAATTACTCCCTCTGCTGATCAGGACGTGACATCCTAGGACATCATGTTACACAATACATGAATTTTTTGTTCGATCAAGTTCATATTTATATCCATAAACCCCATTTTACATTGGCGCGTGACGTTCAGAAAATATTTTGCCTCCAACACTACCGGTGAATCAGCACAACAATTTACAAAAATACTCGTCATAAACATTGATAAAATATTAAACTGTCATTCAAAGAATTATAGATGAACATCTCCTTTATGATAACGCTGTGACAGATTTCAAAAAAGCTTCAAGAGGAAAGCACACTTTGCAATAATCTGAGTACTGCGCTCAGAAAAATACACTAGGCAGTACAGATACCCGCCATTTTGGAGTCATCTAAAATATTAAATAGCATTAGAAATATTCAATTACCTTTGATGATCTTCATCAGAAGGCACTTCCAGGAATCCCAGGTCCACAATAAATGTTGCTTTGATAGATAAAGTCCATCAATTATGTCCAAATAGCTCCTTGTTGTTAGCGCGTTCAGTTAGCTACTCCAAGTGTAGGAACCGTGCGGAAAATGTCACGACGAAAAGTAAAAAAAGTTATATTTACATTTGTTCAAAAATGTCAAACGTTGTATAGCATCAATCTTCAGGGCCTTTATCACTTAGAACTTCAATAATATTCCAACCGGACGATTCCATTGTCTTGAAAAAGCTACCTCTCACGTTAATGCGCGCCAATGAACTGATGTCCTTCCCTGGGTCACCAACTTCCCCACCTTCTTGTTCGCTCTCTGTTCATCATAGACGCCTCAAACAACTTTCTAAAGACTGTTGACATCTAGTGGAAGCCATAGGAAGTGCAAAATGAACCCTAAGTCACTGTGTGTTCGATAGGCAATGACTTGAAAGGACTACAAGCACCAGAATTCTCACTTCCTGGTTAGATTTTTCTCAGGTTTTTGCCTGCCATATGAGTTCTGTTATACTCAAAGACATCATTCAAACAGTTTTAGAAACTTCAGAGTGTTTTCTATCCAAATCTACTAATACTATGCATATTCTAGTTCCTGGGCCCAAGTAGTAGGCCGTTTAATTTGGGTATGTTTTTCATCCGGCCGTGAAAATACTGCCCCCTACCCTAGAGAGGTTAATACCCATGATTTTGTAATGAGATGTTCAAAGAGCAGGTGTTCACATACTTTTGGTCATGTAGTGATTCTTGACAGCCTATTTCATATAATCAAATAAAATCTAATTGTATTTGTCACATGCGCCGAATACAAGAGGTGTAGACCTGTTGTGAAATGCTTACTTACAAACCCTTAACCAACAATGCAGTTTTAAGAAGAAAAAAAATTCAAAAAAATAAGAAGAAATAAAAGTAACAAATAATTACAGAGCAGCAGTAAAATTTGACCACATCAGTGCATTAGTTACGATAATAATCCATATACAGTGGCTTCGGAAAGTATTCAGACCCCTTGACTTTTTCCACATTTTGTTATGTTACAGCTTTATTATATAATGGATTAAATTAAAACTAAATCCTCAGAAATCTACACACAATACCCCAAATGACAAAGTGAAAATAGGTTTTTAGCAATATTTATTAAAAAAACAAACAGAAATGGCTTTTTTACAAAAGTATTCAGACCCTTTACTATGAAATTCGAAATTGAGCTCAGGTGGATCCTGTTTGCCTTGATCATCCTTGAGATGTTTCTACAACTTGATTGGAGGCCACCTGTGGTACATTTGATTGATTGGACATGATTTGGAAAGGCACACACCTGTCTATATAAGGTCCCACAGTTGACAGTGCATGTCAGAGTGAAAACCAAGCCATGAGGTCAAAGGAATTGTCCGTAGAGCTCTGAGAAAACTTTTGTCTCGAGGCACAGATCTGGGGAAGGTTACCAAAACATTTCTGCAGCATTGAAGATCCCAAGAGACAGTGGCCTCCATTCTTAAATGGAAGAAGTTTGGAACCAGCAAGACTCCTGGCCGCCCGGCCAAACTGAGCAATCGGGGGAGAAGGGCCTTACTCAGGGAGGTGACCAAGAACCAGATGGTCACTCTGATAGACCTCTGTGGATATGGGTGAACTTTCCAGAAGGGCAACCATCTCTGCAGCACTCCACCAATCAGGCCTTTTTGTTAGAGTGGCCAGACGGAACCCACTCCTCAGTAAAAGGCACATGACAGCCCACTTGGAGTTTGCCAAAAGGCACCTAAAGACTCTCAGACCATGAGAATTAAGACTATCTGGTCTGATTAAACCAAGATTGACCTTCTTGGCCTGAATGCCAAGCGTCACATCTGGAGTAAACCTGGCACCATCCCTACGGTGAAGCATGGTGGTGGCAGCATCATGCTGTGGGGATGTTTTTCAGGAAGACTAGTCAGGATCAAGGCAAAGATGAATGGAGCAAAGTACAGAGAGATCCTTGATGAAAACCTGCTCCAGAGTGCTCAGGTCTTCAGACGGGGGCGAAGGTTTACCTTCCAACAGGACAACAACCCTAAGCACACAGCCGAGGATCTGCAGATTGGGAGAAGAATGGGAGAATCTTCCTAAATACAGGTGTGCCAAGATTATAGCGTCATACCCAAGAAGAATTGCGTTAATTGCTGCCAAAGGTGCTTCAACAAAGTACAGTTTTTATTGTAAATTAGCAAAAAATTCTAAAAACCTGTTTTTGCTTTGTCATTATGGGGTATTGTGTGTAGATTAATGAGGAGTTTTTTTTTGTTAAATCAATTTTAGAATAAGACTGTAATGTAACAAAATGTGGAAAAAGTCAAGGGGTCTGAATACTTTTTTTGGTTGAACCATTGTATTTCATAGTATGGTGTTGTATATTCCCAACGGGCTTTAAACCAGTTAAATATAACTGGTAGTCACTTTTGAGGACACAAGCTCAAGTACACAGTACAAATATTAGAACTATTTGAAAATATTACATATTTTATGATGTTCTATATTTCCTATTTAACAAAACTGTATGAATATGGCTTGATATTACTTATATGCCTTCTAAATATATGTCACGTATACTCCCTCTCTGGCCTCTAGGTAATCAGGCAGCTGATTATCCCGGCACACCTGTTACCATCGTCTTGCGCACCTGCGCCTCATGACACTCACCTGGACACCATCACCTCCTTGGTTATCTTCCCTATATATGTCACACCCTTTGGTTCTTTCCTCAGGTGTTATTGACTCTGTTTTCATGTCAGTGTGTTGTTTGTGTTTTGTGTTCATTGTTTCTTTTATTTATTAAAACACTCACTCCCTGAACTTGCTTCCCGACTCTCAGCGCACTCGTTACAATATAGTATAGTCAAATTATAAAACATAACATTTCACCTTCCGTATAACTGTAAAATACACATTTGTATGTTTATTGTTAGAGAAAATGTGCATATTTTTTAAAGGTCTCTCTTGATAAAAATGTCTGCCCTCATCCTGAACTCATTAGGAACTCACCTTTCATCTCATATTAATATTGTCCGTCTGTGACAAACAGAAAGTGCATTTTAGATGAATAAATCAATTTCTGAATGCGCTACAGTGATGGAACTCCTGCTACACTACAGAGTAAGGAGTGCAGGAATGTGCTTTGTCAGTGGCTGTGACATACGGTTCAGCCAGGAGTTGATGGACAGTCAGAAAAGCGAATGAAAGATCTTGGGGGATGATAAAGCAAAGCAGTGCGACAACAACACAGAGTTACACATGGGATAAACAAACGTACAGTCAATAACACAACAGAAAAATCTATGTACAGTGTGCAAATGTAGAAGATTAGGGAGGTAAGGCAATAAATAGGCCATGGAGGCAAAATAATTACAATTTAGCATTAACAGTGGAGGGATAGATGTGGAGATGACGATGTGCAAGTAGAGATACTGGGGTGCAAAAGAGCAAAAAGATAAATAACAATATGGGGGATGAGGTAGTTGGGTGTGGTATTTTACAGATGGGCTGTGTACAGGTACAGTGATCAGTAAGATGCTCTGACAGCTGATGCTTAAAGTTAGAGAGGAAGATATAAGTCTCCAGCTTCAGTGATTTTTGCAATTTGTTCCAGTTATTGGCAGCAGAGAACTGGAAGGAAAGGCAGCCAAAGTAGGTGTTGGCTTGCGTGTGCTATGAGTGGGTGTTGCTATGGTGGCCAGTGAGCTGAGATGTGGGAGTTTACCTAGCAAAGACTTATAGATGACTTGGATCCAGTGGGTTTGGTGACGAATATGTAGCGAGGGCCAGCCAACGAGAGCATACAGGTTGCAGTGGTGGGTAGTATATGGGGCTTTGGTGACAAAACAGATGGCACTGTGATAGACTACATCCAGTTTGCTGAGTAAAGTGTTGGAGGCTATTTTGTAAATGACATCGCCGAAGTCAAGGATCGGTAAGATAGTCAGTTTTACGAGGGTATGTTTGGCAGCATGAGTGAAGGATGCTTTGCTGCGAAATAGGAAGCTGATTCTAGATTTCATTTTGGATTGGAGATGCTTAATGTGAGTCTGGAAGGAGAGTTTACAGTCTAACCAGACACCTAGTTATTTGCAGTTGTCCACATATTCTAAGTCAGAACCGTCCAGAGTAGTGATGCTAGTCAGGCGGGCAGGTGAGGGCAGCAATCGGTGGAAGAGCATGCATTTAGTTTTACTACCAATTTAAAGCAGTTGGAGGCCATGGAAGGAGTGATGAATGCCATTGAAGATCGTTTGGAGGTTTGTTAACCTCTCTGGGGTAGGTGGCACCAAATCGTCCCACCTACGTAACAGCCAGTGTAATCCCGTGGCGCGTTATTCAAAAACCTCAAAAATGCAAAAACTTCAAACATTCAAACATATGACTCTCGTTAATCTAACCACACTGTCCGATTTCAAAAAGTCTTTACAACGAAAGCAAAACATTAGATTATGTCAGCAGAGTACCCAGCCAGAAATAATCAGACACCCATTTTTCAAGCTAGCATATAATGTCACATAAACCCAAACCACAGCTAAATGCAGCACTAACCTTTGATGATCTTCATCAGATGACAACCCTAGGACATTATGTTATACAATACATGCATGTTTTGTTCAATCAAGTTCATATTTATATCAAAAAACAGCTTTTTACATTAGCATGTGATGAGCATGTGACTAGCATTCCCACCGAACACTGCCGGTGAATTTACTAAATTACTCACGAAAAACGTTCACAAAAAGCATAACAATTATTTTAAGAATTATAGATACAGAACTCCTCTATGCACTCGATATGTCCGATTTTCAAATAGCTTTTCGGTGAAAGCACATTTTGCAATATTCTCAGTAGATAGCCCGGCATCACAGGGCTAGCTATTTAGACACCCAGCAAGTTTAGCACTCACCAAAGTCAGATTTACTATAAGAAAAATGTTATTACCTTTGCTGTCTTCATCAGAATGCACTCCCAGGACTTCTACTTCAATAACAAATGTTGGTTTGGTTCAAGATAATCCATAGTTATATCCAAACAGCGGCGTTTTGTTCGTGCGTTCAAGACACTATCCGAAAGGGTAAATAAGGGTGACGAGCATGGCGCAATTCGTGACAAAAAAATTCTAAATATTCCATTACCGTACTTCGAAGCATGTCAACCGCTGTTTAAAATCAATTTTTATGCCATTTTTCTCATAAAAAAGCGATAATATTCCGACCGGGAATCTGCGTTTAGGTTAAACAGACGAAAGAAAATAAAGCATTCGGTCGACTCGGGCATGCGCCTAAGCCCATAGTACTCTGATCGGCCACTTGCCAAAAGCGATAATGTGTTTCAGCCAGAGGCTGACTCGATATCGTTCAGCTTTTTCCCGGGCTCTGAGAGCCTATGGGAGCCGTAGGAAGTGTCACGTTAGAGCAAAGATCCTCAGTCTTCAATAAAAAGAGCCAAAATGAAACATAACTTCTCAGACAGGCCACTTCCTGCATGGAAGGCAGGGCAGGATGGATATATGTCTATAACAGCTTGGGTCTAGAGTATCTCCCCTTTGAAGAGAGGGATGACCGCGGCAGCTTACCAATCTTGGGGGGGGGGGGTGGGGGGGGCTTGGACAAGTTGCTGCATGGGGTGCAGAGCTGTTAGCCGGGGTAGGGGTAGCCAGGTAGAAAGCATGGCCAGCCGTGGAGAAATGCTTATTGAAATGATCGATTATCGTACATTTATCGGTGGTGACAGTGTTTCATAGCCTCAGTGCAGTGGGCAGCTGGGAGGTGCTGCTCTTATTCTCCATGGACTTTACAGTGTCCCCAACATTTTGGGAATTAGTGCTACAGGATGCACATTTCTGTTTGAAAAGATAGCCTTAGCTTTCCTAACTGACTGTGAATATTGGTTCCTGACTTCCCTGAAAAGTTGCATATCGCGGGGGCTATTCGATGCTAATGCAGAACGCCATTGGATGTTTTTGAGCTGGTCAAGGGCAGTTAAGACTGGGGTGAACCAAGGGCTATATCTGTTCTTAGTTCTACATTTTTTGAATGGGGCATGCTTATTTAAGATGGTGAGGAAAGCACTTTTAAAGAGCAACCAGGCATCCTCTACTGATGGGATGAGGTCAATATCCTTCCAGGATACACGGGCCAGATCGATTAGAAAGACCTGCTCGCTAAAGTGTTTTAGAAAGCGTTTGACAGTGATGATGGGTGGTCGTTTGACCGCGGACCCATTTCGGACACAGGCAATGAGGCAGTGATCGCTGAGATCCTGGCTGAAGATAGCAGAGGTGTATTTAGAGGGCAAGTTGGTCAGGATGATATGTAAGAGGGTGCCCATGGTTACGGATTTAGGGTTGTACCTGGTAGGTTCCTTGATCATTTGTGAGAGATTGAGGGCATCTAGATTAGATTGTAGGATGGCCGGGGTGTTTTAAGCATATCCCAGTTTAGGTCACGTAACAGTAGGAACTCTGAAGATAGATAGGGGGCAATCAATTCGCATATGGTGTCCAGGGCACAGCTGGGGGCTGAGGGGGGTCTACAACAAGCGGCAATGGTGAGAGACTTGTTTCTGGATAGGTGGATTTTAAAAGTAGAAGCTCAAATTGTTTGGGCACAGACCTGGATAGTAAGCCTGCAGAGTTCAGTCAATCTCTGCAGTAGATTGCAACTCCGCCCACTTTGGCAGTTCTATCTTGTCGGAAAATGTTGTAGTTGGGGATGGAAATTTCAGGATTTTTGGTGGCCTTCCTAAGCCAGGATTCAGACACGTTTAGGACATCAGGGTTGGCGGAGTGTGCCAAAGCAGCAGATAAAACAAACTTAGGGAGAAGGCTTCTGATGTTAACATGCATGAAACCAAGGCTTTTAAGGTTACAGAAGTCAACAAATGAGAGCGCCTGGGGAATAGGAGTGGTGCTGGGGGCTGCAGGGCCTGGGTTAACCTCTACATCACCAGAGGAACAGAGGAGTAGTAGGATAAGGGTACAGCTAAAGGCTATAAGAATTGGTCATCTAGTGCGTTCCAAACAGAGAGTAAAAGGAGCAGATTTCTGGGCGTGGAAGAATAGATTCAAGGCATAATGTACAGACAAGGGAATGGAAGGATGTGAGTACAGTGAGGTAAACCTAGGCATTGAGTGACGATGAGAGAGGTTTTGTCTTTAGAGGCACCAGTTAAGCCAGGTAAGGTCACCGCATGTGTTGGGGGTGGGACAAAAGGGCTATCTAAGGCATATTGGGCAGTGCTGGGGGCTCCACAGTGAAATAAGACAATAATAACTAACCAAAACTGCAATACACAAGGCATTTTGGCATTAGGGAGAGGCACGTGTAGCCAAGTGATCATAGGTGAGTCAGGGAGCCGTTCAGTAGTCGCTACTATGCTAGGCGAGCTGGAGACACGGCGATTCAGACAGCTAGCGGGCCGGGTCTAGCAGATGGGCCTTCAGCGACATTGCAACGGAACAGCCTGTTGAAACCACCTCGGACGAATACGTCGGCAGACTAGTCATGATGGATCGGCTGGGCTCCATGTCGGCAGTAAAGGGTCCAGGCCAATTGGCAAAAGAGGTATTGTAGCCCAAGAATTAGCTGGTGGACCTCTTTGGCTAGCCGGGAGATGGGCCTAGCTCGAGGCTAGCTCAAGGCTAACTGGTGCTTGCTTTGGGACAGAGACGTCGGCCAGGAGTAGCCACTCGGATTGCAGTGGCTACTCTAGCTAACTGCGATGATCCGGTGTAAAGGTTCAGAGCTTGTGGTAGGAATCCAGAGATGTGGTAGAGAAAAAGCAGTCCGATATGCTCTGGGTTGATATCGCTCTGTGCAGACTGGCAGGTATTGACCGAGCTGAGGCTGGCTGGTGTCTGAATTAACGGGGAGGACCGCTAGCAGTGGCTAACTGACTACTAGCTAGTAGCTAGTTAGCTGGCTAGCTTCTGATGAGGGGTCCTGTTCTAAAGTATAAAAATAGCAGACCACATTGAGTGCAGCGGGTTGCAGGAGACTATATTCAGTCCGTAGATGGAAAGTGAGATTACAATATATACGAAATATATTTTAAAAAAACAAGGAAAACAATATTTACACGGCACAGGACGGAACAAGTCAAAACACTTGTCCGACTGCTACACCATCTTGGAACATTTGTCAAATCAAATCGTATTAGTCACATGTGCTGAATACAACCTTACAGTGAAATGCTTACTTACGAGCCCCTTTCCAACAATGCAGTTAAAAAAAATATGGATAAGAATAAGAAATAAAAGTAACAAGTAATTAAAGAGCAGCAGTAAAATAACAATAGCGAGATTATATATAGGGGGGTACCGGTACAAAGTCAATGTGCGGGGGCACCGGTTAGTTGAGGTAAATTGTAAATGTAGGTAGAGTTATTAAAGTGACTATGCATAGATGGTATCAACAGAGAGTAACAGCGGTGTAAAAGAGGGGGAGAGTTGGGAGGAAGGGGCAATGCAAATTAATCAAATGTTCAGGAGTCTTATGGCTTGGGGGTAGAAGCAGTTTAGAAGCCTCTTGGCTTTTTTTTGCAACAACACAGTGCAAAAACACTACAGTAAATAGCATATGTATATAATAATACACTACAGTATTCTATAATATTTTTTAACGTGGGGGGGACCTCATCAACAAAGGATTAGGGATATCCTGCAAGAGGAAAAGGACAATTTGGATGATATCACTATCTCGTTTCTGGTGCTGGTGCTATCCTCTGGTTATCCAGTTACTGCACAACCTGTTTTACCTTGAGTAACCTTGAGTTGATTTAGGTATGTATGCCCCATTTGGAGAGCAGGGGATGTAAAACAGTCAATGTTACGCACTTCTGCACTCAAATGCAAAGCTATAGCCAAAGACAGAACCACAAATCTTGGTTTGCTTACACAGTATGTTGGCTTACATCGATCCATAGATCTGTCACGCCCTGATCTGTTTCACCTGTCCTTGTGCTTGTCTCCACCCCCTCCAGGTGTTGCCCATCTTCCCCACTTATCCTCTGGGTAATTATACCTGTGTTTTCTGTCTGTCTGTGCCAGTTTGTCTTATTTGTTCAAGTCAACCAGTGGTTTGTCTCTGCGCCTGTTTTTCCCCTTTTTCTAGGCCTTCTGGTTTTTGACCCTTGCCTGTCCTTACCCTGAACCTGCTCGCCTGACCACTCTTCCTGTCCCTGTCCCTGAGCCTGCCTGCCATCCTGTACCTTTGCTCCACCTCTGGATTACTGAAATCTGCCTGACTCTGAGCCTTCCTTCCGTCCTGTACCTTTGCTCCACCTCTGGATTACCGACCTCTGCCTGACCTGACCCTGAGCCTGCCTGTCGTCCTGTACCTTGGATTATCGACCCCTACCTGCCTTGACCTGCCGTTTGCCTGCCCCTGTTGTTACAATAAACATTGTCACTTCACACAGTCTGCACTTGGGTCTTACCTTTATTCCTGATAAGATCATTTTTACAGTAGGTATCTATTTGCCTGGTTCCATATGTGCTCCAGCCAACTCTTATGTGTTTGTCAAGGTATACATGATTGGCATGACAATACACAAACGTTGAAAGCAGTTGGCTAAAGCACAAACTTTAAAGGCCCTACAAATTGTCAAAGACCCCAGCCACCCCAGATATAGACTGTTCTCTCTACTACCGCATGGCAAGCGGTACTGGAGTGCCAAGTCTAGGACAAAAAGGCTTCTCAACAGTTTTTACCCCCAAGTTTTAAGACTCCTGAACAGGTAATCAAATGGCTACCTGGACTATTTGCATTGTGTGCCCCCCATCCCCTCTTTTTTTATGCTGCTGCTACTCTGTTTATCATATATGCATAGTCAGTTTAACTATACATTCATGTACATACTACCTCAATTGGGCCAACCAACCAGTGTTCCTGCACATTGGCTAACCGGGCTATCTGCATTGTGTCCCACCCGCCAACCCCTCTTTTACGCTACTGCTACTTTCTGTTCATCATATATGCATAGTCACTATAACCACATCTACATGTACATACTACCTCAATCAGCCTGACTAACCGGTGTCTGTATGTAGCCTCGCTACTGTATATAGCCTGTCTTTTAACTGTTGTTTTATTTCTTTACCTACCTATTGTTCACCTAATACCTTTTTTGCACTATTGGTTGGAGCCTGTAAGTAAGCATTTCACTGTAAGGTCTACACCTGTTGTATTCAGCTCACGTGATGAATAAACTTTGATTTGATTTGAAACAGACTGGACTATACCAGGCTAGGTATTCACCAGATGTGGTACATTACCAATTTAGATTAACTACCACAACTACCAATTATTTCAAGCAACGCAACAAATACATTTGGCAAATGTAAATCTCATTAATTGGCAACACAGTTAGATCCGTGCAATGGCTTTAATAAGTAGGGCTACTCCGCTAAAACAAGATGTGCACCAGGCTAGTCCTCTTCCAGTTCGCCTGTGAGAGATAAGCTAGAAGCTACACCGTGGAAGCACTGTGCCATATGTAGAAACAAGTCTGCCCATACTACTCCTGAACTCCAAATTAACTTGTATAATGAGAAGCTAGACCTATAAATCTGGCATCCTGCATAAATTAATTATGGGTTTAAAACTCATTAATGTGTGAGCTTTGGGTCTGTGCATATGATTACCATAATCAATGCCATACTTGTTGTACATTTACATACATTATACTGGATGGGGAATATTTGCTGTAAGCAGATTGAAGCCACCTGCTTTATAAAGGCTCAGGGAAATTGTGGGGACCGGAAGACCTATTCATCATTCTGTCTGATGCGTGCTCACACACACACGTGCACACACACACGCGCACGCACACATGCGCACGCACACACACACACACACACACACACACACACACACACACACACACACACACACACACACACACACACACACACACACACACACACACACACAGAACTCATCCAACCGTAATGAGACATAACCCAGGCTTGGGCAACGCTACGTAACACCTGTTCTGAGGAACAACCTGTTGGGAAGGTGCTGTCTTTTGTCTAAGATAAAAGCAGGAAGAGGCCACTCCGATGTGCTCCTCCACAACGCATCCTAATCTCTCCACAGATTAGCTAGGATGTCGCAGTGAAGTGTTTCAGTTGATGACAGGCAGCAATATGTTTGGTATTAGATAAAGGCAGACTTTGCTAGAGGAGGGGTTCCACTTTGAATTTTTTTTATAGAGTGATGCATGGGAAAGTGATATAACATCAATTGGAATTTTTAACACCAATGTCATTGACTCATTGTTGATGAGTCAATTATTGCCATGAACGGTGCAATTTGTTATGTAACTGACACACACACACACACACATGCACACACACACCCTTAAACCCCCTACGCTCCTTTGAGACTCGTCTTTCAAACTCACTGAGAACTGTTCTAGCCGTGGTAGCCAAAATAACGGGCAACTGGGCATTTTTATACGTGACTATAAGCATTAAAGGATTAATTAACTCAGGAACCACACCTGTGTGGAAGCCCCTGCTTCAATATACTTTGTATCCCTCATTTACTTAAGTGTTTATTTATGTAGCTTAGAGATGCTACAGCGGAAAGAACTTAAGATCAGTTGTTTTCAGCAATTGGCTATTGAGTCAATCATTGTTTAATCATTTAACCATGTAATACACATTCGTGAGCCACATGGGGTTTTGTGATAGTTAGAAACTGCATGCACATTAGCCTGTTTATTTGTGGTTTTTAATCATGTATGTATAATCATGCAAACTGTAGCTGTGGCAGGGCTTGATCTTCATAAAAGGGACTCGAAATGGTATCTAGTGCAGTTACAGAGACACAAACAGTTTCCTATTATATATGCTGCATTAATGGATATGGTTCACCCTTCTAAGGTACAAGCTGACTGCTGTGGGGCTGTGCTAGAGTACCAAGCCTAGCTCCTCAAAAAAATTGATGCTATTTTCACATCTTACTCACTGTAGTGTTTGCCAACTGTATGTGTGAAGTGCCAGTGCTTTACTATATGGTATGTGCTGTCATTACAAGAGGATGGGGTAACATAGAGCAGAGAAAAATGCTATGTTCTGGTTTCCACAGGAGCATTCAGAGGACAACGGCCTATCAGAGGCCTAGCTGTGAGTTACTGCAGACGATAGACAGAACATTGATGGGCATGGTGAGTGTTCTGTTTCCACTAAAAGGCCTCTGAACAACGATCAATATGTGAACTTGGAACACCTGGCTTTGAAATGGAAAAGAAGAATCTAGGAAATAATTGTTCAATTGAAATCCTCTCCAACTTGAATACCTATGAAGTTTATTATAGCTATCATTTATTCATAATGGATCAGGGTCCATCTCAAAGTAGTATAACTTGTTCACCTTAAAAGCACTAATATGTCATTGTTCCATTGGGATGATAACCAGAGTCACAGACAGAAACATCAGTATGCTCGAGGCACCCTATGCTGACTTCCTGCTATAGCTCTTCTTAGAATACATTATCTGTATTCTATGGGTCTGCAGGCTTACTCCTTGACTGGTTGTACCATTAGTATGACAGACAAAAATGTAATGATTGGCTCCCATAAAAGTCTCCTGCCTCAATAATCTGTAAACGTCCTACAATGTTATTGATTATCGCACAATTATAGAGTGGAACGATTCCTGAGGGAAACTACTTCATGTTTTACAGGCTATGGAAATAGGGAGCTATTTTTGATGTAAAAACAAATAGGCAATTTGCATCTGACGTAGCTGCTATGAAATTGCTGCTTGTGGGAGAATGAAATCATCAGTTTGGCAGTGCTTTGCATCCTTTTAGCTGAAATCAGGTGATGCTGTATTACTTCACTGATAATAACATTATATTATGTGGATTTTCATACAGCAGCCCATCAGTTCTCTGTCCCCTGTGGCAATTAGATGAAGTACAAACTAAATTTACCTGAGTGCAAATATCTTGTTCGATTTACACTACTGAATTTAACCCTGTTCCTCCTCTTCTTCATGGAATGGGACATTTCGGCATTCCGTTGGCCAAAACAATCGAAATGCTTGTATTTGACAATGACATCCAATAGTGTTTGGCTGGAAGTGGTTTCCTTGCTTGTTTGCTCCTGCCTCCTCTGTTCTATCTTATCCCGATTACTTTGTTGTTGTTCTTTGACCTTATTGCTGCGTTATTGTGGAGCATATTTTGCTCTATATCAATCCCATCTACTTGATAATTTGTATTAATACAACTGAACTCGCAGCAGAGGAGCCTGGGAGTGGAGCTGTGGTTATATCCAACTTTATGACATCCGGTTGGTTGATGTTAGGTGATGAGAGAATGAGATTATTAATACCCTGTGTGTGTGCAGAGGCCTGCCGTGACTAGTCACAACCTCAGACACACACACACACACACAAGCATATATGCATGTACACACACACACACCACACACACACACACACACACACACACACACACACACACACACACACACACACACACACACACACACACACACACACACACACACACACACACACACACACACACACACAGAGAGAGAACCCCTGCAAAGCCTCCCCTCACACATACGCCCCTGAAGGGATGGTGCAGTCTGAAAGGTTAGCTCTTGATTGCCACTAAGATTAATTCAAATAATTACAATGGCTTTCGGCCCTTCCCAAGCCTACAAGCCAATGCTTTTTAATAGTTCTGGAATGGGGGTGATAGTGAGATGAGAGAGGAAACATGCCCGCAGGTGGCTGGTGCTGCTGATGACAAGGAAGACAGAACAGGGACAACCAGACAGTGCCTTGCAAAAGTATTCAGACCCCTTGTATTTCTTCAAAAAATGTTGTGCTACAAAGTGAGATGAAAAGGATTTAATTGTAATTTTGTGTCAATAATCTACACAAGATAATGTCAAAGTGGAAGAAAATGTTATGCAACGACTACATATTATATTAAAACCTCTTAAGGATCTGCCACTTTTTTTCCATTTTCGCCTGAAATGACATACCCAAATCTAACTGCCTGTAGCTCAGGCCCTGAAGCAAGGATATGCATATTCTTGGTACCATTTGAAAGGAAATACTTTGAAGTTTGTGGAAATGTGAAAGGAAAGTAGGAGAATAACACACAATAGATCTGGAAAAAGATAATCCAAGAAAAAAACTATGTTATTTTGTATTTTTTTTGTACCATCATCTTTGAAATACAAGAGAAAGACCATGATGTATTATTCCAGCCCAGGTGCAATATACATTTTGGCCACTAGATGGAAGCAGTGTGTGTGCAAAGTTTTAGACTGATCCAATGAACCATTGCATTTCTGTTCAAAATGTTGTTTCAAGACTGCCCAAATATGCTTAATTTGTTTATGAATAACTTTTTATGTTCAAAATTGTACTCTCCTCGAACAATAGCATGGTATTCTTTCACTGTAATAGCTACTGTAAATTGGACAGTGCCGTTAGATTAACAAGAGTTTAAGCTTTCTGTAAATTTCTTTGTCCTGGGAAATGTTCTTGTTATTTAGAACCTTATGCTAATCGCATTAGCCTACGTTAGCTCAACCGTCCCGTGGAAGGGACACCGATTTAAAAAAAATAAGTATTCAGCTCCCTGAGTCATGACTTGTTAGAAACACCTTTGGCAGCGATCACAACTGTCAGTCTTCTTGGGCAAATCTCTCAGAGCTTTGCAAACCTGGATTGTGCAATATTAGCCATTATTATTTTAATAACTCTTCAAGCTCTGTCAAGATGTTGGCACAGATTTTGAAACAGATTTAAGTCAAAACGGTAACTTGGCCACTCAGGAACCTTCTTGTCTTCTTGTTAAGCAACTCCAGTGCAGATTTGGCCTTGTGTTGTAGGTTATTATCCTGCTGAAAGGTGATTTCCTCTCCCAGTGTCTGGTGTAAAGCAGACCAAAGCAGGTTTTCCTCTAGGATTTTGCCTGTGCTTAGTTCCATCTAATTTATTTTTATCCTGAAAAACTGCCCTAGTATTTGCCGATGTCAAGCATACCCATACCATGATGCAGCCACCACCATGTTTACAAATTAAGAGGCAGTTACTCAGTGATGTGTTGTGCTGAATTTGCCCCAAACATAAGGCTTTGCATTCAGGACATAAAGTTCATTTCTTTGCCACATTTTCTTTGCAGTATTATTTTAGTGCCTTGTTGCATGCAAGATGCATGTTTTGGTATTTTTTGCATTCATCAGTTTTTTCCCATCACAGTCATTGAACTCGGTAACTGTTTTACAATCACCAATGGACTCATGGTATTGTCACTGAGCAGTTTCATTTCTGTCCTGCAGCTCAGTTCAGAAGGACGACTGTATATTTGATGTGTCTGGGTGGTTTAATACATAATCCACGGCATAATTATTAAATTGACCATGCTTAAAGAGATATTCCATTTCTGATTTGATAATGTTATCCATCTACCAATCACTGCTCTCTGTAGTTTAATCTGTGCTTGACTAAGGAACCTTACAGATGTTGTATGTATTGGGGACAGAGGAAGGGTCACAAATCATGTCAAATCATGTCAATCCCTATTATTCCATGTAATTTATGAGATTTGTTAAACCAAATTTTACTCCTAAACTAATTTAGCCTTGCCTAAACAAAGGGGTTGAATACTTATGCAACGACTATATTTTAGTTATCACATTTTTATTAATAAAAAAAAATTCAATAATAATCTTCCAGTTTGACATTACAGAGTATTTTCAGTAGATTGTTGACATTTCTTTTTACAATTAAATCAATTCTAATCCCACTTTGTAACACAATAAAAAAAAAATAGAAATCCAAGGGGAATTAATACTTTTGCAAGGCACTGTAGATATTTTTTAGTGCTTAGGGAGGGACACACCCACATACAAACACAATCAAAAACAGACAGTTACATGAATAGCAATCATACTGAGTACATTAATTACCATATTCAATATTACCCTTTTTTTTATCAAAATGAAATAGAGAAATGTCTTAAAGTAAGTCAAATAAAAAAATACACTGGCATATTACAGATCTTCCCAATTGTTAACACACGTATGCTGAAATTACATCTCAGGTATACAAAAATCTAAACACAAAACAGTTATCCAATTTCCCCAAACTCCACAGACATCTTGCAAAATAAAACACAGAAATCAAAATCATGCACTCTCTGCTCAAAATGAAACTCTGCATACAAATGACACGCACGCACGCACGCGCACACACACACACACACACACACACACACACACACACACACACACACACACACACACACACACACACACACACACACACACACACACACACACACACACACACACACACACACACATCAAGTGAATCTAACTTAGTGACAACCGAGATCACACTACTTTTACATGTTCAAAACACTACTATCAGAGTTTATTTCAGTGTAAAGACTAAGATGTTGTTATACTGTATTTTGTTTGTGTGTACTCAAACAAGAAAGGAACACAAATGCAGGATGCGAGCTATGGTTGAAAAGCTCACTCTGACGTTTTGGAAGATGGCAGGGTTTTCAATAATCTGTTTTTGGATTTCCTGCAGTCTTATGGCATTATTTTCAACTACCATTTGCACAATGGCAGCCTCCTGTTCGTCTGTAAATAGACACGTTCTACCACCATGTGGTGGTCCTCTATCAGTTCTACAACAACAAAATAGCATACAGTACAGTAAACACTACAGTAATACAGTATACCAGATAAACATGTTACAAAGTAGTATAGCTCCTAATTTCATACGTACAGTTATACATTAAACATTTACTTTGTTGCCCTTTACAGTATGTATTGGAATCTACAGTCTTTTCTGTGCTTTATGCTGTACTACTGCCAAGTAGTAAAAAGTAGTAGATAAGTCCAATGTCTGCAGTACATACCTATTCTCATTTCGGAACGTCCAGATGATGGATGCTACGGTGAAGTTGCTCAGATTGGGCTTCACTCTCTACCCATCCTCTATCAAGGTCAAACCTTGGTTGACCACATGGTACATCAAAGTCGCCCGCATTACATCAGAGATTACTCTCCTTCCTCTTCCTCCACCTCTACCTCTACCTCTATCCCCACCTCCACCTTTACCTTTACTCTCTGCCAAGTTTGCTTCCATTGTTCTCCAAACACCTGTGGCCCTTTTAATTCACACAAAAGTTCTGATTGCAAAGTGAACATTCACGAAATTTGTGTTTGCACAAGTGAAGAGTGAAAGTGATCAATTGGTAATTGAGCTTAGCTTGTTGAAC
Organism: Salmo salar; assembly: GCF_965601325.2. NCBI lineage: Eukaryota > Metazoa > Chordata > Actinopteri > Salmoniformes > Salmonidae > Salmo > Salmo salar. The sequence continues at coordinate 57,272,467 of NC_138293.1, forward strand.
AGTGTTTCTTTTTATTTGCACCAAATACATTTCAGTTGTGAAGGTTGTACCAAAGGTAGAGAATTGTGTGTTAAGTTTTGCCAAATGTTTGCTATGGAATTGCAATCTGAGTGTAAAGCAGTATTGTAGTATTGCAGATTTGGTGTAGGGTTCTGCTAAATGAATTACAGGTTTGGGTCATTGTGCCCCTATCCAATTTTAGTGTGTAAACAATTGGGAAAAACTGTAAACATACTTCATATCTGCCTTAAGATAAATTAAGGATAGAAGAGAATATATATTTTTACAAAATGCTCACTTATGACACAAATAACTGCACAATATTTTTTGTTGTTGTTGAGAATAGGAGCATCAAAAACAGGGGAGACAAATCTGGGTTAGTCAAAAGGCAGCAGCAGTAATAGCAATGTGATGGAGAGACAGATGGTATGAGGCTTGGATCAATAGCACTATAAACCACAAAGGAAGGAGTTCAGAAGAGAGGAGAAGAACTCATCCTTCTCAGTGTTGTCATGACACTGGCGTACCGGACACCCCCGCAGCCAAGGCAGGGGGGCCCACGAGCTCTGGGGGCCCATGCGCCTGACATTGATGTCAAAAGAAAATGTATACATCATTTTTGCCAGTAACCCTCCAATAACTTATTCATAAACCTTTTTAATTTCCATATATACTAGAAAGATAAGTGTTTCTTGGGCTTCAAGAATGTGACTGATTAAAGTGTGGGGATATCAGTGAACAAATGCCGTTGTCCAGTCTACGACGCCGCCAGTGCAATGTACAAATGCCGTTGTCAAGTCTACGACGCCGCCAGTGCAATGTACAAATGCCGTGGTCAAGTCTACGACGGCGCCAGTGCAATGTGGTCCTTAATCAGGTCTTCAAAAGCACATATCAGACCGATAGTCTAATGCTTCTTAAGTAGTCCTTTATTAGTTTTAGTTTAGAAAACGATCTCTCTGCAAAAGCAACTGTTACAGGGATGGTTAAAAACAGCTTGATTGCCGTAACAAAATCAGGGAAATTGGGCAGAAGGGAGAGGTGCTTGAAATAAGCAGTTGCTGGCTGGCTGGGTTGGTTATGCAACAGGTTTACTTGGCCTCAACACATTACGGAAAGAGATTAACTGTAAAGGAAGCTCTGGGGACAGATCGTCTGGATACAGGTCAGACAATAAATTGGTAGATGCAAACAGATTATCATCTTTAGTGGGCAACGGTTCTTGAGGGCTCTAACAAAAGTGGTTTGGGATTATGGTTCATACTGGTGAACTGGGTTTTTCAGTTGTGTGGTTGTAATAGCAACAGTCCCTTATCTGTGTTATATCTTGTCAAGCATCATTCAAGACTAAGTTTAAATTGTGTGCAGCGTAATGGACATATAATACACATGTCTCAGAAAAGACTGTCTGGGTTGTCAATACTTAGTATAGAAAACATTCGGGCCCGCAACTTAGGCCTACAGGCCGTGGTAAAAGGCAACACAGTCGCATACTGTAGTTACTATAGCCCTCTATGTAGAAAAAAAGAGTACAGACACAGAAACTTTTTCCTAAGAGGAAGAAAGAGAAAAAGATACAGAGAGAGAGACACACCAAGGAATACTTCAGGAGAATTGTTCGACTGTTTGATGTTACATTTTTATAAAAAGTGTATAAATTGCAGCTAAATAGCAGCTTAATACTGTATATACCGTACCTATAGATAGTAGGCTATACTGCATAATGAAACAATCCCTAGTAAGCTAGTGTTTTGAGAGTGGACTGACTGTATTATTTAGCATTAATAGACTGGTTTGACGCACCACAACTTTCAATCCAAGCTGGGAGAGAGCAAGGGGATTGCTTATGTCATGCAGGTTCAGGTACGCTATACAGGACAGTTGTACAGTATATACAAATAATCTATTGGTAGCTGATTAGTATGCTGTTACAATCTGCATTGTTTGAAGTAAATTCCATTATTGCAGCCGGTCAGCATTCTAAATGTCAGTATTGCGACACCGGGTATAGCTCCGTGAAATGTTAGGCTTAACATGAGAATGATGACCAAATAGGCCTACCAATAAACCTGTATCCATTAGCTAAAGCAAAGCTATAGGCTACATGCCCTGGCACCACAGAAAGCCTATCATCAATTTGATAGACAGCCGCATAGACATTTCGCAATTTCAGCATCATGGGCAGCGATCGGTAGTCTATATTATGTGAGTGGCTGTCTGGCTGACACATTCGATTTTTTATTTTAGGGGGAGTGGGGGGGGGGGGGGGGGTGAACTCTGACCATGCGGGGATCCAGAAAAACGGCGTTTCGCCAGTGTATCATGAACTCATTTGCAGAGAAGTCAAGGATATCAATCAATGCAATTTATTATCTTTGACAAATAAGAGGACTAGAGCAACAGCTGCTGTAATGTAGAAATGTAACATACATATACCAATACATTCCATTGCCCCATACAGTCCTGTACTGTATACCAATACCTTCCATTATCCCATACAGTCCTGTACTGTATACCAATACCTTCCATTTCTCCATACAGTCCTGTACACCATTAACCTTCCATTACCCCATACAGTCCTGTACTGTATACCAATACCTTCCATTTCTCCATACAGTCCTGTACACCAATACTTTCCATTACCCCATACAGTCCTGTACTGTACACCAATACCTTCCATTATCCCATACAGTCCTGTACTGTATACCAATACCTTCCATTTCTCCATACAGTCCTGTACACCAATACCTTCCATTACCCCATACAATCCTGTACTGTATACCAATACCTTCCATTTCTCCATACAGTCCTGTACACCAATACCTTCCATTATCTCATACAGTCCTGTACTGTATACCAATACCTTACATTAGCCCATACAGTCCTGTACACCAATACCTTACATTATCCCATACAGTCCTGTACTCTATACCAATACCTTACATTACCCCATACAGTCCTGTACTGTATACCAATACCTTCCATTACCCCATACAGCCCTGCACTGTATACCAATACCTTCCATTACCCCATACAGTCCTGTACTGTACACCAATACCTTCCATTACCCCATACAGTCCTGTACTGTACACCAATACCTTCCATTACCCCATACAGTCCTGTACTGTATACCAATACCTTCCATTACCCCATACAGTCATGTACTGTATAGTAATACCTTCCATTACCCCATACAGTCCTGTACTGTACACCAATACCTTCCATTACCCCATACAGTCCTGTACTGTATACCAATACCTTCCATTATCCCATACAGTCCTGTACTGTATACCAATACCTTCCATTTCTCCATACAGTCCTGTACACCAATACCTTCCATTATCCCATACAGTCCTGTACTGTATACCAATACCTTCCATTTCTCCATACAGTCCTGTACACCAATACCTTCCATTACCCCATACAGTCCTGTACTGTATACCAATACCTTCCATTATCCCATACAGTCCTGTACTGTATACCAATACCTTCCATTTCTCCATACAGGCCTGTACACCAATACCTTCCATTACCCCATACCGTCCTGTACTGTACACCAATACCTTCCATTATCCCATACAGTCCTGTACTGTATACCAATACCTTCCATACAGCCCTGCACTGTATACCAATACCTTCCATTACCCCATACAGTCCTGTACTGTATACCAATACCTTCCATTACATCCATATACTCCTGCACTGTATATTGGAAGAAAGCGTAAGACGATGAAAAGGACTGGTTAGTTAAACTTTGGTTTTACATAAGTGCACACACACAAGGACACATTTCATAGCTATTGGTCATATTTTTTTAATTAAATTGCAAATTTGAATAAAACATGGGGCTGCCGGTGCCTTCATGGTTTGGACCAGAGGTATTTGAACAGTGTAGGGTTGCATACAGTATGGCACCCTATTTCATGTGTAGAGCCCTATTGGCCCTGGTCAAAAGTAGAGCACTATATATGGAATAGGATTCCATTTGGGACACAAACTAGGTGAGACCATTACCCCATACAGTCCTGTACTGTATACCAATACCTTCCATTATCCCATACAGTCCTGTACTGTATACCAATACCTTCCATTTCTCCATACAGGCCTGTACACCAATACCTTCCATTACCCCATACAGTCCTGTACTGTATAGTAATACCTTCCATTACCCCATACAGTCCTGTACTGTACACCAATACCTTCCATTACCCCATACAGTCCTGTACTGTATACCAATACCTTCCATTATCCCATACAGTCCTGTACTGTATACCAATACCTTCCATTTCTCCATACAGTCCTGTACACCAATACCTTCCATTATCCCATACAGTCCTGTACTGTATACCAATACCTTCCATTTCTCCATACCGTCCTGTACACCAATACTTTCCATTACCCCATACAGTCCTGTACTGTACACCAATACCTTCCATTATCCCATACAGTCCTGTACTGTATACCAATACCTTCCATACAGCCCTGCACTGTATACCAATACCTTCCATTACCCCATACAGTCCTGTACTGTATACCAATACCTTCCATTACATCCATATACTCCTGCACTGTATATTGGAAGAAAGCGTAAGACGATGAAAAGGAAAATATTTGTAGTGTTATTGTGAAAAATTACGAGTGTCTTTTATGCATTTTAATTATGTGTTTAAACATTTGAAAAGCTTTGGGCTTATTCATGCGCTCCTGTAAGATAACTAGAAAATAACAAACACAATTCCTGCATGTGTCTTTCATTTGTTTTGAAAAGCAATTTGCCATAAGCGCTCATTCATTCTGTTTGAATGTATTTACTGATTGTAAGTATTTTATATTCTCTGAGGAACAAAAAAGTTACAATCAGTTCTCAGAGTTATAAATAAATATCCCAACAGCCTTTGCTGATGGTCTTCAAAAACACTGGTTAGTTAAACTTTGGTTTTACATAAGTGCACACACACAAGGACACATTTCATAGCTATTGGTCATATTTTTTTAATTAAATTGCAAATTTGAATAAAACATGGGGCTGCCGGTGCCTTCATGGTTTGGACCAGAGGTATTTGAACAGTGTAGGGTTGCATACAGTATGGCACCCTATTTCATATGTAGAGCCCTATTGGCCCTGGTCAAAAGTAGAGCACTATATATGGAATAGGATTCCATTTGGGACACAAACTAGGTGAGACCAGTCCAGAGTGGAGAAGTGGAAGCAGACCCAGGCTTCAGAACCAGAAATACCACCAACTGTGAATGGACCTTTGAAGTCAAATCAGCCCTTAGTTCAGATAAGTGGGGTCTTGTGATCATTCCACTTCCTGTTCCCATGAATGAATATCCACCCTTAATAATGGCATAGGCTCACAGCTCTCACTCTTGCCTGGGGTAAGGGATGAAAGCAAGGCCTTTGAACCTAGGTTGCACTAACCTAACAACACAGTGATACAATTCTGTCCAACTTCAGTATCTGAGAATGGAAATGAATAGACTCTTTTGGGTTTCTTTTAGTTCAGGGTTCGAGGTATTTTTGGAATCACCAATGATGCACCATTCTAGTGTGTTAGTCAGGTGGCTAGCTAGGCATACTCTAAAGATATAAGGTTTAGCTAGCCAGTGTGATCTGCCTATTATAGTAGAATGTAGCTCATCTACTGTACTGCCACTGGACCCACTGGACAACCTTTGTTAACAGCCACAACACCAAGAAATCTATGATAAGTGGCAGCAGGCCAATTCCTGGAGCGGCCACCTAAAGTCAACTTACATCCTGAAAAGTATGCAGTAGCCTACTCCCTTTACAATCAGGTCTTCAAGGAAGATTAAATGCATCGTCTCTCAGAGATCACAGTAGAGGCTCAAAAAGCTGCAGCTATAGAGAGAAGAGACAGACATCAAGGAGGAAATTGGGTGTGAATCATATTAAGCAGCTGATGTCTCTAATTTGCTGTTTAATTTAGCAGTCATTTAGCTGTAATTAGCAGAGAAGAACTCAGCTGCTGCTGAACTTTCAGCCCACTTAAAGGGATAGGGGTTCATTTGCGTGGCTAATCCCTTTTTAAATGATGCTCAACGAATGGGCAGCTAGAACACTTCTGTTGAAGCAGTGATGGTGAGCAAACAACTGTTTTCCTCTCTGATGGTAGCTTTGCAACCACCAGTTTAATACATCTGACAGTACTGAAATGAAAAGCTTTGTGCAGTGAGAGACAGTGTGCAGGCAGCACATCCCTCATAAATAAGTGGAATTGAGCTTAGTTTAGGCAGGAACAAAGACCGTTTTGGATAGGAAGTAATTGGAGGGGACATAGCTGACACCAGGAGATAGAGCAGTTGTTTTTCCAGCACACGGTCATCTTCCTCTGACCGTCCCTTTTGGATACTTCAGGACATAATAGTCTAAGAAAAATGCACATCAATTGTCAGGAGGTGCTGGGCCAAAGAAAACTTGTAGAAAGAAAGTAGGGCCTGCACACACAACTGCTACGCCACTTCATTTTAACTAGGCTAGTTAGGCCTACACCATGTTTCGATCAAAAAGTGGATCTTGGTCAAGTGGTCTGTAGTGGATATTTTAGAATGATGTAATAATGAGCATGTTCCAGATCACCTCAATAGCATAGACAAAGATGTACTCTGACTAAAAAAGCACTGGTCCTCAATCATTCTCTTTTCAGGAAACTGTACTGCACTGAACCTATTCACTTCAACATGCTGCAGGCACATACTGTACCTGTGCTACATATTGTACTGTACTTTTCTGTACTCGTGCACACCTTTCTGTGAACTGAAAATCAAAGGAAAAACAAAAATTAATACAGCAGAAATGAGCGAAATTGTATAAATGACCTATATTAATTCCAAATAGAATAACTGTAAAAGTTGGTAGGCCTATAGTAACTACAACCAAAGTTGGTACATGGGTAACTACGAATGGTTGTCACCGTAAAAGTAAAAACACAGCGGTGCCTGAAACAACTCATTACATTTCAGTGGGTAATAGAGATGAGAAGTGTTAATGGGCTAGGTCTAAGGTGTTGCTTCCCCTGGAGCTACCCCCACACATCTTAGCCTGCTCTGCCTCGATCCTGGGGAGTGTTATATATGCATTAGTGTTGACAGTTGGTGCCTCGCTCCTCAACAAGGCACTTCTTCGACCCTGTCATGAACCATATCCTTTTAATTAGGAGTCAACGGTAGGAGACAGTATGAGCGTGTCACAAGACCATGCTCCCATTTGTGACCAACTCAGCTGATCCCTTTAAGTGGATTCATCTACTAAAATTAGACATCAAATATGTTGGGAATGTTTTTATAGTGCAACGGTAACAAAGTCAAATCCTGTAAATTAGAAGTCATTGGTGGGAGCGTGTCAAAGGACAATGCTCCCATTTGTAACCAACTCATCCAATCCCTTTAAGTGGAATGATCTCTACAAAAACAAGATAGATTTAGATAGTTAAAGAGTACAAAGTTAACTTAGAGTGTCACAGGACCATGTTGTTGTTGGTGACCAACTGAACTGAAACCTAATGGATTAATCTATACATACGTTGGAGTTGAAAGTGCAAAGTTAATTTTAACATTGTCAATGGATAACGACATTAACATTGAGACAGACAGTCAGAGGTACATTAGTGAAGCAAACATGGGCCTAATAAGTTACAAAACATCTAATACATGTTATGCAAAGACTTGATGATTGAGCCCATGCGGAGTTAGAACATTGTTGTGTCACAGCCTGCATTTAATTTTAATTTCATCTTTATTTAACTAGGCAAGTCAGTTAAGAACAAATTCTTATTTACAATGACAACCTACCAAAAGGGAAAAAGGCCTCCTGCGGGGACGGGGCCTGGGATGAAAAATAAAAACTATATAAATATAGGACAAAACACACATCACAACAAGAGAGACAACACAACACTACATCAAGAGAGACCTAAGACAACAACATAGCAAGGCAGCAACACATGACAACACAGCATGGTAGCAACACAACATAACAACAACATGGTAGCAACACAACATGGTAGCAGCACAAAACATGGTACAAACATTATTGGGCACAGACAACAACACAAAGGGCAAGAAGATAGAGACAACAATACATCACACAAAGCAGCCACAACTGTCAGTAGGAGTGTTCATGATTTTGAATGAAAAGATTGAGGTAAACTTTTTAAATCGATTGCATTTAGATGTTGTGTCACTGATCTACACGCAATACACCATAATGTCAAAGTGGAATTATGTTTTTAGAAATGTTTACATATTAATGAAAAATGAAAAGATGAAATGTCTTGAGTCAATAAGTAATCAACCCTTTGTTATGGCAAGCCTAAATAACTTCAGGTGTAAAGATTTGCATAACAAGTCAGATAATAAGTTGCATGGACTAACTGTGTGCAATAATGGTGTTTATGATTTTTGAATGACTACCCCATTTCTGTACCCCATACATACAATTATCTGTAAGGTCCCTCAGTCGAGCAGTGAATTTCAAGAGCAGATTCAACGACAAGATCAGGGAGGTTTTGCAAAGAAGGGCACTTATTGGTAGATGGGTTAAAAGGAAATAAAAAGGAGACATTGAATATCCCTTTGAGTATGGTGAAGTTATTCATTACACTTTGGATGTTGTATCAATACACCCAGTCACTGTACAGATACAGGCGTCCTTCCTTACTCAGTTGACAGAAAGGAAGGAAACCGCTCAGGGCTTTCACAATGAAGCCAATGGTGATTTTAGACTACTTACAGAGTTAAATGGCTGTGATAGGAGAAAAATGAGGAGGGATAAACAACATTGTAGTTACTCCACAATGCTAACCTAAATGACAGAGTGAAAATACAGAAGCTTGTACAGAAAAAAGTATTCCAAAACATTCATCCTGTTTGCAATAAAGCACTAAATCAATACTGCAAAAATATATTTTGGGGGGGCTGGGGGGGGCAAACACAACACATCACTCTTTTTCAAGTATGTGGTTGCTGCATCATGTTATGGGTATGCTTGTCATCGGCGAGGGATAGAACGTTTTTTTTTAGGATAAAGTAAAAGCTGTTTCAGTCTGCTTTCCAACAGACACTGAGAAACAAATCCACCTTTCAACAGGACAATAACCTAAAACACAAGGCCAAACATACACTGGAGTTATTTACCAAGATGACATTGAATGTTCCTGAATAGCCTAGTTACAGTTTTGACTTAAATTGGCTTTAAAATTGATGTCTAGCAATGATCAACAACCAACTTGACAGAGCTTGAAGAATAAAAAAAAGAATAATGGGCAAATATTGTACAATCCAGGTTTGCAAAGCTCTTAGAGACATACGCAGAAAGACTCACAGCTGTAATAACTGCCAAAGGTGATTCTAACATGTATTGACCCAGGGGGTTGAATACCTATTGTATCTAATGTTTTATATATATATATATATATATATATATATATATATATATATATATATATATATATATATATATTATTTTTTTTATGTATTTTGTGTAGATCGTTGACAAAAAATGACAATGAAATTCATTTTAATCCCACTTTGTAACACAGGAAAATGTCGAAAAAGTCAAGGGGTGAGAATAATTTCTGAAGGCACTGTACATTCCCCCCGGGAAACTGTGTCCATGTTAGGGCTGCAGTCAGATATTAATGAACTAAGCTATAAGGAAAAGGCCTGGAGGCTCTTTCTATAAATATCAGTTTAGACTGAAATATTAATTGTTCCCAGGTTTACCAGACCGCTTTTCTGGGACAGGCTGAGAATGTGCACAGACAGGGAGATGAGAGCTGGATAAACTTATCTTAATGGATTGTACATTATGTACAGTTAAATAAAGGTTACATTTAAAAATATATAAAATAAAAATAGACTTGTGCATAAAGGTCTAACAACCTGGCACTTTTAGCAAAGGCTTAGCAACCTCTGCGAGCATTGCAGCATGTTAGCTCATATATGCTCTCTTCCTTGTGATTGCACTACACCATGCAGCCCAAAAGATTAAAAAAATATATATTTCAAAGCTGTGCTCATTGGATTTATACATTTCGGGCATTTATATCAACATAAACTGTTCGACCCACACCCTTAGAAATGTTTTGTCCAGAGAAAGAAAGGCTTTGTCCATCTCAGTAAGCACTTTCTGGGAGGTTTTATAGATACTTATTGATTTTATACTTTATTTTCATGTCTTAAATTCGCATATTTCCTGGAAACTCATTTTTTTAAATGCATTAACCATCCAATGAAAAGTGCTATCCTATTGCCTGGATATTACTTTGAGAGTGTAATCTCTTTTTCCTTTTCAAATGAATTCCCATTGTGAGTTGAGAATCTGGACATTGTTTTGGTACTGTGTTCTAGGGCACCATATTAATGTTCAACAGACACACTAAATAAAGCCCTTAGAATTAGACTCCAAGCACCTTTCAGGTCGTGATAATTTCAAAGAGATATGCTCCATGTTCATAAAAATCCCACTTGAAATGACACTTTATCTGTGTGCTTGTGGGTGTGCGTGTGTGTGCTCAAGTATCTTTCCATCTGTGGGCATCATTCAGTTTTCTAACAGATGTTGACAAACACTCAGCCCAGACGCAATTTCTCATTGTTGATTTTGTACCATGACATGAAAGTCCTGTGTTATTGTTAATTATCCATAGTGTTACGCACGCACGCACGCACGCACGCACACACACACACACACACACACACACACACACACACACACACACACACACATCGTGTGACAAAGCAATGAACTATAAAGGTCATTGGTATCAATAGCGGAAGTAATTAGAGGATACAAATCCTTCACAACAATCCACCAAAGCTGGTGAGCAGCGATAAAGACCAACATTAACGCTCAATGCATTAGCTGCTTTTTCACATCTAGCAATTGGGCTGAATTATAACGGTTCTACACAACCATAATGACTAGTCTTTTGAAGCCCGTTGGACACTGCCACATACAATTAACTGGTACCAGTTAATTGCATGTGGCAGTGTCCAAAAGGTTAAATCTTTACCACCTGGTGTTCGTAAGAGGAGCATGTATATGACATTACAATATGCATTTGCCCTTTGTAAATTTGCTCTTTGTATACGTAGCTGGCAGAGGAGACACATTGATCACAAAGGAGATTCACCCAGGGTGAGGCTACAGGCAATTGTTCCTGTTCTGGTCATGCATTCCCCATATGAAGGAATTTCACCTGAAAACTTTATGCAAATGGGGCAAAATAGTAGGGGAATGTGTCCACACAATCTCATGGGGAAAAGATGATGCGCGCCCGGATAGTGGGTTTGCTTCCTGGGACCACCCATACTTCAAAATAATTATGAACACATGACTGTAAGTCGATTTGGATAAAAACGTCTGCTAAATAGCGTCAATTATATTCAAATATTAACATGGACAAAACATGAACATGTATACCTTAGTGAATAAACTGACCCAAAAATATATGAATAACCAAACTGATTTCTCTATAACTTTCATTAGCTCACAAAGTGATTTACATTCTAAGAGTGCAATTTACCTAATCCATAATCAATGTTTAACATCCATTTGTGTGTTGTAGGCATGCACTGTATGTTATGCCAAAGTAATCTAATTAAATAAAGCTAAGTTATTCAATGAACATACTGCAATAATAAAATCATGCAATGATCATGTGATGACTGATAACAGTGGGGTTTGCTTACATGAAGTGATTTTTCGCTAAGGATGTGACGTCTATACTGTGATGGTAATTCTCACACCCCTCGTATAAAGCTGATTGATAAGTCTCATGCAGCTACTGTAGGGGATTGCTGATTAGCTAGTAGGCTACTATGGAGCTGTTCAATTACATGGACTCATGCCAAATTCCTTGGCTGATTGAATTGCTGATATCTCTGCCTGTAGAAATCTATCTCTGTACACTCATGTTCTAGTCATTCAAATGGTATTCCTAATCATTCCATATCAGCCAACCACAAAAAAAACCTAAATAAACAAGTGAACAGTAAACATGTCTTACAACACGAATGCTGCAGGGTCCTCCTTGGGTCAATCAGTGTAATTTTGTACAAATCGGGCTAGTAGTGTCTGAGATATCGAGTGGTTTATATCCCTGAGCATGTGTGCCAAATTTCAGTGCTCTGAGTCAAACAGATCAAGAGACGTAAACACGTGCCCGTTATAGTGTAACCAAGTGGTTGATATGAATGTTCTTGAATATAGTGAGTCTTGACAGTGTTTGCAACATGTGTACCAAATTGTGTTAGAATACGAATATCCTGATTTATATGGATTTATGTGCTAGACCACGCCCACGTGAATGTTTATTGGTCAATAGTGTTTTAGGTACTAGTCTGGAAATATTGCGTTGAGCGACCTTTGTCCATAGATGCTACATATCAAGTTTTGTGCAGATCGTTCATTCGGTGCCAGAAGAGTCACCTTTTAAGTGTTTTTCACAAAATTCCAAATGGCGGAAAATCCATCATGGTGAACCTTTTGGATCCCTGAGGCAAATTTGAGCCTGATCTCTGTGGCAAGCCGTGTCATTCACCCGTGTTTCATCAAAATCGGGCCAGTGCTGTCTGAGATTTTGTGTGTGAATAATTTCAATTTTATTTGTTTTTTATTTACCCTTTATTTAACTAGGCAAGTCAGTTAAATTTACAATGACAGCCTAGGAACAGTGGGTTAACTGCCTTGTTCAGGGGCAGAAAGACAGATTTTTACCTTGTCAGCTCGGGGATTCGATCTAGCAACCTTTCGGTTACTGACCCAACGCTCTAACCACTAGGTTACCTGCCGCCCAATGTACAAAAGTACATACGGACGAACGGAGACAGATCCACAGTCCCCTTCCCGATTTCATCATGGGAGACAATACAAAATTAAATGACATAGACAACCAGCAGTGCATTATGTCAAGACTAACAGTGCCACATACTGTATATATACTGCACCAAAATATAAACGCAACATGCAACAATTTCAATGATTTTACTGAGTGAAAGTTCATGTAAGGAAATCAATCAATTGAAATAAATGAATTAGGCCCTAATCTATGGATGTCACATAACTGGTCAGCGGTGCAGCCAGGCCCAGTTTATAACAGACAGAAATACTCGTCAGCACCCGCCCAGCTCTGGTGGACATTCCTTCAGGCAGCATGCCAATTGGACGCTCCCTCAAAACTTGAGGCATCTGTGTGAGAAAACTGCACAAGTGGCTTTTTATTGTCCCCATCACAAGGTGAACATGTGTAATGATTATTCTGTTTAATCAGCTTGTTGATATGCTCACCAGTCAGGTGGATGGATTATCTTGGCAAAGGAGAAATGCTCACTAAAAGGGATGTAAACTCATTTGTGCACAAAATTTGAGAGAATTAAGCTTTTTTGTGTATGGAACATTTCTGGGATTTTTTTTATTCAGGTCATGAAACATGGGACCAACATTTTACATATTGCGTTTATATTTTTGTGCAGTGTATTAGTTAAATTCTGAAGAGGAAATGATGTGAGCAGTGGAATGAACAGCTTGAATGACCTGCAGGAAATCTGTTGAGTTATGAAGCCTTTCAGAACCCATTGAGGAACTCCAGAGAGAAAACAGGTGCAGTGTCACCAGGAACAGATGCCATTCCTGGGGATGGAGAGATGGATGGATGGACTCATGGATAGATGAACATACAGACAGAAGGACGGAGGGAGGGGTGGATGGAGGTATGGATGTAATCATGTGACCTGTGTCTTACCAACCTGTGAGTTACTATGGGTAAGAGAGAGAGAGAGAGAGAGAGAAAGAAAGAAAGAAAGAAAGAAAGAAAGAAAGAAAGAAAGAAAGAAAGAAAGAAAGAAAGAAAGAAAGAAAGAAAGAAAGAAAGAAAGAAAGAACGAGAGACAGAGACACTGCAGCAGAGACAATATCAGAGAGAATATCCGGCATAGAAGCCACCGCTACACATCAGACAGTTAAAAAAGGACAAATGATTAAAAGAAAGAAAACAGAGAATAAAGAAGAAAGAGATAGCGAAATAACTGACGGAAAAGAACGAAAATCAAAGAGGAGAGTAGTTTGGCTCGACGCCCAGCGAGATAGAACAGGTGGTATTTCCTTGACGTTTACCGCCTAATGACGAGGAAACTCCAATAACATGCACCGTTCCAGCAGTGCTGTGCCGGTGACTATCATAGAGATAACCCAGTAAAAAATCTCAGTCAAGTCTCATTGATGCCCTGCACTTTGTAATACTCATGTCTGGTCCCACTCAAGAGTACATAGTGCATAGGTCATACATTTGGCGAGAAAAATATATCATAAGCATCTCCAAAGGCTCTGATGATATTAAGTCGATTTAAAGTCGAGAGGCACCTCACTTTTATGTGCCTATATTCAACACACTGAATGCACTGTAACAAGTTAGTGCACTTACTGGATTGCATTGGCGATTCCAAGGCCAATATTCATGTCATGAGAGGCAATGTAAAGAAGGGAGGTACTGTCCGTTTGTATGAAAACAAATACTTTTGGAACCCATGAGGTCTGGTCTAGATTGGTCTTGTTGCGTCCATTGGCTGTTGTCATGTAAAGGTTGGAGAGTGTGACTGGGTCTTAGGGAAGCATTATGGAAATCAAAGAGATCACTTTTTAAGTTGTTTAATTGACCCGTTCTTGTCTTTCTTAAAGACATGCTCCGGTACTTTGGTGACTAAGAAAGCATTTTTTAAACCTCCCGCTTTGGGCTGGATGTGAATGTGTAGTTCCTAGATGCCTTCTCTATGAGCAGATTTACTGTCTTAACTCAATTAGCCACCTAATTCCTAGTTTGAAAGCAACTGTTTTCTTGAATCTGTGCCACGCCATTGTCCCTACATGTCCCCCCATGTGGGTCAACCCCCTAGCAATTCGAGTTCTAGCCATTGAGCTTCAGCCGCTCAATTTGGAGTGACAGCTAGCAAGAGGCCTGCCCACCATTATCCAATAAGGTAGCAGGGCAGGCCCAATGGCTCAGTGGACTCAGCATAGAGAGAGAGAGAGAGCAAGTAAGTGGTGCACATACTGTATGTGCACACATATTCAGAGTCATATTCCTGTAAAGCTTTGAGAGGATCTCATGTCAAATTCTACCTCACCTAAAGCCTATTCTTGTTGGAAGTTGCTATAGACCACCAAGTGCTAACAGTCAGTATCTGGCTATTATTTGTGAAATGCTTGATAATGTACTGTATGTGATATCAACAGAGAGGTATCATCAAGCAGTCCACTCAGGAAAAAGCTTCAAACTAGTGCTGAGTGATTAACTTAATTAGGATAGGGGGCACTATTTTCACCTCCGGATGAAAAGTGTGACCAAAGTAAACTGCCTGCTACTCAGGCCCAGAAGCTCATTATATCCAAAAACCTCCGTTTTGTTCACACGTTTTGTTCAGTAATCCACAGGCTCAAAGGCAGTCACAACAGACAGACGAAAAATCCGAAAAGTATCAGTAAATTTCGTAGAAACATGTCAAACAATGTTTATAATCAATCCTCAGGTTGTTTTTAGTCATAATAATCAATAACATTTCAACCGGACAAAAGCTTCGTCAATATAAAAGGAAAACAAGAAAGGCATATAATTGGTAGATTTGCAGCAGCTCTATAGAAATGAGATGACTTGGAATGAAATAATAAAGTCATCAAATAAAACAAATGTAATATGCACAACTGAAATAATGGTTAATAAATGATCAGCAGTAATGGCCAGTCACTACCATCATTGGACTTTTATTCATTGTTTTATTTTGTATTGATACAGCATTCAACCCACATAATACATAGCGCATATAATATGTTTAAAAGTTATCGAAACCTAACCCGAAAACCATGATTATTTTTTAAATAATCGAACTGAACCGACCTCAAAAAGCACTTATCATTCACCTCTAAAAACTGTAACAAGTGCCTGCAAACTGGTTCACGTTATCAGTCAACGTACCATGGTATTTACAAACAGCACAGAAATGAAATCATCCACGTATAATCTTTACTAATACTGCAGAAATCGGCTCTAAAGCAGTATCCACCTCCATCGGATGTACTGATCATAATATAGTACCCATATCTAGGAAAACCAAAGTTCCAATGGCTGGGCCTAATATAGTGTATGAGGGTTTGTCTTTGCCATTCAATCACAACAAACAAGGGCCGTAATGAGTACAGTGACGTACGCTAAGCTAGTTTTGTTATGGAGAGAACAAAGTTTTGAAGTTAAATGACTTGGCATCTCAAGATGCTCAGCTAATTCAGTTCTATGTGTAGGCTCAAATCTGTGCTGACCTTGTGTTTAGCCAAGCTGACAGCAGCTTGCTAGCATAGCTTGGTGATAGCCTCAACTGACTGGCCTATATAGATGATATTTCTCTGTCAAATCAGTTATGGCAAGATAGCAAGAGCCAGTGTCTACACCACCTTGCTATGAAAGTAGCTTGCAACTTAGTTTCAACATTTCATCACGTCATGTAAATTAAATACATGTTACTGTGGAAATGGTATCAACTGCAAGTTCAATGCCCGCTCTTTATTCAGCTCAGCTGACCAACTACAACACAATATTCTGTAACTGGCTAGTTCGTCTCGTCTCTCCTTACGTCTGCTGTTAGATCATTCCCTGGAGACAAATTCCAGAACTACTAATATCCATACAACAGGTGTAGCCTATGTGTGGACATTGGACAAACATCGCCCAGCTTGAGTGTAAATACATTCATCAACAAACAAAAAAATAATGTGGTTTACAGCATTATACACCTACACTTAAGTAGTAAACTAAAATAAGTTGTGTGTAGAGTACAACTTCAGCTGTCTAACCAGAACTAGAATGGCATTCTATTTGTCGTTTTGATCAAAAATAAGGATTTGGCTTTCTAACCACTCACTGACATGCACAGCTCTCTTGTGAGGTTCTGTCTTCAAGTCTCCAGTGGGTAATGAAGTCCCTTCCATCTACTGTATATAATGTAATGCAGGAGGAATCTTTGCATTGGTCAGTAGCCTACAGAGTATATGAGAAGACTGCAATTGCTGAACAATGTAGATGTAACTTTCAAGTGTAACAGTTCCAAGTAAATAAGACAGGAGTTCCCTGACAAGAATACAGTACCATTCAGTTCAATAATAACAAAAGACAATGAAAAGTAATAGATGTCTTGCATAATTGTATTGCTCTCCCAATTCAGACGTCAGTATCAACCTGTCATTCAGTCAGAGGACTGATTTCCAAAGCATCTCTTCTGCCTGTCTGTAGAAAAAATTAGGAAGTGTTGATGAGTGACACTAATTAAAGGGTGATATTACTAAACACTTGTGACGTACTGTCTTATTAGTAATCACCTTTTGTCCCTTCTGAGGTGTTTGCCAACGCCTGATGGTTATGGCAGCATAGATTAGCTCCAGGCTCCTCTCACCAACTTCGGCTCCTATATCCGACCCAGCTCCTATCTGATTCAGAGGGGTTGGGTTAAATGCGGAAGACACATTTCAGTTGAATGCATTCAATTGTGCAACTGACTAGGTTTCCCCTTTCCTTTATATCACCGAGGGAGGGAGAGAGAGAAAGACTGTCACCATACAGTCATGGAAGCCAGCAGTACACAGTTGAACATAGCCAATCAGAGACCCTGATTCACAGCTAATTCATGTGGGACACGTGCCAGCATGGCACTGGCTGGTTGGCATTACTCACTCGGGCTTAAGAGTAGTCCATTGGCACCTACTTACAACATACAAGATACACATACACTGAGTGTAAAAAAAATTAAGAACACCTGCTCATTCCATGACACAGACTGACCAGGTAAATCCAGGTGAAAGCTATGATCCCTTATTGATGTCATTTGTGAAATCCACTTCAATCAGTGTAGATGAAGGGGAGGAGACAGGTTGAAAAATGATTTTTAAGCCTTGAAAGAATTGAGACATGGATTGTGTATGTGTGCCATTCAGAGAGTGAATGGGCAAGACAAAATATTTAAGTGCCTTTAAACAGTGTATGGTTGTAGGTGCCAGGCGCACCGGTTTGAGCGTATCAAGAACTGCAATGCTGCTAGGTTTTCCACACTCCTGTGTGTATCAAGAATGGTCCACCACCCAAATGACATACAGCCAATTTGACACAACTGTGGGTATTGGAGTCAACATTGGACAACATCCCTGTGGAACTCCTTTGATACCCCGACGAATTGATGCTGTTCTGAGGGCAAAAGGGCGTGCAACTGAATATTAGGAAGGTTTAGTATGTGACTACACACAGCACTGATTACATTTGGTGCAGCAGGTAGCCTAGTGGTTAGAGCATTGGGCCAGTAACCAAAAGGTTACTTTATTGATTCCCCCGAGTTGACAAGGTAAAAATCTGTCATTCTGCCCCTGAACAAGGCAGTTAATCCACCGTTCCCTGGTAGGCTGTCATTGTAAATAAGAATTTGTTCTTAACTGACTTGCCTAGTTAAATAATAAATACATTATCATTGGTGGTTAGCTGAATTCCAGGGCAGATAGTATACTGACCAGATCAAATGTGACAAACTTAATTCAAGTGTCCTCCATTATTCTGAAGCAGGACTGGTGTCTGGCCATTGCCTCAGCCTTCTGTAACTGCTCCTGATATGGTAGCAGGTTTTCCATATGACGCTGCTGAACAACAAATCCACCAGGTTTTGTACATAGCCTGTGAATGAAATAAAATATCATCACTCAATAAATATATAGCTATAACATATAGTTTGGAGGTAATTTATATGCTAATAGAGGGACTGTAACTACAGAACGCTGATGCCGTTACAACCAGCTGTGTAAGTAGCTGAATGCTTGCTGATTCATTTTGCTCTTTGCTACTAGAGTCATAGTTATATTTGTACCATCCTTCACTTGTTTTTGCCCTAGAAAATACATGATCAACTTTTATGAGAATTGGCATGTTGTTTTGGGTTAGCAGATGAAGCCCCCGAATGCTAGATAGCTAGCTACCTAACTTGCAAATCCGGGTTAGCTATCATATTGTCTGAGTTGAAATGAGTTGCCTAGCTAGCTAACATTAGCTAACCAGTTCGGGTAATGAAAGAAAATGACTACATCCTATTATTAGCTAGCAAGCTAGTATCCAAGTGCCTGCCCTGTATTGACCCCAAATGCCAATGGGCTACAGTTAGCTGTTGTTAGCAAAGTAGCTAGCTAACGTGAGCTATGCACATCTTCTTCTGATATGCTACATCACATTGTAAATTAGGTTGATGTATTTCGCTAGCTACAGTATCATTCTTCTAAAGTAGGCATGTAAGTAATGCATACCCAAACCTACAGTAAGACGTGACTCACTTACAAAACTCTGTTTGGACGAGACTGACTGTATGACAAAAATGATCCAACTTTGTAGTATTTGGTTTTACACTATAATTAATTGATGACACATAAGCCTGTTAAAACCAGAGAAGTTGGTTCTAAAGGGCAGTTGACCTTTAAAGCGCCCATCCCATCCATTCTCTGAAATGAGAAACGTAGAGCTGACAGAATATGAGCGTCCCCTTTTTACCTCAACCTTTTTTCTTCCTGTCAGCCTGTTCTATTACAATTAAAGACGAACCCTCGCCAAGATGAATATTCCTACAAAGAAAGCAGTCAGAATTCTGTTATTACAGTACCTGAGCAGCTATCTATCACATTCATGGTACGAGCGCTTCAAAATCTCAATTATGTTTTCACAGTAGAAAGAAGATTGCGAAATCTTCTGTGAAAATGAGAAGAAGCCTAGTGTAATTGCTGAGCAAGTCATAAAATGTAATTGTCTGGCTGTCAGTGGCACTCAGTGGAGATTGTTTTGAAGTCTGTGAAAGCTTGTATGGCATATCTACAGCCTAGTCTGAGTACCCAGATAGCATGTTTTTAGACAAGACGAAGAATCTATTTTTATAAAAGATATCATTGCATTGACAACCGTAAATTGTAAATTGTCAACACCAGGCTCCCTAAGTTGAGAACATTGTGTAGAGCATTGTGTAGAGAACTGCCGGCCTGTGGCTCGCGATTGGTTTTATTTGGCGCCCCCAAAGTTTTTGTAACAAAAAAAAAATATTTTTGAATTTGCATTGTAGGACATAAAATACACATTTTTCTCTCAGCACATGCGGGGAGAGGAGTGGCTCGCTCATCACAGCAGCAGGCCCAGCGTTGGCACAGGGGCACGGCAGACTTTCTTACAGGTATCATGAGGATAATGCACTTTTACTGTTTGACCAAATTATGGTTTTAGCCACCCAAAAAATATAATGTTTTGAGTGAGGTGATAATGTAGAATGTGCCCTTTTGTCACGGCTGTCTGAAGAATGGGACCAAGGTGCAGCGTGTGTATTGTTCCACATTTTATTTTCACTGTGAAACTATGCAAGATATACAAATAAACATAAGAACAAAAAACAACAAACCGTGACGAAGCGGTGCAACATACACTAACTCAAAAACAATCTCCCACAAACCCAGGTGGGAAAAACAACTACTTAAGTATGATCTCCAATTAGAGACAACGATGTCCAGCTGCCTCTAATTGGAGATCATCCCAAAAAAACAAACATAGAAATACAAAACTAGAACATAACATAGAAAATCTAAACTAGAAAAAAAAACCTGTCACACCCTGACCTACTCTACCATAGAAAATAACAGCTTTCTATGGTCAGGACGTGACATCTTTCTACGTTTAAAAGGCACCTTTTCCCTTTTTTATGATCTATGAGCTTGGCTGTCTAACTAATGACAGAGTCCGAGCAGGTCTTTTTCCTTACGCTGAGTTTGTCTTTGAATTTGAATCAGACAAGACCACCCAACAACAACAAAAATGGTCCAGCCCATCTGGCATTTGCCAGAATTTCCAGATGGCCAATCCGCCCCAGGGAATCCCCAACCAGTTGACTATTTTAATGGCGGAAACATGGTGAACTCCGTCAATGGTGCTGCCCATGTTAAAACGGCATTTTGGCTACTAGAGACCTCTATCATTCTCTAAGGTGCGGATATATCATAACTGGTACACTGCCAAAATGAGACGAAGTCACCTGGGAAGCCTTATAAGTAATACATTGCTTTATGGTGGATTAATAATAACAATGGAGGAGAACCTGAACCCTCAGATCATTATAGCTTTCAACTTGATGAAATAACATGGTGTCGTGCCCCACTAAAAGTGGCAGTAATAAAGCCTCTCTTGAAAAAGACAAACCTTGACCCAGAAAATATAAAAAACTATAGGCCTATATCGAATCTCCTATTCCTTTAAAAAAAAGTCGGACAAAACAGAGATGCTTGTTCTAGGTCTCAAGAAACAAAGAGATCTTCTGTTGAATCTGACAATTAATCTTGATGGTTGTACAGTCATCTCAAATAAAACTATGAAGGACAACGGCGTTACTCTGGACCCTGATCTCTATTTTGATGAACATATCAAGACTGTTTCAAGGACAGCTTTTTTCCATCTACGTAACATTGCTCTCGTTAATCTAACCACACTGTCCGATTTCAAAAAGGCTTTACAACGAAAGCAAAACATTAGAGTATGTCAGCAGAGTACCCAGCCAGAAATAATCAGACACCCATTTTTCAAGCTAGCATATAATGTCACATAAACCCAAACCACAGCTAAATGCAGCACTAACCTTTGATGATCTTCATCAGATGACACACCTAGGACATTATGTTATACAATACATGCATGTTTTGTTCAATCAAGTTCATATTTATATCAAAAACCAGCTTTTTACATTAGCATGTGACGTTCAGAACTAGCAAACCTCCGGTGAATTTACTAAATTACTGTTATGACATTGGCCTCTTTTGGTACAGGGAGGACAGTTGACCCCCTCCCTTTTGCACCACCACCCAACCTACCTTCCCCCCAATCCACCCTGTGTGTAAAGGGTTGTAAAAACTCTAAAATTCCAGGAGAGTCTCTGGCCACATGGCCCATAGAGAGACACAGGAAATTCTTCCAACTCATAGAATTGGAGAGCCAAGCGACATTTTGTGTTCTGGAGAAGGTATGGAAGATTGGTGAAGAATCCAGCTACGAACTGATCCGCTTGGTGCAATTTTGTGATACTCAGAAGAGACAATATAGCCATATTACCATAAAACTGTTTATATAATAGCATCAGCTTGAGACTTGCATCATAAGGGTTGTATAGAATGTATTAATAAGGATAAAGCTTTTGTAAGACATTGAGATGCTATGTACTGATGTAATGTGATAGAATTGTATTTCTGTAACCAAGTCTAGCTCAGTCATGGGCACGCCCCCAGGGACCCATACAGGACCAGGCGTCATTTGACAAGCCTGTTCAAAGGGTCACTATAAAACCCTCCCTGATTTACATTTCTTCAGACCAGGCCTCCACTCGATGGCCAATAGGTTTTACCATCCAATTCCTCTACTGAAAGTGAACCATACCACGTGGTTAACTTTTAGACTATTGATACCGACAGAATAAGAACAAGTCTTTGATAGTAATTATTAGTCTGCAGCTAAGTAAATTATATCATCGAACGCGAAGACCAACGAAACAACCATTCTATGACGACATTAATGAATGTCGCTCTGAAAGATCCATTCTAACCGAGAGAGAGAGAGAAAACGCGGAGAAAACTTCCCAACAGAACCGAACTCTCCAACAAAGAACGACGACACACTGAGCGTAAATATATATTGATTGCAATTGTTCCCGAATGAGTGAGCCTTCAATTGTCAATTGTTAATATTAATGAACTCTGTGTGCCACAGCTGACCTTTTATGATCCATTGTTCAACAGGCCAACCTGCCTGTTTAGCCCACAAGGGCACATTCCTCTACCAATCCTTTGTGACGATAATTACTGTTTGTATGTTTTCTGTTAATTACTTAGTGTAGTAAATAAATGATTTTAAGACAATTGATGTATGGATGATTTTAGTAAAGACTGGGTTCGTGCAGATACAACAATTTACGACGTTTGGAATGAGACTGGACTCGAGGTAAAATACACCATTTAAACCAGAAGATAATCGGCCTATACTATAATAGAATATAATATTATAGTACAGGAAAGTTATATTAGGAAAATTATAGCTTTGTAATCTGAATATTCTCCTTGGTGCCCCGATCTCCTAGTTAATTACAATTAAACGATTAATCAGTTTAATCGCGTGATAATAATTACAGGGAGCTAATTGATAAACATATCTTCAGTTTAATGGTACCCCCCAAAGACACGACATTACTCACGATAAACGTTCACAAAAACCATAACAATTATTTTAAGAATTATAGATACAGAACTCCTTTGTGCAATCGAGGTGTCCGATTTTAAAATAGCTTTTCGGTGAAAGCACATTTTGCAATATTCTGAGTACATAGCCCAGCCATCACAGCTAGCTATTTAGACACCCACCAAGTTTAGCCCTGACCAAACTCCGATTTACTATTACAAAAGTTTGATTACCTTTGATGTTCTTCGTCAGAATGCACTCCCAGGACTGCTACTTCAATAACAAATGTTGGTTTGGTTCCAAATAATCCATAGTTATATCCAAATAGCGGCGTTTTGTTCGTACGTTCAAGACACTACCCGAAGGGTAAAGAAAGGTGACGCGCCCGGCGCGTTTCGTGACAAAAAAAATTCAAAATATTCCATTACCGTACTTTGAAGCATTTCAAATGCTGTTTAACCTGTTTAGGATAGGGGGCAGTATTGACACGGCTGGATAAAAAACGTACCCGATTTAATCTGGTTACCACTCCTACCCAGTAACTAGAATATGCATATACTTATTACACATGGATAGAAAACACCCTAAAGTTTCTAAAACTGTTTGAATGGTGTCTGTGAGTATAACAGAACTCATTTGGCAGGCAAAAACCTGACAAGGTTTCAGGCAGGAAGTGGCCTGTCTGACAAGGTGTCGTTCTTCTTGTCTCTGTTTATTGAAGAGTGAGGATCTTAGCTGTCCCGTGACACTTCCTACGGCTGCCATAGGGTCTCAGAAGGCGGCAAAAAGCTGAATCGTGGCTTTGCAGGCTCTGGCTGAAAAAAAGTAGCGCGTTTGGTTAGTGGCTGGTTACAGTACTGTGAGACTCAGGCTCGTGCCCGCGTCGACCGAAAGCTTTGTTTACTTTCCTCAGTTTAGCTAAATGGACATTCCCGGTCGGAATATTATCGCTTTTCTACGAGAAAAATGGCATAAAAATGGATTTTAAACAGCGGTTGACATGCTTCGAAGTACGGTAATGGAATATTTAGATTTTTTTTGTCACGAATTGCGCCATGCGCGCGACCCTGATTTACCATTTCAGATAGTGTCTGGGACGCACGAACAAAACGGCGCTATTCGGATATAACGATGGATTATTTTGGACCAAACCAACATTTGTTATTGAAGTAGCAGTCCTGGGAGTGCATTCTGACGAAGACAACAAAAGGTAATCAAACTTTTATAATAGTAAAGCTGATATTGGTGAGTGCTAAACTTGCCGGGTGTCTAAATAGCTAGCCCGTGATGCCTGGGCTATGTACTTAGAATATTGCAAAATGTGCTTTCACCAAAAAGCTATTTTAAAATCGGACATATCGAGTGCATAGAGGAGTTCTGTATCTATAATTCTTAAAATAATTGTTATGCTTTTTGTGAACGTTTATCGTGAGTAATTTAGTAAAATTTTAGCGAATTCCCCGGAAGTTTGCGGGGAGTATGCTAGTTCTGAATGTCACATGCTAATGTAAAAAGCTGGTTTTTGATATAAATATGAACTTGATTGAACAAAACATGCATGTATTGTATAACATAATGTCCTAGGGTTGTCATCTGATAAAGATCATCAAAGGTGAGTGCTGCATTTAGCTGTCTTCTGGGTTTTTGTGACATTATATGCTAGCTTGAAAAATGGGTGTCTGATTATTTCTGGCTTGGTACTCTGCTGACATAATCTAATGTTTTGCTTTCGTTGTAAAGCCTTTTTGAAATCGGACAGTGTGGTTAGATTAACGAGAGTCTTGTCTTTAAATAGCTGTAAAATAGTCATATGTTTGAGAAATTGAAGTAATAGGATTTTTAAGGTTTTGAAAATCGCGCCACAGGCTTCAAGTGGCTGTTACGTAGGTGGACGAATTCGTCCCGCCTAGCCCATAGAGGTTAAAATCAATTTTTATGCGATTTTTCTCGTAAAAAAGCGATAATATTCCGACCGGGAAACCCTGTTTTCGTTCAAAGACGAAAAAATAAAAACATGGAGTCGTCTCGTGCATGCGCCCCCAGTCTCATTGTTCTCAGATCGACCACTATCCAAATGCGCTACTGTTTTTCAGCCATGGCCTGCAAAGTCATCATTCAACGTTCTGGCGCCTTCTGAGAGCCTATGGGAGCGTTAGAAAATGTCACGTTACAGCAGAGATCCCCTGTTTGGATAGAGATGATCAAGAAGTCCAAGAAATAGTCAGAGAGGGTGCTTCCTGTATGCAATCTTCTCAGGTTTTGGCCTGCCAAATGAGTTCTGTTATACTCACAGACACCATTCAAACAGTTTTAGAAACTTTGGAGTGTTTTCTATCCAAAGCTAATAATGATATACATATTCTAGTTTCTGGGCAGGAGTAATAATCAGATTAAATAGGGTACGTTTTTTATCCGGCCGTGAAAATACTGCCCCCTATCCATAACAAGTTAAGTCTTTACTGAAGACTCATCACTTCAGTAGGTCATATGATTGAGTGTAGTCTGGCTCAGGAGTTTGAAGGTGAACGGAAAGGCACTGGAGCAACGAACCGCCCTTGCTGTCTCTGCCTGGCCGGTTCCCCTCTCTCCACTGGGATTCTCTGCCTCTAACCCTATTACAGGGGCCGTCCCTAAGAGGGGTGCGTCACTTGAGTGGGTTTAGTCACTGACGTGGTCTTCCTGTCTGGGTTGGCGCCCCCCCTTGGGTTGTGCCGTGGCGGAGATCTTTGTGGGCTAAACTCGGCCTTGTATCAGGATGGTAAGTTGGTGATTGAAGATATCCCTCTAGTGGTGAGGGGGCTGTGCTTTGGCAAAGTGGGTTGGGTTATATCCTGCCTGTTTGGCCCTGTCCAGGGGTATCATCGGATGGGGCCACAGTGTCTCCTGACCCCTCCTGTCTCAGCCTCCAGTATTTATGCTGCAGTGGTTTATGTGTCGGGGGCTAGGGTCAGTCTGTTATATCTGGAGTATTTCTCCTGTCTTATCCAGTGTCCTGTGTGAATTTAATTATGCGCTCTCTAATTTTCTTTCTTTCTTTCTTTCTTTCTTTCTTTCTTTCTTTCTTTCTTTCTTTCTTTCTTTCTTTCTTTCTTTCTCACTCTCAGAGAACCTGAACCCTAGGACCATGCCTCAGGACTACCTGGCATGATGACTCCTTGTTGTCCCCAGTCCACCTGCCCGTGCTGCTGCTCCAGTTTCAACTGTTCTGCCTGCGGTTATGGAACCCTGACCTGTTCACCGGACATGCTACCTGTCCCAGACCTGCTGTTTTCAACTCTCTAGAGACAGCAGGAGCGGTAGAGATACTCTCAATGATCAGCTATGAAAAGCCAACTGACATTTACTCCTGAGGTGCTGACCTGTTGCACCCTCAAAAACTACTGTGATTATTATTATTTGACCATGCTGGTCATTTATGAACATTTTAACATCTCGGCCATGTTTTGTTATAATCTCCACCCGGCACAGCCAGAAGAGGACTGGCCACCCCTCATAGCCTGGTTCCACTCTGGGTTTCTTCCTAGGTTTTGGCCTTTCTAGGGAGTTTTTCCTAGCCACCATGCTTCTACACCTGCATTGCAGGTTTTAGGCTGGGGTTCTGTACAGCACTTTGAGATATCAGCTGATGTAAGAAGAGCTATATAAATACATTTGATTTGATTTGTTTACTGTGTAGCATTTAGCATTTCTCACAGTGGAATCTGAGGAATTGGTGTTGGTTGTGTGCATTTGCCATTATGTACAATTTGAAAGACATAACCCTAGACTCATGTCTACACACTGGCTCAACTTCAACAATAGTCTCAACCCTTACTCTAACCCCTACCAAAACAGAGACCCCAGGTACTGAGCCAAAGAGCAACTGTATGGACTGTATAGATAGTATTTCTTATTTTGAATGACATTTCCCTTTTCATTCTGATTTGTCCTCCTGTCCTGGTGCCGAGACACACAGAGATCCTGACAGAACTCCCTCCGTTAGATGACTATACACATTTCATCCCAGACAGAGAACACCAATTTCCCTGCCGGGATCAAGCCTCCTAACAACTCCATACAGGTACCCGGGCCCGGTTTACCAAAAGCATCTTAAGGCGAAGTTCATCGTTAGTTTCCCAAAACCATCTCTATTAACGCTCATAATCTAACGCCTGCCTCAGACCAGAACAGCTAAGTGCATCGTTTTATGCACAATTTATACACAAACACACTTTGTTCATGCACACTTTTCTGTAGAATCACAGTGTTTATCCGTCTTTCCGTGACCGGCAATAACTTCACATCGAAGTTGACAAGAAATACAAATTTGCCAATGTCTTTGCAATTGTTACAAACAAGCGAAGGATAAAAATTTGCTTCAAATGAAAACCGAGATGACTGCATTAAAATATGAATTTCATGTTGATTCAATTGAGTTTTATTTTGCTATTTGGCTACCGTCAAATTTTTGTGTCATTATATTTCATGATGTCAATGTGCACGTTAGGCTAAACGTGACAAATTTTGATTTAGTGCATTTTTGTAGAGTAAGCATTAGAATAAGCCACATCAATATTTGCAGCCATAGGTGATAATATCTCTCTAGGAGCTTATCCGTCATCAGTATTGTGGAATAATCTGAATGTTAAGGTAAGACTTTAATGGAGAAAGCTGACCTGAGAACAGTGCTGTCTTTCTTTCGATCCTATCAGTATCGACACATGCCTCAACGCCGCACATAGCGAATGTTCTCTCTGCGTGGTGTTTTGGGAAATGCATGTTGTAAAACAATATGCATTCATCTTTCCAACAAATCAATATTCAATATGGAATTAAGGTACATTTGTTGAATCCTTAAAAGCTAGTTGGCTGGCGGTCATTTGGAGGTAGGTGGGTTTGCGCTCCAATAAGTATATCCTCTTCAGCGTCTGATCCCGTTAGCGGGATCAAAATCCAGCGAAAAATCATATCGCCAATTAGCATTAAAAAAAAAAATTATAAAAAAAAAATAATAATAATAATTTTTTGTTTTGTTTTATAGATACACCTCTCCTGAATCGACCCACGTCGTCCGATTTCAAAAAGGTTTTACAGGAAAAGCAAATCATTAGATTATGTTAGATGAGTCCATCGTAAAAAGCAGCAACATAGCCATTTTCCGACCAACCACTTGCATCACAAATAACCAAAAAACAGCTAAATGCAGCACTAACCTTTTACAAACTTCATCAGATGACACACCTAGGACATCACGTTACACAATGCATGCATTCTTTTGTTCAATAAAGGTCATATTTATATATAAAAACAGCATTTTACATCGGCGTCTGATGTTGACTAACTATTTTCCCCTCAAATGCGTCCCGGGAAACAATGCTACAATTCCCTAAATTACTATTCGAAACATACATTTATACATTACATTTATATTTTCAATCTAACATTTATAGATGAATATCTCTTGAGAACACCTGTCATACCAGATTTTAAATTAACTTTACTGGGTAATCACACTTTGCGATAAAAGGAGATGCGATACTCAGAAAATGAGCTAATATACCGAGCTCGGCGCCATCTTGGAACAATCGCATGTCACATCTCATCTTGTATAATATTGTCAATAATCGCCTACCTTTAGTTGTCTTCATCAGAAAGCACTTCCAGGAATCCCAGGTCCACAACAGATGTATTTTCGGTCGAAAAAGTCCATCATTTATGTTCCATTAGCTTTCTGTTGTTAGCGCGTCTGAATGCTGTATCCAAATACTCTGCCGGGCGCGGCACAGCCGTTTCGAAATATATTTTTTTTTTCCCATTTAGGTTCGTTCAAACATGTCAAACGTTGTAAAACATTAATCTTCAGGGCCTGTAACACCTAGAGAGCCAATAAGATTCGACGGGGATGGTTGCAGAGTGTTTTGAAACATTTCCAAAGGTGGGGGTAGACAGCGCCGCCGGCGTCATAATGGTGATGGCCCATCCCCTGTGACCAATTTCCAATGCGTCTCATTCACTGAGTTTCGACTGTATAAGGCTCAAACCACTGTGAAAAGACTGGCGACATCTAGTGGAAGCAATAGGAAGTGCTCATTGAACCATTGTTAACGGTGTGATTAATAGGGAAAGATGAGAAGTCGAGTCCACAATTCAGAATTCCACTTCCTGTTTCAATCGGTCTCGGGGTTTTGACTGCCATATGAGTTCTGTTATACTCACAGACACCATTCAAACAGTTTTAGAAACTTTAGGGTGTTTCCTATCCATATATAATAAGTATATGCATGTCCTAGCTTCTGAGTTTGATTAGTAGGCCGTTGAAAATGGGAACAATTTTTTTTCAAAATGCGCTGTGGCGCCCCCTATCCTAGGGTATCCTCAAGATATATACAATGTTTAAAGCCACACACATACACCTTAACACAGTGTTTCCCAACTTCAGTCCTCAAGCACCCCCAGCTGTACACGTGGTTGTATAACTGGACGAGCACACCTGATTCAACTTGTCAATTAATCATCAAGCCCTCAATGAGTTGAATCAGGTGAGTATGTCTGGGGCTACAACAGAAATGTGTGCTGTAAGGGATACTCGAGGACTGGAGTTGAGAAACACTGCCTTAAGACATTTTAAGAGAGGTTAATGTAATTGAAACCCACATTTACCCTTAAGGGTAGGAAGCATGAGTTTTTACTCACCAAAGTAACAACACAGTGTGGTCAAAGACTTCGTTGTAGTCAAGACCTGATTACCTATAACTACAAACATAGTTATGTTTTGGGGTTTTGCATATTTATTAACTTATTTCCGGGATAACTTCAGAACTACTTACAATGCAGGCTCTGGTGCCTTCTTGCCGTGGGCTCAAAACAAAAGACAAAATAATATCTGTTTGTTCTAATTTTGTAACTGTGGTACCCCATATGTTGTCCTTTTATTTTGTCAACTTTTTGGCATGCTCTCTGTGATGTAGGCTACGGGAGTTCTGTAACTTTTTCCACCTTGGCTTGGTGCAAGCGCGCTAACTGGCTGACATCTGAAATGTATCTGTTTGGTATTTTTCTCACTATAGCTATTGGATTTTCCCTGACTCTTACCATCGGATGGGCCCCAGTCATCCATCTGTAAGTCTCTGCTCTTTTGATCTGTGGTTATGTTTTAGTTGTGTTCACACCTTCAAAAACACGGTACACAACACACACTCATACAGACACCTTCAGGAACTGTAAGATGGCGCCGAGAAGAAGGCAGACATTTTATGTGCCCTCAGCCGATTGTGTTTTTTTGTTTGTTTATTTGCGTTGTTTGTAACTTATTTTTTTCACTTATTTTGTACATAATGTTGCCGCTACCGTCTCTTCAGACCGAAAATAACTTCTAGACATCAGGACTGCGATTACTCACCACAGACTAGCAGAATCCTTTTTTCCTTTCATGACTCTGATGAGCCCGACGCGAAGGATATGCTGCTTCCTTGGGAACAGGCCCCGATCCCTGTGATCTGCATGAAGAGGATTCGGAGAAAGAGGGGCTGAAGATCGGGCTGCCTTCTGAGAATTTGTAAGCGTTCAAATAAACCCCCACTTCCCTCCAATCTGCTAGCAAACGTGCAATCTTTGGAGAATAAAGAAAACACCAACGGGACATTAAAAGCGGTCACATCTTCACGGAGTCGTGGTTGAACGACGACAATATCAACGTACAGCTGGCTGGTTATACGATGTACCGGCAGGATAGAACAGGGGCGGCGGTTTATGTATTTTTATAAACAACAGCAGGTGCACAATATCTAAGGAAGTCTCGAGCTATTGCTCACCTGAGGTTGAGTATCTCATGATAAGCTGTAGAACACACTACCTACTGAGAGAGTTTTCATCTGTATTCTTTGTAGCTGTTTACATACCACCACAGTCAGAGGCTGGCAATAACTCAGCAATGAATGAGCTGTATTCCGCCATAAGCAAACAAGAAAATGCTCTCCCAGAGGCGGCGCTTCTAGTAGCCGGGGACTTAAACTTAAATCCATTTTACCAAATTTCTATCAGCATGTTAAATGTGCAACCAGAGGAAAAATAACTCTGGACCCCAATAATCCACACACAGAGATGCATACAATGCTCTCCATCACCCTCCATTTGGAAAATCTGACCATAATTATGTCCTCCAGATTCCTGCTTACAACAAAAAATGTAAGTAGGAAGCACCAGTGACTAGACCAATAAAAAAGTCATCAAAGGAAGCAGATGCTAAGCTACAAGACTGTTTTGCTTGCATAGACTGGAATATGTTCCTCCGATTTAATTGAGGAGTACACCACATCAGTCATTGGCTTCATCAATAAGTGCATCGATGACGTCTTCCCCACAGTGACTGTACCTGCATACCCCAACCAGAATCCATGGAATACAGGCAGCATCTGCACTGAGCTAAATGCTAGAGCTGCCGCTTTCAAGGAGAGGGACTCAGAAGCTTAAAAGAAGTCTCGCTATGCCCTCCAATGAACCATCAAACAGACAAAGCGTCAATACAGGAATAAGGTCGAATCGTACTACACTGGCTCTGACGCTTGTCGGATATGGCAGGGCTTGCAAACCATTACTAACTACAAAGGGAAGCACAGCCATGAGCTGCCCAGTGACACGAGCCTACCAGACGAACTAAACTACTTCAATGCTCGCATCGAGGCAAATAACACTGAAACATGCATGAGAGCACCAGCTTATGCTCTCCACAGCAGATGTAAGACCTTTAAACAGACCTTTCACAAGGCCGCAGGGCCAGACGGATTACCAGGGCGTGTACTGCGTGCATGCGCTGACCAACTCTCCATGTCCGAGTCTGTAATACCAACATGTTTCAAGCAGACCACCATAGTCCCTGTGCCCAAAAACACTAAGGTAACCTGCCTAAATGACTACCGACATGTAGCACTCACGTCTGTAGCCATGAAGTGCTTTGAAAGGCTGGTCATGGCTCACATCAACACCATCATCTCAGAAACCCTAGACCCACTCCAATTTGCATACCGCCTCAACAGATCCACAAATGATGCAATCTCTATTGCAATCCACACAGCCCTTTCCCACCTGGATAAAAGGAACACCTATGTGAGAATACTATTCATTGATAATGCTATTCATTGAGCTATTCATTCAGCATTCAGCATTCAACACCATAGTGCCCTCAAAGCTCATCAATAAGCTAAGGACTCTGGGACTAAACACCTCCTTCTGCAACTGGATCCTGGACTTCCTGACGGGCTGCCCCTAGGTGGTAAGGGTAGGTAACAAAACATCCGCCACGCTGATCCTCAACACAGGGGCCCCCCAGGGGTGCATGCTCAGTCTCCTCCTGTACTCCATGTTCACTTATGACTGCACAGCCAAGCACGACTCCAACACCATCATTAAATTTGCCCGATGACACAATAGTAGTAGGCCTGATCACCGACAACGACATGACAGCATATAGGGAGGAGACCTGGCCGTGTGGTGCCAGGACAACAACCTCTCTCTCAAAGTGATCAAAACAAAGAAAATGATTGTGAACTACAGGAAAAAGAGGACTGCGCACGCCCCCAGTCTCATCGACAGGGCTGCAGTGGAGCAGGTTGAGAGCTTCAAGTTCCTTGGTGTCCACATCACCAACAAACTGGAATGGTCCAAGCACACCAAGACAGTCGTGAAGAGGGCACGACAAAACCCATTCCCCCTCAAGAGACTGAAAAGATTTGGCATGGGTCCTCAGATCCTCAAAAGGTTCTACAGCTGCACCATCGACCGCATCCTGACTGGTTGCATCACTACCTGGTATGGCAACTCCTCGGCCTCCGACCACAAGGCACTACAGAGGGTAGTGTGAACGGCCCAGTACATCACTGGGGCCAAGCTTCCTGCAATCCTGGACCTCTATACCAGGCAGTGTCAGAGGAAGGCCCTAAAAATTGTCAAAGACTCCAGCCACCCTAGTCATCGACTGTTCTCTCTGCTACCGCATGGCAAGTGGTACCTGAGTGCCAAGTCTAGGTCCAAGAGGCTCCTGAACATCTAGTCAAATGGATACCCAGACTAAGACTATTTGCTGTGCCCCCCCACCCCCGCTTTATACCATTGCTACTCTCTGTTGTCATCTATGCATAGTCACTTTAATAACTCTACCTAAATGTACATACTACCTCAACTAACCGGTTCCCCCGTAAGTTGACTCTGTATCGTTACCCCCCTGTATATAATCTTGCTATTGTTATTTTACTGCTGCTCCTTATTTACTTGTTACTTTTATCTCTTATTCTTATCCGTATTTTTTTAAACTGCATTGTTGGTTAGGGGCTTGTAAGTAAGCATTTCACTGTAAGGTCTGCACCTGTTGTATTCGGCGCATGTGACTAATCAAATTTGATTTGAACTGGTCTCCGACCATAGCCGTGCAGGTTGGCTAGGCTAATAGCTAACGTTAGTTGGCGAAATAGCTGACTTTAGCTGGCTAGCTAGCTTGCTGGTTAAGATAACTGCAT
The DNA here is from genome assembly GCF_965601325.2 of Salmo salar. Classification (NCBI taxonomy): domain Eukaryota; kingdom Metazoa; phylum Chordata; class Actinopteri; order Salmoniformes; family Salmonidae; genus Salmo; species Salmo salar. The sequence goes on from NC_138293.1 coordinate 57,306,236, forward strand.
ATAGCTAGCGTTCTTTGATATTTGGTTTGATGACGTTATTTACTTCCAAAATGTTGGTTTACTTTAATGTAGCTGTAAGGTAGGTATTGATAGCAACTGGCTGACTCATTCAGTGCTAATGTAACTTTAGCAGGCTGGTTGGGCTAACGTTAGCAGGCTAGTAGGACTAACATGAGCAGGCTAGTTGTCTAGCAACCTTGCAAGTTGATTTGTAACAATAAATTCATAAAGAATTTGCTTGTAAGTTGGCTGAAAATGAAATTGAAACCAGTGGTCATGAGTGCATTACATTATAGGGAATAGGCTGGCTTGCCGGGTCCTCCATATTACATCCCACCCTTTAAAAAAATGTCCGACATGACTTAGACATTCTTCGGAATTCTGATCAGTTTTAAGTAATAACTCCAAAAATAGAAAAGTGAGGTGTAACATTGCATTTGAACTTTTGATGTGTACACTAATGCAAAGCCATATGTTACATGTGGTTATGTTTATGCTACCTACCATTTAAGAATGGAAGTCCTTGAATTTTTATCCACTGTCTGAAGGTTATATGCCAATATCCAAGAGTTAATAGTAATCTTATAACGTCCGTTGTCGTGAGAGCCGAGATACATTTTTTTTTAAATGGAACCTATTTAAAATCCAATAAAAAGTGAATTACTAAAGAGATGGTCAAACAAGGACGCCAACATTTGTAATTGCAGTATTTTAGATAAGATGGGTCTTCAGCTTAAATGTGTTCGTGTGTGCATGAGTGAGTGTGGCTAATTCCTCTATTGTTCTCTGAGGGACCATCGACCCATGACTCATGAGATGTGCACTCTCACTGCCATTTCATCCTTAAACCTCCATGCATTAGCAGTGTTTGACCCTTCCATATGGTTTTGATTCACTGCAGTGTCCTCTGGGTCACTGAGCCATATGGCTTGAGAGAATAGTATCGAGATGTGAATTACAGTAATACATTCTAAAATACAACACTTTTGCTGCTCTATGCATTAGAGGGCAGGATGTAGTGAGGGAGAGACACACATTTCTGGGTGACTTTATTCTTTTAATGTATCTATAAAAGGCATGACTGGACATGTATAAGCGAGGATAAACAGGACAGAAACTGATCAAAGAATGACAGATAAAGATATACATGTTATAAGTTTCAGGATTGGAGGATAAAGATGCATGTCACATGTTTCAGAAATGACGGATGAAGATACAGGTCACATGACAGATGCAGATATTAGATGTTTCTGAAATGACAGATAATGATGTACATGTTACATGTTTCTGCCGGTCATGACAAGACTCCACATAGAGTGAGATAGTCTTAGATTTGGGAAAGCAAGCAGACAGCAGCTGCTTTGATCCAGTGCCATTATGGGAGCTGCATGAGCTGGTGACAGTCAGTTATCTTCACTGCAGGCTCAGTCTCCCGTCGCTCTCGCCTAGCGCTAGCTCTCCATGGAAACCCACCCCTGCCTTTCCTAGAACTCACACCAAGCACACTCATTGAACTGTCGGGGGAAAGCACTGCTGGATGGAAAACAATTGTTGGTCAATGTACTGTTCATAACCAATTAACAGCACTTTGAGTAAAGAAGTAATGCTTGAATAAATTTCCCAGGGTGGAATACACTACAGGGAGCTTGGCAGTAGGCTGTAATAGCGGAATAATGTACAAACCTCATATCACCGGCTGGAGATTTATGGTGATGCAGATGATTTATGTCATTTCGTTTCATGTGCAGGCCTATAATGGGCGCTAAAAGCTGAGTTACAGTATCATATACAAGATACAGCCATTAACACAAGAACCGCCAAGACAGAGCTGAAAATAGAGCTCTTTGGCCAGGCACACCGGTGGTGGGTATGGCATCAAAATGAGAAAGCGTAAGCAAAAAAAAAAAAAATACCTACTGTAAAATATGGGTGGATCTTTGATGTTGTTGGATTCTAGCTTGTATTATACTTATTCATGTTACCATATTAGAACTTATTAATTACTATACATGTATAATGAATGTAGATGTTGGGGTCAATAGAGGGCTAAGAACTGTGTGTATGGAAAGTTACTGAGTGAGCAAGGGGAGTGTAGAAAGTTTACATTCTGTCAGAACATTGTTGAATCTCATAACCTATGGAGAAGGGCAAAGGGAAACAGTCTGGTTTCAGTCACTGATAAGGTAGGACAGCCGTGGAGGAGTGAGGAGTTCGGCCCGAGGTCAGGTCAGATGAAGTGAGAAGGAAGTCAGTCCTGTCACACACATATATTTCCACACCCATGAAGGTTCTAGCAGGAGGCTACAGCAATGAGAGGAACCAATTACGCTCCTGACTAGCAACAGGGATGTATTGGCTGTCTAGATGTGCAAGGAGTTGACTCCGTCTAGTAGGAGGGAATAAATATATGTGCTTGTGTTAACATGTCTTTGTCTTTGCAGCTGTTTGACCCAGTGGGAAATAAACTTATTTTGAGCTTTTCCTAGTCATCCGTTCGAGGAGGTATTATGTTATGTTATGGGGTTATTTTGCTCCCATTGGTCCTGGGGCCCTAGGTACGGTCAATGCCGGTCAGTATATAGAAAATCCTTGCTACTGCAGATTTTAAAAATATAGCGCTGGACAACTGCAAAAGTGTTGCTACAACTCTCATTAACATTGCTGCCCTGAATTTAGCCAGTACTATTGACAAAACTCACTTGGAGAAAGTTTATGTAGAGAGACTACTTTCTGGAAGACAGTGCCATGCTGACTCACATGCATTTACATGTACATTCCTAAAGAGATGGGTGGGACTAAGGCTTAATTTAGGATCGGACCCTTTTTTTCAATTTTCGCCTAAAATGACATACCCAAATCTAACTGCCTGTAGCTCAGGACATAAATCAAGGATATGCATATTCTTGATACAATTTGAAAGGAAACACTTTGAAGTTTGTGGAAATTTAAAATTAATGTAGGAGAATATAACACATTAGCTATGGCAAAAGATAATACAAAGAAAAAAACATTTTTTTTGTACCATCATCTTTGAAATGCAAGAGAAAGGACATAATGTATTATTCCAGCCCAAGCGCAGTTTACATTTTGGCCACTAGATGACAGCATTGTATGTACAAAATGTTAGACTGATCCAATGAACCATTGCAGTTCTGTTCAAAATGTTGTATTAAGACTGCCCAAATATGCCTAATTGGGACACTGATCCTGTAGAGGGTTTACAGAATTTAACTACGGGATCGGTGTCCCTAAACCGGGACAGTTGTTGCTCAATTTGCTTTAATGTGACTAGAATGACGTTGTAAACAACAGCCAACTCCCCGTGACAAAGACAGGTCTTATATGGGCAGAAAGCTTAAATTCTTGTAAATCTAACTGCAGTGTCCAATTTACAGTAGCTATTACAGAAAAAAAAAAAACATGCTATTGTTTGAGGATAGTGCACAACAACAAAACAGTTTTATCACGGCAACTTGTTTGATACATTCACCTCTGAAGATAAATAATGCACTTACATTCAGTAATCTTGCTCTGATTTGTGATCCTGAGGGTCCCAGAGATAAAATGTAGTGTAGTTTTGTTTGAAGAATCTATTTTTATATTCAAATGTAGGAACTGGGTTCTACAGTTTGACCCCTCTGCTGTCTCTGGCTCCACACCCACCCCGCCCGGCCATCTAGATGTTTGAAGGTTAGTGTCTTTTCTGTAGGGAAGCTAATGATCCATAATGTATGACATTCCTGGGAGTGTGTAAACGTAATTTTTTTATTACCATAGAATTTGTGTGTTCTCTATAGTTATGTACTTGAAAATGTATAAATTGACCCAATTCGATACATTTGGGCAAACTCCTGGCAGACATGATACAAAATATTCTGTAGTGATGTAATTCTTCACTGGATTAGTCTGAAACTTTGCACATGCACACACTGCTGCCATCTTGTGGACAACATCTAAACTACAGCTAGAATCATATCTCAATGTATGGTCTTTCTCTTGCATTTCAAAGATGATAGAACAAAAAACAAAATAGAAAACGCATGCTTTTTTGATTGTATTATCTTTTACCAGATCTAATGTTTTATATCCTCCTACATTAATTTCACTTTTCCACAAACTCCAAAGTGTTTCCTTTCAAATGGTTTCAAGAATGTGCATATCCTTGCTTCAGGTCCTGCCCTACAGGCAGTTAGATTCCTTAAGAGCTTTAAATGGCTGTGATAGGAGAAAACTGAGTTTGAATCAACAACAATCTAGTTACTCCACAATGCTAACCTAAATGACAGAGTGAAAAGGAGGAAGCCTGTACACACACAATAAAATATTTTTAAAAATGCATCCTGTTTGCAATAAGGCATTAAAGTAAAACTGAAAAAAAATTGAAATAAATGTACTTTATGCCTTCAATGCAAAGCGTTATTTTTGGAGCAAATCCAGCACAACCCATCACTAAATATCACTTTATACTTTCAAGAATGGTGGTGGCTGCATCATGTTATGGGTATACTTGTCATCGGCAAGGACTATGGAGTAATTCTGGGGATAAAAAGAAACGGAATAGAGCTAAGCACAGGCAAAATCCTAGAGGAGAACCTGGTTCAGTCTGCATTCCAACAGACACTGGGAGACAAATTCACCATTCAGCAGGACAATAACCTAAAACACAAGGCCAACTATATACTGGAGTTGCTTACAAAGCCGACATTGAATGTTCCAGAGTAGCCTAGTTACAATTTTGACTTAAATCGGCTTGAAAATCTATGGTAAGACTTGAAAATTGCTGTCTAGAAATGATCAACATCCAACTTCACAGAACTTGAAGAATTCTTTAAAGCATAGCCAGCAGCATACCACCCTGCATCCCACTGCTGGCTTGCTTCTGAAGCTAAGCAGGGTTGGTCCTGGTCAGTCCCTGGATGGGAGACCAGATGCTGCTGGAAGTGGTGTTGGAGGGCCAGTAGGAGGCACTCTTTCCTCTGGTCCAAAAAATATCCCAATGCACCAGGGCTGTGATTGGGGACACTGCAATGTGTAAGGTGCTGTCTTTTGGATGGGATGTTAAATGGGTGTCCTGACTCTCTGAGGTCATTAAAGATCCCATTGCACTTATTGTAAGAGTAGGGGTGTTAACCCTGGTGTCCTGGCTAAATTCCCAATCTGGCCACCTAATCATCCCAACCTTACAATTGACTCATTCATCCCCCTCCTATCCCCTGAAACTATTCCCCAGGTTGTTGCTGTAAATGAGAATGTGTTCTCAGTCAACTTACCTGGTAAATGAATGTGCAAATATTGTACAATCCAGGTGTGCAAACAGAAAGACTTACAGCTGTAATTGTTTCCAAAGGGGATTCTAACATTTATTGATTCCGGGGGGTGAATACTTATCTAATCAAGATATATTAGTGATTTGATTTTCATAAATCTTTTACAAATGATGCCCTTTGACATGACTTAGTACTTGAATCCCACTTTGTAACACAACAAAATGTGGGAAAAGTTAAGGGGTCTGAATACTTTCTGAAGGCACTGTATTTGGAAATGAGTTAGCAGAATTTGAACTTTTAAAAGTGTGATTTTCACTGGACAGTTACTTTAAGCTCTCATAGAGAAATCTGGTAACATATGGACCTTATAGAGCTAATGAATTCTTAAGTCTTGAATAGGCTTACATTGACATTTTGGTCATTTAGCAGACACTCTTATCCAGAGTGAATTACAGTAAGTGTATTCAACTAAGGTATGATTAACGACGTCTCAAATTTGTCGTTTTGGTCTTTAACTCAACTGGCTAATTATGTTACTTTTCAGAAGAAGCTTGGTGGTATGAGTTCTATGCCTTTAGCTCTGTCATCAGGACGAGAGAGTGTGGGCTGCTGTTCATTAATTAAAAGTGTTATTTTATTATCAACAAATGCATACTTGCCAATTTCTGTACATGCCAAAGCTAATGTAAGACGCGGCATGCTTGAAATAAGCTTGTCACGCTTGTGTCCAATAAGCCAGCAAAAAAATTTACTATTTACTATTTAATGAAGCTGCCAGTTGAAGACTTGTGAGGCGTCTATTTCTCAAACTAGACCACCTAATGTACTTGTCCTCTTGCTCAGTTTTGCACCGGGGCCTCCCACTCCTCTTTCTATTGTGGTTAGAACCAGTTTGCTCTGTTCTGTGAAGGGAGTAGTACACAGCGTTGAACCAGACCTTCAGTTTCTTGGCAATTTCTCGCATGGAATAGCCTTCACTTTTCAGAACAAGAATAGATGACGAGTTTCAGAAGAAAGGACTTTGTTTCTGGCCATTTTGAGCCTGTAATTGAACCCAGAAATGCTGATGCTCCATATACTCAACTAATTGCAAAAGGGTTTTCTAATGATCAATTTGCCTTTTAAAATGATCAACTTGGATTAGCTGACACAACGTGCCATAGGAACACCGGAGTGATGGTTGCTGATAATGGGCCTCTGTACGCCTATGTAGATATTCTATAAAAAAATCAGCTGTTTCCAGCTACAGTAGTCATTGACAACATTAACAATGTCTACACTGTATTTCTGATCAATTTGATGTTATTTTAATGGACAAAAAGTGATTTTCTTTCAAAAGCAAGGACATTTCTAAGTGACCCCAAACTTTGAACTGATTAGACATATTAGTCTAAACAACAACAGATAATTGAGTAGTAACATGTAGGCTATTATTACTAAAGCATAATTTCAGGTGAACATAAAAAACTCCATGCCAACTTTGTTCCACTAATCCCTGATCTACTGGGTGAGCAGACTTGATTATCAATGACCTGTCCTATCGAATAGCTTGCACTCTCCCTTTACTGACAGCAAGAGCTCCAATTTCACCCTCTTTAATGCCTGTTATTTACAAATGTATTTGGAGACTATGTTTTTAATTTACAATGATTAAGTCAAGATAGCTATCTAACAGTAAGTTAGCTAGCTGATGACATTTAATTTACTTTTGTCACGTCCTGACCAGTAAAAGGGGTTATTTGTCATTGTAGTTGGTCAGGGCGTGGCAGGGGGTGTTTGTTTTGTGTGTTTTGGGGTTTTTGGGTTCTAGGGGATTTTGGTTCTAGTTTTCTATTTCTGTGTTTCTTTTTCCATGTTTGGACGAGTATGGTTTCCAATCAGAGGCAGGTGTTTTTCGTTGTCTCTGATTGGAAGCCATAATAAGGCAGCCTGTTTTTTCCATTGGGTTTGTGGGTGGTTGCTTTCTGTATAGTTGGTGTACCTTACAGAACTGTTGATTGTCGTTTGTTATTTTTGTTTAAGTGTTCACTCTCTCTAAATAAATACACGAAGATGAGCACTATACCCGCTGTGTTTTGGTCACCTTTCATCAACGCCGTATGACAGAACCACCCACTGAAAGTGGACCAAGCAGCGGAAGAAGGAGCAGCAGGAGGAATGGACATGGGAGAAAATATTGGATGGCAAGGGATCCTGGACATGGGAGGAGATCCAGAAGGGACTGAATCACCGTCCATGGGAAGAAGTGGAGGCAGCAAGGGCAGATCGGCGACAAGAGGAGGATCGAAATGCACCGAGAGGCGAGACGAAGAGCCCCTCCTCCCAAAAAAATTAGGGGGGGAGGGGCACGAGGGGAGTTGGGCAGGGTCAGGATGGAGTCCGGAGACAACTTCCCAGACTTACTATGAGGAGCAAGTGAGGGAGCAGACACCGTATTTTGCGATGACGCGCACTGTGTCGTCAGGGTGCATACAAAGGCCGGTGCGAACTGTGCCCGCACCCCGCAGTGATCGAGCGGAGTGGAGTATCCAGCCAGGGCGGGTTGTGCAGGCCGTGCGCTCCAGACCTCCAGTGCGCCTCCAAGACCCAGTGGGCCCTGTGCCTGCTCCGCGCACTCTACCTCCAGTGCGCCACCATAGCCCAGTACGTCCTGTCCTGCTCCCCACACTAGCTCGAAGGTATGTAGTACAAGCCTGGCGCCTCCTATGCCAGTCCCACGTAGCAGACCTCCAGTGCGTCACCAGAGCCCAGTACGTCCTGTTCCTGCTCCCCGCACTAGCCTGAAGGTGTGTGTGACTAGCCTGGCGCCTCCTATGCCATCCCCACGAAGCAGACCTCCAGCGACGCCCCTCAGCCAGGAGCCTCCAGTGACGCTCCCCAGCCAGGAGCCTCCAGCGACGGTCCCCAGCCCGGAGCCTCCAGCAACGCTCCTCAGCCCAGAGCCTCCAGCGACGCTCCCCAGCCCGGAGCCTCCAGCGACGCTCCCCAGCCCGGAGCCTCCAGCGACGCTCCTCAGCCCGGAACCTCCAGCGACGCTCCCCAGTCAGGAGCCTCCAGTGACGCTCCTCAGCCCGGAGCCTCCAGCAACACTCCCCAGTCAGGAGCCTCCAGCGACGCTCCCCAGTCAGGAGCCTCCAGCGACTCTCCCCAGTCAGGAGCTTCCAGCGACGCTCCTCAGCCCGGAGCCTCCAGCGACGCTCCTCAGCCCGGAGCCTCCAGCGACGCTCCTCAGCCCGGAGCCTCCAGCGACGCTCCTCAGCCCAGAGCCTCCAGCGACGCTCCCCAGCCTGGAGCCTCCAGCGACGCTCCTCAGCCCGGAGCCTCCAGCAACGCTCCCCAGCCCGGAGCCTCCAGTGACGCTCCTCAGCCCGGAACCTCCAGCGACGCTCCTCAGCCCGGAGCCTCCAGCGACACTCCCCAGTCAGGAGCCTCCAGCGACGCTCCCCAGTCAGGAGCTTCCAGCGACGCCTCTCAGCCCGGAGTCTTCGGAACAGGAGCTACGCCCAGAGCCAGAGCCACCTCCGTAGTGGGAGGATTGGTGAAGGGGGGGTGTAGCACAGGAACCGTCGTTGATGGTGGCCACCCTCCCTTCCCTCTCTTTAGGTTTGGGGTTGGTTTTGTGGGGGTTTTTGTTTTGGAGCTGCATTCGGGGTCTGCACCTTTGGGGGGGGGGGGGGGGGGGGGGGGTAATGTCACATCCTGACCAGTAAAAGGGGTTATTTGTCATTGTAGTTGGTCAGGGCGTGGCAGGGGGTGTTTGTTTTGTGTGTTTTGGGGTTTTTTGGTTCTAGGGAATTTTGGTTCTAGTTTTCTATTTCAATGTTTCTTTTTCCATGTTTGGCCGTGTATGGTTTCCAATCAGAGGCAGGTGTTTTTCGTTGTCTCTGATTGGAAGCCATACTTAGGCAGCCTGTTTTTTCCTTTGGGTTTGTGGGTGGTTGCTTTCTGTATAGTTGGTGTACCTTACAGAACTGTTGATTGTCGTTTGTTATTTTTGTTTAAGTGTTCACTCTCTCTAAATAAATACACGAAGATGAGCACTATACCCGCTGCATTTTGGTCACCTCTCATCGACGCCGTTGCCAACTTTGCTAAACTGTGTGTGAAGGTAGTTTGCTAGCTAGCTAGCGGATCAGTTGAGTTAGCCTAAAAAGTGGCTGGCTAGCTAGCTAATAATTTCAGATTTTTTACATTTAAAAAATGTATTTACTTACTTGAATAGGTTTTCTCACTGCCTAAGTTTTTTCGGTCCTTACAAATACTAAATAATGAGCAATCTTCACAATATTTCTGGTGGTAGCAAAGCGCAGCCTTAAGAAAAAAAACTCTTTCACCTGAGCGGTTTAGAAAGTGTTGTGACATTTGACTTTACCAGCGTAATCCACTGTCGGCCACACTTCATAACTTGAAATTCGTCACTTGAAACTAGCATAGGCATCAACTACCTGAACGGAAAACAGTGACGCACATAACACACAACACCCCATCTATGCGTGTGTGGGGGAGGGTTCTTGAAATGTAACCTCCAATCAAAATCTTAACCATTCAAACTGTCTTTGTAATACAAAATTCTTCAGACCTCTAAGGGAGGCGTGACAACTACATAATTTTGGAGGTATGGCAATGCGAGACCACTCTTTGACTGACCCTTTCCACAAACGTTCATAATGTGGTTGCACTTCAGAGTGACATTTGCTGGATGTGTCAAATGGTGTTAATCGATTGTGGCCAAAAGAAGCATCTGAGAACACAAGCAAAAGTTTTGGTGGAAAATGTGGTCTTGCCAAACATTCCGGCAGTAAAATTATTTGGTTGTGATTTGTTATGCAAGGTTAGTGTTTCTCATTCCTCGTGCCCACAGTGGTGCCCATGGAATTCTGTGATGGAATATTCAGGGCCCACGGATCCTCTGTCGGAATGTTGAAGCTGATGTGCTTGGCAGGTGCAACAAACCTGTATGTGTGTGTGTGTGTGTGTGTGTGTGTGTTTTTGCACGGTGCTCTTCTTCTGTCCAACTGCATAACCTGTTGCAGTGCCTACCAGGTGTAATGAAAGGACATAACCAAGGTGAGCTGTCTTTCATGTCAGTTAGAAGAGCTCTCTGCCTTTGTTGCTGTAATGAAACCCAGAGTAGAGTGGTCGGGGATCGATAGGTGCTCAAGACCTTTGTACTCTCTAAACTGACAAGATACCAATGCATGTGTTTGTGTATGTGTGTGCGTGCATGTACAGTGGGAAGAAAAAGTACCCTTTAGAATTACCTGGATTTCTGCATAAATTTGTCATAAAATTTGATCTGATCTTCATCTAAGTCACAACACTAGGCTACACAGTCTGCTTAAACTAGTAACACACAAACAATTATGTTTCATGTCTTTATTGAACACACCATGTAAACATTCACAGTGCAGGTTGGAAAAAGTATGTGAACCCTTGGATTTAATAACAGGTTGACCCTCCTTTGGCAGCAATAACCTCAACCAAACGTTTTCTGTAGTTGCGGATCAGACCAGCACAACTGTCTGGAGGAATTTTGGACTATTCCTCTTTACAAAACTGTTTCAGTTCCACAATATTCTTTGGATGTCTGGTGTGAACCGCTCTCTTGAGGTTATGCCACAGCATCTCAATTGGGTTGAGGTTAGGACTGACTGGGCCACTCCAGAAGGCACATTTTCTTCTGTTCAAGCCATTCTGTTGTTGATTTACATCTGCCTTTTGGGTTGTTATCCTTTTGCATCATCTAACTTCTGTTGAGCTTCAATTGGTGGACAGATAGCCTAACATTCTCCTGCCAAATGTTTTGATAAACTAGGGAATTCATTTTTCCATCAATGATAGCAAGCTATCCAGGCCCTGAGGCAGCAAAGCAGCCCCAAACCATAATGCTCCCTCCACCATAGTTTACAGTTAGTATAAGGTTTTGATGTTGGTGTACTGTGCCTTTTTCTCCACACATAGTGTTCCTTCCAAACAACTCAACTTAAGTTTCATCTGTCCACATAATATTTTGCCAGTAGCAATGAGGAACATCCAGGTGCTCTTTTGCGAACTTCAGACGTGCAGCAATGTTTTTTTTTGGACAGCAGTGGCTTCTTCCATGGTGTCCTCCCATGAACACCATTCTTGTTTAGTGTTTTACGTATTGTAGACTCATCAACAGAGATGTTAGCATCTTCCAGAGACTTCTGTAAGTCTTTATCTGACACTGTAGGATTCTTCTTAACCTCAATGAGCATTCTGCGCTGTGCTCTTGCAGTCATCTTCGCAGGACAGCCACTCCTAGGGAGAGTAGCAATGGTGCTGAAATTTCTCAGTTTATAGACAATTTATTTTACCATGGACTGACTTTTAGAGATACTTTTGTAACCCTTTCCAGCTTCATGCAAGGCAACATTTCTTAATCTTAGGTATTCTGAGATCTCTTTTGTTTGAGGCATGGTTCACATCAGGCAATGCTTCTTGTGAATAGCAAACTCAAATTTTGTGAGTGTTTTTTATGGGGCTGGGCCGCTCTAACCAAAATCTCCAATCTTGTCTCATTGATTCAACTCCAGGTTAGTTGATTCCTGACTCCAATTAGCTTTTGGAGATGTCATTACCCTAGGGGTCCACATACCTTTTCCAACCTACACTGTGAATGTTTAAATGATGTATTCAATATAGACAAGAAAAATACAATAATTTGTGTGTTATTAGTTTAAGATGACTGAGTTTGTCTATTGTTGTCACTTAGATGAAGATCAGATCAAATGTTATATATAATTTATGCAGAAATCCAGGTAATTCCAAAGGGTTCACATACTTTTTCTTGCCACTGTACCTGGGTGGCCTTGGTCTCTGGCAGAGCCTCTCACACGAAAGCCACAGGGCTGGCTGGTCCTCATGTCTCTACCAAACACTGCCAGACCTCTACAGTCCTAGGCAAAACAGCATGCTCTGGATATAGTGCACCCTCCCATTCCTCAAAAACGTTGTCATCAGTAGTCTGACTTTCCTGCCTCTTTGTCTCAATGTCTGTACTCTTTCACTGAAGATATACTTTTCTACAGCCACTGTGGATGGAAAAAAGATTGGTTGATTTACCACTGTAGCTCCCATGAGGAAAAAGGTTTTATCTGTGGAATTTAAGGCTTGATTTTGACTTGTTTTTATCCCTTGGTGAATATTTTGTGTGAAACGGATGCCCATGCCACAGAGTAATTATTTTCTTTCCTGCTGGGTGACATTCAACCCACTCAGACGGACAACCCACACACACTGACAATGATCCAGCCCACACACACCACACACCACACACACACACACACACACACACACACACACACACACACACACACACACACACACACACACACACACACACACACACACACACACACACACACTCCTCTACCGCCCCCGAACTTCCTCCCATGCCTGCTAAGAAATTGTTACAAACTATAACCATGAAATGTCTTTGTCTCTCTTGAGATAATTATCTTATAATTTTGGCATCTTATGGCAATTTGTTATTGACTCACTTGGGCTTTCAGTGCCACATGTATTTTCAGTGTTTGTTCACCTATGAAGCTCTTCGATAAAGAGGACTCTATTTGCTTTTAACATGTCATCATTGGATGGGGAGTGCTTTGGAACAGACCTGTGCTCAGATAGTATTTGTTTTCTTTCAAATACTCCAGCTGTGTTTAATTGAGCTTGCCTGGCACATTAGAACCAATCGGATAGTCCCAAAAAAGACCAAATTCTCCTGTCGTGACGCTTGCACCTTTCAGTAGATCTGCCAGGCAGAGATGTGAACAACCCCCCCCCCCCCCCATTAGGAGGGGAGGGGGAGACAGTTTTATGACTTTACGACAGGTCGCAAATTCCTTGCAGAGTCTCTCTCTCCCCTGGATATGCAGAAAGAGCCTTTGTTAACCTCTTATGGCTAGGGGGCAGTATTTTCACGGCTGGATAAAAAACGTACCCGATTTAATCTGGTTACTAATCCTACCCAGTAACTAGAATATGCATATACTTATTATATATGGATAGAAAACACCCTAAAGTTTCTAAAACTGTTTGAATGGTGTCTGTGAGTATAACAGAACTCAAATGGCAGGTCAAAACCTGAGAGATTCCTTTACAGGAAGTGGCCTGTCTGACCATTTCTGGAACTTCTTTGCCATCTCTATCTTTTACTAAGGATCTCTGCTCTAACGTGACACTTCCTACGTCGTCCATAGGCGCTCAGAGCCCGGGAAAAACCTGAATGTCGTCATCCCAGCCCCAGGCTGAAACACATTATCGCCTTTCTCAAGTGGCCGATCAAGGGACTGTGGGCTTAGGCGCGTGACCTGGCCGCCCCCGTCTTTGTGATTTTTTCCTCTGTTTGCCGAAAAGGAGATTCCCGGTCGTAATATTATCGCTTTTCTACGAGAAAAATGGCATAAAAATTAATTTTAAACAGCGGTTGACATGCTTCGAAGTACGGTAATGGAATATTTAGAATTTTTTTGTCATGAATTGCGTCATGCGCACGACCCTTCTTTACCATTTCGGATAGTGTCTGGAACGCACGAACAAAACGCCGCTAATTCGGATATAACGATGGATTATTTTGGACCAAACCAACATTTGTTATTGAAGTAGCAGTCCTGGGAGTGCATTCTGACGAAGACAACAAAGGTAATGAAACTTTTGTAATAGTAAATCGGAGTTTGATCAGGGCTAAACTTGGTCGGTGTCTAAATGGCTAGCCGTGATGGCTGGGCTATCTACTGAGAATATTGCAAAATGTGCTTTCACCGAAAAGCTATTTTAAAATCGGACATATCGAGTACATAGAGGAGTTCTGCATCTATAATTCTTAAAATAATTGTTATGTTTTTTGTGAACGTTTATCGTGAGTAATTTAGTAAATTCACCGGATGTTTGCGGGGGGTATGCTAGTTCTGAACGTCACATGCTAATGTAAAAAGCTGGTTTTTGATATAAATATGAACTTGATTGAACAAAACATGCATGCATTGTATAACATAATGTCCTAGGGTTGTCATCTGATGAAGATCATCAAAGGTTAGTGCTGCATTTAGCTGTGGTTTTGTTTTTTGTGACATTATATGCTAGCTTGAAAAATGGGTGTCTGATTATTTCTGGCTTGGTACTCTGCTGACATAATCTAATGTTTTGCTTTCGCTGTAAAGCCTTTTTGAAATCGGACAGTGTGGTTAGATAAAGGAGAGTCTTGTCTTTAAAATGCTGTGAAATAGTCATATGTTTGAAAAATTGAAGTTTTTGTATTTTTTAGCAATTTGTAATTCGCGCCACGCCTATCATTGGATATTGGAGCAGGTGTTCCATTGGGATGTGTGACGTAGAAGTCCGTCACTGGCCGCGGGCAGCATTTGGTACTTTAACGCACGCACACATTCATCACTCCTCCCTGCTCCGTTATCAGATAAGTTAACAATGTGGGTCGACACACAAGTTAACGTCTCTATCTTAGTACATACATTTCACACTTACTTCAGTAACCAGTTAGGGTATAAAGAAATAAAGACAGGTGTTCATATTTAATATAAGCAATATTTAGTATACTTATCGATGTTATGGATGAGCACGGTTGTTTGTTCTGTTCCTCTCTCTCTCCATCTCTGTAGCTTCCAGGTATGCTGGATAAGGACCCGAGCTAAGGGAATTGGGCTTACTTTGTAGTGCCTGTCCGGAATGGCTCATTAATGTAAACGGGCATATTGGAAGACACTGTCAGTAGTGATGTAATTTTGTAAATGTTATATTGTGATGTTGTTTCATAAACGTGTTGCAATGTATATATTTTGGTATGTTTAGATAAATGGAAACTGTATGTTGAATAGGTAATTGCTTAATTAATTAGTGTTAATTGTTCTGAGGGGAGGGGCTACCCCTACAAAAGGAGCCTCTCTTTCAGTTCAAGGAGGAGCATTTTGGATTGAGCTGTGGGTGGGGCAGCTTTGTTTTTAAGCTGTCCCATAAGGTATACGTTTGATGGCAGTACTGTTGTTTTGTTCCGGAATCACTATGTAAATAAACACCGTTGCACAGAAGAACTTTTGCGGCTCCGCCATCTTTTTATTTTTTATAGAGGTTAGGTTTTCCAGTTTAGCCTTCTGGCCTACTCTACGTGACATATGGTGGCAGCAGTGGGATGGCGCACCGCAAATCAGTGAATTCCAACAAGAGAGGTAAAGGAATGCGTACAGGATTGCATTCTCAGCAGCAGCATCAACTGTCATAAAAGGTAATTGAAGTTGAAACTGGGTGGAATACCATGGAATCTTCTGGTGAAGAGGTTAATTATGAGAAACTAGGAGCCCGACCAAGGGGCCAAACACAACCAGAACTGTTTGAACTACCGGTTGAACCAGCAGATACAGCAATAAGAGACCAGCTAACTGAAGGAGCAGTTGGGGGACCAGAACCACACCCAACCATGGTAGCCCTTTTCCAGCAACTTTTCACCTGCCTTGAGAAGAGGGACGAAGACCTCAAGCAGGAGTTTCGGGGCCTACGCCAATCTATCCTCACAGCTCCTCACCAAGTGGAACTCGTCAGTGAGAGCCCAAGATTGGGTCTGCCAACACCAGGACGACAAAGGCTCGACGCAGCAGGGACTTCAACTCCACAGCAGGATCCCCAAGCAGTAATGAGGCCAGCCCCAGCACCAGGAGACCAGTCCAGCAGTGTTAACGTTCATCTTCCAGCATTCACGAGGAAGGAGCCAAAGATGCCCTCATACCAGCAGGGGGAGGACATTGAAAACTACTTGCTGAGGTTTGAGCGAATGGCCAAGACGTGGCAGTGGCCGGAAGTAGAGTGGGCCTGCAGGCTTGTCCCATTGCTCACGGGCAAGGCCTTAGAGGCTTACACAGCAATGGATGAGGGGCTGTCCAACGTCTACAAGGGCTTGAAGGAAGCGCTGCTGATGAAGTTCGACATCTCCTCGGAGACCTACCGTCAACGCTTTAGAGTTGCATCGACGCCATCGGGTGAGTCACCGACAGAGACGTACCACCGCCTCAAGGGTCTCTACCGACGATGGGTTCAACCAGAGGAGAAGACACAGGACGAGATCGGTGAGGTCATCATCCTCGAGCAACTTCTACAAGTTCTACCACACGACATTCGAACCTGGGTTCGAGAGCATGAGCCCAAGGACGGGCTTATGGCAGCCAAGCTTGCGCTGCAGTACCATAATGCACGTAAAGGGGGCCCACCACGACCTGCAGCACCCGCTCCAAGGAGTCTCCGAGACACAAGGGACATCAGAGATACCCGAGATGGTGGAGGTAACTCTGGGGGTTATGTGTCTGGGAGGAGGGAGGTAAGGGATTATGCAGTTCGCTCTGATGGGAGGGGTCTGACCTGTTTTTACTGCCGACAGCAGGGGCACAAGGCTTCAATGTGTCCGCTACGTAAATCCAAGCTCTCAGGTTACTGTTATGTGCCCAGAGAGGGGGATGGTGTTCAGAATAGACAGACTGGGGAAGGGTCAGTCTTGGTACCTGTAAAAGTGAATGGTAAAAGTCTTACTGCAATGATTGACACCGGCAGTTCCCTGTCGTTGATCAGAAAATGTAATGTACCTGTTAATGACATTGATTACGGTCACCAGACACTGATCCAATGTGTCCATGGTGACCAGTCACAGCAGCCCACAGCTGAACTCACAGTGGAGATTCAGGGTCAGAAATACCTCCTCAAAGTTGAGGTAATGGAGAAGCTACCTTTTGAGATGATTTTGGGGAGGGATGTGCCTGTACTCTCTGATCTGTTGGGAAGTGTGGGGGGTCAGCTATATAAGCAGTCAGTTTGCCAGTCTGATGTTCAGGTGTCATGTTCAGTTGTCACTCGTGCACAGGCCAAAGCTGGTTTACAACCTCTGCCTGACTTGTGTGATAGTCTGTGTGAGGGGGGAACCAAAGGGCCCAGAAAGTCACGCCGCCAGCGGCGTCTTGAGAAGTATGTGGGAACCCCTGTACCTGTTGCTGATGTGTCTGGGTTAGAAGTGCAATGGGAAGTTCCACAAAATTTTGCTACACTGCAGAAGTCTGACGCAACCTTGAAAGGTTTATTTGATAAGGCCTTAGCTGGGGACAGCCAATCTTCATGTGGGGGAATATACACAGTAGACAACCACATACTCTACCTTGGGTCAGAAGCAGATAGCAGGAAGTTAGTGGTGCCATCTACATGTAGACCACTTGTTCTCAACCTTGCACATACAGTTCCATGGGCAGGCCATCTAGGGCAACATAAGACCTATCTTAGGCTAGGCTCCCGTTTCTTTTGGCCCTCCATGTATACTGATGTACAAACATACTGCAAAACATGCCCCACGTGCCAGAAAACCAGTGCTGTCCGTAGGTCTGACCGGGCTCCTCTATGTTCACTGCCAGTTATCTCTACCCCATTCAAGAGAATTGCAATGGACATTGTTGGACCCTTGGAGAAGAGTAGTGCAGGTTACCAGTATATATTGGTGATCTGTGACTATGCCACCCGGTTCCCAGAAGCCTTCCCACTCCGTTCCATAACCACTCCAAAAATAATCAGTGCTCTTGTTCAGCTCTTTTCTCGTGTAGGAATCCCAGATGAAATCCTGACGGACCAAGGCACAAACTTCACTTCACGACTGATGGTTCAACTCCACCGACAGCTGGGCATTAACCTCTTGGGGCTAGGTGGGACGCTAGCGTGCCACCCGTGGTGCACTCCATCAACAGCAGGTGCATTTCAAGAGCGGCAAATTTGAATCCAAATAAATGTCAAAATTCAAATTTTTCAAAAATACAACTATGTTACACCATTTGAAAGATAAACATCTCCTTAATCTAACCACGTTTTACGATTTCAAAAAGGTTTTACGGCGAAAGCATAAATTTAGAGTATGTTAGGACAGTACATTTACAAGAGTTGTGTGTAATGTTTTGTCAAGTCAAAGACAGGGTCACCAAAACCATAAAACCAGCTAAAATGATGCACTAACCTTTTACAATCTCCATCAGATGACACTCCTAGGACATTATGTTAGACAATGCATGCATTTTTAGTTCTATCAAGTTCATATTTATATACAAAAACAGCGTTTTACTATGGCATTGATGTTGAGGAAATCGTTTCCCTCCAATAACCGGCAGTCAAGTCAGCGTCAGAAATTAAATAATTAAAATTAGAAAACATTGGTAAAATATTATATTGTCATTTAAAGAATTATAGATTTACATCTCTTGAACGCAATCAACTTGCCAGATTTAAAAATAACCTTACTGGGAAATCACACTTTGCAATAATCTGAGCACTGCGCCCAGAAAAATACGCGTTGCGATACAGACTAGACGTCATGTTGGGGAGATCTAAAATCGAAAATACTATGTAAATAATCCATTACCTTTGATTCTCTTCATCAGATGTCACTTCCAGGTATCACAGGTCCATAACGAATGTAGTTTTGTTCAAAAAAGCTCATCATTTATGTCCAAAAATCTCCGTCTCGTTAGCACATGATGTAAGCCAGCCGGACTTCTCGTCATGAACGAGGGGAAAAAATATATTTCCGTTCGTTCAAACATGTCAAACGTTGTATAGCATAAATCATTAGGGCCTTTTTTAACCAGAACATGAATAATATTCAAGGTGGACGAATGCATACTCTTTTATAACGTATTGGAACGAGGGTACCCAACATGAACTAGCGCGCCAGGTGTCTAATGGGACATCACCGTTCCATGGCTCTTGTTCGGTCAGATCTCCCTCCAGAAGACTCAAAACACTTTGTAAAGGCTGGTGACATCTAGTGGAAGCAATAGGAAGTGCCAAAATATTCCTAAACCCCTGTGTTTTTCAATGGGATAGGTTTAAAGTCAATACAACACATCAGGTATCCACTTCCTGTCAGAAAATGTCTCAGGGTTTTGCCTGCCAAATGAGTTCTGTTATACTCACAGACACCATTCAAACAGTTTTGGAAACTTTAGAGTGTTTTCTATCCATATATAATAAGTATATGCATATTCTAGTTACTGGGTAGGATTAGTAACCAGATTAAATCGGGTACATTTTTTTTATCCAGACGTGCAAATGCTGCCCCCTAGACCCAACAGGTTAAAGGCTTAAGGACCACTCCCTACCATCCCCAAACGGATGGGCTTGTAGAGAGATTCAATCAAACGCTCAAGAATATGCTGAGGAAGTTTGTGGCTGACACTGGTAAAGACTGGAATAAGTGGTTACCCTTTCTGCTTTTTGCTTACAGGGAGGTGCCTCAGGCATCGACAGGTTTCTCACCATTCGAACTCCTCTATGGATGGCCAGTGCAGGGACCACTGGACCTGCTGAAGAAGTGCTGGGAAGGTTCCCCAGTAGCTACCTCAGGACAGGGGATTGTCCAGTACGTTCTCCAGATGCGAGACAGGCTGGAGCGGTACCGAGAGGAGGCTAGGGCAAATCTTCAGCAAGCCCAGAAGGCCCAGAAGCGAGGGTATGACCAGCACGCTCGCCACAGAGCGTTTGAGCCAGGACAGAAAGTCCTGCTCCTCCTTCCCTCGTCTACCAGCAAGCTCCTTGCGCAGTGGCAAGGGCCGTACCTAATCGGGAGGAAGATGGGCCCGGTGACCTACGAGGTGCTGCACCCGGACAAGGGTAAGGAGAAGCAAACCTACCATGTGAACCTCCTCAAGGCCTGGGAGGAGAAAGGGGAACTCTCCAAGGTAAAGTCCTTTCTGGTCTGCAGAGTAGAAGAAGAGGACGAGTCAGATGGGGTCACAGAGGCATGGAAAGGACGAGCAGAGGTCATACTGGCTCACCTAGAAGAAGACAAGCAAGATGAGCTGAAGCAGCTGTTTGACAAGTATCCGGCCCTCTTCAGTCAGAGGCCAGGAAGAACCAAAGTCCTGGAACACGTCATTCGTTTGAAGCCTGGCCAGAACCCTGTCCGCCAGCATCCTTACCGTGTGCCTGAGAGGCTGGTGGTAGCCCTCAAAGAAGAGGTCCACACCATGATAGAGATGGATGTTGTCGAGCCATCATCAAGTGAATGGAGCAGCCCTATTGTCATTGTCCCAAAGAAGGATGGCTCTTTGCGTGTCTGCATGGACTTCCGTAAGGTGAATGCCATCTCCCAGTTTGATGCCTACCCCATGCCCCGCATTGACGACTTACTGGAGAGAATCGGTAGAGCTCATTACATCACCACATTGGATCTCTGCAAAGGGTACTGGCAGGTGCCCCTGGACGAACAATCCAAGGCCTACACTGCCTTCCGGACACCGATGGGCCTGTTCCAGTTTAAGGTCATGCCGTTTGGCCTTCATGGGGCCCCTGCAACTTTCCAGAGGCTTATGGACAAGGTCCTCCAGGACTGTGACGATTACTGTGCTGCTTACTTGGATGACGTGGTGATCTACAGCCACTCCTGGGAGGAGCACATACAGCATCTTAGCAGAGTCCTGGGGAAGATCCATGATGCAGGCCTCACGCTTAACCTCCTGAAGTGTGAGTGGGCAAAACAGGAGACTAAGTATCTGGGTTACCAGCTGGGTAAGGGTGAAGTTCGACCTCAGGTGGACAAAGTGGAGTCCATCAGGAACAGCCCTCAACCCAGAACCAAGACACAGGTGAAGTCCTTCCTAGGTCTGGCAGGATGGTACCGGAGATTCATTCCGCAGTTTTCGACCATCGCTGTCCCTCTAACCAACCTCACTTCAAAGGTGGCCAGCAACCCTGTGAAGTGGACTGAGGAGTGTGAGGAAGCCTTCAGGATACTGAAAAAACGACTTTGCTCATTCCCTGTTCTCCAGACCCCTGATTTTCAGAAGAGGTTTCTCGTGCAGGTGGACGCTTCGGCTGTGGGAATTGGAGCTGTACTGGCCCAAGGGGAGCCAGGAGAAGAGCTTCCTATACTGTACCTGAGTCGGAAGCTGTTGCCGAGGGAAACCAGGTATTCGACAATCGAGAAGGAGTGCCTGGCTATAAAGTGGGCCCTAGATAGCCTCCGTTACTACCTTCTTGGGAGGGAATTTGACCTGCACACAGACCACAGAGCACTGACCTGGATCCAGACCATGAAGGACCGGAATTCTCGTGTGACCAGGTGGTATCTGGAGCTCCAGCCGTTCAGGTTCTGTGTCCGTCATAAGGCAGGAAAAGAAAATGTCACGGCAGACTACCTATTCAGACTCCCGAACCTGGTCGCTTCAGGAGAGGAGGAAGGTAATGTGACGTAGAAGTCCGTCACTGGCCGCGGGCAGCATTTGGTACTTTAACGCACGCACACATTCATCACTCCTCCCTGCTCCGTTATCAGATAAGTTAACAATGTGGGTCGACACACAAGTTAACGTCTCTATCTTAGTACATACATTTCACACTTACTTCAGTAACCAGTTAGGGTATAAAGAAATAAAGACAGGTGTTCATATTTAATATAAGCAATATTTAGTATACTTATCGATGTTATGGATGAGCACGGTTGTTTGTTCTGTTCCTCTCTCTCTCCATCTCTGTAGCTTCCAGGTATGCTGGATAAGGACCCGAGCTAAGGGAATTGGGCTTACTTTGTAGTGCCTGTCCGGAATGGCTCATTAATGTAAACGGGCATATTGGAAGACACTGTCAGTAGTGATGTAATTTTGTAAATGTTATATTGTGATGTTGTTTCATAAACGTGTTGCAATGTATATATTTTGGTATGTTTAGATAAATGGAAACTGTATGTTGAATAGGTAATTGCTTAATTAATTAGTGTTAATTGTTCTGAGGGGAGGGGCTACCCCTACAAAAGGAGCCTCTCTTTCAGTTCAAGGAGGGGCATTTTGGATTGAGCTGTGGGTGGGGCAGCTTTGTTTTTAAGCTGTCCCATAAGGTATACGTTTGATGGCAGTACTGTTGTTTTGTTCCGGAATCACTATGTAAATAAACACCGTTGCACAGAAGAACTTTTGCGGCTCCGCCATCTTTTTATTTTTTATAGAGGTTAGGTTTTCCAGTTTAGCCTTCTGGCCTACTCTACGTGACAGGATGGTTGCATTGTCTTTCAAAACGTTTCGAAAAGGGAGAGTACCCATGGGCGCCGACGTCACAATGGTAATGGCCCATTTCCTGTGACCAAGGTAAACATCCTCTCTTTGAGTCAATTTTGATGGTAGGAGGCTCAAAACACTTTGTAAAGACTGGGGACATCTAGTGGAAGCCATAGGAAGTGCTACATGAATCGCAAGCCCCTGAGTAGCCCTCCTGCCCTCCGGCCCAGCCCGAGTGGCCCTCCTGCCCTCCGGCCCAGCCCGAGGGGCCCTCCTGCCCCCCGGCCCAGCCCGAGGGGCCCTCCTGCCCTCCGGTCCAGCCCGAGTGGTCCGTCTGCCAGGGTCAGCCCGAGTGGCCCGTCTGCCCGGCGCAGCTATCGGCGCCATCAAAGTGGGCGACGCCGAAGGTGGAGCAAGGTCCACGGCCTGCACCTGAGCCACCTCCAGGATAGGTGGGTTGGGGAGGGAGGGTGTAGCACAGTGCCGTCGGTGACGGCAGCCACCCTCCCTTCCCTCCCTTATTGTTTAGGGTTAGTGTTTATGGGTTTTGTTGGGGATTTTGTTTGTTGGTGGTTTTTTTGTGGTCAGGTGCATTCCGGGGTCTCCACCTTGAGGGGGGGGTACTGTCACGTCCTGACCAGCAGATGGAGCTGTTGTAGTAGTTTGGGGGTCAGGACGTGGCAGTCTTGTGTGTGTGTTTGAATGTTCTGTGTGTCTTGTGACTCCTGATCAGGAACAGCTGGGAATCGTTGTTCCTGATTGGGAGTCATATATGTAGGAGTTGTTTGTCACTGGGGTTTGTGGGTGGTTGTTTTTGCACTGCGTTTATAGCCTGCAGAACTGTCACTGTTGTCACCTTTTTTGTGTTGTTAAGTGGATGCTTTACTCCTTATTTTTAATTAAAGATGAGTATGCACATACCTGCTGCGCCTTGATCCATTTATGAAGACAGCCGTTACACATCATGAAAGACAGTAGGACAACATAACTTTATCTCTTAAACTGTACATTTCCCAGCTGTCAAATTAATTCACATGCGCCGAATACAACAGGTGTAGACCTTACAGTGAAATACTTACGTACGAGCCCCTAACCAACAATGCAGTACGAATAAGAATATGAAATAAAAGTAAGAAGTAAATTAAGAGCAGCAGTAAAATAACAATAGCAAGACCATATACATAGGGGTACTGGTACAGAGTCAATGTGCGGGGGCACCGGTTAGTCGAGGTAATTGAGGTGTAATATGTACATGCACAGTGGTTCCTCCTTTAAAAGTTGCTTCATACTGCGGCGCACCTTACGTGCTGCCTCAGAATTCTGTGTCACGTCATTAAATTGTCAGCCATTTTTTCTGTTACTGCAAGTTATTGCTAGTTTGACCACCAGAAGGCATCTTTGAGACACCTTTGATAGAATTCGTATGGGCATTACCAGAGAATTTAAAACCTTTTTTGTAATAACATAGTATATGGGATTGATTTTAAGAAATTTGGCTTAATTAATGAATAAAATTATTGTCACGGCTATCTAGTGTAGCAGGAAGGGGCAGAGTCAATTGCAGGAGACGGAGGTCCAATAAACACAGATGTTTAATAAACACTGTTTGGAATAAATAGGTAGCCGCAATGCAGGGTGCGAAAAACCACCTGACAGGAGCGCAACTCCAAAATAACGAAAAGCGAACGGGGCGCAGCCCGGCAATATAAGAGACAGCTCCACAGAACGCTGCAACTAACAGTCAGCGTTTCAAAAATACAAACAGCCCTCTGAACAGACACAAAACAATACCGCACGAATACCTGAACAAAAAGGACAAACAAAATACCCCCTCTCACACTAATTACAAACAAGGAACAGGTGCAGACCTAGACAGACAAAACCAAACGACACAGAAACATAGATCGGTGGCAGCTAGTAGGCCGGCGACGACGCCCGGGGAGGGGTCGCCACCTTCTGTGGATACTGTGACAATTATGGTGTTTCCGTTAGCATGGAATGGAAAATATGGCGCTGTACAACGTGATGGTTAGGAGTAGGCTACAGGATTGGAGGATTCTAAATTGTTGGCCTTCATTAGACAACTTTGTTCCAATATTTCTGTAAATCAGTGATATTTATTCCCATGGTAATTCGTTATGGATCCATAACTAAATCAACATCTGCAATTTGAAAGAGTATTTTTTTAATCATTATTTTATTAACGAAATGTGTTTATTTGTTTATTAGGCTACTGTGCAGTCTACAATACATACTGTTGTAAACATGAGAAAGTGCCTAATTCCTTACGTAAGGGAGAGTAGGCCATGTCTGTACTACATCATTCGGGGCACGCGGGAGACCGGTGTTATTTCATAGTTGTGATGTCATCACTATTATTATACAATGTAGAAAATAATAAAAATAAAGAAAAATCCTGGATTGAGTAGGTGTGTCCAAACTTTTGATTGGACTTGCTTAATTAATTTGATTGATATTATGGTGTTTATATTCCATGAAAAATGAAAAACCCTCTGGGTTTCCGTTAGGATGGAACAGAAAATATGGCGCTGTATAACGTGACGCTCATAAATTCAGAGCGTTGTCAGACTGTCAGTTTGTAAATTCAGACAATTTCGCTCTCGGAGCGCACACTGGACATTCGGGCCGAGGAGTAGGGCTGATTTGAGCGCTCTGGCCTTACAACGGCAGTCAAGCATCCAAGCTAATGTTGGCTAGATTGGTAGCTACTTCCAGACACAAATGAGACCACTGACCATTTTACTTGTCCTAGCAGAGCTGGTTAGGCAGTTGTCGCAGCTGGAAACAATTTAATGATGCTTTTTTGCCGATGTTTACTGACACCGGCCATATTCAACGGGTGTTGAGCACTCGTAAGTTCATTATTCTGCGCTCTGGTACACTCAGACAAGAGTGCTCTGAAATCGGTGTAGATAGCCAGAGCGAATTTACGAAAGCACCCGAATGTCCATTGGGAACGCAAAATGACTATAACGTTTAGGTAAGCTAAGACCGACAGGAATAATCAAGTCAATAAACGTTGGGTAGTTAGATAGCCTCTAGTTAATATACTGGCAAGTTTGATGTATAACTACTAACATTAGGTAGCTAGCTAACATACCGGTACATACTGTTGTAATGATATGCTATGTGGTTTGTAAGGACAGAGTAGCTAACAAATTGTCAGCCAAAATAACATGTAAGGTAACTTATTTGAAAAGGCATTACTTTATTACAGTGAGTAGCAAGCTTGGTCGTTAGGGCAAATCTGGTCTGTGATAGGAGGGAGGGTTTTCACACCTAGCTCGGCTAATAGACTATTCTTTCTGTCTGAATAGTCTATTGTTCAGCTATTAGCCCCCCTCCCCAACTTGCAACAAATTGTTGTTCCAATCTCGTTCCTTTCCCTCTTCCACGCGTCATCATTCTGCGCCTGAGTGGCTCACTTGTGGGCATGCTGGCAGGATATGGCAGCATCTTCGGTTGTGCGTCAAGAATTCTGCATACAGTAGCATGTTTGTATGAAGGTGTGGTTATTCATAGGCAAATTGTTATATGCTGTGGTGGTACATTTGTGTCTTTTTATCGAGAGCAATTATTATTATTTTTTTCTATCAAGAATAATTGTTCTGAAAGCAACTTTAGCGGACATAGCGGACACCTACGAAGAAGAACTGTTTGATGATGGCATCTCAGGTAAGCAGCACTGGGCGTTCTTCCGTCCAACTTTTACATAGCTAGTAGTTAGCTCCTACGATTCAGTGTCGGTTCATTACATTCTACTATATTACATACATACATACCATAGAATGATAAATCATGCAATTATTATTCTCAAGCAAACCAAAAGCATTTAGCTACGATAACCTGTTCTCGCCATTTTCAGTTGAAAATAATCTAACTTTCTTTCATGGAAACTCATAAGCAGGCCGTGTCATATTTGTTTCATAGTCGAAATATAAACATATTTCATGACAGAGTAACGGTTAGCTTTTTTTACAGAAGGATGAAAGAACACAATATGTCTGTCACGAAGTGTTAGGGAGTCTTTGCAGCGTGTAGATGGTGCAGGTATCATTGCATATTTCCCATCACCTAATGAACAACCACAATACCAGTCTGGTGTTAACCTCTCTGGACTAGGCGGGACGAATTCGTCCCACCTACGTAACAGCCACTTGAAGCCTGTGGCGCGATTTTCAAAACCTTAAAAATCCTATTACTTCAATTTCTCAAACATATGACTATTTTACAGCTATTTAAAGACAAGACTCTCGTTAATCTAACCACACTGTCCGATTTCAAAAAGGCTTTACAACGAAAGCAAAACATTAGATTATGTCAGCAGAGTACCAAGCCAGAAATAATCAGACACCCATTTTTCAAGCTAGCATATAATGTCACCAAAACCCAGAAGACAGCTAAATGCAGCACTCACCTTTGATGATCTTCATCAGATGACAACCCTAGGACATTATGTTATACAATACATGCATGTTTTGTTCAATCAAGTTCATATTTATATCAAAAAACAGCTTTTTACATTAGCATGTGACGTTCAGAACTAGCATACCCCCCGCAAACTTCCGGGGAATTCGCTAACATTTTACTAAATTACTCACGATAAACGTTCACAAAAAGCATAACAATTATTTTAAGAATTATAGATACAGACCTCCTCTATGCACTCGATTTGTCCGATTTTAAAATAGCTTTTTGGTGAAAGCACATTTTGCAATATTCTAAGTACATAGCCCAGGCATCACGGGCTAGCTATTTAGACACCCGGCAAGTTTAGCACTCACCATAATCATATTTACTATTATAAAAGTTTGATTACCTTTTGTTGTCTTCGTCAGAATGCACTCCCAGGACTGCTACTTCAATAACAAATGTTGGTTTGGTCCAAAATAATACATCGTTATATCCGAATAGCGGCGTTTTGTTCGTGCGTTCCAGACACTATCCGAAATGGTAAAGAAGGGTCGTGCGCATGGCGCAATTCGTGACAAAAAAATTCTAAATATTCCATTACCGTACTTCGAAGCATGTCAACCGCTGTTTAAAATCAATTTTTACGCCATTTTTCTCGTAGAAAAGCGATAATATTCTGACAGGGAATCTCCTTTTCGGCAAACAGAGGAAAAAAATCACAAAGGCAGGGGCGGTCGGGTCACGCGCATAAGCCCAGAGTCCCTTGATCGGCCACTTGAGAAAGGCGATAATGTGTTTCAGCCTGGGGCTGGGATGACGACATTCTGTTTTTTCCCGGGCTCTGAGCGCCTATGGACGACGTAGGAAGTGTCACGTTAGAGCAGAGATCCTTAGTAAAAGATAGAGATGGAAAAGAAGTTCAAGAAATGGTCAGACAGGCCACTTCCTGTAAAGGAATCTCTCAGGTTTTGACCTGCCATTTGAGTTCTGTTATACTCACAGACACCATTCAAACAGTTTTAGAAACTTTAGGGTGTTTTCTATCCATATGTAATAAGTATATGCATATTCTAGTTACTGGGTAGGAGTGGTAACCAGATTAAATCGGGTATGTTTTTTATCCAGCCGTGTCAATACTGCCCCCTAGCCCTAACAGGTTAACCTGTTGGGTCTAGGGGGCAGCATTTGCACGTCTGGATAAAAAAAATGTACCCGATTTAATCTGGTTACTAATCCTACCCAGTAACTACAATATGCATATACTTATTATATATAGATAGAAAACACTCTAAAGTTTCCAAAACTGTTTGAATGGTGTCTGTGAGTATAACAGAACTCATTTGGCAGGCAAAACCCTGAGACATTTTCTGACAGGAAGTGGATACCTGATGTGTTGTATTGACTTTAAACCTATCCCATTGAAAAACACAGGGGTTTAGGAATATTTTGGCACTTCCTATTGCTTCCACTAGATGTCACCAGCCTTTACAAAGTGTTTTGAGTCTTCTGGAGGGAGATCTGACCGAACAAGAGCCATGGAACGATGATGGCCCATTAGACACCTTGCGCGCGAGTTCATCTTGGGTACCCTCGTTCCAATACGTTATAAAAGAGTATGCATTCGTCCACCTTGAATATTATTCATGTTCTGGTTAAAAAAGGCCCTAATGATTTATGCTATACAACGTTTGACATGTTTGAACGAACGGAAATATATTTTTTCCCCTCGTTCATGACGAGAAGTCCGGCTGGCTTACATCATGTGCTAACGAGACGGAGATTTTTGGACATAAATGATGAGCTTTTTTGAACAAAACTACATTCGTTATGGACCTGTGATACCTGGAAGTGACATCTGATGAAGAGAATCAAAGGTAATGGATTATTTACATAGTATTTTCGATTTTAGATCTCCCCAACATGACGTCTAGTCTGTATCGCAACGCGTATTTTTCTGGGCGCAGTGCTCAGATTATTGCAAAGTGTGATTTCCCAGTAAGGTTATTTTTAAATCTGGCAAGTTGATTGCGTTCAAGAGATGTAAATCTATAATTCTTTAAATGACAATATAATATTTTACCAATGTTTTCTAATTTTAATTATTTAATTTCTGACGCTGACTTGACTGCCGGTTATTGGAGGGAAACGATTTCCTCAACATCAATGCCATAGTAAAACGCTGTTTTTGGATATAAATATGAACTTGATAGAACTAAAAATGCATGCATTGTCTAACATAATGTCCTAGGAGTGTCATCTGATGGAGATTGTAAAAGGTTAGTGCATCATTTTAGCTGGTTTTATGGTTTTGGTGACCCTGTCTTTGACTTGACGAAACATTACACACAACTCTTGTAAATGTACTGTCCTAACATACTCTAAATTTATGCTTTCGCCGTAAAACCTTTTTGAAATCGTAAAACGTGGTTAGATTAAGGAGATGTTTATCTTTCAAATGGTGTAACATAGTTGTATTTTTGAAAAATGTGAATTTTGACATTTATTTGGATTCAAATTTGCCGCTCTTGAAATGCACCTGCTGTTGATGGAGTGCACCACGGGTGGCACGCTAGCGTCCCACCTAGCCCCAAGAGGTTAAGCTTTCTGTGCTGTATTGACATATCCTGAAAATGACATCTGCTGCTTTAGATTGAACGGTCATATCTCAGTTATTGTTTTATCATATTCAAAAAATAAGCTATTTTCTTTACTTTCAGGGAGCGAGCTGACCAAGGGGTCGAAAATGTAGATATTGCCAGATGTTCACTGTCCGAGGAACAGGCTGGGGAAGCTTTATTGCTGGCAAAGGTGTCCATAACCAGAGGTAATTAAACTGTTCTGTGTTCTTTTTCTCTCTTCATCTCTGCCTTGCTTGTTGTACATGGAACCTGTCTCACATGCATTAATTAAAAAACCCTGCTAATTTTCAGATTTACACCACATAAACACAGCCATTTTCACTGGACTATCTGTTGGTATCTGTTGCTGCCAAGTCATGATTTCCCTGGGGATTAGCCTTGCAATAACCAAGTGGTGAGACACATAGCTCTCTATATTTAAATATTTCATGTACACTCCGATAGGTGTGTGCGTCACATACAGTATCTTCTATTAACATTATCTACTATTGTTTGTCCTCATGTGTCTGTTTTTCAACAAACAGTACTCTGTAGCCACTTAGTGTGGACATCAGGTGAGACCACACACACACAATAACAGTCTCTCTTCTTCACTTCATCCCTCTCCCCTTCTCACTAAATCCTCTAGGTTATATCAGCTGTTTTGGTGAACACCTCCCGCATCTGAACTGGCTGACACAGAGGGCACAGTATGATCATAGGTGAGAGGTCACTTGGTCGGGTCAACAGGAAGTATTCTTAAAGAGATGCTTTACATTGAAATACAGACAGCGATGTAATAGTCCCAGAGTTAATGATCCAAGGTCAGTTTTACATTTCACCTCCTGATGATTATGATGACTGACCATGTTAGAATAAAAAAAACAAGGCTTAATCATGCTTCCTCTCTATCCATCTGTCTCGTCTGCAGGTATGTTATTAAACAACATGAATTACAAATTCATTTTCCTGTCATAACACTAGCTGGCTAATGTTATCTAGTTAGAAAACTTGCTAAATAGCGATTTTTATGAATTAACTTTTTGACCAAACAATTTGCACAAATGTTTGTCTCTCCATTAAGTAACATATTCCTCTCAATTGCACATTTTGTGCTTGACTCGTTGACATTTGGTTCCACCGTAATGTTTTGTCAGCCATCTTCACCCAAGGACGGGTGGTTCGTGTCAAATTCGTCATTGGAACCATTCAATATGATTGGTCATATAAAAACCTTGGGACCCAAATGCGTAATGAGTGCTCTAACTCCCCATTGTGGTGGTCTGGATCAGTGAAGCTGTGACGCTGAGTACCTCTACCTCTGCGGTGCAAGCTCACAACTTTTAAAGGAGGAACCACTGTAGGTAGTTATTAAAGTGACTTTTCATAGATGATAACAACAGAGAGTAGCAAAAATGCAAAAAGTCTGGGTAGCCATTTGATTAGATGTTCAGGAGTCTTATGGCTTGGAGGTAGAAGCTGTTTAGAAGGGGCAATGCAAATAGTTTGGGTAGCCATTTGATTAGATGTTCAGGAGTCTTATGGCTTGGAGGTAGAAGCTGTTTATAAGCTTCTTGGACCTAAACTTGGCTCTCCGGTACTGTTTGCTGTGAGATAGCAGAGAGAACAGTCTATGACTGGGGTGGCTGGAGTCTTTGATATTTTTTAGGACCTCCCTCTGACTCTGCCTGGTGTAGAGGTCCTGGATAGCAGCAATCTTTTCCCCAGTGATGTACTGGGCTTTTCACACTACCCTCTGTAGCATCTTGCGGTCGGATGCTGAGCAGTTGCCATACCAGCAGTAATGCAACCAATCTGGATGCTCTCGATGGTGCAGCTGTAGAACCTTTTGAGGATCTGAGGACCCATTGGAAATATTTTCCGTCTCCTGGAGGTGAATAGGTTTTGTCCTGCCATCTTCACGTATATAAGATGCATATAAGATGTAAACTCAGCAAATAAAGAAATGTCGTCTCACTGATAACTGCGTTTATTTTCAGAAGACTTGTGTAAATGTGTAAATATTTGCATGAACATAACAAAATTCAACAACTGAGAAATAAACTGAACAAGTTCCAAAGACACATGAAATGGAATAATGTGTCCGTGAACAAAGGGGGAGTCAAAATCAAAAGTAACAGTCAGTATCTGGTGTGGCCACCAGCTGCATTAAGTACTGCAGTGCATCTCCTCCTCATGGACTGCTCCAGATTTGCCAGTTCTTGCTGAGGGATGTCACACCACTCTTCCACCAAGGCACCTTGCCAGGAACTTGCAAGTTTCCAGACATTTCTGGGGGGAATGGCCCTAGCCCTCACCCTCCGATCCAACAGTTCCCAGATGTGCTCAATGGGATGGAGCTCTGGGCTCTTCACTGGCCATGGCAGAACACTGACATTCCTGTCTTGCAGGAAATCATGCACAGAACGAGCAGTATGGCTGGTGACATTGTCATGCTGGAGAGGTCATGAGAGGATGAGCCTGCAGGAAGGTTACTACATGAGAGAGGAGGATGTCTTCCCTGTAACGCACAGTATTGAGATTGCATGCAATGACAACAAGCTCAGTTAGATGATGCTGTGACACACCGCCCATGACCATGATGGACAATCCACCTCGATCCCGCTCCAGAATACAAGCCTCGGTGTAACGCTCATTCCTTCGACAATTAACGCGAATCTGACCATCACCCCTGGTGAGACAAAACCACAACTCGTCAGTTAAGAGCACTTTTGCCAGTCCTGCCTGGTCCAGCAACGGTGGGTTTGTGCCCATAGGCGACATTGTTGCCAGTGATGTCTGGTGAGGACCTGCCTTACAACAGGCCTACAAGTCCTCATTCCAGCCTTTCTCAGCCTATTGCGGACAGTCTGAGCACTAATGGAGGGATTGTGCGTTCCTGGTGTAACTCGGGCAGTTGTTGTTGCCATCCTGTACCTGTCCTGCAGGTGTGATGTTCGGATGTACCGATCCTGTGCAGGTGTTGATACACGTGGTCTGCCACTGTGAGGACGATCAGCTGTCCATCCTGTCTCCCTGTAGCATTGTCTTAGGCGTCTCACAGTATGGACATTGCAATTTATTGCCCTGGCCACATCTGCAGTCCTCATGCCTCCTTGCAGCATGCCTAAGGCACATTCACGCAGATGAGCAGGGACTGTGGGCATCTTCTTTTGGTGTTTTTCAGTCAGTAGAAAGGCGTCTTTAGTGTCCTAAGTTTTCATAACTGTGACCTTAATTGCCTACTGTCTGTAATTGCCTACTGTCTGTAAGCTGTTAGTGTCTTAATGACCGTTCCACAGGTGCATGTTCATTAATTGTTTAGTTCATTGAACAAGCATGGGAAGCAGTGTTAAAACCCTTTACAATGAAGATCTGTGAAGTTATTTGGATTTTTTAAAATTATCTTTGAAAGACAGAGTCCTGAAAAAGGGACGTTTCTTTTTTTGCTAAGTTCATAAGATGAATGATTAAGTATACGTATACCTTTGAAATAATAACAGTCATTTAGTCTTCTAAATGAGAATTGGTTGTTTTATGGTAACTTATGCACAGTAAAGTAGCCACGCCCAGGTGGGCGCAAACATGATGAGATGGCCCCTTTTCTACCCAAGTATATAAGCCACCGTGACGCAATTCACACCAGACCACGCAAACTACAGTGTAAGATAACTTCACTGGGTTCACACTATTCAACAGCCAGTGAAAAAATCAAAGCGCCAAATCCGAAAACAACAAATGTCATAATTCAAATTTCTATTTACGTTCGTTCAAACATGTCAAACGTTGTTTAGCATCAATCTTTAGGGCCATATTTAACGTCAAACATCAGTAATGTTTCAACCCGACCTCTCCTGTGTCTTGAAAAACGTTTTTGAAAAATGTCTCGCCTCACATGAACTCACATGAATGCGCAGGTGCAGGCAATAATGAAGTGATGACATCCCAGGGACGTCAACTTCTCTTCCTTGTCATCCGGTCTCTGTTCATCATAGACGCTTCAAACAACTTTATAAAGATCGTTGACATCTAGTGGAAGCCGTAGGAAGTGCGAAATGAATCCTTTGTCACTGTGTGATCTATTAGCAATGACTCGAAAAATAGTACAGCCACAAAATTCTCATTTCCTGGTTGTAATTTTCTCAGGTTTTTGCCTGCCAAATGAGTTTTGTTATACTTACAGACACCATTCAAACAGTTTTAGAAAATTCAGAGTGTTTTCTATCCAACTCTGTTAATAATATGCATATCCTAGCTTCTGAGTTGGTGTAGGACGCAGTTAAAAACGGGCACTTTTTTTATTTTTTATTCTCAATACTGCCCCCTATCCCCAACAGGTTCAAATAATGAGGCCCATTCCTTTGTCTCCTATCCTTCCCCCCTTTCTCTCTCTATCTATTGTGGTATAACTGTCATGTTTTGTTAACCTCTCTGGGGCAGGCGGGACGAATTCGTCCCACCTACGTAACAGCCAGTTGAATCCTGTGGCGCGATTTTCAAAACCTTTGAAATGCTATTACTTCAATTTCTCAAACATATGACTATTTTACAGCTATTTAAAGACAAGACTCTCGTTAATCTAACCACACTGTCCGATTTCAAAAAGGCTTTACAACGAAAGCAAAACATTAGATTATGTCAGCAGAGTACCAAGCCAGAAATAATCAGACACCCATTTTTCAAGCTAGCATATAATGTCACAAAAACCCAGAAGACAGCTAAATGCAGCACTAACCTTTGATGATCTTCATCAGATGACAACCCTAGGACATTATGTTATACAATACATGCAAGTTTTGTTCAATCAAGTTCATATTTATATCAAAAACCAGCTTTTTACATTAGCATGTGACGTTCAAAACTAGCATACCCCCCGCAAACTTCCGGCGAATTCACTAACAATTTACTAAATTACTCACGATAAACGTTCACAAAAAGCATAACAATTATTTTAAGAATTATAGATACAGAACTCCTCTATGCACTCGATATGCCCGATTTTAAAATAGCTTTTTGGTGAAAGCACATTTTGCAATATTCTAAGTACATAGCCCAGCCATCACAGGGCTAGCTATTTAGACACCCACCAAGTTTAGCCCTCACCAAAGTCAGATTTACTATAAGAAAAATGTTATTACCTTTGCTGTTCTTCGTCAGAATGCACTCCCAGGACTGCTACTTCAATAACAAATGTTGGTTTGGTCCAAAATAATCCATCGTTATATCCGAATAGCGGCGTTTTGTTCGTGCGTTCAAGACACTATCTGAAAGGGTAAATAAGGGTCGTGCGCATGGCGCAATTCGTGACAAAAAAAATCTAAATATTCCATTACCGTACTTCGAAGCATGTCAACCGCTGTTTAAAATCCATTTTTATGCCATTTTTCTCGTAAAAAAGCGATAATATTCTGACCGGGAATGTCCATTTAGCTAAACAGAGGAAAGAAAACAAAGCTTTCGGTCGACGCGGGCACGAGCCTGAGTCTCACAGTACTGTAACCAGCCACTACCCAAATGCGCTACTTTGTTTCAGCCAGAGCCTGCAAAGCCACGATTCAGCATTTTGCCGCCTTCTGAGAGCCTATGGCAGCCGTAGGAAGTGTCACGGGACAGCTAAGATCCTCACTCTTCAATAAACAGAGACAAGAAGAACGACACCTTGTCAGACAGGCCACTTCCTGCATGAAATCTTCTCAGGTTTTTGCCTGCCATATGAGTTCTGTTATACTCACAGACACCATTCAAACAGTTTTAGAAACTTTAGGGTGTTTTCTATCCAAAGCCAATAATTATATGCATATTGTAGTTACTGGGCAGGAGTAGTAACCAGATTAAATCGGGTACGTTTTTTATCCAGCCGTGTCAATACTGCCCCCTAGCCCTAACAGGTTAAGTCCTCTAGGGAAGGTATTTACTGTATAATGTTAGGATGTTTTATATATTCTGTAATTGTTTAATTAGTTAGTAAATAAATAATTGAGCCAATATGTGTATGGATGACTCATCAAGAAAGTCTGGGTTTGTGCAGACTACAAGGAGTTACGACATTCAAGAATGAGACTGATCGAGGAAGAATTAATTAATAAGCGACTGTTTTGATAAGATATAAACATATCCAAAGAGTTATTTTCAGGAAATAGTAACTCTGTAACAACATTTTCCCGTGGTGCCCCGAATTCCTAGTTAATTAATGTTTACATTATTAGTTTAATTACGTAATAATTAAACCTAGAGAATTGATTTCAAGACACGACACTCCTCAACTGGTACTCCAGGCAGGCTCAATCAAACCCCAAAAACATTAAAAAGAAAACAAACACGATTTGAACTGAGGTCTGTTTTGGAAGGCTTTCAACAGGATACTTGTAAAATTATTCCAGTCATTGCTGAGAGGTTAACTCATACGTTGAGATCAGCAACTCAGAAATAATGACCCACTCACACAACGCAGCTTCTGCCGTCCTCCTCCTCCTCTCCTCTTACTTCTCATTGGAAGGCATTTAAAGCATTTTAAAATGTTAAAAAAAGGAAAGCGTGGCATCCAATTAAAGTATATTAGCATAATTGTGCTGGCGACGACGAGTGGTCCAATAAAAGCAGAGCACTTTGGCTCCACTCTCTCCGTCCCTCCATCCGTAGGTGAATGCATAATGAAGAAAGAGAAGATTGCAGTCAATCTGTCATTGAGTAATGGAGATAACATCAACATATTTTATTCTCTTCACAAAGTGGGCGGCTTGGTTCTATCAGACACCGCCCACCACTGGGCACACATTGTTGAATCAACGTTGTTTCCACATAATTTCAATTAAATGACGTTGAATAGACTTTGATTTGACGTCTGTGCCCAGTGCACAGTGAAAATATGGTGTAATAGAAAAGACTTGTCTGTTTTTTTTTCACAAAGCACAGTGTATTATTATTACAATGAATGGAAAGCAATGGTATGATAAGTCACCCCCTGTTATCTGTTATTACTAAGGTTTAATTTAGTGTTGTTCAAATGCAACTCATCCATAATGTTGATGAAAAACACTGATTAATCGTGAGAGGAAGCTGGCTATATCCTTCTGCTCCAGCTTGTAAGTGTACTACAATACCGGATTCAGTACAGGTTTGGCACTATATTGTTTAAAATGGCAAGTAGCTGTTTGCATGCAACCCCTTTTAGCACATTATCAGTTCCGGGTTTGTTTACAAGCTAGCTGAGGGAGAAGCTTTTAGGGAAAATTAGCTGATGTAAGCGAAGCAAATATTAAAAAGGATCCTCTCTCGGGAACCGATAAACTGAAATCATCTAAAATGTTGAAAAAAGAAAACTAGGTCCTGTGAAAAGGAATATTAATAATTTTCTCTCCAAATAGGTCAAACTGCCTGAGGCAAGGGAAGGAGAGCATCTGAGGAGAAGCATGCTTACCTTTTCAATGCATCACGTTTCACAGTAGCACTCACATCAATGCTGAGGCGGGCCTCAGAAAAACTGCTCCACTTTTCAAGAACAAAAGTGTGGTGTGTGTGTGTGTTTGCCACGTGTGTGCGGGAGTGTACTTTGAATTAGTTAACTAGGAAGGCAGAGGGTGGCATGTAGTTTAAAATATTTGTTACCTTTAAGCTTTGCGTATACAACACACCATGTGAAATATTACTGTAATGCAACCACAGGATCAAATGAGTTCTATTTATCACCTCCTGGCTTGCGTGGATGTGATTGTTTTCTTGTTGTAAAATGAATGATCCTTAGCCAGGGTCTAAGCGATGCCAAGTGTTACAGTAGCTATAAAAATGATTCATACGAGATCTGAAGACCACAATCAAACCTTTATATTGCTGTATTGTATCTGAAAAAGATTCAGAACATCCCTTGTCAAAGGGCAAGTCCAATTGTGGTTCTTTATGAAAGTGTATTGTTGGTTCTATGCCTGGACCACGTCTATGACTCCCATGTGAGGTTAGGTTTGATATAGAGCTACTGTGAAAACTGGGGAAGCAACAGGGAGTAACAAGAGGGAATTATTTGTCATTATATATCATAACTAACAGAAGCTGTTGTACTGATGTATCCAAGCCAACCAAACTGTATCTGTAGAGGTTTCCTGAAATTATGTTTATCCCTCTTGAGTGGTATATTCATTATACATCATAACAGAAGTTTACTTAGTTTTACTTTTTCTTATTTTCTAGTTTCATTTTACTTACCGTAATTTCCGGACTATTGAGCGCACCTGAATATAAGCCGCACCCACTGAATTAATTTTTTTTTTTTATTTTGAACATAAATAAGCCGCACATGTCTATAAGCTGCAGGTGCCTACCGGTACATTGAAACAAATGAACTTTACACAGGCTTTAACAAAACACGGCTTGTAACAAAAATAAATAGGCTTTAACAAAAACGGCCTGTCATCGACTCATTAAGACCAAGCTCCTGTGCAGCAGCTCTATTTCCTTTTCCAACAGCCAGATCAATCGCCTTCAACTTGAAAGCTGCATCATATGCAGTTTTCCGTGTCTTTGCCATGATGAGGATGACAAAATGACTACCTTAATCAGAATGATGGGAAGTTTGAGAGCGCTCGATTTAATCTAAACAGTAAACAAAAAAGTTGTTTGACCTTAACCCGTTCGGCAATTTCATTGGTCTAATGAAAACTTCATGCCGCCAAAAAACTGAGCACGTCACAGAATGTGTTTTTTTGGAGAAAGAAAATGTGAAAACGGGAAAAATCCATATATTAGCCGCGTCATTGTTTAAGCCGCGAGGTTCAAAGCCTGGGAAAAAAGTTGCGGCTTATACTCCGGAAATTACGGTAATGTTTTCAATCCAACCAAACTGTGCTTTCCTCAAAGGTGGTAGGTTTGTGTTGTGGATTTGGGCTTGTGTCACCCTTTAGTGGTGCTGCCTGTCTCTGTAACAAGTGGTCACCACTCCTCCATTCCTGTGAATACAATCTGACTGTCATCCACAGCTGCTGGATCCCTAATCTGTCTATCAGTGGAGGCTGCTGAGGGCAGGACGGTTCATAATAATATCTGGAATGGAGCAAATGGAATGGCATGCATTTGATACCACTCCACTAATTCCGCTACAGCCATTACCATGAGCCCATCCTCTCCAATTAAGGTGCCACCAACTTCCTGTGCTGTCTATGTGGGCTGAGGCTCAGAACAGCACCTGTGCACCCCCACACTGATGGGGGGAGTAAATTGTGGTGAAGGCGAAGGCTGCCTGTTCATCCAGCACACAGCCTGTCTGTCCTCCTCACAGCCCACAGCACCGCTCTGTGCTCGCTGGCTTTTACAGCCTCATCCATCATCTACTGCCTCAACGTGCTGCTCTGCAGCTCCTGTCCACTCACCACGTCCACTTATTTATGGTGTCGACACCAAGCCAACAGCCAGGAGCCGTGTGTGTGTGTGTGTGTGTGTGTGTGTGTGTGTGTGTGTGTGTGTGTGTGTGTGTGTGTGTGTGTGTATACTTTCTACTCTCTGCAGGGTAAGGCTCTATTGGTAATTAAGCAGACGTCTAGCACTTCTGCCACAGCCTCTACCCCTTTGCCTTCAAACACACCAAAGGAAGACAAGTCTAAATACGTTTCAACAAAGATTCAGTCAATGAGACCATCCATGACTTTAAGCTTTTTATCTCTGGCACCGTGTGGAACTAAGTGGAACAAACAAATATAAGGGTCAAGTGATTACATGAAGACTTCCACACAGGAACAATATAATAATAATAGAGTATCTGTCTCTCCCTGTGTCTGGTTGCCCTAGTCTATATACATCGTGGTGGCTCACTCTTCTCTCTGTCCTTTCTTTCTTTCTCTCTTTCTTTCTTTCTCTCTCTCTTTCTTTTTATTTCTCTCCCCCCTCCTCTCTCTCTCTCGCCCTCCTTCCCTCAGGCCCATGTGAGTCACACGCATCTCCCAGAGAGACATGGTCATTGATTAAAGCTTGAAATTAAAAGCTGTCTAAAAAGAGGCATGTCCGCCTCCAGGTGTATAACACAGCACCACAGTAATCAACCCTGTGGAGAAGGAGAAGGAGGGGTTTAAATGTCAGCTCTGGGGAGTATTAGGGCAACCCAATGTCTCTCGATGAGTAGTATAACCCGAGAGGGATTTCTATTCGTCTGTTTTCTATATTGCCGCTCTGAATACAGCTGAGGGTTGGAGTTTGATGTGAGGGCATTGACAGTGCAAAAAATATATATAGAATGTCCTTTTAGAATGTAGTTGTTGAATGAAAAGTACTGTAGGACTATTGAATGTCAGTGCATGTGCTGTATAGTAACTCAAGTGAAGGAAAAGTGCATCGACAAGGGCGTTTGCTGAGAACTGACTTCATAGTACAGTGGTGAGGGAAGAATAGGCTACACAGAGGAGCATGTAGGCTACACCGTAGTTAGGAGAGGAGATGCTCCATTCATCCTGTAGTCAATTTCATTCTGCGCTACCCAGGGCTGTACATCTTTCCACCGGACAGGGTGATGGGACATGATGGATGGCTGCAGCTGCTGTGGAGCCACTGCTGACATTACCATCTCAGGATGCATGATGGGATAGAGCCAGCTCTCTGCAATTACGCAGGTCTCATACCATTTACACAATGGCCCCTGGTGAGCGGGGTTTGCTCATTTTCGACCATTCCATTGTTCCTAAGGAAAAACATCCTCACTCCACCCAGGGCACTGGGCCATGCTAAACGAACTTGCCCATTATAACCCAACACATGATAGAAAGAAGGAGAGGAATATATTTACAGTACATATACACTGGCAGCCAAGTATATTGGCAGCCTTGCACTTTTCTTAAATAATTCTCTATTTCCTCACAAAGAAGTTGAAATTTAACTCCAGTTAACAATTTTCATTTAGAAAAGAAAAACAAAAATGGCATGGACAAAATTATTAGCACACAAGAGCTAACAGTTGGTTGTACAGCCTTTGGCCAAGATAACTGCTGACAAACCTTTCTTGTAGCCATCATTGAGCCTGCTGCGCCTTTCTACTGGAAATTTGGCCCACTCTTCAGCTGCAAACTGCTCCAATTCTGCTATGTTTGTGGGGTGCCTTCCACCAACGTCTGTTTTCAGATCTCACAAAAGGTTTTCGATGGGATTCAGATCGGGATTCAACAGAACGATCTAATGTTTCTTCTTGAACCCTTCCTGGGTGCTTTTTGATGTGTGTGTGGCATCATTGTGCTGTAAGACCCACAACCTCCAACAGAGAACCAGTTACCAATGACCAAATAAAGCATTCAAAAAAATTAAAAAACACCCTGCCTACAATCAAAGAGGGGGAGGTTCGATAATGCTGTGGAGTTGCTTTTCTGCCTCTTGTACTAGGAGCCTTGCACGTGGTTTACACTTTTTTAGATTACAATATTCATCCCAGTGTCCAAAAACTGGGTCTCCAAAGACCAACAAAAATGTAATGGTTCTGCAATGTTGAAGATATTTTTTTTTTTTTATATTTTAACATTATTTGAAAATAAATATGGTATTATTTAACCTCTTACATCTAGACGTTCCGCTAGCGGAACACCTGCTCCAATATCCAATGATAGGCGTGGCGCGAATTACAAATTCCTCAAAAATACAAAAACTTCAATTTTTCAAACATATGACTATTTCACAGCATTTTAAAGACAAGACTCTCCTTTATCTAACCACACTGTCCGATTTCAAAAAGGCTTTACAGCGAAAGCAAAACATTAGATTATGTCAGCAGAGTACCAAGCCAGAAATAATCAGACACCCATTTTTCAAGCTAGCATATAATGTCACAAAAACCCAGAAGACCGCTAAATGCAGCACTAACCTTTGATGATCTTCATCAGATGACACACCTAGGACATTATGTTATACAATACATGCATGTTTTGTTCAATCAAGTTCATATTTATATCAAAAACCAGCTTTTTACATTAGCATGTGACGTTCAGAACTAGCATACCCCCCGCAAACTTCCGGGGAATTTGCTAACAATTTACTAAATTACTCACGATAAACGTTCACAAAAAGCATAACAATTATTTTAAGAATTATAGATACAGAACTCCTCTATGCACTCGATATGTCCGATTTTAAAATAGAATATTGCAAAATGTGCTTTCACCAAAAAGCTAAGTACATAGCCCAGCCATCACGGGCTAGCTATTTAGACACCCGGCAAGTTTAGCCTTCACCAAAATCAGATTTACTATTATAAAAGTTTGATTACCTTTTGTTGTCTTCGTCAGAATGCACTCCCAGGACTGCTACTTCAATAACAAATGTTGGTTTGGTCCAAAATAATCCATCGTTATATCCGAATAGCGGCGTTTTGTTCGTGCGTCCCAGACACTATCCGAAATGGTAAATCAGGGTCGTGCGCATGGCGCAATTCGTGACAAAAAAAATTCTAAATATTCCAATACCGTACCTCGAAGCATGTCAACCACTGTTTAAAATCAATTTTTATGCAATTTATCTCGTAAAAAAGCGATAATATTCCGACCGGGAATCTCCTTTTCGGCAAACAGAGGAAAAATCACAAAGACGGGGGCGGCCAGGGCACGCGCCTAAGCCCACAGTCCCTTGATCGGCCACTTGAGAAAGGCGATAATGTGTTTCAGCTTGGGGCTGGGATGACGACATTCAGGTTTTTCCCGGGCTCTGAGCGCCCATGGAAGACGTAGGAAGTGTCACGTTAGAGCAGAGATCCTTTGTAAAAGATAGAGATGGCAAAGAAGTTCAAGAAATGGTCAGACAGGCCACTTCCTGTAAAGGAATCTCTCAGGTTTTGACCTGCCATTTGAGTTCTGTTATACTCACAGACACCATTCAAACAGTTTTAGAAACTTTGGAGTGTTTTCTATCCAAAGCCAATAATTATATGCATATTCTAGTTACTGGGCAGGAGTAGTAACCAGATTAAATCGGGTACGTTTTTTATCCAGCCGTGAAAATACTGCCCCCTAGCCATAACAGGTTAAGGATGCCAATATATTTGCCGGCCACTGTAGGAATAGAGGGAGTACACAGAACAGAGCATATCTAGAAGTGATTAATACAGTAGGTCCCCCGAGTTGTGATTTTTATGAGTAAATGCATTGCTACTATGTTGAGTCCTGAAGAGCCCAGAATTAGTTAGCAACCCCCCTGATCCCTGACAAAATGACTTGCCAACATCACAACACCCACCTCAGCCTTTCTAATTTCAGCTCAATGAGGAATGGGGTATATTTGCCAAAGCTATTAAGGAAGAGCAAGGTGTGTTCTCTCAAGAGGTGCATACACGCTCGCACGCATGCGCACAGGCAAACACACAAACATGGAGGCACACACACAGATGCACACACACACACACACACACAGGATTTAATATTAACATACAGTGTCTTGAGGCTGGATGGTGTTGCCCCCATCATTGATTATATGCCAGGCCAGATTGATGGCTGAGAAGTTTTCTGGATCACGTCCACTCGCTAGGCCTTAGAGGGTGACAGGCATCACATCTTCCAGCCAGCAGACAAGACAGTTAATAAAGCGAAGCAGACACACACACTTACACAGACACACGCACTTGATTATTTGCATAATAATATAGTTGGTTCATGTATAAATTCCCTGGGTAATCGGAATCATGGGGATGATTATCAATAAAATGTTGTAATTTGCAATTCTAAATGATTCCTCTGAGACATGGATAGCAAATCCTTTTTGTAATATAGAGATCAAACCAGCAATTTCTTTCATTTTATTTCTCTGAATACGCAATTACCCACAAGGAAAGCTAAATGTAGTTAACTACTGATTTGACTAGTGCTAAATTTAATCATTATTGAACAGTGTAAATACTTCATATAGTTTAAGATTATGTTGATATCCACTCCCATCTATAATGAAAACAGTTAGTACATTTCTTCCATGAAACTGAAGTATTATTTTTCATTACACATGTTCCTGATAAGCTATCTGGAATCTGAAAAAAATACCCAGATGGCATGTTTGACGCAAACCAGACTGTTTTTATAGTAGTTTTGGTGCTTTTCCACTGCAGGACTGTGACATGCCGGGCTGCGAATATCAGGGTTCCTATTTCATTTAAATTTGCCCATGGCCCGCTTGATTCCTGGAACCAAGCTGGATATTCAGCCTTGTTTGATATCTGGTACTGACCTCGAACCAAGTAGGCCTGTGGGTGGGGTTACAAATACCCGTACTCAATGATTGGCCTCACGCAATTATGTCACAGTGTTGCGTATGTTGTTAATACTCATGCACTGGCGCCATTTTTATAAGAGAAGGAAAATCTGACTACGAACAGTACAGCTACACTAACGAATAACTCTAAATTTTAAAACAAATAATGGAAGCAGCAAATTGGTCAGTTGGAGATGTCCAAGCACTTTTGAGCATCTGGTCAGACTCCAGCATCCAGAGGCAACTGGATTCTTCCAGGATTGAAAAGGTCTTCAAAATAATATTAGATACATTAGCCAAGATGGGAGTCCATAGGTCAATAAAACAGTGCAGGGAAAAAATTAAGAAACTCAAACAAGAATATATAAAAAGATAAAAGACCACAACAACAAAAGTGTATCAGACAGCGATATTTAAAGCCATGATGACGCTGAGCATTGTTGACCAGCACGGTAATACATTGTTAGCTAGCTAGCTACCAATGTCATCAGCATAGCTAGCTGTAGCGTGTGAGAATGAGCACTGCGCAAGACGTGAACCAGGGTTGATAACTTGTCATATAAATATCCATGGACTTAGCTATATGTTTGACTTTAGCCGGAGTATCTGAATTTACAATATACAAACAAACATACTTATACTTTTCAGAGGTCATTCCTGAACCTACAGACTCAGAAGAAGCTGCATGTGGAAATAGTGAAGCCACAACCTCAGAGCCCAACACCCTCAGACACCCAGGGCCCATCAACACAATCAATGCTCCTGCAAACCCCTGAGCTCTGCACCCCCAGCCCAGGCACCAAGTGTCCATTTTCGGTTGGTAAACATTTCAATGTCAATTGATTGTCATGTTCACTTGTTTAGCCATAATCACACAATTTAGCTGTCTTCAAAAGAGGTGGGCAATGTCATCCACAGAGGGCTTTTGTCATGGCAGTGTTATGTCCTTAAACATTTTTGAAGGAGACAGTGTGGATCTATGAATGTATATATAAAACTGTCAAACTGATTCAATTAATCATATTCTGACCCAAGACCATTATTATTTGCATCATTGGTGTATCTGGTT
Organism: Salmo salar; assembly: GCF_965601325.2. Classification (NCBI taxonomy): domain Eukaryota; kingdom Metazoa; phylum Chordata; class Actinopteri; order Salmoniformes; family Salmonidae; genus Salmo; species Salmo salar. The sequence goes on from NC_138293.1 coordinate 57,350,853, forward strand.
GGCTCCACACTGGATAAGATTTTAAGAAATTTCATGAGACAATACAAACTGCACTCATGCAGGCTGCCCTTAGGTTTGCTTTGGAGTCTGTACCTTATCAATCCTGTACACCATTACGTCTGCCTATATACACTACAAAAGTATGTGGACACTCTTATTCCAAAATCATGGGCATTAGTATGGAGTGGTCCCCCTTTACTGTTATAGCAACCTTCACTATTCTGGGAAGGCTTTCCACTAGATGTTAGAACATTGCTGCAGGGACTTTCTTCCATTCAGCCAGAGTATTAGTGAGGTCGGGCACTGATGTTATGCATTTAGGACTGACTCGCGGTCAGAGTTCCAATTCATCCCGAAAATGTTCGATGGGGATTAGGTCAGGGCTCAGCGCAGGTCAGTCAAGTTTGTCCACACCGATCTCGACAAACCATTTCTGTATGGACCTCGCTTTGTGCACTGGGGCATTGTTATGTTGAAACAGGAACGGGCCTTCCCCAAACTGTTACCACAAAGTTGGAAGCATAGAATTGTGTAAAATGTCACTGTATGCTGTAGCGTTAACATTTCCCTTCACTGGAACTAAGGGGTCTAGCCTGAACCATGAAAAACAGCCCCAGGCCATTATTCCTCCCCCACCAAACTTTACAGTTGGCACTATGCATTCGGGAAGGTGTGCATAGTTTTCATTCACTGGTGGTCAGTCCTGTTTAACCTCTTGGGGCTAGGTGGGACGCTAGCGTGCCACCCGTGGTGCACTCCATCAACAGCAGGTGCATTTCAAGAGCGGCAAATTTGAATCCAAATAAATGTCAAAATTCAAATTTTTCAAAAATACAACTATGTTACACCATTTGAAAGATAAACATCTCCTTAATCTAACCACGTTTTACGATTTCAAAAAGGTTTTACGGCGAAAGCATAAATTTAGAGTATGTTAGGACAGTACATTTACAAGAGTTGTGTGTAATGTTTTGTCAAGTCAAAGACAGGGTCACCAAAACCATAAAACCAGCTAAAATGATGCACTAACCTTTTACAATCTCCATCAGATGACACTCCTAGGACATTATGTTAGACAATGCATGCATTTTTAGTTCTATCAAGTTCATATTTATATCAAAAAACAGCGTTTTACTATGGCATTGATGTTGAGGAAATCGTTTCCCTCCAATAACCGGCAGTCAAGTCAGCGTCACAAATTAAATAATTAAAATTAGAAAACATTGGTAAAATATTATATTGTCATTTAAAGAATTATAGATTTACATCTTTTGAACGCAATCAACTTGCCAGATTTAAAAATAACCTTACTGGGAAATCACACTTTGCAATAATCTGAGCACTGCGCCCAGAAAAATACGCGTTGCGATACAGACTAGACGTCATGTTGGGGAGATCTAAAATCGAAAATACTATGTAAATAATCCATTACCTTTGATTCTCTTCATCAGATGTCACTTCCAGGTATCACAGGTCCATAACGAATGTAGTTTTGTTCAAAAAAGCTCATCATTTATGTCCAAAAATCTCCGTCTCGTTAGCACATGATGTAAGCCAGCCGGACTTCTCGTCATGAACGAGGGGAAAAAATATATTTCCGTTCGTTCAAACATGTCAAACGTTGTATAGCATAAATCATTAGGGCCTTTTTTAACCAGAACATGAATAATATTCAAGGTGGACGAATGCATACTCTTTTATAACGTATTGGAACGAGGGTACCCAACATGAACTAGCGCGCCAGGTGTCTAATGGGACATCAACGTTCCATGGCTCTTGTTCGGTCAGATCTCCCTCCAGAAGACTCAAAACACTTTGTAAAGGCTGGTGACATCTAGTGGAAGCAATAGGAAGTGCCAAAATATTCCTAAACCCCTGTGTTTTTCAATGGGATAGGTTTAAAGTCAATACAACACATCAGGTATCCACTTCCTGTCAGAAAATGTCTCAGGGTTTTGCCTGCCAAATGAGTTCTGTTATACTCACAGACACCATTCAAACAGTTTTGGAAACTTTAGAGTGTTTTCTATCCATATATAATAAGTATATGCATATTGTAGTTACTGGGTAGGATTAGTAACCAGATTAAATCGGGTACATTTTTTTTATCCAGACGTGCAAATGCTGCCCCCTAGACCCAACAGGTTAAAATGAGGGAGAACAATTTTTGTTCCTATTTCTATTACAGCATATCAGATGGCTCTCATTAATTTTCCATTCACCCAGTTCAATGTAACAGCGATAGGTTGAGGCTACTACATGACACTCCATATACCCATCATGAGGTTGCTACAATCTAGCCTATGAATTAAAGTTTACAGCGTAGTTGCACACAGATCGAGACACACATTTGAGGTGACAGACAGTGACACATGGACAGACATTCAATACCGCCTTGCACACTCTTGCCTGCATCTATCTGATATAGGATGTAATCATTAGTCCAACAGTTGCAAACAAGAGTTTCTATTGAACAAATTCAGGAATGTTTATCCCCGTTTTGTTCCGTTTGCTTCCGTTTAAGAAATATTTTTCAAAAGACTCGGCAGAATGAATACACCCCTGATCACACGTAACACAGTTCACTTTCATGGCAGCCACATCCTATGTGCTCTCCTTCTCTCACCTCTTCCCTTTGCTTGTGGACTTCAATGCCCGACACATCAGCTGTATGTGACCAGATGAAAAAACATTTCCGAGCCAAACTGCTACACACAGCCTACATCATTGTCACCATATTAGCTAAAGTAACGTCATAGTCAACATAGCTAATAGAACTAACGCGTTAGTAAACCTGCTACAATCATGCAGTAACCTTACAGTGTACAGTCACTAAACAGTTTCTTCAGCGGGCCCTGGTGGCAATAAATTAGTAATACCAAAAGCTTACCTTGACTACTTAGCTGCATTTGCTAGCTAAGTAAGTGAAACTTAATTATTTCTCTCTTACTTCTCCTTCATTTTGGAATAAATTAAATTGTTCAAAACTGTTAAACTATTGTCTTTCTCTCTCTTTGAGTCAATTACTCACCACATTTCATACACTGCAGAGACAGCTGCTTTCAGTACTAGATTGATCCTTTGATTGGGTGGACAACATGTCAGTTCATGCTGCAAGAGCTCTGATAGGTTGGAGGACGTCCTCCGAAAGTTGTCATAATTACTGTTTAGGTCTGTGGACGGGGGTGAGAACCATGTGCCTCCTAGGTTTTGTATTGAAGTCAATGTACCCAAGGAAGGACGGAAGCTCGCTGTCCTCCGGCTACACCATGGTAATACCCTACAGAGTGCTGTTGAGGCTACTGTAGACCTTCTTTGCAAAATTGTGCATTTTTTTGGTGACATGTGATAGTGTAGTTTTATCTAAAAAGGATACATTTATTATGTTTTGCAATTAAACAATTTATGAAATTCACTGAGGAGGACGGTCCTCCCCTTCCTCCTCTGAGGAGCCGCCACTGTTTGTATTTGTATTTATTATGGATCCCCATTAGCTGCTACTCTTCCTGGAGTCCAGCAAACAATTTTAAAAACATTACAATACATTCACAACACACGGTGTGGCCTCGGGCCCCTACTCCATCACTATCACATATCTATAATACAAAATCCATGTGGACGTGTGTGTATTAAGTGTATGTTATCGTGTGTGTGTGTACGCTTGTGCCTGTGCCTATGTTTATGTTGCTTCACAGTCCCTGCTGTTCCATCATTTTGTCTGTTTTTTAAATCAAATTTTACTGCTTGCGTCAGTTACTTGATGTGGAGTAGAGTTCAATGTAGTCATGGCTCTATGTAGTACTGTGCGCCTCCCATAGTCTGTTCCGGACTTGGGGACTGTGAAGAGACCTCTTGTGGCATGTCTTGTGGGGTATCCATGGGGTGGCCGAGCTGTGCGCCAGTAGTTCAAACAGACAGCTCGGTACATTCAGCTTGTCAATACCTCTCACAAATACAAGTAGTGATGAAGTCAATCTCTCCTCCACTTTGAGCCAGGAGAGATTGACATGCATATTATTAATGTTAGCTCTCTGTGTACATCCAAGGGCCAGCCATGCTGCCCTGTTCTGAGCTAATTACCATTTTCATAAGTCCCTTTTTGTGGCACCTGCCAGAGGACAGAACAATAGTTCAGGTGCGACAAAACTAGGGCCTGTAGGACCTGCCTTGTTGATAGTGCTGTTAAGAAGCACACTAACACGAGAGTCTTTTGTTAAGAAATGTAGCTAGATAGCTAGCTAGGTAAACAATGAATCCCAACGCATGACGTAACATTAGTTAGCGAGCCAGCTAGCTAACAGTACACTAACTTGAAATGAAAATACTGTCAAAATTAGAGTGGAGTCTTTGGTAAGACATGTAGCTAGCTAGCTAAACAATGGACCATAATCACAACTCATGACGTTACTACCCTGCATGAATCTGCAGGTAGCTTCCAACCAGGTTCTATGGCTATAACTAGTCAAGCAAATGTGTCTGAGATATGAAGAATAAGATCATGCACAAAATGTTAGCTAGCGACCCAGCCAGCTAATGTTAGCTAGCTAACAGTACACTTGAAATGAAAACATTTTCTGTCAAAACTAGAAACGTGTAATATCTGAAAATGTATCTAGCTAGACTATCTTACCAGTATAGATAATGGTTGGTTGTGTCTCCTGTCTGATGCCATGCATGGTTGCCCTTAGTTTGACTATGTAATCCAGACTGGTGTTTTCTCCATCTCCTTTGCTATCATACTCGAATTCCACAAATGTAAATTCTCGGTCCTCCAGAAAGTGGAGAGTATACACATAGCATACACATAACAGTGCACTTTAACTTGACATTAGGTTTATTCAGTTTTACTAAACGACACATTTAAAAAAAGCTGCGTTTGACATGATTACCTAGACATACTGACCAGCTCCAATAGACGTGCTATATGGCAATCCAAACTCATCTCTCGGCATGTCCAGCCCACTCATTATCTCAGCTAATTATGGCTAGTGGGAAGGTTGCTCTCTTTTTCTGTGGCTAAACCAACTAGGCTAGTAATTTAAGAATTGTATTCGTATTTACAGATGGCATACAAGTTTGATATTAAGGCACATGAAAGTTCACATGTTCGAGAAGTTCACATGTTCAAAAAACGCATTTTGATAAAAAAAATAAAAAATACGCTCAAACAGCTCTCCTGTGAAATCGTGACTTGCTACATACGCCTAGTTTCCTGAATCGGGTCACATATGCTACATGTACACAACCAAGTCAGAACAGTAGGCTAAATTATGAGGGATAAGGGACCAAATTATTTGGGTGAGGCACATGGGGTACTAACAGCTTACTACACAACATACACTTAATATTACTTTCTTAGCTACAGTACACATATCTCCCTGGCATATTACATCATTTATGCAACAGCATACAATACATTTTTTGATGCACCTTGTTGTGCTCTGCTCATTTGAACAAGAAGGTAGCGCGACAGTACTTTGTGGGCAAATCTTTTCATCAAACTTTGTCATCAAAGTCTGTTTTTCACCGGATTTATGGTGCTTTCAAGACAACTGGGAACTATGGAAAAAAACAAGGTTGAATCATGACATGAGTGATTCGATGCTTAAGTACTCTAAAGTTTTACACAGTATCTGTACATCAACATCTTTATGCTTTCGTTAATAAAATAACAAAAAATACTTTCAAAATGAATATGTTTATTTCAACATTTTAGTTGCATTACCACGGGTAAAGCTTTCTGAGATGATCAATGTATTGGTTGCATTGTTGTGTCGTCAGTTTCTCAAGCCAAAACGTCTTGAGGGCCTTCACCAGTTCATCTTTGCTTGTAGGCTTGGCAGAGTTACGGATGAATTGTCAGAATAAAGTTGGCTAATGAAGGCAACAAATTTTGCTTACTGGAACACCCAAAGTCATCCAATTGTTATAATAGGATTTGAAGCAATAGCCTACCCGCGTGTGGTCAACTATTTCAGCACAATTTCACACTGCTCTGAGATAAGCATGGGGACTGATCTTGATAAATCAATGAGATTTTTATTTTCACTGAATCTCCGTTTAGGTATTGGTTAGCCTACAATTAGGGTGTGGAAATTTTAGGATTATTTTGCCTTTAGTTGCCTACTCCTGACCGGTCACGTTGTACAGCACCATATTTTCCTGATGGGAACCCTGAAGATTTTTTTTTTCTTGGAATAGAAACACCATAATTTTAAAGTCTATGGGCTAGGTGGGACGCCCACCTACTCAACAGCCAGTGTAATCCCGTGGCGCGATATTCAAATACCTCAAAAATGCAAAAACTTCCATTTTTCAAACATATGACTATTTTACACCATTTTAAAGACAAGACTCTCGTTAATCTAACCACACTGTCCGATTTCAAAAAGGCTTTACAACGAAAGCAAAACATTAGATTATGTCAGCAGAGTACCCAGCCAGAAATAATCAGACACCCATTTTTCAAGCTAGCATATAATGTCACATAAACCCAAACCACAGCTAAATGCTGCACTAACCTTTGATGATCTTCATCAGATGACAACCCTAGGACATTATGTTATACAATACATGCATGTTTTGTTCAATCAAGTTCATATTTATATCAAAAACCAGGTTTTTACATTAGCATGTGACTAGCATGTGACTAGCATTCCCACCGAACACTGCCGGTGAATTTACTAAATTACTCACGATAAACGTTCACAAAAAACATAACAATTATTTTAAGAATTATAGATACAGAACTCCTCTATGCACTCGATATGTCCGATTTTAAAATAGCTTTTCGGTGAAAGCACATTTTGCAATATTCTCAGTAGATAGCCCGGCATCACAGGGCTAGCTATTTAGACACCCAGCAAGTTTAGCACTCACCAAAGTCAGATTTACTATAAGAAAAATGTTATTACCTTTGCTGTTCTTCGTCAGAATGCACTCCCAGGACTTCTACTTCAATAACAAATGTTGGTTTGGTCCCAAATAATCCATTGTTATATCCAAATAGCGGCGTTTTGTTCGTGCGTTCAAGACACTATCCGAAAGGGTAAATAAGGGTGACGAGCATGACGCATTTCGTGACAAAAAAAATCTAAATATTCCATTACCGTACTTCGAAGCATGTCAACCGCTGTTTAAAATCAATTTTTATGCCATTTTTCTCGTAAAAAGCGATAATATTCCGACCGGGAAAGCATGTATACGTACAAAGAGAGAGAAAATAAAAACATCTCGCGCCCTCGTGCACGAGCCTGAGTCTCAGAGTACTCTGACCGGCCACTTGCCAAACGCGATAATGTGTTTCAGCCTGGGGCTGCCTCGATATCATTCAGCTTTTTCCCGGGCTCTGAGAGCCTATGGGAGCCGTAGGAAGTGTCACGTTACAGCAAAGATCCTCAGTCTTCAATAAAAAGCGCCAAGATGAACAACAACTTGTCAGACAGGCCACTTCCTGTTCAGAATCTTCTCAGGTTTTTGCCTGCCATATGAGTTCTGTTATACTCACAGACACCATTCAAACAGTTTTAGAAACTTTAGGGTGTTTTCTATCCGAAGCCAATAATTATATGCATATTCTAGTTACTGGGCAGGAGTAGTAACCAGATTAAATCGGGTACGTTTTTTATCCGGCCGTGTCAATACTGCCCCCTAGCCCTAACAGGTTAATCAAACTAATTAAGCTACATTTCTTTAAATCAATCCCATATACTATGTTCTTACAAAAAAGGGTTTTACATTCTCTAGTACAGCCAATATTAAAAACTGTCAAATGCTTCTCAAAGATGCCCTCTGGTGGTCAAACTAGCACTAACTAGCATTAATGGCAACAATGGCTGACACTTAAATAACATGCCATAGAATTCGGCTGCAGCCCGCAAGGTGTGCTGCAGTATGACGCAACTTTTAAAGGAAGAACCTCTCTTTTGGTATTATGTGATCAGAGGACAATATTCAGAAAGTATTTCAAAATCCACACAAAGTAGGCTATTGGATTGACAATGATTCTTACTTCTGTAATGTAAAAATGCAAACAACTATTGAGAGACTATTTAAAAAGGTAGATAACCTCTCTCAATAAGACTTAGTACAGACCAGGCCTGAAACAAAATGTAAAAATAGTAGACTACTTTGACAACAATTCAGTGAATGCAACAAGTATTAGATAGAGACAGATAAACAGAGAAGATACAAAACACAACTGTTCAGAGACAATAAAAGATTTGTAGGACAAATTCACAGTCACATATTTCAGTCACTTTAGTGCTTGCATTTAGCCTACAACATGTCATGGAACTTCTGGAAGGACAGCCCCATCCTGCAAATTAAGTGAATGCAACAAGTTTAAGATAGAGACAAATATAGAGAGAAGATACAAAACACAACAACTATTCAGAGACTATTTTTAAAAAGTACACAATTTCCCTAACAAATTTGTAGAACAAATTCCTTTTTCACACTGTCACCTTTGTGTTTGCATTCAGCCTACAAAGTGTAATGGAACTTATGGAAGCACTGCCCCTTCCCTTTAAGTGTCACAGAACATGTAGAGCACCTAAAGGAGGTTTCTACACATCTCCCACTCTTTGCCCTGCTTACACTCTGGATACACATCACACAACATCACCTCTTGCACTCTTCGAACTTCATGAGGAAGTGGCCTGCTTTCAAATTATGAGTTACAACTGTGATGGCTACTGTGACTTTCTGCCACTGTAGCCATCACAAAGTGAATGCACAAACTTCTTCTCCCCCCTTCCTCTTCCTCCTGCTCTCCATGTTCCTCTTCCTCTCCATGTTCCCCTCTCTCCACTCTCCCTCCTCTTCACTCTGCGCTTACTCTCTCCCTCCACTCTCCTCGCACTCCTCTTCACTCTCCTCTTCCTCTCTCCCTCCACTTTCCTCTCACTCCACTTACTCGCTCCACATATCTATCCCTCCAATCATCTCTAACTCGAATTCCTCTCTGCCTTTCGCTGCTGAGCCCTGACTCTCCACATCATGGAGAACCCTGACCTGTTCACCGGACGTGCTACCTGTCCCAGACCTGCTGTTTTCAACTCTCTAGAGACAGCAGGAGCGGTAGAGATACTCTCAAAGATCGGCTATGAAAAAGCCAACTGACACTTACTCTTGTGTTACTGACTTGTTGCACCCTCGACAACTACTATGATTATTATTATTTGACCATGCTGGTCATTTATGAACATTTGAACATCTAGGCCATGTGCTGTTATAATCTCCACCCGGCACAGCCAGAAGAGGACTGGCCACCCCTCATAGCCTGGTTCCTAGGTTTCTTCCTAGGTTTTGGCCTTTCTAGGGAGTTTTTCCTAGCCACCGTGCTTCTACACCTGCATTGCTTGCTGTTTGGGGTTTTAGGCTGGGTTTCTGTACAGCACTTTGAGATATCAGCTGATGTAAGAAGGGCTATATAAATACATTTGATTTGATTTGATCACTTCCCTCGCTTTAACTGACCTAAAGGGGGGGGGGGGGGGGGGGAGAGAGAGAGAGAGAGAGAGAAGCAACATATAGGATATAATTGTGGTCAGGAACATCTCTCTTTCTCCCTCCCTCTCCCTTTCACACTGCCTCTCTCTTCCTTCCTCTCTTTCTCTACCATACATACACTCTCTTCCTAATAATCACCTCTTAGGGGGGATTACACTTTCAAAGTGCAAGAGTGTCCAAATCCATATCACCAATCAATATAGATACAGCCTCTACCACAGCAAGTCAAATGACAGCATACCCTGTTTCTGGTTAATGGGTAATGACAACAGCCACGGGAATGCGACAACAGGTTGTTACATTTTGCAATATTGACACAGATATAATTGTTAAAAAACAAGGCCGTTTGCGGCCGCTATAGTAATTTAAAGAAAGGCTGTTGACGGCTGCTATGGGTTCCAATGGGTTTAATTTGCTCCATCTTGAAAGCTAGAAAAGCTCTGTATAACCTAAAACCAATTGATAAACAAAAAATAATAATGTGTTTAATCAGGCTAACTTGGATCCAATGAGGCAGAATCTGGAATGTGAATCAGATAGTTCCTCATCACTGGCAAGCAAAAAGTGAGCTCACCATCTGTATCCATTGACTCACCAGTACAGAGTGTAGATTGGGCTCGATTCAAATTAACATAAAGAATTTACACCTCCACCCACCATGCTTTGCATTTCAACATCGGAGATAACTCTCTCAAATGTATCAACAGAGACGACCACAGATAGCCTGAGGAATTGGAAACACATAAAACATAACTTAGACATTATTACATAATAAATTCAACCTGCAAGATAAATCAAAAATCGAGAGTTCTGATGCTGCAAAAGAAAAAAATACTGAAGTGTCATCCTTCATACTGAAGACTTATACTTAAAAAAGGAAAACCAGAGACAAATGTGTTGCACAAAAGTGAATCACATGTGCACCTGTGTTACATCAGCCCTATCCCTATCAGTCCTGATTCTTCTAATTCACTTAGCCTGGATCTACGTACGTGATCGATCGTTAGCTGCATGGGCTGCCCTCCCTCTCATCTCAACACAAACGCAAGCATGTGCACACAAACACAAGATTCTCCAGGCAAATAACAACATACCCCTGGCCTGTTATCTCCAAGTAAGACAAAGTGGAACTGTCAACATTGTGTGCAGGCTATCTAACTAGAGGTGGTTTCAAATAACAACCACTGTCATACAAAAAATGACTCTACAGTGAACTGCTGTTCACTCACAACAAAAACAAAAGATCATAATTGATTTGGTCCTCTGAGAAAAGAGCAGGATGACTCTGGCGCTCGTCAATCCTGGACAGGAAAGTGGATATGACATGGAAATGGAAGGATTGCCATTACGATGTGCCGACAATCAACAATAGAACACAACAATAAATCACAACCATGCTATGACCTGTTAGGCACAGAAGGCCCATATAAACTGAGTATATAAAACATTAACACAAAACATTTCCATGACATAGACTGACCAGATGAATCCAGGGGAAAGCTATGATCTCTTATTGATGTCACTTGTTACATTTAGTTCAATCAGTGTAGATGAAGGGGAGGAGACAGGTTAAAGAAGGATTTTTAAGCCTTGAGACAATTGAGACATGGATTGTGTATGTGTGCCATTCAGAGGGTGAATGGACAAGAAACAATATTTAAGTGAACGGGGTATGGTAGTAGGTGCCAGGAGCATCGGTTTGTCAAGAACTGTAACGCTGCTGGGTTTTTCACACTCAACAGTTTCCCGTGTTTATCATGAATGGTCCACCACCTAAATGACATCCAGCCAACTTGACACAACTTTTGGAAGCATTGGCATCAACATGGGCCAGCATCCCTGTGGAACGCTTTCGACACTGTGTAGAGTCCATACCCCTACGAATTGAAGCTGTTCTGAGAGCAAAGGGGGTGGGGGGGTGCGACTCAATATTAGGAAGGTGTTCCTAATGTTTGATATACTTCAGAAAGTATTCACACCCCTTGGATTTTTACACATTTTGTTGTGTTGCAGCCTGCATTTAAAATGGATTAAATTGAACATTTGTGTCACTGACTTACACACAATACCCCATTATGTGAATGTATGTTTATATATTTTTTTACAAATTCATTATAAATGAAAAGCTGAAATGTCTTGAGTCAATAAGTACTCAACCCCTTTGTTAAGGCAAGCCTAAATAAGTTTAGGAGTAAACATTTGCTTAACAAGTCACATAATAAGTTGCATGGACTCACTTTGTGTGCAATAATAGTGTTTAAGATGATTTCTGAACAACTACCTCACCTCTGTACCCCACACCTACTGTAAGGTCTCTCAGTCAAGCAGTGAAGTTCAAACACAGATTCAACCACAAAGACCAGGGAGGTTTTCCAATGCCTCGCAAATAAGGGCACCTATTGTTAGCACAGTGAAGTTATAAATTCCACTTTGGATGGTGTATCAATACACCCAGTCTTACAAACATACAGGCGTCTGTCCTTTATTAGTTGCTGGAGAGGAAGGAAACTGCTCAGGGATTTCACTTTGAGGTCAATGGTGACTTTAAAACAGTTACAGAGTTTAATGGCTCTGATAGGAGAAAACTGAGGATGGATCAACCACATTGCAGTTAATCCACAATACCAACCTAGATTAAGTGAAAAGAAAGCCTGTACAGAATACAAATATTTCAAAACATGCATTCTGTTTGCAATAAGGCACTAAAGTAAAACTGCCCCAAAAAATCTAAGAAATTAACTTTATGTCCTGAATACAAAGCGTTATGTTTGGGGCAAATCCAATACAACACATCACTGAATACCACTCTTCATATTTTCAAGAATGGTGGTGGCTGTACCATGTTATGGGTATGCTTGTCATTGGCAGGGACTAGGGATTTTGGGGGGGGATAAAAATAAATGGAAAACCTGGTTAAGTCTTTCCAACAGACACTGGGAGACAAATTCACCTTTCAGCAGAACAATAACCTAAAACACAAGGGCCAATATACACTGGAATTGCTTACCAAGATGAAAATGAATATTCCTAAGAGGTCTAGTTACAGTTTTGACTTAAACCGGCTTGAAAATCTATGGCATGACTTGAAAATGGAGATCTAACAATGATCAACAACCAACTTGACAGAGCTTGAAGAATTTTTTAAAGAATAATGTGCATATATTGTACAATCCAGGCGTTCAAAGCTCTTAGCTCAAGAGACTTACCCAGAAAGACTCACCGCTGTAATAGCTGCCAAAGGTGATTCTAACATGTATTGACTTAAGGATGTTAACACTAGGGCTGTGGCAGTCATACATTTTGTCAGCCGGTGATTGTCAAGCAAATAACTGCCAGTCTCCCGGTTATTGACCATTAATAAACATAAACAAATGTAGCATCTCCTGGCTTCCACACAGCGCCTACAAGCCACTGATACAGCCCTTTGGAACATTTACATTTTAAAAAGTGATTTTTATTTTATTTAGGATGGACCATTATCATACACCTGTCTCGAAGCAGGGGCAGGGGGGAAAAAACACATTTAATCTATGCACTTAAATAGTGAATGGAGGATGCTTTTCCTGTGTTTCATTGGCTGGCATGAAAATATAAAGAAAAGCAATGTGCTTAAAATTAGGAAAGTTGAGAAATAAATATACAGTTGAAGTCGGAAGTTTACATGCACCTTAGCCAAATACATTTAAACTAAGTTGTTCACAATTTATGATATTTCATCCTAGTAAAAATGCCCTGTTTTAGGTAAGTTAGGATCACCACTATTTTAAGAAAGTGAAATGTCAGAATAATAGTAGAGAGAATGATTTATTTCAGCTTTTATTTATTTCATCACATTCCCAGTGGGTCATAAGTTTACATACACTCAATAAGTATTTGGTAGCATTGCCTTTAAATTGTTTAACTTGGGTCAAACGTTTCAGGTAGCCTTCCACACGCTTCCCACAATAAGTTGGGTGAATTTTTGCCCATTCCTCCTGAAAGAGCTGGTGTAACTGAGTCAGGTTTGTAGGCCTTCTTGCTCACACACACTTTTTCAGTTCTGCACACAAATTTTCTACAGGATTGAGGTCAGGTCTTTGTGATGGCCACTCCAATACCTTGACTTTGTTGTCCATATTCCATTTTGCCACAACTTTGGAAGTATGCTCGGGGTCATTGTCCATTTGGAAGAGCCATTTGCGAACAAGCTTTAACTTTCTGACTGATGTCTTGAGATGTTGCTTCAATATATCCACATAATTTTCCTACCTCATGATGCCATCTATTTTGTGAAGTGCACCAGTCCCTCCTGCAGCAAAGCACCCCCACAACATGGTGCTGCCACCTCTGTGCTTCACGGTTGGGATGGTAATCTTCAGCTTGCAAGCATCCCCCTTTTTCCACCAAACATAACGATGGTCATTATGGCCAAACAGTTCTATTTTTGTTTCATCAGACAAGAGGACATTTCTCCAAAAAGTACGATCTTTGTCCCCATGTACAGTTGCAAACCGTATTCTGGCTTTTTTATGGCGGTTTTGGAGCAGTGTTTTCTTCCTTGCTGAGCGGCCTGTCAGGTTATGTCGATATAGGACTCATTTTACTGTGGATATAGATACTTTGTACCTGTTTCCTCCAGCATCTTCACAAGGTCCTTTCCTGTTGTTCTGGGATTGATTAGCACTTTTTGCACCAAAGTACGTTCATCTCTAGGAGACAGAATGAGTCTCCTTTCTGAGCGGTATGATGGCTGCGTGGTCCTATGGTGTTCATACTTGCGTACTATGTTTGTACAGATGAACATGGTACCTTCAGGCATATGGAAATTGCTCCCAAGGATGAAACAGACTTTTTTTCTGAGGTCTTGGCTGATTTCTTTTGATTTTCCCATGATGTCAAGCAAAGAGGCGCTGAGTTTGGAGGTAGGCCTTGAAATATATCCACAGGTACACCTCCAATTGACTCAAATGATGTCAGTTAGCCTATCTGAAGCTTTTAAAGCCATGACATCCTTTTCTGGAATGTTCCAAGCTGTTTAAAGGCCCAGTCAACTTAATGTATGTAAACTTCTGACCCACTGGAATTGTGATTCAGTGAATTATAAGTGAAATAATTTGTCTGTAAACAATTGTTGGAAAAATTACTTGTGTCATGCACAAAGTAGATGTCCTAACCGACATGCCAAAACTATAGTTTGTTAACAAGAAATTTGTGGAGTGGTTGAAGAACGAGTTTTAATGACTCCAACCTAAGTGTATGTAAACTTCAGACTTCAACTGTGTTAGGCCTAGCCTATAGAAAGCTTATGGGATCATCCTCTTTCAAATAGAGGCCATCACTCTGTTTTCTCACTCACTTGCATAGATTCTCATGAAATGTTTGATTCGATTACATTTGCATTGATGTCAGAGTGATTAGAGGGACAGTAGTGTGCTGAGTACCAGGCAGTTAGCGAGTTTGGTAGGTTACTAATGACCATCAGAAGTATCAGAGCTTGGAGAAGCCTAATTACTGAGACTAAATGGTCATGTGGAATTTGACTGCCGTTATGACTCGTAACCGCCAGTGTGGCAGTAATAGTCACAGTAACAGCCCTAACGAACACTTATGTAAATTAGATATTTCTGCATCTAATTTTCAATAAATTTGCTAAAAATGCTAAAAACATGTTTTCATTTTGTTTTTCTCCAGCCCATCTTACACATTACCGCATATTGACAATCTAATTAATACATTCTGAATTCAGGCTGTAATTAGTCAAGGTTCATGAATACTTTCTGAAGGCACTGTAGATGGCCATATAGCAGAAAGACCAACAGAAGCTGATGTAATAAAACACAGCAGCAAGTAAGAGGTCTTTGCATACAAAGACATATCATTTCAACACATATAATAGCATTGTGTTTGTGATATACTGAGAAGATATACTGCATCATAATGGAAATAATTACAGTTAATGATCAATAATGTTATCAAATGAGATCAAAAATCGAATGAATGTATGCATTATAATGTGTTACAAATGTTAACAAGCCACAACCCAGTTTCAAAGAACACCCCGACCTGTGTGTAACGACATGCCATGACATTGGCATATGGAAAGCTGTATTTGGATAAAATAATCCATATTGCCACTGTCTGAAATAAAGGGTTCAAGAACAACACACACTGCCACACTGGAGAGATTTAAATATGAACAGTACAGTGCTACTGATGGATTTAATAGAAGAGGATTCTGAAATATTGGCCAGAGGCCACGAGAAGTTCAAGCGATATATTTCATACACCAAGTGCGCAACTAAAGTACATTTGGGAAACTTTGCCAAGGATATGAGCAATGTACTCTTTAAACTGTGCGTGTGCGCATACTTCCTACAGGACTGTGGCGCAGAAGAAATGCAATGCCATGCACCGCAGAGACGCAAGAGATTGGAATTCGCTGAGTTCGCCCCATTAGTTTGGACTATTGATCAACGTTTTTTCTGTGATTGGATCAATATTATATCAGCCCCTTTTCAATACAACAAACCAAAACACATTTAACTTTGCAAGATTGATTCAATGATTTGTTCTTGGCAGAGCCAGAGCGCAACGTAGTATAATTATATTGGCGGGAGTAGCCCCATCAGCAAGTGAATGCCTTTTTCAGATCAGAGCGCAGAGCCGCATATGTGCTCATTTGTTGATATTCTTTGCTAGTTAGCGAGTTATTAGCACAGTAATTGATAAGTATAGGTCAGCAGTGGGGAGTTACTGCTTCCTACAAAAGCACAAAACTCGTACGCTACATTTCAAGTTGTCCTTGAAAAGCCAGTCAGGTAAAAAGCTTATTTCTTAATTAAAGGGGCAATGTTGTATTTTGAGACAGGCTAGAATATGCAAATAAGCCAATAGGCAGGTAGCCTACATTGTCTAATTCTCTCTATGGTAATAACAATTAATTGTGTTTTATATAGTGGTTTATTGCATCATACAATGCAATACAATGCAATTTGCAGTCACCTATTTGGCCCATGGTGTTACAGACCAAGTAAAAAATCATGAATTAATGTCAAGCCCTTCAACCTGTAAAAACATTTTTAAAAGTCTCATGCAATGTAGGCCTGCATTGAACACCACATAGAGGCTACTGTAGGCTATATCATCAAGCGTTATTATTTCCATGTGAAAATGTTATGGGATTTGCTCCATTGGTTTTGTTGGCTGACCTACAAAATGCTCAAGTAGCCACAATAGCCTATTGGCTACTGTCTAAAATTGTAAGGGTATAGCCTAGTGGCTACTGTCTAGAACTGCAAGGGTACAGCCTCAGTGCCCACGGGAAGTTGCACACCATTCTCACAATGTTCAAGTTTCCGTTCACAAGACCAAAAATGTGCTTAGTGCCCCCAAAATTTAGAGGGAACATTTGGCTATGACTCACTAGGACTGACAGCTCTTCAGAAAAGTTGGACTATGGTTATTGTTAGGCCAACCATCTCAAGTGTTTTCTAGAGTATTATGTGGGCCAAGATGATCAGGTTTTTCTCTCGGCCACATTGGAGGTAGGAAGGAAGGAATGTGATTGATCCAGTTGAACGAAACAAAAGTTTACCCAGAAAGTTTAGGACAATGATAATAATTACTTGTTTAATATAAGAAATACAAGTCCTGCAATATCACATCTGAAAGGACTAGCTAGGTTTATTACATTTTATTACGCCTATATTATTCAATGACAGCAATTCACACAAAATGTCCAACTTGAAATTCCAACTTTTCTCTATTTTTTGAGCATCAGCATGATTTAAAAAGATGATGCCATTAGATAACACGCTGACAACAAACCTTAACATCTAGACGATTCAATAAATTGTGTAGAACTGCTCAAGACAGCACTTAGGCCTATACGATGACAGGATAGATTGGTAATTGTTTACAGCAGCTAATATCTCCATGCTTCCAGTCAGATATTTTCAACAACATGCCGCTTCATTTGATGACCGTTGACAAATGACACTGATGCACAAATTGTGTCTGATTTCAAGTTTGTGTTCAGTTTGCATTCATTTCATTATGTCTTCACTCCTCCTATTTCAGACAAGCATGTTGTCTCCCAGACAACTTCCTGACCTTTTCAGAAGCGGCATTGTTATGTCTGTTGTGTATGGGGGTCAGAGTATGTGAGCGGAGTTGAGCAGTTGGATATTCTGCTCATCAGCGCTCCATGTCCTTTCCAATCGCTTGGCTAAAAATCACTTCTCGCTCACAGGAAAACAAAATGCCGCTCCAAATTCGCTCCATTCATTAAAATCACTATTTAACGAACACCCATCTATTTTTGAGACAAACTTGACCTACCATTTGGTTTTGAAGTATTGATAAGTATTTTAATAAATAACACACGAAAAGGTGAATGTATGAAGCTCTCATTATTTCAAATAGGCTATGAGCTGTATTAAACAGCATCTAAACACTTCCTTTGGGAAACTTGCTCCATGCTCCAGTACACTCACATACTCTGATGGCTGTGCGTCCCAAAAAGCACCCTATTCCCTATACGGTATAGTGGACTACTTTGACCAGGGACGATAGGCCTCTGGTCAAATGTAGTGCACTATCCAAGGAATAGTGGGCCATTTGGGATGGAGACTTGCTCTGTTTGTTTCCCCGTGAGATGTCAATTAAGTCAAGTGTGAGCCTAATGTATTTGTTTAGGGATATGAGACTGAAAGTTTAAAATATGAATCATCTCAAGAGGGATAGCTTATTTTCTTTACTTTGCACAGTTCATTATTACTCTTCTTGTGTTTGTTGGTTCATCTGAGAGAAACCGTTTCCCTGATGTAAATTGGTGTTTACATAAGGAGCTTCTTTATTACGTCATTAGTAGCAGTTAACAGTTAGTACTGAATGTTTGTTTTCATGCTTCTCCCTTTCACAGTTTTATGACTTAAAAACCATTCGGATTACTTGGAGCTTACTGAATGGAAAAGGGTCAAGAGCAGACCAAATATTTTCAAGAAATGTGTGAACAAAATGTTTGAATGTGAGCTTGGCAGTTTAGAATTGGTTGGGCAGGGTATGCTCTATGGTCTACACTATTTTTAGGGAACGTTACATTGGACTTCTATAAAGAATGAAAGTCTAATTTCAGTTGGAATGAAAGTTCAATTTCATTTGCTGTCTGTCATTTCAGTTACTTAGTAAAGAGAGGCTTTCTGGATGATTCAGTAATGTATTTCATTAAACCCTGTTTCAGGCCACACTATATCATAATTAACCCATCACACAGCTGGCTGTAATTACTGGCTGCTTTATAACAGGGAGTAAATACGACTTTGTCAAATTTATATCACTACACTGTAAACCCCAATGTGCTGTCATTACTCAAAACTTGATATATCTATCTCAGTACAGTTACTTAAATTGATTTAGTCATTACTCAAACCGACCCTCTAGGGCAGGGATGGGCAACTCCAGTCCTCTGGGGTCTGATTGGTGTCACACTTTTCCCCCAGCCCCAGCTAACCCACCTGACTCCAATAATCAACTAATCATGATATTCAGTTTAGAATACAATTAGTTTAAACAGCTGTGTTTGCTAGGTATGGGGGAAAAGTGTGACACCACTCTGGCCCCTGAGGACTGGAGTTGCCCTTCCCTGCTGTAGGGGTTCTAGATTTGAGATGTATCAGCTTGAAAATTTAGAGTAATACCCCCAATAAGCCACACCTCCAATATAATTTCCCAGTGTGCCTTGCCTTTCGAGTGAATTGGAGAGTTACCACCCATGACTGTATTTGTTAGTGACAGAGACATGGTTGTCGAATTCATTCATTTTCAGTTGTGGTGCTTTCACTAAGTGAGTTCCTAAGTGAATGTTATCATTATAATTAAACTATTTATGACAATACATGACATTTCTTATATGGCCTTAATTTGAGGCCTAGGTTTATCATAATACAGTTTCCTGAAATATGTTTTACATGACAAATCAGACCTGCAAGTAGGGTTGCAAAATAAAGGTAACTTTCTCAAATTTCTCAAATATTAAAACAATTCTGGATGAAGGATTTTCAGGAGTATTCCAACCTGGATTTCTGGGAAACCTGGAACATTTACCAGAATTGTGCAACCCTACCTGCAACTCATATTATGCTGGCTTGGAAAGTTATGTGTAATTCCTATTGGAATCCAGCCAGAGTTAGGATATCCAACAGTTTATGTTTTTATTCACCCTCAACCTGCATTCAGTGGTTTAAAGCACTTAAGTAAAAATACTTTAAAGTACTACTTAAGTCGTTTTTTGGGTATCTGTACATTACTATTCATATTTTTGACTTTGACTTTTTCTTCACTACATTATTTTAATGTACTTTTTACTCTACATTTTCCCTGACACCCAAAAGTACTCGTTACATTTTGAATGCTTAGCAGGATAGGAAAATGGTTGAATTCACGCACTGAAAGAGAAAATCCCTGGTCATCTCGCAGACTAACTAAACACAAATGCTTTGTTTGTAAATTATGTCTGACTATTGAAGTTTGGCCCTGGTTATCCGTAAATTAAAAAACAGAAAATATGCCATCTGGTATGCTTAATATAAGGAATTTGAAATTATTTATACTTTTACTTTTGATACTTAAGTATATTTTAGCAATTACATTTGCTTTTGATACTTAAGTATATTTAAAACCAAATACTTTTTTACTTTTACTCAAGTAAGATCTTACTGGGTGATTTTCACTTTTACTTGAGTAATTTTCTGTTAAGGTATCTATCTATACTTCTACTCAAGTATGACAATTGGGTACTTTTTCCACCACTGCTTGCATTCATAATAACTGCCAGGGTTAGGAACAGTGTGAGGAGACTACCTAAGCCCTTTAAACTGGAACAACCATTTCAGTAACTGGTGCTAAAAATCTAACTAAATGATTAGATTAGTTTAGAACATGTATTATTTAACTTTGTGTAGCGTAAGAGTAATCAATCAATCAATCACTCAACGTGCATGCAAAAAACAGATATTAAACTACCTGCAGTAGAGCATGCTTTAAAAAAAATGGAGTTGACATGACTTCTCAAGTCAGTACCACACACATATTAAGTAATAATGACTTTTAATTTACTTTGAGTTCAATTTACTAGATTATTTGAGTAAAAAATGCATTTGGGTACCAGTGATGTTACCTCAGTTTCTCCTTCACAAGCTATATCAAATGAAATCAAATTGTATTGGTCACATACACATGGTTAGCAGATGTTAATGCGAGTGTAGCGAAATGCTTGTGCTTCTAATTCCGACCGTGCAGTAATATCTAACAAGTAATCTAACAATTTAACAACAACTACCTTATACACACAAGTGTAAAGGAATGAGTAAGAATATGTACATATAAATATATGGATATAAAGTGACATTGTTTAATGTGACTAGTGATACCTTTATTACATCCAATTTTTAATTATTAAAGTGGCTAGAGCTGAGTCAGAATGTTGGCAGCAGCTACTCAATGTTAGTGATGGCTGTTTAACAGTCTGATGGCCTTGAGATAGAAGCTGTTTGTCAGTCTCTCGGTCCCCGCTTTGATGCACCTGTACTGACCTCGCCTTCTGGATGGTAGCGGGGTGAACAGGCAGTGGCTCGGGTGGTTGTTGTCCTTGATGATTTTTTTGGCCTTCCTGTGACATCGGGTGGTGTAGGTGTACTGAAGGGCAGGTAGTTTGACCCCGGTGATGCGTTTTGCAGACCTCACTACCATCTGGGGAGCCTTACGGTTGTTGGCAGAGCAGTTGCCGTACCAGGCGGTGATACAGCCCGACAGGATGCTCTCGATTGTGCATCTGTAAAAGTTTGTGAGTGTTTTTGGTGACAAGCGAAATTTCTTCAGCCTCCCGAGGTTGAAGAGGCGCTGTTGCGCCTTCTTCACCACGCTGTCTGTGTGGGTGGACCATTTCAGTTTGTCTGTGATGTGTATGCTGAGGAACTTAAAGCTTTCCACCTTCTTCACATCCGTCGATGTGGATAGGGGAGTGCTCCCTCTGCTGTTTCCTGAAGTCTGCGATCATCTCCTTTGTTTTGTTGACATTGAGTGTGAGGTTATTTTCCTGACACCACACTCACCTCCTCCCTGTAGGCCGTCTCGTCGTTGTTGGTAATCAAGCCTACCACTGTAGTGTCATCTGAAAACTTGATGATTGAGTTGGAGGCGTGCATGGCCACGCAGTCATGGGTGAACAGGGAGTACAGGAGAGGGCTTAGAACGAACCCTTGTGGGGCCCCAGTGTTGAGGATCAATGTGGTGGAAATGTTGTTTCCTACCCTCACCACCTGGGGGCGGCCCGTCAGAAAGTTCAGGGCCCAGTTGCACAGGGTGGGGTTGAGACCCAGGGTCTCGAGCTTAATGATGTGTTTGGAGGGTACTATGGTGTTATGATGTGGTTGATCTTGTGGAGTATGTTGTGTATAACCTTGTGACAAAATTACAAAAGGACCCTGAGATACAGGTATTTAGAATGAGTATTCAAAATATCAGTGTTGCAGTGTCCCATTGTGGATTTTCCAATCCAAAATACATTCCCAGGGAACTCTCCTAGTTGGAAATAGTTATCAAGCAATATGATCATATTTGAATCTCCGTTTTAACCAAGCTATCTGACAGCCAAACAACTTAAGATACCCGTCCCCCATCCCTTCATGAGTAAATGAGACTCCAAAGCAAGATCTCTGGAACAGCGCTGGCCTTTATTATTCTATCAGCAAGAAGACAGAATCAGACAAAGAGATTGAGAGAAAGAAGCATGGATGGACACCCTATGCTTGGGATTGTATTTTTTGTCTCCGCCTCCTCCTATGTCAAAGTTGGTGAGTGTTTAAATTAACCAGAGGGAGAACGAGTAAGATATTGAGAGCGAGACTCAGAGAAAGAATCATGCATAGAGATCAAGAGCGGCTGATCCGTATGCTTGCTGTTGTATTTTGGTCTCTGTATCAAAGTTGGTCTGTGTTCAAATGAACCAGAGTAAGAAAGAAAGCAGCATGAGTAGAGCTCGAGAGTGCCTGATCCATATACTTGATGTTGTATTTTGGTCTGCCTTCTGTATTAAAGTTGTTGAGTGTGTGTGTTAAATGATAGATGAGGAAATCACGTTTGCTGTCATACTACCAAACAGGGTGAATCAGGTTGTGAATAGCACAGTAGAAAGCTGTAAAGCCTCAGCTGACTGCCGAGGCCAGCATTCGAGTGACTGACTGTCGGCCTACTTGGCATGGCAATTGGTGTTTGAATAAAAAGTACAATCACACCTTTGATGACTGACTGAAAGAGATTGCTTTAAACTTACTGATAAAATAGTAATTTTTTGACTGGACAAACTTTTCTTTACATGGTTGTTACAGACAGGCGATGAAGGATTGGAGATCACTCAGACTGCTGGAGCACTATGCCGTAAATGTGTCTTCTTGAGCCACCCCTCCCTTTATTACCTGGAAGGGTTTATATCTATGGAAGACCACAACCTCTTCACCTGCCTCACCAAAGAGAGCATGCTAATCAGTGCCTTATCATAACATTGTAGTATATACTACCTCATATGTCATGTAATGCAATGGCAAGCTAGTAGACTACAAAGTGCAAAACTTGACAAAGTGACTCTTGGCACAAAGTGGCCGCTTAGTCTCTGACTGTATCCCCCCAACCCCATTCATCACTAGTGGTACTGATGTTTTACTGGAGCCAGTGTGTCGGTCGGAGCGCTCAGCTGGGAGGGTTTAATTTGCCCATCCAACGGGCTGGCGGGGAGATAAAGTACCTACATTTCGCAATCCCCAAGTTACCTCTCCTTCTCCACCTCCTGATCCTCCTTCTCCAGACATATAAACACTATACACGCTGGCGAGAGGCCGCCGAGTAAAGTAACACAGGGGCTGTGGGCGAATCATAACCAGTGTGTCACCTCAATCTGTCAGTCACAGCGTGACAAGATACATTTACCTGCACTCTAACAATTACCCACTGGTGGTTAAGTGGTGAGGGGGAGACTCGTTGCCGGATTACAAACAATGTATATCTGTCAAGTTTAAGTTCTCAAGCACAGCCCCAAGGTTAGAGCCTAGGGATGTCCATGTTCCACTACTACTAGAGCATATGTTAGCATAGGTTAGCTAACTTAATGTACAGTACATGTCAGGATGCCACAAACTTCCACATTATTCTCATATAGAGTATGCATATTCAGTGCAAGATACCACTACTTACAACTTGAGGCCCTAAACTCGTACCATCTTCTATCTTCAATATCCTTATCCATTCATAATTTGCACTCTAAAAAATCCTGGGTTAAAAACAACCCAGCCCTGGGTAAATAGTAAACAGAACACATGCTGTTATTTTTTACCCAGCCAGTTATTGAGCTATGATCCACCGGGTCAGATCACAAGACTGGAGGCATGGCTTAGTAGGGGAGTGGTTTTCATATAGTTATTTTTGGCCTCCAAAATGTAATTCCGGTCAATCTGTTCTGTTGTATTTATTGAGGCTTACACAAGTTGAGTTCTTCAAGTGCCTATGCATATCCCAATGTTAGGATAGTTTCCACTTTGTTTTTTTGTTATGATATTTAATTAATAATGTTACTAATGTTATATTAAACTATATAATTTGCAAAAATATTGAAGGGAAATTTACATTTGCAGTGTACAAAAATAGAAATTTGCGGTGAACAAACTTAACATGATGAACAGGAATGACATTTACTCTCACGGGTGGCCAAAATTACCTATCTGAAAGCCATGCCTCCTGAAAATTACCTTTGTATTACATAAAAGAATACCCATCTGCTGCGTCAACCCAGCATGAATGTGAATTTTGGGTAATCCAAAGGCATGGCCTATGAGGGGTGTGGCTTTAATATAATTATTTGTGGCCACCCGTAAATGTGATTCATGTTCATCATGTTACATTTGTTCACCACAAATGTAGCTTTTCCATCAATATTTTTGCACATTACACATTTTTAAATAAAATGAATACAATTAATACCATTATTACTTTAATATTATAACAAAGTGGTAACTATCCCAGCATTGGGATAGGCACTTAAGGAACTCATACTCTTGAGTAAGTCTTATTAAAGCTACAAAAGTGTCAGTGCTCAACCTTAACATGTATTGACAATACAACAGAACAGATTAACTGGAAAGATATTTGCTCTCAAGGGTGGCCAAAAATAACAACCTGAAAGCCACACCCCCTACTAAGCATTGACTCCAGTCTTCTGATCTCACCAAGTTGATCATAGCTCAATAATCCAGCATCAACAACCCAATTTAAAAAAAGCTATGGGTTGTTTGTGACCTAACTGGCTGTTTTTAACCAGCATTTTTTTTGGTGTGTTATCATTACTTTGTCAAGCTCTGATGCGTTTCAATGCAGGAAGACAGGAATGGATGCTCAGCATAGGATGTTTCCCCTCAGTCCTGGTAAAGTGACCCTTTAGTTCCTGTTGTCTTATGAATCATACCCATTCCCGAGGCAACTGACACAACATGCCTCAGACAGGGTTTGAGGTTTTGATCTTTAAAAAGACGTCACCAGTCAAATCTGAATCATCATTAATCCAAGGGCCCATGGGCTTTCGAGGCAGAGTATTATTCAAATAAATTCAACAACAAATCAAGACTTGGCAAATTTAATGCAGGGAAGTGCAAACATTGTGTGGGATGGACTGAAAGGGTGATACAGGTTATTTAAATGTTTAACAATGAGGCATTGAGATGGATCAGGTAGCTAGCATATTGCCAGGAGAGGAGAGTGATGTGACATAAACCCACTGATCACATTAGTATGCTATATAAATAATCCCCACTCAAAGGAAAGAAGAGAGAGTTTTCAGAAGTTGCTAGTTAAGACAGAGGAATCACTATCAAGGTGGATGTGACCACAAGGAAGGACATTATTAAATTTAGAATCTTCTATTACAGGACAGTGGTGAAATTCATATGATTTAAAAAAAAAAATTGATGCAGCCCAGAGCAAAGAAGGGTATGTTATATCTTGTTATACACTTTTGGAGTCTTGGAGAACTCTAGGTATCCAATTATATTTCTATGTTCGACTGTAACATCATATTTAAATCAGCCAGTAGGGTGTCTACATGATAAGTTGCAACAGACAGGCCGTATCATGGTCAGATGAATGCAAGCCAAGAAAGATGGAATATTCTCCCAGGTTCAGTTTTGATCAAGGAAGTCAAAGCAGTGAAAAAACAATTGCAGGAAAAAAACTATTGAAGGTGAATATTAATATGATAATAGGCCCAATCAGTGGCACCACCTCCCGCTGTGCTCTATAACTAATGAACTGCGATAACGAGGAAACTAATTTCAGCAGATAACGAACCCTACCTATTCAGCTGCACGAAACACTTTTAAGTACTATGTAGTGCTGTGCTGTTGGTTGTTTAAAACAAAAGCACTGCATTAGCAAAGTGATTAAAAATCTGCACAATTAATTGGCATCAATAGTGAGTAAATGGCACGTTAATTACTCCTTGTCAATTTATGATGGATGTCGTCATCAAGTCTAGACAAATCATTTTTCATTTGATATGCTCTGTGATCCGTAAAGGTGTGTTGCATTCAAGTAATCACGAGTTTATTTTGTCTTTGTAGAGTAGCCTAAACACTTATATGTGAGGTGGGTCTATTCAAATTCTCCCTGACATTTTATATAACAGTGTAAGTCACATCTATGTTGAACTGGGCTGTGCAGAGGCCTGATGGTTGCTGTGCGTAGAGCAGGCGTAGGGTAGCCTGGGCCTAGGAGGTGCACCGGTGGCAAGATGCGCTGCGCAGGCATCCTCCTTCCAGGCTGGATGACCACTCTAGCACTTGCGAGGGGCTGGGATCGCTCGCACCGGACTGTGCGTGCGCATGGGCGAGATCGTGCGCACTTCCGCATACTCCGGCGCTCTCCACTCCATATGCTCCCCATAATAAGCAAGGGAGTTGGCTTAGGGCTCACCCTTGGCCCAGCCAAACTACCCGTGTGCCCCCCCCCAAAACATTTCTTGGGGGTGCCTCTCGTACTTGCCCCTCGGCGCGTATAATGCCTCATAGTGTCGTCGCTCCGCCTTGGCTGCCTCTATTTCCTCCAGTGGGCGACGGTATTCACCAGCCTGGTGCCATGGGCCAGCCCCGTCCAGAATTTCCTCCCATGTCCATGATTCCCCATAGTCCATATAGTTCCTCTGCTGCTCCTTACCCTGCTGCTTGGTCCTTTGGTGGTGGGAAGTTCTGTAACGGCCGTCGTATGAAGTGGACCAAGGCGCAGCGGGTTGAGTGCTCATTTGAACTTTTATTTGAACACTGAAAAAAATTATAACAAGAAAACGAACGAACGCACAGTAATGCAGGCTACACACAGCTATGCAAAAACAACTTCCCACAAAACCCATTACAAAAAACACCCCTCTATATAGGACCTTCAATCAGAGGCAACGAAGAACAGCTGCCTCCAATTGAAGGTCAAACCAATAACCCTAAACATAGAACTAGAAAGACTAGACCAGAACATAGAAATATACTAACATAGAACATAACCAAAAACCCCGGAACACTCTAAACAAACACCCCTCCACATAAACACATAGCCCAACAAACCCCGAAACACTCTAAACAAATACAACCCTGCCACGTCCTGACCAAACTATAATAACAAATAACCCCTTTACTGGTCAGGATGTGACAGATAGGCAACACTCTGACGTTTCTAAAACTGTTTGAATGATGTCTGTGAGTATAACAGAACTCATATGGCAGGCAAAAACCGGCGTAAAGATCCAACCAGGAAGTGGGAAATCTGAGGTTTGTAGTTTTTCAAGTGATTGTCTGTCCAATATACAGTCTCTGTGGGGTCATATTGCACTTTCTATGGCTTCCACCAGATGTCAACAGTCTTTAGAATGTTGTTTCGGGCTTCTACTGTGAATGGGGAGAGAATAAGCGCTGTTTGTATCAGGTGTCTGTCAAAATGCCATGAGCCTGTCTTGGGAGCGAGCTGAGTTCCTTTTCATTTCTAAAGACAAAGTAATTGTCCGGTTGGAATATTATTGAAGATTTATGATAAAAAAACATCCTAAAGATTGATTCTATACATCGTTTGACATGGACTTTATCGAAACAAAACAAACATTTATTGTGGAACTGGGATTCCTGGGAGTGCATTCCGATGAAGATCATCAAAGGTAAGTGAATATTTATAATGCTATTTCTGACTTCTGTTGACTCCACAACATGGCGGGTATCTGTATGGTTTGTTTTGGTGTCTGAGCGCTGTACTCAGATTATTGCATGGTGTGCTTTTTCCGTAAAGCTTTTTTGAAATCTGACACAGCGGTTGCATGAATCCTGTTACGACACCAATCCCGTTAGCGGGATTGAGTTTGACAAAAGCCAGTGAAAAATCAGAGCGCTATATTCAAAACCACAAATCTAATCATTTCTATTTCTCAAACATAGGACTATTTTACACCATTTTATAGATACACTTCTCCTGAATCGAACCACGTTGTCCGATTTCAAAAAGGCTTTACAGTGAAAGCAAAACATTATATTATGTTAGGAGAGTACATAGACACAAATAACCACACAGCATTTTCAAAGCAACTACATGCATCACAAATACCCAAAACACAGCTAAATGAAGCACTAACCTTTGACGATCTTCATCAGATGACACTCCTAGGGCATCATGTTACACCAGCATTTTACATTGGCGCGTGACGCTCAGAATTTTTTTCTCCCTCAAATACTGCCGGTGAATCAGCACCACAATTTACAAAAATGCTCATCATAAACGTTGATAAAATATTCAACTGTCATTCAAAGAATTATAGATGAACATCTCCTTTATGCTAACGCTGTGAAAGATTTCAAAAAAGCTTCACGAGGAAAGCACTCTTTGCAATAATCTGAGTACTGAGCTCAGAAAAATACACTAGGCAATACAGATAGCCGCCATTTTGGAGTCATCTAAAATCATAAATTGCATTAGAAATATTCCCTTACCTTTGATGATCTTCATCAGAAGGCACTTCCAGGATTCCCAGGTCCACAATAAATGTTGTTTTGTTCGATAAACTCCATAATTTATGTCCAAATAACTCCTTGTTGTTTGCGCGTTCAGTTCAGCTACTTCAAATGTAGGAAGCGCGCGGAAAATGTGATGATGAAAAGTAAAAGAAGTTGTATTTATGTTCATTCAAACATGTCACATGTTGTAAAACATCAATCTTTAGGGCCTTTAGAACGTGAAGATTCATTAATATTTCAACCGGACCATTCATGTGTCTTGAAAAACGTTTTGGAACAGAGCTTCCTCTCTCGTGAACGACCGCCAATGAAGTGATGTCCTTCCCTGGGTGGCCAACTTCCCAGCCTTCTCATTTGGTCTCTGTTCATCGTAGACGCCTCAAACAACTTTCTAAAGACTGTTGACATCTAGTGGAAGCCTTAGGAATTATTACAATTATTACTACGTCACTGTGTGTTCAATAGGCAATGACTTGAAGAGAGCCCACACATCCAGATTTCCACTTCCTGGTAGGATTTCTCTCAGGTTTTTGCTTGCCATATGAGTTCTGTTATACTCACAGACATCATTCAAACAGTTTTAGAAACTTCAGAGTGTTTTCTATCCAAATCGACTATTAATATGCATATCCTAGCTTCTGAGTTTGAGTAGGAGGCAGTTTAATATGGGCACATATTTTTTTCGAAATTGTCCATACTGCCCCCTATCCCTAAAGGGCTGTAATTAAGGAGAAGGGTATCTATAATCCTATGCATAACACTTGTATCTTTAATCAACATTTATGATGAGTATTTCTGTAAATTGATGTGCTCATTCACAGGATGTTTTGGAGGCAAAACATTTCTGAACATTACACACTGTATGTAAAATGGGGTTTTTGGATAAAAATATGAAAATGATCGAGCAAAACATACATGTATTGTGTAAGATTAAGTCCTGGGAGTGTCAAACGTCTTTCCTCAACAGGTTAATTTTATCGTTTATTTGCGTATTAGGATACCTAAGGATTGACTATAAAGGTTGATTGACTTGTTTCGATAAGTTGTGGATTATTGACTGAAGCGCGCCAGCTAAACTGAGTTTGTATGGATATAAAGAAGGACTTTATTGAACAAAAGGACCGTTTATAATGTAACTGGGACTTTTTGGAGTGCCAACAGAAGAAGATCTTCAAAGGTAAGGTATATACACTGCTCAAAAAAATAAAGGGAACACTTAAACAACACAATGTAACTCCAAGTCAATCACACTTCTGTGAAATCAAACTGTCCACTTAGGAAGCAACACTGATTGGCAATAAATTTAACATGCTGTTGTGCAAATGGAATAGACAACAGGTGGAAATTATAGGCAATTAGCAAGACACCCCCAATAAAGGAGTGGTTCTGCAGTTGGGGACCACAGACCACTTCTCAGTTCCTATGCTTCCTGGCTGATGTTTGGTCACTTTTGAATGCTGGCGGTGCTTTCACTCTAGTGGTAGCATGAGACGGAGCCTACAACCCACACAAGTGGCTCAGGTAGTGCAGCTCATCCAGGATGGCACATCAATGCGAGCTGTGGCAAGAAGTTTTGCTGTGTCTGTCAGCGTAGTGTCCAGAGCAAGGAGGCGCTACCAGGAGACAGGCCAGTACATCAGGAGATGTGGAGGAGGCCGTAGGAGGGCAACAACCCAGCAGCAGGACCGCTACCTCCGCCTTTGTGCAAGGAGGAGCAGGAGGAGCACTGCCAGAGCCCTGCAAAATGACCTCCAGCAGGCCACAAATGTGCATGTGTCTGCTCAAACGGTCAGAAACCGACTCCATGAGGGTGGTATGAGGGCCTGACGTCCACAGTTGGGGGTTGTACTTATAGCCCAACACCGTGCAGGACATTTGGCATTTGCCAGAGAACACCAAGATTGGCAAATTCGCCACTGGCGCCCTGTGCTCTTCACAGATGAAAGCAGGTTCACACTGAGCACATGTGACAGACGTGACAGAGTCTGGAGACGCCGTGGAGAACGTTCTGCTGCCTGCAACATCCTCCAGCATGACCGATTTGGTGGTGGGTCAGTCATGGTGTGGGGTGGCATTTCTTTGGGGGGGGGTGCACAGCCCTCCATGTGCTCGCCAGAGGTAGCCTGACTGCCATTAGGTACCGAGATGAGATCCTCAGACCCCTTGTGAGACCATATGCTGGTGCGGTTGGCCCTGGGTTCCTCCTAATGCTAGACAATGCTAGACCTCATGTGGCTGGAGTGTGTCAGCAGTTCCTGCAAGAGGAAGGCATTGATGCTATGGACTGGCCGGCCCGTTCCCCAGACCTGAATCCAATTGAGCACATCTGGGACATCATGTCTCACTGCATCCACCAACGCCACGTTGCACCACAGACTGTCCAGGAGTTGGCGGATGCTTTAGTCCAGGTCTGGGAGGAGATCCCTAAGGAGACCATCCGCCACCTCATCAGGAGCATGCCCAGGCATTGTAGGGAGGTCATACAGGCACGTGGAGGCCACACACACTACTGAGCCTCATTTTGACTTGTTTTAAGGACATTACATCAAAGTTGGATCAGCCTGTAGTGTGGTTTTTCACTTTAATTTTGAGTGTGACTCCAAATCCAGACATCCATGGGTTGATAAATTGGATTTCCATTGATTCTTTTTGTGTGATTTTGTTGTCAGCACATTCAACTATGTAAAGAAAATAATATTTAATAAGATTATTTCTTTCATTCAGATGTAGGATGTGTTGTTTAAGTTTTCCCTTTATTTTTTTGAGCAGTATATTCTATCGCTATTTCTGACTTTTGTGTCGCAACTCCCTGGTTGAAAATGATTTGTTATGCATTTGTGTGCTGGGCTCTCTCCTCAGATAATCGCATGGTTTGCTTTTGCTGTAAAGCCTTTTTGAAATCTGACATGGCGGCTGGATTAACAACAAGTTAAGCTTTATTTTGATGTATTGCACTTGTGATTTCATGAAAGTTAAATATTTATAGTAATTTCATTTGTAATTTCGCGCTCTGCAATTTCACCGGATGTTGGCCAGATGTTGGCCAGATGAAATGCAAGAAGTTAAATGAAGGTGAAATAAAAAAATAAAAAAGAGTGACCCCAACATTAGAAAAGTGAAACATCGCCTTTGTTCATATTTCCATGAAGCTGTACACCACCAGGGTACAAAGATTGTCTTAGGGTCATTTTTGACCCGGCAGTTAGAAAATCATTTACACACCACAAAAACCACAAAGACACATATACACACACAATGAGAAATTGAGATCATGTGTGCTACTGATCTAACTCAGCCAGCAGCTCCTGAAGAGGAAGATCACTATGGTTGGCACAGTTAGAAAGAACAAGCCTGAGCTCCCCCTGCACTCCTCGCAACAAGGAGAGAAACCTTCTCATCAAAGTTTGCCTTCACCCAACCATCACTCTAGTTTCTTACCTCCCAAAGAGGAACAAAAATATGATCCTCCTGAGCACACTGCACAAAACTTCTGAGATCAGTGATCATGAGGACAGAAAGCCAGCCATCATCCTGGACTACAACCACAGCAAAGGAGGTGTGGACAAGCTGGACAAGGTGATTGGAACTTACAACTGCAGGAGGATGACTGCCCGCTGGCCCCTGGTCATCTTCCATAACATCATTGATGTGTTCTCATACAACGCCTTCATGATAGGAAACAAGATCAACCCTACCTGGATGCCAAGCAGAACAAACGGTGGGTGTCCCTGGAGCAGCTGGGAAAGGCACTGGGAAAGGCACTTGTAACCCCACACATTCAAAGAAGGGAGTGCCTCCCCCGCACAGCAGCCTCTGCAGCGCTTGTGAAAGCTGTTCAGGGGGCTGAATCTTGTCCTGGTTCACCCGAGGCTGCAGCTGGGGCAGGCAAGAGGAGGAGATTCCAATTCTGCCCCCCAAAGAAGGACTGTAAAACAAATACTATGTGCTGCACATGTGAGAAATACATCTGCAAAGTCCATGCACACACACTTGCATACTGTCCTACATGTGCTAATTAGAGTTCATTGATTTATGTTCTTCGTGTTTTTATCTGTTATCTTATTTTATTCTTATTTATTGTTGTTGTTTATACACTTTGTGGGTCGGGGCAATGGTTAAAAAAATGAGAGAAGACTAGTATTTTGTAGTTGAATTCCTCATTGTACAGTATGTAAGAATATATCACTATGTTGCCAAAAAAGATCAAGACTGATATTGTTAAACCGGTGGAAATATGACCTTTGGTCTGATGAGTCCAAATTTGAGATTTTTGGTTCCAACCATCATGTCTTTGTGAGACGCAGTAGTAGGTGAAAGGATGGTCTCTGCATGTGTGGTTACCACCGTGAAGCATGGAGGAGGTGGTGTGATGGTGTGGGGATGCTTTGCTGGTGACACTGTCAGTGATTTATTTAGGATTCAAGGCACACTTAACCAGCATGGCTACCACAGCATTCTGCAGCGATACGCCATCTCATCTGGTTTGCGCTTAGTGGGACTATCATGTGTTAAAAATAAAGAAATAGGGAAAATTTGAGTATTATGTAGTAGCCTAAACCTATCACTGTTACATTGAACTGGGTGAAAGGAATATGAATGAGAGTCATCCAACATGATGTAATAGAAATAAGGCCATGCTCATGAAAAAAAATTGTCATCCCTCATCTTAAAACAGCACTGACCGCCACTGGTGCTTACCTATGGAACAGCAGGAGGAACTGCCCCTCCCTACCTTCAGGCTATGCTCAAAACCTACACCCCAACCCAGGAATTCCGTTCTGCCACCACAGGTTTCTTGACACTCTCACCCCTACGGGAGGGCAGCTCCTACTCAGCCCAGTGCAAGCTCCTCTCTGTCCTGGCACCCAAATGGTGGAACCAGCTTCCCCCTGAAGCTAGTACAGCAGAGTCTGTGTCCATCTTCCAAAACGTCTGAAACCCTACCTCTTCAAACAGTACTATAAAAAAAGTGTCTGGTAAATGACTAAAATGTAAAATGAGTAATGTTGTTTGTGTGGTTTACAGCATACTGTTTATTGTTACAAATTACTTGTATTGGGAGCTAACCAATGTTCCAGCTGTCCATTGGCTTATGGTGGATGTTGTCCAGCTAAGATATGTCTGCCAACCTAAACATCCAGGCATGGTGTATCACAGAATCAATCTTCTGCAGTAGATAATACAGATGTCAGCACTCATCATCATAGCCAGCTGTTGTGGGCATATTGGTTGAGTGTTTTCCTGCCCATCTCTGATAACCTGAAATACACTTCCCCCTATTCTCTATAAAGTACAACACAACCATAGAAGCAGCCAAAAAAGATTAGAACCAATGGACTTCCATAAGCCGGTGTATCAGAGCAGTACTGTGGGGTCAGTAACACATTGGAAAAGTATATAGAAAAGATGTGAAGCGCTATAGTATATAGAAAAGCTGTCACACCCTGATCTGTTTAACCTGTCTGTTTCACCTGTCCACCCACTCCAGGTGTCGCTGATTAGCCCTGGTGTATATATCCCTGTGTTTCCTGTCTCTCTGTGCCAGTTTGTCTTGTATGTTTTTCAAGTCAACCAGCGGTTTCTCCCGTACTCCTGCTTCTATTCTCTTTTGCTAGTCCTCCCGGTTTTGACCCTTGCCTGTTTTCTGTACTCCGTACCCGCCTGCCTGACCATTCTGTCTGCCCTGACCTCAAGCCTGCCTGCCACTCTGTACCTCCTGGACTAAACTGGTTTTGACCTTTTGCCTGTCCACGACCATTCTCTTGCCTACCCTTTTGGATTGTTTAATAAATATCAAGACTCTGCCTCCTGTGTCTGCATCTGGGTCTCGCCTTGTGTCCTTATAGAAGCGCTATAATCAGATTTATAACTGGTTGGGCAAGATCTTCTGAGAGGCTCACAGAGCCTAGAGGGCATATACATCAGACACAGTATCAGGCTGCGCTTCTGACGCTCCGGCTTTGTTTGACATAACTAGGCCATTACCATGTCATTACTGAAGTATTGTGATGTGCTCTGAGCTGCCGGGGGGGGTTTAGCGTTATGGTTAGGATTGGGGGAGACTCACAGCAAAAACACATAGGTATCGGTGCTCAAATTTTTTATTTGAATCATCTTAGCCATGGACCCAACAGGCAATTACAACAGCCATGAAAGGGTTTTGTGAAATATGTTTCAGGCATATATTTCAGACACCCTCACAAGCTTTCAAATCATATATTTTTTACTTCAAAAATAGGGGGTCGTACGGACTAGAAGATAGAAATTAGAAAGAAAAAACAAACAACCTAGGAAGTGTAAATGAGGAAAATAATTGCTCCACTAACTCTGTTTAGATAACTTTTTCTAGTAATTATATTACTAGTATAAATACTGTTATCTAATTTAAGCTGTTGCTCATGAGAGTGGGAAGAGTATACAGACAGAAAGGCTATGCTTTTCCAATCATTTTCCATTCCTTTTACTCTAATTAGCTATTAAACATATTCTATTTTAGGGCCCTGTGTTGCGCACACATGTGACATGCCTGGATTTTAACCTTTATTTATTAAAGCTTTTTCTTCAAACAGTCCTGTTTTTGTTATGTCAGATGGAAAGAACCATCCTTAGATGATTGCATTCAGTTTTGGTGTAAAAAAAAGTATGAAAATGTATGCACTCACTGTAAGTTGCTCTGGATATGAGCGTCTGCTAAATGCTAAATGACTAAAATGTAAAATTTGTAATTCTCATTTCTGGATAAGGTTAAAAAATCCGGATACAATCTTGCTATGTCGCATGATTGCGCAAAACACAGAGCCCTAATTATTCTTTATACAGTAGACCAAAGTAACCCAATATCAAGGCTGTTCCTGTTAGATACTATCTAAGCTCCAATGTCATATCACATGACTTTCAGGCAAGCTCCTATTCTCTCTTAACTAAAAAAACAATACTGTTAATGCGGTGCTCAGTTGGTAGGGATTGCAATGCCAGGATCGTGGGTTCGATTCCCAGGACGACCCATACGTTAAAAGAAATATATGCATGCATGACTGTAAGTTTCTTCGGATAAAAGCACCCACTAAATGGTATGTATTATATTAATTAACATGTTGTTTATGAACTCTCAACATCGCCTAAATCACTGTAGGCAGTGAGCTGTCCTCTCTCTGTATGGTATACCATGTTAAACTCCTATTTGCATAGCAAGTGCATTCTTTCAGCAACATTCAGTGATGTTGACTCAACATTTATCTCCTTGAAAAAACACCAGTTTTTTTGGCATTTTACTGAAGCTAAAATGATTTTAGTGACTCCAAAAGCATTTGCTGTCATGGTACAGCAGCACAGTATTCTTTCCTAGACAGGATACGAATGTCGAAGCCAGTTAGATACATGTTTCTTAATTAATCTCCTAAATGTCAGTTCCTCAGAGCTCCCGACTCCAGCTATGGTCTGTAAATATCTGGAAAAAAAGGCAGCAGTACACTGGAATGTGCTAGCATCTGGAAAAATACAGCTTATCTTAATTTTTCATACAAGCAACTCATTGAGCTGGTAGGTAGCGGCAGTTAACCTGTTATGGCTAGGGGGCAGTATTTTCACGGCTGGATAAAAAAACGTACCCGATTTAATCTGGTTACCACTCCTACCCAGTAACTAGAATATGCATATACTTATTACATATGGATAGAAAACACCCTAAAGTTTCTAAAACTGTTTGAATGGTGTCTGTGAGTATAACAGAACTCATTTGGCAGGCAAAAACCTGACAAGGTTTCATGCAGGAAGTGGCCTGTCTGACAAGGTGTCGTTCTTCTTGTCTCTGTTTATTGAAGAGTGAGGATCTTAGCTGTCCCGTGACACTTCCTACGGCTGCCATAGGGTCTCAGAAGGCGGTAAAAAGCTGAATCGTGGCTTTGCAGGTTCTGGCTTAAAAAAAGTAGCGCGTTTGGGTAGTGGCTGGTTACAGTACTGTGAGACTCAGGCTCGTGCCCGCGTCGACCGAAAGCTTTGTTTACTTTCCTCTGTTTAGCTAAATGGACATTCCCGGTCGGAATATTATCGCTTTTTTACGAGAAAAATAGATTTTAAACAGCGGTTGACATGCTTCGAAGTACGGTAATGGAATATTTAGATTTTTTTTGTCACGAATTGCGCCATGCGCACGACCCTGATTTACCCTTTCAGATAGTGTCTGGAAGCACGAACAAAACGCCGCAATTTGGATATAACGATGGATTATTTTGGACCAAACCAACATTTGTTATTGAAGTAGCAGTCCTGGGAGTGCATTCTGACGAAGACAACAAAAGGTAATCAAACTTTTATAATAGTAAACCTGATATTGGTGAGTGCTAAACTTGCCGGGTGTCTAAATAGCTAGCCCTGTGATGCCGGGCTATGTACTTAGAATATTGCAAAATGTGCTTTCACCAAAAAGCTATTTTAAAATCGGACATATCTAGTGCATAGAGGAGTTCTGTATCTATAATTCTTAAAATAATTGTTATGCTTTTTGTGAACGTTTATCATGAGTAATTTAGTAAATTCTTAGCAAATTCCTCCGGAAGTAGTGCTAGTTCTGAACGTCACATGCTAATGTAAAAAGCTGTTTTTTGATATAAATATGAACTTGATTGAACAAAACATGCATGTATTGTATAACATAATGTCCTAGGTGTGTCATCTGATGAAGATCATCAAATGTTAGTGCTGCATTTAGCTGTCTTCTGGGTTTTTGTGACATTATATGCTTGCTTGAAAAATGGGTGTCTGATTATTTCTGGCTTGGTACTCTGCTGACATAATCTAATGTTTTGCTTTCGCTGTAAAGCCTTTTTGAAATCGGACAGTGTGGTTAGATAAAGGAGAGTCTTGTCTTTAAAATTCTGTGAAATAGTCATATGTTTGAAAAATTGAAGTTTTTGTATTTTTGAGGAATTTGTCATTCGCGCCACGCCTATCATTGGATATTGGAGCAGGTGTTCCGCTAGCGGAACGTCTAGATGTAAGAGGTTAAGAGTGGTTTAGCCTAGCAGTTTAGAGTGTTGGGTAACCGAAAAATCACTGGTCAAATCCCTGAGCCGACTAGGTGAAAAACCTGTCGATGTGCTCTTGAGCAAGGCACTTAACCCTAATTGCTCCTTTAATATTTTACTGCAGTGGGCTAAATCAGGGCCACACAGAGTGATTCTTGGTAGTCTTAAACAAATCTACTTCGAAACAAAAGTATACACCTCACACATATGCTCAAAAAATAAAAATAAAATACAATACCTGTACCATGTCAGATATAGAGTTGAAATGTATTAAATTTTGAGTTAGCATCCCGATATTACATATTATATACTTCACAGATGACTGAGATATAACAAAACTGTTTGACATAGAAACATCACATTGTCATATATTTTTTTACGTATCTTTATTAATTATGAAAAATATTCCACCCATGAGGCCAAAGAGGGCGCTTTTGGTCCTTGACTGCAGGAAGGGCTACATTGTCTGGATAAGAATGTGTGCTAAATGGCTAAAATATCATTGAAACGTCCACTACCACTGCATCTGTCCACATTTTCGCTGCAAGCTATATTCTCCAGTGATACTGTAGCATAACAGAAATACATTAACATCAGTCTGATGTTTCAAACTAATGATGTGTATCAAATAGGGAAGCACAGCCACCTCACAACAAGTTTGGCGAGCCCCAACACCACATCATAATATAGCAATATAGTAACACTCCTTTACCCCAATGTTTACATTCTTTTCCAAATGGTGCAGTGGATAGGCTTTAACATGTAGCCATAGAGTCTCAAAGAAACAGCTGTATATTTCAACAGTGAGCGATGAATAAACAAACACCAAGGCACTATCCCCTTTCGTTCATTAAGACAAAATCAGTAACAGGAAGAGAGCTCACGGAATTGGAAGCAATGAGATGTTTCCAAAGCTTGCATAACCAATCCCACGCACCATGTATAATATAATAGGCATAGCTGCCTTATACTGAGAATAAAACAGGGCTGTGCCACATTGAGGTGTATAGCGGGTGTGATGGCAGAGGTGCGGGATGAAGCCAGATGCCCACAGACAAAGGGGATTTGATGTGGTACCAACCTGGCGC
The DNA here is from genome assembly GCF_965601325.2 of Salmo salar. NCBI lineage: Eukaryota > Metazoa > Chordata > Actinopteri > Salmoniformes > Salmonidae > Salmo > Salmo salar. The sequence continues at coordinate 57,389,535 of NC_138293.1, forward strand.
AATTGGCATGGCCCAGCAGGCCTTTAAAACGATGGGGATCCATGACATGAAGTAAAGTAATGACAACTGCAAGGACCAGAGCAGGAAAGAACAAAGCAGGAAAGAACAGCATGGAATGGAAGCCATTGAAACGGAAGATAAAAAAGGTGTGAAAGAGACAAAGAGAGTGGCATGCTCCCATTTTGTTCCAATTTCATTTTTTCCACATGAAAAGGTGGAAATACGCATGTAAATGATCTAGGTTTTGGTGTGTGTGCATGTGTGCGTGCGAGCACACATTTTTGTGTGCCTGCATATTTGTGTGCCTGCATGCCAGATAGAGAATGAGACAAAAAAGGCAGGGAACGAGACAATGTAGGAAGAGGAAAAGAGACCAGAATGACACATACATAATTACCCAGAAATCCCAGGATAGAGGGGGATTGGCTGAGGAGATTAGCCCTGTGTGAGTGAGTAAACTCTGGGCTCCTGTTCTCCATCTGGATCTTCAGGTGTCACGGATATATAAAAACACACTTGGTGCAGACGATATCAATTTTCTCAAAGCCGTACGGACATAGTACACATAAACTACCAAAAGCCATATGACGGTGTAGAGAGCTCTGCCAAACACACACTGTTTTCATAAGGGCTTGTGAAGAAGTATCACGTTTATCTCCACCTTAGAAAATGTATTGTCCTCTCAAATACGGCAAGCATGGAAAATCTCAATTGGTTACCCCGTTTTGAAGTGGATTGTTCCTCTCATCTTGTGGGATATATATTTCTATCCTGTCTCATGTTTCCGAATTGGTTCCCTTTTCAAATGATTTGAAAAACTAATGAAAATGTGTTTATCTGACAATTAAACACACTTTAGTTTAGACATTTGTTTTTTGGCTGAGGAAGACCATTCTAATCCATATCTAGCTGTCTGCAGCAGACTCGCTTCATGCTGACAAATGTAAATAGGCTAAGACCGCCTGCTGCTAGGAGATTGACCAGCAGAGTACCATACTGTACCTCTAGACACGGAACCATCTGGATTTATTTAGCTCCTATTCACCAAAACAGCTGCCAATAGCTTTATTGAAAACAACTTCAATCAGTGCTTCTAAGTGAAATGTTAAAACGTTTTCATTTAGTATTAGCCTAAGCTACCATTTGCTATTTGATTATCTTTTTCTCCTTCTGTTGTAATTCTCCTCTGACTTGTTGCAACATTGTAGAATACACGACAGACATGATTGAGCATATTATTGCAGTCAATAAAGCTTCATTTCAGACTTCTATGTCTATTTAATATGTTTTATAACAATTGCTTCTTGGCAGTGAGCAATTGAGGGAATAAAGATGTATCCACCGACTTTGTCACGTATAGCAGTAAACCAAATATTTTGTCTTGGTTTTTGTCTTACTGAGGCAGACCTCTACAACTGCCCTTTCAGATTAGAAAAACGGGCCTTGCAGATGAATACTTGTAGCCACATTCATGCCCTATCCTTATAAAGCCCAGACCCACTTGCGTGCTCCAGCGGACCTACCCAGATTGGATTTAAGCCTTTTGCTCTTTCACAATGTTTGTAAAGGCAGTGTGTCCCTAGGGGCACATCTGGCTGGTTCTCAGGTTTTAAGTCCCCTCTGGGGTTTGGCTGGATGGGTCCTCTCATGTTACTGGCCCCATCAGAGGTCTCTGGTGAAAAGTCAGCATGCAGAATGACTCGGGGGCATCACTGGGTAAGCCAGTCTGATGGGGAGCCGCATCCATTGAGCCCACCCCTACTCTGGTCTACAGATGATCATAAAACGTATCATAGAATCTATGTAGGGTGATTGTTCACTTGCTTTTGTAATCCCGGCCATTGTTTGTTTATGTTTGTTTATTTTGGAAGGAGTAACCTTTCTTCTCTCACTGACTGACATGAGTGTTATAGGATCTGGAAGGAGCAGCAGATGTATTCTGTCTGTGAGCCTAGCATGCAGTGTTTGTCCTTTGTACAGGGCAGAGAGTGACATGGGGATAATGTGCTATGACAGACGATGATGAAGAACAGTTGTGTCAGATGGGAGACTGGCTCTGGCAGGTCTGGAGACTGGTTAAGCCAGGATTGTGTCACATTCTTTTAAGGCGCTCAACATACAGGAGATGGCTCTCTCCCAGGGACCATCCCCTCAAAAAATATGGACACTCAATGTTTGTACGTTCACATCTGATACACCATCCGGGCATGTACATTTCTCGGTGGCATGCCACTTTCAAGAGGCCTTAACTGGTGCATGAACATGTTACCCTTGGGCATCCACTTCCCCTCACCAAATGACTTACTGCTAGTGTAGATTACCATGTCTTCTACAAGCTGAGAAATCGTCACTCTTTGGCCAGCCTTGTAGGATAAACCAGGTGGCTGGAAAGGTGTCTACAATGAAAACCTTACAAATCCAGCTAGCCCAGCTCATCTTCTCCGTGGGCTGATGGAGAGGATTACTGTCCCAAGACGTCCTAATTTTCCAGAAAGTGCTTGTATATGTGTGTTTGTGCATGAAAAAAGGTTTGTTTGTGTCTGTGCGTGCGTGCATGCAGAGGTTTAAAGAGCAGTAAACATAACCGCAGTGGCATATTTGTAACACATCGATCACACTGACAGTGTAAATTGCGTTTTGCTACACAAGAAATACATTCATTTCAAATCAAATCAAATTTTGTTGGTCACATTCACATGTTTAGCAGATGTTATTGTGGGTGTAGCGAAATGCTTGTGTTTCTAGCTCCAACAGAGCATTAATATCTAACAAGTAATATGTAGCAATTTCATAACAATACACACAGTACACACAAATCTAAGTAAAGGAATGGAGTTAAGAATATATAAACAGTTGAAGTCGGAAGTGTACATACACTTAGGTTGGAGTCATTAAAACACGTTTTTCAACCACTCCACAAATTTCTTGTTAACAAACTATAGTTTTGGCAAGTCGGTTATGACAAAAGTAATTTTTCCAACAATTTTTCCAACAGATTATTTCACTTAGAATTCACTGTATCACAATTCCAGTGGGTCAGAATTTTACATACACTAAGTTGACTGTGCCACCTGTTAGGGCTAGGGGGCAGTATTTACACGGCCGGATAAAAAACGTACCCGATTTAATCTGGTTATTACTACTGCCCAGAAACTAGAATATGCATATAATTATTGGCTTTGGATAGAAAACACCCTAAAGTTTCTAAAACTGTTTGAATGGTGTCTGTGAGTATAACAGAACTCATATGGCAGGCAAAAACCTGAGAAGATTCTGTACAGGAAGTGCCCTCTCTGACCATTCCTTGAGCTTCTTGACTCTTTTTATTGAAAACTTAGGATCTTTGCTGTAACGTGACACTTCCTACGGCTCCCATAGGCTCTCAGAACCCGGGAAAAAGCTGAATGATGTCGAGGCAGCCCCTGGCTGAAAAACATTAGCGCGTTTGGATAGTGGCCGGTCAGAGTACTATGAGACTGAGGCACGTGCACGAGGCGACCCCATGTTTTAATTTTCTCTCCCTTTGTACTAAAACACAGATTCCCGGTCGGAATATTATCGCTTTTTTACGAGAAAAATTGCATAAAAATTGATTTTAAACAGCGGTTGACATGCTTCGAAGTACGGTAATGGAATATTTAGAATTTTTTTGTCACGAAACGCGTCGGGCGCGTCACCCTTCTTTACCCTTTCGGATAGTGTCTTGAACGCACGAACAAAACGCCGCTATTTGGATATAACTATGGATTATTTTGAACCAAACCAACATTTGTTATTGAAGTAGAAGTCCTGGGAGTGCATTCTGACGAAGAACAGCAAAGGTAATAACATTTTTCTTATAGTAAATCTGACTTTGGTGAGGGCTAAACTTGGTGGGTGTCTAAATAGCTAGCCCTGTGATGCCGGGCTATCTACTTAGAATATTGCAAAATGTGCTTTCACCGAAAAGCTATTTTAAAATCGGACATAGCGAGTGCATAGAGGAGTTCTGTATCTATAATTCTTAAAATAATTGTTATGTTTTTTGTGAACGTTTATCGTGAGTAATTTAGTAAATTCACCGGAAGTTTGCGGGGGGGTATGCTAGTTCTGAACGTCACATGCTAATGTAAAAAGCTGTTTTTTTATATAAATATGAACTTCATTGAACAAAACATGCATGTATTGTATAACATAATGTCCTAAGATTGTCATCTGATGAAGATCATCAAAGGTTAGTGCTGCATTTAGCTGTGGTTTGGGTTTGTGTGACATTATATGCTAGCTTGAAAAATGGGTGTCTGATTATTTCTGGCTGGGTACTCTGCTGACATAATCTAATGTTTTGCTTTCGTTGTAAAGCCTTTTTGAAATCGGACAGTGTGGTTAGATTAACGAGAGTCTTGTCTTTAAAATGGTGTAAAATAGTCATATGTTTGAGAAATTGAAGTAATAGCATTTCTAAGGTATTTGAATAACGCGCCACGGATTCCACTGGCTGTTACGTAGGTGGGACAAAATCGTCCCACTGGCCCTAGAGAAGCTAAACAGCTTGGAAAATTCCAGAAAATTATGTCATAGCTTTGGAAACTTCTGATAGGCTAATTGACATCATTTGAGTCAATTGGAGGTGTATCTGTGGATGTATTTCAAGGCCCACCTTCAAACTCATTGCCTCTTTGCTTGACAACATAGAAAAATCTAAAGAAATCTGCCAAGACCTCAGAAAAAAACTGTAGACCTCCACAAGTCTGTTTCATCCCTGGGATGAATTTCCAAATGCCTGAAGGTACCACGTTCATCTGTACAAACATAGTACGCAAGTATAAACACCAAGGGACCATGCAGCCATCATACTGCTCAGGAAGGAGATGCGTTCTGTCTCCTAGAGATGAACGTACTTTGGTGCGAAAAGTGCTAATCAAAAGGGGGAGGCTTGCAAACCGAAGAACACCATCCCAACCGTGAAGCACGGGAGTGGCAGCATCATGTTGTGGGGGTGCTTTGCTGCAGGAGGGACTAGTGCACTTCACAAAATAGATGGCATCATGATGGAGGAAAATGATGTGGATATATTGAAGCAACATCTCAAGACATCAGTCAGGAAGTTAAAGCTTGGTCGCAAATGGGTCTTCCAAATGGACAATGACCCCAAGCATACTTCCAAAGTTGTGGCAAAATGGCTTGAGGACAACAAAGTCAAGGTATTGGAGTGGCCATCACAAAGCCCTGACCTCAATCCTATAGAACGTTTGTGGGCAGAACTGAGAAAGCGTATGCGTGTAAGGAGGCCTACAACCATGACTCAGTTACACCAGCTCTGTCAGGCGGAATGGGCCAAAATTCACTCAACTTATTGTGGGAAGCTTGTGGAAGGCTACGCGAAATGTTTGACCCAAGTTTAACAATTTCAAGGCAATTCTACCAAGTACTATTTGAGTGTATGTAAACTTCTGACCCACTTGGAATGTGATGAAAGAAATAAACGCTGAAATAAATCCTTCTCTCTACTATTATTCTGACATTTCACATTCTTAAAATAAGGTGGTGATCCTAACGGACCTAAGACAGCGACTTTTTACCATGATTAAATGTCAGGAAATGTGAAAAACTGAGTTTAAATGTATTTGGCTAAGGTGTATGTAAACTTCCGACTTCAACTCTATATATTTGGACAAGCAATGTCAGAGCGGAATAGACTAAGATACAGTAGAATAGAATACAGTGTAAACATATGAGATGAGTAATGCAAAATATGAAAACATTATTAATGTGACTAGTGTTCCATTACTAAATTGGCCAGTGATTCCAAGTCATATATATATATATATATATATATATATATATATATATATACGGCAGCAGCCTCTAATGTGCTAGTCTTGGCTATTTAACAGTCTGATGACCTTGAGATAGAAGCTGTAATTCAGTCTCTCGGTCCCAGCTTTGATGCACCTGTTCTGACCTCGCCTTCTGGATGATAGCGGGGTGAACAGGCAGTGGCTCAGGTGTTAGTTGTCCTTGATGATCTTTTTGGCCTTCCTGTGATATCGGCTGCTGTAGGTGTCCTGGACGGCAGGTAATTTGCCCCCGGTGATGCATTGTGCAGAACTCACTACCCTCTGGAGAGCCTTACGGTTGTGGGCGGAGCAGTTGCCATACCAGGCGGTGATACAGCCTGTTTGTGAGGGTTTTTGGTGCCAAGCCACATTTCTTCAGCCTCCTGAGGTTGAAGAGGTGCTGTTGCGCCTTCTTCACCACTCTGTCTGTGTGAGTGGACCATTTCAGTTTATCATTGATGTGTACGCCGAGGAACTTGAAGCTTCCACCTTCTCCACTGCGGTCCCGTTCGATGTGGATAGGGGGGTGTTCCCTCTGCTGGTCCTGAAGTCACGATCAGCTCCTTTGTTTAGTTGACGTAGAGTGAGAGGTTATTTTCCTTGCACCACACACCTAGAGCCCTCACCTCCACCCTGTAGGCTGTCTCATAATTGTTGGCAATCAGGCCTACTACTGTTCTGTCATCTGAAAACTTGATGATTGAGTTGGAGGCGTCAATGGCCACACAGTCATGGGTGAACAGGGAGTACAGGAGGGGGCTTAGCACGCACCCTTGTGGGGCCCAAGTGTTGAGGATCCGCGTAGTGGAGGTGTTTTTTCCTACCTTTACCACCTTGGGGCGGCATGTCAGGAAGTCCAGGACCCAGTTGCACAATGCGGGGTTCAGACCCAGGGCCTCAAGCTTAATAATGAGCTTGGAGGATACTATGGTGTTGAATGCTGAGCTATAGTCAATGAACAGCATTCTTACAAAGGTATTCCTCTTGTCCAGATGGGATAGGGCAGTGTGCAATGGTGATTGTGTAGTCTCTGGATCTATTGCGGCTGTAAGCAAATTGAAGTGGGTCTAGGTTGTCAGGTAAGTAGAGGTGATATGATCCATGACTAGTCTCTCAAAGCACTTCATTATGACCGAAGTGAGTGCTACTGGGCGATAGTCATTTAGTTCATTTACCTTTGTTTTCTTGGGTTCAGGAACAATGGTGGCCATCTTGAAGCATGTTGGGACAGCATACTGGAATAGGGAGGGATTGAAAATGTCCGTAAACACTCCAGCCAGCTGGTCTAACTATGATCTGAGGACGCGGCTAGGGATGCCGTCTGGGCCGGCAGCCTTGCGAGGGTTAACATGCTAAAATGTCTTACTCACGTGACGTGGCCGACAGAGCCCACAGTCCTTGGTAGCAGGCCGCGTGGGTGGCACTGTGTTATCCTCAAAGCGGGCGAAGAAGGTACTTAGCTTGTCCGGAAGCAAGATGTCGGTGTCCGCAACGTGGCTGGTTTTCCCTTTGTAGTCCATGATTGTCTATAGACCCTGTGTAACAATCGTCTGACAGAGGGGACCAAGATGCAGCGTGGTGAGTGTTCATAATGAAGTTTTAATAATACGAAACACTTGAACTTAAGAAACAAACGAATGCCAACAGTTGTCAGGTGCAAACCATACAACAGAAACAACTACCCACAAAAACCCAAAGGAAAACAGGCTGCCTAAGTATGACTCCCAATCAGCGACAATGATGTACAGCTGTCCCTGATTGAGAGTCATACCAGGCCAAAACAAAGAAATACAAAAACATAGAAAAAAGGACATAGAATGCCCACCCTAGTCACACCCTGGCCTAACCAAAATAGAGAACAAAAACCTCTATGGCCAGGGCGTGACAGTACCCCCCCAAAGGTGCGGACTCCGGCAAAACCTAAACCTCTAGGGAAGGGTCCAGGTGGGCATCTATCCGCGGTGGCGGCTCAGGAGCGGGGGCAGACCCCGCTCCACCACTGGCTCACCCCACTTAGGTGGCGCCTCCCCACTTAGGTGTCACCTCGCCGCGGGCGCCGGACTGGCGGGCGACTCTGGCGGCGCCGGACAGGCGGGCGGCTCTGGCGGCGCAGGACAGGCGGGCGGCTCTGGCGGCGCAGGACAGGCGGGCGGCTCTGGCGGTGCCGGACAGGCGGGCGGCTCTGGCGGCTCCGGACTGGCGGGCGGCTCTGGCGGCTCCGGACTGGCCAGGCGCACTACAGGCCTGGTGCGTGGGGCTGGCTTTGGAGGCGCCAGACTGGTAACACGCACCTCAAGGCCAGTACGAGGAGCAGGAGCAGGACGAACTGGACTAGGCTGACGCACTGGAGACCTAGTGCGTGGGGCTGGTACTGGAGGTACCAGACTGGAGACACGCACCTCAAGGCTAGTGCGAGGAGCAAGAACAGGACGTACTGGACTGGGCTGACGCACTGGAGGCCTGGTGCGTGATGCTGGCTTTGGAGGCGCCAGACTAGAGACACGCACCTCAGGGCTAGTGCGAGGAGCAGGAACTGGATACACCGGGCCATGAACAAGCACTGGAGGTCTGGAGCGCACAGCCTGCACCACCCATCCTGGCTGGGTAGTCAAAGTAACGCTGCATGGGCGGAATGCTGGTACAGGGCGAACTGGGCTGTGCAGAGGCCTGATGGCTGCCGTGCGTAGAGCAGGCGCAGGGTATCCTGGGCCTAGAAGACGTACTGGTGGCCAGATGTACTGCGCAGGCATACTCCTACCTGGCTGGATGCCCACTCTAGCACGGCACTTGCGAAGGGCTGGAATCGCTCGCACCGGACTGTGCGTGCGCATGGGCGAGATCATGCACACTTCCGCATAGACCGGCGCTCTCATGATCCGCTGCTCCCCATAATAAGCACGGGGAGTTGGCTTAGGTCTATTACCTGACCTAGCCACTCTTCCCGTGTGCCCCCCCCCAAAAAAAAATGTATTGGGGCTGCCTCTCACACTTGCCAATCTGCGCGTATAATGCCTCGTAATGACGCCGCTCCGCCTTGGCTGCCTCCAGCTCCTCCTTTGGTCGCCGGTACTCCCCAGCCTGGTGCCAAGGTCCTGCCCCGTCCAAAATTTCCTCCCATGTCCATGACTCCAAATCCCTCTGCTGCTCCTTCCTCCGCTGCTTGGTCCGTTGGTGGTGGGTAGTTCTGTAACGATCGTCTGACAGAGGGGACCAAGATGCAGCGTGGTGAGTGTTCATAATGAAGTTTTAATAATACGAAACACTTGAACTTAACCTGTTATGGCTAGGGGGCAGTATTTTCACGGCTGGATAAAAAACGTACCCGATTTAATCTGGTTACCACTCCTACCCAGTACCTAGAATATGCATATACTTATTACATATGGATAGAAAACACCCTGAAGTTTCTAAAACTGTTTGAATGGTGTCTGTGAGTTTAACCTCTATGGGCTAGGTGGGACGCTAGCGTGCCACCCGTGGTGCACTCCATCAACAGCAGGTGCATTTCAAGAGCGGCAAATTTGAATCCAAATAAATGTCAAAATTCTAATTTTTCAAACATACAACTATTTTACACCCTTTGAAAGATAAACATCTCCTTAATCTAACCACGTTTTACGATTTCAAAAAGGTTTTACGGCGAAAGCATAAATTTAGAGTATGTTAGGACAGTACATTTACAAGAGTTGTGTGTAATGTTTTGTCAAGTCAAAGACAGGGTCACCAAAACCATAAAACCAGCTAAAATGATGCACTAACCTTTTACAATCTCCATCAGATGACACTCCTAGGACATTATGTTAGACAATGCATGCATTTTTAGTTCTATCAAGTTCATATTTATATCCAAAAACAGCGTTTTACTATGGCATTGATGTTGAGGAAATCGTTTCCCTCCAATAACCGGCAGTCAAGTCAGCGTCACAAATTAAATAATTAAAATTAGAAAACATTGGTAAAATATTATATTGTCATTTAAAGAATTATAGATTTACATCTCTTGAACGCAATCAACTTGCCAGATTTAAAAATAACCTTACTGGGAAATCACACTTTGCAATAATCTGAGCACTGCGCCCAGAAAAATACGCGTTGCGATACAGACTAGACGTCATGTTGGGGAGATCTAAAATCGAAAATACTATGTAAATAATCCATTACCTTTGATTCTCTTCATCAGATGTCACTTCCAGGTATCACAGGTCCATAACGAATGTAGTTTTGTTCAAAAAAGCTCATCATTTATGTCCAAAAATCTCCGTCTTGTTAGCACATGATCTAAGCCAGCCGGACTTCTCGTCATGAACGAGGGGAAAAATTATATTTACGTTCGTTCAAACATGTCAAACGTTGTATAGCATAAATCATTAGGGCCTTTTTTAACCAGAACATGAATAATATTCAAGGTGGACGAATGCATACTCTTTTATAACGTATTGGAACGAGGGTACCCAACATGAACTCGCGCGCCAGGTGTCTAATGGGACATCATCGTTCCATGGCTCTTGTTCGGTCAGATCTCCCTCCAGAAGACTCAAAACACTTTGTAAAGGCTGGTGACATCTAGTGGAAGCAATAGGAAGTGCCAAAATATTCCTCAGCCCCTGTGTTTTTCAATGGGATAGGTTTAAAGTCAATACAACACATCAGGTATCCACTTCCTGTCAGAAAATGTCTCAGGGTTTTGCCTGCCAAATGAGTTCTGTTATACTCACAGACACCATTCAAACAGTTTTAGAAACTTTAGAGTGTTTTCTATCCATATATAATAAGTATATGCATATTCTAGTTACTGGGTAGGATTAGTAACCAGATTAAATCGGGTACATTTTTTTATCCAGACGTGCAAATGCTGCCCCCTAGCCCTAACAGGATAACAGAACTCATATGGCAGGCCAAAATCTGAGAAGGTTTCATTCAGGAAGTGGCCTGTCTGACAAGGTGTCGTTCTTCTTGTCTCTGTTTATTGAAGAGTGAGGATCTTAGCTGTCCCGTGACACTTCCTACGGCTGCCATAGGGTCTCAGAAGGCGGTAAAAAGCTGAATCGTGGCTTTGCAGGCTCTGGCTGAAACAAAGTAGCGCGTTTGGGTAGTGGCTGGTTACAGTACTGTGAGACTCAGGCTCGTGCCCGCGTCGACCGAAAGCTTTGTTTACTTTCCTCTGTTTAGCTAAATGGACATTCCCGGTCGGAATATTATCGCTTTTTTACGAGAAAAATGGCATAAAAATGGATTTTAAACAGCGGTTGACATGCTTCGAAGTACGGTAATGGAATATTTAGATTTTTTTAGTCACGAATTGCGCCATGCGCACGACCCTTATTTACCCTTTCAGATAGTGTCTGGAACGCACGAACAAAACGCCGCAATTTGGATATAACGATGGATTATTTTGGACCAAACCAACATTTGTTATTGAAGTAGCAGTCCATCAAAGGTATCACTGCACCGGTGGTGGCGGTGGTTGCACTTGTGGATGACGTAGATGTCGTAGAGGGTTCTCGCTGCACTGGTGGTGGTGGTGGTCACACTTGTGGGTGATCTGGAGGGTCTGGCTGTAAAATTGCCACTCATTGCCCTAGGCACAATAAATGGATCAAGAAAAGAAAGAATGTAGCAGAAGCACCAAAGTCGCTGGCCTGAAGCTGGTTCAAATGTTTTAACAAGAGAGAGATTTGTTGTGTTACACAAGCCAGTCACCAGAGATTAACGATTTGATCCCAAGGCACGATCTCTCCCTCTCGCTCTCTTTCTCTCTTTGAGGAAGCAGCTTCGGCCTGACTAACATTCAACCCTTCCAGCAAGGCAAGTAGAACAACAGATGGGAGATGTTGTAATGTATTCATTCAATGATTGACTGTAATTTTGAAGACAAAACCCCCAGATTGAGAATCTCCAATAAAGAAAGTGAGTCCTCAGGCTCGTATATCCACCCAAGGAATGTCATGATGGAAAGCATGAGTGACAACAAACACTGCAGCATCCCACACACCCCCAATCCAACCCCTCGGCTGGATGGATTTTTCTGTCAGGACCTGAGCCTTCGACTGCCTCCCAAAACAACAACAAACTGTTTTTTTTTGCTATTAATTTCCACCCTGTCTTGTAGTTGAGAATTGTTTTAATGACTTCTAAGCGTTTGACTGTTGTGGTGCATGGCTGGGAAATTCCCAGTGGTATCATTTGGAATAACCCAACTGAAACACACAACTTACGTTGTTCTCTCGGCAGGTCCACAGGAATATGGAATTCTTAATCACCTCACTGTTTGTGACAGAATTGATCAAGCAGAACTCTAAAAGGCTCCAAAGTGCAATACCGCCCACCATAATAGCTCCCCTGGCTCTTGGCTCATTTATGTCACCGAGCAATGGAAACAGGCAACTGGAAATTGTTCCGGATCTCTAGAATAGGCTTGTAATGTATTCTAAGGTAACTGTATTCGAAGTTACCTTGTAAAAAAGCAGAGTTGAACTTTTTTTTAAAACTTAATTCATACATGCAGCACATTGTGTCTTCCAGTTGGGACAAATAATACACATTCAGGCCCAGGACACACTGGGCTACACTTTTTTCAATCATTAAAATGGTCTGTCTCACTACCTTTCTGGTTATTCTCAGGAGTCAATAATGAGTAAATCAATCTTTGATTCCATGTATTAATTAGATGCATCAGATGCACGGAGTTGTGGGGTTCCCGACTTTAATATTTAAAAGTTGATAGACATGCTCCGATTTGGGAATACCACACAGCTCTGTGGAGCACCCCATTGTTTCAAGCAGCATGAATGTGAATTCAACCTAAAGGTTTTGAAGTGTATACCAGCTTTCATAGTTTATAATGATATCTCAAGAGAGTTTCAACCTCCCTCTCTAATCTGTTACAGATGTCAATCACTCGCATTATGACGTCCAGGGGAAATTCAAGGAGAAAGAGAAAGACTAGAACAAAGGCATCACTGATCCAAGCATTTTATTGTCAATTGGAATGGGGTTTGGGAGGAAGTGTGGAAAAACATAAAACCCTAAAAGAGCAGATCAAAGAATAAAAAGAAAACCAAATGACTCATTGAACTAATGACTTGATGACAGGTACTGTACATGTGTCTGCAGATTGCAGATCCTCTTGCAACTTATGTGAAAAATAAAGTAATAGGATTCTAGACTTCTCTGAGTTCAAGTGTATTGGGAGCAGTATTGGGGTCAATTCCATTTCAATTCCAGTCAATAGGTTGTTATCAATATCATCATATTCAAACATTCCAATCCCATCTGGGTGGCAAAACACAGATGGAGTACACCTCTCTCTCTCAATGTTGGCCACCATTTAATTGGATATTTGAGGGATACACTATATATAAAAAAAGTATGTGGACACCCCGACAAATTTGTGGATTTGGCTATTTCAGCAACACCCGTTGCTAACAGGTGTATAAAATCGAGCACACAGCCATGCAATCTCCATAGACAAACTTTGGCAGTAGAATGGCCTTACTGAAGAGCTCAGTGACTTTCAACGTGGCACCATCATAGGATGCCACCTTTCCAACAAGTCAGTGTCAAATTTCTGCCCTTCTAGAGCTGCCCCAGTCAACTGTAAGTGCTGTTATTGTGAAGTGGAAATGTCTAGGAACAACAACGGCTCAGCCGCGAAGTGGTAGGCCACACAAGTTCACAGAATGAGACCGCCGAGTGTTGAAGTGCGTAGAGCGTAAAAATCGTCTGTCCTCGGTTGCAGCACACACTGAGTTCCAAACTGCCTCCGGAAGCACCGTCAGCACAAGAACTGTTCGTCAGGTGCTTCATGAAATTAGTTTCCATGGCCAAGCAGCCACACCAAGCTTAAGGTCACTATGTGCAATGCCAAGCGTTGGCTGGAGTGGTGTAAAGCTTGCCGCCATTAGACTCTGGAGCAGTGGAAATACCTTCTCTGGAGTGATGAATCACGCTTCACAATCTGGCAGTCCGACGGACAAATCTGGGATCAGTGTGGAAGAACTTGACTGGCCTACACATTGCCCTGACCTCAACCCCATCGAACACCTTTGGGATGAATTGGAACGCCGACTGCGAGCCAGGCCTATTCGCTCAACATCAGTGCCTGACCTCACTAATACTCTTGTGGCGGAATGGAAGCAAGTCCCAGCAGCAATGTTCCAACATCTAGTAGAAAACCTTCCCAGAAGAGTGGAGGCTGTTACAGCAGTAAAGGGGGGACCAACGCCATATTAATGCCCATGATTTTTGAATGTTTGATGAGCAGGTGTCCACATACTTTTGGTCATGTAGTGTATAAAATAAAAGTGTACTATAACTGAGAAGTGTGGTTTATGTACATTTTCCATTCATTCTAGAAACTTTGTTAAATTTCCCTAAACAATTTGGTAAGTTACGTACTTGTTTTCTCTCCTAGCAACATACCTAAGCTAGCTAATACTATATACCCTTTTCAACATTGATTTTAAGACTTTTTGTACCTTCCAAATTGCATAGTTTTCCCATCAAACTGAAAGGCAGTGGGAATATTTATGGCATGCTACTGATGATTGAAACCTGGCCTAAGCCACTGCCAGATGATTTATCCCCATTCTTCTTCATCTAAAGCTATAAATGCCACCGTTACTAAATCTGGGGCTAGCTAGCTTCAACGTCCCTGAAGAATGCTGAACATGACAAAATGGAGTGCTATATTTAGGCACTCCAGACACAGTTTGTAGTTTAAGGATGGAAAAAAAGAGGAGGATGGGAGAAAGAGGAGTGGGATGAGGAGAGTGGAGGAAGTCTTTGTTATGAGTAAAACGTTACCGTTTATCTTTTTAATTTAATAACACTCCTTGTGAAGTTTTGAAGAGTCTTTTAGGAGGAGAAAATCAGCCAGCTGTCTGGTTCTTATCCACGGCCCATGAATTCTGCAGATTGCAGCAGGTTAAGCTGTCTCCCTGTCTCCAAAGGTGTGGAAAGTGGAGGGAGGGATTAATTGTACAAAAAGTAACTGACAGACACTTCCAAAGGAGAGTGTACAATTTCAGTTCTTATTTTAAAGCTATGCCATTAATACTGTATGGGTTGTTGGCGGTGTTTCACTAATTATCCATGATACATTATATTGTATCTGGTTTAGTTTTCAACCATACGGTTCTAAACTTTTCATTAAATCATGCATATAAAGGAAGTAAAAAATCTAAATCTGCTGGAAAAACTGTTCACAATGAATGCAGTTATGATTATGTGAGTATGGTTATACAATTAATATGATTTTTGAAAAATGCAATTAAAAATGTAGACACTAGCATACATAAACAGGCAATTTCACAATGAAAAACATTGAAAGAGTTGGAAAATAAGTTATATTGAATTGAAAACCACTTTCAACTTGTCTACAAAGAGCAGAGAAAAATGGAAATACCTGTAGGCCTGTCTGCCTCATAGTAAATAATACAGTATACACCATACTTCATGCCCTATAGTATTCATATATCACAATTTCTAGGACTTAAGCACATATTACAGAGACCAATGTTTATCATCTCTATATGAATAGCAATTGGAGCAGAAAGAGAAAAGGAATGAGAAAGTGAGGTGAGTTGTAATTTTATTTAGAGTTTTTACAGAGGGGAACTCACTGGGCACCCCATGTCGTTTCAATGTGGATAATTACGCAATATTTGGTTGAGACGTTGATTCATGAGATTACAGCTTACATTCACCCACTCAAAAATAAAGCCAAAAGTTAGTTGAATTTCCAATGCGGCTTGCAACCATCTAAAAGCACAATCAAATTCCAATGGAAAAACAAATGTCTGATTTTTGGTTTAGTTGTCACCCATAACGTCTATCACTGCACTTTCAACTATTTAAAAGCACAAAGTTCAAATGGAAATACAATGTCAGATCATTTGTTTATTAATGCAACAGGTTAATGAGTTATCATTGTGCTACGTCTAATAGCAGAACCAAATGACCTGGAATGCAGTTCAGATAACATAAAAAATACATATAGCAAGTGACCAATGCCGTACGAGACCTGCCGGCCGAGGCCTGCAACGACTTACACATGCTATCTTGAACATGCACACTGTCACAAAAAGTGCCGTGTTGAATTGACCAAACTGCAGCGGGTATGTGGATACTCATTCTTTTAATGAAAATAACACAAAGCATCCACAGGAAAAACCAAACAATAAGCGATACTCACGACCAAACAGTGTGGCAGGCTAAACAAGCAGTGCTCACAAACAATTACCCACAAACACACCCTACTAATATAGGACTCCCAATCAAAGGCAACTCAACACACCTGCCTTCAATTGGGAGTCCAATCCCAATTAACTCTACATAGAAAACAAACCTAGAACCTATACCCACAACTAACTAACTAAACCTAGAAATACATAAACACAGAGCAGTGCCCAAAACCCCCGGAATGCATAAATAAAACAACCTACTACCTACACCACCACTCCAAACCATATAAAATAAACACCCTCTGCCACATCCTGACCAAACTCCAACAACAAATAACCCTTAACTGGTCAGGAGGTGACACACACTTTATATGATTACATAAGAAGAAATGTATAGTTACAGTAACTTCAAAATGTGGCCATGGATGTGTTACTCATTTAAAGATTGAATGTTACATTAGGTTGTAAAATAGCCTGAACGTTACGCTATTTACTGTATTACAAAAGTAATATTGAATTGTGTTTGGTTGTGCAACCAAATATCAACATTTGAAGGAGATCTATCTACTGCTTCTATAGTTCCATCTGAGCCACTGGCTTAATCCCATTCTTTAACTTTTATTTTTGGTTGAGTTGAAGAAGTGAATCCAACATATAATTTGTTAACTTGTCGACAAGTTAATAGGCTCTTTATTGTATGTCAAAGGTGATGTTGGATTGTGTTTGGTCGTCAACGCAACCAAATATCAACATTTAAAGTAGATTTATCTTCTGCTTGGATAGTTCCATCTGTGCCATTGACTTAGTCTAGCTTTAATTCCAGTTTGTCTAATAATTATTAATTGATATGTGGGATTCACATCTCAACAAAAGAAATCTAAGTTAAAGAATAGGGCTAAATCAAATCAAACTTTAAAAGAGCTTGAAATAAAGTTTGAATTGATTTAGTCCTATTCTTTAACTTTGAGATGACTATGTATAAAATCAACAGAAGAAATTGCTGTAGAAAATGTAAGGTTAAAAACAATACTTTTCCACTTTAATATAATTTTTTTACTTCACTGAAATACAGTAAGACGGATGGACGAATGCTCCCACACTTGTATGGTGGAGAGACATTGAGATTATCAAACAGGTTTCCTAATTACTTCTGTCTGATCATTTTGCAAGGCGTGTTTTTCTCTCTCATCTTCCATAAGTGAACATTTTCATTCCTTCCAAGTCTGGTTCATCTGATGATTAATCTATAAAAATTCCAGCTCTCTCATCAAGCTTTCTACTTTAAATGTTTTCCTGTGTATTACAGTGCCTGTCAAATGTGATGAATTGATGACATTCAACAGAACATTTTCAATTCTAGGTTCTCATCTCTGTGATTCCACATGAAATATAATTTGAAATGTCATCTTTGCAAAGACTTGATCAAAATTATTATCTGTCAAGATGTCTTTTTAAATACTATAATTGTTTCAGTTCCTTGACATTTCTCTGTATTGTAGCTTACCTATCTGGGTAGCTTCTCAGAGTGTTAGGCTCAGGGATATTTTGCAATATTTTAAAACTTCAACTCCACATTTTTGAAACCATCAGAACTTTTAAGTAGCATTGTAGACCCTTCTTGAAATCTTTTGAGCAGTTTTGAGACTGACACTTACACATGTGCACACACACACACACTTGAGAAAGTAACACAAATGAGGGCATAAGGCTCAAATTGTGTTAATTGGATTTACAGCCTTGTGTTTTTCCATTACACAATATTAGATCCATAGACCCACTTGCCCTACTGTAATATTGCATGCAGCAGAGTCAGAGGGTCAGTATTGAGAAGGAAATTACAGTTTTGACTTTATACCATCTGGCTTGCTGTCTTCTTCCGTTCCCTTCGCCCATAGGGCTGGTGGCTGGTGTGTGGTCTCCAGGTTCGGAGTGAGGTCAGAATGTTGTCCCAGAGGGATAAGAGATGGGTGAGACAGTGTTGACCACATTGGTCACCCCTGATTGGGGTCGCCATGATGATGAAGGCCAAGCAGGAAAAAGTGACAAAGCAGGATGTAGGACTAGACAACTTTCAAATAAAATACAATTTTATTTGTCACATGCTTCGTAGACAACAGGTGTAGACAAACAGTGAAATGCTTACTTACAGGTCCTTTTCCAACAATGCAGAGTTAAAGATAAGATAAAAAATAAATAGAAAAATGGAAATAGTGACACAGTGAATAACAAATAAAAACAAAGAGTAAAAATAACATATATGGGTCTTTCAAAAATAATTGGGCCAACGTGTGACATTAAGATCAACATTTCAAAATGGTTTGAAACAAAAACAAAAAGGATGTTCATGCAGTTCCACATGTGTACTTAGAGGAATAAAAGTGAATATATGCAAATTGGCCCATAACTCTAATATATGCAAATTGGCCCATAACTCATTCTTTAAGCAGGGTTCATACAGACATTGTCAAGTCAAATTCAATAATTTCAGGAACTTTTTCAAGCACTAATTGTAATTTTTAAGGACCTCAATGTTATACAATTGTATAATCGTACATGTAGGGTGTAATATAGAACCCCCCCTCCCCAAAAAGCATGCAAAAGTAAATAAATAAATTAAATAAAATAAAAAGTAGGCCGTTACCACTAAGAAAAATTATACTTTTTTGGGGCCTTGCCAATGCATTCATATTGAAATTATTATTACATAAACAAAATTGAGAATAATGTGGACTAAATAGATTGAATGCATGCATGGCAATTTTTTCTGTGGCCTATGTGTCTGACACAGACACATGTAATAAATCCATGAACAGCAGTAGCATTAATCTCACCATCTCTGTTTTCCTAATGAGAAAGTGACCAAAAACTTGGTTCCATTTTTAATAGATGGATTTGTATGGAAGCCAAGATAGAAGCAAACATTAGATGACATTATGAAAGTGAGGTTGGTCGGGGAGGATGGGTAGGAGTATAACGCGAGTGTCTAGCAACCCAAAGGTTGTGTGTTTGAATCTTATCATGAAAAACGTTCACATTTTCACTAATTAGCTACTTTGCAACAACTTACTAATTTTTACTACTTTTTCTTACTACTTAACTACATTGCGACTACTTAGGATGTTAGCTAACCCTTCCCATAACCCCAACCTTAATCCTTTAATCTAACTCCTAAACCTAACCCTTGAATTACTTAGCTAGCATGTTAACTAGCCCTAGCCCGAACCTTAACCCCTAAACCTAACCTTAACCCCTAACCCTAATGTTAACCCCTAGCCTAGCTAACATTAGCCACCTAGCTAGTCTAGCTAACGTTAGCCACAACAAATTGGAATTTGTGTAATGTACACAAATGCATTATGAAGAAAGAAAATTGTGTAATGCACACAAAATGCATTGTATTGAAAATTGTGTAATACACACAAAATAGTGGCCTTCTTCATGTGCCAGTCACACATTTTTAATAAGTCATTTGTTTCTATTTCACAATAAGTTTGATAATGTGTTGTTTAAAATTGTAGGTGTAACATGGTTACCAAAATGTGTTTGTCATGTTATTTCATTACCCGATCATATTGTGAAGAACCCCCCTAGCCCACTATGTTGTCATTATATCCAGAATAATTAATAGGAAGTGTGTTGGATGTTGCACAATAGTCTATCCTACACAATTGCGCAGAGTAGACTCTGTGTCCAATCCGAGGCACAAAAACATATGAAAATATAAACTCATTACCTTGATGTTTGCTCTGTTAAATCTAACAACACCCTAAATCGAGTAGACAACAACAGATGATCAACATTAATTTACTCGGGATAGTCGATCCAATGTGGATCCAGGCACAACTGTCTTTACCTGCGTAACAAAATATTCTGAACCTTCCTCGCCAACACCTTATTTCCAGCACTTGGGCTGTTGTTGCATTGCATGTGCTATCACAACAGCTGTTTGTCACTTCACTGTCATTCGGAAAATGTCTACCTGGATCAGATGTGTGAAAATATCATGGCGTAACTAATCTAATCTAACTGATTAATGCTTAATAAATATGATATAATGACAACATATACTGCCATAAATACAAGGACAGAAAAGTAATGTTTTATATCACACGATTTTGTATAGAACTTTCCAACCATGATAAACGGTTAAACATAGGTTTTTAACCAACTTGTGAATTGTATTAAATATAGCTATGATCCCCCTTATAAGTTGATGTAATGACATTATCTTTTTTTATTTGTATCATTATCAATCCTCACTGGTACCCTAGTTTATAGAAAGGCACATACAAGGAGTAGAAAATAACAGTTATCTATACAGTGCCTTCGGAAAGTATTCAGACCCTTTGACTTATTTGACATTTTGTTGCTTTACAGCGTTTTTCTAAAATTGACACACAACACCCTATAATGTCAAAGCAAAAACAGGTTTTTAGAAATATTTGCTAATTTATTAAAAATGAAAAAATGAATTGATCATGTTTACAGACCCTTTACTCAGTACTTTGTTGAAGCACCTTTGGCAGAGATTACAGCCTTGAGTCTTCTTGGGTATAAAGCTACAAGCTTGGGACACCTGTATCTGGGGAGTTTCTCCCATTCTTCTCTGTAGATCCTCTCAAGCTCTGTCAAGTTGCATGAGGAGCATTGCTGCACGGCTATTTTCAGGTTTCTACAGATATTTTCGATCAGTTTAAAGTCCAGGCTCTGGCTGAGCCACTCAAGGACATTCAGAGACTTGTCCCGAAGTCACTCCTGCATTGTAGAACAATAGTTTAGACATCAAAACTATGAAATAACACATATGGAATCATGTAGTAACCAAAAAATGTTTAAATAAATATTTTTTATTTGAGATTCTTCAAAGTAGCCACCCTTTGCCTTGATGACAGCTTTGCACACTCTTGGCATTCTCTCAACCAGCTAAATGAGGAATGACTTTCGAACAGTCTTGAAGGAGCTGTTCCTTCACTCTGCGGTCCAACTCATTCCAAACCAACTCAATTGGGTTGAGGTCGGCTGATTGTGGAGGGCAGTTCATCTGATGCAGCACTCAATCACTCTCCTTGGTCAAATAGCCCTTACATAGCCTGGAGGTGTGTTGGGTCATTGTCCTGTTGAAAAGGGCCATCTTTTCTATACCACCCCTACCTTGCCACAACACAACTAATTTGCTCAAATGCATTAAGAAGGAAAGAAATTCCACAAATTCACCTGTTATATGAAATGCATTCCAGATGACAACCTCATGAAGCTGGTTGAGAGAATGCCAAGAGTGTGCAAAGCTGTCATCAAGGCAAAGGTTGGCTACTTTGAAGAATCTCAAATATAAAATATATTTGGATTTGTTGAACACTTTTTTGGTTACTACATGATTCCACATGTGTTATTTAATGTTAAAATGGCGCCGATGGGTAGGGCTGCCGTCTTATCAGCCCAAAACCAATCATGCTATTTTGTTTGTTTTTTCGCGTTGTTCGTAACTTGTTTTGTACATAATGTTGCTGCTACCGTCTCCTATGACCAAAAATAGCTTTTTAAAATCAGAACTGGGATTGCTCACCTCAAACTGGACAAAAAGTTTTTCTTCAATGAGTCGGACGCGAGGGATATACTGTTGACACCCGACCAGGTCCCAATCCCCGTGATTCGCTGGAGAAGGAAAGATTTTGAGGCAAAAGATCAGGGTGCCTTGTGAGGACCAGGCGATGAGTGGCTAATCTGCCCTTGCCTTCCATTCTGCTAGCTAATGTTCAATCGCTAGAAAATAAATGGGACATACTGAAAGCGCGTATATCCTATCAACAGGACATTAAAAACGGTAATATGTTATGCTTCACTGAGTCGTGGATGAACGACGACATGAAGAACATAGAGCTGGCAGGTTATACACTCTATTGGCAAGACAGAACAGCAGCCTCTGGTAAAACACGGGGTGGGAGCCTATGCATTTATGTAAACAACATGCACGATATCTAAGGAAGTCTCAAAGTTTTGCTCGCCTGAGGTTGAGTATCTTAAGATAAGCTGTAGACCACACTATTTACCCAGAGAGTTTTCATCTGTATTTTTCGTAGCTGTCTAAATACCACCACAGAGTGAGGCTGAAACTAAAACCACACTAAATTAGCTGTATTCCGCCAAAAGCAAACAGAAGAATGCTCATCCAGAGCCGGCGTTCCTAGTGGCCGGTGACTTTAATGCAGGGAAACTTAACCTCTTATGGCTAGGGGGCAGTATTTTCACGGCTGGATGAAAAACGTACCCGATTTAATCTGGTTACTAATCCTACCCAGTAACTAGAATATGCATATACTTATTATATATGGATAGAAAACACCCTAAAGTTTCTAAAACTGTTTGAATGGTGTCTGTGAGTATAACAGAACTCAAATGGCAGGTCAAAACCTGAGAGATTCCTTTACAGGAAGTGGCCTGTCTGACCATTTCTGGAACTTCTTTGCCATCTCTATCTTTTACTAAGGATCTCTGCTCTAACGTGACACTTCCTACGTCGTCCATAGGCGCTCAGAGCCCGGGAAAAACCTGAATGTCGTCATCCCAGCCCCAGGCTGAAACACATTATCGCCTTTCTCAAGTGGCCGATCAAGGGACTCTGGGCTTAGGCGCGTAACCTGGCTGCCCCCGTCTTTGTGATTTTTTCCTCTGTTTGCCGAAAAGGAGATTCCCGGTCGGAATATTATCACTTTTCTACGAGGAAAATGGCATAAAAATTGATTTTAAACAGCGGTTGACATGCTTCAAAGTACGGTAATGGAATATTTAGAATTTTTTTGTCACGAATTGCGCCATGCGCGCGACCCTTCTTTACCATTTCGGATAGTTTCTGGAACGCACGAACAAAACGCCGCTATTCGGATATAACGATGGATTATTTTGGACCAAACCAACATTTGTTATTGAAGTAGCAGTCCTGGGAGTGCATTCTGACGAAGACAACAAAGGTAATGAAACTTTTGTAATAGTAAATCGGAGTTTGATCAGGGCTAAACTTGGTCGGTGTCTAAATGGCTTGCCGTGATGGCTGGGCTATCTACTGAGAATATTGCAAAATGTGCTTTCACCGAAAAGCTATTTTAAAATCGGACATATCGAGTGCATAGAGGAGTTCTGTATCTATAATTCTTAAAATAATTGTTATGTTTTTTGTGAACGTTTATCGTGAGTAATTTAGTAAATTCACCGGAAGTTTGCGGTGGGTATGCTTTTTCTGAACGTCACATGCTAATGTAAAAAGCTGTTTTTTGATATAAATATGAACTTGATTGAACAGACATGCATGTATTGTATAACATAATGTCCTAGGTGTGTCATCTGATGAAGATCATAAAAGGTTAGTGCTGCATTTAGCTGTGGTTTGGGTTTTTGTGACATTATATGCTAGCTTGAAAAATGGGTGTCTGATTATTTCTGGCTGGGCACTCTCCTGACATAATCTAATGTTTTGCTTTCGTTGTAAAGCCTTTTTGAAATCGGACAGTGTGGTTAGATTAAGGAGAGTCTTGTCTTTAAATAGCTGTAAAATAGTCATATGTTTGAGAAATTGAAGTAATAGTATTTCAAACGATTCAAAAATCGCGCCACTGAATTCAGGTGGCTGTTACGTAGGTGGGACGAATTCGTCCCGCCTTGCCCATAGAGGTTAAGTACACATTTCTTTAGAGGCAAGTGGAAACATAACCAACCCTGTTACATTCTCCCCTGCTGAATTACACTTGCACACTATAAAGAAACAAAATGAGGTATGCAATACCTTGCAATACATATGTCACCAAATATTCCAGTGCAAAGACTATTCTCCAAAGAGAATTAGGGGAATTCAAAGACCCCGTAGGAAAACATGCCTGTTACATGTTCAGCACACTCAGTGACAATAAGAACCTCACAGAAAGACCTTCGTCTACTTGACCTCTGACCCATGACCTCCATGGGGTCTCTTGAATGAGAAAAAAAATAAAAAAAAAAAAGGAAAAAATAAAAAATGGTCTACAGACTTGGATTCTAATCCTACACCCACACAGGTATTCTAATGAATTCTGTATGAAAAACCCTCTGTGTCTGCATAGTCTTTATGAGTCTCACCGGGGGTTTCTTAACCCGACCAGCCGCTGACCTGACAGGCCTAACAGAGATATTACGTTTAACCTGTTCACCTACAACCACCACTGGTGGGTCACTTTCCACAGTCGGTGGATAGTCAAGGTCAAGGGTTCTGTGACTGTTGCTGGAGCTTGTGCTACCAGCGGCATCTTCAGAATGCCTTTCTTCTTCAGAGGGTTCGGACATTTCTTCTCCAAAGGTTAGCTCTGACACGCTTGTGCCACCAGCGGCACCCTCAGAATGTGGTGAGTTCTGAGGGTCCCTCGCCAGTGGCCCATCTTCCAGCACACCTGGGGTTTCTTTTTCAGAGTGCTCCGGCTGTGCTTCCCCCGAGGTCTGTTCTGATACCCACACACTAGTCCTCTCACCAATGTCCATTTCTGGTATATCGTTCACGGATGAGTCCTCCATCTCCTCACTCGGATCCTCACGGTCTCCCATATTAGGTGTCTCCAAGGCAGTGTCAGGTAGAGGCAAGAAGTTTACAGGCATTATCAGATTACGGTGGACCGTTTTCTCCTGGCCAGTCGACATGTTCTGTATATTGAAGATGTGGATGTCGCTATTCTTTTCCGTAACAATATAGAGGTTGTTCTCCCAACGATCCGCCAGCTTCCTCTTTCCACGTTCACCCTTATTCGCCAGCAGCACCCGATCACCGACCTCCACTGGAGCCCCTCTGATCTTCCTGTTGTAGAGGCCCGCATGCCTCTTCAGCTGTTTGGTTGCCGACACCTGTACCGTCTCCATGGCCTCCCTCAGGTCTCTCGTCAGGGACTTTATGTACTCGTCATAGTCTACAACCTCTGAGTCTCGCAGCACCGTACCAAACATCATGTCGACAGGCAGACGTGGGGTTCTCCCAAACATCAACTGGAAAGGGGCGTAGCCCGTGGTTTCATGGACCGTACAGTTGTAGGCGAAGGTCAACGACTTCAGCTTCTGGGGCCACCTGTGCTTCGCTCTTGTAGGTAAAGCCCTGATCATGTTTCCCAGCGTTCTATTGAACCTTTCGACTCCCCCGTTCCCCATCGGATGGTAGGGAGTTGTGTGCGACTTCTGGACTCCTGCAGCACTCAACAACTCAGCAATCAATTTACTTTCAAAGTTGGCCCCTTGGTCAGAGTGGATACGACGAGGAAAACCATACACACAGAAGATGTTGTTCCATAGCTGAAGGGCCACTGCTTTAGCTGATTGGTTCGGACACAAGAAGGCATGGGCCATCTTAGTAAAATGATCAGTGACGACCAGGACATCCAAGGACTTGTTGTTGGAGTCTTCAGCAGACCAGAAGTCCACACACACCAACTCGAGGGGCTCAGTCGTGATGATGTTCTCCAGTGGAGCTCTGGCCTCTGGCTCGGGGGCCTTACTGAACACACACCTCTTGCAGGTCTTGACATACTCTCTGACATCCGACTCCAGACAATGCCAGAAGAACCTCTGTCTCGTCAAGTACAACGTCCGCTGTTGCCCCTGATGACCGGCTTCATCGTGGACACCCTTCAAAACTGTCGCCCTCATTGAGGTGGGTACTACATACTGATACGTCTTCTTCTATGACAGCAAACTTTTGGTAACGCGATACAGTACACCCATTTTCAGAGTGAGCTTCTCCCAGGTCTTCAGAATCCGCAGAGCCTCGAGTGGTTCATGGCCACGTTCCCTCCTAGAAGGTCTACGGCCCCTGTCCACGTAGAAGACAACTCTGGCGAGAGCGTCATCCTGGCGCTGCTTTGATATCAGGTCGTCACGGGATAGCACTCTCACATCTGACATCTCAGACGGCACCAGTGACTGAGTGAGCTGAGGCAGTAGCAGCGCACAGTTCTGTAAACCAGCCTCCCCTTGCGACCTCAGGACTGCTGACACTGCTTCCTTTGACAGAGAACCAGGAGAAGGATAGGAGGTAGTCTGGCAGTCCATGACAATTTCACAGGCATCTGCCTCAATTGACGGTGAGCAGCTTTCAAGGTCGAATGGGTGGGTCGACCAGCGGAACACATCTTGCACCTTCTCAGCACGTACTCCCGCAGCTTCTTCCAGCAAGGCCTTGTATGGAACCCTTGTGATGCGGTGGAGAGCGCTCGGCTGCACAAATGGCTGTCTACTGAGTGCATCAGCAATGACATTTTTGGGACCGGGAATGTACTTGATGTCAAACTCGAATGGAGCAAGTTTAGCAACCCATCTCTGTTCACAGGCGTCCAATTTGGGCTTGGACAGGATGTACGTTAATGGGTTGTTGTCTGTCCATACAGTAAAAGGCTTGCCCCTTAGCCAATGACTACATTTCTCACAGACAGCCCACCGTAAAGCAAAAAACTCTAACCTATGGGCAGGATACTTTGACTGTGCATAAGTAAGTGATTTGCTAGCGAATGCTACCGGTCTGGCTGCAGACCCATCCTCTGGCACCTGGGAAAGGACAGCACCTAATCCATTACTAGATGCGTCTACAGACAGCAAGAAAGGTCAACTAAAATCAGGGTGGGCTAGCATGACCTGATCGAGGAGAGCTTGTTTCAACTGACTAAAGGCCTGTTTGCACTCACCAGTCCAGTCTGCTGCTGTGAGTTTCCTATGTATTCCTCTTTTCCTCTTGCCTTTCCCGTGGCGTGGTGCCTTCGTCCCCGTTGTCAGCCCATGCAGCGGCTTAGCGATGGTGGAGCACCCCTCAATGAACTGCTGGTAATAGACTATCATTCCGAGAAAGGACCGAATCTTCCCCTGGGAAGGCACGTCCGTGTTATCCTCCATGAGATCCTTCTCTGTCATCCCTGTAATAGCCGTCACTTTTTCTGGGTCTGTGGCCACACCTCCTTCACTGATGACATGCCCCAAGGACCGCACTGACCTCTTCATGAAATGGCATTTCTTTGGAGACAATTTCAGATTATGGGCTTTGAGACGCTCAAAAACTGACTCCAAGCGTTGCAATCCAAGTTCTTCAGTCGGGGCAAAAACCAGCACATCGTCCAGGTAGCATAGGAGGCTAGAAAAATTTTGATCCCCAAAAATGCTCAACATCATCCTCATGAATGTAGCTGGGCTGTTACATAGTCCTTGTGGAAGACGGTTATATTCATGTAACCCAAAAGGAGAAGTGAAGGCTGTAAACTTCTTGTCGTCTTCATGCACCTCCACATTGTAGTAGCCGGAGGTCAAATCCATTGTAGAGAAGAAAGCATTGCCACCCAGGGCCGCCAGAGCATCAGCTTGGTGAGGTAGAGGGTGAGCATCCTTTAAGGTGCGAGCATTGAGCCATCGGAAGTCTGTACACAGTCTCAGATCACCAGACTTCTTCCAGACCAGGACGAGTGGGGAGGCATACTCACTGCTGGATTTCCTGATTATCTCTCGCTCTTCCATCTCATCCAAGGCCTGCCTGAGCTTGTCATAATGGTTAGGGGAGAGCCTACTGTAAGGTAGCCTAAAAGGCTTAGTGTCACTGAGTCTGATGCGATGGACATATCCCGTAGCCTTCCCGCAATCTAGTTTGTGCCGGGAGAAGATAGACTCGTAGCGGGCTATAAGCTGAACTAGCCTGGCCTTACACTGTTGCGACAACTGAGTGGACTCAATGTCAATGTCACCTAACCCTAACTCGTGCAACACCTCACTTGTCACTCTGTGCGGGTTGACGGTACTGTCAACGGTCAAGCTATCTCCACTACCATTGTCAAAGTCTGGATTGTCATCCATTTTGTGTACCTGCTGCACCAGGGGGACCGGTTTGACAGTGGGCCCATCCATATAGTCAGTGTCAAAGTCCTCTAATGCCATGCAAGGAAAAACATCCGCTATCTTGGCATTCCGTCTCACCGTTACTGGCTTTGGTGAGGGATTGATAACTTTGACAGGGACCCAGCCATCGCTCCACAATGTCGCTACTGTTCTCCCCACTAGAATGTTTTTTGGTCTTGAGCGTGCTCTCGTAGGCTCAATAACGACAGCACTGCCCGCGGATACATTTTGAGGCGTACACAGCCGGCCCCAGACTAAATGTTCCTGCATAGGCTCCAATGTGACCGCCCGCTTCAGCCTTACTGTGCCCACTCTTTCTGGCACTTCAGTCCCTTTCCATCTCTCTACATTAGCCAGCAGACGGAACAGTTTGTCATCTCCATTGTGTTCAGATGATGACATCTTCTCCCAGAAGTCACCAGTCGTCTTCAGCTCCCTGATGAGGTGTTTAATCACGTTGCTGCCTAGGATAAGCTCATCACGTTGGCCATCCACTACTAGAACAGGGACAGAGACACTGCTGCCATACACAGACAGATTCAATTCACACACACCTACAGGCTTGGTCTTCAACCCCCCGCAGCCAACCAACACCACTTCAGTTGGACTGAGGGAGCCACTCTTGAGCACACCTGCTTTCTCAAGGCGTGGCACCACTGTTGAGCTCAATGTGCATGCCATAGAACCGCTGTCAATCATAGCGCTCACCTCTATAACATCCCCCAGTAACACACTAGTATAGAAGAGTTCGTCATTGTGGAGCACTCTCTGTGTATTTTGCATAACGACTTTTTCGTTCGACTTGACTTCATCACAAACATTTGAATATACTGACTCTAGATCTACACCACTAACTGATTGGGGCACCTCACAAGGCCCAGCACTTCCCCCCATCCCGTGCGGGCCAGCTAGTTTTCCTGCCGCTGTGTCGTTGTTTGATGGAGCGACGGGAGTTACCGATGAAGTACGAGGGCATTCTAGACGAGTGTGCCCAGCTGCATAACAGAGGAAGCATAGGTGGTTAGAATAACAATGATCCATTGTGCTGTGATTCGCATCACCACACACTTTGCATTGCAAAGACGGGTTCACCCTTCTCCTGGGCCTCCCCAGGAAACGGTTATCATAGCCGCCTACAGGTTGCTGTGGCCTCTGCTCCAAGACCCGTTCAAGCATGCCAATCACCCGATCCAATGCCTCGGATGAGCCAGTTGTGGGCTGCTGCAAGGGGTCCGGACAGTTTGCAACAGCTGACACTGGCCTACTTACTTCCTGCGTCAGTGTGGTGACCAGTGGGGCCAGACGCAAGGGACGTGGAGCCTTGCACTTCCTCTGGTACTCCTCCAGCCTGCCATGGACCTCCGCAACCGTCCACTCATGCAATGGTTTGCACATGAATATCAATGACAGCTCTGGGTTCGGACAGTGCTTGATGAACATGACAGTCAGAACACGTGATGGATTGTCTAGCTCCTTGTTCTGCCTCTTCAAACAGTCCTCTGCCACCTCTATAGCCCTGTTCAGTCTGATCCAGTAGTCAAATGGAGTCTCCCCTTCCATTGGCAACGTAGAATAAACATCAGCTAGGGGCATGTCGGAGTTGACTGTGTCGCTAAAGTGGCGCTTCAGAATGTCAAAAACTGGTCTAGGGCCCTGGCTTAAGTCAACTGGGTTACTGCGTAGGCTTACTCTTACCACGTCACGTGCCCGCCCTGACAGTTTACCCAAAACTTCATCTGACCTCTCCTGCCCATCATAGCCCTTCCTCTGCATGTACGCTAACATGGTCTCCTCCCACTCATGCACTGTGCATTTCTCTGAACCATCCCCCCTGAAACACACTGGTTCCCTGACATCATTTTTCACCAATACATTTAGACTAGAGCAGGCCCCAGCCATGGTACCACCAACATAATCAACCTTCTGTCCTACCCCATCTCCCATAGCCTTTGATTCCAAACAAGAGGCAATATTTTCACCTATGGAGTGACCTATCTGCTTAACAATGTCTGCCAGGAAATCCATAGACACATCCTCCTTCCTAGGACTAGGTGAAACTGGCTCGAATGCACTGAGTTGAGGTAGCTCTAAATCATGTGGAAAGCGCACACTTGCCTGTGCAGTTGGCCTGGCCAGAGGTGTGGGAGTAACTGGAGAAATAGCTGCCCCCCTACCCACTGGCGGTGAAGGGTTAACCTCTTATGGCTAGGGGGCAGTATTTTCACGGCTGGATAAAAAACGTACCCGATTTAATCTGGTTACTAATCCTACCCAGTAACTAGAATATGCATATACTTATTATATATGGATAGAAAACACCCTAAAGTTTCTAAAACTGTTTGAATGGTGTCTGTGAGTATAACAGAACTCAAATGGCAGGTCAAAACCTGAGAGATTCCTTTACAGGAAGTGGCCTGTCTGACCATTTCTGGAACTTCTTTGCCATCTCTATCTTTTACAAAGGATCTCTGCTCTAACGTGACACTTCCTACATCGTCCATGGGCGCTCAGAGCCCGGGAAAAACCTGAATGTCGTCATCCCAGCCCCAGGCTGAAACACATTATCGCCTTTCTCTAGTGGCCGATCAAGGGACTGTGGGCTTAGGCGCGTGACCTGGCCGCCCCCGTCTTTGTGATTTTTTCCTCTGTTTGCCGAAAAGGAGATTCCCGGTCGGAATATTATCGCTTTTCTACGAGGAAAATGGCATAAAAATTGATTTTAAACAGCGGTTGACATGCTTCGAAGTACGGTAATGGAATATTTAGAATGTTTTTGTCACGAATTGCGCCATGCGCACGACCCTTCTTTACCATTTCGGATAGTGTCTGGGACGCACGAACAAAACGCCGCTATTCGGATATAATGATGGATTATTTTGGACCAAACCAACATTTGTTATTGAAGTGGCAGTCCTGGGAGTGCATTCTGACGAAGACAACAAAAGGTAATCAAACTTTTATAATAGTAAATCTGATATTGGTGAGTGCTAAACTTGCCGGGTGTCTAAATAGCTAGCCCGTGATGGCTGGGCTATGTACTTAGAATATTGCAAAATGTGCTTTCACCAAAAAGCTATTTTAAAATCGGACATATCGTGTGCATAGAGGAGTTCTGTATCTATAATTCTTAAAATAATTGTTATGCTTTTTGTGAACGTTTATCGTTAGTAATTTAGTAAATTGTTAGTGAATTCGCCGGAAGTTTGCGGGGGTATGCTAGTTGTGAACGTCAAATGCTAATATAAAAAGCTGTTTTTTGATATAAATATGAACTTGATTGAACAAAACATGCATGTATTGTATAACATAATGTCCTAGGTGTGTCATCTGATGAAGATCATCAAATGTTAGTGCTGCATTTAGCTGTCTTCTGGGTTTTTGTGACATTATATGCTAGCTTGAAAAATGGGTGTCTGATTATTTCTGGCTTGGTACTCTGCTGACATAATCTAATGTTTTGCTTTCGCTGTAAAGCCTTTTTGAAATCGGACAGTGTGGTTAGATAAAGGAGAGTCTTGTCTTTAAAATGCTGTAAAATAGTCATATGTTTGAAAAATTGAAGTTTTTGTATTTTTGAGGAATTTGTCATTCGCGCCACGCCTATCATTGGATATTGGAGCAGGTGTTCCGCTAGCGGAACGTCTAGATGTAAGAGGTTAAACATGAAAACTCCCCTACCTCTCCCAAAACATTCCATTTTTAAAATAAAATAAAAATAAAATATATTGTTGTTTTTTTAATGTAAATATTTAGACAATTTTTTATTTTTTTTTAATCACAATCAATATGAACAATTCTATCAAATCAAAATGAACATAATCCACTCAAAACAAACGTTCAGTAGTAGATGTCTAACAAGACCAAGAATCAACACAGAAAAGTAACAAGAAACGCGATCATAAATAGTCGTCACCACCGTGTGGTAGAAAATGGCATTGCCCTCACGTTAATTGGCTTCGGAAGGTTACTAGCATAACAGCACAATTACATCACAAAATAATCACAGCATCACCACATACAAGTAATAACCAGTACATTATATTTCCCCCCACTCACTCATGCTACCAGGAGCTCCCTGAGAATTCCACTTGTGCAGACTGCGAAACCTAGGCCTCTGGCGTGCATCAGCAACCACAGTACTTCTTGAAGCCGGGTCTCGGATCCCTCCACGTGACGTCCGGCGAAGACAAGAAGACGAGTCACGGCACCAGTGTAACAGATGTATAGCGTACTCTCCTTGCGTTGTGTTTTTTTTTCCCTAATAAATCACATCAGCCAGCGGTCCCAGTTGAGCATCATTTATTCCTGTTGTTAAATGAGAAACAGCACGGTAGTTGTGCAGGGCTTAATGATACTGATGGCTGTCGATGGCAAAAGCCCTTGCATCACATTTTCATACTGGGTCACAAAATACAAAAATACAATACAAAATATAACATGTGTAAATACCTGTTGTTAAATGAGAAACAGCACGGTAGTTGTGCAGGGCTTAATGATACTGATTGCTGTCGATGGCAAAAGCTGTAGCATGAAGACAACTGTGTTAGCAGTGGGCTTATGTGACCATTACAACGATGTATGCTAGCTAACACTTATCTACAGCAATCATATGCCAAAGCACATTCCAGAAAGCCCCTCAATCCCTAACAGGTACCATATACCCACACATGTATAAATCCGTAACGTACAGCAAACTTGTACACATTGTAAAATATAAAATATAAAACAGTATTCAGAACGTGACCTACCCCTTGCATCACATTTTCATACTGGGAAGACCTGACGTTCGCGATCTCCCCCTATCTGCAAGCGGGGCCAATCACAACACACCTTATTGTCATCAGTTGAACAAACCAATACGAATGCTTGAACATTAAGTACACATTTCTTTAGAGGCAAGTGGAAACATAACCAACCCTGTTACACATGTACATAATTATCTCAAATACCTCAACACCGGTGCCCCCGCACATTTAGACATTGACTCTGTACCGGTACCCCCTGTATATAGCCCCCCTATTGTTATTTACCTCTGTTCTTCAATTATTCGTTTTTAATATCTCTTACTTTTTTTAAACTTAGGTATTTTCTTAACTGCATCATTGCTTAAGGGCTTGTCAGTAAGCATTTCTCTGTAAGGTCTACAGCTGTTGTATTCGGCGCATGTGACAAATCAGATTTGATTTAATAGTTTTCATGTCTTCACTATTATTGTACAAGGTAGAAAATAGTACAAATAAAGAAAAACCCTTGAATGAGTAGGTGTGTTCAAACGTTTGACTGGTACTGTACATATATAAGGTATGTTTTTTTAAATTATTTATACATTTGCAAAAAAGTATAAAAACCTGTTGTTTTATCTTTCTCATTATGGGTTATTGTGTGTATATTACAAAGTTGTATTTTTTTTTAAATACATTTTAGAATAAGGCTGTAACGTAACAATGTGGAAAAGTGAAGGGGTCTGAATACTTTCTGAAGGCACTGTTTACAAGAAGTAGCCTACGAGTACCGAGTCAATGTGTAGGGGTATGAGGTTATTGAGATAGCTATAGTATGTACTGTACACACACACACACACACACACACGGCAAGCGGTACCAATGCACCATGCCTGGAACCAACAGGACCCTGAAAAGCTTCTACCCCCAAGCCATAAGAATTCTAAACAAAACTGCTAAATAGCTAATCAATTGGCTACCCAGACTACCTGCATTGACCCTTTTTTACACTCACTCTCTTGCACTGAATCCATGCACACACGCTGGACTCCACCGACAGCATTTTCTTTTTTTTCTTTTTCTTTTTTATCTTTTTTTTTGTCATTTAGCAGACACTCTTATCCAGAGCGACTTACAGTAGTGAATGCATACATTTTTTTTTTTGTGTACTGGCCCCCCGTGGGAATCGAACCCACAACCCTGGCGTTGCAAACACCATGCTCTACCAACTGAGCCACAGGGAAGGCTGACTTGTTGACTAATGGCCCTATATAGCTCGTTAAGTGCAGTCTTAGTGCTAGCATCAGTTTGTGGTGGTAAATAGACAGCTACGAAAAATACTGATGAAAACTATTGGTAAATATACTGAACAAAAATATAAATGCAACTTGCAACAATAGTTACAGTTCATATAAGTGTCACGGCTGTCAAAAGGAGAGGACCAAGGTGCAGCGTGTGTGTAGTTCCACATTTAATTTACTCTGTGAAACAACGAGGACCAGCGGCCTCTAATTGGAGATCATCCCAAACAAACCAACAGAAATACAAAAACTAGAACCTAAGAACATAGAAATAGAAAACATAGAATAAACACAAAACACCCCCGTCACGCCCTGACCTACTCTACCATAGAAAATAACATCTTGCTATGGTCAGGACGTGACAATCAGGAAATGTGTAAATTGAAATAAATTCATTATTCCTTAATCTATGGATTTCCCATGACTGGGAATACAGATACAGTGCCTTAGGAAAGTATTTAGACCCCTTGACTTTTTCCACATTTTGTAAGGTTACAGCCTTATTCTAAAATTGATTTAATTGTTTTCTTTCCTCATCCATTGAGGCGGTATGTGAATTGGAGTGGGTCCAATACCGTATAATGACAAAGCAAAAACAGTTTTTTTTAAATGTTTGCTAATTTATTACAAATGAACTGAAATATCACATTTACATAAGTATTCAGACCCTTTACTCAGTACTTTGTTGAAGCACCTTTGGCAGCGATTATAGCCTTGAGTCTTCTTGGGTATGACGCTACAAGCTTGGCACACCTGTATTAGGTGAGTTTCTACCATTTTTCTCTGCAGATCCTCTCAAGCTCTGTCAGGTTGGATGGGGAGCGTTGCTGCACAGCTATTTTCAGGTTTCTCCAGAGATGTTCGATCAGGTTTAAGCCCGGGCTCTGGCTGGGCCACACAAGGACTTTCAGAGACTTGTCCCGAAGCCACTGCTGCTTTGTCTTGGCTGTGTGATTAGAGTCGTTGTCCTGTTGGAAGGTGAACCTTTGCCCCAGTCTGAGGTCCTGAGAGCTCTGGAGCAGGTTTTCATCAAGGATCTTTCTGTACTTTGCTCCGTGCATCTTTGCCTCGATCCTGACTAGTCTCCCAGTCCCTATCGCTGAAGAACATCCCCACAGCATGATTCTGCCACCACCATGCTTCACCGTAGGGATGGTGCCAGGTTTCCTCCAGACGTAACGCTTGGCATTCAGGCCAAAAGGTTCAATCTTGGTTTCATCAGACCAGAGAATCTTGTTTCTCATGGTCTGAGAGTCTTTAGGTGCCTTTTGGCAAACTCCAAGCTCGCTTTCATGCACCTTTTTACTGAGGACTGGCTTCCGTCTGGCCACTCTACCATAAATTCCTGATTGGTGGAGTGCTGCAGAGATGGTTGTCCTTCTGGAAGGTTCTCCCATCTCCGCAGAGTAACTCTAGGGCTCTGTCAGAGTGACCATTGGGTTCTTGGTCACCTCCCTGACCAAGGCCCTTCTCCCCCGATTGCTCAGTTTGGCCGGGCGGCCAGCTCTAGGAAGAGTCTTGGTGGTTCCAAACTTCTTCCATTTAAGAATGATGGAGGCCAGTGTGTTCTTGGGTACCATCAATGCCGCAGAATTTGTTTGGGGTACCCTTCCGCAGATCTGTGCCTCAACACAATCCTATCTTGGAGCTCTACGGACAATTCCTTCGACCTCATGGCATGGTTTTTGCTCTGACATGCACTGTCAACTGTGGGACCTTATATAGACATGTGTGTGTGCCTTTCCAAATCATGTCCAATCAATTGAATTTACCACAGGTGGACTCCAATCAAGTTGTAGAAACATCTCAAGGATGATCAATGGAAACAGGATGCACCTGAGCTCAATTTCAAGTCTCATAGCAAAGGGTATGAATAATTATGTAAATAAGATATATTTTTTTATCTATAGTAAATTTGCAAGAATTTCGTAAAACCTGTTTTCGCTCTGTCATTATTGGGTATTGTGTGTAGATTTAAGGATTTTGTTAATTTAATCAAATTTAGAGTTAGGCTGTAATGTAACGAAATGTGGAAAATGTCAAGGGGTCTGAATACATTCCAAAGGCACTGTATGTTACATTTCGTATTGTAGAGTATGCATTAATTTGTGGATTTTCATCATACCTTTCATATGATATGTTACAAATTAAAATGTGTATGATACAGTATGTTACTTTGTAAAATGAATGCATTCACATACAAAACATAAAGCACTCCATCTCAGTGCTAGCGGCATCAATACAGACCCTGGTTCGATTCCACGCTGTATCACAACTGGCCATGATTGGAAGTCCCGTGGGTGGCGCACAATTGGCCCAGCGTCGTCTGGGTTAGGGTTTGGCCGGGGTAGGCTGTCATTGTAAATAAGGAATTGTTCTTAACTGACTTGCCTAGTTAAATAAAGGTTAAATAAAAAATGTATAACAAATAAGTTACAAGGCAACACTGACATTAACAAAGCATAATTATAGGCGTATACTAGATTCTGAGGTTAACTTACAAGACAAAGCATGAATAAAGACACTTGTTTTATTCACATTTTCAAGTACTTGTGACAAATCATGCATTCCAATTCTTGCACAGATTTGAATGTTTACTTTTTTGAAGGTTGTACCGATTATGATGAGCTAATGCTAAGATAATTACCAGATACAGTATGTGTGGAGCCATGTTTGTTGACATCATACAATGCATTCTGGGTGTCACGTAAATGTCTGTCAGACCAAAGATGTTATAATAAAACGAGGTAAAGGGATGGTTCACTCGTCTTTTCAGGAAACAGCTGAAAGTGAATGATGGGAAGTGAATGATGGTAGTCGACACACCCCCTTCAACATGCATACTGCAAACAGACCCACTCATCTTGTCACCTCTTCTTATCTTTGGTTGACGTGGAAAAACAGACATGGTGGCACGCACAAACTCTACACACCGTCAGATTACTTTCAATTTGTAGAAAGTGTTTTACGCAATTATTTTGATCACTGGTGAGCATAGTATTGCTATTAGCTAATTAATTTTATGGTTTCTATGAGCCGAAAGTTAGCTAAATATGACTGCTTGTGTTAGTGCACACTTTCCTCAATCAGCGCTAGGACTAATGTAGCCTACATTTTCCAATTTGGTGGAGAATAGTGTTACGCTATTGGTAGTTCTGTGAATATTGCATCCAGAAATAAACTGCTCACATTGAGAACATAACGTTGTAAGTGTTTCTGCTAAGTGTTTCTGTGAAGAAACAGTGTGGCCAGCTCAAACATTGACTGTTGCGTCAATCGTAACTGGATGTTCTAATGAAGTGTTCGAATCCCTCCGGTTTGAGCATACACTGCAGGGACCACTGTAGAATGATCAAACCTGTGTGTTCATTGATGTCAAAGGGTTAGGGTTAGGGGAAGGGCTAGCTAACATGCTAAGCAGTTGCAAAGTAGATAAATATTATAAGGAGTCACACAATTGCTAATTAGCTAACGTTGTCTGTGATGAGAGTAGAACATGCAACCTTTGGTGTGCTAGATGTTTGCATTATACACCCACCTAACCACTCCAACCAACCAACAACCCTACTTTTGTTTTTGCCTTGAGGAACATTGTCTTGTTTAACCATACCAAAGGTAACATAACATACTCATTTGAGTGTCCTGGATTTATGTTTACTATTTTACGTCTAGACTATGAGTCCAGACTGAGGAATTCTTAATTTAATTTAAAAAGGTAGCATCTTTGAGGTCAACTAATTGCCTAACACCGGTATTTCCTAATCCAAAGCATGTCGCAATCCAAAGCATGGCCCAGTGGATAGAAAATTTACATTATTAAACATACAGAAAAAACATTGCTATTAGTTAGACCAAAACATAGACACTAATTTCAAATCAGTATTTGCATTCTATCACAAATATTTATCATTCTCGGAAAGAAGAGGCTCCAAGGTTACAACAGGGATTCACAGAAAAGCATTTTGTTTTGAAATGGTATACATTATAGAGCACCTATAGTGTATACTGTGACTTCAGCAGGCTAAGATATTCATGGTTTTTCTGCTTCAATGGCTATCTCTGTAGTTTGTGATATTCTGAGAACCCTGAGATTACAGTTCATTGTGCACAGTGCATTGGAAGTGCAGAGGAGATAGAGATGTGCCTCACAGCTGAAGGAACCTCTGTCAGGGTTACTATGAAACCTTAAAAACCCAAACTTTAAAGGTCAATTTAGAAGAGTCCCACAAAAGCAGAACACACAGGACATGCAGTCAAAAGGTCCCCAGTTCCCAGTGAATGTCTTGCGTTTGTGGATTGGACCACAGAGTATGTGTAGACACACAGCTACACTCTTAGAAAAAAAGGTGCTAAGTAGAACCATATAGGGTTCTTTGGATTTGTCCCCATAGGGCACATGTGTCAAACTCATTCCACAGCGGGCTGAGTGTCTGCAGGTTTTCACATCTCCCTTGGACTTTAGTGATGAATTAAGGTCACAGATTAGAAAGGAACTCCTTTCACCTGGTTGTCTAGGTCTTAATTGTAAGGAAAAAACAAAAACCAGCAGACACTAGGCCCTCCATGAAATGAGTTTGACACCCCTGCCATAGGGGAAACCTTGTTGGTGCTAGGTAGAACCCTTTGCAAAAGATTCTACCTAGAACACTCTATGTAGGGTTCTTCATAGAATCCCCTGTAAAATGTTCTACTTAGAAACCTCTATGAAGTGTTTTAACAAGATCAATCTTATCCTCTAAAGGTTCTTCCTAGAACCTTCTAGGAAGAACACATTTGTACAAATTTGCCTAAAGCTGCAGTGTGTAACTTTTTGTCCTACAAGACCAATTTCACATAGAAATGTGAATTATAGATATGTCATTCTCATTGAAAGCAAGTCTAAGAAGTGGTAGATTTGTTCTATGTGCAGCATATCTATGCTTCCCTTCTTAAGTAAAATTTTTGTATGTTTTACTTTCGGTTTTGTACACAGGCTTCAAACAACTGAAAATAAAAAATTGTTGCTTATGGAATATATATTTCACAGCAGTTTAGATGGTACAATGATTCTCTACACTACACTTGCTTGTTTTGTCAAACTGAAATTAGGCAAACTACAATTTTAGAAACCAGGAAATGGCAGAGCCATTTCTGCATAGTGCATCTTTAACAAGTCACATAATACGTTTTATGGACTCACTCTGTGTGCAATAATAGTGTTAAATATGATTTTTGAATGACTACCTCATCTCTGTACCCTACACACACAATTATCTTTAAGGTCCCTCAGTCGAGCAGTGAATTTCAGACAGATTCAACCACAAAACCAGGGAGGTTTTCCAATGCCTTTCTAAGAAGGGCAGCTATTGGTAGATGGCAATAAAAAAGCAGACATTGAATATCCTTTTGAGCATGGTGTATCAATACACCCAGTCACTACAAA
The DNA here is from genome assembly GCF_965601325.2 of Salmo salar. NCBI lineage: Eukaryota > Metazoa > Chordata > Actinopteri > Salmoniformes > Salmonidae > Salmo > Salmo salar. The sequence continues at coordinate 57,428,853 of NC_138293.1, forward strand.
AGTACAGGCGTCCTTCCTAACTCAGTTGCCTGAGAGGAAGAAAACCACCCAGGGATTTCAACATGAGGCCAAAGGTGACTTGAAAACAGTTACAGAATTCAATGGCTGTGATAGGAGAGACTGAGAGAAAAGAAGGAAGCCTGTACAGAATAGAAATATAAAACATGCATGAAAAATAGTTTATTTCTAATCAGTGACCTTAACCCTCCTCTTGTGTTCCGGTCGAATTGGATCAATTTACAAGTTCTCTGAAAAATGTAGTTAATTTAATCTGATTGTCATGAGATTCCATGACTGTCCACTCAGGGCATCTGAACATACAAAATACATTTTGACGATTTTCATAAGATTTTGGGTGTTTTGTTGAACTTTTGTACACCTGTGGTGTTCCCGGTCAAAAATGACCGGTCATTAGAAATGGAATGGGTAAGACTACAATTAGTGTATAAAATTGAGTTCAGCCACATGCCCATTCATCAGATGGACACAATTCCTCTCCCAGACCCCCACATGCATGTATGTTTGAGCACACACACACACCTCACTCCCCTTCTTGGCTTCCATGGCAACCCCCACGGGAACCTTTTCCAAATAGAATCTTTCCCCCACGGGAACCACACCTGTTGGCATTCTCACAAACAATCGCAACATTGTTTCAATAATATATATAATTTTCACGCAGCTCTGGTATATGAAGCTTTTTTGAGGCCTTGCTCACAATTCATTCTGTGGCAGCACAATGATCAAACGATAAACTGTATGTGAGGCTCTTGATCACATCTGTGATCATGACACTGGTGAGGATGAGAGAGGCCAGGAAACTGACAGTGAAGTAGTCTGTGATAAATAGCACAATATGTCTCATCTGAGTACTTGTTATAGTCAAAATAAAAAATGTTGAACTCAAAAACTATTTGTATGAGCTCAGGTCAATGAGGCCTACAGGCCATAAATAGCAAATAGAAGTTCAAAATGTGTAATGATCACAAGAACTTAATCTGCTAAAAAGATCTAACACAACATTAGGTGAGAATATATGTATTATGGATTTATAATCAGCTATAATGGGGCGATCATTTTGGACTGGGAACACAGAATTAATTAACATGAAACGAACACAACAGGAGGGTTAATTTATCAATCAAGTCCAAGGGAGGAGTGAAAACCTGTAGACACTCAGCCCTCCGTGGAATGAGTTTGACACATGCCCAATAGGGACAAACTCAATAACCCTGCATCCCGTGTGTGGCAAAGCAATTCACTTTTTGTCCTGAATACCAATTGTTATGATTGGGGCAAATCCAATACAGTACATTACTAAGTACCACTCTCCATATTTTCAAGCATAGTGTTGTCTGCATCATGTTATGGGTATGCTTGTACTTGTTAAGGACTGGGGAATTTTTCAGGATTAAAAAGAAACAGAATGGGGCCAAGCATAGGCAAAGTCCTAGGAAAACCTGGTTCAGTCAGCTTTCCACCAGACACTGGCAGATTAATTCACTTTTGAGCAGGACAAAAACCTAAAACACAAAGCCAAATCTACACTTGAGTTGTTTACCAAGAAGACAGTGAATGTTCCTGAGTGGCCGAGTTACAGTTTTAAATTTTGGGGGTCCTAAGCGAGATTTGGTTGCATCAGCAATTTTTCTCCAAAGGTGACTCTTGGCGTTAGGCCAAAGAGTTCAAACTTGTTTTCATCAGACCAGCGAATCTTGTTTCTCATGGTCTGAGAGTCCTTTATGTGGCTTTTGGCAAACTCCAAGTGGACTGTCATTTGCCTTTTTCTGAGGGGCGACATCCATCTGGCCACATGTGGACTCCAATTAAGTTGTTGAAACATGTCAAGGATGATCAATGGAAATAGGATGCACCTAAACTCAATTTCAAGTCTCATAGCAAAGAGTCTGAATGCTTATATAAATACGGTATCTGTTTTTTATTTTGAATACATTTGCAAACATTTCTAAAAACCTGTTTTCGCTTTGTGATTATGGGGTATTGTGTGTAAATAGTTTTTTTTATTTAATCAATTTTAGAACAAGTAATAAAACAAAATGTGGAAAAAGGGAAGGTGTCTGAATATTATTTTTTGGGGGACTTGGGCTCATAAAATGTCTTTAATCTGGCTCAGGTACTGTAGCATCAAGTTAGAATTTTCATGCCGATCAAAGCTCTAATCAAATCCAGACATATTTATATGATTTAGAATGACAACTCCGGCTTAAGCAGGAAATACCGCATTACCCAGGGGATAAGTGATTTATTCTCCAAATAAAGCATTTCTAAAATACAGGGAAAATATTAAACGCTTAGCCAGAGTGAGGATAAACAATAATTGGACCTTTCCATCATCGTAATCGGCATTCAGAATGACTGTAGGGAAGACAGATTAATGAGACTACCTACATTATATAAACTGGAAGAACCATATCAGTAACAGGTGCAATAAATACAACTCCTAACAGATTGGATTAGTTTAGAAAAAGGTATATTATTTGCAATGGCGACCTGTCATTCAGGGCTTGAGTTAATAAAGCCGCATCCAAACATGGTCTCCTTTTTGCTTTCTTTTGTAATGCAGCTTCAAAATGCAGGTGTTTCAGCCTAGCTCAGTGCTTTCTGTGGTGGTGGGTCAACCAGCAGAAAATACGGAGTGTAGGATTGGTATTGTTCTCTAGTTGTGCCGTGATTGGCTCAGTGTTCTGTCACTCGTGGGGAAGTCAATGGGGAGAGCTCGAAAAATCAAGCCCCTTGGTTGCTGATATAGAGTTACATTAGAAGTGCCCATCCAAGAAGGCTCAAGGTCATTGGCCACAGATAAAATGGCGTCAAATCACGTTATATCTACAGTAGCTTTGATTGGACTGAAAAAAAATCTTAGCTAGCAGTCATCATCATGAATCAAGTTCACAATCTACTGGCAAATCCTTTTTAATTGTTGTCATATGAAGAGAAATAATGAAGAGAAATTATAGATAAAACATTTCGTTGCTCATCGGCTACAAACATTACACTACAAATTCGCAATCGCAAATTCAACTATGGAAGGAATCAGTGGCTAACTGCAAGAATTGCAAAGCAATCCCTAGCCTGCAATTCAGTGGAGTGGCTGTAATAAAGGGTCTCTTTTCCAAGCTTAAAATGACAAACGTTCAACATTGGCCATGCTGTCAATGAAGCATGATTTGTGCCGTACTCAAAACAACTGTTAACTCGGAACTGGAAAATCTCAGACTTCAGTGAGTTCAAGACAACTGGGAACTCGGGAAAAAACAAGCTTTCGACTGGTAACATACGTTTTGAATTGCCATCCAACTCGGAATTGCAAATCGGGAACTCGGGCCTCTTTCTAGAGCTACGACCTGAAGATCACTGATGTCATCATGAATCGACCTGTTGTCTTGAAAGCACCATGAATCCAGAGAATGCCAGACTTTGATGACAAAGTTGGATGACAAAATGTGCCCATGAAGAACTGTTCAAGTGAGCACAGCACAACAAGGTGAGTCCAAAAATTTCTTGTATGCTGCTGCATAAATTATGTAATATACCAGGGAGATATGTATACTGTAGCTAAGAAATCAATACTAAGTGTATGTTGTGTAGTAAGCTTTAATTGCCCGTGTGCCTCACCCTAATAATTTGGTCTATTTTCCCCTCTTAATTTCACCAACTGTTCTGACTTAGTGGTGCACATGTAGCCTATAACCTGTTTTAGAGAAATGTAATCGTTGAATATTGTAAGAGCTTTATATACTTTATATATATGCCCCCTATATTTATCCTGCGGTTCTGGCTTGGCGTACAGGGAGAACACTGTAAGAACGGTCCATGTTCTGAATTATGTCACTGTACATTTCTAAAGTGCATTACAAATAGTTATATTGACTATGTCCGTCCTAGCTCGCTCATTCATGTATTTATCGAAATTACCGATTGCCACTTTTCCACTTGTCGTCCCCTTATGCCATAGTTTGTACATCTCAATTGTCAGTAGAAACCACTATTGTTTAAGCAAGTCAGCCATATCAGCTATGTTTTTTTAAAACGCGTTAAATGAGGATGAATGAACTGTTTCGCTTCCAGACAAGGCTCTGCTGATAGCCATGTGTGGCAGTGGTAAGATGTTGGGGCTGCTGTTGGGGCTGCTGTTGGAACTCTGCTGTTGGGACAGCTTTATGTAGGCCCTAACAATTTGTGGGCACAGTTTGTCACCGTTATAGTGCAGTTAATGTATTGTTCAGTGTTTTGATTTGTGTAGTAGCTTTGCTGGCATGCATAACACATTTACTTTTTTGTTTGCCCCACCAAGACATACATGCTAAAATCGCCACTGGTTATTTGATTGGATTAATTTAGAAAAAGGTATGTTATGTGTCTTTGTGAAGCATAAGATAATCAACCAATAAATGTGCATGCAAAAACACAGATATTGAAACAAACAAATCTTTAAAAATCAACCTGCTTTAGAGCATGCTGGGAAATATGATAATAATGGGCATGGTTTTGAGTGTTTTATTCTACACAGAGTAAAAATGACACAATCACAGTCAACTGTGGTTATTAACCTTGGGATTCTTTTATACCTGAGTGATAAGTTAATTTAACTTCTGAATCAACACTAGACATTTTACGCTGTAAAATCAACACGAGGTAAAATTTGCCAGTTTACTGTGTACCATACAATACACTTGTAACGAGTGCACTGAGAGTCGGGAAGCAAGTTCAGGGAGTGAGTGTTTTAATAAATAAAAGAAACAATGAACACGAAACACACCGCACCGACATGAAAACAGAGTCAATAACACCTGAGGAAAGAACCAAGGGGAGTGACAGATTCAGGGAAGATAATCAAGGAGGTGATGGAGTCCAGGTGAGTGTCATGAGGCGCAGGTGCGCGAGACGATGGTGACAGGTGTGTGGGATAATCAGCAGCTGGATGACTTAGAGGGAGCATAAATGACAACACTGTGGTTCACTCATACTCCCCTCTATTCTCCTTCTCTCTGCTCAATAAAATCACAGAAAATACTAATTCGAAAGACAGAAATCATGGCAAAGATATCAACTATGTTAGTATTATATATGTACAATTACTTAGGGAATACTAGATACATGCACACATATTCCCATATTCCCATATACAATAGGTGTAGTTTAAAACATTCTCACACTTATCTTATTAAACTCCTCAGATTACTCATACTCCTAATGTTAAAGTTTAAACGCTGAGGTAAACGGTAATGCTCATGCACTATTTAAAAGAAAGACCAAAAAATTACAGTAAAAAGCTTATTCAGATTCAGAAGGGTTCTAAGTAGAACCAAAAACATGTTAAAGGTTCTGAGTAGAACCCTTTGCCCTACAAAGAACTCTTGTCTTCCAAAAAGGGTTCTTCAGATGAAAATGGTTCTTGGTAGAACCCTATCCCTCCGCAAGAACACTTTTGGAAGCATGATAATGCGCTTCATATTTTATCGCTATACTCGCCAAAGTTTATTTCCAAAACGCAACTCAATATTAGGAAAGTGTTCCTAATGTTTGGTTTACTCAGTGTATAGCATTTTGGAATGAAACTCTTCATATAGCCTTATTTCAAAACATTACTGTGGCATTCTGTAGCATGTACATGTTGCATTAGCTTTATCAAAGCATCAAATGCACACTTTAGGATAAAACAAGTTCAATGATAGATATGAACAAGAAAGACAAGTTTCAGTGCTAAATCAATCTGAATAGACCACTAACAGTTAGGCTAATTTACAGGGTAATAGAAAGGAAACTAATTACATTCAACTTATTTCTATTCTTCCCATATTTGTTTACAATAGTTAATTAGCAGTGTTACATAACGGTGTGCAGGTTTTCTAGAGGCTCTGCCAGTAACTCAATTAAAGCGTGAACAACTTATTGAATGGATGTGGCACCCTTGACGTTTTCTTTCCTGCTTGTATGGGGGACACCTTTTAAAATACACAATCATGAATCATGACGATAATTGTATTTGAATGAAGAAGCGTAACTGAGCGTGAGAGAAAACAAGTTTTGAGAAACTGTTTGTGTGAACAATGGCTCGTAACAATAGTTCTCAATGAATAGCCACAAAGTGTGTCGCAATATATTTTGATTCAAAAAGTTTTAATGAAATCCAAATGAGTTTTGAATGAATGAATGCTTCTGAGGTAGCCAGAAGGGTTGATTAAAGTCCCAGGGAAACCGACAGATAGATTCAAAAGAAATTAAGCACGCCATCCAGTAGGTAATCAAATGGAAATTGCTTTGTTGCGTCTCCTTTGAAAACAAAGGCTCAATTTACATTGTAAATGATACCTAACAAAAAGTATAGAAAACGACGAAGGCTGCTAATACACTATTCATTAGGGAAAATGTTAATGTAAAAAAAAAAAGGTTGATATTGTCATATTCTGTCACACATCTGGCGACATACTCCGGAAAAATGTAATCAATCACAAGATATCTCAGATTTGCTATGTTTTTATGTAGAGATCCATTTTCACGGCTGACAGTTTTTTTTTTTACCCTACTTTCTACTGACAAAAACACTTCAACACTCTACATCTGTCAATACCACTAAAGATGAGCAGAGAATGATCTGAATGAGTTCTGTGGAAGACCGATCTGCAGTCCTCAAGGGGGTGCTAAGTAACTTTGATGTCATTCAGCCCTTCCTAGTGTTTTTGGGAGATGAGGCCTGGCCTGTCCATCATATCTCCTCCACATGCAACTTGAACATCTCACTTGACTCAGGGTTACTGAATCACTCATCACTCATTTTCAAGGAAAATATTATGGTGGATATAAAACGTTCAATTCTTAAAGTCTGATTTTAACAGTCAGTGTGACAATTTGCGTGACCTCTTAGCTGTTCATCAGGTTCAAGCATTCAGCCATGTGCTCTATCTTCTGGCTTACGGCCCTTGGGATTATATCTCCTCATCCCATGGTGGCCTTTTCCATTATCTCTGTGCTTGGAGAAAAGTCAGAAATGGTACCCTTTTCCCTTTATTTTTCACTACTTTTGACCAGGGACCTGGGCTAGAATAGTATAGGCTGTGGGAGTCTATGTATACATGTGAAATGGAACCCTATTCGCTATTTAGTACACATTTGACCAGAGCCTTATTTAGTGTGGTACTTTTGACCAGGGACCACACCACCCTAGGGTACTATTTCAGACACATAGACTCCCACACTTAACATGCAGACTTGATTCTAGAAAGATCTAGGGAGATGAAAGGCAAGCCATTAGGATTGGAAATCTCAACAGCCAATAGGAGACAACCAGGAAACAGCAGAGGGAGCACCCCCCTATCCACATTGACGGGACAGTAGTGGAGAAGGTGGACATTTTTAAGTTCCTTGGCATACACATCACGGACAAACTGAAATGGTCCACCCACACAGACAGCGTGGTGAAGAAGGTGCAACAGCGCCTTTTCAACCTCAGGAGGCTGAAGAAATTTGGTTTGTCTCCGAAACACTCCGACCACAACCGTAAGGCTCTCCAGAGGGTAGTGAGGTCTGCACAACGCATCACTGGGGGCAAACTACCTGCCCTCCAGGACACCTACACCACCCGATGTCACAGGAAGGCCAAAAAGATCAAGGACAACAACCACCCGAGTCACTGCCTGTTCTCCCCTCTATCATCCAGAAGGCGAGGTCAGTACAGGTGCATCAAAGCTGGGACTGAGAGACTGAAAAACAGCTTCTATCTCAAGGCCATCACTGTTAAACAGCATCACTAATATTGATTGGCTGCGACCAACATACTGACTCAAATCTCTAGCCGCATTAATAATTAAAAATTGGATGTAATAAATGTATCACTAGTCACTGCCACTTTATATAATGTTTACATACCCTACATTACTCATCTCATATGTATATACTGTACTCTACACTATCTACTGAATCTTGCCTATGCCGCAAGGCCATTGCTCATCCATATATTTATATGTACATATTCTTATTCATTCCTTTACACTTGTGTGTATAAGGTAGTTGTTGTGAAATTGTTAGATTGCTTGTTAGATATTACTGCACGGTCGTAACTAGAAGCACAAGCATTTCGCTACACTCGCATTAACATCTGCTAACCATGTGTATGTGACCAATACAATTTGATTTGAACCACATTACTGTCCTCTGCATTCACAGAAAACTAAGCAATGAAAACCCACTGGCAACAGAATACTTAGTATGATCACTAGCAGGATCATTGGTACGAACGTAACTGACCTTTCTGACCTGTATCAGACACGAGTCATGCGGAAGGCGATTCTGAGGAACTCCCAAGTTTGATGAATTTGTGTTGCTTCCCTCCAAAAGTGCAGATACGGGTTCCTTAAATTTAAAACTAACCGGTCAAAACTCTCCTTCATGCCAGATGCTACTAGCTTTCTTAATACGCCATAGTACTGTACTGTTAGGTATAGGCTGACTCTCTTTTCATGAATGTTTTACAGGTCTTCTTCCTGTACATATTTTGCTGTATATGTTGTTTTTGTGTATTTTTATTGTCATGTGTACATTATGTTTTTTACAATGTGCTGCAAAATTCATTGCCCCCGGGGATAATAATGATTCTACTCTACTGATCTGTACAGGAGAAGTGTACAGACATGAGAAGGATAGCAGCCTATATGCCGTGTATTCATATTCTCTATTTTCTGCATTCAAATATTCTGTGTTTTTTTGCATTCAATTGGATTCAGCAGATTTTTCATCATACACCGTTTCAACCTTATATCAGACTGGAAGCAGTTTCTCTCCATCTCCTCCCTGCTTGGGCAGCATATTACAGTAGAAGGGCTACTGTGTGTGACACCTCCCTACTTCCCCCTGCTCTAAGGCTTTGTTAGCAGCCCAATTCATCTATTTTGCCCAATTATTGTCAAAAGAACTGATCTGATTGGTCAAAATATAAATGTTTGGCAAAAGATCAGAATTGAGCTGACTGTGTAAACACAGCTTATGGTCTGCTGGCTGTCCCCTCTCCGACTGTCTCAGAGAAATAAACCAATAGGACTCATCCATATTTAATGTTTTCCCCTGGGACTCTTTTTGAAGCATGCCATGTGTTTATGGAGCAAAAAAAGCTTTGAAAAGTATTCAGTTTTCTGTTTATAAATGCAAATCATTATTATCATTTTAAGAATATAAAGCTACAATGAATTACTATGAAATATAAACGTGCCAGTAACACTGAATAATAACTCACTGGCAATTGCCTCCTTTTAAAACCGTGTATGTCAAGGTTTGTGAAATGTGGGGAGGAAAAGAGAAGATGGATATGAAAATCTAAAAATAAATGAAAATGATTGAAGATGAGTTTCAATGGAAAGTTAGGAAAGTACTCTGGAACTGCAATACTCCTAATCTAAACTGGAGAATTGGAAGACAAACGAGAAAGGGGATTTTGTTGAAACCATGGCCTTCCCTTTGGATTGAGTGTGAGGTGAGATATGGATGGTTTTATTCGTGAGCTTCCTGATAGCTGAGATGTTTCACTTGTCAGCTTAGGAAATGACTTTTTCTGTGAAAAATGAGTTGGCTCTCAGGTGAAGGGGACTATGTAGATATTCACTGTCAACATTACTTCAGGAAACCATCCGTATTATTATTTCAGTGAGTTGTATTCTATATTTATTGTGAAATGGCCAGGATTTAGGCAGGATATACAGACACAAACAGCTGGTCAGTGGTCCCCAGTTCCCAAGCCTTCAGTTTGGTATAGGTCAATGTAGGGACTATGTCTCAACTGCATTCTTCAGCATCAGCAAGGTTATTTGTTTGATTATCATATCTATATGCATTTCATTGCCTTTGGTCAGAATATAGCCATGTTTTCTATAGCCATGCTTTCGTAAAGGTCCAAATAAGACCTTAAAAAAGCTCAAGTGTGATATAGTCAAGCACTGTTTATAACCAAGCTTGAACCCATCCTGCTTTGAATACATGCAATCGAGTCTTCCTCCTTTTCCAAAACTGTGGATCAATGTCAGTGACCATCTGCCTCTTTTTTTTCCTCATTAGAGCCGTTTCACTATAAGCAGGCTGCTGAGCTTGGAAAGCCTTTCCTTCTGCAGTATGAAATAGCAGCAGTTAACACTATTTCTAGTCTGAAGAGACAGCTGCGAAATGTAGTTAATGCCACCCCATCATTATATAATTATATAACTAGAAATGCTATGAACAGGGTACACTCTATAAAAAGCTGAACTGTTATAAAAACCATCTTCAAAAACTACAAAGTAGGAACCGGGAAAAATGGAAATAAAGAAAGGATAGGACAACAACGTCATAGAAAATCAGTTCTTGATAGCCTTCAGAGGTTGAAAACAACTGTCATTCATATGTAGATGAAGTGCTGCCATTTACTGTGGATGAATGATGATATTATCACTTTACATTGAACAACTGTTGTATGGAAAGGTTGCAGAGGGAGTGAGTTACGACAACAACACAACAAGGTTATAATAAGTTGAAATAGGATGACTCACCTCCTACTCCGCTATTGAATTCAATTGAACTTCATCATCAGGCGTAATTCAAGTTGGATAGGCTCTAGGATACATTACTTCAGTTTCTTCTATGCTTGAAGTACAGTACTTCACACGACACATGAAGGAGCTTTGTGGGGGTAATGCTATTCTTTCCGGGAGAATCTGTAAGGACACGGTGCCGGTAAGCTTGAAGCAAAGTGGTGAGATTCAACATGTGGCAAAGATCCATAAAGACAAGGTCAGTCTTTAAAGTTAGTTGGCCCCATGTTGAATCTCAACTATACTTTACGTCAAGCTTTCCGCCTTGTCAGTCAGTCCTCTACATTCTATAGAATGACAATCCCTGACATAGAACCAGCTGCTACCATGGCGGTGGGCCTTTGTCCCTCCTGTCTCTATTTAGATGACACAGGAATCCAGGGACCAGAATGTACACTAATTGTCAAGTATCCTGCACACCTGTCACCATCGTCTTGCGCACCTGCGCCTCATGACACTCACCTGGACTCCATCACCTCCTTGGTTATCTTCCCTGTATCTGTCACTCCCCTTGGTTCTTTCCTCAGGTGATATTGACTCTGTTTTCATGTCGGTGCGTTAATTGTGTTTTGTGTTTATTGATTAAAACACTCACTCCCTGTACTTGCTTCCCGACTCTCAGCGCACTATAATGTTATAATGTTACGGTCCATGGGACATCCTCAGCTCTACAGTACACTCAGCTGCTCTTCCAGGAAGTCAAGTTCGAAGAAGAATGGCTTATATCAATATAAAGGACAAGCCAATGGACACTGTCTAATCTTCTGTAAAAAAAAAAAAAAAAAAAAAAGATAAAACGGGAAAATTGTGTGTGATTATACTATAAGTTAAATTTACTACAACTGCGACCTTGCACAGTCTAGCCATGCCTTACGTTTCGGGCATAGTTGGGATGTTCTTTTGTTGCATGAGAGTCACTGTCAGTGTCACGCCTATGTCCAGTTTGTCAATTTGGCATTGTGTCGTAGGGTGTGGTACATTTACACAATACTGTATTTTGGGAAAACAGCAAGCATGCTAGCTCTTGAATTATGATTACATGATTGGCTCTCTTTCTCGCTCTGTCGGTCTCTCTCATGTTATATGTCATAACACAACTTGAAGGGTCAGTCTGCAGCTCAGCTATATCAATTGTAATCAGATAAAGGGCTTGGGAATTCAAACAAGCTCAGTAGTTCCTAGGGAGGAATAGGTGGTGCATATTTACCTCATGACTTTCCCAGTTCAAGGTACCTCATTTGTCTCAGAGGAAAGTGACAGAGCGGTGAGAAATATCTCCCTGCAAAGAAAAGAGGATAATCCTTTCCTTAGCCTTTGCATCAATTTTCATTCTGAGAGTGACGGCGAGGAATTGAGTCACACATGCATGACCATGCAAGGAAGTCACATAACTTTCTGTTCCCCTGAGAGGGAGAAAATAAATCTAGTTTGAGGAAAGTTCAAAGAAGTCCAAGTGTAGAGCTTATAGGACCTAGGCTGACATATCCCTCCTTTGGCTGAGTGGCTTCCTTCACTAACGACCCTGGAAACATACAATAGAGGCTCAAACTCATGTAGCTAGTGGAGTTGCATGAGAGAACACATTTCCATGTCCAGCCAATGAGAGCAATAAAACTTTTAGGCATGTCCCTTGATGTAGTTAATCTACATATCAGGTATGAAGGTAAGACCCAGATGCAGACAACGTCGAATTAACATTGGTTTAATAATCCAACAGGGGCGGGCAATAGACAGGTCAAGGCAGGCAGGGGACAGTAAACCAGAAGTGGGGCAACGGTACCGGACGGCAGGCAGGCTCAGGGTCAGGGTAGGCAGAGGTCACTAATCCAGAGGTGGGGCAAAGCTACAGGTCGGCAGGCAGACTCGGGGCAGGCAGAGTGGTCAGGCAGGCGGACTCAGAGTCAGGATGGGCAAGGGTCAAAACCAGGAGGGTGAAAAAAAGAGAGACTGGGAAAAGCAGGGGCTGAGTCACAAAAACACTGGTTGACTTGACAAACAGGCAACAGACAAACAGAGAACACATGTATAAATACGCAGGGGATATTGGGGAAGATGTGTGACACCTGGAAGGGGGTGGAGACAATCACAAAGACAGGTGAAACAGATCAGGGTGTGGCACTTCAAGGATCACAACAGAGCAGTAGTCACATATGACATACCATACAAGTTAACTTACAGGTACTGCTAAATGGGTGCCTGTATCATAGCGTGTGTGTGTGTGTGTGTGTGTGTGTGTGTGTGAGCACTACCTGCATCTTCTGCATCAGCATCACCCCATCCAAATCAAAATCTCCTATACCTGAGAAAGCAACCCACCCCATTAGAAGTGAACTAGAGAGATCTAAATCAAGGTAGGCCGGTGTTTGTCTGCGTATGTTGGAAGCGAGCTTATTCCTTCCACACCAACTTGCAGGGTGTCATGTACCATAAAGAATGGACTAAAGCTAGTGGCCCACTTAAATGGTATTGCAATGTTGGCCAGATGAGAGGTTGAGGAAGTGTAAAAGAGTAGAAAATTATACAGGGTTGGGGAGTAACGGATGACATGAAAATGAGAACTGTAATCCGTTACGTTACCGCCAAAAATATTGTAATCAGATTACAGATTCTTTTGAAAAACTAGATGATTACTTCGAGGATTACTTTAATATTCAGAAAGGATGTTTGCAAAAAAATCTTTGACACTTCTCTGTTTTCTCAATGACATTCAAATCAGCATTGAAAAAAGGTGCAAGTTTGAGTTTGTTCCACCTGAGCGAGTCTGACCACTAGTCAGAGACCACTATAACACACAAAATGTGTTTGATGGATCACGGGAAAAGAGCAGGAATAGGCTTTTGTAGGCTACAGTCCAAGCTATGTCTTCCAATGGTGCGACTGCTGTCTGCGTCCAAAGATTATCCAACTTAAATAAACGCTTGGAGGTAAGGATGACAGCAGTGGTGTTGTCTACAGCAATATGGAAATAAATTATTATTGATATCTACATAGCGCATTGATGTGAATCACACCGCTGCTCTCTCATTTAGTTATTTGCACCTTACAGATTGTGGTTGTTGTGGATGGCTGTTCACAAATCTAAATTTGTATTTGAACCCAATAATGGCTGAATTCAAGAAGTTTAAGCTGCCTATCAATCATTGTTTTTAAAACCAGTGGACAGCCAGTGAAAAAGGCATTTTTGCAACAGCTGCATAGCGTGGATCCCAGCCTATGGAATAAAAGTGGGGCTTTTATTACTCAATCTAATCTATACTTCCATATTTCCAAGTCCTATTCTTGAAGATCAAGAACATTTATTGGAATGACTGGAATTCTGATATACGTTTGTTTTTAAACAACTTGGAAAATTCCAGAAAATGATGTCATGACTTTAGATGCTTCTGATAGGCTAATTGACATAATTTGAGTCAATTGGAGGTGTACCTGTGGATGTATTTCAAGGCATACCTTCAAACTCAGTGCCTCTTTGCTTGACATCATGGGAAAATCTAAAGAAATCACCCAAGACCTCAGGAAAAAAATTGTAGACCTCCACAAGTCTGGTTCATCCTTGGGAGCAATTTTCAAACGCCTGAAGGTACCATGTTCATCTGTACAAACAATAGTACGCAAGTATAAACACCATGGGACCATGCAGCTGTCATACCCCTCAGGAAGGAGACGTGTTCTGTCTCCTAGAGATGAACGTACTTTGGTGCAAAAAGTGCAAATCAATCCCAGAACAACAGCAAAGGACCATGTGAAGATGCTGGAGGAATCAGGTACAAAAGTATCTATATCCACAGTAAAACGAGTCCTATATCGAAAGGCCGCTCAGCAAGGAAGAAGCCACTGCTCCAAAACCGCCATAAAAAAGCCAGACTACGGTTTGCGACTGCACATGGGTACAAAGATCGTACTTTTTGGGGAAATGTCCTCTGGTCTGATGAAACAAAAATTTAACTGTTTGGCCGTAATGACTATCGTTATGTTTGGAGGAAAAAGGGTCTGGCTTGCAAGCCGAAGAACACCATCCCAACCGTGAAGCATTGGGGTGGCAGCATCATGTTGTGGGGGTGCTTTGCTGCAGGAGGGACTAGTGCACTTCACAAAATAGATGGCATCATGAGGATGGAAAATTATGTGGATATATTGGAGCGACATCTCAAGACATCAGTCAGGAAGTTAAAGCTTGGTCGCAAATGGGTCTTCCAAATGAACAATGACCCCAAGCATACTACCAAAGTTGTGGCAAAATGGCTTAAGGACAACAAAGTCAAGGTATTGGAGTGGCCATCACAAAGCCCTGACCTCAATCCTATAGAAAATATGTGGGCAGAACTGAGAAAGTGTGTGCGAGCAAGGAGGCCAACAAACCTGACTCAGTTACACAAGCTCTGTCAGGAGGAATGGGCCAAAATGCACACAACTTAATTTAAAGGCAATGCTACCAAATATTAATTGAGTGTATGTAAACTTCTGGGAATGTGTTTTAAGTAATTAATGCTGAAATAAATAATTCTCTCTCTTATTCTGCCCTCTATTATACTATTATTCTGACATTTCACATTCTTAAAATAAAGTGGTGATCCTAACTGACCTAAGACAGGGAATTTTTAATAAGATTAAATGTCAGGAATTGTGAAAAACTGTGTTTAAATGTATTTGGCTAAGGTGTATGTAATCTTCCGACTTCAACTGTATTTGTTTTATCCTTCAAGGACACCTTACCAGGAAAGGGCAGGACGTTTTACTATCGATCACCACCACTTTGTTGAAAGACAACCCTCCCAAACAAAGTTTCAGTGTCGCAGTCTAATCCTGAAAGGTTACCGTTTGCTGTGGTACTCATAATTTGAGAAGGAGACAAACCAAATATTTCCAGTTGCCCTCAGGTCAGTCTGAATTATTAATAAGAGGAAATGGAAACAAATGTAATTCTTCTCTCCATCTCCATGCACTATATATCTCCCCCTAGAGTCGATGTCCGTGCCACCGCGGAAATCTAATTAGCATAATACAGAAATCCCCAGAAAAATCTTTCTGTTTAAGCTAGAGATATTTGTTTGCATGGGCTGCGTCTCAATTCACCGCATCCGCCAATGGTGTCCTTCCGCATCTGCGGTGGAAGGTGGCCAAGCTACAGCAGTGTTTTTCAGATCATGGTCTTCTCACGAAAACGTCTGTTGCATCCAAACAGTTTGGGCTACACACTAAAGACGAGACTATTTTGCTCTAGGATGCCTCACAAGACTCGTCTTAAGGTAGCCTGTACCAGTTACATTTTTTTTATGGAAGTACTGTATGGAAGAAGTTATGGAAGAAGTTTAGTGCCATAAACAAAATGTCCCATATCTTTTTTGAGTATCTATTTTTCCATGTATGAATCTGTTATTCAATGTGTTTCTATGGGCCAATACAGTAAGGTCAAATTCAATGTTTCATTAGATATTCTTTTTTATACCTAAAGCTGTCCTAATATCCAAAATCCAATAGCCAAATGACCATCTTAAAACAATTACATATGTTTGCTTAGTTGAACCCCCCCCCCCCCCTCCCACATCATACCTACAAGTCACACTATTATGCTGGCTTACAAAGTGACGTGTAATTCCGATTGGAATCCAGACAGAGTTAGGATATCCAATAAGTGAACATTTAAATCACCTACAGCCTGCATTCAGAATGACTGCCATGGTAGGAAAGATTTAATGCTGAGACGACCTTATTCATATAAACTGGAACAACCATCTCAGTAACTGGTGCAATAAGTCCAATGACTATACTAACAGATTGGATTTGTTTAGAAAAATGTATGTTATATATCTTTTGTAGCACAAAATTAATGAACCAATCAATGTACATGCAAAAACACAGATATTAAAACAAACAATTCTGAAAATCACCTTGCAATAGAGCATGCTGGAAAATATGATATATGGTTCAATGTAGAACCCTTCTTGCCTGACAAAGAACCCGTGTCTTCCAAAATGGGATCTTCAGTTCAAAACGGTTCTTGGTAGAAACCTATCCTAAGCGTGTAGAGGTAACAAGGGACCATTTAAGATAGTGGGCAGAGCAAAAATACAGTAGTCTACAAAGTTTCCTGCTCAAATCTACACAACCCTATAAATTCATACAGCTGCGACTCATTATGAGAATACTTTTCAGACAGGCACTAATGAAATCATTTAAAACAACAGCACTCGATTTCCTTCACGCTACAGGTGAACAAGAGCTCAGAATGTCACCAAACCAGACGGCCGTGTTTCTGAGCTCTGTCAGTCAGACAGCCAGAGACTGGCCCGTAGGCACCTGACAGACAACCTAGCCCTCGGGAAGGGTTAGAGTAGAGAGAAGGGTGTGTTGCTGTTGTCACAGACATACTCAGTCACCCCTCCCTGGCTGTTGCCACAGTGTCACCATATATCACTGTCCACCTCCCACTCACTTCAGGGGCACCCTGACTGCACTGTCATGCCCTACCCAAATGAGCGTGTCACCAGCACTGGCATGCCACCCACTGGAATGCCCTACGGACAGGCACTATCGTAAAAGAGAGCTAAAAAGAACGCCATCGCTTTAAATATAGTCCCGAGGCATTCACACATGGCATTGAGGCTATACCAGAACATGGACCTTTTGTACAGAAAGGTGCGGTGTGCCAACTGCCCCCTTCCTCAATGTCAACTTGGCCACAAGTTGAAACTTATTATTACAAAATGTACAATATGTGCAATTTAAATTATCAACTCAATTTAAAAGGAAAGCTAACCATCAAAATGGAAAATATTAATGTGTTGACTCATTCAGCAATAACCTATGATGTTCGAAACCGTAAGCAACACATGCATTGGGTGTATGCACTACACAGTGTGTGTGTGTGTACAACAATACAACCTTGTGACATAAATGTTCAGAAAAAGAAAAATGTGTGGGCACTGGGTATTCTACATGTTTTCCTTCTCTCAAGTTATATTAGTGCATTTGTGACGTTGAAAGAAACCAACGTTTGTGAGGAGATGAGTCGTTTGTTAAATCCACAGCGAGAGTTGCTTGGGGTCTAATTAAAATATTTAAACATGTAATGAGGTATTAAGGCTCCTGAGATGATGTGTGGTGCCTTGGGGTAACAATGTTGTTTCTGAAGTAAACTTTGATGACATCATCTTCCTCAAGATAAAGAAATATTTTAATCAAGAATAAATTCCATTCCTCATCCTAAACATTATCCATATTGTCATGAATATTCTTCTCAAATGTACACTTTATGAATGGTCTTGTCTGAAATACTTAGGCCCCTTGCTAAATCGCACCCTATGCCCCATATGTCATGTCTAATTATGTGCGTACTTTCTGTACGACGCAAATGAGGGGCGGACTGTGTGACCGTACCAACCTACACAACTGGCGTTACAAAGATGACTCAACTTACTATGTAAGGAATAGAGTGCCATTTGGGACTCAACCCTAGGATACTGCCACTTTCATGACTTCCTACTTAGAAATCATAGGAAGCATCCCGATCCCAGCCCTTCTCTGCTTTTAGTTGCATTTCTAGATGGTTATTTAAAAGCGTGCTGCTGCTTCTGCATACCACTCTCCTCTTCTCCCCTATCCGACAACACAGTGATATCTTTGGCCAATCGAAATGATTAAAACACCTCAACCAATTAAACTGTTGGAGCTTAGATAGAAGAGATGAAAAATAGACCACATTATGGCTGCATGTGTGTTAGAAGCGTTTGAAAATGCCGTTCAGTTGGGTTCAGTCAACTGAGTAAAGATCCACGCTTTATTCATGACATTCTCATCTAGAATTCTCATCTTCAAAAACGCTTTTTCTGAAATAGAGGTGACACATTTTGTGTCTAATTCCCATGACAGCACACACGAACACACACACACACACACACACACACACACACACACACACACACACACACACACACACACACACACACACACACACACAGTCTAAAATGCTTCCAATTGAATGTGTCTCAGATAAAGAAGGAGAGTTGTTTTAGGCAAGATTGTGTCCCCTGACAATGACTCTCAGCCAGTGAGTCATCTTTGTAACGCCAGTTGTGTAGGTTGGTACGGCCACACAGTCCGCCCCTCATTTGCATCATACAGAAAGTACGCACATAATTAGCCATGACATCACAGACAGCAATAGGTTAGTGGATAGTGGGAGAGCGCAGAGGACAGTTTCTCCTCACTAATGAGCGGTTCGGTGACAGAAACCAAACAGGGAGAAGGCAAGAAGAAACAATCTACACAATTAGAATGACAAGACCATAGGTCTCAGCAGCCCTAACAATTTGTTCCTATGATATAGCCCTGCGTATTGTTTGTAGTAATGTAATTACTGTGTAGATCAATGAGTATTTTCCTGCCTTCCAGCCAAAGACCGAGAACCAAGAGGGAAAATATATCATACAGGACACAACTCAAAATATGTTGTTTAAATAATCAAGGATAATTATGTGCTATCCTTGATTATTTTAATTACTGTGCATTCACTTCATGTGTGGCTTAATTGTGTTTTTTTCCCTCAAATAAATATAATAATAAAAAACAAGCTCCCAAGCTAACTTTGACCTCCTAAGCTTCCAATTGCTACTTCAACTCTAATTTGTTATGAATCACCTAAATAACTTTCTTTATTACCTAGATTCAATCCGGAACGCAGACGATCTGCGTGACTGACATTCAAAGGTAATTTCCCATTAAGCCGACATATGCAGCGTTTACAGTGAATGCGGTCTTAGCCGAAAAGTTACATAGCTGAAAAGTGGCAATCAGATTAAATCTAGCTCTAAATTAGCTATTTGTGGTGGAATATCCCGGGAGGCCTCATTTTTTTACAATGATATAATGACAATGAAATGGTTAAACATCACAGAGAAGACTGATATGATAAGTGCCTAGGAATTACTAGGTGTGATGTTGTCACTTCCCTCCTCCAGAATCCTCCAAATGTTAAACATGACATGAATCCTACAGGCTTTCCTCCACATCCACACATCAAAACATTTTGATGCGTCTCGTTGAATGGCTGTGTGTTCATGTGATATTTGAGTGACTCAAACATTACAATAAAATCTATAGGCTAAAAAACCTAGCTAAAAAACAATAGCTGAAATGGGCTAGTAGATCTGGATACTTCTTACAAGTTATAAATAACTCTCTAAGGTCTGCAATGACTGACATGACAAGATGAAGACTGCTGAAGCACTACCCTTTTTCAAAATGTGCATTCTATTATTACAACGTTCAAGAGTAAGTTGAAAGCCCGATTGAGTTTGTGCTGACCGGGGGCGCACCCCACAGTTTGGGGACCACCACTGGACTAGATGGTGGAGCAGACCCTGCTCAGTAGGGTCATGCTGTTTCTTTGTATCATAGTACTTGCACAGTTCATAATTATTATGATGGTGCCGAAGAACATGGCTGACGTTTTACATTCTCCCAACCAATTGTGCTATTTTGTTAGTTTTTTTGCATTTTGTGTAACTTATTTTTTAACTTTTTGTGTACATAATGTTTCTGCTACCGTCTCTTATGACCGAAAATAACTTCTGGACATCAAAACAGCCATTACTCAACGCAGACTGGAAGAAAATGTTCTTTTTACGAGTCCGAAGAGAAGGATATCCTGCTTTCACTGGAACAGACCCAGACCCCCGCCTTTTGCGTGAAGAAAAGACACAGGAAAAGAGGACGCAGATCGGGCAGCTTTCTGAGAATCCGTAGGAGTGCGAGTAAACTCCCGCTGTCATTTGTTCTTCTTGCTAACGTGCAATCATTGGAAAATAAATTGATGACCGACGATTAAGATTATCCTACCAATGGGACATTAAAAACTGTAACATCTTATGTTTCACCGAGACGCGGCTGAACGACGATACAGACAATATAGAGCTAGCGGGATTTTCCATGCACTGGCAGAACAGAGACGCTACCTCTGGTAAGACGAGGGGTGGGAGTGTGTGCATATTTGTCAATAACAGCTGGTGTGCGATATCTAATATTAAAGAAGTCTGAAGGTATTGCTCGCCTGAGGTAGAGTACCTTATGATAAGCTGTAGACCACACTATCTACCAAGAGTTCTGATCTATATTATTCACAGCCGTCTATTTACCACCACAGAACGAAGCTGCCACTATGACCGCTCGCAACCAACTCTATAAGGCCATAAGCAAAGAAGAAAATGCTCACCCAGAAGTGGCGCTCCTAGAGGCCGGGGATTTGAATGTAGGCAAACTTAAATCAGTTTTACCAAATCTTGTGCAACCAGGGAAAAAAAATCCTAGACCACCTTTACTCCTCACACAGAGATGCATACAAAGCTCTCCCCTGTCCTCCATTTGGCAAATCTGACCATAATTCTATCCTCCTGATTCCTCCTTACAAGCAAAAACTGAAGCAGGAAGTACCAGTGACTCGCTCAATACGGAAGTGGTCAGATGACACGGATGCTACACTACAGGACTGTTTTGCTAGCACAGACTGGAATATGTTCCGGGATTCATCCAATGGCATTGAGGAGTACACAACCTCAGTCATCGGCTTCATCAATAAGTGCAGTGACTGTACCTACATATCTCAACCAGAAGCCATGGATTACAGGCAACATCCGCATTGAGTTAAAGGCCAGAGCTGCCGCTTTCAAGGAGCGGGAGACTAATCAGGACGCTTATAATAAATCCCGCTATGCCCACAGACGAACCATCAAACAAGCAAAGCGTCAGTACAAGATTAATATTGAATCCTACTACACTGGCTCTGACGCTCGTCAGACGTGGCAGGGCTTAAAAACTATTACGGACTACAAAGGGAAACCCAGATGTGAGCTGCCTGATGACACGAGCCTACCAGACGAGCTAAATGCCTTTTATGCTCACTTCGAGGCAAGCAACACTGAAGCACGCACGAGAGCATCAGCTGTTCTGGATGATTGTGTTATAACGCTCTCGGTAGCCGATGTGAACCAAAACTTTAAACAGGTCAACATTCACAAAGCTGCTGGGCCAGACTGTTCTGGATGTGTACTCAAAGCATGCCGGACCAACTGTCAAGTGTCTTCACTGACATTTTCAACCTCTCCCTAACCGAGTCTGTAATACCTACATGTTTCAAGCAGACCACCATAGCCCCTGTGCCCAAAGAAGTGAAGGTAACCTCCCTAAATGATTACCACCCCGTGGCACTCACGTCGGTAGCCATGAAATGCTTTGAAAGGCAGGTCATGGCTCACATCAACAGCATCCTCCCGGACACCCTAGACCCACTCCATTTCGCATACCACCCCAACAGATCCATAGATGACGCAATCTCAATCGCACTCCACCCTGCCCTTTCTCACCTGGACAAAAGTAACACCTATGTGAGAATGCTGTAGCTCATCACTAAGCTAAGGACTCTGAGATTAAATACCTCCCTCTGCAACTGGATCCTGGACTTCCTGACTGGCCGCCCCCAGGTGGTAAGAGAAGGCAGCAACACATCTGCCACGCTGATCCTTAACACTTGGGCCCCTCAGGGGTGGGTACTTAGTCCCCTCCTGTATTCCCTGTTCATCCACGACTGCGTGGCCAAACACAACTCCAACACTATCATTAAGTTTGCTGACAACACAACAGTGGTAGGCCTGATCACCAACAATGATGAGACGGCCTATAGGGAGGAGGTCAGAGAACTGGCAGTGTGGTGCCAGGACAACAACCTCTCCCTCAATGTGAGCAAAACAAAGGAGCTGATCGTGGACTACAGGAAAAGGCGGGCCGAATAGGCCCCCATTAACATTGATGGGGCTGTAGTGGAGCGGGTCGAGAGTTTCACGTTCGTGGTGTCCACATCACCAACGAACCATCATGGTCCAAACATATCAAGACAGTTGTGAAGAGGGCACAACAAAACCTTTTCCCCCTCAGGAGACTGAAAAGATTTGGCATGGGTCCCCAGATCCTCAAACGGTTCTACAGCTGCACCATCGAGAGCATCCTGACTGGTTGCATCACCGCCTGGTATGGCAACTGCTCGACATCTGACCATAAGGCACTACAGAGGGTAGTGTGAACGGCCCAGTACATCACTGAGGCCAAGCTTCCTGCCATCCAGGACCTATAAAATAGGCGATGTCAGAGGAAAGCCCATAATATTGTCAGAGACTCCAATCACCCAAGTTATGGACTGTTTTCTCTTCTACCATACGGCAAGCGGTATCGGAGTGCCAAGTCTAGGACCAAAAGGCTCATCAACAGCTTCTAGCCACAAGCCATAAGACTACTGAACAATTAATAAAATCTCCACCGGACTATCTACATTGATCCCCCCTTTTGTACCCTGCTGCTACTCGCTGTTTATCATCTATGCATAGTCACTTCACCCATATTTACATGTAAAAATTACCTCAACTAACCTGTACCCCCACACACTGACTCGGTACCCACAGCATATAGCTTCGTTATTCTTATTGTGTTGATTTTTATTATTATTTTAATACTTTTTATTAAATATTTTCTTAACTCTTGAGCTGCACTGTAGGTTTAGGGCTTGTAAATAAGCATTTCACGGTAAGGTCTACTCTTGTTGTTTTCGGGGCATGTGACAAATAAAGTTTGATTTAATTTAATATTGAGTTGCACCCCTTTTGCCCTGAGAACAGCCTCAATTCGTCAGGTCATGGACTTTACAAGGTGTCGATAACATTCCACAGGGATGCTGGCCCATGTTGACTCCAATGCTTCACACAGTAGACCATTCTTGATACACACGGGAAACTGTTGAGCGTGAAAAACCCATCAGCATTGGGTATGTAGTAGTAGGTGCCGATGTGCCTGGCACCTACTACCATACACCATTCAAAGGCACTTAAATATTTTGTTTTGCCCATTCACCCTCTGAATGGCACACATACACAATCCATGTCTCAATTGTCTCAAGGCTCAAAAATCCTTGTTTAACCTGTCTCCTCCTCTTCATCTACACTGATTGCAGTGGATTTAACAAGTGACATCAATAATAGATCATAGCTTTCAACTGGACTTGGCGACACCTGGTCAGTCTGTCATGGAAAGTGTTCCTAATGTTTTTGTACACTCACTGTATATAAGAGTAGTAAGCCAATACAACAATAGGCAATATCTAACACTTAACATTCAGTGCAGCCTTTGATATTATTGACCATAACCTGTTGTTGAAAAAACGTATGTGCTATGGTTTTTCAACTTCTGCCATATCGTGGATTCAGAGCTATCTATCTAATATAACTCAAAGGGTTTTCTTTAATGGAAGCCTCTCTAATGTCAAACATGTAAAGTGTGGTGTACCGCAGGGCAGCTCTCTAGGCCCTCTACTATTTTCTATTTTTACCAATGACCCGCCACTGGCATTAAACAAAGAATGTGAGTCCATGTATGCTGATGATTCAACCATATATGCATCAGCAACCACAGGTAATGAAGTCACTGAAACCCTTAACAAAGAGTTGCAGTCTGTTTTGGAATGGGTGGCCAGTAATAAACTTGTCCTGAAAACTTGTCCATCTCTAAAACTAAGAGCATTGTATTTGGTACAATCCTTCCTTAAGTGCTAGACCTCAGCTGAATCTGGTAATGAATGGTGTGGTTGTTGAACAAGTTGAGGAGACTAAATTACTTGGCGTTATATTAGATTATAAACTGTCAAAACATATAGATTCAATGGTTGTAAAGATGGGTAGAGGTCTAGCCGTAGTAAAGAGATGCTCTGCTTTTTTGACACCACA
The DNA here is from genome assembly GCF_965601325.2 of Salmo salar. Taxonomy (NCBI): domain Eukaryota; kingdom Metazoa; phylum Chordata; class Actinopteri; order Salmoniformes; family Salmonidae; genus Salmo; species Salmo salar. The sequence continues at coordinate 57,453,184 of NC_138293.1, forward strand.
CTCCAAAAAGCAAGTTCTGCAGGCTCTAGTTTTGTCTAATTTTGATTATTTTCCAGTCGTGTGGTCCAGTGCTGCGAGGAAAGACCTAGTTAAGCTGCAGCTGGCCCAGAACAGAGCGGCACATTTGCTCTTAATTGTAATCAGAGGGCTGATATAAATACTATGCATGCCAGTCTCTCTTGGCTAAGAGTTGAGGAGAGACTGACTGCATCACGTCTTCTTTTTATAAGAAACATTAATGTGTTGAAAATCCCAAATTGTTTGTATAGTCAACTTACACACAGCTCTGACACACACACTAATCCCACCAGACATGCCACCAGGGATCTTTTCACAGTCACAAATTCAAGAAAGTGTACAGTATTATGTAGAGCCCTTATTGCATGGAGCTTCCTTCCATCTCATATTGCTCAAATAAACAGCAAAACTGTTTCAAGAAAAACGGATAAAGCAACACCTCGCTGCACAATGCCTCTCCCCTATTTGACCTAGATAGTTTGTGTGTATGCATTGATATGTAGGCTATGTGTGCCTTTAAAAAAATATATATGTAGTTCTGTCCTTGACCTGTTCTTATCTATTGATGTTCTGTATTATGTCATTCTGTATTATGTTTCATGTTTTGTGTGGACCCCAGGAAGAGTAGCTGCTGCTTATGCAACAGGCAATGGGGATCCAAATAAAATACCAAATACCAAACCAGCACATAAAGCTGTAGATAGCTTATGTAATATTTGCCTTTCAAGAGTTTCATTTGGGGTGGCGCAATCCCCAATAAGCTCACAGTCTCACGTCAGAATTAGACGTTCATCCATGTTTCTCAAACATCCAATTTCTAAGTGTTTAAGGTTAAGTTTAGTCATTAACTTTCTATCGCAGGATTCAAACATGCAACCTTTGGCACCAGAGGCAGATAGCAAGCTAGCAAGTCAGATAGCAAGTCAAAACACATAGACACTATGGTTGCTAAATTGGAAAGAGGTCTGTCCATGACAGGGCGTTGCTCTGCCTTCTTGACATCTCAGTCAACCAGATAGGTCCTACAGGCCCTAGTATTGTAGCACCTGGACTATTGGCCAGCTGTATGGTCATGTGCGGCAAAGAAGGACATGGGTAAGTTGGTCCTGAACAAAGCAGCACATATCGCACTTAGATGTACATGGAGGAAGTGACATGCATGTCAGTCTCTCCTGGCTCAAAGTTGAAGAGAGATTGACTGCATAACTATTGGTCTTTGTGCTAGGCATTGATGTGTTGAAGGTACTGAAGTGTCTGTTCAAACGGTTCGGTCAGTCATCGGTAGAACACAAGACATGCAACCAGAGGTCTCTTCAAAGTCCCTAGGTCCAGAACAGAGGCTGGGAAACACAGTATTAAAAAGAGCCATGACTACATGGAACTCTCTGCCACCCTAGGTAACTCAAGCTAGCAATAAAACCAGTTAAAAAAACAGATAAAAGAACACCTTACTGCAGAAAGGGGACTGTGAAGAGAGACAGACATTTTATATATATTGTATTGTAATTTGCAATGTATTAGACCTATATATTGTGTGTGTACTGATATGTAGGCTATGTGTGACGTTTTGAATGTATGCATTTCGGTCCTTGACTAATAATGTTCTGTACTAAAGCTATAAGGCCCGAGGAGATGTGGTATATGGCCAATATACCACGGTTAAGGGCTGTTCTTACTCACGACGCAACGCCTGGACACAGCCCTTAGCCGTGGTATATTGGCCATATATCAAAAGCTCCAGAGGTGCCTTATTGCTATTATAAACTGGTTACCAACTTAATTAGAGCAGAAGTAATTAATGTTTTGTCATACCCATGGTTTACGGTCTGATAAACCATGGCTGTCAGCCAATCAGCATTCAGGGCTCGAACCACCCAGTTTATAATATGTATTATGTCATCTTTCATGTGGACCCCAGGAAAAGTAGCTGATGCTTTTGTAGCGGCTAATAGGGAGCCTAATAAATACCAAATACCGTCCACAATGCCTTTGCAAAAATCAAAAACTACTTGAAGGTAAGCTCACTGTTGCTCCTAGCGGCCAGTTTCCACATCATCTCCCGACTTCCTGAAATAGGGATGGACGTCGAATACTGACTTGTATCTCGGGTGACCTGGCTGCAATCACACCCCATGATATAAGGGTTTGGGTGGCACAATAGGATCCCTCAAAAAAAGTAATAAAATACTATACATAAAGAGACAATCAAGCTTCTGTCCCATGATTACAAAATGTGCAGATTCAGAGATGTACTATATGGTAATGGTGACCTTTACAGTACACACAAGTCAATATATATTATATTCTACCAACTGTGGTACAATAAAATAATTTTAAGTAACTAAGTTCTCCACAAGGTGGTTCTGGAAGTTTTCTTATGATGACTATTATGTTGGGAGAAAAAAACATTCGGTCTTTCCCCCCACAATTTTGGACATCCAGTATACACTGTCATCTTCAATTATTGTCATCCTTGATAAAAATTAGTATAAAAGACTAAAAAATAAATAATAAAAATACTGAGCTATACTGTATCCTCATAAAAAATTGAAAATTATATTATTTTATACTAATACAATTGTTCAGAGAAAAAGCTTTTGTTAATTTTTTTATATATATATATTTTTTAAATATCAATTATTGGCACCCAGTTTTCAATACTGTGCTTGGAGTTATTGTTTTGCTGGAAGATCCACTTGCAAACAAGTTTCAGCCTCTGGCAGAGGCAACCAGGATTTGTGCTAAAATATCCTGGTACTGGGCAAAGATGCCGGTGACCTTAACAAGGGCCTCAGGACCAGTGGAACTAAACATAAAACAGTGTTTCCTGCGACCCTGCACCAGAACCTAACTAAACAGTAATTTTATTTATATAACATAAAACAGTGATCTCAACTAGCTAAAAAGTCAGCAACTTCCAAACTTAAATCAACAGCCACATATCAAACTTCCCTCTTACTTGCACCTTCCACCAGGCAGCCGCACCTCAAACAAAAAAAGACACAGAATTTAAAGAAACAGTCAGCAGATATAATTACAGGATCAATCATTCAATTAGAAAGTTCTCAAACCAAGGTAGCATGCACAAGCAATTAAGGCTCTTTTCACACCTGTGACAACAACGCTAGGACTGCATTCTTTTTCATAAGTAAATCATTCAAATGCATCTGGTTTCCATGCCTCCATTTCTAATTGTTAAATAAACGTCCATTGTCCACCAAGAGTGGCTGAATATCCTCTTCTCTTCAGTTTGCTCCTCCATTAATATTGGAGAGTGAAGCAGCAACAGTGTTCCTCTCCCCAAGTCTCCATCTTTATATTCAGTGAGCTCTCCAATACCCTCGTAGAGCAGGACATACATCATCACATGGGATATCATTGCTTTAGCGCTGCAATATGTCAGATGTCAGATAGACCTACTCTGTTTGTAAAAAAGGCTTTGTCATCTCATCAATCTATCTAGCTCTCTATGAAATGATTTAAGCCTGCCCCTTACTTTACCTGGGAGAGCTAAAGGATACTGTAGGCTTGTGGCCCAAACTGCATTTTGTGTATGCAGAGGCATGAGACAACTCAGACTTGTTCTGTTTACTTTTTTTTTTTAAAGATAAAGTACTTGTTCTTCTCTGTAATGCTACTAGCCACCTATCAATGAAGTTGGCTTTAGCTAGCCCAGAAAGCTTCCCAACTTCATAACTAGCTACTGTACCAAGTAGCCATTTTAGGCTATCAATGAAGTTACATTTATATTTGCATTTTATTTATTTAGCAGAGCAACTTACAGGAGAAATTAAGGTTAAGTGCCTTGCTCAAGGGTATATCGACTGATTTGTCACCCTTCGGTCACTGGCCCAACGCTCTTAACTGCTAGGTTACCTGCTGAGTACCTACAAGAGTAGCTAGCAAGAGTAACAAGAGTAGCTAGCTTGCCTAACTATGTTAGCTGGTATGCCTGCTGGCAAGGTTGGTAGACTTTAGAAAAGCAAGCAATAGCTAAATTTACAGAATAAGACTCAGATTCCTTTGAATCGTTTACCCAGATTTTAGCAGAGATGCAGCTCTAGCCCCCCATGGACCAACGTTTTTCAAATGTGAAAATACAATTCCATGTGAAATTGCAAATGTTCTTTTCACATGTGAATGTTTTTCATGTAAATTCCACTTGTGAATCTGCAATTCACATGTGAGGTGAAAACATGTTATTCTCACGTGAAAAGGTGGCGTTACATGTGAACTCCATATTGAATACATGCGAACGAACATATGGTCTACATGTGAACAACTGACCTCACATGTCTCTTTTGTTTTCACATTTGTAGATTTCAGCTCAATTTCAGCTTCATAATGTGAAATAGTAAATTTCACATCTTTTTTTGTTGTTGTAAGGGAGGTAATGAAATGGTACGGGGGTTTAAGGTAAGTGGTAAGCTGTTGAGTTAAAATGTGTTATAAAAAAGGTGTACAAATCTTTAATCAATAACAATATGATTACATTTGACATCATCACTTAGTACTAAGTTTTCAATATGACCTCACCTTGGATTTGAAATCAAAGACCTCTGGATTTGGGTTACGCTGGTCTTTCTGCTGCGTCACAAAGTCTGTAGCATTCTTAGAAGTCCCCTACACATTCAGCACCTATAATACATATCTGCACTATTTTAGTTATCAGTTATCTGACTATTGTTTATTTCATATACTTATCTCATCAATTTGAGGGTTTTCTGTATAGTTGTCTAATGTTGGTGGGACATATTATTCTGTTTTAATGTTACTCCTGAATCACTATGATAAATAGAATAGTTTTTCTTGAATGTATTATACAAAGCTGATATTTACTATGACCCGCAAAGTGTGGGAATACAGGTGAAATCAGTCATTGACACAGCCATGCTGGTGTAGCAGAAAGATCGGAATGTCATGAACCAAGAAGTTGTTCAAATCCCTGGTGAGGAAATGCTGAATAATAATTACTGTATAAATACATCTGTCAAATATGTACGTGGAAAAACGGCATCTATTTTGTGACTTTCCGTGGACATTCTAATTACTTTTTGTTTGCAGGGCATCATGGGAAAATGTTAATCCACTTGTGAATGTTTGTGATCACTTGTGAAAATCCACGTGAAACTCCATGTGAAATATTATCACATGTAAAGTGTCCCAAAACCACATGGTTTTACATGATTTCACATGTGAAGTACAATTTTGCATGTGCAAGACATGTGGACATTTCCATAAGTGAACTATATGACATGTAGCCTAGTGGTTAGAGTGTTGGGCCAGTAACCAAAAGGTTGCTAGATTGAATCCCCTAGCTGACAAGGTAAAAATCTGTCGTTCTGTGCTCCTAGGCCGTCACTGTAAATAAGAATTTGTTCTTAACTCACTTGCTTAGTTAAATAAAGGTTAAATAAAAAATAAATACACATGGTGGGGCATCAGGAGAGAAGGCAGGACAGTGGAGAAAGAGAGGAAGGGGTAAGGGGATTATTTGAGTGGCCAGCCTAAATGATGTTATAATTATGTATCCTCATGTTCCTATACAATATATGACATGGGTCTAGAGCTTTCAAGGGGACTTCAGTGGGCCTATTTGGCAAATTATTGCTTTCATTGAACCATATTACAGCTTCACAGACATACATTTTCGTGCTCCCTGGAGTTGGTGTGTACCATTGGACATAAATCGAGAACAGATCTAACATGTTGTTTTGTTGACGCGTAATACAGGTTAATTTGCTCTCAGGAGGAAAAACTAAAGTGAACAGAGGAGAGCTGTAAAGTGTGCAGTGACGTAGGACAGTCTATGCGATCGCATGCTGGAGTTTGTACCATTTGCCTATGTAGGCTGGGAGAGCAGTACCACAAACAAAATATTTCAAATTCTAAAAGCAGTCGGTCGAACTGCAGTGAAGTGGAATCGGAGCTGAAACACCCAAAGAGCGAGAAAGACTGTGGCCCGCCACTGCGTTAAGAGGATACCGGTGTAGTTTTGTCAAACACATCATATTAGGCGATTTCTGAAGCTGAGCCTGCGAAGCACTCTTCCCTTTTCACTTTTTGGAGCGCAGTGGGCAGATTTAATTAATGCTGTGGTGTATGTTGCCTAGATATTATAAGTTAAATGGTATTTTGCAGACCTTAGCATTGAGAAAATAAATATTGGAGCACCTGACCAGTCGCACATCGGGAAAAAAAACTATACATGGGAGGACTGTTATGAAGAGGATTGAAAAAGGACGACGCAAAAGGCTGTCAACGCTTTGAAGTTGGCGAGACCCGACATCAATCTCTAACCGAATTTCAATAGGCCCACGGAATTAATTATTGGATACTGCGGACGGAACCTCTGATGACCGTTTTATGTACATGGAGAACAATAGATATTTACATGTAGGCTATTATTAAAAGCAAGCTAAACGCAGTACCCTGGAAAGTCCATTCACCGGAATATATAGCGGTGTAATACAGAAGGAAATAGACTACTACGGATCAACATTATACAAAAAATATTTCCGAAGAGACGTTTGAATTTCCTCTGAAATGGACTGACATCGATTAAAACCAAACATATCTCGATAAGATAATGACCGGCAATTTAGAGGCTGTGTTATAAAATAAATGAACATTTACTTAAACACTTTATTGGGACTTCATATTTGAGAAAATGCATAACGATAAGTAACTGTTTGTTGTTCATGTGAGCAAGATTCATTCCAAAAGTGGTGCGATATCCTCTCTTGTGAGAATTGAGTATCCCTAATCCGGTACCGGAGGCATCTCGTGGTAACACGGTAACTGCGAGAAGGCAGGAGTCCAGATTGGAGATATCAGCAAATAAACGCACAGAACAATGTGGCTGCGAATTCTTCCCCAGGTATGTCAGGTGCATGCGAGATGCTTTTAAATCATTGTTGTCCTTTCAGTTAACTGCTATGTTGTAAAAAAAAAAAAAAAAAATGGTTTTGTTGGCAGCTGAGATTGTGTTTTTGCCTCACTGCTTGGGACATGTTTTTTTGGTTTTTCAAATCAAATCAAATCAGATTGTATGCGTCTCATGCGCCGAATACAACTGGTGTAGACTTTACCGTGAAATGCTTGCTTAAGAGCCCTTCCCAGCGATGCAGAGTTAAAAATTAATAATACGAAGAAGAAAATAAAATACTCAAGAATGGAGCTATATACAGAGAGTAGACTACCAGTAGGCATACCAGATCAATTTGCAGTGGCACGAGGTTTTTGAGGTAGATATGTACACGAGGGCAGGGTAAAGTGACTAGGCATCAGGATAGATAATAATAAGTCAAATAAGGAAAAGAGGAGCAGCAGCAAAGGATGAATGTAAAAGTGCGTGTGTGCAGTATATGTGTGCGTGTGTGTTTTCCGTTTACAACTCCTGTAAAGAACAATATCTAGTGAATAATATTACTTCAAATGCAGGTTATGTTGGCACTTGAGCTCTCGAGCACTACGAACTATTATTATTAAAGGGGATATTGCTAAATATTGTTATATGCATTTTGTTGTTGATTCATTCACTTGGCTTGTATTCAAGAATACAATTAAACGCAGTTACGCGCTGACAATGCTGAGACATGAAATATTGCAAATATGACTCAGCAGGTATTCAATTTAATTTAAATCCACAGGAGACACATGGCTGTTGGCCACAGCTTTTGGGATCAATCTAAGTCTTTCAGCCAATCTTGGGTTTGTTGTGGCTCGCCTGATTTAGCCTAACTCAGGAGAAGATTACGCATTGTCATTACACGGTTGAGTGAGGGTCAAATCTAAATCGGTAGGATTAAATATGCCTGTTTTCTTATACAATCATCACATCCACATAGCCTACATGACCTGCGGAGATTGAAAGCCCCAACAGCAACAAAACAACTATTCAGCACTTGCATAGGCCTACTACTTGTACGGGATTCTTCAATCTTGAAGTTGGAGAGGTTTGGCACCTCGCCGCATAGCGCACCGCATTTTGATATCATAAATCAAAATACAAACACTAAAAATAAGCTTCTTCGAACCATTGACATTGCCGACACATGCCAAGCCTCTTTATCCTCATTGTTTTCACTTTATGATTAAAATCTTTTGCCACAACTTGTGGCAAAAAGGAATGCTTTATGCTGTGCGGAATGATAGAGTTGACAGCTTTACAAAAGGTTGCACAAGTGTATAAAGAAAGTAAGCTTACACAGTGGAAACACAGGGCAGAGATACAAAGCCTTCTAATTCTGCATGGAACATAAATGATCCATGTGTTCTGTTGTGTAAAGCAAGGGTTACCCATGCAATACCCCACGACAAGGAGCAGTAAATACGGAAAGGTTGACACATTTTGTTCCATGCATACCTAATGTTTACGCTGAAAATGTTTGGCTTACAGACAATTGTGTATCTGGTGTACGCATATGATCATACCTTCTATGTGCAGTATATTCAAAACAGTCTCAATATAGACACCCTGATGCATTGAGAATCAAACTCATGCAGGTGCAGTAGGGGATTCATTTTTACACAGCCACTGCCTGTGAATCACACTAATCCTATATTGCTTGAGGTAAGTCTGGCATTTGTCCAATGGAGAGAGATTATGGAACTCTACCCAGGGCTACGAGGTGAAGTGATTGACAGTTTTAAATGCAGTGAGGGTTGACATTCTAATTAAAGCAGAAAAGACAACCTGGACAGTGAGGAAGTGAAAATGCAAATAAAACCAACTATGCATATCTGATTGCAGATCAATCATCTAGTTAGACAACATGCAAATTATCAGATCACTTTCGTTTTGACTGAGCAACTATCCCATGTCTTTGATTAATTTGATATGTACATTTGATTATGTTAAAGTGAATCAACAATTTGTAATTTTAATACTCTCCATTTGCCAAACTGTCTGACTCTGTAAACATGTTTTTCCTATCCACCAACCTATACATTTTACATTTTCGAATGAATCACCAACATAATGTTATTTTTATACTCCCAATTTGCCTGGCAGACAGACTCTGTAGGCCTACACATTTTTTCCTCTCTACCAAACTTTTAAGGACAGTCCTAAACAGGGCCCTCTTTCAGAGGCAAACACCTGTCCCTTCATCAGGTGTGAACATAGGTCAGACTCCAGTCTGTTCAGCCTCTCAATAAAATCTCAATGTCCACTTCTTTAATTAAAGATCTCAATGTACCCCTAGTCACAGTCACAGTCTGGGTCTGTCTGTCCTCTCTGATCTAATTAACTCATCACAGAGCCCTCAGATGGAAAGGACCAGACCACAGAACGGACATTCCCATTCAATTCTAGTTAATTCTAGTATACTGTAGTAATTATATTTCTACGGGCACAGAAGCTACAGAGATAGAAATCCTCCCGCCTAACCATATCACATAGCTGAATACTAATGGCTGCTTGGCTGACAGATGGGAAACTGACTTTTGAGGAATAACAGTGTCTGCTAGCACTATACAACAAGGTTCCCCAATAGGCGGCCCGCGGGCCAAATTCGGCACCCAGGTGATTTTATTTGGCCCCCCATTTTTTCTTAGAAAAAAAATATATCTTTATTAATTTATTTTGACATAAGACTGTAAAATCATCATGAAATCAGCTCAAATAGATTGCAATTCAGGAAATCTGTTCCCAAGTATTTCCACACATATATAAAGAGGTTATCGTAACCCAATGTAATCAGGGTTTGAAATTCTTCTTCTTTTGTCAAATCTATTTGGGCTTCATGCTGTCAACGCTCATTTACAAATGAAGCATTTACAATTGAAGCATTTGTGTTTAGTGAGTCTGCCAGATAAGAGGCAATAGGGATGACCAGGGATGTTCTCTTGATGTGTGTGAATTGAACCGTTTTCCTGTCCTGCTAAACATTTGAAAGGTAACGAGTACTTTTGGGTGTCAGGGAAAATGAATGGAGTAAAAAGTGCATTCATTTTCTTTAGGAATGTAGCGGAGTAAAATTAAAAGTTGTTAAAAAAATATAAATAGCAAAGTAAAGTACAGATACCCCCAAAACTACTTTAAGTAGTTCGTTAAAGTATTTCTACTTAAGTACTTTACACCCCTGAGGTGTTGAATATATTTTAGTAGAAAGTAGGGTGCCATTTGGATTGGTTTCCAAATGGCACCCTGCTGCCACTGAGGAATATAATACATCTGTGTGACCATGAACAGCGCCGGCGACCTTTACCACAGCCATGTGTCTCATTGACTACCTACAGTTGAAATCGGAAGATTACATACACTTAGGTTGGAGTTATTAAAACTCATTTTTCAACCACTCCACAAATGTCTTGTTAACCTCTTGGGGCTAGGTGGGACGCTAGCGTGCCACCTGTGGTGCACTCCATCAACAGCAGGTGCATTTCAAGAGCGGCAAATTTGAATCCAAATAAATGTCAAAATTCAAATTTTTCAAAAATACAACTATGTTACACCATTTGAAAGATAAACATCTCCTTAATCTAACCACGTTTTACGATTTCAAAAAGGTTTTACGGCGAAAGCATAAATTTAGAGTATGTTAGGACAGTACATTTACAAGAGTTGTGTGTAATGTTTTGTCAAGTCAAAGACAGGGTCACCAAAACCATAAAACCAGCTAAAATGATACACTAACCTTTTACAATCTCCATCAGATGACACTCCTAGGACATTATGTTAGACAATGCATGCATTTTTAGTTCTATCAAGTTCATATTTATATACAAAAACAGCGTTTTACTATGGCATTGATGTTGAGGAAATCGTTTCCCTCCAATAACCGGCAGTCAAGTCAGCGTCAGAAATTAAATAATTAAAATTAGAAAACATTGGTAAAATATTATATTGTCATTTAAAGAATTATAGATTTACATCTTTTGAACGCAATCAACTTGCCAGATTTAAAAATAACCTTACTGGGAAATCACACTTTGCAATAATCTGAGCACTGTGCCCAGAAAAATACGCGTTGCGATACAGACTAGACGTCATGTTGGGGAGATCTAAAATCGAAAATACTATGTAAATAATCCATTACCTTTGATTCTCTTCATCAGATGTCACTTCCAGGTATCACAGGTCCATAACGAATGTAGTTTTGTTCAAAAAAGCTCATCATTTATGTCCAAAAATCTCCGTCTCGTTAGCACATGATGTAAGCCAGCCGGACTTCTCGTCATGAACGAGGGGAAAAAATATATTTCCGTTCGTTCAAACATGTCAAACGTTGTATAGCATAAATCATTAGGGCCTTTTTTAACCAGAACATGAATAATATTCAAGGTGGACGAATGCATAGCCTTTTATAACGTATTGGAACGAGGGTACCCAACATGAAGTAGCGCGCCAGGTGTCTAATGGGACATCACCGTTCCATGGCTCTTGTTCGGTCAGATCTCCCTCCAGAAGACTTTGTAAAGGCTGGTGACATCTAGTGGAAGCAATAGGAAGTGCCAAAATATTCCTAAACCCCTGTGTTTTTCAATGGGAGAGGTTTAAAGTCAATACAACACATCAGGTATCCACTTCCTGTCAGAAAATGTCTCAGGGTTTTGCCTGCCAAATGAGTTCTGTTATACTCACAGACACCATTCAAACAGTTTTGGAAACTTTAGAGTGTTTTCTATCCATATATAATAAGTATATGCATATTCTAGTTACTGGGTAGGATTAGTAACCAGATTAAATCGGGTAAAATTTTTTTATCCAGACGTGCAAATGCTGCCCCCTAGACCCAACAGGTTAACAAACTATAGTTTTGGCAAGTCGGTTAGGACATCTACTTTGTGCATGATACAAGTAATTTTTCCAACAATTGTTTACAGACAGATTATTTCACTTAGAATTCCCTGTATCACAATTCCAGTGGGTAAGAAGTTTACATACACTAAGATGACTGTGCCTTTAAACAGCTTGGAACGTTCAATAAAATATGTCATGGCTTTAGAAGCTTCTGATAGGCTAATTGACATCATTTGAGTCAATTGGAAGTGTACCTGTAGATGTATTTCAAGGCCTACCTTCAAACTCAGTGCCTCTTTGCTTGACATCATGGGTGTCACGTTCTGACCAGTATGAGGGTTATTTTGTTAGTGTAGGCTGGTCAGGACGTGGCAGAGGGTATTTGGTTTATGTGGTTCGGGGTGTGTGTATTATGTAGAGGGTAGTTGATTTATGTATTCCGGGGTTTTTTGGTCACTGCTCTGTTAGTCTATGTTCTTTCTAGTTAGTCTGTTTCTATGTTTAGTTAATTGGGGTGTGGACTCTCAATTGAAGGCAGGTGTTGTCAAGTTGCCTTTGATTGAGAGTCCTATATATTAGGGTGTGTTTGTGTTTGTAATTTGTGGGAGTTTGTCACTTGAATTGCTGTCTTGTGCCTTCAAGTCTGTCTTCGTCGTCCATTGTTTTGTTTTGTTTGTAGTAGTGTTTTCATTAAAGTTAATTATGAGCACTCAACCCGCTGCGCCTTGGTCCATTCCTGACGACCGTCGTTACAATGGGAAAATCAAAGGAAATCAGCCAAGACCTCCCCAAGTCTGGTTCATCCTTGGGCGCAATTTCCAAATGCCTGAAGGTACCACGTTCATCTGTACAAACAATGGTGTGCAAGTATAAACACCATGGGACCACGCAGCCATCATACCCCTCAGGAAGGAGACACATTTCCTAGAGATGAACGTACTTTGGTGCGAAAAGTACAAATCAATCCCAGAACAACAGAAAAGGACCTTATGAAGATGCTGGAGGAAACAGGTACAAAAGTATCTATATCCACAGTAAAACGAGTCCTATATCGACATAACCTGAAAGGCCGCTCAGCAAGGAAGAAGCCACTGCTCCAAAACAGCCATAAAAAAAGCCAGACTATGGTTTGCAACTGCACATGGGGACAAAGGTCGTACTTTTTGGAGAAATGTCCTCTGGTCTGATGAATCAAAAATAGAACTGTTTGGCCATAATGACCATCGATTTCGTTGGAGGAAAAAGGGGGAAGCTTGCAAGCCGAAGAACACCATCCCAACCTTGAAGCACGGGGGTGGTAGCATAATGTTGTGGGGGTACTTTGCTGCAGGAGGGACTGGTGCACTTCACAAAATAGATGGCATCATGAGGAAGGAAATGTATGTGGATATATTAAAGCTATCTCTCAACACCAGTCAGGAAGTTAAAGCTTGGTCGCAAATGGGTCTTCCAAATGGACAATGACCCCAAGCATACTTCCAAAGTTGTGGCAAAATGGCTTAAGGACAACAAAGTCAAGGTATTGGAGTGGCCATCACAAAGCCCTGACCTGAATCGTATAGAACATTTCTGGGCAGAATTGAAGAAGCGCATGCGAGCAAGAAATCTACAAACCTGACTCAGTTACACCAGCTCTGTCAGGAGGAATGGGTCAAAATTCACTCAACTTATTGTGGGAAGCTTGTGGAAGGCTACCCAAAACTTTTGACCCAAGTTAAACAATTTATAGGCAATGCTACCAAATACTATTTGAGTGTATGTAAACATCTGACCCACTGGGAATGTGATGAAAGAAATAAAAGCTGAAATACATAATTCTCTCTACTATTATTCTGACATTTCACATTCTTAAACTAAAGTGGTGACCCTATCTGACCTAAGATAGGGTATTTTTTCTAGGATTAAATGTCAGGAGTTGTGAAAAACTGAGTTTAAATGTACACTGCTCAAAAAAATAAAGGGAACACTTAAACAACACAATGTAACTCCAAGTCAATCACACTTCTGTGAAATTAAACTGTCCACTTAGGAAGCAACACTGATTGACAATAAATTTCACATGCTGTTGTGCAAATGGAATAGACAACAGGTGGAAATTATAGGCAATTAGCAAGACACCCCCAATAAAGGAGTGGTTCTGCAGGTGGGGACCACAGACCACTTCTCAGTTCCTATGCTTCCTGGCTGATGTTTTGGTCACTATTGAATGCTGGCGGTGCTTTCACTCTAGTGGTAGCATGAGACGGAGTCTACAACCCACACAAGTGGCTCAGGTAGTGTAGCTCATCCAGGATGGCACATCAATGCGAGCTGTGGCAAGAAGGTTTGCTGTGTCTGTCAGCGTAGTGTCCAGAGCATGGAGGCGCTACCAGGAGACAGGCCAGTACATCAGGAGATGTGGAGGAGGCCGTAGGAGGGCAACAACCCAGCAGCAGGACCGCTACCTCCGCCTTTGTGCAAGGAGGAGCAGGAGAAGCACTGCCAGAGCCCTGCAAAATGACCTCCAGCAGGCCACAAATGTGCATGTGTCTGCTCAAACGGTCAGAAACAGACTCCATGAGGGTGGTATGAGGGCCCGACGTCCACAGGTGGGGGTTGTGCTTACAGCCCAACACCGTGCAGGACGTTTGGCATTTGCCAGAGAACACCAAGATTGGCAAATTCGCCACTGGTGCCCTGTGCTCTTCACAGATGAAAGCAGGTTCACACTGAGCACGTGACAGACGTGACAGAGTCTGGAGACGCCGTGGAGAACGTTCTGCTGCCTGCAACATCCTCCAGAATGACCGGTTTGGCGGTGGGTCAGTCATGGTGTGGGGTGGCATTTCTTTGGGGGGCCGCACAGCCCTCCATGGGCTCGCCAGAGGTAGCCTGACTGCCATTAGGTACCGAGATGAGATCCTCAGACCCCTTGTGAGACCATATGCTGGTGCAGTTGGCCCTGGGTTCCTTCTAATGCAAGACAATGTTTCCTCATGTGGCTGGAGTGTGTCAGCAGTTCCTGCAAGAGGAAGGCATTGATGCTATGGACCGCCCGTTCCCCAGACCTGAATCCAATTGAGCACATCTGGGACATCATGTCTCGCTCCATCCACCAACGCAACGTTGCACCACAGACTGTCCAGGAGTTGGCAGATGCTTTAGTCCAGGTCTGAGAAGAGATCCCTCAGGAGACCATCCGCCACCTCATCAGGAGCATGCCCAGGCGTTGTAGGGAGGTCATACAGGCACGTGGAGGCCACACACACTACTGAGCCTCATTTTGACTTGTTTTAAGGACATTACATCAAAGTTGGATCAGCCTGTAGTGTGGTTTTCCACTTTAATTTTGAGTGTGACTCCAAATCCAGACCTCCATGGGTTGATAAATTGGATTTCCATTGATTCTTTTTGTGTGATTTTGTTGTCAGCACATTCAACTATGTAAAGAAAAAAGTATTTAATACGATTATTTCTTTCATTCAGATCTAGGATGTGTTGTTTAAGTGTTCCCTTTATTTTTTTGAGCAGTATATTTGGCTAAGGTGTATGTAAACTTCCGACTTCAACTGTATATGGCATACGTGCATTTACTGTACACTATGGTTTGACCTTTCAAGACGCATAATGTGTGTCCTTCTCTCCCAACTCCCGTCACCTATAAAGCCATCTATTGTATATCATGCCTGCGTCTGAAATGTTACACTTTTCCCTGTATAGTGCACTATACCAAGCAGGTGATACATTGATGATAAAGTATGTGTTCGACGGCGCAAGGCTGAAATCCTTGAAAGTGCTTGCATCAGCAGCTCCAACTGAACATATTAATCAATGATAGCTAGGTTGCCAGCACACACATGTTTTAAAGCCCACCTTCCCCAAGCCAAGGTGACTGGACTGATTGCTGCAGATAGGATGAGGCTTGATAACTTCGATCAGTCAAAGTTTGAAGCCCAGTAATGAACCAATATCCCACTATACAGTATGTCATACTGGGCTATACTATAGGTGAGGCTGCCAGGTGTATCTATCAGTACAGTAGTCTATTACAGTGGATATGGAAATGTAGTGTTTGCACTCTGCAAGATTGGACATTTATCAGAAGTACAGGCTCTCTCTATTAAGGTCAGGTGGGAGGGGTTGAAGGCTAGAGGGGGACGCCCTTCTATCTGGTCAGGGTCATGTTCAGTAGAGCACAGCGTGGCAAACCATAGCAAATCACTTTGCTACTCAGTGTTCTTATTGGACAAGTTCATGTACAGTGGTACCTCCCTGTTTCAGTCCATTTTGAAAATTATTCCGCCTAATGAATAGGACCCTGGTCATGCACAGCCCTGAACCTATCGCATTGATGGATAGCTCAATGTCACACATCATGACAAGAGTTCTGCTACAGATTTTAGTAGATGTTTCCTAGTCTAGCCCATGAGGAATCTTTGCCACTTCTATGCAATTGGTCCCAACGTATAGCAAGCAACTGGAGGAGAAATTCTAACCACTTGTTTTGATTGAGTCACAGGATATCAGGCTTCTTTTGACCACCACATCTAAAATCCTGATTAAAAAAAAGATATAAAGTAGAAATTAGATTTGTATTGCAATACATACACTACCATTCAAAAGTTTGGGGTCACTTAGAAATGTCTTGTTTTTGAATGAAAAGCACATTTTTTGTCCATTAAAATAACATCAAATTATCCAGAAATACAGTGTAGACGTTGTAAATGACTGTTGTAGCTGGAAACTGCTGATTCTTCTATGGAATATCTACATAGGCGTACTTAGGCGCATTATCAGCAACCATCACTCCTGTGTTCCATTGGCACGTTGTGTTAGCTAATCCTCTGTCCAGTGTCTGTGTTCTTTTGCCCATCTTAAATCACAAAAAAAATTGCTTTTCTTTCAAAAACAAGGACATTTCTAAGTGACCACAAACTTTTGAACCGTAGTGTACATTCAGAGTTCCTCAAAACAATACAATGTGTAAAAATAAATTGGAAATGGTATGAAGCAAAAGAATATGTCATGACACATCATATGGACTAATGGCTTAAGATGTACCGGTAGTTGCTGTCTTTGCTTAACTACAGATTGATTGCCTCCTGTGTAAATTCATTCTATAAAAAAGGTAACCAAATCGGAAGACAGGACATTTACGTACCAAAGGTAATCAGTTTTAGATCCAATGCGGATGATAACAATCATAGATGCTCGGAAAAGCCTTTGCTTCTCCTCTCCCTAAGCCCCTTACAACATGAGCCCTGGAAAATTCTCAGAAAACGGGTCTGATCAATTTCAAGGGAAACCTCAGAGAGCTGGGTATTTAAAAGGGGCAGTCTGAGAGTCAAACAAAAACAACGCAGCCACCACTTTTAAAATGTCAAAATGTATTCATATTGACCCTTTAATAAAATGAAGGAAATAATTCCGGGCAAGCCAAACTGCGATCCATCTGCTGACTTGCATGGCTGTTATTTATTTTTCTACATCACGCTATGCTCACAGACACATGTATAAAAGCACTTAAAGACACTGTAGGAGCACTCACTGTCTGCGTCCCAAATGGCACCCTATTCCAACAGGGTCCATTGGTCTATTAGAAGTAGTGCACTTTGTGGGGAATAGGGTGCCATTTGGGACACATGCCTCTCTGTCTTGTTTCCATAGGGGTGCTGTAAGAAACTGATGTGTCAGTCATAAGGCCAATCAGTGCTGTGGAAAGAGGTGGTTGGGGAGACGGTGGTGTAATAACCTGGTTACATAGAGATGATGCAGCCGTAGCTATATTGTAACACGGTCTTAACCTCTATGGGCTAGGTGGGACGCTTGCTCACCTACTCAACAGCCAGTGTAATCCCGTGGCGCGATATTCAAATACCTCAAAAATGCAAAAACTTAAATTTTTCAAAAATATGACTATTTTACACCATTTTAAAGACAAGACTCTCGTTAATCTAACCACACTGTCCGATTTCAAAAAGGCTTTACAACGAAAGCAAAACATTAGATTATGTCAGCAGAGTACCCAGCCAGAAATAATCAGACACCCATTTTTCAAGCTAGCATATAATGTCACATAAACCCAAACCACAGATAAATGCAGCACTAACCTTTGATGATCTTCATCAGATGACAACCCTAGGACATTATGTTATACAATACATGCATGTTTTGTTCAATCAAGTTCATATTTATATCAAAAACCAGCTTTTTACATTAGCATGTGACTAGCATGTGACTAGCATTCCCACCGAACACTGCCGGTGAATTTACTAAATTACTCATGATAAGCGTTCACAAAAAACATAACAATTATTTTAAGAATTATAGATACAGAACTCCTCTATGCACTCGATATGTCCGATTTGAAAATAGCTTTTCGGTGAAAGCACATTTTGCAATATTCTCAGTAGGTAGCCCGGCATCACAGGGCTAGCTATTTAGACACCCAGCAAGTTTAGCACTCACCAAAGTCAGATTTACTATAAGAAAAATGTTATTACCTTTGCTGTTCTTCGTCAGAATGCACTCCCAGGACTTCTACTTCAATAACAAATGTTGGTTTGGTCCCAAATAATCCATTGTTATATCCAAATAGCGGCATTTTGTTCGTGCGTTCAAGACACTATCCGAAAGGGTAAATAAGGGTGACGAGCATGGCGCATTTCGTGACAAAAAAATTCTAAATATTCCATTACCGTACTTCGAAGCATGTCAACCGCTGTTTAAAATCAATTTTTATGCCATTTTTCTCGTAAAAAAGTGATAATATTCCGACCGGGAATCTGCGTTTAGGTAAAAAGAGGAAAGAAAATAAAGCACGGGGTCGACTCGTGCACGCGCCTAAGCCCATTGTCCTCTGATCGGCCACTTGCCAAAAGCGTAAATGTGTTTCAGCCTGGGGCTGCCTCGATATCATTCATCTTTTTCCCGGGCTCTGAGCGCCTATGGGAGCCGTAGGAAGTGTCACGTTACAGCAAATATCCTCAGTCTTCAATAAAAAGAGCCAAGATGAACAACAACTTGTCAGACAGGCCACTTCCTGTTCAGAATCTTCTCAGGTTTTTGCCTGCCATATGAGTTCTGTTATACTCACAGACACCATTCAAACAGTTTTAGAAACTTTAGGGTGTTTTCTATCCAAAGCCAATAATTATATGCATATTCTCGTTACTGGGCAGGAGTAGTAACCAGATTAAATCGGGTACGTTTTTTATCCGGCCGTGTCAATACTGCCCCCTAGCCCTAACAGGTTAACTGGTGTTTGTAGGTATACTGAAAAGATTAGATATGGGCCACCTATTTATTTGACCTTAGAAAAATCAGCACTGAAGCATTGGAAGATAACTGTTAGAGATTGCATAGCACAGGGCTGAAGGGTATCATTCACAGACACTGATATCTAATGTAAAGATAATTCTAAGCTGTGCATTGACTATTAGAGTGGAATTGGTAAAACTGGACATCCAGAAACTCATGGAATAACACGGACACGCTGCCTGATCATTATATGTCTCTATCTATTCCTATTTTATATTCCTATTTCATACTTCATGCTTTACTTTGACCGTCCATAATCTGAATCTGATTGGTTTACTCTTCATGTTGTTAAGGTTTGGTGATGGGGTGTTGTCGTAGATATAACAATACAGAGATTTTTATTTTCCAACATGAGCATTGTGAAACTGAAAAGCATAGAATATTTGCTGTCTAGTCCTTACATAAATAAACATGGCCAAATCAAGTAAATACCAAAGCAATAAAGCAACTATTTTTGGACAAATGTAATCTTTTATTTATTTTTCAAATGCTAGCCATTGTTGAGTTGTAGACTGTCAAACTAATTAATTTTTTTGTGTAGTCTATTTTAAGTATAGTACTCAATGGCTATAAACCTTAGAGTCTAAGGGATAACAGTCTCAATGTCTGAATAGGAATCTATGGGCCAGTTTCGCAGACCCAGATTAAATATTCCCCTGGACGCCAAACCACGTTTAATGGAATTTCTGTTTCATTTGAAAGTAGGCTTAATCCAGATCTGGGAAACCACCAAATGACTTTTTCAAAACATAATTGCTTCATGATTCTTACATAGCTCTTGAGTTGGAGAGTGCGTAAACACAATAAATTGTTTGTTCATACTCTTGTATGTCCGTATCAAACCCTTTCTGCTTTTACTACAAAGCCATATGCAGTGTGCAGTGTATCATCCAGGTATTTGATCCTGTTAGAGACATGCAGTGCTTTCAGAAAGTATTCACACCCCTTTACTTTTTCCACATTTTGTCTTATTACAGCCTGAATTTAAAATTGATTAAATTGAGATTTTGTGTCACTGATCTAGGCACAATACCACATAATGTCAAAGTGGAATTTTGTTTATGTGGTGAAAAAAATATATATAATAATAATTTGAGGCTAAAATGTCTTGAGTCAAGTATTCAACCCCTTCGATATGGCAAGTCTAAATACATTCAGTAAACATGTGCTTAACAAATATGATAAATTGCATGGATTCATTCCGTGTTCAGTAACAGTGGTTAAAAAGATTGAATAACTACCCCATCTCTATACCCCACACATACAGATAATTGTAAGGTCCCTCAATCGAGTTTCAAGCACAGATTCAACCACAAAGACCAAGGCGGGGTTGTCAATGCCTCACAAGTATGGGCATCGATTGGTAGATGTATAAAGAAATTATAAGCAGACACTGAATATCCCTTTGAGCACGATGAAGTTATTAGGCTTTGGTTGGTGTAAACGATGCACCCAATCACTTCAAAGATACAAGCATCTTTCCTAACTCAGTTGCCGTAGAGGAAGGAAACTGCTCAGGGATTTCACCATGAGGCCAATTGTGATTTAAAAAAAGTTAGATATTAAATGGCTGTGATAGGAGAAAACTGAGGATGGATCAACAACATTGTAGTTACTCCACAATACTGACGTAAATGACAGACTGAAAAGAAGGAAGCCTGTACATAATACAAATATTACAAAACATGCATCTTGTGTGCAACAAGGCACGAGAGATACTGCAAAAACAATTGCAGAAGAAAATGTACTTTTTGTCCTGAATACAAAGCATTATGTATGGAGCAAATCCATTACAACACATCACTGAGTATCACTCTTCATATTTTCAAGCATGGTGATGGCTGCATCTGTAACAACTGTCGTAGAGAGGGAACCAAAGCACAGCATGTTGATTGCTCATGATGAATATTTATTATAACTCAAACACTAAAGGAAAAATAACAAAGAGAAAAACGAAAGCGCACAGTTCTGTCAGGTACATAAACTAAACAGAAGACAACTACACAGGTGGAAAAAAACCCTACTTAAGTATGATCTCCAATTAGAGACAACGAGGACCAGCTGCCTCTAATTGAAGATCATCCCAAAAAATACAACCTAGAAATTGAAAAAACTAGAACCTAAACATAGATATACAAAACATAGAAAAACACAAAACACCCCCTGTCACTCCCTGACCTACTCTACCATAGAAAATAACATCTTACTATGGTCAGGACGTGACAGCATCATGTTATGGGTATGCTTGTCATCGACAAGGACTAGGGTGTTTTTGGGATAAAAAAGAAATGGAATAGAGCTATAAGCACAGGCACAATCTTAAAGGAAAATCTGGTGCAGTCTGCTTTCCAACAGACACTGGGAGACAAATTCACCTTTCAGCAAGACAATAACCTAAAACACAATGCCAAATCTACACTAGAGTTGCTTACCAAGACGACATTGAATGTTCCTAAGTGGCCTAGTTACAGTTTTGACTTAAATCTGTAATGAATACTCAGGGAGAAAAAGGTGTAGATTCACACGCAGAGTGTGGCAGGTGTTTATTACGTCTTCGCAGAAGGCAGGAATAGTGGTCACAGGCAGGCAATAGTCATACATAGGTAGGCAAACAGGCAGGTGAAAAAAAACTAGGATTGAAGGCTAAAACTGGTTCTCACAAACGAGCTTGGAAAAGGCTTAGTAGAGTCAAAACGAACAATAACTCACAAGAACACAACAAAACAGAACACAAGGTTGACTAAGACATTAAACAGAATGAACTGAACTAAATAAGGAGCTGACGAGATCGGTTGAGTAACTAACACAGATGAAATCAATGAACAAATGAAAGACAGGGCTACGTTAACCTGTTATGGCTAGGGGGCAGTATTTTCACGGCTGGATAAAAAACGTACCCGATTTAATCTGGTTACCACTCCTACCCAGTAACTAGAATATGCATATACTTATTACATATGGATAGAAAACACCCTAAAGTTTCTAAAACTGTTTGAATGATGTCTGTGAGTATAACAGAACTCATTTGGCAGGCAAAAACCAGACAAGGTTTCATGCAGGAAGTGGCCTGTCTGACAAGGTGTCGTTCTTCTTGTCTCTGTTTATTGAAGAGCGAGGATCTTAGCTGTCCCGTGACACTTCCTACGGCTGCCATAGGGTCTCAGAAGGCGGTAAAAAGCTGAATCGTGGCTTTGCAGGCTCTGGCTGAAAAAAAGTAGCGCGTTTGGGTAGTGGCTGGTTACAGTACTGTGAGACTCAGGCTCGTGCCCGCGTCGACCGAAAGCTTTGTTTACTTTCCTCTGTTTAGCTAAATGGACATTCCCGGTCGGAATATTATCGATTTTTTACGAGAAAAATGGCATAAAAATTGATTTTAAACAGCGGTTGACATGCTTCGAAGTACGGTAATGGAATATTTAGATTTTTTTGTCACGAATTGTGCCATGCGCACGACCCTTATTTACCCTTTCAGATAGTGTCTGGAATGCACGAACAAAACGCCGCAATTTGGATATAACGATGGATTATTTTGGACCAAACCAACATTTGTTATTGAAGTAGCAGTCCTGGGAGTGCATTCTGACGAAGACAACAAAAGGTAATCAAACTTTTATAATAGTAAATCTGATATTGGTGAGTGCTAAACTTGCCGGGTGTCTAAATAGCTAGCCCTGTGATGCCGGGCTATGTACTTAGAATATTGCAAAATGTGCTTTCACCAAAAAGCTATTTTAAAATCTGACATATCGAGTGCATAGAGGAGTTCTGTATCTATAATTCTTAAAATAATTGTTATGCTTTTTGTGAACGTTTATCGTGAGTAATTTAGTAAATTGTTAGCAAATTCCTCCGGAAGTATGCTAGTTCTGAACGTCACATGCTAATGTAAAAAGCTGTTTTTTGATATAAATATGAACTTGATTGAACAAAACATGCATGTATTGTATAACATAATGTCCTAGGTGTGTCATCTGATGAAGATCATCAAAGGTTAGTGCTGCATTTAGCTGTCTTCTGGGTTTTTGTGACATTATATGCTAGCTTGAAAAATGGGTGTCTGATTATTTCTGGCTTGGTACTCTGCTGACATAATCTAATGTTTTGCTTTCGCTGTAAAGCCTTTTTGAAATCGGACAGTGTGGTTAGATAAAGGAGAGTCTTGTCTTTAAAATGCTGTGAAATAGTCATATGTTTGAAAAATTGAAGTTTTTGTATTTTTGAGGAATTTGTAATTCGCGCCACGCCTATCATTGGATATTGGAGCAGGTGTTCCGCTAGCGGAACGTCTAGATGTAAGAGGTTAAAGAACACAAAGAAAGAACACAACAAAGCAGAACACAAGGTTGACCTTACAGTACTGTAAGTACAGTACTGACTGGGTAATTGGAGGTGGTACATGACAGGGTTGATGCGATGGGTTATCTTGAAGGGACCAATGAATCGAGGACATAAGGGGAGGCAGAGCCAGATGTCTCTGGTAGAGAGCCACACACGCTGTCTGGGGTGAAAGAGTGGCATAGGTCGGCGGCGTCTGTCGGCAAAGCGTTTGTGGGTATTAGAGGCTTCCTGCAGATACCGCTGAGCGGTCTCTCATACCCGCTCATTACGCCAAAACCAGTTGTCGACAGCTGGGACAGTACCAGGCTCCGCCTCCCAGGGAAACATGGGGGGTTCATAACCAAGTACACACTGAAACAGAGTAAGGCGGAGGGATGAATGCATGAGTGAGTTCTGAGCGTATTCGGCCCAGGACACATACTGACTCCAGTCGTGTGAAGAGGCAGAACATTGTTGGTGGAGGTACTTCCCTATTTCTTGGTTCAGGCATTCCGTCTGCCCGTTGGTCTGGGGATGGTACCTGGAGGAGAAGCTGAGGGCGACCCCCAGTCAGTCACAGAAGGCTCACCACACCCGGGAGACAAACTGGGGCCCAGAGACGATGTCCTCTGGAATCCCATACACACGGAACACCTGCTGGAACATACACTCAGCCAATTCCATGGTGTTAGGTAAGATGACACTTTTTTT
This sequence comes from Salmo salar, assembly GCF_965601325.2. NCBI lineage: Eukaryota > Metazoa > Chordata > Actinopteri > Salmoniformes > Salmonidae > Salmo > Salmo salar. Next base: position 57,477,278 of record NC_138293.1, read on the forward strand.
TTAAACGGTCTACTATGACAAGGATGGTGGTGTTACCAGAGGATTCAGGAAGGTCTTTGATGAAGTCAACAGCTATGTGGCACCAGGGTCTTGAGGGATTGGCAAAGGTTGAAGCTTACCGGAAGGGAGATGACAAGGGCTTTTGGTTTGGGCGCAGACTGGACAGGAGAGTACGTAATCCCTTATGCCGGATTTCAGTGAGGACCACCAGAATTTACGGGCTAGAAGTTCGGTGGTTCATGTAATGCCCGGATGTCCTGACCTAAGGACGTGTGACACCATTGCATCAGTTGGGGTCTAACAACTGCTGGTACGTAACTCTTCCCAGCTGGTGTCTCAGGAGGAGCCAGGTCTGAGGTTAAGGTCTGAGGTTAAGGCTTCTTGTATGGCAGAGTGAACCTCCCACTGTACCGGTCCCATAATGCAAGAGGAAGGAAGAATGGATGTAGGGTCTGAGTTACTGGTCGGAAGGTCAAACTGGCGGGAGAGAGCATCAGCTTTTACGTTTTTCTTTCCAGGGATGTAAGTAACATGAAAATGGAAGCGTGTGAAGAAGAGAGCCCAGCGGGCTTGTCTGGAGTTTAACCTCTTGGCCGCTCTGATATATTCCATATTACGATGATCTGTTAGGACGAGAAAGGGATGTTGTGCGCCCTCCAAACAGTGGCGTCACTCCTCGATGGCCAGCTTGATGGCAAGGAGTTCTCTGTTCCCCACATCGTAATTCCTCTCAGCGGGGGATAACTTCCTTGAGAAGAAGGCACAGGGATGTGATTTTGGAGGTGTTCCCACTCGATGAGAGAGTATGGCTCCTACTCCTACTTCGGAGGCATCCACCTCCAGGGTGAAAGGAAAGGTCGGATCAGCTTGGCAAAATACAGGGCTACGTTCAAGAACACAACGAAACAGAACACAAGGTTGACTAAGAAAATAAATACAGAACCTTACCTTGAAGACTTGAAAATGGCTATCTTACTATGATCAACAATCAACTTGACAGAGCTTGAAGAATTTGTTTAAAGAATAATGGGCAGATATTGTACAATCCAGGTGTGCAAAGCTCTTAGAAACTTACCCAGAAAGACTTACAGCTGTAATCACCGCCAAAAGTGCTTCTACAAAGTTTTGACTCGGATGTGAATACTTACACTACCGTTCAAAAGTTTGGGGACACCTAGAAATGTCCTTGTTTTTGAAAGAAAAGGATGCTGGCCTTCGAGGCAGAGTTCCTCTGTTCTTTTGCCCATCTTAATCTTTTATTTTTATTGGCCAGTCTGAGATATGGCTTTTTCTTTGCAACTCTGCCTAGAAGGCCAGCATTCCAGCGTCGCCTCTTCACTGTTGATGTTGAGACTGGTGTTTTGCGGGTACTATTTAATGAAGCTGCCAGTTGAGGACTTGTGAGGCGTCTGTTTCTCAAACTAGACACTCTAATGTACTTGTCCTCTTGCTCAGTTGTGCACCGGGGCCTCCCACTCCTCTTTCTATTCTGGTTAGAGCCAGTTTGCGCTGTTCTGTGAAGGGAGTACTACACAGCGTTGTACGAGATCTTCAGTTTCTTGGCAATTTTTCGCATGGAATAGCCTTCCTTTCTCAGAACATGAATAGACTGATGAGTTTCAGAAGAAAGTACTTTGTTTCTGGCCATTTTGAGCCTGTAATCGAACCCACAAATGCTGATGCTCCAGATACTCAACTAGTCTAAAGAAGGCCAGTTTTATTTCTTCTTTAATCAGGACAACAGTTTTCATCTGTGCTAACATAATTGCAAAAGGGTTTTCTAATGATCAATTAGCCTTTTAAAATGATGAACTTGGATTACCTAACACAACGTGCCATTGGAACACAGGAGTGATGGTTGCTGATAATGGGCCTCTGTACGCCTATGTAGATATTCCATCCGTTTCCAGCTACAATAGTCATTTACAACATTAACAATGTCTACACTGTATTTCTGATTAATTTGATGTTATTTTAATGGACCAAAAAAATTGATTTTCTTTCAAAAACAAGGACATTCCGAAGTGACCCCAAACGTTTGAATGGTAGTGTATGTAAATTAGATATTTCTATATTTCAAAAACATGTTTTCACTTTGTTATTATGGGGTCTTCTGTGTAGACAGCTGAGAAAAAAAAATATTTAATACATTTTTGAATTCAGGTGGTTAAAAAAAAGTGGAATAAGTCAAGGGGTATGAATACTTTCTGAAGGCACTGTACTAATTCAGGGGGACTTTTTCTTTGAGTCCCATGCAGCTTTGAAGCTTGTTAAGGTTTTTTGGTTGAATAACTATGTGAAGAAATATTTCCCAACTAACTCAGGGGAGGACAAAGGCAGCACATCTCCATACCTGCATCAGGGTTTCACCCAAGCCAATTGACCACTCTCTCAAATCGTCAAAATAATTAAATGAAAGTGCACAGTCTACGGTGGTTTGAGAGCAGCGGGTACTGGGGGCGGTGCCATAACAAAGCTTTGGAGAGCCAAGCATGGTTTGGTTGACTTTTCCAATAAGTTACTTAAATTAAGTTACTGTGTGATTGTTTTGTTTTTGCAGAGCACATACTCGGTTTCCCACTTAAAGCTAACACAAACTCATCAAAGCAATTGTTTGCGGTTCCCAAAAGGGTTATGTTGTTTTTCTTTTTCCTTTTGTTTGATCAGAGGACTGGAGTGTAGTTGGAGAACAGAATTGGATGCTTGTGTTGTTTATTGGTTTATTTGTGGAGGTTTTGTATTCTTATTATCAGTGCAATTACATAGCCTTAAAGCAGCTCACAAATGAGCTAATTAGCAAAGGAAGCGGGAGATATTTATGATGTAGGGCAAAGAGACACTATAGCCGTATCTCGATAGTCTGTAAATAACCACCCTTTTCACTAAATTGTTATTGATGTGAACTATATTGAAACAAAAATATAAACGCAACATGCAACAAGTTCAAAGATTCTACTCAGTTACAGTTCGTATCAGGAAATCAATCAATTTAAATAAATTAGGCCCTCATCTATGGATTTCACATGACTGGGCCGGGAGGGCATAAGCCCACCCACTGGGGAGCCAGGCCCAGCAAATTAGAATGAGTTTTTCCCCACAAAAGGGCTTTATTACAGACATAATTACTCCCCCCTCAGAAGATGCCACATGTGAAGAAGCCAGATGTGGAGGTCCTGGGCTGGCATGGTTACACGTGGTCTGCGGTTTTGAGATCAGTTGGACGTACGGCCAAATTCTCTAAAACGACGTTGAAGGCAGTTTTATGGTAGAGAAATGAACATTAAATGCTCTAAACAGCTCTGGTGGACATTCCTGCAATCAGCATGCCAATTGCATTCTCCCTCAAAACTTGAGACACATGTGGCATTGTGTTGTGAGACAAAACTGCATACTTTAAAGTGGCCTTTTATTGTCCCCAGCACAAGGTGCACCTGTGTAATGATCATGCTGTTTAATCAGCTTCTTGATATGCCACACCTGCCAGGTAGAAGGATTGTCTTGGCAAAACTTCTGGGATTTTTTATTTCAGCTCATGAAACGTGGGATCAACACTTTACATGGTGGGTTAATATTTTTGTTTAGTGTAATTCTGCACAACTATAGGGAGTAGCTAACAAGAGGTACTTTTACAAGTTAAACATGTTATTTTTGTTGTTCTTCTAAGTTACTTTCTTTTCCAATTTACTCCAACTTCTACTGTGTACAGTGCCTTTGGAAAGTATTCACCTTGACTTTTTCCACATTTTGTTACATTACAACCTTATTCTAAAATTTCTTTAAAAACAATCCTCAGCAATCTACACACAATACCCCATAATGACAAAGCAAAAACAGATTTTTTGACATTTTGCAAATGTATTAAAAAACAGAAATACCTTATTTACATTAGTATTCAGACCCTTTGCTATGGACTCCAAATTGAGCTCAGATGCATCCGGTTTCCATTGATCATCATTTAAATGTTTCTACAACTTGATTGGAGTCCACCTGTGGTAAATTTAATTGATTGGACATGATTTGGAAAGGCACACACCTGTCTATATATGTCAGACAGGGGCGAGGTTCACCTACCAACAGGACAATGACCCTAAGCACACAGCCAAGACAACGCAGGAGTGGCTTTGGGTCAAGTCTCTGAATGTCCTTGAGTGGCCCAGCCAGAGCCAGGACTTGAACCCGATTGAACATCTCCTGAGAGACCTGAAAATAGCTGTGTGGCAACACTCCCCATCCAACCTGACAGAGCTTGAGAGGATCTGCAGAGCAGAATGGGAGAAACTCCCCAAATACAGTTGTGCCAAGCTTGTACAGTAGCATCATACACAAGAAGACTCAAGGCTGTAATGGCTGCCAAATGTGCTTCAACAAAGTACTGAGTGTGAACACTTATGTAAATGTAATATTTCAGTTTTAAATTTTTTATACATTTGCAAAAATGTGTAAAAAATGTTTTTTGCTTTTTTCATTATGGGGTATTATGTGTAATTCAATTTTAGAATAAGGCAGTAATGTAACAAAATGTGGAAAAAGTCAAGGGGTCTGAATTCTTACCAAATGCACTGTATTTAGAATGGTTTATTTAAAATTCAACATTACAAAGTATCGATGTCAGCTGATTTTTTAACCAGGTAGGCAAGTTGAGAACAAGTTCTCAGTTACAATTGCGACCTGGCCAAGATAAAGCAAAGCAGTTCGACACATACAACAGCACAGAGTTACACATGGAGTAAAACAAACATACAGTCAATAATACAGTAGAAAAATAAGTCTATATACAATGTGAGCAAATGAGGTGAGATAAGGGAGGTAAAGGCAAAAAAGGCCATGGTGGCAAAGTGAATACAATATAGCAAGTAAAACACTGGAATGGTAGATTTGTAGTGGAAGAAAGTGCAAAGTAGAAATAGAAATAATGGGGTGCAAAGGAGCAAAATAAATAAATACAGTAGGGGAAGAGGTAGTTGTTTGGGCTAAATTATAGATGGGCTATGTACAGGTGCAGTGATCTCTGAGCTGCTCTGACAGCTGGTGCTTAAAGCTAGTGAGGGAGATACAGTGGGGGGGAAAAGTATTTGATCCCCTGCTGATTTTGTACGTTTGCCCACTGACAAAGAAAGGATCAGTCTATAATTTTAATGGTAGGTTTATTTGAACAGTGAGAGACAGAATAACAACAAAAATATCCAGAAAAACGCATGTCAGAAATGTTATAAATTGATTTGCATTTTAATGAGGGAAATAAGTATTTGACCCCCTCTCAATCAGAAAGATTTCTGGCTCCCAGGTGTCTTTTATACAGGTTACGAGCTGAGATTAGGAGCACACTCTTAAAGGGAGTGCTCCTAACCGCAGCTTGTTACCTGTATAAAAGACACCTGTCCACAGAAGCAATCAATCAATTAGATTCCAAACTCTCCACCATGGTCAAGACCAAAGAGCTCTCCAAGGATGTCAGGGACAAGATTGTAGACCTACACAAGGCTGGAATGGTCTACAAGACCATCGCCAAGCAGCTTGGTGAGAAGGTGACAACATTTGGTGCGATTATTCGCAAATGGAAGAAACACAAAAGAACTGTCAATATCCCTCGGCCTGCAAGATCTCACCTCGTGGAGTTGCAATGATCATGAGAAGGGTGAGGAATCAGCCCAGAACTACACGGGAGGATCTTGTCAATGATCTCAAGGCAGCTGGGACCATAGTCACCAAGAAAACAATTGGTAACACACTACGCCATGAAGGACTGAAATCCTGCAGCGCCCTCAAGGTCACCCTGCTCAAGAATACATATACATGCCCATCTGAAGTTTGCCAATGAACATCTGAATGGCTCAGAGGACAACTGGTGAAAGTGTTGTGGTCAGATGAGACCAAGATGGAGCTCTTTGACATCAACTCAACTCGCCGTGTTTGGAGGAGGAGGAATGCTGCCTATGACCCCAAGAACACCATCTCCACCGTCAAACATGGAGGTGGAAACATTATGCTTTGGGGGTGTTTTTCTGCTAAGGGGACATGAAACTTCACCGCATCAAAGGGACGATGGACGGGGCCATGTACCGTCAAATCTTGGGTGAGAACCTCTTTCCCTCAGCCAGGGCATTGAAAATGGGTCATGGATGGGTATTCCAGCATGACAATGACCCAAAACACAAGGCAACAAAGGAGTGGCTCAAGAAGAAGCACATTAAGGTCCTGGAGTGGCCTAGCCAGTCTCCAGACCTTAATCCCATAGAAAATCTGTGGAGGGAGCTGAAGGTTCGAGTTGCCAAACGTCAGCCTCGAAACCTTAATGACTTGGAGAAGATCTGCAAAGAGGAGTGGGACAAAATCCCTCCTGAGATGTGTGCAAACCTGGTGGCCAACTACAAGAAACGTCTGACCTCTGTGATTGCCAACAAGGGTTTTGCCACCAAGTACTAAGTCATGTTTTGCAGAGGGGTCAAATACTCATTTCCCTCATTAAAATGCAAATCATTATATAACATTTTTGACATGGGTTTTTCTGGATTTTTTGTTGTTGTTATTCTGTCTCTCACTGTTCAAATAAACCTACCATTAAAATTATAGACTGATCATTTCTTTGCCAGTGGGCAAACGTACAAAATCAGCAGGGGATCAAATACTTTTTTCCCCCACTGTAAGTGTTTCCAGTTTCAGAGATTTTTGTAGTTCGTTCCAGTCATTGGCAGCGGAGAACTGGAAGGAGAGACGGTCAAAGGAGGAATTGGCTTTGGGGGTGACCAGAGAGATATACCTGCTGGAGTGCGTGCTACAGGTGGGTGCTGCTATGGTGACCAGTGAGCTGAGATAAGGGGGAAATTTACCTAGCAGGGTCTTGTAAATGACCTGGAGCCAGTGGGTTTGGCGACGAGTATGAAGCGAGGGCCAGCCAACGAGAGTGTACAGGTCGCAGTGGTGGGTAGTATATGGGGCTTTGGTGACAAAACGGATGGCACTGTGATAGACTGCATCCAGTTTATTGAGTAGGGTATTGGAGGCTATTTTGTAAATGACATCGCCGAAGTCGAGGATAGGTAGGATGGTCAGTTATTTGACACAATTCATATAAATACAATAAGGACAAGAAAATCATCAACACAATTACAACGGCAATTTTAATATACATTTTATTTACAGTGTTTTTGCTTCAGCCAAATGGAAATATCTTTTGAAAATATCCACAAATGTTTGAATCATTGCATTAATCAAGTGTAAAACATTATGTGGAATATGGTTTAGATGAGAAGCTCCTGTATAATTTCAATTGCTATCCTTATTTTGTTTGTCTATATACTATGGTATTTACGGTATGCTAATAGCTGCGCTCACATATGAAGCAGGAATGTAGCTTTGACCACACAACATCCAAGTATAAACAGAAAAGTAGCACATTTGATGTTAAAGAGAGATAATGTAAATGGCCCTTAAGTCTTCACTATACAACAAACTCTTCCCTCCCTTTTGCTCTCTTTCTTTCCCTCTCCCTCTCTCCCTCTCTCCCCCTCCCACTCCATCTCTGCTGTAATGTTTATGGTGCATTGTGGATTGTCCAGAGGCCTGATAACCCATGCTTGGTCAGGCTGTAAACACTGGCCTCCTTTCCTACGACAGAGTGACATATTTATGGTCCTGTGAGTGGGGACTTTTTTTATATCCCAGGTATCCCGGTATCTGTTGCAGGCTCGAGGCGCCTGAGATATGCAGGAAGTCAAGTAGAAGCGCTTGACTCCATGTTTCGTTCCCCCGTGTCACAACGTCTCAGAGAGACTGCACCTATCCAGATGAACGTCATCGTTTAGTTTCTCCAGAGGAAAGACATTAAAAATACAAAGGACAGAAAAAGTCTGTATGGGGCATGACCAAGGGATCTTATCCACGTACCATTCCGACGTCTAATTTATTTGAACATGTACTAGTACAATCACCTCCATTCCCAAACATACACATGCACCCATATGCAAGCACAACACAGTCCTGCACACACACGGACACAAACACAAACACAAACACACACACACACACACACACACACACACACACACACACACACACACACACACACACACACACACACAAGACTGGCCAAGTGGCTGCACTAGAATTATAGAGTAGGGAGATGTATGCAAGAGAGAGGTGCGCTGTGCCTTTTTACCGCCATCCTTGATACAAGCCTGAGCATCCTCCATTAATTACCCACAGAGACAGCAGCTTCTTGCCGTGCCGTGCCAGAGCTGGCATAAAATATATTGACTTGCTGGGCTACCATAGGAGCTGGTGTCATTCTCATTTATCACAATTAACAACCTTACAGCGGCGATACCAGCCCAGAATCAACCACAACCGCAAGGTCAAGTGAAGAGGCAAAGTAGAGATGCATATTTAGGCTGTGTCCCAAATGGCACCCTATTCCCTGTGTAGTGCACTACTTTTGACCACAGCCCATAGGGGAGGCAGAATACATTTTGATCCGACAGTCCTCCCTCGGAGGGTATCAAAATGGGAAGAAATAGGGATAGGGTTCTCTCATAGACATGTTTTCTCTCAGGGCTTTGATTCCCTGGTGTCCTCAGTAGCCATCCCACTGTGTGAGAGGAAGTTGATTTTCAGACAGTAGCATGTGCGTGTGGTGCAGTTTCCGCTGTCTCTTATGCTTGCACTCTCTCTCTCTCTCTCTCGCTCTCTCTCTCTCGCTCTCTCTCTCTCTCTCTCACACATGTTCCCTGGCCTGGCTCTCACGGATACGGATAGAGAGACCCACAACAAGTAACCAAGTAATTAAGTAACCAAGTAATTAACACACGACTGTCTCATTAATTCATAGATACATGCCATGCAGCCTCCTACACATATACACCTACAGTACTGACGACACAGCACTCAACATATAACTTCCATTACTTATACTGAAGTGAGTGCATGCACACACTTGCCTCTTGACAGTATTAGCGTTCTTGCATGCTTGCCTTTCATGATATGCACCAACACACAAGTTCTATACTACAAACCCCACAAGCTCTGACTGACATACAAACAAACATACACCCATGGTTTGACAGCTGCGATAGGGAGTGGAAGTGTGGCCAACAATCAATATAATGCAATCAATATTATGCCACCCATGCAAGCGACACATGTTCTCTCGCTCTCTCTCTCTCTCTCTCTCCTCCCCCCCTGTGATAATAAGGCAGGGTAAACAGTGGAGCGTCATAATGCCCTGCATGTGTAAACACCATTAGTGCCTTAAACGGAACAGAGGTGCTGCTGAAGCTGCAGCACTACAGTACGCTAGCTGGATCTAGCCCCGGGGAACAAAGTAGATCAGGCAGCCTGGCAGGCAACAGTGACAAGTGTCTATCCTCCTTACCTACGCCCATGGAGCACAGCCCCCACCATCCTCTGTGCCAGTTAGTTAGTTAGTTAGTTAGTTAGTTGGTTGGTTGGTTGGTTGGTTGGTTGGTTAGTTAGTTTGCCATGGCACCTGTAGTGCTGGTTGTCTATCTACCCTGTAATTTCAAAACAGGTTGGTGGATGAACACAAATTACAGTACAGCCCGGCTGCGAGGGTGGAGGTAGCTGGTTTTTCTTTAAGTGTTTACCTCCATATATCAATGTTGGTTTTTGCAAGACAGCCGTCCTAGACTGTTTCTAGCTTCCCTAGCTGTGCCTGTGAAATCAATCATCAGTGCAGGATGCAAAGCAGGCAAAGACTTTGCATTCTCCTGAAGCTCAAAGACCTCTGTGTGCTATTCTTTTTCATTGCTGTATGCTTCCTGCTCTGCGGGGCTTCTGTTTGAAATGTGGGAGGTTTGAACAAACTTGGAGATATCTGGTAGTTGAGCAAACAGGGCATTCATCACTGTCTACTCGCGTTGTTTTTCTTTCGCTCCCTCTCCCCCATTAGTTGTAATGTATTGTTTGTTAAGTCTGGTAGAGGCAGACCAAGTTCTGCATCCCATCGCTCAGGTCGCAGCGCCGGCGAGGCTGCAAAGCCTAATGAAATAATGGTGCTGCACACTGTCTTTTTATGGGCTCGTTCACAATTTGTCGTCTTTGCAGTAGACGTTGTTGTCTTTTATATGTGCTGCAACTTTTTCTTTGTCATCGTGCCATACCCATTTGTATTTCATAACTTTAAAGAGAAAGCCAAATTGCCCAGCAATGGGACAATAACACTTTTCTGAATCTGAATCTCAAATGAGCCATTTGAAAAGACACGGCTGAGGCTGCAAAATGCAACATGGAGAGCATGATTGAAAATGTATTCACGGGCGGTTGACTGTGCTGTCTTGTTGCGTATGCATAAATGCAGTGTAAGTCTTCTCCTGACTGTTACATGTTTGGGCTCCGAGTTTGCCTGCTTTGTCACACACCATGGAGGAATTAACAGCTTACGTCTGTGGCTAGCACAAGCCTAACGCTAGCCTGGAGGAAGATTTGTGTAGTGACCATGGAGATTCGATTATGTGCTAGGAGAGAGACAGAGAGAGATGGAGAGACAGAAAGAGATGGGGAGGCAGAGAGAGAGAGAGAAAGAGAGAGGCTGTTTAAAATGACTGGAATGTCTTGCATCACCAGGAGACTGAGACCAGGGCAGAAAGTTTTAATCCTTGTGGTAATTTGAAAGCACCTTTGTCTCTCCTCTTTCCCCTTCGGAGGTGTTTATAGTGGTTGTTAAAATTTGATCTGCCCTCAGGCCAAGAGCAGGAAAACTCATTTAAGTGTGTGGCCAGACCATAGTGACTTGGCGGAAAATGTCCAACTTACTGTATTTTACCTCACCACCACATCCTCTGCCAGGTGATCTTCACATCCAACACTCCATCAAGCCACTCAACCATCAAAAGGCCCTCAGTCTCAGTTATAATACACCAACCTTTAGCCATTTGATTTCTCTCCCCAAGTGGGATTATCAACTTGGTTTTTTAGAATATATTTTGAGAAGATTTTGGAACCACAAACTCTTCCGGTTTGATTCATTTCAGAAGTTCTGCCTAGACAGCTGCTGGTGTGTTGAATGTCAAGAAGGGCATCTTTTCCTGCTGGTCCCAGACTATCGACTCATTCACAGTGAGCAGCCTGCTTAGACACTGTAGCTAACACAAACAGCCGCTCCTTATGGGCCACCAAGGCAGCCAGAGGCACCTTACTCTCGACAGCTGGAGGAGTTAGTGGCTGTCAAGGTCTGTGTCCCAATGGCACCCTATTCTCTATATATAGCACTGTGGGCTCTGATCAAAAGTAGTACACTATATAGGAAATAGGGAGCCATTTGAGGCACAGCCAAGTTGTCCCCCTCCCATCCTGTCCAATCATTACCACGTTGATATGAATGGAGAACAGAGTAAATGCTAAGCTAAATGGAGGGAAAGGGTCGTTTTGGGGTTGATGCGGCCGATAGCCAGGCGTGTGTGTGTGTGTGTGTGTGTGTGTGTGTGGGGGTGTGGGTGGGGGGGGGGGGGGGGGGGGAGTCTCTAGCACCTGTCATCAGCCACTCAAAGATCCACACAGTGACAGCAACATCCACTTACATGGGCCACTGTTGGCCACACTTGCACTCCCTATCCCAGCTGTCAAACTTCAAGAAGGCCCGGTCCCTGGCTCTGGAGATAAAGAGAAGGATGGAGGGTTGGCTGGGGGAGGAGGGAAAGAGGGATGGAAGGATAAGGGGGGCCAGCAGCCCTGCAGTCACTGCCAGAGGGAAGACATATGGCGACGGAGACCTCCGTGGCCGTTTAACCAATTTTCTGCTTCTGAGTCCATTACCTTCCACTCTACAGCTCTACAATTGTTTTGCACCGGCTTTCACTGTTTCGTTCTCTCTCTCTGTAACGGCCGTCGTATGTAATGGACCAAGGCGCAGCGGGTTGAGTGCTCATTATAACTTTTATTTGAACACTGAAAAAACCAAACAAGAAAACGAACGAACGAACAGTAATGCAGTAATGCAGTAATGCAGGCTACCCACAAAGGACAGGTGAAAACAAGGCTACCTAAGTGTGACTCCCAATCAGCAACAACGATTTACAGCTGTTCCTGATTGAGAGCCATACCAGGCCAACAGAAAGAAATACACAACATAGAGCATAGAAATACAAAACATAACCAAAAACCCCGGAATACTCTAAACAAACACCCCTCTACATAAACACATATCCCAACAAACTCTGAACCACATAAAACAAACACCCCCCCTGCCACGTCCTGACCAAACTACAACAACAAAACTCAGGACATGACAGTACCCCCCCCCCCCCCAAAGGTGCAGACCCCGGATGCACCTCACACAAAAAATAAACACAAAAATAAACCCCCCAAACTAAAGGGAGGGAAGGGAGGGTGGCTTCCGTGCTACACTCCCCCCTCCCCAATCCTCCTACTGTGGAGGTGGCTCAGGCTCTGGCCTTAGTCCCCCACCTAACCTGTCCACCCCCGCTGAATATCACGGGCTGAAGCGCGTCGCTGTAAACCTCGGGCTGAAGCGCTTCGCTGTAGAGCTCGGGCTGAAGGGCGACTCTGGGAGCTCCGGACTGTAGGGCGACTCTGGGAGCTCCGGACTGTAGGGCGACTCTCTCGGTTCCGGACTGTAGGCCGTCTCTCTCGGTTCCAGACTGTAGGCCATCTCTCTCGGTTCCGGACTGTAGGCCATCTCACTCGGTTCCGGACTCTAGGCCGTCTTTCTCGGTTCCGGACTATAGGCCGTCTGTCTCAGTTCCGGACTGTGGGCCGTCTCACTCGGTTCCGGACTGTGGGCCATCTCACTCGGTTCCGGACTGTGGGCCGTCTCACTCGGTTCCGGACTGTGGGCCATCTCTCTACGGGGCACTGTCGCCTGACACTCTGGACGAGGCACTGTCGCCGGACACTCTGGACGAGGCACTGTCGCCGGACACTCTGGACGAGGCACTGTCGCCGGACACTCTGGACGAGGCACTGTCGCCGGACACTCTGGACGAGGCACTGTCGCCGGACACTCTGGACGAGGCACTGTCGCCGGACACTCTGGACGAGGCACTGTCGCCGGACACTCTGGACGAGGCACTGTTGCCGGACACTGTGGATGAGGCACTGCCGCCGGAAGCTCTGGACGGAGACTGCGCACTGAAAGCCTGGTGCATGGTGCTGGCTTTGGAAGTGCCAGACTGGAAACACGCACCTCAGGGCTAGTGCGAGAAGCAGGAGTAGGACGAGCTGGACTGGGCTGACGCACTGGAGGCCTGGTGCGTGGGGCTGGTACTGGAGGTACCAGACTGGAGACACGCACCCCAAGGCTAGTGCGAGGAGTGGGAACAGGACGTGCTGAACTGGGCTGACGCACTGGAGGCCTGGTGCGTGGTGCTGGCTTTGGAGACGCCAGACTAGATACACGCACCTCAGGGCTAGTGCGAGGAGCGGGAACAGGATACACTGGGCCGTGAAGGCACACTGGCAGTCTCGAGCGCAGTACTGGCACCACCCTTACTGGCTGGATGCCCGCTTCCCCCTAACAAATGCGGGACGTTGGCACCGCGCACACCGGCCTGTGAATGCTCGGCCTCGACGCCGTGCGCATCACCCCATAGCATAGGGCCTGACCAGTAACATGCTGCCTCCGGTAAGCACAGGGAGTTGGCTTGGGTCTTAACCCTGGCCCAGCCAAACTACCCGTGTGCCCCCCCCAAAAAAATGTTTTCTTGGGGCTGCCTCTCAGGCTTCCATGCCAATCGTGTTCCAATATAACAGTCCCGGTCCTCTCCAGCCTTTTTCCATGGTCCCTCTCCGGCTAGGATCTCCTCCCAGGTCCACGACTCCCGATAGCTTTTCTCCAGCTCCTTACCCCGCTGCTTGGTCCATTGGTGGTGGGAAGTTCTGTAACGGTCGTCGTATGTAATGGACCAAGGCGCAGTGGGTTGAGTGCTCATTATAACTTTTATTTGAACACTGAAAAAACCAAACAAGAAAACGAACGAACAGTAATGCAGGCTACACACAGCTATGCAAAAACAACTTCCCACAAAGGACAGGTGAAAACAAGGCTACCTAAGTATGACTCCCAATCAGCAACAACAATTTACAGCTGTTCCTGATTGAGAGCCATACCAGGCCAACACAAAGAAATACACAACATAGTCAGAGCATAGAAATACAAAACATAGAACATAACCAAAAACCCCGGAATACTCTAAACAAACACCCCTCTACATAAACACATATCCCAACAAACCCCGAACCACATAAAACAAACACCCCCCCTGCCACGTCCTGACCAAACTACAATAACAAATAACCCCTTTACTGGTCAGGACGTGACACTCTCCCCATCAAAACATCATCATTTGACATTGCAGAGTAGTATGGCTGGAGACGACTGTTAGGATCTGTGCTCTTCTACATCAGAGGCTAAAGTGGAGAATCATTTGAGAGTGGAAAGTGATTGGGTTCTAATGGGAAGATTAGGTATTTGGATTTCAAGTATACATATCAAAATTAGGTATTAAGTATTTGGATGATGTGTACAAAGCAACATATGCGACCATCACTGCCGATCGCTCTGCTACATCTTGGCTGGAGTGGAGCTGAGATACTTATTCAACAAAGAGCTTGTGGAATCCTTTGAGTGGGAAATCATTCTAATGGGAAAAGTATGTATTTGGATTGAAGTGTACAGTACATAGCAACATATGGGACTCTCTTTATCGCTGGTTTCCTAATGTCCATTCAAGGAAATGTATAAATTCCATTTAGACAAATAAGGGCAAGGGGGCATTGTTGCTCCCAAAACCAATTGGACAAATATTTGTTGATACCATATTTGATCAGTGGAGGCTCCTCAGAGGAGCAACGGGAAACATTAAAATTCCAGGCATATGCGTTGTTAGTGGCTATGACGTAGGGTTCAGCCAGGAGTTGATTGACAGTCAGAAGAGAGAAAGAAATGGTAGGAGGGACACCCCAGCTTCAAGTGGTGTCAGATTTCACACCCTGCTTCACACAGGCAGAAGAATCAGGGCTACCTGATTCTGAACGCGTTAGTTCTAGTAGCTATGTTGACTTGGATGTTAGCTAATATGGTGACAACAATGTACTTTCATTCATAGGCTAGGTTGTAGCAAGTTCATGGTGGGGATAGGGAAAATGTGAGTATCATGTTAGTAGCCTAAACCTATCAGTGTTACATTGAGCTGGGTGAATGGAATATGAATGACAGTCATCCAATATGCTGTAATAGAAATAAGGCCATGCTCATAAAAAAAAAAATGATCATCTTAAATGGCACCGACCGCCACTGCATCTAATTGGTGAAGGACAGAGAAAATAGGAATCAAAGGAAGATTGACAGATCAATACCAAAGCTGATAGGGACATTTATCTCCATGAAGGTTACGTCTAAAATGATAATTTGCCCTTAACCGGCATCAGAGCAGAAAAACTGTAGACAGAAAGGAAGCCCTGTTTATCAAATAGCCTGTGGGCATTTCATGTCCGAAGAGGCAATATTCATCTTTGCTTTTTATGCTGCTGCCAATATATTCTTCTTACTTTAAGGTGCATCATCAGCAACTTTCCACTAGAGTGGATTAACCTGTTAGGGCTACGGGGCAGTATTGACACGGCTGGATAAAAAACATACCCGATTTAATCTGGTTACCACTCCTACCCAGTAACTAGAATATGCATATACTTATTACATATGGATAGAAAACACCCTAAATTTTCTAAAACTGTTTGAATGGTGTCTGTGAGTATAACAGAACTCAAATGGCAGGTCAAAACCTGAGAGATTCCTTTACAGGAAGTGGCCTGTCTGACCATTTCTTGAACTTCTTTTCCATCTCTATCATTTACTAAGGATCTCTGCTCTAACGTGACACTTCCCACGTCGTCCATAGGCGCTCAGAGCCCGGGAAAAAACAGAATGTCGTCATTCCAGCCCCAGGCTGAAACACATTATCGCCTTTCTCAAGTGGCCGATCAAGGGACACTGGGCTTATGCGTGTGACCCGACCGCCCCCGCCTTTGGGATTTTTTCCTCTGTTTGCCGAAAAGGAGATTCCCTGTCGGAATATTATCGCTTTTCTACGAGAAAAATGGCGTAAAAATTGATTTTAAACAGCGGTTGACATGCTTCGAAGTACGGTAATGGAATATTTAGAATTTTATTGTCACGAATTGCGCCATGCGCGCGACACTTCTTTACTATTTCGGATAGTGTCTGGAACGCACGAACAAAACGCCGCTATTCGGATATAACGATGGATTATTTTGGACCAAACCAACATTTGTTATTGAAGTAGCAGTCCTGGGTGTGCATTCTGACGAAGACAACAAAAGGTAATCAAACTTTTATAATAGTAAATATGATTATGGTGAGTGCTAAACTTGCCGGGTGTCTAAATAGCGAGCCCGTGATGCCTGGGCTATGTACTTAGAATATTGCAAAATGTGCTTTCACCAAAAAGCTATTTTAAAATCGGACATATCGAGTGCATAGAGGAGGTCTGTATCTATAATTCTTAAAATAATTGTTATGCTTTTTGTGAACGTTTATCGTGAGTAATTTAGTAAAATGTTAGCGAATTCCCCGGAAGTTTGCGGGGGGTATGCTAGTTCTGAACGTCACATGCTAATGTAAAAAGCTGGTTTTTGATATAAATATGAACTTGATTGAACAAAACATGCATGTATTGTATAACATAATGTCCTAGGGTTGTCATCTGATGAAGATCATCAAAGGTGAGTGCTGCATTTAGCTGTCTTCTGGGTTTTGGTGACATTATATGCTGGCTTGAAAAATGGGTGTCTGATTATTTCTGGCTTGGTACTCTGCTGACATAATCTAATGTTTTGCTTTCGTTGTAAAGCCTTTTTGAAATCGGACAGTGTGGTTAGATTAACGAGAGTCTTGTCTTTAAATAGCTGTAAAATAGTCATATGTTTGAGAAATTGAAGTAATTGAAGCAAGCTTCCCACCTAGCCCATAGAGGTTAAGTAATTGTCCTATGCGTGAAACACTGACCCATATAAGCACTGAAGTTTTTATGAGAAAGGCCTTGAACTGGTTTAGAGAATGATACAGTTGATCAAAAGTTAAATTCCCCTTTCATCCTAAAACCCACTGAGTGTAATCAAAGTCTAAAGAAATATGCGTTTGTCACACATCACAGGCATTACAGACTCCATTTATCCCCCTTGCCTAAACTCTTAGAAAATAAGATTTTTTTTGGTCCCTATAGGAGAACACTTTAGAACCCTTTGGTGGTGAAACATATTGTACTTAGAACCTTTTAGTGGTAAAGGGGTTCCACTTGTTTCCCATTGCTGTCCCAGTTGTTTTGAAGCACGAAGTGAAATAGAAAATCATGTAGGATGGCCCATTAATCAGATCTCTCTGGCACCGCCTATAATTCAACATGGTGTCACTTGGCCCTGATGCGTTGACGTGTCTAAGGGTCTGTTTGTCAGGCTTATCTGCCATGCAAGCCTAATTGTAGCTAGCATGCGTACTGGCGGCCGACACTTAAATCTCAATATAATGGAGTCTGCCAGTGGAGCTGCTATCCAGCTCCCCTTTAATAGCATACACATCAGTAGCAATTCAACTGTGACAGGGCAGTACAATTTGTCACATATGATCAGACATGATAGGGGTTTGTATGATGTCAGACTTTCTGCTGTCAGAGGCAAACATCAAAGCAGTGAGTAAACTGTTACTACAGAGTAGTTAAGTAAGCTGGATGTCTGACCCGCAAGACTAGTAGCCTTTGCCATCACCAAGGACCTATTAACAACTAGCATTTGGCCCCTCTATTTTCATGTCTTTTTGAATTTCGATTTGTTTTGGCTAATGATGCAAAGAAGGCAAACATCTTTGATTTGGTCTGCTTCTGAGCACTGAACTATTTCACCATTTGGTAGTATGGTTCAAACTGGGTCTGGGGGCTCAGTTCTGTGTATAACAATTGCAAATGACTTCTAATAGGCAAGGGAAGTAGTTCTGTTTGTATTTCAAAGCTGCTTTCCTGTTAGCTATCAGATGGAAATTGAGTACATTCTCAAAGCATGAGGCTTGAGATGTTGTTGGTTCTACATTTTAATTACCCAAACAAAGGCAGTCTAATTATTCATAGGTTACATTTATATTGGAAAGAGGCAAAAGCTCCATCTGTAGTAGAAAAACTGATTAACACATTTCCTTTGATGTGCCCGACCTCAAACCAGCAGTTTTATAATTACTGTTAGGGCAAAATATACTGCAGATTTGGATGAGATCAAGGACAAAGACCTACCAAATTACTACAGTACAATGCCAATACTGCTTTTGACAGATACATTTTGAGCAATGGACACGAGGGAGGCATATATATAATAACACTGAGCATCAGATTTGGTTTTGACCATGACTAAACGATGCAGTATTTGCTAATTTAAAAAATGTCGCCTTTAATCAGGCTTAATGTGGTTGAAGCAATTTAAAGTATTCATAGCCGTGGGTCATATACCACATTAATTAATGTCAATATAATTAAAAGTCACTCTCCGCCATATTAACTTAGTGCCACAACTACTGTATAGTGCCACACTAACAAGGTGTCTGTGATACCGCTGAAGAAATGGTCGCTCTTGTACTCCTTCAAGTGGAGGATCAGAAATGGGCATGTTACAAGTGAATACAACCACAAACACCAACGCAGTATACTGATACTAGAAAACATTAAGAACGCCTTCCTAATATTGAATTGCCTTTTGCCCTCAGAACAGCCTCAATTCATCGGGGCATGGACTCTACAAAGTGTCGCAAGCCTTCCACAGGGATGCTGGCCCATGTTAACGCCAATGCTTCCCACAGTTGTGTCAAGTTGGCTAGATGTCCTTTGGGAGGTTGACCATTCTTGATACACACGGGAAACTGTTGAGCGTTAAAAAAAATGCAGCATTGCAGTTCGTAACACAAACCGGTGCCCATGGCACCTACTACCATACCCCGGTCAAAGGCACTTAAATCTTTTGTCTTTCCCATTCACCCTCTGAATGGCACACATATACAATCCATGTCTCAATTGTCTCAAGGCTTAAAAATCCTTCTTTAAACTGTCTCCTCACCTTCATCTACACTGATTGACGTGGATTTAACAAGTGACATCATTAAGGGATCATAGATTTCACCTGGATTCACCTGGTCAGTCTATATCATGGAAAGAGCATGTGTTCTTAATGTTTTGTATACTCAGTGTATATCTCCCATCAAGAAATTCTTCAAATAGATTACATGAGGACAACTATATTATAGAAGTCTATTGATGTTGCATTACATTGTCTCGTGTCAATGGAGAATGAGCTAATGGAGACATGCTTTTCGACTCATTCCATACCCACTTTGCGTGGGTTGTATCTCTCACGCATCACTACTGTCACACACACAAAAAGAGAGAGAAAGAGAGAGCACTACTACAGCAGCCAGCGATGCTCTTAAACCCGTTCATCATGGCGGGGGGAATTAAGAGCAATTCGCTCACCCCATCCATTTGAAGTATAAATAAGTCATGTGCTAGCCGCTTAGCGTGAGGGAGTTCAATCACTAGGGTAGCCTAGTGGTTAGAACATTGGGCTAGTAACCGAAAGGTTGCAAGTTTGAATCCCCGAGCTGACAAGGTACAAATCTGTCGTTCTGCCCCGGAACAAGGCAGTTAACCCGCTGTTCCTAGGCCGTCATTGAAAACAAGAATTTGTTCTTAACTGACTTGCCTAGTTAAATAAAGGTAAATATGATATACATGGTGGGACATCACGTGTGAGTGTTGATAAAAAAAATATATGACGTATTTCACCAGAAGAGATCGGTTAAGTATGTGTTTGTTTGGCTCTCATTAGCTGCAGAACAAGCATTTCATATAGCAAGCACCCATCACTCTTTATAAAGCAATACACACATTGCCCTTGGTAACATCATCTTCCCATGTGTAAAGTTGATTTCAATGTTAAAAACAATTGTTTGTCACTTGTTACTAACTTCACCTAGCATTTCAAATGCCACCCTTAATTCAGTCGTCAAGCTAAATCCTGGCACTAGAACAGACAGAAAAGAGCAACGGAAAGATTGTGAGTTGTGTGAAGTTCAGGACATACTCCATTATTTTTCCAGACTGGGTCATCCAATCAGAGAGAGACTGTGGCAGCTTGAAGTTATAGATAATGCTCTTGAATTTTTCTGCCTGACCAATTGGGTGAAAATAACAGAATGTTTGGTATTTGGATGCTGCTTGTGGTATTTGTAGTTTTTGTCATTATATCACATAGCATGATGGAGGATTAGTTGTTTGTGATGTATTAAGACACTTTACTACACATAATATCAATTTAGTGGTTTAGAGTGCTAATACAATGTTAATACATTAATATCTCTCTAACATCCACTCTGCTTTCTGTTGGCCTCTGTAGCATTTTGGCCCTCACAGGCACACACAGAGCTAACTCTTGTCTCTGGGGGGAGGGGTTTGTTGAAACCAACCAACCTCTTACATTCCACAAGAAAAATAGTTATTTCTCAGAATAATTTCAACCTTCCTCGAACCTGAGGGATAAGGGGATCATGACAGGGGGTGATGCTGTCTCGTGTTTGGGGGCTCAGGGGTTCGTGGAAGAACAACAATCCCTGGATATCAGTCTTTCCAAAGCAGAGATCATCTCCACTCTATTTGTATCATCCCAACTATTGGTTCTCAGAACCAACCTGCCAAACAGCCAGCCAGGCAATGTATCATAACACTGATGGTTGTTCTTGTTGACTGTAGTCAGCTGCAGTGAACCCATTCCTACGGCATGCTCCAGCCCCTGGCTCCATGTCTGTGCCTGTGTGCCTGTCAAGCGCTCTTGTTAAGCAGACTCTCCAAGATGGAGTTGGGCCAATAGTGGTGGATGGGGACGAGAATTGAGAGCGTGAGGACAGCATTGTCATTTGTAAGAGCCCAGCATATATATTACATGTTGTTGGTGCCTGGTACCTATTGTCAGACCTGGATTATCAATTTTACAGATGGCTGCTGCTGCTAACGCTGGTGTACTCAGACAACCCTCTGTGTGTGGCTTAGTCAGTTACCAGACACACGCAGAAACAGACACACACATACATGGGCACACACACAGACATGCACACACACAGCAACTCTCTCCACACACACACACCACACACACACACACACACACACACACACACACACACACACACATTATCTAATTGAAGAGGATTTTATGAGGTGCCATTCAACTCGCATGGAAAGGCTTCTGGCAAGGCATGCAGAACCCTGTCTGAAACTTTGCATAGTATAAACATTGGATGCATCATGGTTGTGTAATGCCAATGCCATTTTATGTAGAGCAATGTCAATACCATGTGTTATTTGTCTCGACTTAAACCAAGAGTCCAAGAATGTCTCCCATGGTACAAAATGCACTTGCCTTCCAGCGTTGTCACATTGTTTTCCGGATTTACCATCAAAAGTTTCCGGGAAGTAGGAGAGCCAGGAATCATTCTGAGAAGCCTGGGAGAGAGTCGTGGGTTTCTGTGGTGCAGCACAGTGGAGAGAGTGAGGGATTTCAGGCACTTGACTTCTCTACCCCAGCGGTTGTTCAGGCAGCTTAGGGTTTTGATACTCTGCGAAGACTGAATCACTTTCTTTTTTTCAAAACCTGTATCTCTATTCACTCACTATAGTGTGTGGTCAGGTATTATATTTGTAGAACCCTGTATTGTGTGGGACCTTGAAAAGTTTTGATGAAGCCACAAAGTGATATTGTGTTTGCACAGACAGTCAGACACTTTAATTAAGGGGATCAGTGGTGGATATAGGAGTGAAAATTGCCTCTCCGGGTGTTCTTTCATGTCCTGATGGGCTGATTAAAAGACTGCTACCTGGGCACGAACCTGGCTTCACTCACCACACAGGTGCATTGCTGATTGGTTATGAGTGCCATGCCCTGAGCTTTAAAGGAAGCTGAAGCTCAAATCCTCCATTATATACAAATTAAGATACAATACTGGCTTTGATCTGATTCTACCCCTTTCTGCCCAAGAATGGAAAACAAGAATGGAAAGAATGAAAAACAACATTGTGGCAGTCACTCTGCCTTGATTGAAGGCCTGCTGCCAGCCAGTGTATCAGTTGTAAAGCCAGTTGGGCCAGTGTTATTTGGTGAACTCCATTAGACAGATAGTCAGTTAGTCCTCCTGGCACCAATACAATCCACTTTCATTCACAGTCAAAAGGAACTCGATAGGAGATCAAGAGCAATTTCCCTGTTGACCCCTTTCATTTTAGCAATTGCATTTTGACACATACATTTTCATTTTTGAAGATTATTGATAATGAATGTTTTCTGAAGCATCAATGTATGTCTTATTCAGGGTTTATAAAGGCTTCATTAAGACAAACGTTGTAGTTTGTTTGAAGTGGAACCAGGAAGAATAGTTTATCACATGCACTGACTATGGACAGTCAGAATTAGATTTAGTTTCAACCCTTTTGGCAACTGCAGATTGGGCGCAGGGCTATGGTGGCCTGTTTGAATTACCATGTATTGTTCATTGTTTACAATTTTAGGCTAAGCTGTCCGGGGATTTGCTCATAAAATGAACACTGCTCTGCTGCCAATACAATTGTGCCTAAAAATTGATTCTATTGTTCTAGTTCTATTTTTATTGCTTTGTGTAAGTTGATTTGACCTTCTCTGTTAGATATTCTGGTAACTAAACCACAGTATTCAGTATTCGCACAATGTCTTTTCAAACTTGAACAGACCTTCACTCGTTTCACCCCTTCTGCAATAAGAAAACTGCAGAAAAGTCAAAGAGGGCAGGACAGGACAGAGCACACCCTGTGGTTGTGGCTAATAGAACACTCAAATAAAACTCCCCTAAATGAGGATGTGCAACAGTACTGTATAATTATTATTAGTCAGGGTCAGTTGAAACCCAAGTATGCCTTACGGTTGATCAAGGAGCAAAATTGGTACACTCAGTAAAATAGTCCATCACGAGGGAGACAAATACAAGCAATGGTATCTCACGCAGACTTTCAAAAGCCTGTGCGAAAGCTATCCCTGCTAGCACATTTGGTTCCTTGGAAGTTGTGGGAACGGAGCCATACAGTATGTTTCCTGACTGGTAACGTTTTTAAAATGTTCTGAGAACAGAAGTCAACAAAATCAAATCAAATTTTATTTGTCATGTGCGCCAAATACAACAGGTGTAGACCTTACAGAGAAATGCTTACTTAAGGCTCTAACCAACAGTGCAATTTTTAAGTAAAAAATAGGTATTAGGTTAACAAAAGATAAGTAAAGAAATAAAAAAAGAACAGTAAAAAGACAGTGAAAAAAAATGCATTTTGCCTGTTCTGGGAACCTTTCTTTTTAGGTTGCAGGGAGGTTCTGAGAATGTTTTACTCTTGTCCCTTGAAAGTTTTTTGGGGAGGTTTTATTAACGCTCTTAGAACATAAATTATAGGTTATTTGGACATTTTTTTTATTTTTTTTATTGTGACCAGGCATCAGTGAGATTCAAAACTATAATCTTCTATTCTCTATACATGTACATGGAATTAGTCCACTGCGCCACCAGGATGGAGCTAGCACGCCATGTTTTTTTTACGCATACAAAGCTCTTCATT
Organism: Salmo salar; assembly: GCF_965601325.2. Taxonomy (NCBI): domain Eukaryota; kingdom Metazoa; phylum Chordata; class Actinopteri; order Salmoniformes; family Salmonidae; genus Salmo; species Salmo salar. The sequence continues at coordinate 57,500,920 of NC_138293.1, forward strand.
TTAGTCTATTCAAACAGACCCCATTTAAAAGGAAGCAAGCACTCATTAAGACCAGTACATCTGAACACACTTATCAAGATAGAGGATAGAGAGAGTTTTGTTGATGCTGAGAACGGAAGGTACATTTTTTTAAACAACATTCTTTGAATGTTCTCGTGGTTTTTATGTTGTTGTTTTCTTAACGTTCTTGGAAGAATTTGAAAACTTTACTTTCCATAGAACTATGAGGAAACCTGTTGGAAACATTATGCTGAAGTACTGAAATTCCCAAAGAAGAACATTGTTTCTTAATGTTCTTGGAACAATTTCATGTCATGACTTTAAAATGAACCATGAGGAAATGTTAATGTGAAGTATTGAAATTCCCACATAAGAACGTTGTTTCTTAACGTTATTGGAACAATTTGAGTACATTACTTATAGAACCATGAGGAAACCTGAAGGAAACATTATGCTGAAGTACTGACATTTCTATAGTAGAACATTGGTTTTTAACATTCTCTGAACTATTTCAGAACATTCACGGTTTTACATTCCTTAAACATTACCAAAATTGAAATGAAATGTAACCATGTTGTCAATGGTGTGCGTACTGGGAGCGGAGTCAGGTGCAGGAGAGCAGAGAGTTGTGAACAGGTGCACACTTTATTGAGGCAGGATAAACCAAGACAGACGCCACTGCGTCGAAACCTCCAGCCAATTGGCAAAAGTGCAAAAAGCACAAACAGTCACAATAATTATGTTCAAATAAATAAACATACCTCGTGATAAACACGGAACAAACGAACACCAGTCTAGCGCGTCGAAATTGACGCAACAATTTAACACAAAGACATGAGGGGGAACAGAGGAATAAATACATGTCGTGTGATTGGGGAATGAAAACCAGGTGTGCAGGGAACAAGACAAAACAAATGGATAAATGAAAAATGGAGCGGTGATGGCTAGAAAGCCAGTGATGTCGACCGCCAAACGCCGCCCGAACAAGGAGAGGAGCCGACTTCGGCGGAAGTCGTGACACGTTTGAACTTTTAGGAAACGTTCTGTTAAAGAAATGAAATACCAAGAAAAACATTTGTTTTTTTGTCAAGTTACTTAAATGTGTTGAGAATGTTGAGAAAGCCAAGCGTCTATCTTGCACCATTACCAGAAAGTTGTGGAAAGGTTGTATGCAAAATAACCATAAGACAACCACAATCTCACCAAACTTTAAGAAACATATGCATATTTAAGAAACACATAACTTTCTCAGCTCGGTAGCTACCTTTAAAAAAAAATTCTCAGCATGTAGTGTGAGACAGTTCTTTTTGTGATAGCTTTACCCATGGTTGTCATATAAGGCTCCATTTTCCCATAGTGTGCAGTCAATTTCGCTGGAGTGAACCAGAGCGAATCACATGAAGTCAGAGGTGACAACATATGTCTCTGCTGGACAAACCACCTTTAGGTTATGAGTTGAAGTCCCCCATGCCTACTCCTCTGTTCTGCTCTGTTGAATAACTGACTGAGGGCAGAAGGCTGGCTTCCTGTGTTTTCCTTCCTCTCCACTCCATTCTACACAGAAGCACTCACTCTGGGCTATGTGTAACTCAGATGTTTGTTGGGGTAGTGTGTGCGTGTGTGTGTGTGTGTGTGTGTGTTGAGGGGGGTGGGGGGGTTGTGCGTTCGTGCCAGAGTTTGGAACCAAAATTATTTCTGTTCTGTTCCACTGTTCCAACCAGCAAAATAAAGTTCTGAACCGGTTCTAACAAAAAAAAGCACAGGTTTATATCATTCCTTTCTGTTCCTTTTTTAACTTGAGAAATCAACCGTTTTTTACATTTAGCTCATTAAATGACTTCGCCAATCAGTGCGGACAGAGCAGGCAAGCTAGTTGTTTAAATGCTTGATGGACAGATGAGTGTAGCCTATGGCGCAAGATGTGTCTGAAGTTTTGTGGGTGGGAAGAGAGCGAGAGAAGGTTGAGGAGGAGGCTTAAAGCACTGGACATCTTGTTATGACATGCATTCTTTGAATTAGAACCACAGAATTATACCTAGGAGGAGAGGCTTCCATAGAGGAACTTTGAATGTCCTTTGAGCTAGCTAGCTAACAAGCTTGTGTGCAGAGTGGCACCAGAATTAAAAACAAGTCTTAACTTTTTGTAGTTAATGAATCCAACGTGAAACGTGATAACTAGGCCTATAGTATCCTTAACTAGCTTCAAAAAAGTTGATCCATTCTTCTCTAGCTAGTTTAAAATATATTTCCTGAATCATGCTTGTAACGACAGTACAGTACTTCAGAGGGGGAGGGGCAGGTAGCCTGAACACACACAAACACTGGCAAAGATTTTCAGCTTGCAGGAAGACACTGGAATACATTTCTGGGTGACAGAGTGAGGGCTTTGCATAAGCGCTTTGTTGCGTTTTTATGTAGTACTAGAAAAAATGCCTGAAAAAAAATGCCTGGAATGTTCCTATGCTTTTAAAATAACAGTTCTATTCCAGAACAGTATGGATCACTTTCGTTCCCGTTTCTGTTCCTTGGATCACGTTCTGTTCCCTGAACCTATTCTAACCCCTGGTTTGTGTTCGCATGTGTGCATGATATATGCCTTGAGATCTACTTGCTAGAGGTGCAGTTTGTGAGTGACAGAAGTATCTATTCTCCTTGTGGATTAGCATTCATTAGCTCAGACATTCTTTCTAATTATGGTTTAAGAGTGATTCACAGATCTGTTTCTGATTTAGCAAAAATTCCCCCTGGGATGGGTTCTTTTCTCAGGCTTTTGAAATTAAGAGTGGAGATTTAACTCCACCCAAATCCCATTTAACTCCACCCAAATTGAGATTAGCAGATTTTATTTTTTATTTTTTATCAGAAGCCAGCTGATAAGTATTGCACATTTAAACTGCCAACTGCACTTTAAAAGTATACATTTTTAAAAACACACGCACACACGCAACCACACTCACTCCTACCCACTTTGCTTAGGAGAAGGATTGAGTTGTATAGAATACTACATGGGCATAATGAGTCAATGACCCCTGGATATGTCTCCATACCAACCTGCCCATGACCCCTGGATATATTTCCATGCCAACCTCCCCATGACCCCTAGATATACAGTATCTCCTTGCCAACCCAGATTTACCTCTCTCTCTCTCTCTAGGGACTAGGGACATATAGGTACTACAATGACTTGGGATATAGGGACAACAAAGACTACAAAGTCCCCACCATTCTGTCACCCTTAATTTTCTTTGTTTTTACCAACCATGCACTTATTCAAATGGATTATACAATTGGCATTACTTAGCACAGAAGTGTTATGCTTGGTAAGATATTCCTCATGTGTGAAAGATACCTGCTGTGCATCATCTTCACACCACATGGCAGTGTCTGAATTAGTTGAGTGAATTAAATTAATTCATGTTGTACTGTATTGGCCAGCTGCAGTGATGATGTGTGGTCATTATGCGGCATTAGAGTGCATTACTGTAGAACCACGGCTAAAATGTTGCCAAACATGCTAATTATGTGAATGTCAGTCAAGAAGTGTTACGCTCATCGATGGAAGGATTGGACCAAGGTGCAGCGTGGTAGGCGTACATCTTAAAATGTATTAAATGAACACCGAAACAAAACAAATAAACAAAAACATAACGTTCAGTAGGGCATACAGCACAGTACCAAAAACAAGATCCCACAAACTAAGGTGGGGAAAAAGCCTGCCTAAGTATGATCCCCAATCAGAGACAATGATAGACAGCTGCCTCTGATTGAGAACCATACCCGGCCAACAAAGAAATAGAAAACATAGATTTCCCACCCTAGTCACACCCTGACCTAACCAAATAGAGAATAAAAAGGGATCTCTAAGGTCAGGGCATGACAAGAAGTACTTTCATGAACGTGTGATTGCATTATCAAGGCTGACACAGTTTTAGTAAAGATTGATTGATCTAAAATTCTGCCAGCTTATTACTATTGAAGACTGCATACAGTGGAACTACATTTCTTAGGAAAGTACCATGGAAAAGCAAACTATTTTTTTCAGACAGTTCCACTACTATCCACCGCAGAATAGTAATTTAACACTTGGGAAAGATTCCATGTCTTGCTCATCCTGTTTTTAAGCTGAAGGTTATGCCAGAACATGCTACTGACACAGAGCACCATGTTGTTGTGATAATGAATCACAGTTAAGAGACAGCATATAAGTAGAGCTCCCTGAGAGGATAAATAATATTTCAAGTGCAGCTCCTTGTGACACACTCTGAATTCTGAATTCTCCTTTCATCAACAAGGACACAAGCAAAGCAAACAAGTAAGCAGATGAGGTTACATAAAACCCAATTAATGTTCTCAAGTAGTTGAGGCTATTTTGAGTGTACTGGCTCTACGGCAGACCAGGCAGACCAGGTGTGTGCTTTTTATTTTATATTCTTGCTTCTTCCTGTCTTCACGGATTATTGCATTCCAATTTCAACATATTACGAAATGTAGGTCACAAATCAATTTAGTTCATTTGTAGGAAACCTCAGAGGAGGGATGGGGGGGGGGTCTTAGATCAGCAGGCCACCGCCTCTTCTCCTCTTCTCTGTCTGGGTGTGTGGGCATTGAAATACCTTTTTCCACGACGAAGAGCGTCTAGCGCCTATGGCGCTAGAGGCTCTTCAGATGCGACCGACCACAGAACGAATGGGCGGTTTGAGTTTATGAAATACAGCCTACATGGGTTTCATTTAGCCGTCCTTGCAACAGGTGGGAAACGTATTTTCCCCAACATTTTTATTCCGCCAACAATTTGGCTCGCGGGTGATTTTATTTGCCCCCCCCCTCCCCCCAAGTTAAAAATAAATAAATACAATTTAATTGTTGGACAGCAAATCAGCTCGAAGTGATTTTAATTTTTGGAAATCTGTTCCGAAGTATTCCCACGCATAGTAGAGATGCAAGTAATTTCCAAAATAAAGGAATCACCGACATAAAGTGTCTTAATAGAACTTTGGGCCACCACAAGCCAGAACAGCTTCAATGCACCTTGGCAAGTGTCTGGAACTCTAGTAAAGGGATACGTCACCATTCTTCCATGGGAAATTACATCATTTTTAGTCAATTATTATATATGTTTGGGCTTCTTGCGTACAATTTGCCGTCTACAAATTATGTGTAATTATCTTCCGGCCCCCTGAACATTCGCACAAGAACAAATTGGCCTGCGACTGAATCTAGTTGATGATTCCTGGCCTATAGGGATATTTATGTATCTACTGCATATGTTTCCCTAGGTATGTACATTTTTATTTAACCTTTATTCAACTATGCAACTAAACAAATTCTAATTTACAATGACAGCCTACTCCAGCCAAACCCTAACGACGCTGAGCCAATTGTGCGTTGCCCTATGGGATTCCCAACCACAGCCGGTTCTGATACAGCCTGGAATCGAACCAGGGTCTGTAGTGACGCCTCTAGCACTGAGATGCAGTGCCGTAGACCACTGCATCACTCGTGAGGGCCAGGGTACCCAGAAGGGAATGGGTGCAATACATGTGAATATTTTCTTTACAGCCTACATGACAAGCTAGTGCAATATGCATGCATAATTGACATGAATGTTTGTACTTCAGGATCAATGGAACGTCCTGAAAGTTTTAACTCCGCAGGTTGTTCGTTATACTGTACGTCAGGGAACCCTATAGGGAAGTAATGTATATAAATAACATGAACAATTCATGCCACAAATGTAAAATATGTGCATAAAACCAACATGTAAAATGAATGTAATATTTTACGATGCTGAGACTGGGAGTATGTCTGATAGTCAATGAATTTGATACATTGTTTTATTCAGTGAACAGCATAGAAATGCACTATTGGGAACTTGGGGATATTTTCAGCCTTTTTGTGTGGGAGGTAGGCTGACTAATGCTAGACACTAGACATAGTGTCTGCCTATGTTTCCCTCGTCTCAAGTCGACAGTGAAGTTCACATCAGTACTAAACTTATGTCATCTGTCTTTTAGATAACAATGTGTTTTACACCAGTTCCAGAAACAGACTGACTAGACTTGTTTTCTCTTTATTTATTTATCTTTTCCTTTTCAGGTGCTGACCATCTGGGCTGTTGTGATCTCCGGGACAACGGCTGACCTGACCTGTGATACACTGCTCCTGCTGTCCACCAATCTTACTGGTGAGGCCCTCCTCCAATCATCTAAGGACAGTTTTCTATGTGGGCGGGGAATATGGTGGAGAAACATATTTGATGGTCTATCATGTTAAATAGGGAGTTGCATCATTCTGAGTTTTTAGAATCACTGAATAGGCACTGGTGGAATACTGTACACAGGCAACAACAGTCATTATTGGACCGTCCACAGTATCAGTGGCCAACAGCAATGCAATTGAGCAAGAATGTGTTCCCAATAGAAGTCCATATGCACTTTGTAGTCCCAATCACCTATAATAACACAAAGCTTTCAAAATGTTTTAATTTTTTTAATGGGGAGGGGGGGGGGGCTGAACGCAATGATTCCTCATGTGTTTTTCTGCTCCTCATTAAGAAAAATAAGATTTGGATCTTGGAGGTATGGTTCGATGTGGGTGTGTTACGTTCACTATATCGTACCCTGGCAGTTATTGTTGTTTGTCCCTATTGAGTCATGGTAGCAACCATTTTCCTTCAAAATAGTCTGAATTAATTAAGATAAATCAAGAAGTCTCTAATTAACTTAAACGTTTTTGCCGAGGAGGTCTTGGTCGTTCAATTTGACATCTAGCTAAGGTGTCTGGTGCAGTATTTCTCAAGTAAATCTTTTTTGCATGAAAACTAGAAGTGCACTGCAGTATCGAGTCAGATGCTACTACACTCAATACTGATTTTCTGCTGCTCATTAGACTGCCTATTGCCAGAGTACAGTACGTGTCTGTCTGGCAGTGTTTCATAGGGAATCATGTGACAAAGTAGATTGCGGTGGGACACAAGATGCTCGCAAATGTGTTTTGAATTTTTTTAATATTGAATATTGGCAGTTTGGATGCATGTGTGCATTGTCTCCATTTGTAATTTTGCCAAAAAAAGTGGCAGACTCGAGCAAGTTGCAACTCAATAAGCTTAGGGGCCAAGTGTTCTTTCAACATAACATTGGCGACGTGTTGTCTTATGTAAACAAGTCAGAGTGTCTAGTTTGAGAAACAGACGCCTCACAAGTCCTCAACTGACAGCTTCATTAACCTGTTGGGGTGTAGGGGGCAGTATTTTCACAACCGGATGAAAAAACATACCCAAATTAAACGGGTTACTACTCTTGCCCAGAAACTAGAATAGGCATATTATTAGTAGATTTGGATAGAAAACACTCTGAAGTTTCTAAAACTGTTTGAATGGTGTCTGTGAGTATAACAGAACTCATATGGCAGGCAAAAACCTGAGAAACGTCCAAGCAGGAACTGGAAAGTCAGAGAATTGTAGTTCTTCTTTTGATTCTCTATCGAAACTACAGTTTCTGTGGGGTCACGCTGCACTTCCTAAGGCTTCCATTGGCTGTCAACGGCCTTCAGAAAGTTCTTTCAGCATTCTCCTGTCACTGGGCAGATAATAGGAGCTCAGTCAATCAGTGGACTGCCTGTGGACAAAGGGATTGGATATGCGCGGTCGTTCCTTCTTTTTCTTCTTGAATGAATATGCTATTGTCCGGTTGGAATATTATCGCAATTTTGCGTAAAAAATACCATAAAGATTGATTTTAAACAGCGTTTGACATGCTTCTAAGTACGGTAATGGAACATTTTGAATTTTCGTTTCTGGTACCGCGATCGCGCGTTATGCCTTTGGATAAGTGATCTGTACGCATGAACAAAACGGAGGTATTTGGACATAAATATGGATTATTTGGAATAAAAACAACATTTCTTGTGGAAGTAGCAGTCCTGGGAGTGCATTCTGACGAAGATCAGCAAAGGTAAGAGCATATTTATAATACTAATTCTGAGTTTAGGTGACCCCGAATTTGGCGGGTGTCTGTATAGCTTGCTGTGATGGCGAGCTATGTACTCAGAATATTGAAAAATGTGGTTTCTCCGTAAAGCTATTTTAAAATCTGACACAGCGGTTGCATCCAGGAGTAGTCTATCTATAATTCTTTAAATAATTGTTATATATTTTGTCAACGTTTATGATGAGTATTTTTGTAAATTGATGTGCACATTCACCGGGCGTTTTGTTGGGAATACATTTTCTGAACATCACGCGCCAATGTAAAATGCAGTTTTTGGATATAAATATGAACTTTATCGAACAAAACATACATGTACTGTGTAACATTGTCACAAAATCCTTCGTTGTGTTGCAGGGAAGACCAAAATGCAGCGGAGTTGTGGATACTCATATTTTAATTAACAAAAAAAGAGTAAAGCATCCACTTGACAAAACAATAAATGATACCCACAACACTAAACAGTTTTGCAGGCTCACCAACGCAGTGCAAAAACAACTACCCACAAACCCAAGTGACAAACATACTCCTACATATATGACTCCCAATCAGGAACAACGATCCCCAGCTGTTCCTGATCAGGAGTCACAAGACCAACACTGAACAATCACACACACACACACAAGACCACTAAGTCCCATCACCATGACCACAAAACTACTACAACAGCTCCATCTGCTGGTCAGGACGTGACAAACATAATGTCCTAGGAGTGTCATCTGATGAAGATCGTCAAAGGTTAGTGTTTCATTTAGCTGTGTTTTGGGTTTTATTGACACATGTCCTTGCTTGAAAATGGCTGTGTGATTATTTTTGTCTGTATACTCTCCTAACATAATCTAATGTTTTGTTTTCGCTGTAAAGCCTTTTTGAAATCGGACAATGTGGTTACATCAAGAAGAAGTGTATCTTTAAAATGGTGTAAAATAGTTGTATGTTTGAGAAAGTTGAATTATGACATTTTGTTGTTTTGAATTTGCTGCCCTGATATTTCACTGGCTGTGTCCCGCAGGTGGGACGCTAGCGTCCCACGTAGCCCATAGAAGTTAAATAGTACCCGCAAAACACCAGTCTCAACGTCAATAGTGAAGAGGCGACTCCGGGATGCTGGCCTTCGAGGCAGAGTTCCTCTGTCCAGTGTCTGTGTTCTTTTGCCCATTGTAATCTTTTATTTTCATTGGCCAGTCTGAGATATGGCTTGTTCTTTGAAACTCTGCCTAGAAGGCCAGCCTACCGGAGTCGCCTCTTCACTGTTGACGTTGAGACTGGTGTTTTGCTTGACTACATGACAAAGGCGTGGGCAGGAGATTTCCATAGGCTGTGGGATCTTATTGCATGAGCAGTTTATCAAGACTGTCTGATCATATGCGATGGTGATGGGACTTAGAGTTGCACCTCAGTTACCCCCAGTATCGATCTATGAGTAGTCTGTGATGATTGCAGTCTCTTTTACATAAGGATTAGCCTTCCCACCCCCACACCTCTCACCCATCACCCTCCACTTTCACTTCAAAGGCCAATCTAAAAGATTATGTGGAGCAGTTGCTCTGTGCTGTATGTGTGAACACAATGTGTTTGAGGACATGATTTGGTGGAGCTCAGATCCGATAAGATCTATGAAGATGGATTATCTCTAAGTTATCAGAGACTGCATGTGGAAGAGTGTCAAAGGAATTTTCTATCCTAATGAATAATTAACCTGTTAGGGCTAGGGGGCAGTATTTGCACGGCTGGATAAAAAAAATGTACCCGATTTAATCTGGTTACTAATCCTACCCAGTAACTAGAATATGCATATACTTATTATATATGGATAGAAAACACTCTAAAGTTTCTAAAACTGTTTGAATGGTGTCTGTGAGTATAACAGAACTCATTTGGCAGGCAAAATCCTGAGACATTTTCTGACAGGAAGTGGATACCTGATGTGTTGTATTACTTTTAAACCTATGCCATTGAAAAACACAGGGGCTGAGGAATATTTTGGCACTTCCTATTGCTTCCACTAGATGTCACCAGCCTTTACAAAGTGTTTTGAGTCTTCTGGAGGGAGATCTGACCGAACAAGAGCCATGGAACGATGATGGCCCATTAGACACCTGGCGCGCGAGTTCATGTTGGGTACCCTCGTTCCAATACGTTATAAAAGAGTATGCATTCGTCCACCTTGAATATTATTCATGTTCTGGTTAAAAAAGGCCCTAATGATTTATGCTATACAACGTTTGACATGTTTGAACGAACGTAAATATATTTTTTCCCCTCGTTCATGACGAGAAGTCCGGCTGGCTTAGATCATGTGCTAACAAGACGGAGATTTTTGGACATAAATGATGAGCTTTTTTGAACAAAACTACATTCGTTATGGACCTGTGATACCTGGAAGTGACATCTGATGAAGAGAATCAAAGGTAATGGATTATTTACATAGTATTTTCGATTTTAGATCTCCCCAACATGACGTCTAGTCTGTATCGCAACGCGTATTTTTCTGGGCGCAGTGCTCAGATTATTGCAAAGTGTGATTTCCCAGTAAGGTTATTTTTAAATCTGGCAAGTTGATTGCGTTCAAGAGATGTAAATCTATAATTCTTTAAATGACAATATAATATTTTACCAATGTTTTCTAATTTTAATTATTTAATTTGTGGTGTTGACTTGACTGCCGGTTATTGGAGGGAAACGATTTCCTCAACGTCAATGCCATAGTAAAACGCTGTTTTTGGATATAAATATGAACTTGATAGAACTAAAAATGCATGCATTGTCTAACATAATGTCCTAGGAGTGTCATCTGATGGAGATTGTAAAAGGTTAGTGCATCATTTTAGCTGGTTTTATGGTTTTGGTGACCCTGTCTTTGACTTGACAAAACATTACACACAACTCTTGTAAATGTACTGTCCTAACATACTCTAAATTTATGCTTTCGCCGTAAAACCTTTTTGAAATCGTAAAACGTGGTTAGATTAAGGAGATGTTTATCTTTCAAATGGTGTAAAATAGTTGTATTTTTGAAAAATTAGAATTTTGACATTTATTTGGATTCAAATTTGCCGCTCTTGAAATGCACCTGCTGTTGATGGAGTGCACCACGGGGGGGACGCTAGCGTCCCACCTAGCCCATAGAGGTTAACAATCAATAAGCCTTGACTAATCCCCAGGGTTTGTAAAACACTGGGTTCATAATTAGGCAAGGACTCAGCTTTCTGCAAAAGGTCTTGTACAGTTTATTCAGAGAACGTTCTGCCCAACATACACAAAGATGTTCATTTATCCACACCCAAAAGTAGATAACCTATGCACACACATACGCACAGACAGTAGGTGAACAGTATCTCTTCCTTGACATGCTCCACTGTTCCAGCACTGCCTATTCCTTTCCCTATAGATTAGGAGAACCTTGAAGACTACTCCCGGCATCTCTAAATACACACACACATTTCTCTCCCTTTCCAGCCTCTACTAGACCTTTATGAGACTAACGTTCAGTACATTAATTATTAATTATCCATGCTCCATAACTACTAATTAATGATGGATTATTGATTAATTTACCCTTATTAGATAATTCTCTTATCATTCCACCCTTAAACAAACCAATACATGTATATACGTCCGATACTCATCAATGACTGTCCTTGGCCTATTTCCAATTATGACACTTCGTTTACCGGATTTTCATCATAATTATCATAAAAGGAACAGTCAATCTAAACGTTGAAAATGGTTTCATCCAACATTGGCTCCTCATGGTTAAAAGAAATGCAGCCATCTTCCTGGCCTGGAGGCCCGTGTTCGTCCTCCCACTGATCGGAGCCCGGAATCGGTCCATATCTCACCATCTGCTGCGTCATCGATTTCTCTAGAGTTCTGGTGATTAGACCTTTCATACTTGGGACGAGACAACATCCATACAACATCAACACACTCATACAGGTGAAAGCAGCCCATAATACAGTTCTTACAACACTTTTCCATTTCCCTAACATGAGCTGTGTTATCAGGAATGTACGTACAGCAATGAACCTAATCATTTTACCTACACCGCCCTCTTCTGCCAATAACATATCGAGAGTCAGTCTATTTTTCCCCGGTCATGAGGGAGGTGGCGGATAATTGGTCAGAGAACCTCTTTACTGCATCCCCGGTTTCATTCATGAATCTCTGTTGATTATAAAAGATGTCATTAATCCAATCCACATTTTTATTTATTGTCAAACACCAAAATAATGTAGTGTTAAAGCCTTCACATATTTGATTCATAGCTTTGTATTCATCTGGAACTTCGATGAGGATGCCAATAACATCCATCTAGACAAAGCTACTCCCATCCTGGTCAAAACTCCTCCTGTGCCTACTTTAGCCTCCTATAACTGGCCTCTGATGACTCATTTGACCTGGTTGGACCAATAACCCCAGGGCGCAAGTTCCTAACCACCCTTTGTGGTAATTTCTGTCGTATGCGTCCTTTGCTGGTACTAGCCCACCCTACATCAGTTATAGGTGCTGTGAGGTTAAGAATTTTCTATTCATCTTTTAACCCGTGGTGCACTCCATCAACAGCAGGTGCATTTCAAGAGCGGCAAATTTGAATCCAAATAAATGTCAAAATTCAAATTTTTCAAAAATACAACTATTTTACACCATTTGAAAGATAAACATCTCCTTAATCTAACCACGTTTTACGATTTCAAAAAGGTTTTACGGCGAAAGCATAAATTTAGAGTATGTTAGGACAGTACATTTACAAGAGTTGTGTGTAATGTTTTGTCAAGTCAAAGACAGGGTCACCAAAACCATAAAACCAGCTAAAATGATGCACTAACCTTTTACAATCTCCATCAGATGACACTCCTAGGACATTATGTTAGACAATGCATGCATTTTTAGTTCTATCAAGTTCATATTTATATCCAAAAACAGCGTTTTACTATGGCATTGATGTTGAGGAAATCGTTTCCCTCCAATAACCGGCAGTCAAGTCAGCGTAACAAATTAAATAATTAAAATTAGAAAACATTGGTAAAATATTATATTGTCATTTAAAGAATTATAGATTTACATCTCTTGAACGCAATCAACTTGCCAGATTTAAAAATAACCTTACTGGGAAATCACACTTTGCAATAATCTGAGCACTGCGCCCAGAAAAATACGCGTTGCGATACAGACTAGACGTCATGTTGGGGAGATCTAAAATCGAAAATACTATGTAAATAATCCATTACCTTTGATTCTCTTCATCAGATGTCACTTCCAGGTATCACAGGTCCATAACGAATGTAGTTTTGTTCAAAAAAGCTCATCATTTATGTCCAAAAATCTCCGTCTCGTTAGCACATGATGTAAGCCAGCCGGACTTCTCGTCATGAACGAGGGGAAAAAATATATTTCCGTTCGTTCAAACATGTCAAACGTTGTATAGCATAAATCATTAGGGCCTTTTTTAACCAGAACATGAATAATATTCAAGGTGGACGAATGCATACTCTTTTATAACGTATTGGAACGAGGGTACCCAACATGAACTCGCGCGCCAGGTGTCTAATGGGACATCATCGTTCCATGGCTCTTGTTCGGTCAGATCTCCCTCCAGAAGACTCAAAACACTTTGTAAAGGCTGGTGACATCTAGTGGAAGCAATAGGAAGTGCCAAAATATTCCTAAACCCCTGTGTTTTTCAATGGGATAGGTTTAAAGTCAATACAACACATCAGGTATCCACTTCCTGTCAGAAAATGTCTCAGGGTTTTGCCTGCCAAATGAGTTCTGTTATACTCACAGACACCATTCAAACAGTTTTGGAAACTTTAGAGTGTTTTCTATCCATATATAATAAGTATATGCATATTCTAGGTACTGGGTAGGATTAGTAACCAGATTAAATCGGGTACATTTTTTTTATCCAGACGTGCAAATGCTGCCCCCTAGACCCAACAGGTTAAACCTAAGTCAGTCACATTAACGATTACCTTTCAACCATTAAAATCATCTAAGTTCTCGGTGCCATTCTTGTATTTATAACACTGGTATCCATCAGGAGTTAAGGTGAACCGAGGTGGGTTGGCTGAGTACTTCAATCTGGCCAACCCCAATTCCTGTACAATTTTCTGCTTCCCCAGGAAATTGTTTAAGGTGAACCGAGGTGGGTTGGCTGAGTACTTCAATCTGGCCAACCCCAATTCCTGTACAATTTTCTGCTTCCCCAGGAAATTGTTTAATGTTTACCTTAATCTACGGATATTTAATCTGCCCGTGCACGGTTTCAGTGTCTCCCTGGACCGACAGAGGCAGATATTGAGATCCGGCTCGAAGGACCAGTTGTCAAAGGATATTTCTATCCTAATGAATAATTAACAATCAATAAACCTTGACTAATCCCCAGGGTTTGTAAGACACTGGGTTCATAATTAGGCAAGGACTCAGCTTTCTGCAAAAGGTTTGTACAGTTTATTCAGAGAACGTTCTGCCCAACATACACAAAGATGTTCATTTTATCCTCTCTCCGCTTACGCACACACATCCACACCCAAAAGTAGATAACCTATGCACACACATATGCACAGACAGTAGGTGAACAGTATCTCTTCCTTGACCTGCTACCACTGTTCCAGCACTTCCTGTTCCTTTCCCAATAGATTAGGACGGGGGTCGGCAACCCGCGGCTCTCAATGCGGCTCTTTAGCGCCGCCCTAGTGGCTCCTTGGAGCTTTTTCAAAAATATGAAAATGGAAAAAGATGGTGTGAATATATTTTTGGTTTTAATCTAATTTATTATGCAATGCTGTAAAAATGTGTATAATAAATATTTAATTTCAACATTTCTGTCAACGAAGATTTACCTCATAGCTTGCGACACACGTTTCTTTCAGCTCGGCGTAGTGCCAGACAGGTGGCTGTTGCAAACAATCACGGTAACCTCTCACTCTCACTCTGAGCCATTCAGTGTTGTTGTGTATGTAACAATCACATTCTGGATTGGAGAGAACGTTCTAACATCACGTGCATAAAAAAACTCACGCTGGGGTGACCGTTAGAGATATTTGGAACTCACGCATGAAAGGGTTAACGAGAGAATCACTGACATGATGTCAGCTGGTCCTTTTGTGGCAGGGCTGAAATGCAGTGGAAATGTTTTTTGGGGATTCAGTTCATTTGCATGGCAAAGTGGGACTTTGCAATTAATTGCAATTCATCTGATCACTCTTCATAACATTCTGGAGTATATTCAAATTGCCATCATACAAACTGAGGTAGCAGACTTTGTGAAAATTAATATTTGTTCTCAAAACTTTTGGCCACGACTGTACAGTTGGCTACACAGAGGGCCATGAAAAGTGAAAAGCTTTAACGTCAGAGCATCGAGGATATCATGTCAAGCATATTATCTAGACATGTCAAAGATGAAATCATCCATATCTCCCACTCACCATGATAGTGTTTAAAATGGGATTTTTTGGGGGTCATTTCTTTGTTTCCCTTTTACCCAGTATGTTAAAAGATGGTTACTGAGAAAGGATGCCAAATATATTTTCTCAACACTTCATCATACATTTTCACATGAAATTGTCAGCCACCACAGAGGATAGGTTATTTTATGTCTCTTTCAGAGGAAAAGGTCAGAAATATTGCTGGATATAGAGTTTACACAGAACAAAATGTAACAGTTTCTTTCTTCAACTGTCATTCTCATGTCATGAGGTCACCACCTTCTCCTAGAGCACTCTTGGGAAATCAACAATGCAAAAGTTCTGAGATGACACGCAACGAACGGGAACATAGTCTACCCTGCCCATCAGACAATTTTTCAGAGCTATTTATTCCTTGTCTTTTCAACTTCCACATGAAAGGTGAAAACACAACTTAGAGATGGGCATGAATGACAAATTACAATGACAATATACTACTCCAAAATACCCCAAAGACCAATGTATCAAAATCAAATAAAGCATACTTCTGCAAAGTATTGTATTTAATTAACATTCATGTATTTTCTTTTTTAAAATGCAAAAATACATTTGCAAGTAGCCAGCCGAAAAGCAACAACATTCTCAGTAACGTTACAGAAACGTCTTACTTACTATGACTGGATATGTTGTTGTTCATCTACCTAAGTTGAATGCACTCTTACTCTGGAGAAGAGTGTCTGCTAAATGACCAAAATGTAAAGGTATATGTGAAAATTAACAACTGTAAAGCACACTGGGAACTGTCATTGGCCTAGTTTAGCGGTCATTAGAGTAATACTCAGCATGCTTTGAAATTATAATTGTTTAGATATACAGTGCATTTGGAAAGTATTCAGAGCACTTTAATTTTTCCACATTTTGTTATGTTTCAGCCTTTTTCTAAAATGGATTAAAAAAAAAGTTTTTTAAATACTAATCAATCTACACACAATACCCCATAATGACAAAGGATTAAAAAAAAAGTATATCAAATTTACATAACTACTCAGACCCTTTACTCTGTACTTTCTTGAAGCACCTTTGGCAGTGATTACAACCTCAAGTCTTCTTGGGTATGACGCTACAAGCTTGGCACACCTGTATTTGGGGAGTTTACCCATTCTTCTCTGCAGAGCCTCTCAAGCTCTGTCAGGTTGGATGGGGAGTGTCGTTGCACAGCTATTTTAAGGTCTTTCCAGAGATGTTATATCGTGTTCAATTACAGGCTCTGGCTGGGCCACTTTAGGACATTCAGAGACTTATCCCGAAGTCACTCTTGCATCGTCTCTGTGTGCTTATGGTTGTTGTCCTGTTGGAAGGTGAACCTTCGCCCCAGTCTGAGGTCCTGAGCACTCTGGAGCAGGTTTTCATCAAGGATCACTCTGTACTTTGCTCCATTCATCTTCCCTCAATCCTGACTAGTCTCCCAGTCCCTGAGACTAAAAAACATCCCCATAGGATGATGCTGCCACCAACATGCTTCACCATAGGGATGGTGCCAAGTTTCCTCCAAACATGATGCTTGCCATTCAGGAACAAAGAGTTCAAAAAGGTGCCTTTTGGCAACCTCCAAGCTGGCTGTCATGTGCTTTTAACTGAGGAGTGGCTTCCGTCTGACCATTCTATCATAAAGGCCTGATAGGTGGAGTGCTGTAGAGATGGTTGTCCTTCTGGAAGGTTATCCTATCTCCATAGAGGAACTCTGGAGCTCTGTCAGAGTGACCATCGGGTTCTTGCTCACCTCCCTGACCAAGGCCTCTCCTCCTAATGCTTAGTTTGGCCGGGTGGCCAGCTCTAGGAAGTGTCTTGGGTGTTCCAAACTTCTTCCATTTAAGAATGATGGAGGCCACTGTCTCTTGGGGATCTTCAATGCTGCGGAAATGTTTTGTCACCTTCCCCCGATCTGTGCCTCGACACAATCCTGTCTCGGAGCTCTACGTACAATTCCTTCGACCTCATGGCTTAGTTTTTACTCTGACATGCAATGTCTATGTGGGACCTTATATGTGCCTTTCCAAATCATGTCCAATCAATTGTATTTACCACAGGTGGACTCCAATCAAGTTGTAGAAACATCTCAAGGATGATCAATGGACACAGGATGCACCTGAGCTCAATTTCAAGTCTCATAGCAAAGGGTCTGAATACTTATACTTTGCAAAAAAAATAAAAAATCAGTTTTTGCTTTGTCATTAGGCGGTATTGTGGGTAGATTAACGATATAAAAAGTAATTGAATCCATTTCAGAATAAGGCTATAATGTAACAAAATGTTGAAAAAGGAAAGGGGTCTGAATACTTTCCAAATGTACTGTTCATTTAGCAGACACTCTCATCACACAGTAGTGCCATCAGACTTTTGATACCAATGTAGGGTGAAAGAGGACAACAAAAATGTGAACAGCTATATAAAACATGGTATAGAAAAGTATTTTGAAAATAGAAATGACAGCTTTCGAAATATCTTGTTCGAAAATACATTGAGTGTAGTTCAGCCCAGTGTAATACAAAATGCAAAATACTCAGAAGAAATTAAAATACATATTTCACATACAGTACATGTAACAGAAATACTGCCCATTTCTGACGAGACTAGAGCTTTGCAAATAAACTATGCAAATACAGTGGGGTTAAATTATTGACACCCTTGAAAAGATGAGCAAAAATGACTGTATAAAATAAATAATTCAAATACTGAGTTACATTGTATGTTCCAAAAATATATATTTTATACTAATGCAATTGCTCAGAGAAACAAATTTGGTTTAACAAGTAATATATCTTAAAATAATAAAAAATGTTTTCAATACCTTTCAATACCTCACCTTGCGAAGATAACTGCACTGAGCTGTTGTATGAGTTGGAGAACACATTGGGAGGGAGCTTAGACCATTCCCCAATACACAATCCTTCTCCATACAAAATCCTTCTAGATCCTTGGTATCCCTCGTCTGCACTTATGGACTTCCTTCTGCAATTCAAACCACCAGTTTTTATTGGGTTTGAAGTTCTGAGACTGAGATGGCCATTACAAAATGTTGATGCTGTGGCCAATTAACCACTTCTGTGTGGATTTTGATTTGTGCTTGGGGATATACAAAAACGTATTACTTGTTAAACAAAATCTCGTACAATTGCATTAGTATAAAATAATATAATACAATTTTTTTTGCATACAATATAGCTCAGTATTTTAATTATTTATTATTGCTGAAAGTATTCCTCTGCTACCTTAACTTTAGGTTATAGCCAGTTCAGCAGTTTATGTTGCAGAAATATAGTATATCTGTGCAAAAACGGTGGCAGGTAGCCTAGTGGTTAGAGTGTTGGGCCAGTAAACGAAAGGTTACTTGATTGAATCCCCGAGCTGACAAGGTAAACATCTGGTGTTCTGTCCCTGAACAAGGCAGTTAACCCACTGTTCCTAGGCTGTCATTGTAAATAAGAATTAGTTCTTAAGTGACTTGCCTAGTTAAATAAAGGTAAAAAAAAAAAAAACAACGCTGATGAAGCTGCAGTATTGATGTTGTCTCCCTTGAATAAGCCTGCTAATTGGATGGAAGCCATTTTCAACTAATGCAATAAGCAATTTTCTTCTTCCTTTAAGGATCAAATTAGCTTGTGTGCAATTAACTATTTGTGGCAGTTGGACCAGCGAGAGATGGTTCAGTAACACTCACGTGCCTGCAATCATGGGTGCACGCACACACGCACATGCACACCACACACACACACACACACACACACACACACACACACACACACACACACACACACACACACACACACACACACACACACACACACACACAGTGCCCAGTTCTTTAATTAGCCATAAGTGCTTTTGAAGGGATATCGAAGGATGAGATGCACATTAGCCACTACTTGGTTGGAATTAAGCAGCTTAGTAAAAAGCAAGAATAATGCATGTCCTTTTTATCCATAGCCTTTATGAGCACCCTTTTGACCTACAAAGGGAAGATACTGTGGCAAATTATTATGAGCAGAGAAAAGAGGGGAACGTGATGATAGTGGCTTATGATTAAGGTCGTTGCAGTGCTGAGAAAGAACACTGAGGATGTCTAATAGACAAGCTATTAACGCAGAGAAAAATCATCGACTTTGTTTAACACAATCGTCTCAGCCCACTTCAATAAACTCTTCTAAGAACTGCTGTTTAGAAGTCAGCGCAATCAAGGGTGATGGCTGGCTGGCGTCAATAGACGTTGACATATCAAACTTGTGGGTGGGGGGAGGGGGTTGTGCAGTTCTGTTTCCATGGTGACTATTCAACAGAAAACTTCAATGGGGTTATGTACAGCGGCCCCCTCACATTACTTGCTGCTGTGTAAACTTAATACATCCAGTAAGATATGAACACCCCCCATAATTGTATAGCTGGCTGTTTATTCTATAGGCTTTGTCATTTCATTCACAAAATTCAGAGCATGTTTTCCAATGGATTTGATCTTGTTTCCCACCAACGCTCACCATATATCCTGCTATCTGCAGTAGAGGATGTTTACTCCCTTCCACATGTCAAGAGAGTACTCTGTCTCTCTCGCATCTCTCCCTCTCTCTCCTTTTCTGTCTCATTCTCTCTCTCTCATCTCTCTCTCCCTCTCTCTCTCTCTGGCTCCATCCATCTCTGATATCTGTGCCCGTTAAACAGAGGGTAGCTTTGGGAAAGTATGCGGATCAAACAGTGATTAACATCTCATCTCAAATTTCATGAATCAATGTCTGTCTCCCCTTAATGGGCCTCTGAAGGCCATGATTTATCAGTGCTATTACACCAACAAGTTGTTGTTGAATTGGTTGTAGTATTGAACGTCTCCCTTAAAAACTTTCCCGAAATGACTTCCATAAGTAATTCCTACATTCTAGCCTGTTTGTATTTATCCCGGATTTGCCTGGGTAGATCTCTTATCTACACAGCTTATCCTGTACTCATCACACAGTTACTAATAGCTTTCAGTGTGTGGGAGAGAGAGAGAGTGGTACTGCCTATCCTGCCTATCCATCAATCTTCACAGTAAGCCAATTATTGACAACAAAAAGCTTGATTTTACTTGAAATGGTGTGAAAAGATGATTGCAACTGTTTTAGGCTCTGTTTCTAACATCTGCAGTTTGCATGAGTCATGGTTTATTAATTGAGCAATAAACTTGTCAAATTGCATTACGCCAGTCAGCGGTGAAGTGAATCACTGGAACGTGTGTGTGGGATGACTCGCTCACATGAATGAATGCAAGGAATAATTATTGGTGCGTGAGCACAGCATTTAGGTGAGTGGTAGGGCTGGATCTGTTTTTTATAACCCGGAGAGTTGACTGAGAAGACATTCACAGCAACAACCTGGGGAATAGTTACAAGCTGGGGATAATTAGGTGGCCATGATGGTATGATGGACAGAATTTAGCCAGAACACTGGGTTTAACACCCCTACTTTTACAATAATGAATGACCACAGAGAGTCAGGACACCTGTTCAGTGTCCCATCAGAAAGACAGCACCCTACACAGGGCAATGTCCCCAATTACTGTCCTATTGTGGATATTTACTTTTAGACCAGAGGAAAGAGTGCCTCCTACTGGCCCTCCAACACCACTTCTAGCAGCATCTGGTCCCCCATCCATGACCAACCCTGCTTAGCTTCAGAGGAATGCAGGATGGTATGCTGTTGACAATTGTTATGGTAGTTGGTTTAGAGGCAACAGTACCACCAGTGCACTGAAGAGTGGCACCTTTCTCTAGTAGTTGTG
Source organism: Salmo salar (assembly GCF_965601325.2). NCBI lineage: Eukaryota > Metazoa > Chordata > Actinopteri > Salmoniformes > Salmonidae > Salmo > Salmo salar. The sequence continues at coordinate 57,522,120 of NC_138293.1, forward strand.
TGATATTTGAGTTCTTGATAGAATTTGAGACCAGTGTGAAGGGTATACTCTGAGTGCTACAGTAGGGTGACTAGCTGGAGGACAACTCTGACTCTGACCTCTCTTCAGTTGCGTTCAGTCAGCCGCACTGACCCCGGCTGTTAGAATAGAGGGCATTGACCTCTGCTACTGTACAGAAGACCATCATGAGATGGGACTTGGTCTTGGGAGATGGGTGATCTATTAGATTGCCCATTGAATACATACAGTACTGTGAAATGATTGTTTACTGAGATGGAAAAGCAAATTCAATACTGTGTATCTCTATGGGTTTTTCGAGGTATCAGAGAGATCACAGGGATCCATTTGTACTGTATTGGCTCTGAGCCTGTATAGGTTGCAGGGCATGTTATCTCATTGGCCAGGTCCTTTGACATATTATCTACCCATACAGGGGCTCACTGAACCTGAAAGCTCCCTGAACCAAGGGCATAGGAACACTAGGGTCCTGCAGTCTCTCTGGAATGATTGTCTGAGTCCCAAATGGCACCCTATGTAGTGCACTAGTTTTGCCCATAGGGTTCTGGTCAAAGTAGTGCACTATGTAGGGAATAGGGTGCCGCCTCTCTAATTATAACTATTTATAATGGATGGACTGTCACAAGCCATGTCCACAGCCTGTTCCCTGTTAGGGGAGGATGTTCTGGTAATGTTTGGAGCATGGACACAGTCATCACGAGTGAGTACGTCCCTGGGGAATTCCTCTATTATAGAATAATTCTGAAGATGGATTGTAGGACTTGTGTTATCAATGTAGTATCACACGTGCTGTGTGTGCTGTCTGTGTGACCTACCCTCCAACGAGCAGACTGCATGTCCTCATAGTCCTCACAGTGCTCACAGTGTGTGGACATGCGGTCCATTGGTTAGAGGGGTGTGTGTGTGTGTGTGTGTGTGTGTGGTGTGTGTGTGTGTGTGTGTGTGTGTGTGTGTGTGTGTGTGTGTGTGTGTGTGTGTGTGTGTGTGTGTGTGTGTGTGTGTGTGTGTGTGTGTGTGTGTGTGTGTGTGTGTGTGCGTGTGTGTATGCGTGCTAAGTGCTTGGATGTGTGTCTGTGTGTGTCTTTCTCTGAACATAACAACCGTTTATGTTGAAATCATGTTCTTGGGCCAACTTGTTTTATGTCAGTGGATGGCAGCCACAGTGGCAGTTAGGGGGAACAGACTGAAGGCCTAAGAGACAGGCCTTTAGGAGCTGTGAAAATGCATCGTAAATATCAACCATCATATCAACATTACACGGCCTACTAGCAAGGCCAAGTCTCACATATTGAACATGAACATGGACTCCCACCAAAATGGGATATGAATCCACCAAAGATACAGGATGAATCATGGAAACAGTTAGCAGTGTTTTGAGGATGAAATGGGTTGTGTGTTTGAGCCACTACAGTGTGCTGTGTGACCTCTATATTCCGGCTCAGGACTTGAGGATGATCTAAGATTAAATGAAAGAACGGTCTGTCCATTCATGTGAAACTGCCTCTGACTTCATCACATTATTAAAAAACAGCCCAAACTGCCTGTACTTTAGGAATATTTTAATATATATTCATGTTTTATTGACATAGATAGCGTACTCTATCCAACTGTCCTTTGATCTAAGTTCAATGAGGGGAAAAGAGAAGGTAGACGGGAATGGAATTATGTTTGGAAGGAACTATTTGACAGTCATGAGTGCTAGGTTTCCTTCATGATGAGATGCGGTGCGGCCCTGGCTCAAACGAAACATGCTCCATGGGTGCCATGTACCCTGCACTTTTTGAATAATGCAACTGTACATCAAAGCATACGCCGGAGAGAAAAAGGGAATATTTCCATGTAAACTCAGCAAAAAAAGAAACGTCCTCTCACTGTCAACTGCGTTTATTTTCAGCAAACTTAACATGTGTCACGTCCTGACCAGTATAGGGGTTATTTGTTATTGTAGTTTGGTCAGGACGTGGCAGGGGGTGTTTGATTTATGTGGTTCAGGGTGTGTTTTGTGTATGTGTTTAGGTAGAGGGGTATTTGATTTATTAGTCCGGGGTTTGTTAGATTGTTCTATGTTCTATCTAGTCTTGTGTATTTCTATGTTTAGTTAATTGGGGTTGGACCTTCAATTGGAGGCAGCTGGTTATTGTTGCCTCTGATTGAGGTTCCTATAATTAGGAGTTTGTTTTCATGTTTTTTTTGTGGGAGATTGTTCTTGTTTAGCTGTTTTGCGTGACAAGACTGTCAAGTTTGTTTTGTTTTGTATACGTTATATGTGTTTTTCCTTCTTCACCTAATAAAAAGAAGATGAGTGTACATTTTCCCGCTGCGTCTTGGTCTCTACCCTACGACACCCGTGACAACATGTGTAAATATTGTATGAACATAACAAGATTCAACAACTGAGACATAAACTGAACAAGTTCCACAGACATGTGACTAACAGAAATTGAATAATGTGTCCCTGAACAAAGAGGGGATCAAAATAAAAAGTAACAGTCAGTATCTGGTGTGGCCACCAGCTGCATTAAGTACTGCACCAGATTTACCAGTTCTTGCTTTGAGATGTTACCTTACTCTTCCACCAAGGCACCTGCAAGTTCCCGGACATTTCTGGGGGGAATGGCCCTAGCCCTCACCCTCCGATCCAACAAGTCCCAGACGTGCTCAATGGGTTTGAGATCCGGGCTCTTAGCTGGACATGGCAGAACACTGACATTCCTGTCTTGCAGGAAATCACGCACAGAACGAGCAGTATGGCTGGTGGCATTGTCATGCTGGAGGGTCATGTCAGGATGAGCCTGCAGGAAGGTTACCACATGAGGGAGGAGGATGTCTTCCCTGTAACGACCAGCATTGATATTGCCTGCAATGACAATAAGCTCAGCCCGATGATGCTGTGCCACACCACCCCAGACCATGATGGACCCTCCACCTCCAAATCTATCCCGCTTCAGAGTACAGGCCTCGGTGTAATGCTCATTCCTTCGACGATAAACGCAAATCCGACCATCACCCCTGGTGAGACAAAACCACAACTCATCAGTGAAGAGCACATTTGCCAGTCCTGTCTGGTCCAGCGATGGTGGGTTTGTGCCCATAGGTGACGTTGTTGCCGGGGATGTCTGGTGAGGACCTGAATTACAACAGGCCTACAAGCTCTCAGTCCAGCCTCTCTCAGCCTATTGTGGACAGTCTGAGCACTGATGGAGGGATTGTGCGTTCCTGGTGTAACTCGGGCAGTTGTTGTTGCCATCCTGTACCTGTCCCGCAGGTGTGATGTTCAGATGTACCGATCCTGTGCCGGTGTTGCTACACGTGGTCTGCCACTGCGAGGACGATCCGCTGTCCATCCTGTCTCCCTGTAGCGCTGTTTTAGGCATCTCACAGTACGGACATTGCAATTTATTGCCCTGGCCACATCTGCAGTCCTCATGCCTCCTTGCAGCATGCCTAAGGCGCGTTTATGCAGATGAGCAGGGACCCTGGGCATCTTTCTTTTGCTGTTTTGCTGAGTTAGTAGAAAGGCCTCTTTAGTGTCCTAAGTTTTCATAACTGCGACCTTAATTGCCTACCGTCTGTAAGACCGTTCCACAGGTGCATGTTCATTAATTGTTTATGGTTCATTGAACAAGCATGGGAAACAGTGTTAAAACCCTTTACAATGAAGATCTGTGAAGTTATTTGGATTTTTACTAATTATCTTTGAAAGACAGGGTCCTGAAAAAGGGACGTTTCTTTTTTTGCTGAGTTTATATACACTGCTCAAAAAAATAAAGGGAACACTTAAACAACACAATGTAACTCCAAGTCAATCACACTTCTGTGAAATCAAACTGTCCACTTAGGAAGCAACACTGATTGACAATAAATTTCACATGCTGTTGTGCAAATGGAATAGACAACAGGTGGAAATTATAGGCAATTAGCAAGACACCCCCAATAAAGGCGTGGTTCTGCAGGTGGGGACCACAGACCACTTCTCAGTTCCTATGCTTCCTGGCTGATGTTTTGGTCACTTTTGAATGCTGGCGGTGCTTTCACTCTAGTGGTAGCATGAGACGGAGTCTACAACCCACACAAGTGGCTCAGGTAGTGCAGCTCATCCAGGATGGCACATCAATGCGAGCTGTGGCAAGAAGGTTTGCTGTGTCTGTCAGCGTAGTGTCCAGAGCATGGAGGCGCTACCAGGAGACAGGCCAGTACATCAGGAGACGTGGAGGAGGCCGTAGGAGGGCAACAACCCAGCAGCAGGACCGCTACCTCCGCCTTTGTGCAAGGAGGAGCAGGAGAAGCACTGCCAGAGCCCTGCAAAATGACCTCCAGCAGGCCACAAATGTGCATGTGTCTGCTCAAACGGTCAGAAACAGACTCCATGAGGGTGGTATGAGGGCCCGACGTCCACAGGTGGGGGTTGTGCTTACAGCCCAACACCGTGCAGGACGTTTGGCATTTGCCAGAGAACACCAAGATTGGAAAATTTGCCACTGGCGCCCTGTGCTCTTCACAGATGAAAGCAGGTTCACACTGAGCACGTGACAGAGTCTGGAGACGCCGTGGAGAACGTTCTGCTGCCTGCAACATCCTCCAGCATGACCGGTTTGGCGGTGGGTCAGTCATGGTGTGGGGTGGCATTTCTTTGGGGGGCCGCACAGCCCTCCATGTGCTCGCCAGAGGTAGCCTGACTGCCATTAGGTACCGAGATGAGATCCTCAGACCCCTTGTGAGACCATATGCTGGTGCGGTTGTCCCTGGGTTCCTCCTAATGCAAGACAATGCTAGACCTCATGTGGCTGGAGTGTGTCAGCAGTTCCTGCAAGAGAAAGGCATTAATGCTATGGACTGGCCCGCCCGTTCCCCAGACCTGAATCCAATTGAGCACATCTGGGACATCATGTCTCGCTCCATCCACCAACGCCACGTTGCACCACAGACTGTCCAGGAGTTGGCGGATGCTTTAGTCCAGGTCTGGGAGGAGATCCCTCAGGAGACCATCTGCCACCTCATCAGGAGCATGCCCAGGCGTTGTAGGGAGGTCATACAGGCATGTGGAGGCCACACACACTACTGAGCCTCATTTTGACTTGTTTTAAGGACATTACATCAAAGTTGGATCAGCCTGTAGTGTGGTTTTCCACTTTAATTTTGAGTGTGACTCCAAATCCAGACCTCCATGGGTTGATAAATTGGATTTCCATTGATTCTTTTTGTGTGATTTTGTTGTCAGCACATTCAACTATGTAAAGAAAAAAGTATTTAATAAGATTATTTATTTCATTCAGATCTAGGATGTGTTGTTTAAGTGTTCCCTTTATTTTTTTGAGCAGTATATTATGTATAGTATGAAATGAAGTGCTGTGCAAATGTAAGGGGAGAGGGGTGGGTGAGGGATCGGGGAATGGGGTGTAAGGTATGGTTGGTTACAGTGGCAAGCATCATGTTTACAGATATTAATCAAAGACGATTCTTCTTTTTTCTCTTGTATTCCACCTTGTCAGATTGTTGAAATAATTTCACTAGTGTTGCGTCTTGCGTGCCTAATTGTCTATGTTGACTGGTAGCACGTTTTAAAAGTAATGGAGGACAGAATACAAAGAAGATAATTACAAGACTTTTATGACATTGAGTCTCTTTTTCTTTCTTTGTTGTCACCATTGATCCAACACGTATCCATCGTCATTTCAAACCTGAATAGGACTATACATGAATTGTAAATGGAATATGGTTTTATTCATGTGTTTTCTGTATATTTTAGTGGTGTATTAATATATGATTTTCCTCTTGTGTTTCAGCACGTACGTTGGCACTGTGGAATCTGACCCTCACGCCCAGCAATGTCACTGCCGGTGAGTACAGTAGAAATGTTCATGTGGTCCCAAAGTGTAAGTGTGTTTTGCCTGGTATCAGTTTATGTGTCACTTTTTTTATGCTTTTGCAAAATATATGATTCACGGTATGTAACACAAAAGAGCTGCATTCATTTTGATACAGAGAAAACATGTGTCTAGGGCTAGTTTTGTTACTCAACTGACAAAGTGCTGCACTTATGCACAGCAACATCTTAGACATTAATCAACCTTCAGGGTCTGAAGGTATGTGAAAAAAAAGTATTGGTAATGCCAGGCCATGCAATGTGTGTTAGTTTAGTATGAATTTAAGGACCTTTTCATTTCCATTTTCAATCAGAATCCATTTTGTTACATTTTTCTTTCAATTTTTGTAAAGAGAGTAACAACAAATAAATGGATTAACACGTTCCAACTTGAATCAGACTCTGGACATTGGATTTGTATGAGTCAGAACTATACAAATCAAATAAATCCAATTTTATTGGTCACATTCAAATATTTAGCAGATGTTATTGCGGGTGTAGTGAAATGCTTGTTTTCATACTTCCACCACTCTCCATTCTAGCTAAATTATTAGGATGGAAATTGCATTGGGACAATTATATTAGACAATTTAGCCACTACACTTTATTTTACAGTCCTATTTTTTTCTATATTCGGTTTACTGTTTAAAGTAAATGTCACATCCCGCTGTGCTCTACCAAAAAAGAAAGATAAATTTGACCCCCATGAAATGAAGGGGAGGATTTTCTCTAAGCCAATCACTAGGGCTTTTCTTTGGCAGCCCATGATGCATTGCTGCCTGTAGTTGTAAAAGTTGTGCAGGACAAATTAGAGTCCCCTTTGTTTGATTAATAAGTAACACATTTTTCTACCAAAGCCCAGAGTAATGTTATCAGCCGTATGAGGGCTGCCTGCTTGCCATCTCCAATCTGACGTGCTCTAATTAGTTTTAAACTGCCTGCAGCTCCACAACTTTGCGTTTTATCTCCATTTTAGTTTATCAGAATCGTGTTTGGGGTTGTGCTGGGTTTTCAAATCCCTCCAGCGTCTCTACCTCTCTCATTTACATAGTGAGGCTTGGATGTCTTCACTGAAGTTTTAAATCTTTGGGGAGAAAAAAAACATTGGAAAGTCTTCTCTCCTTACGACTCATCGAATCACTAGCAAATGTAGTCCGACAACGCTAAATGTACCCAGACAGACACCTCCTATTTTGCTTATGTGTTCTCTTCTCTTACTCCATCTATTTATCCATCCATAACCCTTTATGGAAAAACCACATCATTTCATGTGAAATTTCACATGTGAAATCATGGTTTTGTAAAACTTTAAATGTGATGATATGTGGATTTTCACATGTGATCACATCCTTTCACATGTGAAACCATGTAGTTTTGGAACACGGCATGTGATGATATTTTAAATTAAGTTTCACATTTGACACATTTTCACATTTGAAAATCGAATTTGGACTTTCATGTGAACAACTTTCACTTAAAAACTGAATTCTCACATGTGGAATAGAATTTTCACATGTTAAAATCAAATTTGCAGTTCCACATTAAGAAAAATTCACATGTGAAAATCTAACTCTCACATGTTTAATTGCATTTTCACAAGTGAAAAACGTTCACGTGAAAATCGAATTTGGAGTTTTCCATATTAAAAGCATTAATTGTCACATTTATTTCACATTAGATCATGTTTTCACATTTGTGGTTTTGCGTTATCACAGGTTGCTTTTACATGTTGTCACGTTATCACATTAACTTCACAGAAGATCACGTGATCATATGTGAAATTCATGTGTTTTTTCCGTAAGGGTACTGACATCTACCTAGCCCAGATATGGCTTGCCTCAATTACTATTTCAACATGGTGTTATAGCTAAACAGAGCCTATCCACCCAAGCAATCTGCCTACCTCTTCATCACAGTCTGCTGTTCTCTACGTTTCTCTCTTTCATTCCGTCTCTCTCATTCAGTTGTTGTCACTCTCTCAACCTCGCTCCCTCTACCATTCCCTCTCATTCACTCATTCTCTCCCTCTCTCCTCCCACTCTCCCAGCTCACCTGACTAACAGACACAGCCGCCTCACTGGTAGTGCAGCAGCTGTCATTAAAGGTTACCTGCCCAGCTGCATCCCTAGTGTGGTGGTTGCTGTTGTTGCTGTTTTGTTGTTGGTATGGTCATCATGGAAGGCCGCAGTGAGGTGTTGAGGTGTTAATCCCCTTATCTCCAGGTTCAGGTTTGCCGCTACTGTGGGAGAAAGGTAGACTTGCTGAGGGAAAGAAAGATAGAAATACATTAGCTAGCGAAAGAGGAGACTGACAGCAGGCCCTGAGTGGAAATAACAGATGGATATACATCCCCAAGCAGGAACCACGTAAAGGCCAAGCAAGCTGTATGTATGGACTTGACTAAATATATGCCAAGCGTAAGCCTGCAATGCATGCATTATTTTCATATCCATATGAGGAGAGTCTAGCCCCTACTATGTTAGAGCTAAAAGCAGATATGGGCGTTATCCAGCCACTACAATGTTAGAGCTAAAAGCAGATGAGGGCATTATCAATTGGGTTGAAAGAAAAAGGTGGCAGAATGCATAGGGGGTTTTACTTCATTTACATAAAGGATGGACCTATGTATTGTATATGCATAAAAGCAGAGCCGGGGCCTAAGGAAGGCAGTTGTTGTTCCGCGGACCGGCTCGGCTTTATTACTCTGTATTAAAGTCTATATTGAATTTACAAGTTCTTGTAAGAAGTGTTATTCTTAAGACAATTTTCCACGACACTACCTGTAAGCATGTTTTCCACTAGCGTGTTGTTGCTAGTATGTTAGTGACCCACGGTGGATTACGGGTCCATAGCAGGCCACACAGATTGTGACCCATCTTTGCTTATTTTCCATGAATCAGAAATATTATTTTATCATGCTTTCATCTTTATGCACATATATTGCTATCATCTGTTGTGCTCAGGCATTGCAGTAATGAACAAACATGACAGGGGAAAACTGCAACCTAACCCTAACTGTAAGTCGCTCTGATAAGAGTGTATGCTAAATTACTAAAATAGAAATGGAAAACATCGTAAAGAGAGACAGAGACCTGAGATGCAAGCATGGTTATTGCTGAGATAATCTATATACAACGAAAGCTAACCCAGTTGCCTCCCACTATGTATCCAATGTTCCGGGTTAACATGTAATGTCTGTGCGTAATAGAATGTCAGTTTGTCATAGAGAAACTGCCTGCGTCACTGCCTTGTTGGCCACAAACCCCATACACAAAATAGTGGCTAGCAAGATGGAGATAACAAAGGTTATTTTTTAATATGTCCATATCACAAGTAGCTAGTTTGCATCAACCACCATCATTTAAACAACTGCAAATGTTTTGCTTGTACATTTTGGATTGAAATTGTAATGTTCTGGCATGTCTGCCTCATGATCTGTTGGGAGATTTGTCTGTCTGAAGGCGAAACACCCCGGAAACAATCATTTTTCCCCTTATCGAACAACCAAAAGAGTCCGTCATGAATTGCAGACCCTAGTCACTGCTGTTGACAAGGGTCGGGTTTGCAAGACTATTAATCTAATTATCTTTGGGATTCTTGTAAAGCCGCTTCTGTACTTAGTAGTGTGGATAATCAATAGGAGACCGGTCACGGCTTGTGACGTTTGTGGTAACTTCTGTGATGAGGTGTATCTAAAAGGTCACTAATGTTGCCTGCCGTGTCAAAACGATCAAGAGCTTCGACAGCTCCTTTAATAGATCTTCTACACACACATGCACACACACACACACACACACACACACACACACACACACACACACACATCCACTTCCTTCCCAATTACAAGGTACAAATGCCATCCACCCAAGGCATAGCAGATTAACACAGTCTGTTAGCATAGGTCTGCCACACAAAGATGTGAGGAAACAGAGAGCACCAAGGCTTTGGACAATTACACACTTTATAGAGTGAATGCATCCCCACCTTCTTCAAGCCCTGATGCAAATCAACTAGAAAGGCTCTGTTTCAGACGTGAATGAAAACCTACACTTTTCTCTGTCTACACAGTTCCAGTTACACCTCAATGCACTAATCTCTTTAGCAGACATTTCAATTCCATTCAGCTGGGGTTACACATAGAGTTCTGTAGGAGATGGAACTGATTGCTTTTTCAAGTCATGTTTAACATTATTCAATATCTATTTGATTTGATTTATTAGGATCCTCATTAGCCGACGCCAGTGGTGACAGCTAGTCTTGCTGGGGTTCGACACATAAAAAAAAAACTTTACAGACAAAAGACTTCACAATTTACATACAGTACCAGTCAAAAGTTTGGACACACCTACTCATTCCAGGGTTTCCTTTATTTTTACTATTTTCTACATCGTGAATAATAGTGAAGACATCAAAACTATGAAATAACAGATATGGAATCATGTAGTAACCCAAAAAGTGTTAAACAAATCAAAATATATTTTATATTTGACATTCTTCAAAATAGCCACCCTTTGCCTTCATGACAGCTTTGCACACTCTTGGCATTCTCTCAACCAGCTTCACCTGTAATGCTTTTTCAACAGTCTTGAAGGAGTTCCCACATATGCTGAGCACTTGTTGGCTGCTTTTCCTTCACTCTGTGGTCCAACTCATCCCAAACAATATCAATTGGGTTGAGGTCGGGTGATTGTGGAGGCCAGGTCATCTGACGGAGCAATCCATCACTCTCCTTCTTGGTCAAATAGCCCTTACACAGCTTGGAGGTGTGTTGAGTCATTGTCCCATTGAAAAACAAATGATAGTCCCACTAAGCACAAACCAGATGGGATGGCGTATCGCTGCAGAATGCTGTGGTAGTGTAACACCCGACGTTGTTAGAAGTAGAAGTGGACCAAAGCGCAGCGAGGTGAGTGTTCATGATAATTTATTACAAGAAACACTCAAAACAAGAATAACCAAAAACAACAAAACGAAAGCGAACAGTTCCGTCAGGCACAGATACTAAACAGTAAAGAACCTCCCACAAACACAGGTGGAAAACAGGCTGCCTAAGTATGCTTCCCAATCAGAGACAACGATAGACAGCTGCCTCTGATTGGGAACCACACTGGCCCAAAAACAAAGAAACAAAAAACATAGACTTCCCCACCTGAGTCACACCCTGACCTAACCAAACATAGAGAATAATAAGGATCTCTACGGTCAGGGCGTGACAGGTAGCCATGCTGGTTAAGTGTTCCTTGAATTCAAAATAAATCACTGACAGTGTCAACAGCAAAGCACCCCCACACTATCACACATCCTCCTCCATGCTTCACGGTGGGAATCACACATGTGGAGATAATCCTTTCACCTACTTTGTGTCCCACAAAGACACAATGGTTGGAACCAAAAATAAAACATTTGGACTCATCTGACCAAAATCTAAAATTTGGACTCATCAGACCAAAGGACAGATTTCCACCGGTCTAATGTCCATTGCTTGTGATTCTTGCCACAAGCATGTCTCTTCTTATTATTGGTGTCCTTTAGTAGTGGTTACTTTTCAGCAATTTGACCATAAAGGACTGATTCACGCAGTCTCAGCTGAATGGTTGATGTTGAGATGTGTCAATTACTTGAACTCTGTGAAGCATTTATTTGGGCTAATTTCTGAGGCTGGTAACTGTAATAAACGTATCTTCTGTAGCAGAGGTGACTCTGGTTCTTCCTTTCCTGTGGCGGTGCTCATGAGAGCTAGTTTCATCAAAGCATTTGATGGTTTTTGTGACTGCAATGAAGAAATGTTCAAAGTTCTTGAACTTTTCTGCATTGACTGACCTTCTTGTCTTATAGTAATGATGGACTGTTGTTTCTCTTTGCTTATTTGAGCTCTTCTTGCCATAATATGGACTTGGTGTTTTTCAAATAGGGCTATCTTCTGTATACCACCCTTACCTTGTCACAACACAACTGATTTGCTCAAATGCATTAAGAAGGAAAGAAATTCCACAAATGTACTTTTAACAAGGCATACCTGCTATTTTAAATGTATTCCAGGTGACTACCTCATGAAGCTGGTTGAGAGAATGCCAAGAGTGTGCAAAGCTGTCATCAAGGGTAAGGGTGGCTACGTTGAAGAATCTCAAATATAAAATATATTTTTTATTTCTTTAACACTTTTTTGGGTACTACATGATTCCATGTGAGTTATTTCATCGTTTTTATATCATCACTATTATTCTACAATGTAGAAAATAGTAAAAATTAAGAAAAACCCTTGAATGAGTAGGTGTGTCCAAACTTTTAAAAACACTAACATGTAGTGTGTGTGTGTGTGTGTGTGTGTGTGTGCGCGCACACGCATCAAGCAGTTACAGTTGAAATCGGAAGTTTACATACACCTTAGCCAAATACATTAAAACTCAGTTTTACATTAAAACTCAGTTTTTCACAATTCCTGACATTTAATCCTAGTAAACATTCCCTGTCTTAGGTCAGTTAGGATCACCACTTTATTTTAAGAATGTGAAATGTCAGAATAATAGTAGAGAGAGTGATTTATTTTAGTTTTTATTTCTTTCATCACATTCCCAGTGGCTCAGAAGTTGACATACACTCAATTAGTATTTGGTAGCATTGCCTTTAAATTGTTAACTTGCGTAAAACATTTCCGGTTGCCTTCCACAAGCTTCCCACAATAAGTTGGGTGAATTTTGGCCAATTCCTCCTGACAGAGCTGGTGTAACTGAGTCAGGTTTGTAGGCCTCCTTGCTCGCACACACGTTTTAAGTTCTGCCCACAGATTTTCTATGGGATTGAGGTCAGGTCTTTGTGATGGCCACTCCAATACCTTGACTTTGTTGTCCTTAAGCCATTTTGCCACAACTTTGGAAGTATGCTTGGGGTCATTGTCCATTTGGAAGACCCATTTGCGACCAAGCTTTAACTTCCTGACTGATGTCTTGAGATGTTACTTCAATATATCCACATCATTTTCCTTTCTCATGAAGCCATCTATTTTGTGACGTGCACCAGTCCCTCCTGCAGCAAATCACCCCCACAACATGATTCTGCCACCCCCGTGCTTCATGGTTGGGATGGTGTTCTTCGGCTTGCAAGCCTCCCCCTTTTTCCTCCATACATAACAATGGTCATTATGGCCAAACAGTTCTATTTTTGTTTCATCAGACCAGAGGACATTTCTCCAAAAAGTATGATCGTTTTCTCCATGTGCAGTTGCAAACCATAGTCTGGCTTTTTTATGGCGGTTTTGGAGCAGTGGCTTCTTTCTTGCTGAGCGGACTTTCAGGTTCAGTCGATATAGGACTCTTTTTACTGTGGATATAGGTTCTTTTGTACCTGTTTCCTCCAGCATCTTCACAAGGTCCTTTGCTGTTGTTCTGGGATTGATTTGCATTTTTTCGCACCAAAGTACGTTCATTTCTAGGAGACAGAACACGTCTCCTTCCTGAGCGGTACGACAACTGAGTGGTCCCATGGTGTTTATACTTGCGTACTATTGTTTGTACATATGAGCGTTTGGAATTTGCTCCCAAGGATGAACCAGACTTGTGGAGGTCTACAATTTCTTTTCTGAGGACTTGGCTAATTTCTTTTGATTTTCCCATGATGTCAAGCAAAGAGGCACTGAGTTTGAAGGTAGGCCTTGAAATACATCCACAGGTACACCTCCAGTTTACTCAAATGATGTCAATTAGCTTCTAAGCTTCTAAAGCCATGACATCATTTTCTGGAACTTTCCAAGCTGTTTAAAAGGCACAGTTAACTTATTGTATGTAACTTCTGACCCACTGGAATTGTGATACAGTGAATTATAAGTGTAATAATCTGTCTGTAAACAATTGTTGGAAAATTACTTGTATCATGCACAAAGTAGATGTCCTACCGACTTGCCTAAACTATAGTTTGTTCACAAGAAATTTGTGGAGTGGTTGAAAAACAAATTTTAATGACTCCAACCTATGTGTATGTAAACTTCAGACTTCATCTGTACACATATATATCAGTACATACACACAACAAGTAGGTCACTTGGGGGAGAGGCGTTGTGTCGTGAGGTGTTGCTTCATTTGTTTTTGGAAACCAGGTTTGCTGTTCACTAGTGCTATATACGATGGAAGGGAGTTCCATGAACTCATGGCTCTGTATAATACTGTACATTTCCTTTAATTTGTTCTGGATCTGGACCACTCTATTCTGGGCCAGCTGCAGCTTAACTAGGTATTTCTTTACAGCACTTAACCCTATGACTGTGTAAGGGTCCTGTGTGTAGCTGGTGTAGAGAGTCAGGCGCAGGACAGCAGATATGAGTAATCAATGTAATTTACTCAAAAAGACAAATTTACAAAGTAACATCACAAGCCCACAAAGACGGACCGAATTACAATAAACAATCACTCACAAACATGACATGGGGAACAGAGGGTTAAATTATAAACAAGTAATTGGTTGAGTGAAGACAAAGACAGAACAAATGGAAAATGAAAAGTGGATCGGCGGTGGCTAGAAAGCCGGTGACGTCGACCGCCGAACACCGCCCAAACAAGGAGATTGACCGACTTCGGAGGAAGTCGTGACAGTACCCCCCCCTCAGCCGCGCGCCGACATCGACCTCGGGGAAGACCCGGAGGACGAGGCGCAGGGCGATCCGGATGGAGATGATGGAAATCCCGCAGCAACCAAGGGACCAGGACGTCCTCCACCGGCACCCAGCATCTCTCCTCCGGACAGTACCCCTCCCACTCTACGAGGTACTGAAGGCCCCTTGCCTGACGCCTCGAGTTCAGGATGGCTCGAACAGCATACACCGGGGCCCCCTCGATGTCCACAGGGGGCAGAGGAACCTCCCGCACCTCAGCTTCCTGGAGTGGACCAGCTACCACCGGCATGAGGAGAGACACATGGAACGAGGGATTAATACGATAATCTGGGGGAAGCTGTAACCTGTAGCATACCTTGTTCAGTCTCCTCAGGACTTTAAATGGCCCCACAAACCGCCGTCCCAGCTTCCGGCAGGGCAAGCGGAGGGTCAGGTTTCGGGTCGAGAGCCAGACCTGGTCCCCCGGTGCGAACACCGGGGCCTTGCTGCGGTGGGGGTTGGCGCTCGCTTTTTGCCTCCTCACGGCCCGTTGTAGGTGCACATGGGCGGCGTCCCAGGTCTCCTCCTAGGGCTTAAACCATTCGTCAACCGCAGCAGCTTCGATCTGGCTCTGATGCCAAGGTGCCAGAACCGGCTGATACCCCAGTACGCACTGGAAAGGAGAGAGGTTAGTGGAGGAGTGGCGGAGTGAGTTATGGGCCATCTCTGCCCAGGGGATGAACGCCGCCCACTCCCCCAGCCGGTCCTGGCAATATGACCGCAGAAACCTACCGACATCCTGGTTTACTCTCTCCACCTGCCCGTTACTCTCGGGGTGAAAACCTGAGGTGAGGCTGACAGAGACCCCCAGACGTTCCATGAATGCTCTCCAGACCCTGGACGTGAACTGGGGACCCCGATCAGAAAATATGTCCTCAGGCACCCTGTAGTGCCGGAAGACGTGTGTGAACAGGGCCTCTGCAGTCTGTAGGGCTGTAGGGAGACCGGGAAAAGGGAGGAGATGGCAGGACTTAGAAAACCAATCCACAATGACCAGGATCGTGGTGTTGCCCTGTGAGGGAGGAAGATCCGTCAGGAAGTCCACCGACAGGTGTGACCATGGCCGTTGTGGAACGGGTAGGGGTTGTAATTTCCCTCTGGGCAGGTGCCTGGGAGCCTTGCACTGGGCGCACACTGAGCAGGAGGAAACATAAACCCTCACGTCCTTGGCCAAGGTGGGCCACCAATACTTCCCACTAAGGCAATGCACCGTCCGACCGATGCCAGGATGACCAGAGGAGGGTGACGAATGGGCCCAATAGATCAAACGGTCGCGGACAGCAGACGGAACGTACAGGCGCCCAGCTGGACACTGGGGGGGAGTGGGCTCTGTGCGTAACGCCTGCTCGATGTCCGCGTCCAGCTGCCTCACCACCGGTGCCACCAGGCAAGAGGCCGGAAGTATAGGAGTGTGATCCATGGACCGGTCCTCTGTGTCATACATCTGGGACAGTGCGTCTGCCTTAGTGTTCTGGGAACCTGGTCTGTAGGATAGAGTGAAAACAAAACGGGTAAAGAACATAGCCCACCTTGCCTGGCGAGGGTTCAGTCTCCTCGCCCTCCAGATGTACTCCAGATTGCGGTGGTCAGTCCAGATGAGAAAAGGGTGTTTAGCCCCCTCAAGCCAATGTCTCCACGCCTTCAGAGCCTTGACAACAGCCAACAGCTCCCCCACATCATAGTTTCGCTCCGCCGGGCTGAGCTTCTTCGAAAAGAGAGCACGGGGCGGAGCTTTGGTGACGTGCCCGAGCGCTGAGAGAGCACGGCTCCTATCCCAGCCTCGGACGCGTCCACCTCCACTATGAATGCCAAAGAGGGATCCGGATGAGCCAGCACGGAAGCTGAGGTAAACAGAGCCTTCAGGTGACCAAAAGCCCTCTATCCGCCTCAGCCGACCACTGCAGCCGCACCGGTCCCCCCTTCAGCAGTGAGGTAATGGGAGCTACTACCTGACCAAAACCCCGGATAAACCTCCGGTAGTAGTTGGCAAACCCTAGAAACCGCTGCACTTACTTTACCATGGTGGGAGTCGGCCAATTATGCACGGCTGAAATGCAGTCACTCTCCATCTCCACCCCTGACGTAGAAATGTGGTACCCTAGGAAGGAGACGGACTGTTGGAAGAACAGACATTTCTCAGTCTTGACGTACAGGTCATGCTCCAACAGTCGACCAAGCACCCTGCGCACCAGGGACACATGCTCGGCGCGTGTAGCGGAGTATATCAGAATGTCGTCGATATACACCACTACACCCTGCCAGTGCAGGTCCTGGGAAAATCTCGTCAACAAAAGCTTGGAATGGAGCATTCATCAACCCGTACGGCATGACGAGGTATTCATAGTGCCCTGAGGTGGTACTAAATGCCGTCTTCCACTCGTCCCCCTCCCGGATACACACCAGGTTGTAAGCGCTCATGAGATCCAATTTTGTGAAGAAGCGCGCCCCGTGCATTGACTCGATCTCACTGGCGATGACAGGCAGCGGGTAGCTGTACCTCACAGTGATCTGATTGATACCTCGATAGTCAATACACCGGCGCAGACCCCCATCCTTCTTCTTCACAAAAAATAAACTCGAGGAGGCAGGTGAAGTGGAAGGCCGAATGTATCCCTGCCCCAGGGATTCGGAGACATATGTTTCCATAGCCACCGTCTCCTCCTGTGACAGAGGATACACGTGACTCCTGGGAAGTGCTGCGTCTACCAGGAGATTTATCGCACAATCCCCCCGTCGATGAGGTGGGAATTTAGTCGCCTTCTTCTTACAGAAGGCAAGAGCCAAATCTGCATATTCTGAGTGGATGCGCACTGTGGAGACCTGGTCTGGACTTTCCACCGTAGTCACACCGATGGAAACCCCCACACACCTCCCTGAGCACTCTCGTGACCACACCTTGAGAGCCCTCTGTTGCCACGAAATAGTGGGGTCATGACAGACCAACCAGGGTAAGTCCAGCACCACGGGAAATGCAGGAGTGACAAAAATGTAAAAAAAAGACATCACTCTCCCCATCTTTACAACCATTGAATCTATATGTTTTGACCATGACAGTTTACAATCTAAGATAACACCAAGTGCCACACCTATCATTACCAGATTCAGCTGAGGTCTAGAACTTAGGGAATGATTTGTACCAAATGTAATGCTCTTCGTTTTAGAGAGCTTCAGGGCCAGTTTATTACTGGCCACCCATTCCAAAACAGACTGCAGCTCTTTGTTAAGGATTTCAGTGACTTCATTAGCTGTGGTTGCTGATGCATATATGGTTGAATCATCAGCATACATCGACTAACATTCTTTGTTTAATGCCAGTGGCAGGTCATTGGTAAAAATAGAAAAGAATAGAGGGCCTAGAGAGCTGCCCTGTGTTACACCACACTTGACATGTTTGACATTAGAGAAGCTTCCATTTAAAGGAAACCCTCTGAGTTCCATTAGATAGATAGTTCTGACTATGGCAGAGGTTGAAAAGCCATAACACATACGTTTTCCCAACAACAGGTTATGGTCAACAATACGAAAGGCTGCACTGAAATCTAACAGTACAACTACCACAATCTTCTTATTATCAATTTCTTTTGACCAATCATCATTAATTTGTGTCAGTGCAGTACATGTTGAGGGCCCTTCTCTATAAGCATGCTGAAAGTCTGTTGTTAATTTGTTTGCAGAGAAATAGCATTGTATTTGGTCAAACTCCATTTTCTGCAACAGTTTGCTAACTTCTTACATCTAGACATTCCGCTAGCGGAACACCTGCTCCAATATCCAATGATAGGCGTGGCGCGAATTACAAATTCCTCAAAAATACAAAAACTTCAATTTTTCAAACATATGACTATTTCACAGCATTTTAAAGACAAGACTCTCCTTTATCTAACCACACTGTCCGATTTCAAAAAGGCTTTACAGCGAAAGCAAAACATTAGATTATGTCAGCAGAGTACCAAGCCAGAAATAATCAGACACCCATTTTTCAAGCTAGCATATAATGTCACAAAAACCCAGAAGACAGCTAAATGCAGCACTAACCTTTGATGATCTTCATCAGATGACACACCTCGGATATTATGTTATACAATACATGCATGTTTTGTTCAATCAAGTTCATATTTATATCAAAAAACAGCTTTTTACATTAGCATGTGACGTTCAGAACTAGCATACCCCCCGCAAACTTCCGGAGGAATTTGCTAACAATTTACTAAATTACTCACGATAAACGTTCACAAAAAGCATAACAATTATTTTAAGAATTATAGATACAGAACTCCTCTATGCACTTGATATGTCCGATTCTAAAATAGCTTTTTGGTGAAAGCACATTTTGCAATATTCTAAGTACATAGCCCGGCATCACAGGGCTAGCTATTTAGACACCCGGCAAGTTTAGCACTCACCAATATCAGATTTACTATTATAAAAGTTTGATTACCTTTTGTTGTCTTCGTCAGAATGCACTCCCAGGACTGCTACTTCAATAACAAATGTTGGTTTGGTCCAAAATAATCCATCGTTATATCCAAATTGCGGCGTTTGTTCGTGCGTTCCAGACACTATCTGAAAGGGTAAATAAGGGTCGTGCGCATGGCTCAATTCGTGACAAAAAAAATCTAAATATTCCATTACCATACTTCGAAGCATGTCAACCGCTGTTTAAAATCCATTTTTATGCCATTTTTCTCGTAAAAAAGCGATAATATTCCGACCTGGAATGTCCATTTAGCTAAACAGAGGAAAGTAAACAAAGCTTTCGGTCGACGCGGGCACGAGCCTGAGTCTCACAGTACTGTAACCAGCCACTACCCAAACGCGCTACTTTTTTTCAGCCAGAGCCTGCAAAGCCACGATTCAGCTTTTTGCCGCCTTCTGAGAGCCTATGGCAGCCGTAGGAAGTGTCACGGGACAGCTAAGATCCTCACTCTTCAATAAACAGAGACAAGAAGAACGACACCTTGTCAGACAGGCCACTTCCTGCATGAAATGTTCTCAGGTTTTTGCCTGCCATATGAGTTCTGTTATACTCACAGACACCATTCAAACAGTTTTAGAAACTTTGGAGTGTTTTCTATCCAAAGCCAATAATTATATGCATATTCTAGTTACTGGGCAGGAGTAGTAACCAGATTAAATCGGTTACGTTTTTTATCCAGCCGTGAAAATACTGCCCCCTAGCCATAATAGGCTAAGAGCCGACAGCAAGCTGACAGGCCGCTTTACCACTCTTGCATAACGGAATGACTTTGGCTTCCCTCCAGGCCTGAGGACAATACTTTCCTCTAGGCTCAGATTCAAGATATGACGGATAGGAAAGGCTATAGAGTCAGCTACCATCCTCGATGCCAGGAGGTTTGTCATTATTGATCGTTAACAATAATTTTTCCACCTTTCCCATACTAACTTTACAAAATTCAAACTTGCAATGCTTTTCTTTCATTATTAGTTTTTTTTATGCATCAGTTGGATTTCTCATCAATACGATGTATTTCCTGCCTAAGTTTGCCCACTTTGCCAATGAAGAAATCTTTAAAATATTTGGCAAAGTCAAATGGTTTTGTGCTGAATAAGCCACCTGATTCGATGAAATATTTAATTTAATTTAAAGTACAGCAAATTTTTTTCATTATTTTTATATAATTGATCTTGGCTTAGGTCACATAATTTCAAAATGTGCAGTAAGTCAGATGTGCAGCCAGACTTATTAGCCACTCCTTTTGCCCCATCACGGCTCATGAGTGGCGCAGCGGTCTAAGTCACTTCATTTCAGTGCTAGAGGCGTCACTACAGACCTTGGTTCAATTCCAGGCTGTATCACAACCGACCGTGATTAGGAGTCCCATAGGGCGGCGCATAATTGGCCCATCGTCGTCCGGGTTAGTGTTTGGCCGATGTTGGCCGTCATTGTAGATAATAATTTGTTCTTAACCTCTTGGGGCTAGGTGGGACGCTAGCGTGTCACCCGTGGTGCACTCCATCAACAGCAGGTGCATTTCAAGAGCGGCAAATTTGAATCCAAATAAATGTCAAAATTCAAATTTTTCAAAAATACAACTATTTTACACCATTTGAAAGATAAACATCTCCTTAAATCTAACCACGTTTTACGATTTCAAAAAGGTTTTACGGCGAAAGCATAAATTTAGAGTATGTTAGGACAGTACATTTACAAGAGTTGTGTGTAATGTTTTGTCAAGTCAAAGACAGGGTCACCAAAACCATAAAACCAGCTAAAATGATGCACTAACCTTTTACAATCTCCATCAGATGACACTCCTAGGACATTATGTTAGACAATGCATGCATTTTTAGTTCTATCAAGTTCATATTTATATCCAAAAACAGCGTTTTACTATGGCATTGATGTTGAGGAAATCGTTTCCCTCCAATAACCGGCAGTCAAGTCAGCGTAACAAATTAAATAATTAAAATTAGAAAACATTGGTAAAATATTATATTGTCATTTAAAGAATTATAGATTTACATCTCTTGAACGCAATCAACTTGCCAGATTTAAAAATAACCTTACTGGGAAATCACACTTTGCAATAATCTGAGCACTGCGCCCAGAAAAATACGCGTTGCGATACAGACTAGACGTCATGTTGGGGAGATCTAAAATCGAAAATACTATGTAAATAATCCATTACCTTTGATTCTCTTCATCAGATGTCACTTCCAGCTATCACAGGTCCATAACGAATGTAGTTTTGTTCAAAAAAGCTCATCATTTATGTCCAAAAATCTCCGTCTCGTTAGCACATGATGTAAGCCAGCCGGACTTCTCGTCATGAACGAGGGGAAAAAATATATTTCCGTTCGTTCAAACATGTCAAACGTTGTATAGCATAAATCATTAGGGCCTTTTTTAACCAGAACATGAATAATATTCAAGGTGGACGAATGCATACTCTTTTATAACGTATTGGAACGAGGGTACCCAACATGAACTCGCGCGCCAGGTGTCTAATGGGACATCATCGTTCCATGGCTCTTGTTCGGTCAGATCTCCCTCCAGAAGACTCAAAACACTTTGTAAAGGCTGGTGACATCTAGTGGAAGCAATAGGAAGTGCCAAAATATTCCTAAGCCCCTGTGTTTTTCAATGGGATAGGTTTAAAGTCAATACAACACATCAGGTATCCACTTCCTGTCAGAAAATGTCTCAGGGTTTTGCCTGCCAAATGAGTTCTGTTATACTCACAGACACCATTCAAACAGTTTTGGAAACTTTAGAGTGTTTTCTATCCATATATAATAAGTATATGCATATTCTAGTTACTGGGTAGGATTAGTAACCAGATTAAATCGGGTACATTTTTTTTATCCAGACGTGCAAATGCTGCCCCCTAGACCCAACAGGTTAACTGACTTGTCTAGTTAAAAAAAGGTGAAATAATAAAAAATCTCTTTCAACCATACAGTTCCTCATCAGTCCATGCAGCCGTAACAGTTCTAACAGTCAGTTTCTTAACATCTGCATGTTTATCAATAATTGGAAGGAGCAATTCCATAAATTCATCAAGTGCAGCATCTGGGTGCTCCTTATGATTCACATCAGACCAACAAACATTTTTAACATCATCTAAATAAGTCACTGCAAAATCGTTTGTATGATCTCTTTTACATTATTTTATGCCCAGCTTTTGGAACTTTGGCTTTCCTGGATTTAGCCACTATATTGTGATCACTGTATCCAACAAAGTTCTACAGTATTAGTACAAATGTGATCAATGATCTTGTTCCTGTAGTGTTTGTAAACACCCTGGTAGGTTGATTAATAACCTGAACCAGAATACAGGCACTGGTTACAATGAGAAGCTTCTTCTTGAGTGGACAGCTTGATGAAAACTAGTCAATATTCAGGTCCTCAAGAAAGTAGACCTCTCTCTGTTTACATCACACTTCATTCTGTCCGTCTCCCATCCCATGGTGGTGACACAACATGGATCTTTTACTAATATGTTAATATACATGTTCAATGATTTTTAAGGAAACAATTTTCAGTAAATAGAAAATTCATACAATGAGTTTTTCACCTGAGTGCAAACAGATTGTTGCTCAGACACAGTACAGTATATCATTACATGTAATAGGTTACTGTAATATGTTTGTAATCATAACTGAAGCCATCATTTTTCCACAGGCAATAACAAGCCCTATCTTGACTGCCATCGCATTGTATTACAATGCCATGTTTACAGAGATGGGAAAAATCAACAAGGAAATTGGCTTCCCACTTTATATGAGGTGGCACTATAACCATGTATTTAAATGGTACTTACGTAGTCAGATACAGTGTAGCTGTATTGTGAGTATACATTACAGCATTGCAACTGTAATCCTAGTTTTTACTTTGCACATTTCAAGTATTTGTAATCAAACTTTCAATCAACATTATTCATGTAATTGTTGGCATTTTTAGATTGAGGGGTGGTCTAAACAAAGCAGTGACTTCCTACTGTTTAACATCGCCTCATACAAGAAGGATGGAAATATAATGGGCTAACATGGTACAACTTTCCAAAATGTACAATGTTCAAACATTAGAAAAGTTATGGGTTATTATAATTGAATACAGCTAGACACGCCCTGAGGCTGCAGCTCAGTTGATGACTGGTGCCATGGTTACGACGTCTGTGACCATGCGTGTGTGTGGTCGACCCTGCTGTCGCCAGGTCCAGTTATCTGTAAGCACTGCTAGCCTGTTGGGGCTAGGGGGCAGTATTGAGAATTTTGAAAAAAATATGTAAATAAATTAAGAAACCACATTTGTTGTGGACCTGGGATTCCTGGAAGTGTCAATGGATGAAGATAATCAAAGGTAAGGGATTATTGACAATAGTATTATTGATATTAGATGGTTACAAGATGGTGCTAACCTGTATATCCTAGCCTATTGTTCTTAGCACAGCACCCCGTTTATTGCAAAGTGTGATTTTCCAGTAAAGTTATTTTGAAATCTGGCAATGCGGTAGCATTTACAAAATGTTAAACTATAATTCTTTGAATGACAATATTATAATTTACCAATGTTTTCGAATAGTAATTTTGTAAATTGTAACATTGATTCACCGGAAGCATTTGAGGGGGAAAAAATTCTGAATTTCACTGCTACTGTAAAATGCTGTTTTTTGGATATAAATATGAACTTGATGGGAAAAATGCATGTATTGTATAACATAATGTCCTAGGAGTGTCATCTGAGGAAGATTGTCAAAGGTTAGTGCATAATTTTAGCTGGTTATCTGCTTTTGGTGACGCCTGTCTTTGAATTGACAAAACATTGCACACAGCTATTTTCAATGTACTCTCCTAACATAACCTAACTTTATGCTTTCGCCGTAAAGCCTCTTTGAAATCGGACAATGTGGTTGGATTTAGGAGATGTTTATCTTTCAAATGGTGAAAAATAGTTGATTGTTTGAGAAATTGAAATTATTAGATTCTTGCAGTTTTGAATTTCCCGCCATGGTCTCTTGACAATAAATCCCAATACCGGGATCAGATCCCCAACAGGCTAGGCAGGTCACAGTGTTCATGTCCTGTTCTTTAGTTACCATCCGCTTTCTGTTAGACAGCTGTGACACTGCGCTCATTTTAACCTCTGTCCCATCCACAATCACAGACACAAGTCCACTGGTTGTAATGCTGTCTTTTTTTTCTCTTGTCGACTCTCTTGTCTTTCTCTCTCTTTCTTTCCTTTTGTGATCCCCTTCTTTGTGTCTGTCTCGCTATCTCCCTCCGTCCTTTCTCTGTCACTCAGGCCTGTTCTGTAACATGTCCATCGATCCCATCGGTACCTGCTGGCCCAAGAGCACTGCAGGGGAGTGGGTGTCACGGCCATGCCCAGAGATGTTCTATGGTGTCAAATACAACACCACCAGTGAGTAGAGCCCTATTGACAATGCTTATTTGTGCGTATCTGTCCAATATCCATAGTTGTATATCGATTATCAGGGTTTAGCTATTGTTTATTTATACAGGCCTGTCTTAAGACGCATACAGGACACAAACACACACACACACGTATGCATGCAGATGCAAACATCCGAGTAAATCTTTGTACATCTGTGCATGTTAGAGTGTGTCGCGACGTGACTATGATTCATGTGATGACATGCTATTTATCGAATAATTACCAACGTTTAATTATTACGTGATTATATTAATCATGCAACAACTCACTCATTAGTAACTTGGGGCACCTTAGGAAAAGTTTGTTTAATGAATCACCGTTTCCCGAATTAACTCAAGAATATATCAGAATATCTCGATATCATAACAGTCAATAATCAATCATTTCCTCAAATCAGTCTCATTCTGAACGTTTTTGACCTCGTAAATCTGCACGAACCCTAGCCTAAATGATGAATCAGCGACACACAAATTGTATTAATTATTTATTTACTAACTAACTAAATAACTACACAGAATTACATAAACACACACACAGTATAGATTATCGATTACTAACATAATGCAATGAAAATTCCCTAGTGGACTAACCCGATATGACCGTTTGGTTACACAATGGGAAGGGAGGGGCAAGATAAAGAGAGCGGGAGAGACAAAGAGAATGGGCTGGTACATACATGTGAAAGCTATGCTCATGAGAATGAATACTTTGCACATTTATATTTATTTTTATTATGGATGCCCATTAGCCAAAGCAGCCGCTACTCTTCCTGGGATCCAGCAAAATGAAGGCAGTTTATACCATTTTAAAAACATTACAATACATTCACAGATTTCACAACACAACGTGTGCCCTCAGGCCCCTACTCCACTACTACCACATATCTACAGTGTGTGTATAGTGTGTGTGTGTGTGTGTGTGTGTGTGTGTGTGTGTGTGTGTGTGTGTGTGTGTGTGTGTGTGGTGTGTGTGTGTGTGTGTGTGTGTGTGTGTGTGTGTGTGTGTGTGTGTGTGTGTGTGTGTGTGTGTGTGTGTGTGTGTGTGTGTGTGTGTGTGTATGCATGTGTCTGTGCCAATGTTTGTGTTGCTTCACAGTCCCCACTGTTCCACAATGTGTTTTTTATCTGTTTTTTTTTATCTAATTTTACTGCTTGCCTCAGTTACTTGATGTGTCAATCTAGTCATGGCTCTATGTAGTACTGTGTGCCTCTCATAGTCTGTTCTGGACTTGAGGACTGTGAAGAGACCTCTTGTGGCATGTCTTGTGGGGTATGCATGGGTGTCCGAGCTGTGTGCAGGTAGTTTAGACAGACCGCTCAGTGCATTCAACATGTCAATACCTCTCATAAATAAAAGTAGTCCTCCACTTTCAGCCAGGAGATTTTGACCTGCCTTGTTGATAATGTTGTGAAGAAGGCAGAGCATCACATTAT
Source organism: Salmo salar (assembly GCF_965601325.2). Lineage (NCBI taxonomy): Eukaryota > Metazoa > Chordata > Actinopteri > Salmoniformes > Salmonidae > Salmo > Salmo salar. The sequence goes on from NC_138293.1 coordinate 57,547,994, forward strand.
TATAGACAGACTTCTCCCCATCTTAGCTACTACTGCATCAATATGTTTTGACCATGACAGTTTACAATCTAGGATAACTCCAGGCAGTTTAGTTATCTCAACTTGCTCAATTTCCACATTATTTATTACAAGATTTAGTTGAGGTTTAGTGAGTGTTTTGTTCCAAATACAATGCTTTTACTTTTAGAAATATTTAGGGCTAACTTATTCCTTGCCACCCGCTCTGAAACTAACTGCAGCTCTTTGTTGAGTGTTGCTGTAGTAGCTGACGTGTATAGTGTTGAGTCATCCGCATACATAGACACTCGGGCTTTACTCAAAGTCAGTGGTATGTCGTTACTAAAAAGTTTAAAAAGCAAGGGGCTGAAACAGCTACCCTAGGGAATTCCTGATTCTTACTGGATTATATTTGATAGGATTCCATTAAAGAACACCCTCTGTGTTCTGTTAGACAAGTAACTCTTTATCAACGTTATAGTAGGGGGTGTAAAGCCATAACACAAGTTTTTGCAGCAGCAGACTATGATCGATAATGTCAAAAGCTGCACTGAAGTCTAACAAGACAGCCCCACAATCATTTTATCATCAATTGCTCTTAGCCAATCATCAGTAATTTGTGTAAGTGCTCTGCTTGTTGAGTGTCCTTCCCTATAAGCACGCTGATATTCTGTTGTCAATTTGTTTACTGTGAAATAGCATTGTATCTGGTCAAACACAATTTTTTCTATAAGTTTTCTAAGGGTTGGTAACAGGCTAATCGGTCAGTTATTTGAGCCAGTAAATGGGGCTTTACTATTCTTGGGTAGCGGAATGACTTTTGCTTCCCTCCAGGCCTGAGGGCACACACTTTCTAGTAGGCTTAAATTGAAGATGTGGCAATATCGTCTGCTATTATCCTCAGTAATTTTCTATCCAGATTGTCAGACCCCGGTGGCTTGTCATTGTTGACAGACAACAATAATTTTTTCACCTCTTTCACACCGACTTTACGGAATTCAAAAGTACAATTCTTGTCTTTCATAATTTGGTCCGATATACTTGGAAATGTAGTGTCAGTGTTTGTTGCGGTCATGTCATCCCTAAGTTTGCTTATCTTGCCAATGAAAAAGTCATTAAAGTAGTTTGCAATATCCGTGGGCTTTGTGATGAATGAGCCATCTGATTCAATGAATGAAGGAGCCGAGTTGGCTTTTTTTCCCAAAATTTAATTTAAGGTGCCCCAAAGCTTTTTACTATCACAATTTATCTTTGTTTCATGGTGTAGTTTATTTTTATTTTTATTTAGTTTAGTCACATGATTTCTTAATTTGCAGTATGTTTGCCAATCGGTTGGGTTGCCAGACTTAATTGCCATACCTTTTGCCTCATCCCTCTCAACCATACCATTTTTAAATTCCTCATCAATTCAAGGGGATTTAACAGTTTTTACAGTTCTTTTCTTAATTGGTGCGTGCTTGTTAGTAACTGGAATAAGTCGTTTCATAAATGCTTCAAGTGTAGTGTCTGGTTGCTTCTCATTACAAGCCACAGACCAGCAAATATTCTTTACATCATCAACATATGAACCACTACAAAACTTATTGTATGACTTCTTATACACTATATTAGGCCCAGCCTTTGAAACTTTGGTTTTCCTAGATATGGCTATTATATTGTGATCACTACATCCTATGGATTTGGATACTTCTTTAAAGCAAATATTTGCAGGATTAATAAAGATGCGATCAATACATATTGATGATTTAATTCCTGTGCTATTTGTAACTACCCTGGTAGGTTGACTGATAAACTGATCCAGGTTGCAGCACTGGTTACAGTTTGAAGTTTTTTCTTGAGTGGGCAGCTTGATGATAGCCAGTCAACATTTAAATCACCCAGAAAATATACTTCTCTGTTGATATCACATACATTATAAAGCATTTCACACATATTATCCAGATACTGACTGTTAGCGCTTGGTGGTCTATAGCAGCTTCCCACAAGAATGGGCTTTAGGTGATGAACCTAAACTAAGTGAGTTTCAGAGATAGTCAGAATATGAATGTCATCTGTTACAAGCAAGTTATTGACTTCATGGACCTTGTTTCTTAGGCTACATATGTTAATATGGGCTATTCTTTAGCACTTTTCTGGGTTGCTTGATTGTTTTTAATGCTTTACTGGGAAGCTTATCAGAGGTAGACTTACTCATGTTGTTGACATTGGAGGTGATAGTGCAGGGTGAGCTGCATAAAGTGGTGCTAACAGTGTAACTTTGGTTTATAGGCTCATGATTACTGCTTACAATATCTGTAGGATAAACAGATGTATTCGGTGCAATTAGGGATACATAAATTAAATTACTTATATTGTGTTTGACAGTGCCCCTAAGATCATGTGCATTTGATGCAACATTATGACGACTCATTGTCACAATGGTAGGGATTAACTGAGCTGGTCTTGGATCATTTACCAGTCATTGTTTCAACACAGCCTTGAAATGTGTGGACAGAGTCCAGGAGCCAAGGTGATTTGGATGGACTCTGTCATTCCTGTAGAGTATCTTCTGTTTCCAGAAGGTGTCAAAGTTATCAATAAAAGTGACTCCAGCAGAGCTACAGTAGTCTTTCAGCACATGAATGACCGTTCCACGCTGTCTGGTCTGTAGAGATTATCCTCAAACATTATCCTCAAACATTTGCCTAGCTGTGAGTCCTTTTGATCCTCACCAAGGAAAGGGACGCATGACAAGTGTATATGAACACTTTTGCATTTTAGAGAGTAAAATAGAGGAATACAGTTAAACAGTCAGAGAGAGTGAGGCAGAGAGAGGAAGAGAATTAAACAGTCAGAGAGAGAGGGACAGAGAGGGAAAGAGAGCGAGAGCACTGTTGTTGGGCGATTAGGCCTGGCTCGCAGTCGGTGTTCCAATTCATCCCAAAGGTGTTCAATGGGGTTGAGGTCAGGGCTCTGTGCTGGCCAGTCAAGTTCTTCCACACCGATCTCGACAAACCATTTCTGTATGGACCTCACTTTGTGCACGGGGGCATTGTCATGCTGAAACAGGAAAGGACCTTCCCCAAACTGTTTCCACAAAGTTGGAAGCACAGAATCGTCTAAAATGTATGTACCCCTAATTAAGATTAGCTAAGCGGCCGAGTCCAAACCATTATTCCTCCTACACAAAATTGTACAGTTGGCACTATGTATTGGGGCAGGTAGCATCCTCCTGGCATCTGAAGCGTGAGTCAATACTCCAGAGAGCGAGTTTCCACTGCTCCATTGTCCAATGGCGGCGAGCTCTACACCACTCCAGCCAACGCTAGGCATTGCGCATGGTGATCTTAGGCTTCTGTGTGGCTGCTCGGCCATGGAAACCCATTTCATAAAGCTCCCGACTGACAGTTCTTGTGCTGACGTTGCTTCCAGAGGCAGTTTGGAACTCGGTAGTGAGTGTTGCAACAAAGGACAGACGATTTTTACACTCTACGCGCTTCAGCACTCAGCAATCCCGTTCTGAGTGCTTGTGTGGCCTACCATTTTATGGCTGAGCCGTTGTTGCTCCTAGAGGTTTCCACTTCACAATAATGGCACTTACAGTTGACCGGGGTAGCTCGAGCAGGGCAGAAATGTAACAAACAAACTTGTTGGAAAGGTGGCAACCTATGACGGTGCAACGTTGACAGTCACAGAGCTCTTCAGTAAGGCCATTCTACTGTCAATGTTGTCTATGGAGATTGCATGGCGGTGTGATTGATTTTATACACCTGTCAGCAACGTGTGTGGCTGAAATAGCCGAATCCACTAATTTGAAGGGGTGTCCACATATTTTTGTATATATAGTGTATGTGCATTAAAGTAGTGCACATTTAAGTATTTGGTCCCATATTCATAGCATGCAATGACTACATCAAGCTTGTGACTCTACACATTTGTTGGACGCATTTGCTATTTGTTTAGGTTGCGTTTCAGTTGATTTTGTGCCCAATAGAAATGAATGGTAAATCATTTGTGTCATTTTGGAGTACCTTTCATTGTAAATAAGAATATAATGTTTCTAAAGACTTCAACATGAATGTGGATGCTACCATGATGAGTGAGAAAGTTACAGACAAACAAATATCACCCCACCCCCCAAAAAAATGCTAACCTCCCCTGTTATTGTAATGGTGAGAGGTTATCATGTCTTGGGGGTATGATAATTGGGTAACAATTTACTTGACACCCAGATTCATAACACGTTATGACATGGTCATAACCGTGTCATATGTCATAATAGCTGACATAACTTGTCATAACCTGTTATAATGTCTCAACACTGTCATAACACATATATTTAGACCTGTTGTAACATATATTGCGTTATCTTATGGCTGGTTATGACACCTATATAATTTCTGTTGAGCACAAAATAATCTGAAAAACAACCAAAACAAAAAGCAAATGCATCCAACAAATGTATAGAGTCACAAGCTTGGTTAAAGATGGCGCTGACGAACACGGCTGACATTTTACATTCTCCCAACCAATTGTGCAATTTAGTTTTTTTTTGCGTTTTGTGTAACTTATTTTTTTACTTATTATGTACATAATGTTGCTACTACCGTCTCTTATGACTGAAAATAACTTCTGGACATCAGAAATGCGACTACTCACAGCAGACTGAAATAAACTTTTTCCTTTAACTAGTCCGACGAGAAGGATATCCTGCTTTCACTGGAAAAGGCCCAGATCCACGCCTTTTGCGTGAAGAAAAGACGCCGGAAAAGGGGACGCAGATCGGAGATCCTTCTGAGAATCCAGAGGCAAGCGAGCATACTCCCAATGCCTTCCATTCTTCTTGCTAACGTGCAATCATTGTAATTGTTTTTGATAACCTACTATTAAGATTAACCTACTATTAAAATGATCCTACCAACGGGACATTAAAAACTGCAAAATCTTATGTTTCACCGAGACGTGGCTGAACAAAGAAGCGGACAATATAGAGCTGGCGGGATTTTCCATGCACCGGCAGAACAGAGACGCAACCTCTGGTAAGACGAGGGGTGGGGGTGAGGGTCTTTTTGTCAATAACAGCTGGTGCGCGATGTCTAAAATTAAAGAAGTCTTGCTGTATTGCTCGCCTGAGGTAGAGTACCTAATGATAAATCGACCACACAGTCTACTAAGAGAGTTCTCATCTGTATTATTTGTGAAGCTGGCACTAAGACCGCTCTCAACCAACTCTATAAGGCCATAAGGAAAGAAGAAAATGCTCACCCAGAAGTGGCGCTTCTAGTGGCCGGGGACTTTAATGCAGGAAAACTTAAATCAGTTTTACCGAATTTTTACCAGCATGTCATGTGCAACCAGGGGGGAAAAAAATCCTAGACCACCTTTACTCCACACACAGAGATGCATACAAAGCTCTCCTCCGCCATCCATTTGGCAAATCTGACCATAATTATATCCTCCTGATTCCTGCTTACAAGCTAAAACTAAAGCAGGAAGTACCGGTGACTCGCTCAATACGGAAGTGGTCAGATGACGCGGATGCTACACTACAGGACTGTTTTGCTAGCACAAACTGAAATATGTTCTGGGATTCATCCAATGGCTTTGAGGAATACACCACCTCAGTCATCGGCTTCATCAATAAGTGCATCGATGACATCGTCCCCACAGTGACTGTACGTACATATCCCAACCAGAAGCCATGGATTACTAGCAACATCTGCATCGAGCTAAAGGCTAGAGCTGTCGCTTTCAAGGAGCGGGAGTCTAATCCGGACGCTTATAAGAAATCCCACTATTCCCTCAGACGAACCGTCAAACAAGCAAAGCGTCAATACAGAATAAAGATTTAATCCCACTACACCGTCTCTGAAGCTCGTCGGATGTGGCAGGGCTTGAAAACTATTACGGACTACAAAGGGAAACCCATACTCGATCTGCCCAGTGATCTCAGCTTACCAGACGAGCAAAAGGCCTTTAATGCTCGCTTCATGGCAAGCAAGACTGTAGCATGCATGAGAGCATCAGCTGTTCTAGATGATTGTGTGATAACGCTCTCGGTAGCCGATTTGAACAAAACCTTTAAACAAGTCAACATCACAAAGCCGCTGGGCCAGACGGATTAACAGGACTTGTACTCAAAGCATGCACGCACCAACTGTCATGTGTCTTCACTGACATTTTCAACCTCTCCCTGACCGAGTCTGTAATACCTACATGTTTCAAGCAGACCACCATAGTCCCTGTGCCCAAAGAAGCGAAGGTAACCTGCCTAAATGATTACCGCCCCATGACACTCACATCGGTAGCCATGAAGTTCTTTTAAAGGCTGGTCATGGCTCACATCAACAGCATCCTCCCGGACACCCTAGACTCCAATTCGCATACCGCCCCAACAGATTCACAGATGGCGCAATCTCAATCACACTCCACATTGCCCTTTCTCACCTGGACAAAAGGAACACCTATGTGAGAATGCTGTTCATTGACTACAGCTCAGTGTTCAACACCATAGTGCCCACGAAGCTCATCACTAAGCTAAGGACTCTGGGACTAAATACCTCCCTCTGCAACTCATTCCTGGACTTCCTAACAGGCCGTCCCCAGGTTGTAAGAGTCGGCTATATCACATATGCTATGCTGATCCTTAACACTGTGGCCCCACAGGGGTGTGTACTTAGTCCCTTCCTGTATTCCCTGTTCACCCACGACTGCATGATCATACACGACTGCAACACTATCATTAAGTTTGCTGACGAGACAACAGTGGTAGGCCTGATCACCGACAACAATGAAATGGCCTATAGGGAGGAGGTCAGAGAACAGGCAGTGTGGTGCCAGGACAACAAAGAAGCTGATCGTGGACTACAGGAAAAGGCGGGCCGAACAGGCCCCCATTAACATCGACTGGCCTGTAGTGGAGCGGGTCGAGAGTTTCAAGTTCCTTGGTGTCCACATTACCAACGAACTATCATGGTCCAAACATACCAAGACAGTCGTGAAGACGGCACGTCAAAACCTTTTCCCACTCAGGAGACTGAAAAGATTTGGCATGGGTCCCCAGATCCTCAAAAGGTTCTACAGCTGCACCATCGAGAGCATCCTGACCAGTTGCATCACCACCTGGTATGGCAACTGCTCGGTATATGACCATAAGGCGCTACAGAGGGTAGTGCGAACGGCCCAGTACATCACTGGCACCAAGCTTCCTGCCATCCAGGACCTACGTATAAAATAGGCGGTGTCAGAGGAAAGCCCATACAATTGTCAGACTCCAGTCAACCAAGTTATATGCTGTTTTCTCTTCTACCGCATGGCAAGCGGTACCGGAGCGCCAAGTCTAGGACCAAAAGGCTCCTCAACAGCTTCTACCCCCAAGCCATTAGACTGCTGAACAATTCATAAAAATCGCCACTGGACAAATTACATTGATCCCCCTTGTACACTGCTGCTACTTGCTGTTTGTTTGTTACCTACGCATAGTCACTTCGCCCCCACCTACATGTACAGATTCAACTTGTCTGTACCCCTGCACATTGACTTGGTACCGGTGCCCCCTGTACAGTATATAGCCTCGTTATTGTTATTCTTATTGTGTTACTTTTTATTATTACTTTTTATTTTAGCCTATTTGATAAATATTTTCTACTTTTTGAACTGCACTGTTGGTTAAGGGCTTGTAAGTAAGCATTTCACAGTAAAGTCTACACTTGTTGTATTCGGCGCATGTGGCAAATAAAGTTTGATTTGATGTAGTCATTGCATGCTAGGAATATGGGAACAAATACTCACATTTTTACTACATTTTACTTTACACATGACTGAATTTGTCCCAATACTTTTGCTCCCCTAAAATGGGGTGACTATGTACAAAAAGTGCTGTAATTTCTAAACGGGTCACCCAATATAGATGAAGATACCCTGAAATTTAAGCAGACATTCTGCACTTTAACCCCATAGTCAATGTTTGATTTCAAATCATCCAAACCTTTGGAGTATAGAGCCAAAATAATAATAATTACGGAGGGCATCGTGCTGTAGAATTCCTAATGGGTTCTTTGTCTGTGGAGAGGGAGGTAGGTTTTGTAAATTAGGACACCAGTAATGCAAATTCACACACTGCATATTCAAATCCTTGGTAATTCAGCCCATGGCTCTTTACACCAGAGCAAGACATACCCAAGGGCAGTGATTTGACTGGAACTGAAATCTTGAATAATGCATAATATCAAATGGTGCAGTGCTGTTGTATTTTATTTCTCTTTTTTTGTGTGTCATATTTCTCCCCAAGGTCTATTTTTTTTTTAATTCACCCGGAGGGAACTGGTAGTGTTTAGAAAACTTTTGGAAACCAGTTAGTGATGTAGTCATGGGCACGACAAACAGAAGGGGGTACATTATGTATGCCTATGCTCTACTTTTTAGGTAAACATATCAGCTCTGGATGTGTTTCTTTCAGTAGGTATGGGATGAGAAGAGGACTGACTGGAAAAAAATTGAGAGAGGGAGAGTTCTGAATATCAATTAGTCTTACTTTCAGGGCACACCTTCACAGATTGTAATCTGAATAATGTCAAGGCATCGAAGCGGTACAAAAACAAATGCAATAGAAAGGTGAGCAATGAATATTGTATATATTCAATGTAATATAATTCGGGCTGTTGGTCATGGGACATTTCACGGTGGATCTTGTAAAGGTTTAAGCTCTCATGTTCAATTGGTTAATAAAAGGGACTGTTTACCAATTTCTCCCGTCATTATCCATTTTCGGAGAAACCCACTAAAAAAATCAACGGAAACTGCAGTAACAGATGCCTGGTTCTCAGTATTTCTCCCTCGCTCTCTCTTTCTCGCTCGCTCTCTCAGTTTGACGTCATGTAAAAGATTCAAACCGACACCAAAATCTGTTTTAATAATTTACGAAGTAAGATTTAGTGAACTCTTGAGACATCAATGTGGATAGTTTAATTAGCTGATGTTAGTTAAAGAGGACTGTCATTGATTTTGTTTTCATGTAGCTCCCATTCCAACCATAATCAACTAATCACTATCAGAAACAAGCATTTCCTCCTTTTCTCAGAGGGTTAATGTGCGAATGCACATTAATTTGTGTGCTTCTCTAGAATTGATCAATAGAGTTAAATTAATCCTAGTTTTGTGTGGATGCACCAATTTAATAAATGAAAGTAAAAATAAGTGCTTAGGCCTGTTTATGTGATATTCCCTAACCATTAAAGACGAGTGATGATAGCGAAGTGGAGGACACACTAAACTACCCGCAGTACCACCATACTCATTCTCTGTCCACTTAGGCCCTAGGAAAAGGATGAAAGGGCCATGTATATTAGATAACACACCACTCTAGAAGGTGACATTACAATATGAGAAATGCACCACTCTAGAAGGTTACATTAAAATATGAGAAATACACCACTCTAGAAGGTTACATTAAAATCTGAGAAATACACCACTCTATTAGGTTACATTACAATATGAGAAATACACCACTCCAGAAGGTTACATTACAGTATGAGAAACAGCGTAGTGTTAATCCATATGTCACAATCTGACCTAAGAGACATGATTTATCGCATGATCTATCCTTTATATCCTATTCTGTAATTTCATTTCTCTAGTCTTTCACTTTCATTGTAGAAAAGGTAACTCCCACACATTAGTATTATATCTGCATGTTTGTGCGGACATTTAGGACAGAGACCTTTTTCAATATGATAGCCCTCTCTTCTGTCATCCCACATAATCCAAAGGGATATTCATTTAATAAGTAAATGTCAGTGTTTCCATAAAATACACTTTTGACTAGTACTGTAAACATTGCAACATTTTTCTCCATACGATTTGTGATATAACTGTCCAGTGCATTTTTAGAACGATGAACTATCTCCCGAGTGAATCAACATTGGTCTGAAGCCAGCGCAAACGCCATCGAGCTCATCCAGCAGTATAGTCAGACGATCAGAGCAGATTTGATTACAATTGATTTGAAGGAAGGGACTTTAAACTCTAAAAATGGAGCAATTATCCCAGTCTGTTCCTCATCCAGAAGTTCTGTATGAAAATGTCTCCCCCCGACACAGATTTGAATTTATGAAATATGCTGACAAGAATAGAACGATGATGAACTGCTGGGAGCTGCTTCTCTGTGATTTGAAATGGTCCCACACCACACTTGAGGTGATATATTAGGTTAGCAAAGGTATATATCTGGACACATGCAATGGTCTGGTCCTTTTTTGTAATGTCAACTACATATTATCAAACATCTGTTAAATGGATATTTCACCCCAGGATCAGAGTTAGTCAGACCTCAAAAGTAGACTAATTGTCTCAGGCTGTTTTGTTACTAAAAAGTTGAACATTGAGTGTGCGATTAAAAAAGGCTTAATTGTGGCTTATCTTTAAATGAGCCATGGCAATCCTGGAAGCACACCAGTAATCTCAATCTTCGTGGCAGAAACGTAAGAAGATCCACCACCAGTTCCACAAAAAATGTAATCACACACTCAATATTTATTGACAGTCATGAACGCTTATTGATGTTCATGATCACTGTAATTACAAGTTCATAAATGTCTTGATTACCCATCAGTGTCATCGTAAATCAAATTACTTGATGACTCATGTTAAGTTACTTAGAATCGTTCTCCTGCCAATTCACATCGCCATATTCTAACTAACTAATTGATCCATGGTTCTGCCTTCCGCCCACCACTTTGTCAGGAGTGTGTTGTATGTGTGTGTGAGTGAGTGCGTGTGCATATGCGCGTGTGTGTGTGTGTGTGTGTGTGTGTGTTTGTGTGTGTAATAGTTCATGTGCATTTGCGTGTGTGTGTGATCACTGAGAGCTCTTTCATGGTTTGACAGGACCAATTAAGGAAGCCCTTGGCTTTTATATGACTAATCAATACAACTACCAACTATAGGTAGCATTAGAGGCAGAAAAGAGTGGGACGGAGAGGGAGAAAAAGGAAATGAGGGGAAATGATGACAGGAACAATTACAACAGTCATTGACTTGTGTATGTGTGATCAATATCACCTCAACCTGTAAGCAGGGAGAAAAGAGATTAGGAAGAAAAGGACAGAAATAGTCCAGGAAAGATTCAAGTCAAGAAGTTAAAATTCTAACGAGACGAGAACTCCAGTAGAGTGATGGACACAAATTGGAAAGAAAGAGGTGGAAAGATGTAATCTCCTGGACTCTCGCTCTTCCTCCCAGTCTCGCAGGTCTCTTCTATAACTTGTCCGTCAGCATGTCCATTTGGCTTACAGCGATGCCTATACTGTCTGTCTGTCTCTCTCTCACACACACACACACACACACACACACACACACACACACACACACACACACACACACACACACACACACACACACACACACACACACACACACACACACACACACACACACACCTCTCTCTCTCTCTCTCTCTCTCTCTCTCTCTCTCTGTATTCCCCCCTTGTTATATCGACAGTCAGTAGAGTGAGTTCTCCAGCCTTGTACACCACCACCCCCACCCCTCAACAACTCAGCCCAACTCTCCAGTCACTGCTCTGTTGCATTCCACCTCTAAATCCTATCCGGAAACACTGTCTGCCCCTAATCTGCTCAGGCTTTAACAGAAGCTGTTTTGGGTCCTTCCCTAGTCCCTCTGGTCCAAGCTAGAGTGATCGACTAGCACTGTACTCGTCACATTACCGTCTGTGTCCAATGGAGCTTATACCTGCTAGGAGACAGACAGTTGGAGGGAAGAGCTGAGACAACTGATGGCCAAAGTCCTTGACTACCCTCCAATTGCTTCTCTCTTGGCTCAGTGTACTCGTCATTATGGATAACCCAAGCATGGATGATGGAAGGGTACAAGCCAGCCTGAAGCTGGAGAACTTTGGCAGAAAGTTTGGCAGAACGTTTTGCTCAAAGTTTCCTTCATACATGGTGCTGTATCATAATTTCAGAGCTTTAGTTGTCTTCCCAGATAGGTTACATTGGTTTTATCGTTTCATACAGCTTTAGATGTTTCATCCCTGATATTAGTGTTTCACACCCCTAGATGTAGTCTGGAATTAAACCGTTCAATTGGGCCCCGACTCCTGATCATTCTTCACATCTATCTCCTTTGTGGCTGGGTTTACTGACTGTAGGTGTTCAGTTCAGATAACTGTATAACTGGGCTTCCCACTTGCTTCTTAGAATTTCTAGAGCTCTTCAGAAGGTGAAGATTGAACCCCATTCATATTCACCAGATATATTCTCCCTGTACAAAGATAATTCCTCAAATAATGGTAGACAGTATTCGCTGTTCTGCGTTGCCATGCTTACTACATAGCCTGGCAGCTCGTCGATTAAGCCCACTTAAGACGTGCCGGCTGTAGCGATGACTTCCGACGGCTGAGCATCAGAGCGGAACACAACAAACCCATCCCGTTTGAGGGGGCGAGAGAGAATGTTAAGCTTCTGGCGGGGGCTTCCATGGGATTCAGCTAGATTTAGATGAATTATAGCTTAGAAGGCTGACGGTGAGTATCCAATACCCATGGGGGTCTCCGTGGCGTTCGGGTGGGCAGAGAGAGGGAAATTGAGAATGAGATCACACTGAATGAGAAGGAGACTGTAGCAAATCACAGGCACCCCGAAGTCAATAAATGGTAATGTGTCAACTGTATGTGTTTATAATTGGAGTTTAAGCATGATTGATCTTTGGAATTACTGTGTATTGAAAATTGGTGTCGGACCATCTCAAGGTGGTTTCCTTGATTTTCTGGAAGTCTGGATTTTGCACTGGCCTTTATATTGTTTAAATTATAGTCAGGAGGGGGTACATGGGAGCCTCTTCTACAGGGTAGACATTGACTCTGTCGGAAAATGCAGAATGCAGATCCAGACATTAAATCTTTCCCTCTCTTCCTTTCCAATTTAAGTCTAGCTCTCAGTTGGAGTTCTACTTTTATTAATGGAATTCCATCCTCCTTTTTTATATTTGTTATATGTTTATACTTATTCAGACAGTTGGAAGGAGAGGTGGAGACAGATGAGGGAGGATATGAAGTGTAGAAATTCCAGACCTGGAATTTACTGACCCTTCTAGACTCTATCTTGAGGAAGGAAGTTCCGGACCTGGGATCCCGATCTCTGCAGTGTTGCCGCTCCACCAAACCCCAGCATTCTATTGGGAGTTTTTATTTATGATATTAGTGGGTTTTGATCGATACCAGGGACTGATTGGTGTAAATCCTTAGCCGCAGGGGCGTTGCTGTGAGTGAGTTTGCCTGAGTTCAAGGTCACATTGGCTTGATTCTGGACATCATAGCTTGATGGGATCCAGACACAGGGGCCACACTTATTCCCCATGGTGCACCATTAATTCCTAGCGACCTCATCTTCAAACAAAGCTAAAAGGAAGAGAAACCCTTGGGATGGGCGGCTTAGAAAAAGGTCACTGTGATTGATTTTCAAAGTCAAAAAGATTAAAACAGTATCGTTTTTGTGGATATTTTCATCCATGACTAAATGTAATCTTCTCCTCTAAGTTCAATGTCCTTGCCTCAATCTTTCCAAGAAAGCTTATTTCCATGGACAGCAGTATGGCATTCTTACACCTTCAGAGAAAGTGTACTATAGCTCAAAGTTCAGCGTAGAGTGAGGAAGAGGTCCTTGCTCGGTGCAGGACCAGCCACTCTCAGCTGCAGTGGGAATGATTGAATCACAATGATAATAGCTACTCAGCCGTAAAGGTATTGATTTGAGGCCTTCCCCAATTCCCCCTACAGCAGAACCCCACAATAGGGGCAACTCAAGTGGGAGAGTGATATCATTCACATGGAGGGCCAGAGAAGTTGGGCAGAAATGTATTGTCAGCGGTTTGTTTCAGAAGACCATCCATCCCTTGCATTCTGCAGTGTGTGTGTGTGTGTGTGTGTGTGTGTGTGTGTGTGTGTGTGTGTGTGTGTGTGTGTGTGTGTGTGTGTGTGTGTGTGTGTGTGTGCATTTGTACTGTCTCATTCTCTATCACACACAGTATGTACTGTATGTCATATCCATAGCATGCCATATGTTCAGTACAACCCAACCTCCAACCCAGTTCAAAGATTGAACCGTGTGTATTCTTAATTACATAATGAATACTGTCAACCATCTATCGTGGTGCGCTTGGCAGACAGTCATGGTGTAATGCTAGCCACAAAGAATTAAGCTGTAGGACAGAAGCATAGGTTAGTCCAACGGGTATTAGTGTTTAGTGATACAGACTATGCAAGTTAAAATGTTGATGTCAATGATCAATAAATGCATGAGAGTGTGTTAATTAGTGTTTGTATTACCCCCCAACTCCCACTGATCAGAACAGGGCAATCAATGCAGCCTACTGCCTTGCCTAGTTAAATAAAGATTACACATAGTGGTCGATAAATCAATCAACAATGCCAAGTAGAGACCATGATATGAACGGAATGTCAATGACTTACCAGCAATGTTTTTTAACCGCAAACATTCATCTCGAACAGTATACTGTGTATCTGTACATGTAGACAAACACGGTTGTAACTATCTACTGTAATACAGAACCCCTGCAACAACAAAAAAATTGTATTTTGAAAAATTGTGATATTGTCAAATATTTATTCTTTTTTTTTGGAATGTGTATACCACAGCAAGAGTGTCATTACTGAAATATCATGTCATCACACTTCTCTCCTTTAATTATAGTTTTGGATTTCATACTTATTTCCATACTTTTTGTAATGATTCACCAAGTCTATCAAAATGTTTTTTTTTCAATCCCATTACTTCGTGTTTGTACAGATCCTCATGTTGAGAGCATAGCAGGAAGTATACAAAATGTTATGGCCTTAGGTCATGCTTACGTTTGATATGTTTTGTATTTGTCTGTAGGATTCATATGATGTAACATATTGAGAGCATGGCATGCCACCTACTCTATGTCAATCAGCTTAAGAACAACCAATTAGACCTGTCATTTCACCGGAAGTTGTCAAATCAAGCCCGTTAACAGGATTTGAGCCATAAGAAGTTAAGAACAACCAATTAGACCTGTCTTGGGGTAACGACATGATGCTTAATTTCTTGCAGTTTGTCAGGTAATATGATGGTTCATTCGGTGTGGAGCGTTAGCTGACAGTCTTTATTTTAGGTTAGCTTAATGGAAGCTTCTCTAATGTCAAACATGTAAAGTGTGGTGTACCGCAGGGCAGCTCTCTAGGCATGACTGCTTTTGATCTGTCTTCTGCTGTCTCCGACACTCTGTCGCAACCTTGGGAACACAGCAGAGAGTCTTTTAGAAGTTGTGGCTTTGCTTCTCTGTTTGTCTCTTGCTTACTTCTTGTGTCACATGCCTCCACTGTGTGCATGTAGCATGTGCACCTGACTTCAAACAAAGACACCTCTCAGCTATGGGGGGTTTCTTTGCTTCACTTTGTTGTATTTTTGATTGTTTAGAGCATAAAAAAGTGGCAGCACTGTCAAGAGTTCAAATACTTATTTGGAAATGGGTTTGGCGTGCAACATTGTCAAGACTGGATCGTGTGTCCTCTGTCCGAGTCTATCAGCACTCTGCATAAATTACAGCCACCCTGCGTGGTTTTTGCAGAATCTGAGTTTTCAAGGTTTAGGTCAATTTTAGTCGCTTGTATGAAAGGAGAAATGGTGCATGTTTGCTAACTTTCATAACATGGTTTTCAACCCTTTATTTCCACAGACAATGTGTACAGAGAATGCCTTTCCAACGGGTCCTGGGCCGTGAAAGGCAACTACACCCAGTGTCAAGAGATTCTCAATGAGGTATGTATTGTACATGGTTCTTGGTGTATGGAAAGGTAACTGTTTAACTCTGAGAATACTGAGCCTTTCTCTGTAATGGATGGTAAAATATCTATTCTTCCATTCTTATTCTAAGGATACAAGCACTGCTATCTATTTACAGAGAAATTCTCAGTATCCCTCAAACACAAACATGACAGTCGGGAGGCAGCACAGGGTCAGACACAGAGTAGCATCACTAAGCATTGTGGGAGTTAGTTAAAGAGGAAGTTTTCATTTTTACAACCACATCTCTATTTTTTATGTAAATGTAATGGTTTTGAGAATTTAAAAAAAAAAAAAATTATTGGACATACAGTTGAAGTCGGAAGTTTATATACACCTTAGCCAAATACATTTAAACTCAGTTTTTCACAATTCCTGACATTTAATCCTAGTAAAAATTCCCTGTCTTAGGTCAGTTAGGATCACCACTTTATTTTAAGAATGTGAAATGTCAGAATAATAGTAGAGAGAATGATTTATTTCAGCTTCTATTTCTTTCATCACATTCCCAGTAATTCAGAAGTTTACATACACTCAATTAGTATTTGGTAGCATTGCCTTTAAATGGTTTAACTTGCATAAAACATTTCAGGTAGCCTTCCACAAGCTTCCCACAATAAGTTGGGTGAATTTTGGCCCATTCCTCCTGACAGAGCTGGTGTAACTGAGTCAGGTTTGTAGGCCTCCTTGCTCGCACACACTTTTTCAGTTCTGCCCACAAATTTTCTATGGGATTGAGGTCAGGGCATTGTGATGGCCACTCCAATACCTTGACTTTGTTGTCCTTAAGCCATTTTGCCACAACTTTGGAAGTATGCTTGGGGTCATTGTCCATTTGGAAGACCCATTTGCGACCAAGCTTTAACTTCCTGACTGATGTCTTGAGATGTTGCTTCAATATATCCACATACTTTTCTGTCCTGATGCCATCTATTTTGTGAAGTGCACCAGTCCCTCCTGCAGCAAATCACCCCCACAACATGATGCTGCCACTCCCATGCTTCACGGTTGAGATGGTGTTCTTCGGCTTGCAAGCCTCTCCCTTTTTCCTCCAAACATAACGATGGTCATTATGGCCTAACAGTTCAATTTTTGTTTCATCAGACCAGAGGATATTTCTCCAAAAAGTACGATCTTAATCCTCATGTGCAGTTGCAAACAATAGTCTGTTTGTTTATGGTGGTTTTGGAGCAGTGGCTTTTTCCTTGCTGAGCGGACTTTCAGGTTACGTCGATATAGTACTCGTTTTACTGTGGATATATATACTTTTGTATCTGTTTCCTCCAGCATCTTCACATGGTCCATTGCTGTTGTTCTGGGATTGATTTGCACTTTTCGCACCAAAGTATGTTTATCTCTAGGAGCTCCATAGTTTGGTTTGCTCATGCTGGTTTGCTCATGCTAACTAAGATACACTTTTTTACTGGGTAATTAAAATGACAAAGAAAAGCTGTCTGAAGCCTTCATATAACATAATTTTCATAAAAAATATAGATTTGATTGTAAAAAAGAAAGCTTCTACTGTAGGTACCTTGCTCAAGGGCACAACGGCTGTAGCACCTTCGATACTGATGCAAGCAACCCTCACATTCACCAAATGTTTTCCGTCGGCTCTGGTATTTGAAGCGGGTGGCTACCCTCAGGTTACTGGCCCTCTTCTGTAATCTTGAGTCTACCTCTTGCCAATAGAAACATTCTGCGGTACTACCGAAATCACACCAGCACCACCATGTGCTCTTCCAGCACACATCCTCTTTAAAATTCCAGGACTGATCATGTGTGTTATAGAGTGGGTGTTGCATGCTTCATCTCTTCAGTTTGCTTTTCGTTGTCAATGAGCATCCTGTTGATGCTAGATGACTAAGCCATCACAAGTGAATGCCTACTGAAGTAATTGTACTCCATCGAAATCGTTCGGATAGGGCCCAGCTCAGCTTTGTCATTCACAGCAGAATCTACAAGTCATACAGAGTCATACCTTTATATCTCAGTCCTCAAGACAACAGGGCTTTTACCGAACCACTTTTCTTCCGTCTCCAACAAGCACCTCATGTAGCTCTATTGAGTCAGACACATTCAATGGAGCACTTTTATAGGATGCTTAGTCCCTTTCCCTCTACCCTCCAACACACGTTAATGGAGTCCTGTTATTGTTGTGGGTCCTGGGGTGCCAGTAGGACCCGCACTGATTCTAGCCTTTACTGACAGGCAAGTAAGCGGGCCTACTATGGGCCATACATGCCTTCTGCCAGCTAAAATATGTATCATGGGTTGTTTTGGAAGGATAAGCGAGTGGGAGAGAGCTTGAATAATGTATAGGCTTGTTATCTTATTTGTAGCTTGTATTTAACAAGGCATAAGTGGTTGTTTACATCGACCAGATCATTATGGAGCGTAATGGAGGTGATCTGGTTGGAGGGAAGGAAAGTTAGTGTGAGGTAGTTCTGTATGCTTGGTCTCCTGAGTACTTGATTCACCATACTGTACAATGTGAGCTAAAAACACATTTTCTGTGAATCTTCTCACATCAAGCTGATCAATGGTACAATGCCTGTACCATTGATTGTAAACAGGTCAATTAGATTCCCTTATAATAACTCTTGCTGTACATTGACATTTTTCTCTGAAATACTTTTTAACCCCACATTTGACCTGTGACCTTTTTGCCTTCCTTTCCATTCCCTGAAAAAACATCAACCTTCATTTGAATGAGTCTGACAGCTATAGTATATGCGTCACTTCCAGGACTATGAGTCATATAATAAACAAATTAGCTCCTTTCCCAAAACCAATTACACAGATTGATTGTGATGGCCATTGGCAAGCAGATAGCTGCTAGCTAGCAGTATTGTGAACAGGCAAACACGTGAGTCATCTAAGGTTGTTGAGGACCCCCTTGCCACTGGGCAGACGGCTGCACACTGCCTGCTCTCTTCTCCCCACCATCTGTTTCCTGAGGGACATGCAAATGTATAAGTCCACTCAGACAGGGGAGCACCCTGTCGCCTCAGACGCCCACTGCTTTGTGGTTTGGCTCATCCAGATCCAAGCATCGGGAAGGTTGGTGCTGCGCATTGACAAAATCAAACCTTGTGGTATAGGGAAAATTAAAAACAGTATGGGAATCAATGGCATGGTTATTCAAAGACTGAGGACGGTGGCAAAGCAGTGCTACTGTATTAAAACAGTGTCACCTTGCAGATACAAAGGTCCCTATGCACTTAATTAAAAGTAGTTCTAGTGACCTTTACTGATATTCAGAAAGTGTGCAATCCTTTAGGGTGTAGCTTCTGCTTACAAATCTTTTTTAAATCAAGTAGGGAAAAGGTTAACTATATTACTCTTTTTTTGGCATTCACTATATCTGACTACAGTGGTTCTTTTGTTGGAGCTGTTTATGCCAGCAATTCACACATTTTACGAGGTATGCAGTAACTGTTGAATTTGAACACTTTTAAGTGCTGGGTTTTAACACCGGTTGCATAAATAGTGGTAGACCAAACTTATATGACTAGGTTTTGTTGAGAAGGAATAAAAGCCATCTGCTGCCAGTGTTGCTAGCATCAGCATTCAATATCACCTTTAGGGAAAGACAGAATGCAGAGAGGAGCAAAGAAAGATCTAGCCTCATCTTAGAGCAGGAGAGTACAAAAGCAAGGTATTTTTTTTCCCCCGGGAAGGTCTTTGACTATGTTTTTAGCTTGATCGTGTTGTAAATGATAATTTGCCCTTTCCACCTGTAGAACATTTTAACCCACTTACAGCACAGTGGGCTACTGACAAGATGAGTCAACCACTTCAGTGTGGTTACAAAATGTTCAATTTGATCTCGCCATTTGTTCCGTATACCAGCACAGCAGGAGGGGGCTGAGTGACTGCTTTTTAGGGCATCTTCCGGTCCGCATAGCTTATAGCTGACAAAACGCTATAATCTTTTTGGTCCAATCACAAACCTGCATTCCTTGAAATCCCAGCAACCCTTGAGAGCATTTAGCTTATGATTCACCATAGTTTATATCGTGGTTGCTCAGCTGGTAATGGTTGTTTAAGGAGGAATTGCTGTTGTCGCAAGAGTGCTGATTTCATTAAAATCATGTCCAGCTGTTGGTTTATGTTCTCATTTTCTCTGTGGTAAGTCTCTTCCTGCCCAGGCTGGATGTTTTGGTGTCATTTCCTCTTAAAGTAGGAAGCCGAGTGAATGCTGCACTCCTATGACTTTACAGACTAAAACAGTGAGGAACAGATATGATGAGCTTTGACCCTGGAATACATAGCTAGTTCACCGCTTTTAAGTTTCCTTTCCCTGGGCTAGGCCCCCCGTAGGAGAGAGCTCATGGGTTAGGAGTCATGTTAAGGTTTCTTTTGTTTTAAAAGAACTTGGCAGAACCAGAGGTCATATAGCCTTTGCTTTTCATGTGATTACCATGATCATGGACTTGAATTATGTATGTAGTGTATCTGGTCATTTACTGCATGCATTTGTAATAGAAAGGGGACAATACTGTGAAATGTTCTTCATTCCAGTCCAGTGGCATATGTGGTAAGAAATGAAGCCATGTCCTAAAGACTTGACTATCCCGGTTTAAACGACGAATAGATGATTGCAAACAAACACCGCAAACAAACTTTTTTTACCACACACAACTGTACTGTTTTTATTTGCTACATACAGTACATATCTGTTCTGCTGTACTAAAACAACACCAGTGCAGGCACATGTCCCCATCCCATTCCACTGTGGCACATGTACTCTTAAACAAGAAAAAGCACTTTGTTAAGGTAGGAAAAGATCGTTGTCACCAGAGCCCCAGAGGCAGGGGTTATAGAAATAGCCATAGAGTCTATTTTCCCAGGTCAATCATGGCCTCTAAAGAGGGCTGCTTGTCACTCAGGTCCACAGACTTGACATGAAATAAAATACTTACTGGCCCAATGCTTTTCACGTGTTGTATATGTGAACTCGGGTTGAAAATTAGGCTCTCTGGGCTTCGGTAGATGGGCCAAAGACAAAAGAATGTCCCCAAAAAATCGCTCAACTATGAAAGCAAGTGCACAAAGAAACAAGGCAACAGTAAACATGTCGTCCATAAATGATGCAGTACCCCCCCATGGGGCAATTAGTGACAATTATTCCAACTTATGTTGCGTGAATTAATAGGAGAGAAAAAAAACAATGAAGTATTTTTTCCCTCGCTGGAAATCAAAACTTGATAGCTCACAATGGACGGGATGTCAGAGAACGGACCCCACTGCTTGATAGGGAGATGTGTTACAGGAGAAAGCAAAGACAAAAACCTTAGTGGCATGTGGGGAAATGTGTTTATTTCACATGAAGATATGTCATCAGAGCTGTTGCAAAATGGTGTTAAACTTCTTTGGTCTAAATCTGAATATCAGTTATCAAATAATATAGCTGCAAGTAACAATTCTGGGGCCAAGCATGCCATAGCCACATTTAAGACACCATTGTGCAAAGTTTTGTGAAAAAAGACTGGGCGGTTATGTAATGTCATCAAATCATATGGAAGGAAGAGTAGCAGCCATTTATAAAGACTGGTGAGACTGGTGTTTTGCGGGTACTATTTAATGAAGCTGCCAGTTGAGGACTTGTGAGGCGTCTGTTTCTCAAACAAGACACTCTAATGTACTTGTCCTCTTGCTCAGTTGTGCACTGGGGCCTCCACTCCTCTTTATTTTCTGGTTAGAGCCAGTTTGCATTGTTCTGTGAAGGGAGTAGTACACAGCATTGTACGAGATCTTCAGTTTCTTGGCAATTTCTCGCATGGTATAGCCTTAATTTCTCAGAACATGAATAGACTGACAAGTTTCAGAAGAAAATGCTTTGTTTCTGGCCATTTTGAGCCTGTAATCGAACCCACAAATGCTGATGCTCCAGATACTTAACTATTCTAAAGGCCAGTTTTCAGCTATGCTAACATAATTGCAAAATTATTTTCTAATGATCAATTTGCCTTTTAAAATGATAAACTTGGATTAGCTAACACAACATGCCATTGGAACACAGGAGTGGTGGATGCTGATAATGGGCCTATGTACGCCTATGTAGATATTCCATTACTAATCAGCCGTTTCCAGCTACAATAGTAATTTACAACATTACAATGTCTACACTGTAGTTCTGATCAATTTTATGTTATTTTAATGGGCAAAAAAAAAGTGCTTTTCTTTCAAAAACATGGACATTTCTATGTGATCCCAAACTTTTAAACGGGAGTGTACATTCCCCTCACAATCATGGGGGACAACAAGTCTAAATTGTGGAACATTTTATGGGCAGAGCTTATAGGTCCTTATGGGATGCTTGTTTCTCATGAGGAGATGCATATACAGTGGGGTCCGAAATTATTAACACCCTTGATAAAGATGTTAAAGTAGGTATGGGGTTCTTTTCTGGTCATGAGCTCAATGTTCATGTCATCTGACTAAAGCACCAGTTCCCATCCAAGTGCTAATGCTGTTTAGAGAACTCAAGGCATTTGCATTTGTTGGATGACATGAACATAGAGCTCTTTGACCACACACACCAGTGGTGGGTTTGGTATCCAAATGAGAATGCATGAGCAGAAAATAACCTCATATCTACTGTAAAATATGGTGGTGGATCTTTGATGTTATGGGGCTATTTTGCTTCCACTAGTCCTGAGGCCATTGATAAGGTCAGTGGCATCATGAACTTCACCCAGTACCAGGATATTTTAGTCAAAAATGCCTCTGCCAGGAGGCTTAAAGTTGGCCGCAAGTGGATCTTCCAGCAAGACAATAACCCCAAGCACACATCAAAATCCAAATAAATTGTTAATGGGCAATGCTTATAGGTCCTTATGGGAAACATGTTTTTCATCGGGGGCTGCATATATGTACAACATTTCATGAATGTAGCTCAAACGGGACTGGAGATATGCTTGTTCAAAGTTTTAATTTGATTACTATGGCACGCCCCCTTGGGCCAATCAGTGTAATTTTGTAAATGTCGGATCTCCATCTCCATGGAAAGACGCCTCATTCACCAGTGGTGTCTGCGATATCGACTGTGACGAACATACGGAGACAGATCCATAGTCCCCCCCTTATTTCCTCATGGGAGACAACAACTGGCTCAGGCAAGTTATCTTGTCGAATTACATCTTGCCTACACTGTGCGTTAGGGGGATGTTGCTGCTCTGCCAGGAAAGAGAAAGAGATGCCTCAGGACATAGTACTATCACCATGTCTCGTTATGCTGAGGCAGACAAATGAGCAATGAGGGACTCATTTCTGAGTAAAAAATGCATCCCAATGTCTGCCCTACATCCCAGAGTTCCTGTTTTATACAGAATACAAGGTACTCGTTGGTGCATTTGTGAATGACAAAGCTATTTTCCCCCAAGTTAAAGCACAGCACAGAGAGAGAGACACAGGCACAGATAGCAGACAGGAGAGTGTAGATTAAGCAGTGTTGCAGCATGAGGTAAAAGAGACTCCTCCACCTGCGAGATCAAGATAGCCCTGCTAGAAACAGCGGATAGGATGAATTTAACATTTTTCACAAAGTGTAGTGGGGAAGACAGTTGGGCACAGAGCAAATGAAACTGTGAGTATAACTGCTACTTCTGGATCAGAGCACTGTCTTATAACTAAAACATTAAAAGGTGGGGAGAGGATCATGTTTTGCACATACTGCGGATTGTTAGCCTGCCTCGCTAGAAATAAAGGAAAACTACATGGATGTGTTTTAGCGGGAACCCCTTTCAACCTGCTTTTTTTTCTCTCTCACCCACTTTTACCAATCACTACTGTATGTCCATTTACAGTTTCAAGGTGCTGGAATCTCCTCTTGCAGATTTCAAATGTATCAGTAAAATATCAGCTCTACGAGTGAGATGCTCTCTGTGTTCCAAAGTACAAAGCCAAAAGTAATTTTACCAAATGGCTAAATACCAACTGAATGTACCAGCTCAAATCTCTGACTAAGTCTTAACACATGCCATTGTGTACCAATGGCACAAATGTTTCCTATAATCACAGATCTTAGTCATCATCAGGTGTCATTCATATAAACATCAAACTAAAATAATAGTTTATCTAAACCAGCACTGCAGCAGAAGGAGAGGCAGGGGAGTCAGTAGAAATTAGATGAGGGCCCAGCCATCCCTACTGTTCATAGGCTGGCGATGCTGCCTGCTCCCTATGTTTGGCTCTGCATGGCATGTTGCTCCTCCGTTCTCCCTGTCCTGTTTTATTGGCTCAGAGAGCTTTCACTGGCCTCCTTTAAGAGGGCAGGAGGAAATTGGTGACAGATTTGGCCAGCGGGAAGGCTGGCCTCTAAGAGTGGGAGGCGGCTGGGCACTGCCATCAAAAAGCCTCCACCTATCCTCCCCCTCCGCGGACCAGCGTTACGTGACAAAACATATGGGCCTTGTTCTTATCTGTCAGGTTTCAGGGAGGTCAGACACACAACACAAGGCTCACAGCCTCCGATGTTTCAATAAACATATTAACTCTTGAACAAATACAAAAACAGCCTGTCCTTACACACCGGCACATATCCAATACACATGCATGTCCTGCTGATGTGTGTGGGTGGGTGGGTGGGTGGGTGGATGGATGGATAGATGGATAGTTAGATGCAAGCCTGTGTACCACATCGTATGCTAGGACTATCCGGTCTGTCCCAATTGCATAATTAAATAGATAGAGGCCAGGAAAGATGTCCACAGAAGCACTCTGGATCCCTCCCTGACATCTGTTTCCCTCAGGCCCAGCAAGAATATGAATATTTCTAAGAAACTGTTGCCAGTCGGAGCATTAGGATCATCGTTACCATGTGTGAGACCCTATGTAAAGTGATCCTTATGAACCTGGCAGTTGTTTTCACTATGGGTTGGTATGATGGGATGAGTTACAGCTTGCCTTCGCTGTGTTTGTTTGGGGGCTGCTCTGAATGCTGCTACTGCTCAGCCAGGAAAGAGAAAGAGATGCCTCAGGGCTGCGTACTATCACCATGTTAGAGACCATGTCCAGGGACCACCTTTGCTTGCTTTCCCCCATTGACCACTTCCCTCCGATGACCATTCAAGCCGTGAACTTTCCAACCCTCTCTTGACCTTCTGTCTCATTTTTTAAAATTGCTTTTCTTTTTTGTGTTGCTATAAAGCGCTTTGAGAGTCTTTATGTAATGAATAGCGCTATAAAATATGAATAATTTTGTGTGCCTTAGATCCCAGAGTTCCTGTTTTATGCAGAATACAAGGGAGTCATTGGTTCGTTTGTGAATGACAAAGCTAGTTCCCCCCCAGTTATAGCACAGCACAGAAAGAGACACAGAGACACAGACAGATATAGCAGATAGGGTAGAGTGTAGACTAAGAATCTAGGAGACCCTTGGTAGTGTTGTAGCCTGAGGTAAAACAGACTCCCCCACCTGCAAGATCAAGATAGCCCTGCATGAAACAGCTGCTAGGATCAGTGTGCATTTGCGTATGCGTGCGTGCGTGTGAGAGTGCGTGCGTGAGAGTTTGTGTGTGTTGCTAGGGGAATGGGGTGCTTCCAGTTTTAATTTTTTTCTCTGACTCATCAAGGCGTACGTTTGTCGTTTGTAATCTGCCAGTGGCTGCCTGTTGGTAATCCATCAAAGTGACAGATTAGATTGGGGGATTACCGAGGAGATAATCCCATCAGGATGATCTGGCTGGATAAAGATTCACATTTGTCTCTGGGGGAGTTTGTTTTTGTTTCTTTGTCTGTTAGTAGATCTTAGTCCCCATCGCCACTCCCCACTATCCAGTTCTCCAAAATTACAATAGTGAGTGAGTGAGTGAGTGAGTGAGTGAGTGAGTGAGTGAGTGAGTGAGTGAGTGAGTGAGTGAGTGAGTGAGTGAGTGAGTGAGTGAGTGAGTGAGTGAGTGAGTGAGTGAGTGAGTGAGTGAGTGAGTGAGTGAGTGAGTGAGAGTTTCAAAGAGACAAAACTAGAAGGTGTGCTCTGTGATGAGGTAATGACAACAGGTACAGAACAACATGTCCAGAAAGAAGACTGGGAGGAAGTATGCGAAGAGTCATCTCTAAAAAGAAAAGAGATGAGGGGCTGTTGTTTGTAGAGAAGGAGATAGACAGTTGAGAGGCAGTTGCCCCAGAGGTGTTAACTGTATGAGAATGTGAACATTTAAATGGTGTAAAATAAAGATGTGATTTAAAGTACCAATGACATATCATTTCCCTGTTTGATGCCAATGAAATTGACTAAATGACTAATATGTGATATTTGATATCACTCATTGCACATTGATATTAATGTCAACAGTGATCGTCTTGTCCCTTATAAAATGCCATCTGGTTGAGTTATACAGGGGCCTTTTTCACAGATAATGATGGGAAGTCATAAAATCCAGTGTCATCTCAAACCTCTGCACTTTGACTCTATCTATTCAATACCAGACTGTTCTAACAGTACATAATACATACAGACAGACTACAGTTTTTTTACAATCGCTAATATCCTTTTGTCCAATCTGTAGTCACATTTTCAAAACTCTAAACACAATTAGCACAACATCCGTCTGTTGTGGACCATACCATTAACACAATTCATGTTGTTTTCACAGAATATGTAGTCAATTAACACGTTTCTAAAATGCTTACATTTTCTTTACATACAAGCTTACCCAATACTAAAATTATGGATCTTTCTTGTCTTATTCACAAATGCTTGCACACAGTGTGCCAGAAATGAAGACCTAATGTTTAAAACCTTAAAGCCTCTACTTCTGCAATAACAGGAGCTCAAAAGCTATATTGAAACAGTTGATAAGCATTTTTGAATGAATAGATCATTGAAACATTGAGAAATAGCTGATTTACTTTAAGTTGTGTTAAATAGACCAACCACAGGTGATTCTAATCTCAATCGGAGACATAGATAGGTGTTAAAGTTCTTTCAATTACATGGACATACACAGTAAAAAGTGGACTCTTTGGATTGATTTTGTTCAATGTGGAGACAGAACAACACAGAGGAGCAGAGAGAGAAAATATTATGTCTGGACAAGGGAGAGGAACAGTTGAACCAGGGAGAGGAGTAGCTGGACCAGGCAGAGGAGTAGCTGGACCAGGCAGAGGAGTAGCTGGACTAGGCAGAGGAGTAGCTGGACCAGGCAGAGGAGTAGCTGGACCAGGCAGAGGAGTAGCTGGACCAGGCAGAGGAGTAGCTTGACCAGGCAGAGGAGTAGCTGGACCAGGCAGAGGAGTAGCTGGACAGGCAGAGGACTATCTGGACCAGGGAGAGGAGTAGCTGGACCAGGGACAGGAGTAGCTGGACCAGGGAGAGGAGTAGTTGGACCAGGCAGAGGAGTAGTTGGACCAGGACAATGAAGAAGGAGAGGTAGGGGGAGAGGAGTAAGAATGTGTGGTGGTGTTCAAAGGAGAGTAAGATCTGTTGTCACTGACGAAATAAGAGCCACCATCATAGACCATGTGATAAACCATGTTCTATCACTGAGAGAGGCTGGTGAAAGAGTCCAGCCTAATCTCAGACAGTCAACCGTGGCTTCCATTATCCAGAATTTTCAACAAACCTACAGGTAAGTAATGCATTTCACAAGGGCTTCTTCTATCATTACTGTTGCTATGTGTCACGGTAACTGTAGGCCACCAGTCTCAATGCAAAGATATATGTTGTATTTTTGTTCCTCTAAAGGACGTCTTCCTCCCTCCGGGGAGGGAGGAAAGCTCCTCAGTGAAGACCAAGAGCATGCCATTGTAGGATTGTTCATTGCTGACAATGCATTAAAATTGAGAGAAATTCATACCAGAATTGTAGAGGACAACCTGGTAATTCACAATGTGGAAAGCATCAGCCTGACTACCATTGCTCGGACTCTGACCAAACACAGAGTTGGACACAGTTCCTTTTGAAAGGTCAAGGAACTCCGGCACACCCAGGTATGGTGTCTATCCAATGTCTTGTTCTATAGTGAGTTTTACACTATGCTACTCTACATGTAAACATGGGTTACAGTACATACAGTAGGACATACTGAAAAGCATTTACACATACTGTTTTTTTTCAGAGAGTCATAGAGTTGGAGGCTAATCAGACCCCACATGAAATAATTTATGTAGACGAGGCAGGGTTTAACCTGGCAAAAACACGTCGGCGGGGAAGAAACGTAATCGGGAAAAGGGCCTCCGTTGATGTGCCGGGTCAGAGAGGAGAAAATATCACAATGTGTGCTGCAATCTCGAGTGCTGGTTTGGTCCTGCAGAAATGCCAGATTGGTCCCTACAATACTGAGCGCCTTCTTTTGTTTTTAGATGACATCCACCAACAACTGGTGCCAGAAGCAGAAAGGGAACCGCTGGGAGGAAACATGAGGACATTTGTGATTGCATGGGACAATGTAGCATTCCACCATTCACATGCAATCACAAACTGGTTTGCAGCCCATCCAAGAATGGTTTCCCTTTTCCTCCCCCCCTCCTCGCCTTTCCTCAACCCCATTGAGGAATTTTAGTCTGCCTGGACGTGGAAAGTGTATGATCATTGGTCACATTAACAAATGTCCCTCCTGGATGCAATGGATGCCGGCTGCAGAGACATCTCAGCTGAAGACTGCCAGGGGTGGATAAGGCATGCCAAGCGTTTATATCCAAGGTGCATAGCGAGAGATGACATAAGATGTGATGTGGACGAGAACATGTGGCCAAATGCTGAAGATTGTATAGATTAGAACAGGACTGTGCATTTTAGTTTTTTTCCCCTTCTGTGCCTTTTCTTACTGTAATTGTGTTTTATTTTTACACGTTTGGAACCAAAGACCATGTATGTTGGATTTTTTGTTGGTTACTGGCAGCAATTTCATGTTGCTAAGCTTTTACTGCAACAATTCTGTCACTTATTATTTTTTGCTACTGTACATTCTATAAAGTAAAGATAGTATGTTGCAAAAAATGCACACATTCGACACTCAACCAAAAAATGTAGAGTGGTTTAAAGTAAAAGGAAACTGAATAATAAAAAAATATATACACTGCTCAAAAAAATAAAGGGAACACTTAAACAACACAATGTAACTCCAAGTCAATCACACTTCTGTGAAATCAAACAGTCCACTTAGGAAGCAACACTGATTGACAATACATTTCACATGCTGTTGTGCAAATGGAATAGACAACAGGTGGAAATAATAGGCAATTAGCAAGACACCCCCAATAAAGGAGTGGTTCTGCAGGTGGGGACCACAGACCACTTCTCAGTTCCTATGCTTCCTGGCTGATGTTTTGGTCACTTTTGAATGCTGGCGGTGCTTTCACTCTAGTGGTAGCATGAGACGGAGTCTACAACCCACACAAGTGGCTAAGGTAGTGCAGCTCATCCAGGATGGCACATCAATGCGAGCTGTGGATAGAAGGTTTGCTGTGTCTGTCAGCGTAGTGTCCAGAGCATGGAGGCGCTACCAGGAGACAGGCCAGTACATCAGGAGATGTGGAGGAGGCCGTAGGAGGGCAACAACCCAGCAGCAGGACCGCTACCTCCGCCTTTGTGCAAGGAGGAGCAGGAGAAGCACTGCCAGAGCCCTGCAAAATGACCTCCAGCAGGAAACAAATGTGCATGTGTCTGCTCAAACGGTCAGAAACAGACTCCATGAGAGTGGTATGAGGGCCCGACGTCCACAGGTGGGGGTTGTGCTTACAGCCCAACACCGTGCAAGACGTTTGGCATTTGCCAGAGAACACCAACATTGGCAAATTCGCCACTGGCGCCCTGTGCTCTTCACAGATGAAAGCAGGTTCACACTGAGCACATGACAGACGTGACAGAGTCTGGAGACGCCGTGGAGAACGTTCTGCTGCCTGCAACATCCTCCAGCATGACCGGTTTGGAGGTGGGTCAGTCATGGTGTGGGGTGGCATTTCTTTGGGGGGCCGCACAGCCCTCCATGGGCTCGCCAGAGGTAGCCTGACTGCCATTAGGTACCGAGATGAGATCCTCAGACCCCTTGTGAGACCATATGCTGGTGCGGTTGGCCCTGGGTTCCTCCTAATGCAAGACAATGCTAGACCTCATGTGGCTGGAGTGTGTCAGCAGTTCCTGCAAGAGGAAGGCATTGATGCTATGGACTGGCCCGCCCGTTCCCCAGACCTGAATCCAATTGAGCACATCTGGGACATCATGTCTTGCTCCATCCACCAACGCCACGTTGCACCACAGACTGTCCAGGAGTTTATGGATGCTTTAGTCCAGGTCTGGGAGGAGATCCCTCAGGAGACCATCCGCCACCTCATCAGGAGCATGCCCAGGCGTTGTAGGGAGGTCATACAGGCACGTGGAGGCCACACACACTACTGAGCCTCGTTTTGACTTGTTTTAAGGACATTACATCAAAGTTGGATCAGCCTGTAGTGTGGTTTTCCACTTAAATTTTGAGTGTGACTCCAAATCCAGACCTCCATGGGTTGATAAATTGGATTTCCATTGATTATTTTTGTGTGATTTTGTTGTCAGCACATTCAACTATGTAAACAAAAAAGCATTTAATAAGATTATTTCTTTCATTCAGATCTAGGATGTGTTGTTTAAGTGTTCCCTTTATTTTTTTGAGCAGTATATTTCATATTGTATGCAGGTAGAACTGAAACATGAAAAGTAATACAGTTTTTGTAATGCCATCAAATGTTAATATTTTGAAAGTCGTTGTGCTATTATTGACTACAGTTGAAGTCGGAAGTTTACATACACCTTAGCCAAATACATTTAAACACAGTTTTTCACAAATCCTGACATTTAATCCTAGTAAAAGTTCACTGTCTTAGGTAAATTAGGATCACCACTTTATTTTAAGAATGTGAATTGTCAGAATAATAGTAGAGAGAATGATTTATTTCAGCTTGCATTTCTTTCATCACATTTCCAGTGGGTAAGAAGTTGACATACACTCAATTAGTATTTGGTAGCATTGCCTTTAAATTGATGAACTTGGGTTAAAGGTTTTGGGTAGCCTTCCACAAGATTCCCACAATAAATTAGGTGAATTTTGACCCATTCCTCCTGACAGAGCTGGTGTAACTGAATCAGGTTTGTAGGCCTCCTTGCTCGCACAGGCTTTTTCAGTTCTGCCCACAAATGTTCTATAGGATTGAGGTCAGGGCTTTGTGATGACCACTCCAATACCTTGACGTTGTTGCCACTATTTTGCCACAACTTTGGAACTATGCTTGTGGTCATTGTCCATTTGGAAGACCCATTTGCAACCAAGCTTTAACTTCCTGACTGATGTCTTGAGATGTTGCTTCAATATATCCACATAATTTTCCTCTCTCATGAGGCCATCTATTTTGTGAAGTGCGCCAGACCCTCCTGCAGCAAATCACCCCCACAACATGATGCTGCCACCCCCGTGCTTCACGGTTGAGATGGTGTTCTTCAGCTTGCAAGCATCCCCCTTTTTCCTCCAAACATAACGATGGTCATTATGGCCTAACAGTTCTATTTTTGTTTCAACAGACCAGAGGACATTTCTCCAAAAAGTATGATCTTTGTCCCCATATGCAGTTGCAAACTGTAGTCTGGCTTTTTTATGGCGGTTTTGGAGCAGTGGCATCTTCCTTGCTGACCGACCTTTCAGGTAATGTCGATATAGGGCACTTTTACTGTGGATATAGATACTTTTGTACCTGTATCATCCAGCATCTACACAAGGTCCTTTGCTGTTGTTCTGGGATTGATTTGCACTTTTCGCACCAAAGTACGTTCATCTCTAGGAGACATAACACATCTCTTTCCTGAGCGCTATGGCGGCTGCGTGGTCACATGGTGTTTATACTTGCGTACTATTGTTTGCACAGATGAACGTGGTACCTGCAGGTGTTTGGAAATTGCTCCCAAGGGTGAACCAGACTTGTGGAGGTCTACAATTCTTTTCCTGAGATCTTGGCTGATTTCTTTTGATTTTCCTATGTTGTCAAGCAAAGAGGCACTGAGTTTGAAGGTAGGTCTTGAACTACATCCACAGGTACACCTCCAATTGACTCAAATTATGTCAATTAGCCTATCAGAAGCTTCTAAAGCCATGACATCATTTTTTGGAATTTTCCAAGCTGTTTAAAGGCACAGTCAACTTAGTGTATGTAAACTTCTGACCCACTGGAATTGTGATACTGTGAATTATAAGTGAAATAATCTGTCTGTAAACAATTGTTGGAAAATTACGTGTGTCATGCACAAAGTAGATGTCCTAACCGACTTGCCAAAACTATAGATTGTTTACAAGAATTTGTGGAGTGGTTGAAAAATGAGTTTTAATGACTTCAACCTAAGTGTATGTAAACTTCCGACTTCAACTGTAGGTTCTTCATGGATAGAAAACATGTGCTACTGTTTTAACAGAATGATTAGATAATGAGTCGGGTTTGTCGTGTTGTGATAGAGTTAGTGTATGTAGAGAACGTTTCTTTGCATTTTGAAATGTAGAGTTGATATTTAATGAACAAAATGTGGTTCTGAGCAGAAAATTTACTATTTGGCTAATTGTGTAATGTAGGTGTGTTAAGAGTTTAGAAAAAGTATTTTAAGTATAGGTAAATTATTGTTAGCAATTGTAAAAAACTATAAACTGTTTTTAGAGATGAAATTCAATTATGTGACTTTTATAGATCCTTTGCAAAGTCTGCTGTACATGATGACCTCATGAGCGAAGGCTGTAATGCGTGAACTATTGACATATGTAAAGACCACATAATCAAATATAATTTTATTTATCACATGCGCCGAGTACAACAGGTGTAGACTTTACCGTGAAAAGCTTACTTACGAACCCTTTCCCAATGCAGATATTAAAAGTAAGAAACATTTGCTAAATAACAAAAAGGAAATATTAACTCAAATAATTATAACGAGGCTATATACAAGGAGTACAGGTACCGAGTTAGGGTTACATGCAGGGGTACGATCTAGTTGAGGTATTTTAGGTTATATGTACATGTAGGTAGGAGTAAAAGTGACTAGGCAATCGGGATAGATAACAACAAAGAGTAGCAGCAGCGTACTATATGTGAAGAGTGTGAAAGTCTGTCCATATGTGAGTGTGTGTGTGTGTGTGTGTGTGTTGGAATGTCAGTGCAGTATGTGTGAGTGTGTGGGCAGAGTCCAGTGAGGGTGCATAGAGCCAGTGCAAGAGAGTCTGTACAAAAAGAAGGGGATCAATGAAAATAGTCCGGGTAGCCATTTGATTAACTGTTTAGCAGTCTTATGGCTTGGGGGTAAAAGCTATTCGGGAGACTTTTGGTCCCAGACTTGGCGCTCCGGTACCACTTGCCGTGCGGTAGCAGAATGAACAGTTTATGACTTGGGTGGCTGGACTCTTATAACATTTTCATTTTTCTCTCCTTTCTGCAGAAAAAGAGCAAGCTGCACTACCACATAGCGGTGATCATAAACTACATGGGACATTGTATCTCTCTGGCAGCCCTGCTGGTGGCCTTCATCCTCTTTATGAGGCTGAGGTGAGTAACACTGTCCTCCTACTGTCATTCCTCCATCATATCAACACATCATATAACAAACAGATAACACGACACCCGTCTGTTACGTTCCTTCACGTTCCTCCATCATATCAACACATCCTATGTTCTGTTGTCACACCCACACAACCCCATAGCCTTGGTTACGGCTAAGTGTTTCATACTCAAGCCAATACAACATGAAACAGTACAGTATGAAACCGAGAAGAAAATACCATTATTCCATAGTTCATAATACTCTATAATAATCCTGCCGAGATTCGTGTTATTTTATGGCTCAGTAGACAGGATCCACGTTCTTGTGCCTGATACTTGTCACTCACCGGGGGGGGAATATGTCATTATGTGTACCACCAGCCCGGCCCTCAACCCTGCAGTACATGCTCTGTCATGACCCATCAATGTCTAAATTGATTTTCTGACTCATGACAAGGTTGGATGAATGAGGTGGTGAATGTAATGCAGCGCTGGTTTGACCTAGGTGTAATGCAGCCTTGTTTCGGTTCTGTCCTGTATATGTCCAGCATATTAGTGAAGTGTGCCCTGCTGGAGTGGCGTGTATTATTCAAATACATTCACACACACAGGCACGAACAAACACACACACACACACACACACACCACACACACACACACACACACACACACACACACACACACACACACACACACACACACACACACACACACACACACACACACACACACACACACACACGGACAAATCCACACTGAGACCCAAACCCATGTTCCCACAACCGCAATCTTGTTTTGTGAGAGGAGAGAGACTGTTTCATTCTGGACTCCCAGGGTTCACCCGCTGTTCAAAAACTGGTCGAGTCAACGTTGTTTCCACGTAATTTCAACCAAAAAATGTGACGACGTTGAATCAACGTGGAAAAGTGATTGGATTTGAAAAAAGTCATCAACGTAAGGGAATTGTTTTACCTCAATCCAATGATATGGTGATTTTTTTATTTTATTTCACATTGAGTTCATGTTAGTTGTCAACTCAACCAAATGTAAAACAAAACTAGATGTTGAAATTATGTCTGGGATGTGTTGACCAGTGAAGGCACTGTGCGGTGGTGAAAGCAGTGATGCGTGACAAACAGCATGTCACTAACAACCCAACATGTCAGTCAGCCAAAAACCACGCATGTCTGTGTTTTCTCAAAGGCCACACCAAAACAGATTATCTGGACTCTGAGATTAAACATATAGTCTAAGAGATTGTTTAGAACAGATTATCCTGGATTAATCTGGTCCGATTCATTTCAGCAAGATACTGTCTCACTGCTTCAATTGCTCCAATCAAGAAGTCTCATTTGAGTTGAGACAACAGAGGAAGATTTTTTAGGCTCACTCAATCTGGTTAAAATAGTTACATCTTCAACATCAGTGCCCTGTTTATTAACCTCTTACCATCTCAGCTAATATGGAGAGTGGTGTGTCATAAAGCTATTGGTCGTACTGTATGTATGTAGAGAATAGAGGACAGGAAAAGTTAAAGTCGTAAAGTAGCAGACAGGCCGGCCAGCGCTGGTCTACTGTTTACTTCCTAAACTGAAATCAAACAGCTAGCAGGAACAGATGTCTGGGATGGACACACACATACACACATACACACACACACCCTGAGACTTCATTACTCCTTCTCCACACATGGGCTGAACTCGCTGAAATCACGGCCTGTTTTATCTTTTCATTTGATCTGGCTGTGATAAAGCTGTCCTTTTTAATATTTCACACACACACACACCAAAAAATGTTTTGGCTCTAAAGCCCCTCTAGCTACTTCACGGGTATAGACCTCTCACAGGAGAATGGTAGCTGTGTGAGTCATACATTGTTTGTACTGTAACGACAGAAGAAAAGTCCCTGAAAGGAGTACTTTCTCATTCACATGCCTCGCTTTGATAGATTATAGGCCTTCAATGTCTTTTGGCATAAAATCGAAAGTCAAAAGGTGCGTTTTTTTCTTTTTACACCCTTGAAACTGAGTTATTTTATATATCCTCCTTTTATATCCTCTCTAATCTGCTCTTCAGGACTGATTACAAAATCAATAATACAATTTGAAGGATTATCAGATTACGGAGATGAATCAAAATAGCTTCACTGCCTGAATGCATTGTACAGTTAAAAAACAATGCACATCATTGTCACTCCTGAGTGTATACGCTCTTCTTTGATCATGTAATGCTTTGCTGTACAGTATCAGTGCATTCAATGCATGCGGATTGTTTGGGTAGCTCGGCCAAGGGAACCACTTTTAAGAGGTTTAGTGTCTGCACATAAGCTTCGGTAACACTTTGTTTGGATAGTCCTAAACCTCCTATTCAAACTCAGTGAATACCCCAGGCCTGGTTTAGTGTGCGGACAAGTTTAGATTGAATGACTTGAGGTTATTTTCAGTCCGGGAACACAACGGTAAGAAGAGGGTAAACACATTGCTTGTTCAAGCCTCACTGAGTTAAGGCACCCAATGCACTGTGAACGGTATTGCTGAGTTTGAGTTGTAGACAAAGCATCCATGGGAGAACACTTCTGCTTCACCCCTCCTTTCATTCACACTTGCTGACATTTGGTAAGATACTGCCGAGCACTGAAATATACAGACGCATAAGTGTAAAAGAGGAAAAGGTGCTTTCGTATGGAACGAGGGCTTAGTTGTTTGTGTGGGAACTTCAGCTGACGTGTATCTAATTATGTTGAATTGGGGCGGACCTAAATTACTTTCGGTTATACATGTGGATATTTCTCGTGCACAAGTTTTGTAATTGCCACCACTTGGAAACTTTGTACACGACTTCATGATTCGTCAATTATTTTAACACTTAAGTGATTACGAAAGAGAAAAAGATTATCAGGGAAACAACGACTTCAGATGATCATTGACTTTCCACTGATCCCTGAACTAGGAAGACCTGGCGGATTCTATTCCCGTCCATACTGACGTAGCAGCAGGATGAAGAGACAGGGTATGTAGAGGATAGGAGGCTACAGACCTCAGAGACACATGGTCTCAGTGTGAAGTGATGGCCCCTGGCCAGCTTCCCTCAGCTCCCCAGTGAACTGAGAAACGCACCGACAGCGAACATACCCAGGACCCCAGCACTGCACTGGCAGGGTGTTACCAACGCAGTGATATGCCATTTGGACTGTGAAACACACCAGGGGGAATCTGCGTCAGTAGAAAAGGACAAGCAGAGCAGCACTGCTGTCATCCACTAATGGAAAACCCCCTGTTGGGAAAACGACAGAGGCGTTATTCACGTAGCTAACCAGTATCTTTGCCTGATCTATCCCCCTCATTTTGTGTAGGAGCAGGCGCTTATACAACCTGGTCTTAGAGCATTTTGTATTATTTTGTATGTAAATCCGAGACTCCATTTATCAAATCAAATTTTATTAGTCACATGCGCCGAATACAACAGTGAAATGCTTATGATATTCTAAGTTTTATATAGTATGTATTCATTTGTGGATGTCCATCGCATATTTCGAATGTTATGTTATGAATTACAATTCGTATTATATGTTACGAATAAGCTAACTGTATGATATGTGTAACGGGCGTCGTATAGAGGTGACCAAGGCGCAGCGTGTTGAGTGCTCATAATTGTATTTTAATGAAAACGAAGACTTTGACAAAAGAAACAAAACGACAGCTAAGAGTTCTGTCAGGTTACATTAACGAAACAGAAAACAACTACCCACGAAAACCAAGTGGGAAAAGGCTGCCTAAGTATGGCTTCCAATCAGAGACAACGGTAGACAGCTGCCTCTGATTGGAACGATACCAGGCCAAAACATATAAACACAAACATAGAATGCCCACCCCCTATCACACCCTGACCTAACTAAACAGAGAAAAAATAGCTCTCTTAGGTCAGGGCGTGACAATATGTTAACAATTCTAGCTAGATGGCTTATGTTAGTTAGCTCACTAACATTAGCTAGGCTAGGGGTTCAAATCAAATCAAAATCAAATCAAATTTTATTAGTCAGATGCGCCGAATACAACAGTGAAATGCTTACTTATGAGCCCCCAACCAACAATGCAGTTTCAAAAAATACAGGCAAGAATAAGAGATAAAAGTAACAAGTAATTAAAGAGCAGCAGTAAAACAACAATAACGAGACTATATACAGGAGGGTACCAGTACAGAGTAAATGTGAAGGGACACCGGTTAGTTGAGGTAGTATGTACATGTAGGTACAGTTATTGAAGTGACTATGCATAGATGACAACAACAGAAAGTAGCAGTGGTGTAAGGAGGGTGAGGTGGGGTGGGGAGGAAATGCAAATAGTCTGGGTAGCCAATTGATTAGATGTTCAGGAGTCTTATGGCTTGGGGGTAGAAGTTGTTTAGAAGCCTCTTGGACCTAGACTTGGCGCTCCGGTACCGCTTGCCATACGGTAGCAGAGAGAACAGTCTATGACTATGGTGGCTGGAGTCTTTTTTTAGGGCCTCCTCTGACACCACCTGGTATGGAGGTCCTGGATGGCAGGAAGCATGGCCCCAGTGATGTGATGGGCCGTTCACACTACCCTCTGTAGTGCCTCTTCATCCTGCTGCTGAGGCCGAGCAGTTGCCATACTAGGCAGTGATGCAACCAGTCAGGATGCTCTCAATAGTGTAGCTGTAGAACCTTTTGAAGATCTGAGGACCCATGATAGATAGGGTTAGGATTAAGTTTAGGAGTTAGGTTAAAGAGTTAAACTATGGTTAAGGGTTATGGGAAGGGTTAAGGGAAGGGTTCGCTAACATTCTAAGTAGTTGCAAAGTAGCTCAAAAGTAGCAAAATGCTTCTAATTAGCTAAAATGCTCAAGTGATCTGTGATCATTTTCAAACTCGCAACCTTTGAGTAGCTAGACATTCCCGTTATATGCCTACCCATCCACCCCGACCAGCCACCTTCCTTTTGTTTTTGCCTTAAGTAAACATCTGTCTTATGTAACCAAACGTAACATATCATACTAAATGGAGTGTCTCAGATTTATGTACAGAATAATACGAAATGCTCTGAGACCAGGTTGGTTTGCAGCAAAATGCCCATGACGCTGTCCAAGTTCGTTCACAGTGGGGATGGGGTTTAAAGCATGAAACGGGAAATGCTGCTGCTTTCAAGAATGTGCATAGTGAAGATACAGGACTCCCTGGGGAGAGGGAAATTAACCAAGAGATAGGCCAGTAAGACGAGAGGAACTGTGGTGATGTGGGAAGGGGTTTGCTGTCAACCCTACTGTACCACTAGGCCCTTGACATCACATGTAGTAAGGATCCACTCAGCACAGAGCCCTGGGCTGTACAGCAGCTCAAACTCCCTCAAAACGGTGATACTATTCATATAATAAAGTGTAAGACATAAGCCAGTGTTCTCACTTGGAACAAACGTGGTGGAACTTTGGATCCCAAAGCAGCTGCTCGCCCACTTTCAGAGCGCGCATCCTAGTGTGACGGCTGGAGTGGTGCCTATCAGTGATTGTCACAGCTCACCTGGCAAAAAGCTGTTTAGCCTAGTGCCAGTCAATGTTTCACCATGGCCTTATTTTTTTATTAACTTTGCTTGAGCCCACTCCATTAGAGCCAGTTTGCAGAGGTCCAGTTCAAACATGTTGTTGAAGACCTTTGTTGCCAAGGTACCAAACATGAACTTAACATCCGCATTGAATCAAGCTGCAAATCATTGACATAAATACAGCACACTGTTGAAAGGGACAGTCTGCTACCAATAAGGAAAAGTAAAGCAAAAAGCTGCAGAGATACTGTACCACAACACTTCTACCCAACTTAGAGATGTCCTCATTGTAAACCAAGGCACTTTTGCGGTTACATGAAGGGGACGATTACAGGCTTGTTTTAACAGCGATGTGGCATGTTTTTTCCCGGAGGGGGGTCCCTGATCCCGCTTTCTTTTTTACAAGATCCCAGAGCTCAGAAATATGAAACAGAGCCTTCAGCCCACTGCTGGTTAGTGCTTCAAAGGGCTTCCTGAGGTACCCAATGGCGCTATGTTCAGTCTATATTTGGTTTAATGGATCTCAGCCACGTGTCTGTCTAATTTCACTTCGCTTCACTAACGACTTTTTAAACTAATTCTACCCTAACCATAGTACTAATAACATAGTTTGGGACTTCAAACTGTAGCACCTTCCAAAAGCCCAATGAATGTTGCGTACCAGCTATGTCAAGGGCAAATCTGATGGCCAGAGAAGGGGAGAGGCTGATGAGATTGAAGTCATGCCCTTAATCCTTACAACTCCAGAAAGAGACTTCTTGATGATTGGGGTGATGGGAGTAATTTATGACAACCTTCAAGGCATTCTGGAACAACATGGGACCATTGATTATGCTACTTTGGTTCAATACCCAGGTACTCTCTAACCTTGAGGACGAGGTAGTTTTAGACATCGTGTCATTATAGAGAGACCCGGTGACCCATCTAAGGCAAGCCATTATCTTGATGGGTAACATGTACTCACACACACAGACACACACACACACAGAAGCAATTCCCATTCCCTACACACACTCCAGCGTTACATCCTCCTGAAAAGGTCAAGACCAATAGCCTGCTGTTGAGCAAGCAGATTCACTAACCAGTCACACAGATAGCTGACTTGACTCTAGTGTAAACAAGTGATGTTTGTTCATCAACGTATTTGACGTTGGGGGATGAAATAATACTTATTAATGGCTCAACAGACCCCATTTCTGCCATCTGGGTTAATGGTGTATAATGTAATATGCATGAATAGAAATTGACTGAAAGAACCAGTCAATTCTCGTTTATACTGATTCAGAATCACTTTACCTGGTAATGCAGAAGTGTGGTATATCAAAAAGGACATAATTCTTCTCTTTTTTTTACCAAGACTGGAACTTGCTGTAAGCCTAAATAAAAAAAAACAAGGAAGGGATGACTCCCTGTCTCTCTGCTGAGTAAACTGAACTCACATGTTCATCATCTCATTCTGCTAGAAGTTTGTGATTCAGAGAATCTCTGACCTTTAATTATTGGATTTCTGCCACATAACACACAAGGGAATAGTTAGCCCAGATATGATATTTTTATATATAAATAATACAACCCCAAGCTGGGGCCTCGGTTGACATTTTCGGCTGCCCATGAGACCTGCACATGTGTGGTGGTGTTGTTTACCTATGTGTGCCTGCTCTGGGAGGCAGGACTCTGGGGTGAGGGGTCATGGGAGGCTTCAGCTTGACCTGGTGGTGTCTTCAATTGGCTTGTTGCAGTGGAAGCCCCATCATAGGTCAACAGCAGGTGACTGCTACACAAACTCAAAATGAAAATGTCATTGAGCTTTACAAAGTACTAAGTTACGCCTCACATGCAAACTTACAGTAAACTTAAGTAAAAATACTATAAAGTACTTCTTAAGTAGTTTTCTTGGGTATCTGTACTTTACTATTTATATTTTTGACAACTTTTACTTCACTACATTCCTAAAGTAAATAATGTCCTTTTTACTCTATACATTTTCCCTGACACCCAAAAGTATTCATTACATTTTGAATGCTTGGAAAATTGTCAAATTCACACACTTATCAAGAGAACATCCCTGGTCAGCCCTACTGCCTCTGATCTGGCGAACTCACCAAACACAAATGCTTTGTTTGTATTGTCTAAGTGTTGGAGTGTGCTACTGGCGATCCGTAAATTTAAAAAACAAGAAAATCGTGCCATCTGGTTTGCTTAGTATAAGGGATTTTAAATGACTTATGCTTTTACTTTTACTTTTGATACTTAAGTATATTTTAGCAATTACCTTTACAATTGATACTTAAGTATATTTAAAACCAAATACTTTTAGACTTTTACTCAAGTAGTATTTTACTTGGTAACTTTCACTATTACTTGAGTCATTTTCTATTAAGGTATCTTTACTTTTACTTAAGTATGACAATTGGGTACTTTTTCCACCACTGCAAACTTACATATATACACACACACACACGCACGCACACACACACACACACACACACACACACACACACACACACACACACACACACACACACACACACACACACACACACACACACACACACACACACACACACACACACACACACACACACACACACACACACACACACACACAC
Source organism: Salmo salar (assembly GCF_965601325.2). NCBI lineage: Eukaryota > Metazoa > Chordata > Actinopteri > Salmoniformes > Salmonidae > Salmo > Salmo salar. The sequence continues at coordinate 57,589,460 of NC_138293.1, forward strand.
ACACACACACACACACACACGAACTTGGGTTCCCTATCGATTACTATTGCCAAATGATGTGAATGTAACAAACAGGAAATGATTAGGTGATTCCAGTGCACCCAGAAATCAATTTTAACCATTTCAAAACCAGAACTTTAACCAAAAGGGTGCATCGATGACAATGTATTTTTCAAGTAGCTATGATGTATTATGCATTGGTGCTTGTGCCTAGTGTTGTATTAGAGTAGTAGACGATACAGAATAGAATGAACGAGAATATAACATCTCATAGAACATGTCAAAAATAGAACACCGTGTCGAACAGAACATCTCTGATGAGTTCTAGGTGGGAATACTTATGATGCCACTGCATGTTGTGGATCGACTATGGTTGTTGATATGCATAATATCCTGTTCTGGTAAACCACTTTAGATATACTGTACATGGTATTTAGCTCAGCTGCAGCCTCATTGGTGTGGTTTGAACCTCATTTTCTGGTAGGACTGCTCTGGGATTGAATGGTCTTGGTTTTACCACACTTGTGGCCATGCCCCCATATTTACCCAGCCCAGTGTGGCTTTAAACACTGCACTGCACCACACTCCAGTTCTTTTTCACAGTCCCATTTAACTTCTTGTGAAGTAATCTGTTATTCTGCAGATCCCTGCTGCTCAGCTATGCTTGGTGGTTAGAGTCTGGATGCTGGAGTTGGAAGTAAGAACGAGAAGTGTGTCCGATTTTGACAAGGTTCTGTTGCCAGAGATTTGAACTTTGACTGAGCCCAGAGAACAGAAAGTGTATCTGTGTGCGTAACTTGGTCTCAGGGCAATTTGTTTTATTCTGTGACACTCCATTTAGTAATATATGTTACATTGTGTTAAATGACATTATGAATGGAATAGCAGTCATACAATATCATATGAATTAGAGGACATATAGCAGGGTTCCCCAACTGTTGGCCCGCGGATGGTTTTATTATGGCCCCCCAAGTATATAAAAAATATATATTAGAATTTGCATTGTTGTACATAAAAGACTGTAAAAACACCAGCAAGTCTGCTCAATTGGATGATGTAAGTTATCATAGGTCTTGGAAGTCATATCGTATTATACGTATTTCTCTAAAACCAGGTTGCTTGTTAATGTCTTAACAACTAAGGAGAATTACGGGGAGAATTTACGTGGTTAGATGAACTAACTACAAAGGTTCGGATCATTTACTGTCACGCCCTGACCTTAGAGAGCCTTTTTTTATTCTCTATTTTGTTAGGTCAGGGTGTGACTTGGGTGGGCATATCTATGTTTCTATTTCTTTGTTGGCCTAGTATGGTTCCCAATCAGAGGCAGCTGTTTATCGTTGTCTCTGATTGGGGATCATACTTAGGCAGCCCTTTTTCCCACCTGTGATTGTGCGATCTTGTTTGTGTGTAGTTGCTTTCTGCACTGCATGTAGCTTTACGTTCGTTTTCGTATTTTGTTGTTTTTCCTGGTGTCATTGTTAATAAAAGATAATGTACGCCTACCACGCTGCACCTTGGTCTCATTCCAACAACGGACATAACATTTACATTAAAGGTTGGGGGAACTAAAGCGACAAAGGTTAGGTGAATTTACATAGAAGGATAGTTGAATTGGGTTAAGTTTAGAATAAGGGTTAGTGGAAGGGTTATCTAAAATACTACAGTTTTTCCTGACACGATTCCAACACACAACGTTTGGATTGCTAGACAGTTGCGCATTACACTTACCAATCCTCCCTGACCAACCTCCCTACTTTTGTTTCTGTCTGAAGTAGCTAGACTATTAGTAGGTATCATAAGTCTTGCAGGTGCTCAGAAATATGTAAAGTATGTATCATATGGCACTGAGGCCAGGCAGGTGTGTGTGTGTGCGTATCAATTCCTCATTCCGAACCTCAGCATATAGACTGGGATCCCATACAGAGAAGCTTGTTTCTCTTCATTTAGATAAGGGCTACATCACTGCTGGTGGTGTGGGTGTGTTTGACAATTTAGTATGTAGAGTTTCGCTTGCCATTCATGGAGCTAGGCAACAGCTTGACAGTCTTGGCATGTTCTCAATAGAGATAGCTAGAGGGTGTGTCCCAAATGGCCCTGTATTCCCTATATAGTGCATTACTTTTGACCAGACCCCTAGTCAAAAGTAGTGCACTATAAAAGTAGTGCCAATTGGGATGCAGACAGAACTTTGGAACCTCAGTCCCTCCCCTGAAGACATCTCGCCAGTGTCCATCTTTGGCGGTCATGTCATGTCACCTCTATTGATGCGTGATGACATCAACCCACAGACAGAGAGAGAGACTGCCTCCTAGAGTGGCGTTGGAGGGCATTGGTTCTTAGAAACTGCCTTTGGGTAAACCAACTGGAGATATTCTGTTCTGACCAATTAAAAAACAAAATCCTGTTTTAGAGACTCGAAACTGAGGTGACTGTTTTCATTCTAGTTCATGTCTACCGCTGTAAAACTCTTGTGAAAGAGGTTTGTTAGGATTTGGGAGTGTTTTATCCTCTTGGAGGCAAAAAGGGGACTTACTGAAAATATAATATATCCCATTTAGCAGACGCTTTTAACCAGTCGTGCGTGCATATATTTGGCATATGGGTGGCCCCAGCGGCATTGAACCCTCAACCCTTGGTGTTGCAAGTGCCATGCTCTACTGACTGAGTCACACAGAATCACTGTGTGAACTGAAGTTTAAAAAATATATATATATTTAACCTTTATTTAACCTCTACAGGATCGGTGTTCAGACCGCGGGACAGTTGAGCTAATGTAGGCTTAGCATGAGGTTGTAAGTAACAAGAACATTTTCCAGGACATAGACATATCTGATATTGGCTGAAAGCTTAAGTTCTTGTTAATCTAACTGCACTGTCCAATTTACAGTAGCTATTACAGTGAAATAATACCATGCTATTGTTTGAGGAGAGTGCACAGTTATGAACCTGAAACTGTATTAATAAACCAATTAGGCACATTTGGGCAATCTTTACCAGATCTAATGTGTTATATTCTCCTACATTAATTTCACATTTACACAAACTTCAAAATGTTTCCTTTCAAATGGTATCAAGAATATGCATATCCTTGCTTCAGGTCCTGAGCTACAGGCAGCTAGATTTGGGTATGTCATTTTAGGTGAAAATTTAGTTGAACTCGGCAAGTCAGTTAAGAACAAATTCTTATTTACAATGGCGGCCTACACCGGCCAAACCCGGACGACGCTGGGCCAATTATGTGCCGCCCTATGGGACTCCCAATCACGGCCGGTTGTGATACAGCATGAAGTTACTGAAGCATCATATCTTGTTCTCCCTCATATTGTTGTATACCCTGTAAATTGGTAGTGTGCTTATAGTCAATACTCCCCAATGAATAAACTGTGCGCTGGGCAGTCTGGCACATTCAAGAAACACTGTAAATAGGTTTAGGGCCCTGAGAAGAGAATCGCAATTTGAGTTTCTGTGTTTACTGTTCTCTTCATAATGTCGCTTCACTTTGTCCTCCCTCACTCCCTAACTCTCCCTTCTCCCGCTTTCTCAGAATATTTATCTCTATCACTTTTCTAATAAAAAAAGTTGAAATTCCCTGTGAAATGACATGAATTGTCTTATTATTAATCAAATTAAAATGAAAGGAATAATGATGAAGTTCATTTTCAGGCCAGTCTTTAGCTCCATCCAAGCCCTGTATTGCATTCCTCTTCAGGGCCATTCTGTTTCCCTTTTTACCGACATTGAAATGCAGAGGCAAATAAATCAAAGAATTGTTTGATGCCTCTAATATCCTAATTTGTTCCTCTGAAGCCTGCACTTTAAAATAAATTAATGTGCACACTCTAACGCAATCCCTGAGGCACTTTTCTGTGGAGAGCTGTGACTACCAGGGGCTCTGCGTACAGAATGCATGTGTGCATGTGTGTGTGTGTGTGCCTTTCAAGGTGCGTTTTATATAAGATAATCCTTTTGAAAGTATGTGTGTGTCTCTATCCATACCTAGATACTCTGTTAACAAGAGACTGTCTACATATACTCCACAAAAAGAAACATTCTGAAACCTCAACCTCCTTAGTGTTTTGATTTCAGATTAAAAGTGACATTTCCTGTATGACACACACCAGATATTTTGGGTTTATGTGAGTGTCTGTACTTCAAATATTCGTCTTCTAGACTGCTTTTAAGTCTCTTTAATTTAATAGGATTTGATCGGTCAGCCCCCGGACTGCTCAAATGTCTACATAATTGGAAACATAACACACTTGTGTAACTCGGCATACCCACTAGCTAGAGTTAACCATACTCCAAAACATTTTCCCCTGAAGAAGACCATCGCAATCCTTGCCTGTATCCCAAATGGGACCCTATTCCCTCTTTAGCCCAATACTTTTGACCAGGGCCCATGGTCAAAAGTAGTGCACGACAAAGGGAATAGAGTGCAATTTGGCATCCTCGTTCAGGCTCTGAGATCTGTAAATAGAATTGAGGTAGATTTCTAGAGCTTAATACTTTCTTTGGCTGACAAATGAAGAGTAAGACATGTAAGGTTATGTCTGAAGGGAACTGAGCCAGTAAACCTTGACTTGTTTTGTAAATTGTTGTACTCCATCCAACAAATGGTTTTGTCCCCAGCAATACGTTGTCAGGGATAAGTAGGAGGATAAGGAAATATGGGTCCAGTCTCCTCTGCCTCCAGTAATTTAGTCCGACCTGATGAAGAGAAAAGAAGAGGGGGATGGAGAGAAAAATAGAATGAGGAGGGATGACAGAAAGAGAGAGAGAGTGAAGAAGAGAGAAAGGTTGAGGACAGAGAAATGGGGCAAAAATGAGGAGTAAATTAAAGCGGTCATTTTGAAAGCGGGAGAAGGAATGAGGTGAGGGTGAACGAAGGTGAGGGTTAAAATGAAAGATGACGCACAGCGGGGGGAGGGGCGAGAGAGAGAGAGAGAGAGAGTCAGAGGAATTAGTGAAATTGCTTGTGAGAGTAAAATAAACAGAGGGAAAGGTAGAGGACAACGTCTACTTTGGCTGTACTCCAAACAGTCTCTGGTGGATTAGCCATTAATCATTTAAGAATTCAAATGTTTTTTTCAAAGCTTAAAGGGCTTTGTTTTTGTCAGAACTGTAGGTATAGCCATGTCAGCCATGTGTGCATGCATGCGTGCGTACATGCGCGCATGTGTGCGTGTGCCTCCGTGCGGGTCTCTTGTAGAACCACAAAGAAGTTACTGTACCATGGTTAAAACAGGTAATCTACCATAGTGTGCATTCTGTCACATTTTAACATTGCTAGGAAAGGTTTTTGAATAAACATGATGTAATGAGCCATTAAACATTTAGTATAAAGTGGGAGGAATGCTGTCAATGCTTGCTTTCAGAAAGTATTCACATCCCTTTAATTTTTCACATTTTGTTGTGTAACAGAATTTAAAATGGACTAAATTTAGATTTTGTCACTGGCCTACTCACAATACCCAATAATGTCAAAGTGGAACTATGTTTTTTTCGACATTTCTACAAATTAATAAAAAATGAAAATCTGAAAACCCTTGAGTCAATAAGTATTCAATCACTTTGTTATTGCAAGACTAAATAAGTTCAGGAGTAAACATTTGCTTAACAAGTCACATAATAAGTTACATGGACTCACTCTGTGTGCAATAATAGTGTTAAAGATGATTTTTGAACAACTACCTCATCTCTGTACCCCACACATACTGTAAGGTCTTTAAGTCAAGCAGTGAAGTTCAAACACAGATTCAACCAGAAGGACCAGGTAGTTTTTCCAATGCCTCGCAAAGAAGGGCACCTATTGGTAGTTGAGTAAAAATAAAAAAGCAAACATTGTTTCAATGGCGCCGAAGGAGATGGCCGCCATTTTATGATCCCATAACCAATTGTGCTACTGTGTATTGTAGCAGGCTCAAGGGGGTGGGGTTTCCGCGTCACCAAGTTCAATAACCAAACACGCACATGAAGCACAACTAGAATACGAATGGGGAATTTATTAGGGAGATTTGCACACCGTGGGAAAGGGGGGAATTCAGCAACCAGTTCACAGTCCACAATCCGTTCTCTTTGTCCGTTCCGCTCTCCAGGGGTAATCCTAAAACTCGGGTCCTCAGCCAAACTGGTTCGGTACACAGTAGGGGTAATCAGACAGTCCAGGACACAATGAGTAATCACACAGATCATTCTCTCTTGTTTCACACTCCATAACACAGGTTTCCCTCTCAGTCCTTTCTCTGTTTGTGCAGCCCGCTTCCTCTTTCATCCTCAAGCACTCCATGGCTTAATGACCCACAGGCTTGCCTCGTTGGGGCAGGAAGTCCATATAAGGCTCGGGGGTGGAGCCAGCGGGCTGAAAGATATCTCCCTTCAATCACCACTCCCCTCACCTCTCCCTGCCGTCTGAGTCAAGTACATCATGTGCACTCCATTTCTTCAGCAAATTCACATGGTAAATATGGGTCAGATGCCTGTGTCCCGGCTGTCTGGCCCTATAGATAACTTCACCCACCTTCTCAAGGACTTCGTATGGCACGTTCCATTGGGCCAAAAACGTACATTCTGCGGTGTGGACCAACACCAACCCTTTGTCTCCTGGCTGGAAGTCTCTTCGTTGTGCCCCTCTGTTGTACACCCGTGCTTGGGCCTTCTGGGCCTCCAGCACGTGTTTCCGTACCAGGGGCCACAGGGTTGCCATCTGGTCTCTCATGTCTTCCACGTGTTCCACCATGGTTCGATGGGGCGACGGTTGCTGTTCCCAGGCTACTTTAGCCACGTCTAGCAGTCCTCGGGGTCGTCTCCCGTACAGGAGTTCAAATCAAATCAAAGTTTATTTGTCACGTGCGCCAAATACAACCGGTGTAGACCTTACAGTGAAAAACGTACTTACAGGCCCTAACCAACAGTGTGATTTTTAAGTAAAAAATAGGTATTAGGTGAACAATAGATAAGTAGTAACAGGCCCTAACCAAAAGTAAAAAGACAGTGAAAAATAACAGTAGCGAGGCTATATACAGTAGTGAGGCTATACACAGGCACCAGTTAGTCAGGCTAATTGCGGTAGTATTTACATGTAGGTATGGTTAAAGTGACTATGCATATATGATAAACAGAGAGTAGCTGTAGCGTAAAAGAGGGGTTGGTGGGTGGCGGGTGGCGGGACACAATGCAGATAGTCCGAGTAGCCAATGTGCGGGGGCACCGGTTAGTCGGGCTAATTGAGATAGTCTGTACATGAATGTATAGTTAAAGTGACTATGAATGTATGATAAACAGAGAGTAGCAGAAGTGTAAAAGATAGGTTGGGAGGGCGGGACAATGCAAATAGTCCGCGTAGCCATTTGATTACTTGTTCAGTAGTCTTATGGCTTGGGGGTAAAAACTGTTGAGAAGGCTTTTTGGTCCTAGACTTGGCGCTCCGGTACTCATGTCTGTAGCCATGAAGTGCTTTGAAAGGCTGGTCATGGCTCATATCAACACCATTATCCCAGAAAACCTAGACCCACTCCAATTTGCATACCACCCCAACAGATCCACAGATGATGTAATCTCTATTGCACTCAACACTGCCCTTTTCCTCCTGGACAAAAGGAACACCTATGTGAGAATGCTATTCAGTGACTACAGCTCAGTGTTCAACACCATAGTGCCTTCAAAGCTCATCACTAAGCTAAGGACCCTGGGACTTAACACCTCCCTCTACAACTGGATCCTGGACTTCCTGACGGGCCGCCCCCAGGTGGTAAGAGTAGGGAACAACACATCCACCACGCTGATCCTCAACACGGGGGCCCCTCAGGGGTGTGTGCTCAGTCCCCTCCTGTACTCCCTGTTCACTCATGACTGGATGGCCAGGCACGACACCAACACCAAGTTTTCCGATGACACAACAGTGATCACCGACAATGATGAGACACCCTATAAGGAGGAGGTCAGAGACCTGGCCGTGTGGTGCCAGGACAACAACCTCTCCCTCAATGTGATCAAGACAAAGGCGATGATTATGGACTACAGGAAAAGGAGGACCGAGCACGTCCCCATTCTCATCGACAGGGCTGTAGTGGAACAGGTTGCGAGCTTCAAGTTCCTTGGTGTCCACATCACCAACAAAGTTTCATGGTCCAAACACACTAAGACAGTCGTGAAGAGGGCACGACAAAGCCTATTCCCCCTCAGGAGACTTAAAAGATTTGTCATGGGTTCTCAGTTCCTCAAAAGGTTCTACAGCTGCACCATCAAGAGCATCCAGACTGGTTGCATCACAGCCTGGTATGGCAACTGCTTGTTCTCCGACCGCAAGGCACTACAGGGTAGTGCGTACAACCCAGTACATCACTGGGACCAACTTTCCTGCCATCCAGGACCTTTATATCAGGCGGTGTCAGAGGAAGGGCGTAACAATTGTCAAAGACTCCCGCCACCCTAGTCATAGACTGTTCTCTCTGCTACGGCACGGCAAGCGGTACCGGAGCGCCAAGTCAAGGTCCAAAAGGCTTCTTAACAGCTTCTACCGCCAAGCCATAATACTCTTGAACAGCTAATCAAAGGGCCACCCAGACCCCTCTTTTACGCTGCTGCTACTCTCTATTTATAATCTATGCATTGTCCCTTTTACTCTACCTACGTGTACATATTACCTATCTGGTGCCCTGCACATTGACTCTGTATGGGTACCCCCTGTGTATATGTCACGCCCTGACCTTAGAGATCCTTTTTATTCTCTATTTTGGTTAGGTCGGGGTATGACTAGGGTGGGTTATCTAGAAGTTGTATTTCTATGTTGGCCTGATATGGTTCTCAATCAGAGGCAGCTGTCTATCGTTGTCTCTGATTGGGGATCATATTTAGGCAGCCTTTTCTCACCTGTTGTTTGTGGGATCTTATTTTGAGTTAGTGCATGTTGCACCTCTGTCGTCACGGTTTGTTGTTTTGTTTATAGTTTATTGTATGTCTTGCATAGTTTCACATATTAATAAAGATGTGGAACGATACTCATGCTGAGCCTTGGTCGCCTTCTTACGATGAACGTGACAGTATAGCCTCGCTTGTTATTTTACTGCTGCTGTTGAATTATTTGTTACTTTTATTTTCTATTTTCAATATTTTACTTTACACTTGTTTAAAAAAAATCTTAAAGCATTGTTGGTTAAGGGCTTGTAAATAAGCATTTCACGGTAAGTTCTACACCTGTTGTATCGAATATTCCTTTGAGCATGGTGAAGTTATTAAAAGGAAAACCACCAAAAAACTACTTTTTGGTATTTGTTTCATTATACCAGCTGTATTTCTGTATTTTAAAAGTTATATATCTTAAAAACTTGATTGCTACATGCAGAACATTTTTGGACTATATCAACAATGGCAAATTACACAAATACCAAAAACTAGTTTTTGGGTGGAATTTTCATTTAATTATACTTTGGAGGGTGTATCAATACACCTAGTCACTTCAAAAATACAGGTGTCCTTCGTAGCTCAGTTGCCGGAGAGGAAGGAAACAGCGCAATGATTTCACAATCACTCCAATTTAGATCAGCTTAAGAGTTAAATGCCTGTGATAAGAGAAAACTGAGAATGTATCAACAACATTGTAGTTACTCCACAATACTAACCTAAATGACTGAATGAAAATAAAGAAGCATGTGCAGAACATAACTCAAAACATGCATCCTGTTTGCAACAAGGCACTAAAGTAATACTGCAAACAATGTGGCAAAGCATTTCACTTTTTGTCCTGAATACAAAGTGTTATATTTGGGGCACATCCAGTACAACACATTACATCCAGTACAACACATTACAACACAATTTTCAAGCAAGTGGTGGCTGCATCATGTTATGGGTATGCTTGTAATCTTTACAGACGGGAGTTTTTCAGGATAAAAAAGAAATGGAATGGAGCTAAGTACAGGCAAAATCCAAAATAAAAACCTGGTTCAGACACTGAGAGATGAATTCACCTTTCAGCAGGGCAATAACTTAAAACACAAGGCCAAAAAAATACACTGGAGTTTACCAAGAACACAGTGAATGTTCCTGAGTTGTCGAGCTACAGGTTTGACTTAAATGTGCTTGAAGAATCTATGGCAATACTTAAAATGGTTGTCTAGCAATGATCAATGACCAATTTGAAAGAGCTTGACGAATTTTGGAAAGAACATTCAGACTAGTCTTGTGAGGCATGTGGGCGTCCTAGAGCAAAACGTGTTTGTGATGGTCTCACCTTTCCACAGAGGGATATTAGTGTGTAGCCCAAACTGTTCAGAGACTACAGACAGAAGTTGGCAGATCGGTTTTACCGACCTGATACGAGTCCCAAGACGCTTGTGGGGATCGCAGAGCAAAACGGTCCGACGAACACTCTAGCTCTGTCGCCTTTCACAGATATCTGTAGCTTAAACTGATTTTTTTAATGGGGATTTCTTTATTATGCTAAATACATTTCCGTGGGGGGCTGACATTGACTCTGGGGGGTTTAAACATGTTCAACTGCTTTCATTAGCTTATTCTCTCACTGCTGTGAGTTAAAGACAAGGGTTTAGCTATCTTGGAATTAAGTATATTTCCAAGATGAAATCCGATAATATTCTTTACAAGAATATCATTTCTTCATAACTTTTTTAGTAGGAAGAAACATAGGAAGAAGCTTAAGAACATTTAAAATAACATTACTGAGGAATAGCAACTTTTCATAGTTGAACCTAAGCTTAAGGAAAAAATGGCACTTACAAAGAAATGTATTCTTAAGAAGTTTTTGTGAATCCAGGCCCTGCTGGTCCTGGATGCTTTCCTTTCCTGGTGTCTTATTACCTCCACGTTTGTATACCAACTTTGTGAATTACAACCTTGACTGATCTAATAAACCATGCATTAGCTGGTCCAATTCGTTCAGTCATTCCTGTGGGTTGAAGAACCTGCTGGGCTGTTGGTGCTACTGAGGCCTGGGGAAAAGATTGATCAGCCTGCCCAAATCTACTGCTAGAGGGTTTTAGGAGATTATTGTGAGGTGGTTTGCTTTGCCACTGGAGGTGAGATGAAGTGGTTAGAACAGAACAGAGAAAGTGATACACCCCCTGCTTGAGGGAACGGGCTTTGTCTAGCTCTTTAGACTTACTGTAGGGAATATGTCAATTGTGGTACACACACACACACACACACACACACACACACACACACACACACACACACACACACACACACACACACACACACACACACACACACACGGCCATGCACATTCTGTACTAATTATGCAAACACACATCCAAAAACACACTCACACAAACTTCCCCACTGTCTCTTAACTTTCACTCTTTTTATTATGGTCCCATTATACATCATCCCGTCACATGTATTAGCAACATTATACTGCATAGCATGAGGAATTGGTGTGCTCGACTCAAAAGGTTGTAGTAAGAAAAAATAGTTTTGCACTGGGTTCAAAGGTCATAATTATTCTGAAGAAGGAAAAACTGCACTCACTGCAAACACTGCAATAATTATACTACATACCACCAGCCCTTAACCTGTCCCCTGTTCTCTCCTCTACCACCAGGAGTATTACAGTGCAATGTATTGACTTAGGCATCAATAGCCTTGATGCCTATCTTTTTGCAAAAGATTCACAATGTGATGCATAGCATTGATACCATGTTGCACTGTACAGTATAATGAATAGGTACCAGTGCTTACCTTTTCCTCTATTCTCCTCTCTCCCCCCAGGAGTATCCGCTGCTTGAGGAACATCATCCATTGGAACCTGATCACAGCTTTCATCCTGAGGAACGCCACTTGGTTCGTCGTACAGCTCACCATGAACCCTGAGGTGCACGAGAGCAATGTGGTGAGTACAGGGAAGTTAATTGTACATCAATTTCAGGCCGCTTTATATGCAATATACATATGCATACAGGTAACTGCCAAAATAAAGGAAACACCATCATAAAGTGTCTTAATAGGGCACCATCAAAAGCTGTTAGAACAGCTGCAATGTGCCTTGGCTAGTGTTCAAATCTGGTGACTGAGATGGGCAAGGCATATGGTAAACATAGTTTTCATGCTCATCAAACCATTCAGTGACCACTTGTGCTCTGTGGATGGGGGCAATGTCATCAGGATAGAAATGACTCACCATAGATTGAAGGTGATCATTCAGAATGGCTGTGTATTTATTGCCGTTTAACTTGCCTTGCCCTCTAAGGGTTTGAGTGGACCTAAACCATTCCAGAAAAATGCACCCCACACCGTAACAGCTCAAACAACTCAAGTGTTTCCTTTATTTTGGCATTTACCTGTATATAGTTTGCTGTGATACACTGTGAAGCAACAAACACAGAAGGGCAATACATTCATGCAGATAAGGAAACACACACACATTCAGACACCCATACAAAAATCCCCACTCTTTCCTTCTATTACTTTCCCCCTCTCTCCAGGCTCACTAATGAACACACACATGCACTCACACACACACACACACACACACACACACACACACACACACACACACACACACACACACACACACACACACAAACTTTCACTCATCCTCCTTTTTCCTCTCTCCGATCAAATTGGATTGCAATGTCACAGCTATCATTTCAAAAACATCTCCAGGGTCCGGGCGCACGCACGCACTCCTAACTAACTAACTTTCTAACTAACAGGCTTTGGAGTACCATCATGTCGTCCTGGTTCACTGTTAATTGCCCCTCAGCTCGCCTGCCTCTTGACGTTATTGCTTGTGCAAACATCCCTCACCTCAGAGAAAAGAGAACATGCTTTTTTTCCTTCCCAGCTCTTTCAATTAGCCTTTACTACTACTTTACTAATTAGCTCATCACCCCCTCCGGAACCCCCAGCCCTCAGAAATGAATGAATCCAACCCCCACTGTCAATATCTGACCTAAGAAGACAAACTGGGCACGCTCAAAGTGACCCAGAGGCCTCCAGAGTGGCACAGCGGTCTAAGGCAGCAGGTAGCCTAGTGGTTAGAGCGTTGGATTAGTAACTGAAAGGTTTCAAGATCAAATCCCCGAGCTGACAGCCCTTGAGCAAGGCAGTTAACCCACTGTTCCTAGGCCGTCATTGAAAATAACAATTTGTTCTTAACTGACTTGCCTAGTTAAATAAAGATCAAATAAAAAAAGGTGTCACTACAGATCCTGGTTTGATCCTGGGCTGTATCGCAGCTGGCCACAACCGGGAGACCCATGAGGCGACGCACAATTGGCCCAGCGTCGTCTGGGTTAGGGGAGGGTTTGGCCGGCTGAGATGTCCCTTGTCCCATGAGATGGGTCCCATTATGTCTAGCGAAAACCAAACATTGCATTCCACAGTAAGAACGGAATGCCAACGGTCAAGCATGGCAGTGGTAGTGTGATGGCTTGGGGATGCTTTGCTGCATCAGGACCTGGACTACTTTCCTTAATAAAAGGAACTATGAATTCTGCTCTTTATCAGAGAATTCTACAGCAGAATGTCAGGCCATCCGTCTGTAAGCTGAAGCGCAGCTGTGTCAATCAGCAAGACAATGATCCAAAACACACAATCAAGTCATGAAAATTGTTAAAAAGCAACAAATTGGAAGTTTTGGAATGGCCTAGTCAAAGTTTAGACCTGATCCCAATTGAGATGTGGCAGGACGTTAAATGAGCAGTTCATGCTTGAAACCCTTAAATGACACTGAGTTAAAGCAGTTCTGCATGCAAGAATACTATTTCGCGGCACTGTAACTGCATACTGTGTTGTAATCGTACTACATACTATTTACAGCATACTGTTTATTAAAAACGAATGCAGTTAAAGGCAAATATCAGCATACTAGGCTTATCCTACTGAGAACACGTCAGCTAATGCGCAATTGCGTTGATTCCTGCCATTCAATCATTTTTGTACATCGCATCCCCTCACCTGTTTATCGGCTGTTGTCTCAAAAGAAAATTCTCTATTTTCAAAAGGGGAGTTGGCTTGGTCAAAAGCAACGCTCAAACCTCAGGAGAGTTATTTTTCACTTTTGAAAGCTGTCATTTTTGTTTTTTTTCTTGTCCTTGGTACACTGGGTTCCCCCTGCGAATATAGAGGGGGACGTCATGTGTCAGTGGTGGGGATGTCAGGATGGTAACGATATCACGCTATCACACTCAACCATGGCCCCACTTCACTGATCGGACTGGGAGTCTCTCACCCTCAATGGGTCGATCAGAGTAGAGGCTAGAGAAAATGGAGAGTTGTGAATGAACTGCAATCCTGACTTGACAGCTGCCCTGAAATGCCTTTAGCCTACACAAGGGGTAGAGTGGAGGGAATTGGAAAGGGTAACTTGGGATCTTAGCCCAATTACACTGTGATTGCTGGCTGTAGAGTCCCATTTTCTGTGCGACTTTGATGATTTGATGGGTAGTACCGGGTCAGGGAGTCTTTTGATATGTCTTTGAAGTAAGTGGGGTGAGACTGTGAAGCTAGACTGTGAAGCTAGACAAGGAGTCAATGACACTTTCATATTGAATAGAGATTTTTCCCACTCAGTACATTACTCTTTTCTTTTCACTAGGTACCATATGAATAACTACCTGAACAAATACTAAATTAAAATATATTTTCTTATTGTCGTGAAAAGGAGGTAAATAAGAAACACCTGATTTTTGAAAGACTCCTTATTTTGATTGTGACCCAAGGCCACTCCCGACCTGCATGACAGTAAGAAGTTCTCGTCTAAGCCTAAATCTTACATATGTTAAGGAATTTTCATGAAACTACTATAGTTAAACACTTAGACAACATATTCATCACAGGCCTTCAGAGATGGGCTTTGCTACTTTTGAACAAACGCCAAAGGGGAGCATCTCCCCCATCCTTCCGAACTAATATCATCGCCCAATGAGTCGTCTCTCCTCAATCTTGAGAGAGAGATTAAAGACTGACAGATCTCCTGTCTCATCTCCCAGCTGTAGACACTGTCGTGGAATTATTGTAATCAAAAGGAGAGGCTTTTCAATTTCTTCAAAACAAGTAAACTTTATTGTTTAATTACTGCAGTAATAGAGGTTGTCAACGAACCACCCATAAGTGATTTGTTGAGAGCCCAACGACAAAAGATACCATGGCCTTTTATAGCAACGATACACCCCCTTCAGTCTACATGACAAACAACAGATGTATGGAATGAGTCACAAGGTTAAGATTCATATGAAAGACACTTAGAATTCACAGCAGACAGTATCTTCTATGGAGACTGTTTTCATTGTATAGAGACCAGGGTCTGTCCCCCCAACTCCATACCGGAGCCATCTCCCCCTGGTACACCATTACAGAAACATAACTCATGCTATGGAATGCGATCTCTTTAGGTTTATCAACCAAAGACATCATACATCTTCTGTCAGTGTTAAATCTCCAAGAGGCCCACTATCAGTTCACACAGACACAATAGAGTTATAAGAACCCTCTGTTCTGTTGCATAAAACAACCATTTGATGCAATTACAGTATTATGACATAATCTTGCAATTTTGCTCTCACAACACCTAGTCCAGACTCCCCAAGTGCCATTCTTTGACTCTCTCAATCCAAAGTAACTCCCAAGTGGCCCTCAATGATCTGGTCTCAGTAATTGTCAAAGAAGATAGAGGTTGAAGTGCTAAAAGTGCCATACAGATGTGTACTATCTTAAATTGACCAGTTTCTCACAGCATGAAAATAACCCTGCAGCAGCAGAGAATGTGAATTATTATATGGATTTGAATTAATGGACATTTTTGTAGGTGTTGATAAATGTTTCTTTAGGGCAAATAGTTTAACATTTCAAAATGGAAATTGCAAACTTTAGAACCCTTTTTAAACCTCGAATACATTACAATTAGAATTTTCTGCTGCGCAGGAAAATTCTCTGCGACAACAGAGTGATCAATTTAAGATAGCAGATCTATATTGACGTTGGACTTGTTGAGAGGTATTGTCAGTGTTGGATGACTCAGACTGTCATAGGCCATGGGAAGTGAGAGCTGTGATGCAGTTTAACAAGTAATGCAGGAGGTCAAATCTGCCATTCTTAAACTGCCGCAGTGACCTTTGTTTTCCAGACATCTGCTTATATACCAGTCCCAAATTGGAAACATCCAGAGAGACCTTTTGACACTACTCAGAGCATGATAGAGAAGCTCAAACAAGCTGCATATGTTAAATAAGGATTGCACGGTGGAGTGTCACTCGCAGATTGAGTGTTTTTTAGAGAACCAGGGCTTCATCCGAAATGGCACCCTATTCCCTATATAGAGCACTACTTTTGACAAGGGCCTACAGGGCGCCATTTCAGACGCAGCCTGGATCGGCAACAACCCCCAAGGAGTGAGGAAAGGAACCAGTGGTGGCTTTACAGCTCTCACTTTTTTTAAATCTTTACTAGCCTTTTTTGTTATTCTTTCCTTCCTCTCTATAAAAGTTGTGGTGCCGGCTGGTCACAGCAGCCTATAACTATTTCCACGTGACAAACTTCTTCTGGATGTTTGGGGAGGGCTGCTACCTGCATACAGCCATCGTGCTCACCTACTCTACGGACAAGCTACGCAAGTGGATGTTCATCTGCATCGGGTGGTGTGAGTTAACACTTAGTTCATCAAAGGAAAGACAGATGTGGGTTGATACATTCTTTGTGATGAGTGAAATGAATCTAAGTCAACTGTAACAGAGACAATGTGTGATATTTTACAGGTATCCCTCTTCCAATCATCATTGCATGGGCCATTGGCAAGCTTTACTACGACAACGAAAAGTAAGCACATTTATTTTTCTTTCTCATTCTCTCTCGGTTTCTCTCTATCTCTATTCATGTCCCTGTGGTATCTATTTGTCTTTGGAATCAAGCAACAATCTTGTCCGTGTCTAGCTCCTCTCAGACCCATCAGAGTGATCATTGTAGTGGATGAGAGATGGATGTCACCCAGTCATCTCCTTAATTGTACTTTCTGCCAGGTCATTGAACAACCGATTCATCCTCATTTTAAGGGAGTCGTAGTGAACCTGTAACCTATAATTGCTCTGCATTCAGAATAGCAGGTTGACTTTTATTGTCATGATGGTGGCAGAACTGAGCGATGTCCCCTTAGATATGTACCCTTAGATAGGCCAGCTGCAAAGTCAAAATTGGCATATTGTAAAAATGAATGAAAACAGAGATTGCCTTTTTGGTTTTAATTTAAGGTTAGGGTTAGGCATTAGGGCTAGCAGTATAGTTAAGGTTAGGATTAAGGTTAGGTTTCAAATCAGATTTTTGTACTTTGTGGCTGTGCCAGCTAGTGACCACTCTGCAGAGCTGTCTCCAGAACAAGATTCTTGATGAAAAACACCAAAAGAAAGATGCCCAGGGTCCCTGCTCATCTGTGTGAATGTGCCTTAGGCATGCTGCAAGGAGACATGAGGACTGCAGATGTGGCCAGGGCAATGTCTGTACTATGAGACGCCTAAGACAGCGCTACAGGGAAGACAATTGATCGTCCTCGCAGTGGCAGACCACGTGTAACAACACCCGCACAGGATCAGTACATCGAACATCACACCTGCGGGACAGGTGCAGGGTGGCAGCAACAACTGCCCGAGTTACACCAGGAACGCACAATCCCTCCATCAGTGCTCAGACTGTCCGCAATAGGCTGAGAGAGGCTGGACTGAGGGCTTGTAGGCCTGTTGTAAGGCAGATCCTCACCAGATATCACTTGCAACAACGTTGCCTATGGGCACAAACCCACCGTCGCTGGACCAGACAGGACTGGCAAAAAGTGCTCTTCACTGATGAATCGCGGTTTTGTCTCACAAGGGGTGATGGTCGGATTCGCTTTCATCATCAAAGGAATGAGCGTTACACCGAGGCCTGTACTCTGGAGCGGGATCGAATTGGAGGTGGAGGGTCCGTCATGGTCTGGGGTGTTGTGTCACAGCATCATCGGACTGAGCTTGTTGTCATTTCAGGCAATCTCAACACTGTGCGTTACAGGGTAGACATCCTCCTCCCTCATGTGGTGCTCATCCTGACATGAACCTCCAGCATGACAATGCCACCAGCCATACTGCTCGTTCTGTGCGTGATTTCCTGTAAGACAGGAATGTCAGTGTTCTGCCATAACCAGCGAAGAGCCCGAATCTCAATCCCATTGAGCACGTCTGGGACCTGTTGGATCGGAGGGTGAAGGCTAGGGCCATTCCCCCCAGAAATGTCTGGGAACTTGCAGGTGCCTTGGTGGAAGAGTGGGGCAACATCTCACAGCAAGATCTGGCAAATCTGGTGCAGTCCATGAGGAGGAGATGCACTGCAGTACTTAATGCAGCTGGTGGCCACACCAGATACTGACTGTTACTTTTGATTTTTTGACCCCCCCTTTGTTCAGGGACACATTATTCCATTTCTGTTAGTCACACGTCTGCAAACGTACTCCACATTCAGTTTATGTCTCATTTGTTGAATCTTGTTATGTTCATACAAATATTTACACATGTTAAGTTTGCTGAAAATAAATGCAGTTGACATTGATAGAACGTGTCTTTTTTTGCTGAGTTTATAATAATATTTATTAAAAACAAATCACAAAAGTAGTGCACTTGGCTTTTAATAGTCCTGTATTAGCGTACCAATATAGCCATCTGCAGTGTGGGTAAAAATTGTAGCACCCTCACCCCCAAACTACTTCCCACTGGTATGGGATAGCCCTTCAACAGACTAGTGTGCTGTCCGGGGGGGTGTACTTGTACATCCAGCAGTGTCACGCTATAGAAACAGGACATACGCTCCTGCTCCTATCAGCTGTTCCAGCTTGTGCAAGGCTACTTAATTACTCCATCATTAACCTGACTTGAAATAACCTAAGCAAACGTACTCCACATCCTTTCCCATTCGCTGACATTCTGCTCTCTAATACAATCAGAAAACATGCTTGGTAGAGTTTAAAGTTCTTCACTCAACCAACTGGTTGGCTGGGGGGGGCATCCGTTTCATTAGTGCTACACCAGGAATCTGACAGTTTCCACTGCATCACATCGGAGTCTCTTGCTTACCACAGGGGGTTGCCGTGATATCAACCCTCTGAAACCTGTTAGCTTGCTTTTCATAATGCTCAGCGGGGGCGAAAACAAACTTCTATCCAGACACAGTTCCCCCAATCCCTCTGCTTTTTTTTACCATGAGCTGTTTTGCGCTCTCTCTCTCTCTCTCTCTCGCTCTCTCTCTCTCTCTCTCTCTCTCTCTCTCTCTCTCTCTCTCTCTCTCTCTCTCTCTCTCTCTCTCTCTCTCTCTAGCTCGATCTCTCTCGTCTCTCTCTCGTCTCTCTCTCTCTCTCTCTCTCTCTCTCTCTCTCTCTCTCTCTCTCTCTCACTCTCTCTCTCTCTCTCTCTCTCTCTCTCTCTCTCTCTCTCTCTCTCTCTCTCTCTCTCTCTCTCTCTCTCTCTCTCTCTCTCTCTCTCTCTCTCTCTCTCTCTCTCTCTCGCTCTCTCTCTCTCTCCTCTCCCTCTCCTCTCTCTCTCTCTCTCTCTCTCTCTCCTCTCTCTCCTCTCTCGCTCTCTCTCTCTCTCTCTCTCCTGCGCGCTCTGATACCAACAAGGTGAAGACAGAACAAATGAACAATTCACTCCACTGAACTGAGTCTGTAGAATGAGTGAATCTGGAGCATCTCATCCCCTCGGAGAGCGTCTTCTTTTCCTTTTTTCATCCCTTTGGTTTTACTGCAAAGTGGATGTAATTCCACAAAATTCTTTGTTTAGGTGTTTTCTGTTGCTACAGAGAAGTGCTGTACTTTACAAAGGCCTCTTTTGTTCTTTGCCAGTACCGGCTTTGATAGGCTAAGCCCTCTCACCCACCTCTGATATCAATTGTGATTGGCCGAGGCCGATGCTCATTTTAGTCAACTATAAAAAATTTGTTGGCAAAGGTCCCGCAGTCTGCTTTGTCATTGAATAAATGTGACTGGTGGACCTTCTGCATCGGCCAGTATGATTGGCTCAACTATCTGTGTTCTAAATTGCAGGTGCTGGTTTGGGAAGAAGGCAGGAGTGTACACAGATTACATCTACCAGGGCCCAATGATCCTGGTGTTGCTGGTAAGATAGTGTTACACAATCCTTTTCACATTTCTCCATATTTCTCCTCCTAGTATAGACATTTCTAGACATAGTGTTCTAGCCTTGTCCTTGTTAGGTTTTCCTACATCCATGACCAAGCTCTTCCCCTTTACACCTTCCCTCTAAGTGTGTTTGTATTTACAGCACCACACAGTTAGGAACACTGACAAAATAACAATATTGTGCACTCAAGCAGAAATTGTTTTTCGAGGTCAAGTAATTGCTTCAAAACAAAAAGTAGAAAGGTCATTGACATTCAATGGTGTGTGAACTTTATACCGCAGCCTTCCAACGCACACACTCCCGCACATGTAGTAATACCATCATGTGAAGCTATTTGAATGGTGTGACACCTATTACACATATGCAGAACTGACTGGGTCAGTTGGAATGAATATGATATATGAGGAATATGTATGAATCGTAAATGATTTGCAGCACACTAAACTGTGACCGTTTTAGCTGAGCTTGACTCTTTACACATTTCCTCCTTAAGAAAGTTTAAATAGGTGACTGTTTTTCTCATGCCTTCTCCCTACATAACTGATCAGATACTCACACATAACGTTGGAATATGATTTAAAATACAGTATCAGTCAAAAGATTAGACACCTACTCATTCAACGTTTTTTCTTTATTTTTACTATTTTCTACATTGTAGAATAATAGTGAAGACATTAAAACTATGAAATAACACATACTGTATGGAATCATGTAGAAAACAAAAAAAGTGTTAAACAAATCAAAATATATTTTATATTTGAGATTCTTCAATGTAGCCACCCTTTGTCAGCTTTGCACGCTCTTGGCATTCTCTCAACCAGCTTCACCTGGAATGCTTTTCCAACAGTCTTGAATGAGTTCCCACATATGCTGAGTACTTGTTGGCTACTTTTCCTTCACTCTGTGGTCCAACTCATCCAAAACCATCTCAATTGGGTTGAGGTCGGGTGATTGTGGAGACCAGGTAATCTGATGCAGCACTCCATCACTCTCCTTCTTGGTCAAATAGATCTTACACAACCTGGAGGTGTGTTGGGTCATTGTCCTCTTGAATAACAAATGATAGTCCCACTAAGCGTAAACCAGATGGGATGGCGTATCACTCCAGAATGCTGTGGTAGCCATTCTGCTTAAGTGTGCCTTCAATTCTAAATAAATCACTGACAGTGTTACCAGCAAAGCACCGCCACACCATCACACCTCCTCCTCCATGCTTCATGGTGGGAACCACACATGGTGGGAACCACCACACCACGCAGAGATAATCCATTCACCTACTCTGCGTCTCAGAAAGACATGGCAGTTGGAACCACAAATCTCAAATGTGGACTCATCAGACCAAAGGACAGATTTCCACTGTTCTAATGTCCATTGCTCGTATTATTTTGCCCAACCAAGTCTCTTATTATTATTGCTGTCCTTTAGTAGTGGTTTCTTTGCAGCAATTCGACCATGAAGGCCTGATTCACACAGTCTCCTTGATGTTGAGATGTGTCTGTTACTTGAACTCTTCGAAGCATTTTTTTGGGGCTGCAATTTCTGAGGCTGGTAACTCTAATGACCCAATCCTCTGCAACAGAGGTAACAATGGGTCTTCCTTTCCTGTGGCGGTCCTCATGAGAGCCAGTTTCATCATAGCGCATGATGGTTTTTGCGACTGCACTTAAAGAAACTTAAAAAATTCTTGAAATATTCCAGATTGACTGACCTTCATGTCTTAAAGTAATGATGGACTATAATTTCTCTTTGCTTATTTGAGCTGTTCTATGGACTTGGTCTTTTACCAAATAGGGCATTCTTTTGTATACCACCCCTACCTTGTCACAACACAACTGATTGGCTCAAATGCATTAAGAAGGAATGAAGTTCCACAAATTAACTTTTAACAAGGCACACCTGTTAATTGAAATGCATTTCAGGTGACTACCTCATGAAGCTGGTTGAGACAATGCCAATAGTGTGCAAAGCTGTCATTAAGGCTACTTTGAAGAATCTCAAATATAAACTATATTTTGATTTGTTTCACTTTTTTTGGTACAACATGATTCCATATGTTTTATTTAATAGTTTCGATGTCTTCACTACTATTATGCAATGTAGAAAATTGTAAAAATAAAGAAAAACCCTGGAATGAGTAGATGTGTCCAAAACTTTTGACTGGTACTGTAAGATATTTACCCAGCACGCTACATTTTAATGTACGAAAAATATTTTTATTGATTTTCCCTTAAAACCTCAGTAGTCAATCATCCTAAGACCTTGCTCTGAATCATTAAATTGGCTTTTTTTTACTCCTTGTTTGACATACATCAGTCAATATACTGTATCAGCCCATTATCAGCCTGAAAACTTGAAACCCTGTGATTCTCATCTTTTCCCATTGACGGCAATGTATTGAGAAAAATGTCCACCCTGTTACACTCATCGTTTCCCATTGACTGCAATGTACTGAAAGAAAGGTCAAGCCTGTGACACATCTTTTCTAATTTCCTGCAATGTATTGAGAAAAATGTCAACCCTGTGACAGTTATTTCCAGCACAGACAAAGATTGTTTTATTAAATGTTTCTCTCTCATTACTTACCGACATTCTTATTTTCTCTCTGTTTTCAGATCAACTTTATATTCCTCTTCAACATTGTGAGAATCCTAATGACCAAGCTGAGAGCCTCCACAACCTCAGAGACTATACAGTACAGGTGAGCCAGGACCAGGGCCCCAAATGGCCCCCTATACCTTTTACAGTGCATTACTTTTAACCAGGCCCCCATAGGTAGTGCTCTACCTCCTTGGATTTCTTCACATTTTATTGTGTTGCAAAGTGTGATTAAAATATATTTAATTGTTATCTACTCTATCTACATGTCAAAGTGGAAGAAAAAGTATATTTAAAGATTCATGAAAAATAAAATACAAATATAACTTGATTAGCTAAGTATTTATGCCCCTGAGTCAATACATGTTACAAACACCTTTGGCAGCGGTTACAGCAATGAGTCTTCTTGGGTAAGCACTTTGTACACATGTATTGTACAATATTGGCCATTGTTATTTCCAAAATTCTTCAAGCGCTGTCAAGGTGGTGAAGGTAGGAAACAACATCTCCACTTCACTGACCCTCAACACTGGGGCGTCACAAGGGTGCGTGCTCAGCCCCCTCCTGTACTCCCTGTTCACCCACGACGACTGTGTTGCCATGCACACCTCCAACTCAGTTATCACGTTTGCAGACAACACAACAGTAGTGGGCTTGATTACCAACAACGATGAGACACTCAGAGTGTGGTGTCAGGAAAACAACCTCTCACTCAATGTCAACAAAACAAAGAAGATGATTGTGGACATCAGGAAAGAGCAGAGGGAGCACTCCCCTATCCACATCGAAGGGAAAGCAGTGGAGAAGGTGGAAAGTTTTAAGTTCCTCTGCGTGCACATCACAGGCAAAATTAAATGGTCCACTCACACAGACAGTGTGGTGAAGAAGGCGCAACAGCGCCTCTTCAACCTCAGGAGGTTGAGAAAATTTGGCTTGTCACCCAAAACCCTGACAAACTTTTACAGATGCACAATCGAGAGCATCCTGTTGGGCTGGTACGGCTCTCCAGAGGGTGGTGCGGTCTGCACAACGCATCACCGGAGGCAAACTACCTGCCCTCCATGACACCTACAGCACCCGATGTCACAGGAAGGCCAAAAAGATTTTCAAGGACATCAACCACCTGAGCCACTGCATGTTCACACCACTACCATCAAGAAGGCGAGGTAAGTACAACTGAATTAAAGCTGGGACTGAGAGACTGAAAAACAGCTTCCATCTCAAGGGCATCAGACTGCTAAACAGCAATCACTAACTCAGAGAGGCTGCTGCCTATATTGAGACCCAATCACTGGCCACATTAATAAATTGATTACTAGTGACTTTATACAATGCCACTCTAAATAATGCCACTTTAATAATGTTTGCGTATCTTACATTACTCATATCACATGTATATGCTGTATTCTATACCATCTATTGCACCTTGCCTATGTTGCTTGGCCATCACTCATCCATATAATTGTTTTTTAAATTTATTTAAGGGGTGGACCAGCTTTAATATTGCGGATAGATTGTTGCTTCCAATCAATGTAATTGTTTGCATCATTTTCAATCCCCCATGTATTTTTTGGTTAATATATATATATATATATATATATATATATACACATATATACATATACACATATATACATATACACATACATACATATATACATACATACATACATACATACATACATACATACATACATACATACATACATACATACATACATACATACATACATACAAATAAATACATACATACATACAGTTGAAGTCGGAAGTTGACATACACTTAGGTTGGAGTCATTAAAACTCGTTTTTCAACCACTCCACATTTACATTTACATTTACGTCCTTTAGCAGACGCTCTTATCCAGAGCGACTTACAAATTGGTGCATTCACCTTATGATATCCAGTGGAACAACCACTTTACAATAGTACATCTATATCTTTTTTTTTTTTTTTGGGGGGGGGGGGGTTAGAAGGATTACTATATCCTATCCCAGGTATTCCTTAAAGAGGTGGGGTTTCAGGTGTCTACGGAAGGTGGTGATTGACTCCGCTGTCCTGGCGTCGTGAGGGAGCTTGTTCCACCATTGGGGTGCCAGAGCAGCGAACAGTTTTGACGGGGCTGAGCGCGAACTGTGCTTCCGCAGCGGTAGGGGGGCCAGCAGGCCAGAGGTGGATGAACGCAGTGCCCTTGTTTGGGTGTAGGGCCTGATCAGAGCCTGAAGGTACAGAGGTGCCGTTCCCCTCACAGCTCCGTAGGCAAGCACCATGGTCTTGTAGCAGATGCGAGCTTCAACTGGAAGCCAGTGGAGTGTGCGGAGGAGCGGGGTGATGTGAGAGAATTTGGGAAGGTTGAACACCAGACGGGCTGCGGCGTTCTGGATGAGTTGTAGGGGTTTAATGGCACAGGCAGGGAGCCCCGCCAACAGGGAGTTGCAGTAATCCAGACGGGAGATGACAAGTGCCTGGATTAGGACCTGCGCCGCTTCCTGTGTAAGGCAGGGTCGTACTCTGCGAATGTTGTATAGAATTAACCTACAGGATCGGGTCACCGCCTTGATGTTAGCGGAGAACGACAGGGTGTTGTCCAGGATCACGCCGAGGCTCTTAGCACTCTGGGAGGAGGACACAATGGAATTGTCCACATTGATGGTGAGATCATGGAAAGGGCAGTCCTTCCCCCGGAGGAAGAGCAGCTCCGTCTTGCCGAGCTTCAGCTTGAGGTGGTGATCCGTCATCCACACTGATATGTCTGCCAGACATGCAGAGATGCGATTCGCCACTTGGTTATCAGAACGGGGAAAGGAGAAGATTAATTGTGTGCCGTCTGCGTAGCAATGATAGGACAGAGCCAAGTGACTTGGTGTATAGCGAGAATAGGAGAGGGCCTAGAACTGAGCCCTGGGGGACACCAGTGGTGAGAGCACGTGGTGCGGAGACGGATTCTCGCCACCCCACCTGGTAGGAGCGACCTGTCAGGTAGGACGCAATCCAAGAGTGAGCCGCGCCAGAGATACCCAACTCGGAGAGGGTGGAGAGGAGGATCTGATGGTTCACAGTATCAAAGGCAGCAGATAGGTCTAGAAGGATGAGAGCAGAGGAGAGAGAGTTTGCTTTAGCAGTGCGGAGAGCCTCCGTGACACAGAGAAGAGCAGTCTCAGTTGAATGACCAGCCTTGAAACCTGACTGATTTGGATCGAGAAGGTCATTCTGAGAGAGATAGCAGGAGAGCTGGCCAAGGACGGCACGTTCAAGTGTTTTGGAGAGAAAAGAAAGAAGGGACACTGGTCTGTAGTTGTTGACATCGGAGGGATCGAGTGTAGGTTTTTTGAGAAGGGGTGCAACTCTCGCTCTCTTGAAGACGGAAGGGACGTAGCCAGCGGTCAAGGATGAGTTGATGAGCGAGGTGAGGTAAGGAAGAAGGTCTCCGGAAATGGTCTGGAGAAGAGAGGAGGGGATAGGGTCAAGCGGGCAGGTTGTTGGGCGGCCGACCATCACAAGACGCAAGATTTCATCTGGAGAGAGAGGGGAGAAAGAGGTCAAAGCATAGGGTAGGGCAATGTGAGCAGGACCAGCGGTGTCGTTTGACTTAACAAACGAGGATCGGATGTCGTCGACCTTCTTTTCAAAATGGTTGACGAAGTCATCCGCGGAGAGGGAGGGGGGGGATTCAGGAGGGAGGACAAGGTGGCAAAGAGCTTCCTAGGGTTAGAGGCAGATGCTTGGAAGTTATTGGTAGAAAGTGGCTTTAGCAGCAGAAAAAGAGGAGGAAAATGTAGAGAGGAGGGAGTGAAAAGATGCCAGGTCCGCAGGGAGGCTAGTTTTCCTCCATTTCCGCTCGGCTGCCCGGAGCCCTGTTCTGTGAGCTCGCAATGAGTCGTCAAGCCACGGAGCAGGAGGGGAGGACCGAGCCGGTCGGGAGGATAGGGGACATAGAGAGTCAAAGGATGCAGAAAGGGAGGAGAGGAGGGTTGAGGAGGCACAATCAGGAGATTGGTTGGAGAAGGATTGAGCAGAGGGAAGAGATGATAGGATGGAAGAGGAGAGAGTAGCAGGAGAGAGAGAGAGCGAAGGTTGCGACGGCGCAATACCATCTGAGTAGGGGCAGAGTGAGTAGTGTTGGAAGAGATCGAGAGGGAAAAGGATACAAGGTAGTGATCGGAGACTTGGAGGGGAGTTGCAGTGAGATTAGTAAAAGAACAGCATCTAGTAAAGATGAGGTCAAACGTATTGCCTGCCTTGTGGGTAGGGGGGGACGGTGAGAGGGTGAGGTCAAAAGAGGAGAGGAGTGGAAAGAAGGAGGCAGAGAGGATTAGTCAAAGGTAGCTGTAGGGAGGTTAAAGTCACCCAGAAAAGTGAGGGGTGAGCCATCCTCAGGAAAGGAATTTATCAAGGCGTCAAGCTCATTGATGAACTCTCCAAGGGAACCTGGAGGGCGATAAATGGTAAGGATGTTAACCTCTATTGGCTAGGTGGGACGCTAGCGTGCCACCCGTGGTGCACTCCATCAACAGCAGGTGCATTTCAAGAGCGGCAAATTTGAATCCAAATAAATGTCAAAATTCAAATTTTTCAAACATACAACTATTTTACACCCTTTGAAAGATGAACATCTCCTTAAGCTTGAATGGGCTAGTGATTGTGACAGCATGGAATTCAAAGGAATTCTTGTTAACCTCTCTAGGGCAGGCGGGACGAATTCGTCCCACCTACGTAACAGCCAGTTGAATCCTGTGGCGCGATTTTCAAATACCTTAAAAATCCTATTACTTCAATTTCTCAAACATATGACTATTTTACAGCTATTTAAAGACAAGACTCTCGTTAATCTAACCACACTGTCCGATTTCAAAAAGGCTTTACAACGAAAGCAAAACATTAGATTATGTCAGCAGAGTACCCACCCAGAAATAATCAGACACCCATTTTTCAAGCTAGCATATAATGTCACAAAAACCCAGAAGACAGCTAAATGCAGCACTAACCTTTGATGATCTTCATCAGATGACAACCCTAGGACATTATGTTATACAATACATGCATGTTTTGTTCAATCAAGTTCATATTTATATCAAAAAACAGCTTTTTACATTAGCATGTGATGTTCAGAACTAGCAAACTTCCGGGGAATTTACTAACAATTTACTAAATTACTCACGATAAACGTTCACAAAAAGCATAACAATTATTTTAAGAATTATAGATACAGAACTCCTCTATGCACTCGATATCTCCGATTTTAAAATAGCTTTTTGGTGAAAGCACATTTTGCAATATTCTAAGTACATAGCCCAGCCATCACGGGCTAGCTATTTAGACACCCGGCAAGTTTAGCCTTCACCAAAATCAGATTTACTATTATAAAAGTTTGATTACCTTTTGTTGTCTTCGTCAGAATGCACTCCCAGGACTGCTACTTCAATAACAAATGTTGGTTTGGTCCAAAATAATCCATCGTTATATCCGAATAGCGGCGTTTTGTTCGTGCGTCCCAGACACTATCCGAAATGGTAAATCAGGGTTGTGCGCATGGCGCAATTCGTGACAATAAAATTCTAAATATTCCATTACCGTACTTCGAAGCATGTCAACCGCTGTTTAAAATCAATTTTTACGCCATTTTTCTCGTAGAAAAGCGATAATATTCCGACAGGGAATCTCCTTTTCGGCAAACAGAGGAAAAAATCACAAAGGCGGGGGCGGTCGGGTCACGCGCATAAGCCCAGAGTCCCTTGATCGGCCACTTGAGAAAGGCGATAATGTGTTTCAGCCTGGGGCTGGGATGACGACATTCTGTTTTTTCCCGGGCTCTGAGCGCCTATGGACGACGTAGGAAGTGTCACGTTAGAGCAGAGATCCTTGGTAAAAGATAGAGATGGAAAAGAAGTTCAAGAAATGGTCAGACAGGCCACTTCCTGTAAAGGAATCTCTCAGGTTTTGACCTGCCATTTGAGTTCTGTTATACTCACAGACACCATTCAAACAGTTTTAGAAACTTAGGAGTGTTTTCTATCCAAAGCCAATAATTATATGCATATTCTAGTTACTGGGCAGGAGTAGTAACCAGATTAACTCGGGTACGTTTTTTATCCAGCCGTGTCAAAACTGCCCCCTAGCCCTAACAGGTTAAACACCATGGGACCATGCAGCCATCATAGCGCTCAGGAAGGAGACACGTTCTGTCTCCTAGAGATGAACGTACTTTGGTGCGGAAAGTGCAAATGAATCCCAGAACAACAGCAAAGGACCTTATGAAGATGCTGGCGGAAACAGGTACAAAGTATCTATATCCAGAGTAAAATGAGTCCTATATCGACATAACCTGAAAGGCCGTTCAGCAAGGAAGAAGCCACTGCTCCAAAACAGGCATAAAAAAAGCCAGACTACAGTTTGCAACTGCACATGGGGACAAAGATGGTACTTTTTGGAGAAATGTACTCTGGTCTGATGTAACAAAAATAGAACCTTTTGGCCATCGTTATGTTTGGAGGAAAAAGGGGGAAGCTTGCAAGTCAAAGAACACCATCCCAACCGTGAAGCATGGGGGTGGCAGCATCATGTTGTGGGGGTGCTTTGCTGCAGGAGGGACTGGTGCACTTCACAAATAGATGGCATCATGAGGGAGGAAAATGATGTGGATATGTTGAAGCAACATCTCAAGACATCAGTCAGGAAGTTAAAGCTTGGTCGCAAATGGGTCTTCCAAATGGACAATGACCCCAAGCACACTTCCAAAGTTGTGGCAAAATGGCTTAAGGACAACAAAGTCAAGGTATTGAAGTGGCCATCACAAAGCCCTGACCTGAATTCAATTGAAAATTTGTGGGCAGAACTGAAAAAGCGTGTGGGTGCGAGGAGGCCTACAAACCTGACTCAGTTACACCAGCTCTGTCAGGAGGAATGGGCCAAAATTCACCCAACTTATTGTGGGAAGCTTGTGGAAGGCTACCCGAATTGTTTTACCCAAGTTAAACAATTTAAAGGCAATGCTACCAAATACTAATTGAGTGTATGTAAACTTCTGACCCACTGGGAATGTGATGAAAGAAATAAAAGCTGAAATAAATAAATCTCTCTAATATTATTCTGACATTTTACATTTTTAAAATAAAGTGGTCATCCTAATTGACCTAAGACAGGACATTTTTACTAGGATTAAACGTCAGGAAATGTGAAAAACTGAGTTTAAATGTATTTGGCTAATGTGTATGTAAACTTCTGACTTCAACTGTACATACATACATTCATACATACAAGCATACATACATGCATACATACCCATATACATATATATACACACATAAACATTCATTCATATATATATATACATACATACATACACATATACACACTTTTTTTACAATATAGCTTTACTATTCCCCGCATCCCCTACCACCCCTCCCCCAATTGGAGTAAAGTAATAAACAATAACACTTAGGCTTCTACCTTAAGTTTATACACATTTTACAGACAATCTATTTTACAATAGCTATATTTTGTTTGTTTTTAGTCCTTCCTCTATTTCTGATGTCCATCCAGTTTGATTTCTATTTGGAACTGTGCTATTTCACAAAATGTCTGAACCTATATACATTTTACACACCCCATATGTTTTACATTGGTTATCTTGTTGTTATTTGTCCCCCCCTTCAGCTCCATTTAACCCTTCCCATCTATCTCTTAACACCATCCATTTTGGATTTCTATTTGCCATATATTTTTCAACTCTGCTGTGATGCTTCACAAAAGTACTCAACCTTTCTTTTCTCATAGCTTCTACATATTGTAAATAAAAAAAAATTTTTTTTGCTAAAATAATTATTATATTATTGATTGATTGACTATGACTTTTCAAATCACCCAGTATTGCTATCTGCAGCGTTACTTCTAGGTAAATGTTGCAATTCTTCAGCCTTTCCTGGACCTGTGACCAAAAACGAGCTATTTTATTAGGATCCCCATTAGCTGTTGCAAAAGCAGCAACTACTCTTCCTGGGGTCCACACAAAACATGAAACATAATAGAGAAGGACATAATACAGAACATCATTAGACAAGAACAGCTCAAGGACAGAACTACATACATTTTTAAAAAGGCACACATAGCCTACATATCAATGCATACATACGAACTTTCTAGGTCAAATAGGGGAGAGGCGTTGTGCCGACAGGTGTTGCTTTATCATGTATCATTATTTTTGAAACCAGGTTTGCTGTTTATTTGAACAATATGACATGGAAGGAAGTTCCATGAAATAAGGGCTCTATATAATACTGTACATTTTTTTGAATTTGTTCTGGATTTGGGGACTATGAAAAGACCCCTGGAGGCATGTCTGGTGGGATAAGTGTGTGTGTCAGAGCTATGTGTAAGTTGACTATGCAAACAATTTGGGATTTTCAACATATTAATGTTTCTTATAAAAGGAAGAAGTGATGCAGTCAGTCTCTCTTCAACTCTTAGCCAAGAGAGACTGTCATGCATAGTATTTATATCAGCCCTATGATTACAATTAAGAGCAAAATGTGCCGCTCTGTTCTGGGCCAGCTGCAGCTTAACTAGGTCTTTCCTTGCAGCACTGGACCACACGACTGGACAATAATCAAGATTAGAGCCTACAGAACTTGCTATTTGGATGTGGTGTCAAAAAAGCAGAGCATCTCTTTATTACGGCTAGACCTCTCCCCATCTTTGCAACCATTTAATATATATGTTTGACCATGACAGTTTACAATCTAAGGTAATGCCAAGTAATTTAGTCTCCTCAACTTGTTCACCAGCCACACCATTCATTACCAGATTCAGCTGAGGTCTAGCACTTAAGGAATGATTTGTACAAAATACAATGCTCTTAGATATAGAGATGTTCAGGATCAGTTTTTTACTGGCCACCCATTCCAAAACATACTGCAACTCAGTGACTTCATTGACTGTGGTTCCTGATGCGTATATGGTTGAATAGTCAGCATACATGGACACACATACTTTGTTTAATGCCAGTGGCAGGTCATTGGTAAAAATAGAAAAGAGTAGAGGGCCCAGACAGCTGCCCTGCTGTACACCACACTTTACATGTTTGACATTAGAGAAGCTTCCATTAAAGAAAACCCTTTAAATTCTATTAGATAGATAGCTCTGAATCCATGATATGGCAGAGTCCCACCCTTCAGCCCCATTCAACCCCTCCCATCTATCTCTTAACACCATCCATTTTGGATTTCTATTTGCCATATATTTTTCAACTGTGCTGTGATGCTTTTTCAACTGTGCTGTGATGTTTTTTCAACAACAGATTATGGTCAATAATATCAAAGGCTGCACTGAAATCTAACGGAACAGCTCCCACAATCTTCTTATTACCAATTTCTTTCAACCAATAATCAGTCATTTGTCAGTGCAGTACATGGTGAGTGCCCTTCTCTATAAGCATGCTGAAAGTCTGTTGTTAATTTGTTTACAGAGAAATAGCATTGTATTTGGTCAAACACAATTTTTTCCAACAGTTTGCTAAGAGCTGGCAGCAAGCTTATAGGTCTGCTGTTAGAACCAGTAAAGGCCGCTTTACCATTCATGGGTAGCGGAATTACTTTGGCTTCCCTCCAGGCCTGAGGACAAAGACTTTCCTCTAGGCTCAGATTAAAAATATGACAGATAGGAGTGGCTATAGAGTCAGCTACCATCCTCAGGAGCTTTCCATCTAAGTTGTCAATGTCAGGAGGTTTTTCATTATTGATCGTTAACAATTATTTTTCCACCTCTCCCACACTAACTTTACAAAATTCAAACTTCCACTGCTTTTATTTCATTATTATTTTTTTATGCATGAATATAATTGCTCTCTGTTTGTCATGGGCATTTCCTGCCAAAGTTTGCCCACTTTGCCAATGAAATAATTATTAAAATAATTGGCAACATCAAATGGTTTTGCGATGAATAAGCCATCTGATTCGATGAAAGATGGAGTTGAATTTGTCTTTCTACCCATAATTTCATTTAAAGTTTTTTTTCCATCATTCTATATATCATTGATCTTGGCTTCATAATGAAGTTTTTTTTCTTTTTGTTGAGTTTAGTTACAGAATTTCAGAATTTGCAGTAAATAAGCCAGTTATATGTACAGCCAGACTTATTAGCCACTACTTCTGCCCCATCTCTTTCAACCATAAAGTTTTTCAATTCCTCATCAATTCATAGAGCCTTAACATTTCTAACAGTCAGTTTCTTAACTGGTGCATGTTTATCAATAATTGTAAGAAGCAATTTCATAAATTCATCAAGTGCAGCGTCTGGATGCACCTCATTAATCACATCAGATCAAGAAATATTTTTAACATCATCAAATAAGAGTCACAGCTAAATATTTTGTATGATCTCTTATATACAATTTTAGGTCCAATTGTTGGAACTTTGGCTTTTCCTGGATATAGCCACTATATTGTGATCACTGCATCCAATTGGCACAAATAGGGTGGACAATGATCCTGTTGTAGCAGATGTACGCAATGTACCCACGCGCTCTGGCAGATTTCATGGCTGGGATCAGTTCTTTCCTCTTCTGGCGCACAGCTTCAGGATAGTCCTCGTTGAGGAAGATATATGTTCCTCTCAAGTTCTTGGCTCTTTCCAGAACAGCTACCTTGTCCTTGAACCTCAGGAACTTGACCACTATCGGCCTGGACCTATCACCTGGGCCGGTGATAGGTTTTCCAGTCCTGTGGGCGCGCTCCACCTCAACCTTCCTGTGGTCCATCTTCAATTTCTCAGAGATCATTTCCTTCACTTTGTCCTCAGACTCCATCCAGGTCTCATGTGGAGTTCTGCAATTCCATCAACGATCATGTTGTTTCCTCTTGACTGTCCCTCAAGATAGTCTGATTTATCTGTAATTGTTATCATGGATTCACACAAAGAACTGATGTCCTCTCTCAATGACTTACAGATTGCTGTCATATTGCCGTTCTCCTGTTTCAACTCGTCGAGCTGACCCTGGGAGAACTGCAAACTGTTCTTCAGGTCCTGGACCTCTCTGGTCAGGTCGTCCATTCTTTTGTTAGTAGAATCCATGAGTATTTGGACAAAACACTTGAAACTATTTTATTGTTGTTGTAACAACTGCTTATAGGTCTAAATAGTTTATAGGTTTAAAAGATCCTTCACATGTGATAGAGAGACACCACTGGCACTGTCCTCAATGGTACTCCCGCCGGCTTTGGTCTTTGTCATGGTAGCTAGCAACGTATGTTAGGCTGTTACTCCTCGCAGTTCCAGACAGGGCAGGTCACGGGGAAAATTGAAAACAACAAACAGCAAGGATCTAGCCAGCCTCAAACCTGGGACAATCCGCGGTCCCAGGCTCAATGGCTAACTGTGTCGCGGGCTGCATTTAAGAACACCTCGCTAGCTTGATATCCAGCTAGCTAGCAGCTAGGCTAGCTGTGACACCAAATAGCTCCTCAGACCTGTCCTTGGTTGGCAGGATCACTGGAAAGATACAAGCAGTCCCAGCAACTGATGCCAAATGCGTCCCGGGATCCAACATAAGAAGCTAGGTAGCTACCAAGAACTTTCCAATATACTTTTAAACAACAAACTTTCCAAACAAACAAAACCGAGCTCTTCCTCGTTCCACGTACAACAGGAATATATGATCTAATGACTCTGCCTCCTTGCAGCAAAATCTGCAGAGCTGGGAAGATTGTATCCCCCATATAAATATAACATTCTATTGTTTGCAAGAATATTGTATACTCATTTAAATTGAAAAATTCCATGTTTTGAATTTGCCGTTGTTTTGCGTTTCAATTCCTAAACCACGTGCCATGGAATCAGTACATCGAAAATCTCTTCCACACTATTTTGCAATTTATATGGCACAGCTGTCAATTTGTTGGTCCTTAAATGAAATTGGTATTTTTTTACCATTTATGGTCTTTAATGCAGACCCGACAGACAAGTTCCTTACTTTTTCCCCCTTCTACTTGCCTCTTCCATTTTTGTGGTAATGTTGCAATTAGTTGGTTGTAATTTTGGATAGAGCAGACATTTCCATATGTCTGTGTTAGCTGCATGTGTGACATAACTCCACCAGTCCTATTTATGATATCATTTACAAAAAATGTACCTTTTTTAAACATTTTAATAAAAAAATATGTATTTTTTTATTTATTAGTATATTTGAGTTTAACCACAATATTTGTTGTATTATTTGTTCTGTCTTTTCAGGTGGATTAAACTGAAATTGCAACCAACTTTCTAAGGCTTGTTTAAAAAAAATAGATATACTGCTCAAAAAAATAAAGGGAACACTTAAACAACACATCCTAGATCTGAATGAAAGAAATAATCTTATTAAATACTTTTTTTCTTTACATAGCTGAATGTGCTGACAACAAAATCACACAAAAATAATCAATGGAAATCCAATTTATCAACCCATGGAGGTCTGGATTTAGAGTCACACTCAAAATTGAAGTGGAAAACCACACTACAGGCTGATACAACTTTGATGTAATGTCCTTAAAACAAGTCAAAATGAGGCTCAGTAGTGTGTGTGGCCTCCACGTGCCTGTATGACCTCCTTACAACGCCTGGGCATGCTCCTGATGAGGTGGCGGATGGTCTCCTGAGGGATCTCCAAAACAGACCTGGACTAAAGCATCCGCCAACTCCTGGACAGTCTGTGGTGCAACGTGGCGTTGGTGGATGGAGCGAGACATGATGTGCTCAATTGGATTCAGGTCTGGGGAACGGGCGGGCCGGTCCATAGCATCAATGCCTTCCTCTGGCAGGAACTGCTGACACACCCCAGCCACATGAGGTCTAGCATTGTCTTGCATTAGGAGGAACCCAGGGCCAACCGCACCAGCATATGGTCTCACAAGGGGTCTGAGGATCTCATCTCGGTACCTAATGGCAGTCAGGCTACCTCTGGCGAGCACATGGAGGGCTGTGCGGCCCCCCAAAGAAATGCCACCCCACACCATGACTGACCCACCTCCGAACCGGTCATGCTGGAGGATGTTGCAGGCAGCAGAACGTTCTCCACGGCGTCTGCAGACTCTGTCACGTCTGTCACGTGCTCAGTGTGAACCTGCTTTCATCTGTGAAGAGCACAGGGTGCCAGTGGCGAATTTGCCAATCTTGGTGTTCTCTGGCAAATGCCAAACGTCCTGCACGGTGTTGGGCTGTAAGCACAACCCCCACCTGTGGACGTCGGGCCCTCATACCACCCTCATGGAGTCTGTTTCTGACCGTTTGAGCAGACACATGCACATTTGTGGCCTGCTGGAGGTCATTTTGCAGGGCTCTGGCAGTGCTTCTCCTGCTCCTCCTTGCACAAAGGCGGAGGTAGCGGTCCTGCTGCTGGGTTGTTGCCCTCCTACGGCCTCCTCCACGTCTCCTGATGTACTGGCCTGTCTCCTGGTAGCGCCTCCATGCTCTGGACACTACGCTGACAGACACAGCAAACCTTCTTGCCACAGCTCGCATTGATGTGCCATCCTGGATGAGCTGCACTACCTGAGCCACTTGTGTGGATTGTAGACTCCGTCTCATGCTACCACTAGAGTGAAAGCACCGCCAGCATTCAAAAGTGACCAAAATATCAGCCAGGAAGCATAGGAAGTGAGAAGTGGTCTGTGTTCCCACACCTGCAGAACCACTCCTTTATTGGGGGTGTCTTGCTAATTGCCTATAATTTCCACCTGTTGTCTATTCCATTTGCACAACAGCATGTGAAATTTATTGTCAATCAGTGTTGCTTCCTAAGTGGACAGTTTGATTTCACAGAAGTGTGATTGACTTGGAGTTACATTGTGTTGTTTAAGTGTTCCCTTTATTTTTTTGAGCAGTGTATTTTGGAGATGATTTCATTTTCAAATAACAGAAAGTGAGCAGTTATAATCTGAAAAAAGGGAAAAAGGCCATTCTTGAACATGGGGTGAGACATTCTTATTAATTTACTAGAGAACCATTTAGATTTTAAGTATAACTTTTGTATGACCCATGCCTTAGTGAGAGGTCTAATGCTTTAATATTTAATCATTTCTGCCCTCCGAATTCACATTTGTTATATAAATAGGCCCTTTCAATTTTGTCTGGCTTGCTATTCCAAATAAAATAGAAAATGTTTTTGTTCATAATCTCAGCAGAAGAAGAAATATCCCTTTTTCAGGATCCTGTCATTCAAAGATAATTCGGAAAAATCCAAATAACTTCAGGCAATCTCAACGCTGTGTGTTACAGGGAAGACATCCTCCTCCCTCATGTGGTACCCTTCCTGCAGGCTCATCCTGACATGACCCTCCAGTATGACAATGCCAACAGCCCTACTGCTCGTTCTGTGCGTGATTTCCTGCAAGACAGGAATGTCAGTGTTCTGCCATGGCCAGCAAAGAGCCCGGATCTCAATCCCATTGAGCATGTCTGGGACCTGTTGGATCAGAGGGTGAGGGCTAGGGCCATTCCCCCAGAAATGTCCGGGAACTTGCAGGTGCCTTGGTGGAAGAGTGGGGCAACATCTCACAGCAAGATCTGGCAAATCTGGTGCAGTCCATGAGGAGGAGATGCACTGCAGTACTTAATGCAGCTGGTGGCCACACCAGATACTGACTGTTACTTTTGACCCCCCCTTTGTTCAGGGACACATTATTCAATTTCTGTTAGTCACATGTCTGTGGGACTTGTCAGTTTATGTCTCAGTTGAATCTTATGTTCATACAAATATTTACACATGTTAAGTTTGCTGAAAATAAATGCAGTTGACAGTGAGAGGACGTTTCTTTTTTTGCTGAGTTTATCATTTAAAAAGCAGGTCACTAGGTGTAGGCAAAACCACAAGCAAATAGGTAAACTGTGATATGACTTAAGAGTTAATCAGGGTGATTTTTCCACAAATAGACAGGTATTTTCCTTTCCATGGTAGCAAGAGCTTATCTATTTTGGCTTACTTTCTATAAAAATGTATTGAAGTGAGATAATTTCTATGTTCACATCCCCGTCAGACCATTTTATTGGTAAACTACATGGTATTGTAAAAGTTGACTTTTTTAGTGATCCAATACCGTACACATCATAATTTGGTTTTAATCCAAAGAGGTTAGAAAAAGTATCTAGATCATCTATG
The DNA here is from genome assembly GCF_965601325.2 of Salmo salar. Taxonomy (NCBI): domain Eukaryota; kingdom Metazoa; phylum Chordata; class Actinopteri; order Salmoniformes; family Salmonidae; genus Salmo; species Salmo salar. Next base: position 57,627,291 of record NC_138293.1, read on the forward strand.
AGGCTGTGGAGGGATTCTAATTGTGGTTTTAAAAGAAATCATGAATCATCAGCGTACAATGACACCTTTGTTTTTAAGCCACGGATTTCTAATCCCTTAATATTATTGTTGGATCCAATGTTAACAGCTAACATTTCGATGGCAATAATAAATAGACATGTCTATAGTGGACAACCTTGTTTTACTCCTCTTGACAGTTTAAAACTTTGAGATGTAGCCATTATTTACTATTTTATACCTAGGGTTACTATATATAACTTCAACCCATTGATAAGAGTTTCTCCAAAATTGAAGTATTCTAGGCATTTATATACAAACTCCAGTCGTACTTTATCAAAAGCCTTTTCAAAATCAGCTATGAAAACCAGGACTGGTTTCCCCGATATTTCATAGTATTCTACTGTTTCCAGTACTTGTCCTAAATTATCTCCAATGTATCGTCCATGTAAAATAACTGTCTGATTAGGATGAATAATGACAATACCTTTTTAGTTCTATGCGCCAAGGATTTAGCTCAATTTCTTTTGCATCACAACAGTGTAAGAGGCCTCCAATTTTTTAAATGGACTGGATCTTTATATATATATATATATATATATATATATATATATATATATATATATATATATATATATATATATAATACCACTTGGATCCTGTTTCAGTAATAATGAAATCAGACCTCCTTGCTGCATGTCTGATAATCTACAGTTTATATAGGAGTGGTTAAAACACGCTAATAATGGTCCTCTGAATAAATCTAAAAAAGTTTGATATACTCATCCATATATTTACATGTACATATTCTCATTCGCCCCTTTAGATTTGTGTGTGTTAGGTATTTGTTGGGGTATTGTTAGATTACTTCTTAGATATTACTGCACTGTCGGGACTAGAAGCACAAGCATTTTGCTACACTCGCACTAACATCTGCTAACCATGTGTATGTGACAAATACAATTTGTTTTGATTTGTTGAGGATCATGGCTAGACAGCAATTTTAAGGTCTTGACATAGATTTTTAAGCAGATTTAAGTTGAAACTGTAACTTGACCACTAAGGAACATTCACTGTCTTCTTGGTAAGCAACTCTAGTGTAGATTTGGCTTTGTGCTATAGGTTAATGTCCTGCTGAAAGATGAATTCCTCTCCCAGTGTCTGGTTGTAAGCAGACTGAAGCAGGTGTTCTTCTAGGATGTTTTGCTTAGCTTCATCACAGTCTTTGCCAATGTCAAGCACACCCATACCATGATGCAGGCACCACCATGCTTAAAAATAAGGAGGAAGTTATTCAGTGATGTGTTGTATTGGATTTTCTGCAAACATAAGGCTTTGCATTGAGGCCAAAAGTGTATCCATTTGCCATGTTATATTTTTTTTGGTATGACTTTGGTGCTTTGTTGCATGTTTTGTATATTTGAATTCTTCTTTTCACACTGTCATTTAGGTCATTATTGTGGAGTCGCTACAATGTTGTTGATCCATCCTCTGTTTTCTCCCATCACAGCCATTAAACTCTGTAGCTGTTTTAACATCACCAATGGCCTTAGCAGTTTCCTTCCTGTCCTGCAGCTCAGTACAGAAGGATGACTGCGTCTTTGATATGTCTGGGAGGTTTAATACATCATCCATAGCATAATTATTAACTTGAGCATGCTTAAGGATATATTGAATATCTGATTTGTTATTGTTACCCATTTACCAATCACTGTCCTTATTTATGAGGCTTTTGAAAAGCTCCCTGGTCTTTGTAGTTGAATATGTGCTTGAAATGTAATACTTGACTGAGGGACATTACAGATGCTGAATGTATGGGGGACAGAGGAAGGGGTAGTCATAAAAAATCATGTCAACCCCTATTAGTCCATATAACTTATTATATTATTTGAGCTAAATTTTACTTCTGTACTTAATTTGGCTTGCCTAAAAAAAAGGGGCTGAATGCTTATGCAACGACTATTTTAATTATTACATTTTATTCACCTGTATATATTTGTCTAATTTTCTGATCAATGACAAAAAAGTATCATTAAATCTGTTTCAATCCAACTTTGTAGCACAACAAAATGTGAAAAAAGTCCAAGTGGGTGTAGACTTTCTAAAGGCACTGTAGGGATTAGGGTGCCATTTGGGATGCATCCAGGGTCAGCTGAGCCAGCCCCAGCTGTAAAGTAGACATCAATGGGCTGTTAATTAATACACGCCCAGGAAACATCAATGGCCTCGTTGGAAGAAACCTAATGATCGATACCTGTCTGGTTGAATTGTAATAATTGATTGTTGTGTGGAACCAGGTGGGGTGGGAGAGTGTGTGCGTGTGTGTTCTGCGTGTGTGGGTGCCCATGCACGTGCCTGTGTGTGGCTGTATCTTCAGAAACCCTCACACCCTTCACAGCTACTGTAACCAGCTAACACAACACACCATGCTGACTATTCACAAGCCGTAATAATTTTCACAACTTTTTATCGGTACAGTAAAATCAGACAGTTTGACTGATTCCTTGGATAATGAAACCAGAGTGGCAGACGCTGCATGGGGTTATCTGACTGGAAAGTAGCCAAGCAAATATTCCTCGCTCCTTATTGTAATTTAATGGAGTCATTTGTCAATCAAACTTCTTATTGAGCAAATTCAATTTGGCTTCACTAATGTGATTATAAAGGCTACGTTCGTTACCCTTCAGCCAGCCTTTAGGCTGTGTCCCAAATGGCATCTTATTATCTATAGTAGTGCACTATGTAGGGAATAGGGTGCCATTTTGTGGGTCTCGCGCCATTGAGCCGCAGCTAGTGCTCCTCTATTGGACTCTGCTGGTCAGCACTTCACTTGTGATTAATAATATGCTGAAGGATGAGAGGCCAGTATGACCTAGAACATGACCTAGTCCTCATACATTAACCCCTTGGTGGGCCGTATAGCTGGTATGCACCACAGCAATGCACTTCCACTGGGAAATGGATGAATTGAAAGAATGTGTCCATGTCACATTACTTTAGGCCATGTTAGAAATTGAAATTGTACATTCATTTTGTGCTCAATTTGTGTCAGTGTAGACGAAAGGGCAGTACGGCGACATGCTAGCTCTGACAGAGCTGGGTAACATTTTCAGCAGCTGACATCGGGGTCTCTCTGCATGGAGGTGATGGGCACAGCTGCCACTCACTCATTCACAGGTGTGAGAGCGCCATGGGTCGGCCGAGGATGACACATAAGCGCACAGGCATTCACATGGCATAAATGGCACGCACGCACACACACAAACACGGACACAAACACACACACACACATACAGAAACAGACATATATACACACACACACACACACACACACACACACACACACACACACACACACACAGAAACAAACACACAGCCACTGACTCATCATAGCAAGTTGAAGAACATAAATATATTAACAGAGCAATTCAATTGGGAGTAATTCATCTACCTGTACTAGTGCTGTAAGGACTATGAGGTCATTCAATATGCATGTGAACTGGAAACTGCTGCCATGGTTTGAACATGAAATCCCACACCCAGTGTGGAATCAAAGTATTGTAGGAACTTAACAAACATTTTCACTACCCTTAAAGGTATTTCGACACCATAAATCCAAACTACACACGACAGTATTGTGAGTGCTCTCATGAACCATAAAATCTCAGAACAGGAGAAAAATAACTTGGCAGCCATTAGCAAATTAGTATTGGCCCACTAGTTGTCTGGCAGGTCTATTTTAGGCATCTATTTGTGTCATTAGTATGGCTCTGTGTCTGTGTCTAATTGACTCTCTAGTTGGCGGCCAGGTCTTTATTTAATAATATGACTCTTGTGTTACTGTGTGTCCATCAGGAAAGCGGTGAAGGCCACTCTGGTGCTGCTGCCTCTCCTGGGCATCACCTACATGCTATTTTTCGTCAACCCGGGAGGGGAGGATGAGGTCGCCCAAATTGTCTTCATCTACTTCAACTCCATCCTGGAGTCTTTTCAGGTATGCCCAGGCCAAATGAAAAGTGTTATAGAGGGTTTGAGAACTTTTTTGATGCTGTAAACATTCTGAAGCATATAATGTGTCACAAAAAATAGATGTAGGCTACAGTACAATGTAGTGCTGCTCACACTGCTCATCTTATCTTCAATGTTTAACACTGTTTCTCTCTCCTCCCCCTCTTCTCTTGCCATCTTTCCCTCTCTCTCTGTCCTCCAGGGCTTTTTCGTGTCAGTATTTTATTGCTTCCTGAACAGCGAGGTAAGCAGATTCATGTTTGTCCCATGATCCCCCACCGCTCACACTATACCCGTAATGCGTTTTTCTTTCCAATCCCCCCTCCTACTATCCCTCCCTCTAACCCTCCTCTCATTCCTCCCAGGACTATTGGAAACATGTCTACTTGGCACCATTTCATGCAGAGCTAAAAATGCCCTAAAAATGTATTGTGTCGTCTAAAATGCAAGCCAAGCAGCAGGGTTACCTTGGACATGCAGATTTCCTCCACTGGACAGCAGAATTAATAGGATCACAATGAGCTTCACCCTGGCCCAACACAGATATACAGGCCCCATGTCAGAGGCTGCATGGTGCCATGGTCAAAGGTAGTGCACTATATAAGGAATAGGATGCCTAAATGGATTTGACATAAAATATTAACCGGTGAGAAACCTAAATCTGTCTGGAGTTACAAAAGATTGCTTGCCCTAAAACCTGAAAAACCCTTGGGAGAGCTGTGAAAGTACCCTTGCTACACAGCTTGATGTAAACATTGCAGTTTCCTCCTCAGGTATCCCATTCTCCCTGGAGTAATCTGTCTCAACAGGAGACTATTCGGGTCATGTCTCCTGGATAACTCATCCGTGTATTTTGGTTTATAAATGCATTTATTTTACCTCAACATTACAAGAAGAGTCAGGAAGGATGAAATTAAGCCTACACACTAACGCTGAAAAGAGATCAATGTACAGTATGTTAGCATGACGCCACTTAGTATGGCAGATATCTCCCACTGAGGTGCAGTTAGGGCAAAAGTGGCCACTCAATAGACGTGTGCTGGCAGATTACTTAGCTAATCAACCTCTGTTTCTCCTGTCGGCTCGCTAATGTCGAGCAGCCGCTAATTTGTTGCTCTTGATGGTATCATGGGACTACATCCAAAGGACAAATTGTGGAGTTCGGCGGTTGTTCAAATGTTATCATGAATCATCAGCGATCTGTGAAGCAAAGCCAGAGAGGACCGAATGTTTTTTTTTCTGCTTCTTTTCACCATTTACAACATACGGAGAACCAGAGTAGTACTAACCTCAGACACAAAAGTAAATGTTATTAACTATCCTTCTCTACTCTGATATTCTAGAAGAAATGTCGTTACTCAAGCAGAAGGAAAGAGAGTAGAAAGAGGTGCCGCTTTTTCCGTACCAGTCAGCCGCGGCCAACTTCAATCACTGGTATTTTAGCATTCCTATCTAATACAGCTCTCCTTCACACTCACACAGTGTAAGCTCGGCTAATGACCTAACTGATATTAACGCTAACCAACTGCACTGAAATCATGATGAACAGCAGGGTTTAACTATCTTCTCCAGAATCTTCTTTTAATAACTCCTATGCTGCTAGGAGACCTCTTGAAGCAATACACACAACCCTGACTCTAATGACAGACTTAAAGCATGCTACTAGGGGAAAACCTAGCCAAGCCAAAACAAAGATTCACTCACCTTGTTCTAACCTCACTAGCAGGGAGAAAATGCTCTTTAAATTGGATCTGTTTGGTATCTACGTGTGTAGTCCTGAGTAAAAAACCCTGTGTGAAAAGACTGAGCCATACCTGGATTGTGGTGGTAGCTATGGTGTATTTGTTCAATATTCCAGAGTCCGGACGGAATCTTTTTGTAGTGTGTGTCAAAGCCACTGGACCCCATAAGCTGATAAACGCATTGAATGTCATGACATGTATTGAATCCCATGAAAAGCAAGTGGTGGTCAGAGTAAAACGTTCTCAGAACCTCCCTGCAGCCTAAAAATAAACGTCCCCAGAACAGGCAAAACGTTCAACAACAAAAAAACGGTCAGTTTTACTGGTCAGTAAACATATGGCTGTGTTCCCACAACCAGTGTGAAACTAAAAACATATTTTCCTACAACACATGATTCCACATGTGAAAGGTTATGTGATCACATGTGAAAATCCACGGGAAATATCATCACATGTGAAGTGTTCCAAAACTAAATGCAAAATATCATCACGTGAAGTGTTCCAAATCCATATTGTTTCACATGATTTCACATGTGTAAATCCAAGTGAAGTGTTCCAAAACTAAATGGAAATGTCTCATTTGAAATCCTGTGATTTTCCATGTCAAACCTTAATTTCTCTGGTGACTCCTTAGCCTTACACAATTGCCTTCGCTATTTTGAAATGTTAATGATTTGACACTCATGGCAGGCTGTGTATAAGATTGTCAATCCTGTCAGGACAATAGGCCAGTTTAATTTTCACACCCACTCACACATAAGAAAAAGAGCAGGCCAAACTCTCAGCCTAGCCTATACTACAGTAATCACCTCCAACCTTATGGAAATAAATGTGAAACTCATATTTGAGTAGATCTGACATTCACCTACAATAACCTGTGAATAATTATAGTGTAGTGCAAAACGATACGTCAAAGCTGCATAGTGTTATTAGACTAACACAGGGTTCTTAAACCTTTTCAGCCTGGTACCCAAATGAGAAATTCTGTTTTCCTGGAACCCAAGCTTATGAAAACATGCAACTATACGTACAGTTGAAGTCGGAGGTTTACATACACTTAGGTTGGAGTCATTAAAACTCGTTTTTCAAGCACTCCACACATTTCTTGTTAACAAACTATAGTTTTGAAAGTCGGTTAGGACATCTACTTTGTGCATGACACAAGTAATTTTTGCAGACAGATTATTTCACTGTATCACAATTCCAGTGTGTCAGAAGTTTAACATACACTAAGTTGACTGTGTCTTTAAACAGCTTGTAAAATTCCAGAAAATTAAATCATGGCTTTAGAAGCTTCTGATAGGCTAATTGACATAATTTTAGTCAATTGGAGGTGTACCTGTGGATGTATTTCAAGGCCTACCTTCAAACTCAGTGCCTCTTTGCTTGACATCATGGGAAAATCAAAAGAAATCAGCCAAGACCTCAGAAAAAAAATTGTAGACCTCCACAAGTCTGGTTCATTCTTAGGAGCAATTTCCAAACGCCTGAAGGTACCACGTTCAACTGTACAAACAATAGTAAGCAAGTATAAACACCAAGGAACCACGCAGCCATCATACCGCTCAGGAAGGAGACGAGTTCTGTCTCCTAGAGATGAACGTACTTTGGAGCGAAAAGTGCAAATCAATCCCAGAACAACAGCAAAGGAACTTGTGAAGACGCTGGGGGAAACAGGTACAAAAGTATCTATGTCCACAGTAAAACGAGTCCTATATCGACATAACCTGAAAGGTTGCTCAGCAAGGAAGAAGCCACTGCTTCCATAAAAAACCCAAACTACAGTTTGCAACTGCACATAAGGACAAAGTTAGTATTTTTTGGAGAAATGTCCTCTGGTCTGATGAAACTAAAATAGAGCTGTTTGGCCATAATGACCATCGTTATGTTTGGAGGAAAAAGGGGGATGCTTGCAAGCCGAAGAACACCATCCCAACCGTGAAGCACGGGGGTGGCAGCATCATGTTGTGGGGGTGCTTTGCTGCAGGAGGGACTGGTGCACTTCACAAAATAGATGGCATCATGAGGGAGGAAAAGTATGTGGATATATTGAAGCAACATCTCAAGACATCAGTCAGGAAGTTTAAGCTTGGTCGCAAATGGGTCTTCCAAATGGACATTGACCCCAAGCATACTTCCAAAGTTGTGGCAAAATGGCTTAAGGACAACAAAGTCAAGGTATTGGAGTGGCCATCACAAAGCACCGAACTGAATCGTATAGAAAATTTGTGGGCAGAACTGAAAAAGCGCATGCAAGCAAGGAGGCCTATACACCTGACTCAGTTACACCAGCTCTGTCTGGAGGAATGGGCCAGAATTCACCCAACTTATTGTGGGAAGCTTGTGGAAGGCTACCTGAAATGTTTGACCCAAGCTAAACATTTTAAAGACAATGCTACTAAATACTAATTGAGTGTTTGTAAACTACTGACCCACTGGGAATGTGATGAAAGAAATAAAAGCTGAAAGAAATCATTCTCTCTACTATTATTCTGGTGATTAAAGTGGTGATCCTAACTGACCTAAGACAGGGAATTTTTACTAGGATTAAATGTCAGGAATTGTTAAAAGAATGAGCAATACCTGGGTTGTGGTGGTAGTTATGGTGTACTTGTTCAATATTCCAGAGTCCGGGGGGAGTCTTTTTGTAGTGTGTGTCAAAGCCACTGGACCCCACAAGCTAATAAACATTTTGAATGTCATAACATGTATTGAATCCCATGAAAACCAAGTGGTGGTCAGAGTAAAACGTTCTCAGAACCTCCCTGTAACCTAAATATAAACGTTCCCAGAACAGGCAAAATTTACTTTTCAGTTTTACCGGTCAGTAAACCCACTGGACCCATTAATGTAAAAAATATATAATTGTCACGTCCTGACCAGTATAGGGGTTATTTGTATTTGTAGGTTGGTCAGGACGTTGCAGAGGGTATTTGTTTTATGTGGTTCGGGGGTTATGAGTATTGTAGAGGGGTGTTTTATTTATGTATTACGGGGTTTTGGTGTATGTTCTGGGTTTTGTTACTACGAGGCTTTATACGCACCGAAAGGCAAGGCGGAGAGGAGCCCTGACTTAACTTCCCGGGTGTACAGGAGAGAGCCGCGGAGCAAACCGGAGCCAAGAATGGAGTCAAGCACGGAGCTTGACGCGAGATTCCGGAGGGAGGTACTGGTGGAGAGGGCATGACTGAGCAGGCGTGCAGAGGGGCGAGCGATGCATTACGGCGTGATGCACACTATCTCGCCCATCCGCACGCACAGTCCGGTACGGTCGGTACGGGCTCCGCAGCGTTGCCATGCTAGAGTTGGCACTCAGCCAGGAAGGAGTGTGCCTGCTCAGCGCATCTGGCCGCCAGTGCGTCTCCTCGGTCCAGCTTACCCTGCACCTGCTCAACGCACGGAAGCCCTCACTCTCCAGCACAGCCCAGTTCGCCCTGTGCCAGCGCTCCGCCCGTGCCGGGCTACAGTGGCCATTCAGCCAGGATGGGGTGTGCCAGCCCTGAGCTCCAGACCTCCGGTGCGCCTCCAAGGCCCAGTGTGCCCCGTGCCTGCTCTGCGCACCCAGTCTCCTGTAAGTCTCCCCAGTCCGGAGAGACCAGTACCAGCTCCACGCAGGAGGCCTCCAGTGACACTCCTCAGCCCAGAGCCTCCAGCGACGCTCCTCAGCCCGGAGCCTGTCACGTCCTGACCAGTAAAAGGGGTCATTTGTCATTGTAGTATGGTCAGGGCGTGGCAGGGGGTGTTGTTTTGGGGTTGGTTTGTTTCATGGGGATTTTGTTCTAGTTTTCATTTTCTATGTGTGGCCGGGTATGGTTTCCAATCAGAGGCAGGTGTCTTTCGTTGTCTCTGATTGGAAGCCATACTTAGGCAGCCTGTTTTTTCCTTTGGGTTTGTGGGTGCTTGTTTTCCATTATAGTCTTTGTACCTTACTGAACTGTTAGTCATTGTATTTTTTCTGTTTACGTGTTCTCCTATAATAAATTAAGATGAGCACTCTACACGCTGCGCCTTGGTCCCCTTTCATCGACCGTTATGACATTAGGAGGTTATGGATAAGACCATGATCATTTTTATTTGTCAGCTGACAGCCGAGCATGGATAGTCATGTCACCACCATACGAAATAAGACCATCGATAGTTATTGGAAAGGAGCATCTGTAATGTCTACGCTAATAAATCGGGAAGCAAGTACAGGGAGTGAATTTAATAAATAAACAAACATGGAACAAAACAAGAAACACGAGTAGCGTACAGACATGACACAAACAGAAACAACGACTCATGGGGAAAGAACCAAAGGGAGTTACAGATATAGGGGAGGTAATCAGGAAGGTGATGGAGTCCAGGTGAGTCTCATGAGGCACAAGTGTGCGTAATAATGAGTAAACTGGCGACAACAAGAGCCGGAGAGGGGGAGCAAGAGTAGACGTGACAGTACCCCCTCCCTGACGCACGGCTCCAGCCACAGGACGCCGACCAAAGGGACGGTCGCGAGGACCAGGATCGCTTCTGCTGAGGCATGGGATCCCGACAAGCCAGCTGAGTCACGGAAGCCTGATGAGCTAGCTGAGGCATCCCCTGTAGCTTCGGCAATGGAAGCCTGATGAGCCAACCGAGGCTTGAGAACCTATCAAGCCAGCTGAGGCATGGAAGCCTAAAGAGCCATCCCTGGTTGCGTCAGCAGCCGCCCTTGGACCCGACGTCACCAGTTAAAAAAAAGCAAAAAATAAATCCCTGTTGCTTCCTTTGGTGAGGCACTATTCTGGATCGTCAACGCTAATAAATCGGGAAGCAAGTACAGGGAGTGAATTTAATGAATAAACGATCATGGAACAAAACAAGAACCACGAGTAGCATACAGACATGAAACACAAAACAATATAGCCTGGGGAAAGAACCAAAGGGAGTGACTGATATAGGGGAGGTAATCAGGAATGCGATGGAGTCCAGGTGTGTCTCATGAGACGCAGGTGCGTGTAACAATGGTGACAGGTTTGCGGAATAATGAGTAAACTGGCGACAATGAGAGATGGAGCGGGAGTAGACGTGACAACATCAAGCTCATCACCGTGCACTTTCACCACCCTGTGAAGTTCATAACTTATTTAAATCTGTGCATGCTTTGCCAAGTCGCAGTGGGAGGATCACACAACATAGCATAGTGTGAATCCAAGTTTACTTCAAAATGATGGTTATTATGTCAATATTTGCCGATAAAAGCGTTTCTACTGCAATTGTCGCATATTCTATTTCAGACCAAGAAATTTGCCCACGTATTTAGTTTTGTCGACAAATTCGCTGTTTCCAACAGGCTTGTCTTTACATGTTTTATCCGATGTACTTTACTCGAATAAAAAGGTTTGATGGAAACCTCTTTTGTGTGAAAGGCTTCCAGTCTCTGAGAAAAGAGCGGGAAAGTGATTCCTTTTTTTTTTATCCATGAAATCACTCCCACCGTGTACTCCGACTGTCAGGCAGCTATTCTATCTACAATCATTAATATACAGTATGTTATTCTAATTCTGTATTAAACACTCAAGGCTCTTTTCGCAGACATAACCAAATGTGTCTTTACTGCGGTCACACCCCTACTGTACACAGTCCTCATCCTCTGTGACATATTTCCTTCAATTCCACAGCCAACTGTGTGAAGTGTTCCAAAGGGCCCTGCAGGGTTTCACATAATATAAAGTGAAAAGATAGAGCTGCTTGATGCTCTAGTTCTTTAGAAGCAGATGAAAAAACAGAACAGGTTGGCTTTAATTAAATATACTGCGATAGACGTCTGTGTTTTGGTAGAATCATGGATACAAATATTATGCCTATGAGCGTTAATTGTCAACAAAAATAAACAATTTCCTGCTGCAGAAAGAGAGTGTTATTCAAGATGTGGAAGCTCTATGGAGCACACAGTTTCATGAATATAAGTTTAGAAAGGGAACAACCCAAACTTAGATTTTGATCTTTTCAGCATACTTAAACCAGGGAGCCAAAGAACATAGTGCTGCTTCTCCTTTGTAAACTAACTTATTAGTGAGAAAGGGGCCTGTACGCTTATCCTTTGATACATCCAGTCAAAGTTTGGGCTTCTAATGAGGTTAATAAAATCCAAAAGCAAATAAGGAAAGTAGTTATCATGTCACCGACTTGTTATTAGAGAATACATGGTGGTCCTCATGGTGTGGCAGAAGTTCAGTGCCTTATAAGCTTCCGTCTCCCTCTCATTTGTAATCCCATGGCACTGTCCCAACACTGTCCACTTCTCCTTGGTTACCACAATTTGGAAATTGCATAAATGAGATATTTGAATTAGGTGAAAACAATTAAATGGAAACTCACTTAACGTGGCAGTTAACTATAAGTGGTATTCAATCAAACTGACATTGACTATTTATATAGTTTCTGTGAAGAAAATAAATATAATTGTTACGTTACTTTAGTCAACAATTACACTGTCAGACCAAACAAAATTTGAATTTTCTCTCTTTTTCTCCGTCTCTCTCTCGCTCTCTCTGCTATCCTCTCAGGTGCGTTCTGCGGTTAGGAAGAGATGGCATCGCTGGCAGGACAAGCATTCAATCAGGGCTCGGGTGGCGCGCGCCATGTCCATCCCCACGTCGCCCACGCGGGTCAGCTTCCACAGCATCAAGCAGTCCTCGGCTGTTTGAGGACCAACAACACTCTGCTTTGGCTGAACGCCCCCGTCTAACCTCTCACCGCCAACCACCCCTCCAACATGTCCCCCACAGAGCACCTCTTTACCCTCTTCTCTCCAAACCAACTGAGGGAAACAGCTACCATGATAGTTCACACAGGGTACACTTGGTCTATAAACATAGACCTCACATACCCCCTCCCAGGGAACGGTGACCTCTGTAGTCTCTCGCCTGCTAATACATTGAGGTACGTTCGCTCAGTGCATTCCCTCTGAAAGCTACAGAGGGTCAGGATGACAATGGCCAAACCAAGTAATGTCAAGAGCTGACTTTTTGCCAAAAGGCAGCACAGGGAATTAGTACAATCCCTGTGGCGTTGGCAGATTCAGTTGAGAAGTGACTTTTGATGTCAGATAAAAAAAAATATCACATTTGTCAGTAAGTCCAGTGTTCTCTTATTGTTTTTTATTCTGCAAAATCCAGAAATTGGAGTCCATATGGATGGTGTTGGAGTCCATATGGGTGGAGTTGGAGTCCATATGGATGGAGTTGGAGTCCATAAGAATACTTTGAAAGTGGAAAGAAAATGGTACTGGGGCACGTGCTTGTATCAGTGTCAAATACATGATCCCTGTTGGACTAACTGACCTGTTCAAGATCATTGACACAAACAATTTGATTCTTGTTCCTTTGCATGTTTTTATTTTCTGTGGAGAAATCTTTGACCTTCAAGCTGGCTATGCTTACTGGCGCTGCATCGTAAAGCGAATGACCGCCATGGACCATTCATTTCATGTCTGTCCAGACTACTGTCTCTAGTAAACATTCTCCCATTCCTTCCTTCTGTTTTTCTGATTAATTATTATCTTCATAGAGACCATGTTCTGATGTTAAATCTTTGGCCACCATTGAAGATGGATGCCTTCCCCATTATCCTTACAACAACAACAACCAAGGCATTGTGCAAGCGGAAAAAGTGATGTGACATCCAACACTGTTACTAATGTGAATGAACTGTGAAAATTGGTACACACTGTCAAATCTATCTAGAGGACAAAACAGTTGTGTTTGTGTTTCCCAGTTCTTTCAGGAAGTAAGAATTTAGCATATCTCTCCTCAAATTGTGATGACTTCTTCTCCTCCCTTTCATCTTAGCCTTTTCCTGGGACTCAAACGTAACGTTGGCTTAGAGATAGTCAGACCTGGGGGGGTTGAAGGAAGAGCGGCAGTTTAACATCAATAAGGCATTTCACGCCTGGTAAGGTTGAGTTTTTTTGAGGCGCAAGCAAATACAAACACACACATATGGAGAGGACTTATCATAGGCTACAGTATGCACCATAACTGAAGATATGTTTTCTGTTGCGCAAGGTTGTAAAAGGTGTTAATCTTCAACCGATTAAGCACTCCTTTATAAAAGCACTTTTGTTTATTTCAAATTCCAAAATTACCAGGACCGTAATAAGATACCGTCCACTTTAGTATATCATTGTTGAAAGCTGGATTGGGAGAAATGCCAATTATTAATATAATTATTTTGGCTAGATATGTTAAGGTCTGAGAGGAATGTGGATGTTTTGGTTGCTTCATCTCTGCAACTTGCAAAACTTATCTATACTAAATCTTCAGACTAAATCATTTTGTTCTTCAAACTCTTTCTTGCCATCAAACAGGTAATATGTTATATTGCTATTGTGTCATAGAAGGTACCCACTGGGCACACACTGGTTGAATCAACATTTGTTTCCACATCATTTCAACAAAATTACATTGAACCAACATGGAATAGATATTGAATTGACGTCTGTGCCCAGTGGGTACTGACAATACTTTGCTGAAATTCTGCAAATCTTTCAAATTGAACCACCCATTATGAAGGACCATAACAAATCTGATAATCATTCCAATTCCAGAACATAAAACCATTTATCAGATATTGTCATGCACATAGCACAACTTTTTATTTTTGAATGACACATGAATAAGTCAAAGTAACTAGGAAAAGATTAACACAATGTCTGGCAGATGATTGAGTGAATGCTGACTTTTTGTGGTTTGTTCTGACAAAGGGGAATAGAGTTATGCATATTCAGATAGACGTTGTCTAGACAGGACCAGTCTCAAATGTATTGCAGTAGGATTCCCCTCTCTCCCTCTTTCTCTCTCTCTCTCTCGCTGAAAAATATTGTAATTATGAGTACAAAAGCTGAAATAATTCACAATCATCAGCTCCCCAAAAGTTCCCTTCTTTTTGTTGTTTTGTACATTGGGTAATGTGGGAGCCCTCCCAAAAAGCTTGTGAGCTTGAATCTCAGGGCTCAGAGAACCATTTGGCTTCCACACACTACCCCACACAGCACAGGATGAAACCAATTAAGACCAAAGTTTTACTTGGTGTTGTTAAGATGGCTCACCCCAGTAGGTAGAGCTGTGAGAGGACTGTGAGAGCTATAATGGCCTCACCCACAAGGACTTCTCATCTGCCTCTCTCTCTCATGCGCATGGTCTGCTAATTAGCGTGGTCTGCTAATTAGCTCTATCTGCAGGGAAGTCACAGCTAGTTTGTCTGAAAGCTGAGAGCCAGGGACAATTCAGGGAAGAGAGAATAGTACCAAAGCCTGTATCCTGACACTGTTCCCTGCTGTGCAACATCTCTATGAATGAGCGAGTGAATGGAAGAACCGAGGATTAAATGAAAAAGGCTTTTGTGGTATAGATAGGAACTGAGACTTGCTGGGATTTGACTTAGAATGTTCCCCCGGGCATAGCTGCATGAAGTAGGGGTTGCTGCAGCCCCCCTGATAATTTAAAAAAGTATAACAAAAACGGTGAAAGCACCCTCACTCCAAAACATCTTCCTGCGGCCATGCCCCCAGGCCATAGTTCACAACCAGGGACCGAAAAAGGGATTGTTTAGATATTTTTCTTTAGGGTTTGAAAGGAATAAAGTGCTGTTTTTCATGTATTTGTTCGTACAGACTTTTGTGCTTATTTGGTACACAATTATGACCAGTATTTTCAAAAACTGGTTGAATCATCATTTCAACCCAAAAATTCAATGTCATGTTTAATCAACGTGGGAAACTGATTGGATTTTTACATTTATGGGATTTGTCTTTTTTTCACCCAACTTTTAACCAAAATCAAATGACAGGGTGGCATTTTTGGTAGATTTCACGTTGAATTCACGTTAGTTGACAGCTCAACGAAATGAATATTAAAACTAGACATTGAAGTGACTTCTGTGCCCAGTGGGTATTCAGTTGAAATGCATCCTGAAGCGCTAACTGACATTTAAACACCAAAAGAAACAAATTGCTGTGTTTATTTTGCGAAGTCAAACAAAGCCGATCCTCCGTCGCCAGATATGTCTATAGACAACAAAAATGGTTTGATCTGAATCCTTTTTTTACTCCCGGTCCCTTTTGATCATTGGCATAAAGCATTCAGAATAAAATATGTGATTTTATTGGCAATGTTTACAGATGGCTTTAAGTAATAGTTATAGAACGTATTGTCAGACAGATGTATCGTAATCGCTGAATCAAATGATCACAGGAATCACAGATGCGGCTTCATCTATGTCTGCTGAAGGCAGGCTGATTTCTTTTTCATGGGGAAAATGTGATAGAACTACTGTCCAACCACATCTAACAGAGCACAGTTTATTCCACAATCCCATTGTTTATGTACCTGTCACGCTGTTTAACAAATTGAATGGAGAGAGAGACAGAGAGAGAGAGAGCGAGAGAGAATGTCTGGCTGGTGGTTGATATGTCAAAACGAACTGTTCGCCCACCCAGCCAGGGATGCTACTGCCCTCCAACACACACCATGTATTCCTCAACAGCCAGGATACATGACGATATTACATTCATGAGATTAGAGGTTAGCCTGGAATGGAATTGCCAATGTATGATAGTGTTATGCATTCCAATTTCAGGTGCCTGCCTCCGTCATAAAAATATGTTCTCTCTTAACCAAAATGATTTACCCTGGAATTCCAAAGCCAGTTGGTTCTCTGTTATAATGTTACAAGAACCCTGTTCTATATCACCGCTACCAGATTTCCAAGACTTGTATTCCAAACACTGAATGTAATTCTATTGTGAACACATATTCCAGTTATCATAACCAATAACCAGATGCTATTGAAAACTTTTTCAATCAAATGCAGTATTTCAGTATTTTGTAGCAAATGGACTATACAGCTATTTTCCTTCCTTTTCCAGGAAACAGGAATATTTTAATGAAAATATTTTAATGTATACAGGTGCATGGTCAGACTCCGATTTTGAAATTCTCAATTTGCTAACTGACGTCAATCCAGGGAAAGTAGTTTGAGGCAGCCGTCATTATTATTGTTATTATCATTCTATATACTGTAGATGTCTCTCAAAGTGTGTCGTAGTCATCATACTTCTTTAATATAATACTGCCATTGAAAATGGCTCCAGTATACAGTACACAGACAGCTTCATAATGAATTCCAGTTATTTGCACATATGCTATTAGTGTAGTCAGCTGTCATACCACTGACTGTCTGCCTCATCAGTGTAATCAAATGTTCTCTTGTTTTTCTTTGTCATTACCAAAATAGTTGTGGTCACGAACATCCTCCAAAGACACAAGCGCAGCTATCTAGTCAATAGGCTGTTCTTATTTCTTGCCCTATCTTTTTATTTCAATAAGAAATTCTGCTGCTGCCCTTTCTCTTTTTTGATTGTTTGTTTGGTTTGATTTGTTTCCTTAATTGTGCAGAGGGGTCTTGACCGATTTGTCTCGATGCAGTTATAGTTACTATAACAACGATGTATGTAAGTGTTCTTTCTCGGGTATTTACAATGTGTTCGTCTTTTGTTGTGAAGGTGTAAGATCCAAAAACATTTGTATTTATTTAACTGTCTAAGGCACACAGATTTTTATATTTATCACATTATTTAAAGGGAACAGCTTTTATTGAAGGACACAGGCCCACATTACCTATAATATAGATTGATAAATAAATAGAATTATGTCCACAATGTGTCTACTTAAGATTTTGTGATGAAAGGTGCGATGCGTAGTTTGATGTGATTTTTTTCACTTTTGTTGTTATGTTTGATAATGTTGCAATTATTTTTCTTTCCTCTTTTAAAGTCCAATAAGGAAAAATTGTATTTATAATGTTAATGACTCTACTTGTTCAATGTTGGAAAGCGTTGAGGAATTGTACATAGTTTGTAAAAAAAAACAAAAAAAAGCAATCTAATGAGAGAAAGTATATGTGGAGAGAGTTCAAGATATATGGAACAGTGCTACTACATAAATTGTGCATTAAAATGTGTTTTCTAACAAACCCCCAAAATCTGTCACTGTTGACACTGAGACTGGTGTTTGCGGGGACTATTTAATGAAGCTGCCAGTTGAGGACTGGTGAGGTGTCTGTTTCTCAAACTAGACACTTTAATGTACTTGTCTTCTTGCTCAGTTGTGCACCGGGGCCTCCCACTTCTCTTTCTATTCTGGGTAGAGCCAGTTTGCGCTGTTCTGTGAAGGGAGTAGTACACAGCTTTGTACAAGACCTTCAGTTTCTTGGCAATTTCTCGCATGGAATAGCCTTCCTTTCTCAGAACAAGAATAGACTGACAAGTTTCAGAAGATAGGTCTTTGTTTCTGGCCCTTTTGAACCTGTAGTCGAACCCACAAATGCTGATGCTCCAGATACTCAACTAGTCTAAAGAAGGCCAGTTTGATTTCTTCTTTAATCAGAACAACAGTTTTCAGCTGTGCTAACATAATTGCAAAAGGGTTTTCTAATGATCAATTAGCCTTTTAAAATGAGCAACTTGGATTAGCAAACACAATGTGCCATTGGAACACAGGAGTGATGGTTGCTGAAAATGGGCCTCTGTACACCTATGTAGATATTTTATAAAAAAATCTGCCATTTCCAGCTACAATAGTAATTTAAAACATTAACAATGTCTGCACTGTATTTCTGATCAAACTGATGTTATTGTAATAGCCAACAAATGTGTTTTCTTTCAAAAACAAGGACATTTCTAAGTGACCCCAAACTTTTGAACAGTAGTGTATATAAAAAAAAGAAAATGGTGCCATCTGGTTTGCTTAATATAAGGACTTAAAAAATGATTTATACTTTTACTTGTACTTTTAATACTTTAGCAAATACATTTACTTTTGATACTTTAGTATATTTAAAACCAAATACTTTTAGACTTTTACTCAAGTAGTATTTTACTGGGTGACATCAATCTACACAGAATATTCTGTAATTTCAAAGTGGAAGACAAATTCCAACATTTGTTAAAAGAAAAATACGAAAAATACAACACTAATATCTTGATTACATAAGTATTCAACTCTCTGAGTCAGTGATTACAGATGTGAGTCTTTCTGGGTAAGTCTCTAAGAGATTTGCAGACCTGGATTGCACAATATTTACAAATTATTTTTAAATTCTTCAAGTTCTGTCAAGTTGGTTGTTGATTATTGCTAGACAGCCATTTTCAAGGATTTCCATAGAGTTGCATGCCGATTTAAGTCAAAACTTTAACTAGGCCACTCAGGAACATTTATTGTTGTCTAGGTAAGCAACTCCAGTGTATATTTGGCCTTGTGTTTTAGGTCATTGTCCTGCTGAAAGGTGAATTTTTCTGATAAAGGTTTTCCGAAATGATTTTTTACAGTAGCTCTATTCCGTTTACTTTTATCCCAAAGAAATCTCCCTTAGTCCTTGCCAATTACAAGCACACACATAACATGATGCAGCCACCACCATGATTTAAAATTTAAAGTGGTACTCAGTGATGTGTTTTGTTGGATATGCCCCAAATATAACGCTTTGTATTCAGGACATAAAGTTAATTTCTTTGCCACATTTTTTATAGAATTACTTTAGTGCCTTATTGCAAACAGGATGCATGTTTTGGAAGATTTCTTATTTTCACCCTGTCATTAGGTTAGTATTGTGGACTAACTAAAATGTTGTTGATCCATCCTAAGTTTTCTCCAGTCACAGGCATTAAACTCTAACTGTTTTAATGTCACCATTGCCCTCATGGTGAACTCCCTGAGCGGTTACCTTCCTCTCCGGCAACTCAGTTAGGAAGGACGTCTGTATCTTTGTAGTGACTCTGTGTTTCGATACACCATCCAAAGTGTAATTAATTACTTCACCATGCTCAATGTCTACTTTTTTAATGTTTACCCTTCTACCAAAGGTGCCCTTCTTTGTGAGGCATTGGAATATCTCCCTGGACTTTGTGGTTGAAACTGGGTTTGAAATGCACTTCTCAGCTGAGGGACCTAACATATAATTGTATGTGTGGGGTACAGAGATGAGGTAGTCATTCAAAAGTCATGAACACTTATTGTACACAGAGTGAGTCCATGCATCTTATTATGTGACTTGTTACAAGCATTTATATTCCTGAATTTATTTAGGCTTGCAAAGGGGTTGAATACTTATTGACTAAAGATGTTTCAGCTTTTCATTTTAAATGAATTTGTAAAAGCATAATTCTACTTAACATTATGGGGTATTATGTATAGGCGAGTGACACAAAATCTCAGTTTAAACAATTATATATTCAGGCTGTTACACAAGAAAATGTGGAAAGTGTAAATACTTTCTGAAGGCAATGTATCATAAAGATCGGAAATTCACATACACTTAGGTTGAAGTCATTAAATCTCGTTCTTCAACCACTCCACAAATTTCTTGTAAACAAACTATAGTTTTGGCAAGTCAGTTAGGACATCCACTTTGTGCATGACACAAGTAATTATTCCAACAATTGTTTACAGACAGATTATTTCACTTATAATTCACTGCATCACAATTCCAGTGGGTCAGAAGTTTACATACACTAAGTTGACTGTGCCTTTAAACAGCTTGGAAAATTCCAGAAAATTATGTCATGGCTTTAGAAGCTTCTGATAGGCTAATTGACATCATTTGAGTCAATTGGAAGTGTACCTGTGGATGTATTTCAAGGCCTACCTTCAAACTCAGTGGCTCTTTGCTTGACATCATGGGGAAATCAAAAGAACTCAGCCAAGACCTCAGAAAAAAAATTGTAGACCTCCACAAGTGTGGTTCATCCTTCGGAGCAATTTCCAAACACCTGAAGGTACCACCTTCATCTGTACAAACAATAGTAAGCAAGTATAAACACCATGGGACCACGCAGCCATCATACCGCTCAGGAAGGAGATGCATTCTGTCTCCTAGAGATGAACGTACTTTGGTGCAAAAAGTGCAACAGCAAAGGACCTTGTGAAGATGCTGGAGGAAACCGCTACAAAAATATCTATATCCACAGTAAAACGAGTCCTATATCGACATAACCTGAAAGGCTGCTCAGCAAGGAAAAAGCCACTGTTCCAAAACTACCATAAAAAAAGCCAGACTACGGTTTGCAACTGCACATGGAGACAAAGATCATACTTTTTGGAGAAATGTCCTCTGGTCTGATGTAACAAAAATAGAACTGTTTGGCCATAATGACCATCGTTATGTTTGGAGGAAAAAGGGGGAGGCTTGTAAGCCGAAGAACACCATCCCAACCGTGAAGCACGGGGGTGGCAACATCATGTTGTGGGGGTGCTTTGCTGCAGGAGGGACTGGTGCACTTCACAAAATAGATGGCATTATGAGGCAGGACAATTATGTGGATATATTGAAGCAACATCTCAAGACATCAGTCAGGAAGTTAAAGCTTGGTCGCAAATGGGTCTTCCAAACGGACAATGACCCCAAGCATACTTCCAAAGTTGTGGCAAAATGGCTTAAGGACAACAAATTCAAGGTATTGGAGTGGCCATCACAAAGCCCTGACCTCAATCCTATAGAAAATACGTGAGCAGAACTGAAAAAGTGTGTGCGAGCAAGGAGGCCTACACACCTGACTCAGTTACACCAGCTCTGTCAGGAGGAATGGGCCAAAATTCACCCAATTCATTGTGGGAAGCTTGTGGAAGGCTACCCGAAATGTGTGACCCAAGTTAAACAATTCAAAGGCAATGCTACCAAATACTAGTTGAGTGTATGTAAACTTCTGACACATTGGGAATGTGATGAAATAATTAAAAGCTGAAATAAATCATTCTCTCTACTATTATTCGGACATTTCACATTCACACAAAGTGGTGATCCTAAATGACCTAAGAGATGGAATTTTTACTAGGATTAAATGTCAGGAATTGTGGAAAACTGAGTTTTAAATGTATTTGGCTAAGGTGTATGTAAACTTCCGACTTCAACCGTATACTGTATAAATACTGTCAAGAGATAATTCTGTGGCATTAAGGCTTTTATTTGTCAGTGCTGTCATGACAACTGGCAGATACATGTCACTGTATGCACAGTACATTCATTGTTATCATCACCATATGAATAAGAAGATGATGAAAGTTTCTTTCAGACTAGCTTTGATCCCTTCCACATGACAAGCAAAACATATTTATTGATCTGACAAACCCATACATACACCTTTAAAGCTGGAATCCGTAGTTGCTACATCCATTTTTGGAATTATAAATGAATGATATACCCTTTGGTTCTTGAAGAATATAACATATAAATGCCTCGTGCTCAATTGAACTGTCGTACCCCATCAGAAACCAACATATAAGCTTACTCCAATGTTTGTAAACAACGTAAATAAAAACAAACACTGTATAGCCTCAAAACATGGTTAAAACTATAATTTTGATATTCTGGATGGTCAGCTCTTGCTTCCATACCCCTGTCTATGAATTTTAGAGTGGTTACATTTCTCCAGGCCCATCCCTCAGCATTTTACCAAAACAGAGGCTTCATAACCCTTTTGTTATTGTTTCAACTGCGGATTCTAGCTTTAAGTAAGTAAAGTAATTAAGCCTTGTCCAAGCCAGAGCAACCCATACATGCACCTTTACAAAGATACAATACATTGGTTTTGAAAGGAAAGCCCTTTAGCTTGTGATCCCTCCACATGATTGTGATTCAAATGCTTTACACAGAAATAGCCCCGCCAGCAAAATCCACAGGGCTTAATGTGGATGAGATAATCTCTGGCTAAGGAGAAGAGTAAAAACTGAGTAAACACACCTATCTCACAGCAGCCCAGTGGAGAGAGCCACGGGTCAAGCCGATGACGAGTGAGAGCTTTACAAGTTGCGTGGGTGTGTTTTTGTTCAAACTAACACTTCAGACAGTAGTTACTTAGAAGTTTGCTTAAGACATTTTATCCTTATTTGACTTCTTATTACAAACTATTCAGCCCAGGCGAGGGCTTCGGGCTTACTTATGTAGTCTGCTTCCATTGAGATCTCTCCGTTGGTCACTGTGATTCTATAGAGCGAAAGATTGTCTTTCTCTGAACACAGTACAGCTTCTTAGAAGAGGTCTGGGTTCAATAACACAGAGCACTAATAACTCAAATCAAATGTATTTATATAGCCCTTCGTACATCAGCTGATATCTCAAAGTGCTGTACAGAAACCCAGCCTAAAACCCCAAACAGCAAGCAATGCATGTGAAAGAAGCACGGTGGCTAGGAAAAACTCCCTAGGAAAAACTCCCTAGAAAGGCCAAAAACCTAGGAAGAAACCTAGAGAGGAACCAGGCTATGAGGGGTGGCCAGTCCTCTTCTGGCTGTGCCAGGTGGATATTATAACAGAACATGGTCAAGATGTTAAAATGTTCATAAATGACCAGCATGGTCAAATAATAATAATCATAGTAGTTGTCGAGGGTGCAACAAGCACGTCCGGTGAACAGGTCAGGGTTCCATAGCCGCAGGCAGAACAGTTGAAACTGGAGCAGCAGCACGGCCAGGTGGACTGCAGCAAGGAGTCATCATGCCAGGTAGTCCTGAGGCATGGTCCTAGGGCTCAGGTCCTCCGAGACTGAAAGCAGACATGTAGAAAAGGAAAATAGATTACCCCTGAAAGTGATGTTATCTTCAACCTCAGTGAGACGATTTCCAAGTCAAACTTAATGTTGGCTGCTGTGTTTGTGGCTATGTTGTTCTGTCAGACTTGAGTGTACATGCATATGTGTAGACGGATGTGTCCCTTACGGAAAAACCACATGATTTCACATGTAAAATCATGTGTTTTTGGAACACTTCACATGTGACATTTCTCAAGTGAAAACGTGTTTTTGGACCCTTCAAGTGATATTCTATGAAGTTTCACATATGGATTTTCACATGTGATCACATTCTTTCACATGGGGATAACAATTTGTGATGCCCTGCAAACGAAAACAAGTCCTTATGATACACACATTATTTGTACATATTTGACACACTTTGACATACATGACTCCATTGTGTATGTTTATTTATACATCAATTATTATTCAGCATGTGCTTACTTGGGATTTGAACTCACAACCTCTTGGTTCATGGCATTCCCATCTTCTTGCTACGCCACCATGTCTATGTCAATAACTGATTTCACCTGTATTCCTACACTTTAGACTTCAAAGTAAATCTCAGGTTTCTAAAAATACAATCAAGAAAAAATATTATATTTGTCATACAGAAAACCCTCAAATTGCTTAAATAAGTCAATTAAATCAATGATGAGACAATAGTCGGATTAACTGCTAACTAAAATAGCAATGCAGATGGCACTCTTTTTCTAAGTGCAGAGCTGTATTATAGGTAATGAATCTGTACAGGACTTCTGAAATCTAACTCTCACATATGGAATTGCATTTTCACATGTGAAAAACTTTCACATCAAAATCTAATTGCCACTATCATATGGGCTCCCGAGTGGCGCAGCGGTCTAAGGCACTGCATCTCAGTGCTAGGGACAAAGACAGTGAGAGAGAGCAAAGAGAAAGAAATCACACAAACAATGAGGCTTTCTTGGATCTTTATGCCCACGAGGCATAGCAGGTTAACGCTTGATCTGATTTAATCTAGGCCATACTCTCACCAAGCCGAGCCAGCACACCCTCACCCCAATACATCTGCTGTCTGCCAGGGCTGTTAGACAGTGATGCCAGGGAACACAGTAAAATGATTATTAATGAAAGCAAGACACACTGCTCAGAGAGCTGACTTTAAAGTAATTTAAAATCAAATGACCTAAAATGAAGCACATGGGTATGACATGTACTGGCTCATGGAGATGAATGAGAACCTCAAAAATGTTCCTTTGAATGTTCTATTTTGATTTAAAACACATTAAGGGAACACATGATAGACAATAGCATGACATGTAGGGGTTCATGAAGTTGAAGTAAATCCTCAAAAATATTTCTTCAGATGCTGGAAAGGAGATGCTATGACGAACATTACACATGGACTTATGAACCAACTGTCAAAAGTTATAAAAGATACATAAAGCTCTTTAAGGTCAAACAAACGAATGTTGTAAGAACACTGTTGCCCATCCCAACGTGTTGGGGATTATGGTACTTCCCTGCTCTTTCATGTTCAAGGTAAACAAGCGGTAATAAAACATGTGAAGTGAGTGTTTTGTGTGTGAAGACATTTAATTGGTCAAAACACGTGAAGAAAACGAATACACTAACACATATTATTCACTGAAAGTGTGTACAGGCATTTTTAAAATATCTTTGGGTCAAGTACACAATTATTTGGTCATGTTTATGCCCACGCTGCAAATATTTCTAAAGACATGTTTTCAACTTGTCAATATGGGGTACCGTGTGTAGGTGGGTGAGAGAAAAAACAACAAAACCATCAAAAGCAAAATAATGTTGCAGAAACATGTTTATATGAAACCATAGATGTTACCATTTGTATAGTGTGTTGTTTTTGCCGATACTCTCACTCACAATAATGATGAGACCAATAGTATTTGACATTATGTCATTCCTGTAAACTGCAAATCACATACAGTTGAAGTCGGAAGTTTACATACACCTTTAAACTCAGTTTCACAATTCCTGGCATTTAATCCTTGTAAAAATTCCCTGTCTTAGGTCAGTTAGGATCACCACTTTATTTTAAGAATGTGAAATGTCAGAATAATAGTAGAAAGAATGATTTATTTCAGCTTTTATTTCTTTCATCACATTCCCAGTGGGTCAGAAGTTTACATACACTCAATTAGTATTTGCCTTTAAATTGTTTTTCTTGGGTCAAACATTTTGGGTAGTGTGGCGGATGAATCAAAATTAGTTGGGTAACATAGATAATTAAGATGTTTTATTTGCATAATATGCTTATGTCAGATACTTGTCATTAGAATGTATCCCTTTGGATAATGAATGTTGGCAGTTGCACTTTTCCCTTAGCTGGGGCTCAGTCACTTGGGGCCCAGAGAGGGGAGAGGTCAGGCTTGTCTTTTACATGTCCCTGGTGCTATGCAGAAGATCAGAAAGGGAAGAGGACAGGATGGAACATTGTCTTCATATGTGAATGTGTCTTTACCTATTCTTAAACCATGTGAAGGGATGGCGTGATTAATGGGGAACCAATTACTTGTCTCCACAATGTCTGTGCACAAGTCACTCCCCTCAGTGAGCTTGTCCAGGAGTGGGATCAAGAGGGGGTTTACTTGAGATGGGAGTATCTAGAGTTGACAATTGATATATGCCATTGGATGAGTTGGTGTTTTTGTACTATGAAGTACCAGGAACGAGATTCAAACCTCGTCTTGGGGACCAAACTGAACGATAATTTATAGTGAATGTTATCTGGCTAAGGGATACTCCTTTCTCAAATAGAAAGTCCCTTTGTGAACTATTTCTAAGATCTGTGGTTCGTCATGTAGGTTGAGAGGGGTGTATCTTGGCTATAAAAGATCTTTGTACTTTTGTGTAGTCACTTTTCTATGGTTCATTACAGATAGCGCATCATTGAAAGTCAAAGTGCTTATGCAAAAGCTCTTATTATTAAAGATGTAGTTTAAGTATAACTCTGACTGGTGTGTGAAGTTTGTAACTCTCTTCATTTGGTAATACAGAAATTAGCCACCACAGTAGCTTTCCACAAGCTTCCCACAATAAGTTGGGTGAATTTTGGCTCATTCCTCCTGACAGAGCTGGTGTAACTGAGTCAGGTTTGTAGGCCTCCTTGCTCGCACATGCTTTTTCAGTTCTGCCCACAAATTTTCTATAGGATTGAGGTCAGGGCTTTGTGATGGCCACTCCAATACCTTGACTTAGTTGTCCTTAAGCCATTTGCCACAACTTTGGAAGTATGCTTGGGGTCGTTGTCAATTTGGAAGACCCAACATGATGCTGCCACCCCCGTGCTTCACGGTTGGGATGGTGTTCTTCGGCTTGCAAGCCTCCCCCTTTTTCCTCCAAACATAACGATGGTCATTATGGCCAAACAGTTCTATTTTTGTTACATCAGACTAGAAGACATTTCTCCAAAAAGTACAATCTTTGTCCCCATGTGCAGTTGCAAACCATAGTCTGGCTTTTTTAATTGCAGACTTGGAGCAGTGGATTCTTCCTTGCTGAGCGGCCTTTCAGGTTATGTCGATTTGGGACTCGTTTTACTGTGGATATAGATACTTTTGTAGCTGTTTCCTCCAGCATCTTCACAAGGTCCTTTGCTCTTCTGGGATTGATTTGCACTTTTTGCACCAAAGTACGTTCCTCTCTAGGAGACAGAACACGTCTCCTTCCTGAGCTGTATGACGGCTGCATGGTCCCATGGTGTTTATACTTGCGTCCTATTGTTTGTACAGATGAACGTGGTACCTTCAGGCGTTTGGAAATTGCTCCTAAGAATGAACCAGACTTTTGGAGGTCTACAATTTCTGGCTGATTTCTTTTGATTTTTCCATGTTGTCAAGCAAAGAAACACTGAGTTTGAAGGTAGGCCTTGAAATACATCCACAGGTACACCTCCAGTTGATGTCAATTAAACTGTACCTGGGAAAGTATACACCCTCTAGTTATCAGAGTCACATGGAATTGTTATGCAATTGAAATGTTTGATATTGAAATTTTTTGTTAGGAGATTAAATGTAATTTTAGCTTCCAATTGAGAGAATTGGGATTTCATAAGGAAAGTGCCCTGCTTGATCAGTGGCCCGCCCCTGTGAAGAGACGGGGGTTATAAACGATGAAACACACCCTCCTCCCCTCGCCACTATATAAGACAATGACAAAATGTAACGTTGAGTTCCACTACGTGAGGTCTGCAGCCTCTGCGTTATAAGGACACACATGTCAAGTACAGAACTAAGCCAACCTCGGCGAGAGCTTTGGTTGTGAATGGTATGAACTTTGAACGCTTATTCACTACAGAAGTGATACTTCCTAGCCGTTGAGTTAGCAGCGGCCGCTGTAGACGTGGGCTAGGAAAGGATGGACGACGGATCCAGTCTACCAGAGACGAAGATACTACAACGTATCCACTTTACCACTATTGACATTCTTCCGAGGACAGGAAGATCTGCTGGCCAACCCGGCCAGCATCTATGACCAACCTACCGAAGCGCAGCTCAGAGTAAATATTTATTGTATTTTCCTTTTCCAAATGGCCGGTAATTTAGAATGCATAGGATTCTGTATTTACGATAGCATAGCTGTTTCTTTGTTCCTCAGTCTTCCCGCTCTTTCATTCAAGCCAAACACCCTTTCTCTGTGTAACAATCCGCCATGTCGGCTCCATCCACCAGGGGCGTTTTCTGTATGACATCATTTGTATTCTGGGTATATGTGATTCTGTGTGATTAGTTAGGTATTTAGTAAATAAATAATTAAACTCAATTTTGTATTGCTTATTCAACTTGTTAGCCAGGGTTCGTGAAGATAACCAAGAATTTACAACTTTCATTATGAGACTGAAAATAAGGTGATGATTAATATTGACTGCTATCGATGTAAAATAATACTACGTTTTTAAGAGTTTATTCGGAAGATAACGGCTCTATAAACACTCTTCCGTGGTGTCCCAACTTTCTAGTTAGTTACATTTACATGATTAGCTAATCAGGTGATATTAATTACAGAGAAAGTATTTTATAGGATAGCATGTCATATCACTTCATCCGGTATAGCCAAAGACACGACACAGTTTACTTTTGTGCCGCACGCTAAGATTACCATACCAGGCTGTCATATTGAACGTGAGGATGCTCTCCACTAAGCTGCTGTGCACCCTCTCCAGAACAACCTGGCTGACCCCAAACCCCTTTAATTTCCTGATTAAGAACAGGCGTTGGCTTGCTTTAAAAAAAAAAATACAGTCTGCATTCTCTGTAAAACTCAGCTTGTTATCAATGTGTCCCTAGGTATTTATAACACTCAACCACCTCCACTGGTTGGCCGTTCAGGCTCACATTGTTTCCTCGGATCTTCATCTTGTTAGTGTAGACAGAGAACAACAACTGTGAAAGGACACACCTGTGGGGCGCCCCTGTGTTCAGGGTCAGTTCATAAGAGAGGGCCCCATTTATGAGAACCCTCTGTAGGCGGTGAGTTAAAAAGTCCTTGATCCAACCTGTGAGGCCTCCATTGACATTCAGTCAGGTCCAGTAGTCGTTTCAGCAGTGTGTGTATTTGCATTGTATTGAAAGCTGAACTAAAATCAATAAATAAATGTGTGCATATGTTTTTTCATGTTGAAGGTGTCACAACATGGCCCTTTTGGGTTGTATATCGATGCTCCCCCCCTCTCTCACATCAGGTTTTACAACTGTCATAAATTCCTGCTAGAATCTCTCTCTTCGCTGCCATGGAGTATGGAGGGAGAGAACAAAGAGCTTCTCTTTAGAAACTCCTAATGCCCAAAATGGTAGAATTAAACAATATTTATATTTTTGAGAATGTGGGACAGGTCCTTAAGGGACAGTCATGTCGAGTGTGTTTCATTTGGTGATCTCATGAAGGACAGGAAACACACATATCTCTTAAAGTGTACATTTCCCAGCTGTCAGGTTTACTTCTGAATGTTGTATAAGATGGATGAATAAGTATAATAATACTTTTGAAAAGATAACAATGTGATTTAGTCTTCTGAATGAGAATTGGTTGTTTTATGGTAACTTATGCACAATCAGTAGCCACGCCCAGGTGGGCACAAACATGATGAGACAGCCCTTTGCTACCCAAGCAAAAAAGCCCCCGTGACGCAATTCAGACCAGACCACGCAAACCACGATGTAAGCTAAGATTGCAAATGTTTGAATTTCTAAGACCAACACATGCCGGGTGACGGTGGTGTGTGAAGTGGTTTAACTACAACTCTACCAAAAGACAAGACCAGAGAACGTGAAGATCATTCCCATGTTGAAATGGCGAAGAAGTCTACAAACTAACAAATAATTATTCAGACTGCAGCTGTTTAAATACTTCAGTTTGGTAAACACACCCGATTCTAAGAAGATTTCCGAATGGTACTCTGAAGTCTCCATTATAACAACTACGACAGACTGTGACTTCTGGGGATGTCACGGCTGTCAAAAGGAGCAGACCAAAGCGTAGCGTGGGTGTAGTTCCACATTTTATTAAATCCGTGAAACTTTGCAAAACATAAATAACTGAATCGACAAAAACAACAAACCGTGACGCAGAGAGAAACAAACACTACTCAAAAGATAATCACCCACAAAACCCAGGAAGAAAAACCCTTACTTAAATATGATCTCCAATCAGAGGTAACGAGGACCAGCTGCCTCCAATTGGAGATCAACCCAGAAAAACACAAAACACCCCCTGTCACGCCCTGACCTACTCTACTATAGAAAATGACATCTTACTAGGGTCAGGACGTGACAGGGGAACCCAACCAGAAACTTTTCTGTTGAGTCTCTCCAGCAGATGGACCATCACCCACAGAGAGAGACAGCAAGACATACACTCGTAAATATGTAAATTGCAATTTCTTTTCGAATGAGGGGACGTTCATGTAAAGTATTAGCAATTTCTATGAGTGTAGTTATCAGCTATGAGTTTCCCGCTATTGAGCGGTCCCCACCCCCTTTCCTTTGTCTACCAAGCCGTCATATCGGTTTCGTCTGCTCGGGACTTTTTCCTTAGTATCATGTTATACCCCATGTATAACTAATTGTGTGTATGTTTTCATGTATTTCTGTGATTTGATTAGTTAGTTAGTCAATAAATAATTAAGACAGAGATGTTGCGCGCTGCCACTGCTTGAGGGAGACTTCAAGTATTGTATGACCTGTATAGTCAAGAGGATGGGCAGATATACAACCTCCTAGTAACCTCCCTAGCTACCTATCTGGACACAGGTCACACAGGTCAGAGGATTTGAGAGGCAGGTTTATGCTACCCCATAGACTCTCAAGCTCCGGTCATGGGGGATGGGCAGTGGAGTGTGCAGCTCAGGGTTGTGAGGTGTTGATAACAGTCACCGGCAGGGTATTCGTAACACTAATCAATAATGTGAGTCTTTGTAGCTAGCTAATACATTTGTTTGTCTAATCAACTCACTTTCAGTTATGTAAGCGCAATGCCGCCTCTACACCTGGTTAATCTTGTTTCATTGTATTATTAATATTAATTCAAACTAACTACACAGCTAACAAAAGGACATCCTGAGGGAAAATGGTAAAGGACCAACAGGAAACGTTATGAACGTCCCTAGGATGTCATCAGCTGAGGAGCTAGCTGGGAAATTCCAACCATTTTGTAAATACCAAAACTACATGACATAGCTAGTTATCTAGCTAACAACTAACCAAAAATTCACCTAATGGAAAATGTTGCTAGTTCCAAACTGTAGTTGTAATATTCAACATGAACAAAGTTCATCACACCCGCAAACATTCAAAAAACAAGTGACCAGCTTGTGCAACACAATCTCAAGCATGGGGAGTCCATTCCTCGATAAATGTCCAGAGCTTCTGGTTTTGGATACACGCAATTGTGCAAGCAAAGATGTTATTGCCACTGTCCGCACCATTGAGAAACTAGGTACTTCTTAAAAATCTAAAATATCTCCAGGAAGTCATTGTGTATAGAAACACATCCATCCATCAGAGCATTAAGAGGAATAATGTACCACTGCTTAAAAATGCTAAAGCAAAGCCAGTCATAAAAGAGAGAAAGCAACAATCTGCATTCAAAAGTGATTTTACACTTTTGAGCCGACTTTACAACGCGAGCAAGTTCCGAGATGAAAACCTAGATTTGTTTTTCTCTCGTGAGGATAACCCATGACCTCCAGCCCATTCAAATAACGAAATGCTTAACCTGCAAACCCAAAAATCAGATCTGCTAGGCCTGATCACTGTAGATTCCTACCCACCTATGCTCTCTTTCTTTGATGCCAAAATCATTGATGGAGCTCTCATTGTCCATTCCTTGCCTACCCACCAAGTTTCCACATTTGGCAAATATGGCAGTAGTGTAGAGCTTAAGTTGAAAACTGCAATTGAATTGATAATGTATGACACATACAAGATAATGTGTGACACATATAAGATAGTCTAAAATACTCAATGAGAGAGAATCGATGAAAGTCTGAAGACAACCAAGCTTCCATGTAAGTTTTCTGACTTTCCC
Organism: Salmo salar; assembly: GCF_965601325.2. Lineage (NCBI taxonomy): Eukaryota > Metazoa > Chordata > Actinopteri > Salmoniformes > Salmonidae > Salmo > Salmo salar. The sequence continues at coordinate 57,659,165 of NC_138293.1, forward strand.
AGAAAGTCACAAAGAAGCAGACACAGGAGTATTCCTTCATCTTAAAAATGCCCTTCAAAAGGGTGCACAAACCATTATCATTTGATCAGTGGATACAGACATCATTGTCCTCCTTGCTGGGCTGTTCTTCCATCTTACCAGGGATTATCCTACCATAAAGCTGTGGGTTGCTTTTGGTTTGGTTAAAACCTACCAGCATATTTGCATCAACACCATCTACAAGAAGCTTGGAATGCACAAGTTTAGCTTTGTGAGGCTTCCACGCATTCACAGGTTGTGATAGAACCTCAGAAATTAATGGAAAGGGCAAAAAGACAGCTTGAAGTGCATGTAAGTCATTTCCAGAGGTGACTGATGCCTTTGTTTCCATGGCAGCTGACCCATTTTAACCCCTTGATCTGGATTCATCCCCTTTTACATTACTTGAGAGATACAGCTGTGCCATCTATGACTAGACAATCAGCCTAGATTGTTTCAATGATCTGAGGAAGGATCACTTCTCAAAGAGGTAATTCTCAATGGAGAACATCCCCCCCAACACAGGCTGCACCATTCAGACCGAGCAGTGTGCCAAACCAGCATTTGGTCAACAAGTCTGAAAACCATTCAATCGGAACCTTCACCATATAAGTTTTGGGATTGGCTAAAAAAAATGATTACTGGACACCTTTGTGGAAACTCTTACCAGAGACTGACAAAGCTTGCAGAGAACTCCTGCAAAAGTGAGCCCCTTTGTTCTCGGAAGTGTCAAACTCGGGATGATGGAAAGTCATTAAACATGACTATGGATATATTACCATCTCCATTGGTGGCCATTTTGAAATACACTTCCTGTTTAATTCAAAACTGAGCACCCCTAATAGGATATTTTTCTATCGTCTGAAGAATGTTTGTACCAAATTCCATGCTTTTATGTGTTGCATAACAGTTTTCTGGTCAAATACCAGCTATTGTGGCAGCCATTTTGAATTTTCACAATAACTTTGAAATGGCACCTCTTATGAGATGTTTTCATACTGTATCACCTGAGGAATGTTTGTTCCAAATTTCATGCTTGTATCCACTTCATAATTTTTTTCTTCTGCTAAGGACTGCTATGACAGTATGTAGTCTGACAGTACTGTATTTATTGTCTCCTCAGTGGTTTTCTGCTGTCCTCCTTGCTGTGCCAAAATAGCAAGGACATTGCCTTAAGGCATTACACTTCCTGGGTCCTGGGCAACCAGAGAGGAAGTGCAATTGTGTCACTTCCTGTAATCCTCATTACCCCTCCCCATTGGATCAATGAACATGGCTGTGTGCCATTGGGAGGGTGCATTACTATCAGTCATTTCCAAATGTATTAGTGCCTGTTTACTTCAGTGGACTCGCCCAGTAAACTAAGTATCGCTCCAGGGGACACACTGCTTCCTCCATATTAATATACTGTCTCTTCTATTATCCATCACATCAACAAGTGGGTGCCTATGGATTTGACTAATGCCCCCCTAAAATGTGTGCCTTCCGTTTGTAAGCCTCCAAACATTGTGCCCCACTTGAAGAATGAGGACAGTTCACTTACCGTGACATCCCCACTCTTCTTTCTACACAATCTCCATCCAGGGATAGATCAAGGTCCTGTTATTAATAGTAGCCCCCCTGCTATCGCATCTATATTCATGGTCCTCCGACACCATCTATATTTATGCTAGAGTCAGACAGGCCCATCCCAACAGGTAAGGGATAGAGGAGCCACCCCTCTAGGACACCTCAACCTGCCTTACTCAGGAGATCGGTGACCGTGATGTTGTCCATAGGCTGAGCTCATTTGTGAACCTCAACACAGACACACAGACACACCCACACTCACAGACAGACACCCACACACACAGTCCTCTTCCCCTCAGTCACCATTAGGGCAGCTAGAGCCCCTTTGAAATCAGTGCCAACTTCCATCGCATCCTTACTGACCTAAAACATGTCCACCTGCGGAGTATAGAATCCAGCCTCACCTGCATTTAATTCGAAACACATCCTAACCTCCTGTGACTGGTTTGGCAATAATATGCCCGGTCTATCCCCATACCACCTTCACTCAAAACACAAATATTGCCACCCCTCTGGTGTTCTGTTCTATCCGCCAACTGGTTAATGGGTTTGTAACCCCTGGGGTTGGTACTTAGGATAGGATGGAAATGCATTGGGCACCGACACTCACACATTGACACAACTATACGGCTCCCAGCAGGAGGTTGTTATTTACAGTTGTCTATCTACTTCCTCGATGGACAGCTGTGGCTGACATGGCACACAGAGATGAGAGGCTATTATGCTCCATTGGATAGGGATTGTCCATGTATGGGTATGGGTATGGGTGTGTGTGTGTGTGTGTGTGTGTGTGTGTGTGTGTGTGTGTGTGTGTGTGTGTGTGTGTGTGTGTGTGTGGTGTGTGTGTGTGTGTGTGTGTGTGTGTGTGTGTGTGTGTGTGTGTGTGACAGAGGATATGAAAAAGGAGAGCGAGAGAGAGAGAGAGAGAGAACTTGACCGAAAGGCAGAGGTTAACTTTTCACAAAACAGTGAACCCCACACACACACTCGCAATGCTTCAGTTAATTTATATTAAACTGTGGCCTCTCCTGGGCCCAGAAGATTCCTCCCTCATGTCACTTCCATTATTCCACAGTACTGAGAGAAGAGAAAATCTGTTTAATCTCGCCAGCAAGTGACACACTGATAATGTCCAGCGACCAACTCCTTCACAAGGCTGCTGGCTCTCTCTGGAATGGAATAAATGGAACGGAGTTAAACATAAAAAATGTACCATTATTCTACCAGGTAAATTGACTGAGAACACATTTTCATTTACACCAACGACCTGGGGAACATGTGGTTTCCATATAAAACTAAATTCATGCTATTCAACTGATCATTGCCCGCACCTGCCCGCCCATCCAGCATCACTGCTCTGACTTAGAATACATGGATAACTACAAGTGTCTGGCTAGACTGTAAACTCTCCTTCCAGACTCATATTAAGCATCTCCAATCCAAAATTAAATCTAGAATCGGCTTCCTATTTCGCAACAAAGCATCCTTCACTCATGCTGCCAAACATACCCTCGTAAAACTGACCATCCTACCGATCCTTGACATCGGCGATGTCATCTATAAAATGGCCTCCAACACTCTACTCAACAAACTGGATGCAGTCTATCACAGTGCCATCCCTTTTGTCACCAAAGCCCCATACACTACCCACCATTGCGACCTATACGCTCTCGTTGGCTGGCCCTCACTTCATACTCATCGCCAAACCCACTGGCTACAGGTTATCTACAAGTCTCTGCTAGGTAAAGCCCCACCTTATTTCAGCTCGCTGGTCACCATAGGAGCACCAACTCGTAGCACACGCTCCAGCAGGTATATCTCACTGGGCACCCCCAAAGCCAATTCCTCCTTTGGTCGCCTTTCCTTCCAGTTCTCTGCTGCCAATGATTGGAACGAACTGCAAAAATCTCTGAAGCTGGAGATTCCCATCTCCCTCACTAGCTTTAAGCACCAGCTATCAGAGCAGCTCACATAGCACATCTGTATACAGCCCATCTATCTACCTCATCCCCATACTGTATTTATTTATTTATTCTGCTCATTTTGCACCCCAGTATCTCTACTTGCACATCCATCTTTTGCACATCTACCATTCCACTGTTTAATTGCCATATTGTAATTACTTTGCCACCATAGCCTATTTATTGCCTTAATTCCCTTATTTTACCTAATTTGCACTCACTGTATATAGACTTTTTGTTTTCTTTTTTTCTACTGTATTATTGACTGTATGTTTTGTTCATTCCATGTGTAACTCTGTGTTGTATGTGTCTAACTGCTATGCTTTATCTTGGCCAGGTCGCAGTTGCAAATGAGAACTTGTTCTCAACTAGCCGACCTGGTTAAATAAAGGTGAAATAAAAAAATAAAAAAAATATGTTTGATACCATTCCATTTATTCAATTTCATCCTTTAAACTCTAAGAAAAAATGGTTCCAAAGGGTTCTCTGGCTGTCCCTGTCACAAATCCCACCGAAGGTGGCTCCCCTGCCTGCTCGGGCGACGCTCGGCGGTCGTCGTCGCCGGCCTACTAGCCGCCGCTGATCCCTTTTTCATTTTCGGTTGGTATGTCTTATTGTTTGCACCTGTTCCTTATTTGTGTATCTTGATTTGTGGTTATTTAAGCCTGTTTAGCCCGTCCAGGTTTGTGCAGGATTATTTTCGTCAGTGTGCTTTTTTTGGATGTGCTGGCGATCTGCTTGAGTTATTTTCTTTCTGAACTGTGGACCCATTGTGTATGGGTTGGGCACTTAGTTCTCACGCCTGTTGTGTTGGAGTCGAACGTTGTCGAACCAGAGAAAAATAAAACTCATTTTTCTTACCTCTGCTCTCTGCGCCTGACTCCTACCACCACTCCTAGCAATCGTGACAGAATCCCGCACCAGATTATAGAGTCAGCAGGAGCAGCCGCACCTCCTCTCCCATCGATGGAGGAAAGGGTCCTCCATCATACCAGCATTCTTCACCGGATCGGTTCAGCGATAGATCAGATGATGGAGAGGATGGACCGATGGGAGAGGAGTGGCCTCCCTACCACATCCCCAGCACCTCTTCCCCCTCCACCTGCTACCCCTTCTCCGGCGTCCGGACCCGGGGCCCTATGCCTGGCTCTCCCCAGGGAGTACGATGGAGCGGCGGCTGGGTGCCAGGGGTTCCTGCTGCAGCTGGAGTTGTACCTGGCTACCGTTCGTCCGACTCCCTCGGGAGAGGAAAGCGTGAGCGTCCTCGTCTCCTGCTTAACAGGTCGTGCCCTGGAGTGGGCCAACGCAGTGTGGTATGGCCGAGACTCGGCAAGGGATCACTACCCCGAGTTCACCCGCCGTTTCCGGGCCGTGTTCGACCACCCACCAGAAGGCCGGGAGGCAGGAGACGAGGAGCGCACAGGACTTTGCTCTGGAGTTCCGGACCTTGGCTGCTGGAGCGGGGTGGAACGACAGGGCCCTGATGGACCACTATCGGTGTAGCCTCCGGGAGGATGTCCGCCGGGAGCTAGCCTGTCGGGACACTACCCTCTCCCTGGATGAACTTATCGACATGTCCATTCGTCTCGACAACCTGCTGGCTGCCCGCGGGCGTCCAGACCAGGCCCTGTTGGTTACACCTCCAGGCCCTCCAGCTCCCATCCCTATGGAGCTAGGGGGGGCCGCATCGAGGGGAACCGGAGGAGGAGGCTCCTCCTGTACCCGGTGTGGTCGGAAAGGACACACTGCTGACCGGTGCTGGAGGAGCTCCTCTGGGAATCGGGATGGCAGGCAGAGCACTCCTCGTTCACCCCAGGTGAGTAAGCACCAACCTCACCCAGAGCTCCCTGTTGGTCATATGTTTGTAGTTGTAACTTTCCCTAAGTTTTCTCCCTCTTTCCAGCATAAGGCGCTAGTTGATTCAGGCGCAGCTGGAAACTTTATGGATCGTGGGCTTGCGTTAAGGCTAGGGATTCCCCTGGTGTCGTTGGACCAACCTTTCTCCGTGCACTCCTTAGATAGCTGACCATTAGGGTCAGGGCTGGTCAGGGAGGTCACGGTGCCACTGGACATGGTAACGCAGGGGGATCATGGGGAACGGATTAGTCTCTTCCTCATTGATTCGCCTGCATTTCCGGTGGTGCTGGGGATTCCCTGGCTGGCCAATCACAATCCTGATATTTCGTGGAAACAGGGGGCTCTCAGAGGGTGGTCAGAGGAGTGTTCAGGCAGGTGTAAAGGAGTTTCCATCGGTGCGACGACGCTGGAGAGTTCAGACCAGGTTTCCGATGTGCGCATTCCCTCTGAATATGCCGATTTGGCTATCGCCTTCTGTAAAAAGAGGGCGACCCGATTACCACCTCATCGACGAGGGGATTGCGTGATAAACCTCCAGGTAAACGCTACACTTCCCAGGAGTCATGTGTACCCATTGTCACAAGAGGAAACGCTGGCTATGGAGACATAAGTCACGGAATCTCTGAGACAGGGGTACATTCGGCCCTCCATATCACCCGTCTCCTCGAGTTTCTTTTTCGTGAAGATAAAGGATGGAGGTCTGCATCCGTGCATTGATTATCGAGGTCTAAATTCCATCACAGTAGGGTTTAGTTACCCGCTACCTCTCATCGCTACGGCAGTGGAATCATTTCACGGAGTGTGTTTTTTCACAAAACTGGATCTCAGGAGCGCGTACAATCTGGTGCGTATCCGGGGAGGAGACGAGTGGAAAACCGCGTTTAGTACCACATCGGGCCACTGAGTATCTTGTCATGCCATATGGGTTAAAGAATGCTCCAGCCGTGTTTCAATCCTTTGTCGACGAGATTCTCAGGGACATGCACGGGCAGGGTGTGGTGGTGTATATTGATGACATCCTGATCTATTCCGCCACACGCGCCGCGCCTGTCTCCCTGGTGCGCAAGGTGCTTGGGCGACTGCTGGAGCATGACCTGTACGTTAAGGCTGAGAAATGTGTGTTTTCCAAATGAGACGTTTCCTTCCTGGGGTATTGCATTTCCACCTCGGGGGTGGTGATGGAGTGTGACCGCGTTAAAGCTGTGCGTAATTGGCCGACTCCGACCACGGTAAAGGAGGTGCAGCGGTTCTTAGGGTTTGCCAATTACTACCGGAGGTTTATCCGGGGCTTTGGTCAGGTGTCTGCTCCCATTACCTCACTGCTGAAGGGGGTCCGGCACGCTTGCGCTGGTCAGCAGAGGCGAACAGAGCGTTCAGTCATCTGAAGGAGCTGTTTACCGATGCTCCCGTGCTGGCTCATCCGGACCCCTCTTTGGCATTCATAGTGGAGGTGGACGCGTCCAAGACTGGGGTGGGGGCCGTGCTATCACAGCGCTCGGGCACGCCACTCAAACTCCGCCCGTGCGCTTTCTTTTCGAGGAAGCTCGGTCCGGCGGAGCAGAACTATGACGTGGGGGAACGGGAGTTGTTAGCTGTAGTCAAGGCTCTGAAAGTGTGGAGACATTGGCTTGAGGGGGCTAAGCACCCTTTCCTCATCTGGACTGCCCACCGTAATCTCGAGTACATTCGGGCAGCTAGGAGACTGAATCCACGTCAGGCTAGGTGGGCCATGTTCTTTACCTGTTTCCGGTTCACAATCTCCTATCGGCCAGGTTCACTTAACACGAAGGCCGACGCACTGTCCCGTCTATATGACACCGAGGAGAGGGCCATTGATCCAACTCCCATCCTCCCAGCGTCGTGCTTGGTAGCACCGATGGTATGGGAGCTGGACGCGGAGATCGAGCGGGCGTTACGGTTGGAACCTGCACCATCTCAGTGTCCAGCAGGTGTTCAGTACGTGCCGCTTGGTGTCCGTGATCGGTTGATTCGATGGGCCCATAATCTCCCCTCTTCGGGTCACCCTGGGATCGAGAGGACAGTGCGGAACCTGAGGGGAAAGTACTGGTGGCCCACCTTGGAAAAGGACGTGCGGTTTTATGTCTCCTCCTGCTCGATGTGCGCTCAGAGCAAGGATCCTCGACACCTGCCTAGAGGGAAATTACAGCCCCTCCACAGCGGCCGTGGTCGCACTTGTCACTGGACTTCCTCACCGACCTTCCCTTATCTCAGGGGAACACCACAATCCTGGTCATTGTGGATCGGTTCTCGAAGTCCTGCCGTCTCATCCCGTTGCCCGGTCTCCCTACGGCTCTGCAGACTGCGGAGGCCCTGTTTACCCATGTCTTCCGGCACTACGGGGTGCCCAAGGACATCGTTTCTGATCGGGGTCCCCAGTTCACGTCCAGAGATTGGAGGGCGTTCATGGAACGGTTGGGGGTCTCGGTCAGCCTGACCTCAGGTTTCCACCCCGAAAGTAATGGGCAGGTGGAGAGAGTGAACCAAGAAGTGGGTAGGTTTCTAAGGACGTATTGCCGGGACCGGCCCAGGGAGTGGGCAAGATACGTCCCATGGGCAGAGGTAGCCCAAAACTCCCTCCATCACTCATCAACCAATATGTCACCATTTCAGTGCGTGTTGGGCTACCAGCCGGTCCTGGCTCCATGGCACCAGAGCCAGACCGAGGCTCCTGCGGTGGAGGAGTGGGTGCAGCGCTCGAAGGACACTTGGAGAGCCGTCCAAGACGCACTCACTAAGGCGAGTGGACGGCAGAACTTCCATCTTACTACCGTATTAACCCCTCGTTTCATGTGTCTCTCCTCAAGCCGGTGGTGGCTGGTCCCATGCCAGAAGGTGAGGTGCCAGAGGTCCCTCCACCCCCTCTGGACATTGGGGGGGGTCCCCGGCGTATACGATACGTGCCATTCTGGACTCCAGACATCGAGTGGGGGGCCTACAGTACCTTGTCGACTGGGAGGGGTACGGCGCGGAGGAGAGGTGCTGGGTACCATGGAAGGACATTTTGGACCCCTCACTACTGAGGGATTTCCACCACCTTCATGGGGATCGCCCTGCGCCTCGTCCTCCGGGTCGCCCTCGAGGCCGGTGGCGGCGCGCTGTGGGAGCCGCGCGTCAGGAGGGGGGTACTGTCACGAATTCCACCGAAGGTGGCTCCCCTGCCTGCTCGGGCGGCGCTCTGCGGTCGTCGTCGCCGGCCTACTAGCCACCGCTGATCCCTTTTTCCTTTTTGGTTGGTATGTCTTATTGTTTGCACCTGTTCCTTATTTGTGTATCTTGATTTGTGGTTATTTAAGCCTGTTTAGCCCCCCCAGGTTTGTGCGGGATTATTTTCGTCAGTGTGCTTTTTTTGGATGTGCTGGTGATCTGCTTGAGTTATTTTCTTTACAAACTGCGGACCCGTTGTGTATGGGTTGGGCACTTAGTTCTCACGCCTGTTGTGTTGGCGTCAACCGTTGTCAAACCAGAGAAAAATAAAACTCATTTTTCTTACCTCTGCTCTCTGCGCCTGACTCCTACCACCACTCCTAGCAATCGTGACAGTCCCAATAGGAGAACCCTTTCTGATTCCAGGTAGTACCCTTTTTGGTTCCAGGTAGAACCCTCTGTGTAAAGGGTTCTACCTGGAACCAAAAGGGTTCTACCTTGGACCAAAAAGGGTTCTTCAAAGAGTTATCCTATGGGGACAGCTGAATAGCCCTTTTAGGTTCTAGATACAGAACCTTTTTTGTGTACAATGAGCTTGACAATGAGCTTGACCTCCTATAGCTCCTCCCACCAGCCTCCACTGCTTCTAGCTGGGAGATCGCCAATGACTTTTCTCTAACAGAGATTGGCTACTATGAAAACACTGGAGTTATTTTTCTATGTTTTTTTTCTACATTATTTATTCAGTTCATCTGCTGTTTTTCCTGTTATTCTCTACTATATGTTAATGAGTTTCATAAACTTCTCAAACTAGTCAGACAGTTCTCATACCATTATCAGACCACAAACATAATTAATTTACTCCCACACAGTTATTTCCACGTTACTATTGTCCTCCACTGTACAGTGCGCTAATGAGTGTCTTGCATGCCTCTTACCAGCAAACAATTTCCAAGTCAGTTTACAGTGTTTAATGAGGATAGACTCACTTCTACACTGCAAACTTTGGGTTCTCACATGAACAGTTAGGTAAACATGCACTAGGTATAAATTGACCATTTGTAACATAAGGAAATACACATGTCCAGGACAACGTTTGTCAACAAAATATGAGACATCATTCAATGCATAACCTCTCTCACCATGGCACTGGGTGTTAGTACATACAAATATGTATTACTTATAGATGTTGTTATAGATGTGGCTATTACGTTTTAGATTCGGATATGAATGATGCCTCCCCTGTCTACATATATACGGAACAGCTTCTGCAGTCAAAGCTGTATTAAAGCAGACAGCAGTATCCTGCCAAGGCGAGATGACTCATCATCAGGCCGGGTAGAAAGACAATACCATAAAAAAATGTGACTTTGACTTCCTTATTTAGATTGGTTACTTGGCAGAGCGGAGGAGCTCGAATGACAAACAACGATGACATCCAAAGTTTTTAGCCAGCATCTGAAATGCTGAATTAAGATACTAAGAAGATGGCAGAGTGAAGCTTCTTAATGTAGATGTTATACTGTGAACCATGGACAAGGCACAGGAGACTGGAATCAATTTATCATTTGCCAGTGATATGTAATTTATCCTCCTTTTTAATAGATACTCAAACAAAATGCCAAGAAAGTGAGCACTCATGAAAAATGGAGGGCTGCCAAAACTAAACAAGTGGAGTCATGTGTTTTAAGGATTACCTGTATGATTACCTTGATTTATGGTCCTAAAAAACAAGGTCATAACTGAGTTTCTTATTTCAAATGGAGGTGCTGTGAAGATGGTGAGGGTCTTTAATATTTATGGCCCTCTGAACTACATGTTAGCTGTTAACATGAAGTTGACTTGTCATGGTAAAATCAACATCTTGATTAGTGATTCTACAGTGCCATATTGTCACATGAAGACTGTAGTATCCATAACATAAGCTGTTGTAAGTTTCAGTTAGATAGACAGCTAGCTAAGTGCTACTTCGCCCACAGATTTAAAAAATGTAATGAGATAGATGAAAGTGTATGGACTTTTTAATATCACTTTAAACAGGTGTTAATTATACATTCAATCCCACACTTGCAATTAGCGGCAGAGCCTGATCCATACTTTGACAAACGTGTGACATTAATGACCTAACCGGTGTAACCAACCAAACAAGCTGGCTCTAATGAATGCTGAGTTTTGACAACATTACATAACTTAACAGCACAGTTAAAAGTTAGAGGTTGGCTATTAAACATGTGGTTGTCAAAACACTTAGCGGGGGAAAGCTTTCAAAGACTTGATCTTTTACATATAGTTCTGTTATGGCTGCTCCTGTTTTTTTGGAAACTCAAACAATGCATGGCACTCTGGGTGTAAACAGCATACACATTATTAATATTTTTTTAAATTCACTCACAAGATGAATCCAGAGTCTGTAAGTAAGCTTTGTTGATATTCTGTTAGGGGTGGTATGAACAATAGATTGAAAAAGGTCCCAATGTCAGTCACAAGAGGACTGTTAAAATTCAAAACTGGACCACAGGAGTTATGACTATACTGGCAATACAAACAGGGAGGAACTATAGTAGATTAACATTGTTATGGTTGTGTTCTCCAAAAGTCCTGACAATACTTTGCTAACATATTTAGAAGATATTTTATGGTGAAGCATTCAGTTCAAATGTTTTTGGACTGAACTCTATAGAAGGCCTCATTCTATTGCTGTTTGCAAGTCATTCTGAAATACACTGTTCACTAAATTGCTATGTAGTAGAACATGGTAAATTGATTTCAGGGTTGAAATGGGATTTGTCCTGTTATTTTCTCCAGGTTTTTTCAAACACCGTTGAATTGCTTTGGCGAATGAGTGGTTCACTCCCCTGAGAACTTCTACCTTTCTGTAACATATACGATGGGAGTTGGAAAGCAAGTGCAGGTAGTGAGTTTAACTTTTTAGGGTATAGTGGGCAGTATTTTCGATTTCGGATGAAAAGCGTGCCCAGAGTGAAATATTTGCATATTATTAGTACACTCTGAAGTTTCTAAAAATGTTTGAATGATGTCTGTGAGTGTAACAGAACTCATATGGCAGGCAAAAACCTGAGAAAAATCCAACCAGGAAGTGGGAAATCTGAGAATTGTAGTTCTTCTTTTGAATCCCTATCGAAACTACAGTGTCTGTGGGGTCACGTTGCACTTCCTAAGGCTTCCATTGGCTGTCAACAGCCTTTAGAAACTTGTTTCCTCCTTCTCCTGTTACTGGGCAGAGAATAGTAGCTCAGTCAATGAGTGGACTGCCTATGGACAAAGGGCTTGGGTATGCGCGAGCACGCGAGTGCGCCGATCCGTCTTTTTCTCCTGGAATGAATACGCTATTGCCGGTTGGAATATTATCGACGTATTATGTTAAAAATACCCTAAGGATTGATTGTAAACAACGTTTGACATGTTTCTACGACCGGTAATGGAACATTTTGACTTTTCGTTTCCGGATTTACGCTCAGAATTAGTATTATAAATATTCTCTTACCTTTGCTGATCTTCGTCAGAATGCACTCCGAGGACTCCTACCTCAACAAGAAATGTTAGTTTTGTTATGCCTTTGGATAGTGATCTGAACGCACAATTTTTTTTTAGGTATTTGGACATAAATATGGAATATTTCGAACAAAACTAACATTTCTTGTTGAGGTAGGAGTCCTCGGAGTGCATTCTGACGAAGATCAGCAAAGGTAAGAGAATATTTATAATACTAATTCTGAGTTTAGTTGACTCCAGAACTTGGCGGGTATCTGTATAGCTTGCTTTGATGGCTGAGGTCTGTAATCAGAATATTGAAAAATGTGCTTTCTCCATAAAGCTATTTTAAAATCTGAAACAGCGGTTGCATTAAGGAGTAGTATATCTATAATTCTTTAAATAACTGTTGTAAATTTTATCAACATTTATGATGAGTATTTTTGTAAATTGATGTGCACATTCATTGGAAGTTTTGGTGGGAATACATTTTCTGAACATCACGCGCCAATGTAAAATGCTGTTTTTGGATATAAATATTAACTTTATTGAGCAAAACATACATGTATTGTATAACATGAAGTCCTATGAGTGCCATCTGATGAAGATCAAAGGTTAGTGAATATTTTAGCTGTACTTTTGGTTTTTGTGATGCATGTCCTTGCTTGGAAAATGGCTGTGTGGTTTTTCTTGTGAAGTTTATGTCCTAACATTATCTAATTTTATGCTTTCGCCATAAAGCCTTTTTGAAATCGGACAATGTGGTTAGATTAACGAGAGTCTTATCTTTAAAATGGTGTAAAATAGTTGATCGTTTGAGAAAATGTTTTGTATTTTGCGCCATGCTATTTCACTGGCTGTTGAATAGTGTGTCCCGCAGGTGGGACGCTAGCGTCCCAACTAGCCCAGAGAGGTTAACCTGTTGGGGCTAGGGGGCAGTATTTTCACGGCCGGATAAAAATCGTACCCGATTTAAACTGGTTACTACTCTTGCCCAGAAACGAGAATATGCATATAATTAGTAGATTTTGATAGAAAACACTCTAAAGTTTCTAAAACTGTTTGAATGGTGTCTGTGAGTATAACAGAACTCATATGGCAGGCCAAAACCTGAGAAGATTCCATAAAGGAAGTGCCCTGTCTGACAATTTGTTGTCCTTCTGTTGCATCTCTATCAAAAATACAGCATCTGTGCTGTAACTTGACATTTTCTAAGGCTTCCATTGGCTCTCTAAAGCCACCAGAAAGTGGAATGAGGTGTCTGCTGTCTCTCGTGACCGCGCATCTCAGTCTCACTGTCCCCAGGCTGACCACTCACTAAAATAATTGTTATGTATTTTGTGAACGTTTATCATGAGTAATTTAGTAAATTCACCGGAAGTTTTCGGTGGGTATGCTAGTTCTGAACATCACATGCTAATGTAAAAAGCTGTTTTTTATATAAATATGAACTTGATTGAACAAAACATGCATGTATTGTATAACATAATGTCCTAGGAGTGTCATCTGATGAAGATCATCAAAGGTTAGTGCTGCATTTAGCTGTGGTCTTGGTTTTTGTGACATATATGCTTGCTTTGAAAATGGCTGTGTGATTATTTTTGGCAGGGTACTCTGCTGACATAATCTAATGTTTCGCTTTCGCTGTAAAGCCTTTTTGAAATCGGACGATGTGGTTAGATTAACGAGAGTCTTGTCTTTAAAATGGTGTAAAATAGTCATATGTTTGTTATAGCATTTATAGCATTTTTGAGGAATTTGTATTTCGCGCCACCCGATTCCACTGGCTGTTGACTAGGGTTGTAAGCAAATGTCCCACCTAGCCCATAGAAGTTAATAAAAAATGGAACACAAACAATATAAGAAACACGAGTAATGTATAGACATGAAACCCAGTAAATACTGCCTGGGGAATGGAACACAGGAAGTGACAGATATAGGGGAGGTAATCAGTGAAGTGATGGAGTCCAGATGTGTCTCATGATGAGCCAGGGGACCAGGAACCACCGGCCTGAGAAGGAAGACTTGAGATACGGTAGTCCCTGGGAAGCTGTAAACTATACGTCACCTCGTTGACCCTCTGGAGAACCTTGAACGGCCCCACAAACCGAGGGCTCAGCTTCTTGCAGGGCAGGCGGAGTGGGCGGTTCCTGGTAGAAATCCAGACACGATCACCAGGATGGAACACGAGTGCCTCACTGCGGTGGCAATCCGCCTGCTCCTTCTGGTAATGGACAGCACGCTTGCACCTCACATGAGCTTCACTCCAAACCTCCTTGGTGAGCCAGAACTATTTGTTCACCGCAGGGGCTTCGGTCTGGCTCGGAAGGAATCGGGCCCACTCCCCCTGCCGGTCCTGGCAGTGACTCCTCAGGAACCTCCCCAGCTCCTGTTACATCCTCTGTAGTTGCCCATTGGACTGAGGCCGGTACCCGGAAGTGAGGCTGACCATGACCCCCAGTTTCTCCATGAACGCCCTCCACACTGTGACGTGAATTGGGGCCCACGGTCGGAGACGATGTCCTCTGGATAGCCATAGTGCCGGAATATCTGCTGGAACAGTGCCTCAGTGACCCGGAGAGAGCTGTGGGGATACCAGAGAGAGGGATAAACAGCCATAGTTTTGAAAATCTGTCCACAACCACCAGAATGGTGGTGAAACCGTCAGAAGAGGGGAAATTGGTAACAAAGTCAATGGACAGATGAGACCAGGGACACTGAGGCACGGGAAGGGAAAGGAGCTTCCCTGCTGGAGCGTGCCGGGGGACTTAGATTGAATAGTACGGGTGATCACAGAATGTCCAGCGGCGACTCGTTTGTGCCCAGGTCAATAGTCACTCCCTTATCCCTGTGGGAATGTAGATGGGCTCAGGAGGACAGGTAGTGGTTGCTGGTTTCTGTTCCAGAGCCTAGCGAATGTCTACATCTACGTCCCAGAACACAGGGGATACTACATGAGATGGAACAGGAAAGCAGGTCCTCCGGCATTCGGGGGACCAATCCATGATTTTCATCCTCGACCATGAGATGGTGGGGTTATGGCGTAGGAGCCATGGAAGGCTGAGGATGATCTGGTGCACTAGTCATGAGGAAGGGAATATTCTCCTGATGAATGGACTCCATGGTGAGGGTGAGGTGAAGTGTGTGATGGTTCCGGATCCTGGTGGTCGATTATCAAGGGCTTGGACTGGAAACGGAGAGGAGAGTGGGTATGAGGTTATATTAAGAGAGGAGGCAAGGATCTGGTCAATAAAGTTCCTTCCGGCACCGGAATCCACTAGCACTGTAGAAACAGTACCTGAGGGACAGCCAGCTAGTGTGAATGACACGAAAAAGGGTCTGGCAAAAAATTATGAAGATGGGATACTCACACCTTCCGCAGGGGGTGGAAGATCACATGACTATCCCTCTGCTCTCGTGGATCCCGAGTAGGGACGTACCAGACACTGCTGAAGCTGGTGCCCTCCTTGACCACAATAGGGAGGGAGCCACAGCTGTATCCGTCTACGTTGTTCAGCCACGGTGAGGTGTGTGACCCTCTCCTCCATGGGCTCAGTCTCTGATACAGAGTGGTCACTGAGGGAGAGAAGCTGGGTGAGAAGCAGGTTACTCATCGCGATGAGTGTGTCCAAGGAGAGGTTGTCATCTCGACATGCCAGTTCCGTCTGGCAATCCTCACGCAGTCCTCTTCTGAATAGTGTACAGAGCGCCGGCTCATTCCATCCGCTGGATGCTGCTACAGTCCGTAAAGTGAGCGAGTACTCAGCATCGGTCTGGTCATCCTGCCGTAGAAGGAATAAGCGCCCACCCCCCTTCGGCGGATGATTGAAGATAACATGAACCCCTTATACGAATTCAGCACCTCCTCTCTCCCAGATGGCCATAACCCACTCCATCGCCCGCCCAGTCAGCAGAGAAATAACTGTGGCAACCTTGGACCTCTCAGTGGTGGGAACTCCCATCTGGTGCGCAAAATAGAGGGAGCACTGGAGTAGAAAGCCGTGGAATTTAGATGAGGTTCCATCATATTTATCCAGGAGGGACAGACATGCGTCGCTGACCTGGTGGACTGCTGAGTGGACTGGTGTGCTGGCTCACTAGGTTGACTGGTGGCAGAGTATTCTTCGGTAGATGAAGGCAACGCCTCTCAATCATATTCGAGACATTGAAGACTGCAAAGAACCTCTTCCATAGCACTCACCAGTTGCACCAGCTGGTCGTGGTGTTGACGAAGTAGGTATTCCTGTTCATCAACCATTTTAGATTATGCTGTGGGACTTAGAGGTCATTTGTGGTTTAGTACGGTACCCTGCGTCACTGCTCCAGACCAGCGCAAGGGGGAGTTAGAGCAGTGACTATTCTTACTGGAAAATACTCTTTCAAAATTAATGGAAGAGGCAAGTGGAAGGGGGAAAAGACAGCATTCAGATGTCAAGACAGCGCTGCTCTGAGAAAAGCACATTGTACATCGCCAAACTCTGAGGGTTTCGTTTTTCTGGGAAAAGAAACATAATATTAATCAAGCTACATTTCTTAAAATAAATCCCATATACTATGTTCTTACAAAAAAAGGTTTTAAATTCTCTAGTACTGCCAGTAACTTTCGGTTATTTGAAAATGAAATAATCTCCAATATCGTTAATGTTTTCAAACACTTGTTTTTCACAAGGGCTATTAGCAGGACAAAAGACAGCATGGTGAAGAAGGCGCAGCAACACCTCTTCAACCTTAGGAGGCTGAAGAAATTCGGCTTGTCACCAAAAACACTCACAAACTTTTACAGATGCACAATTGAGAGCATCCTGTCGGGTTGTATCACCGCCTGGTACGGCAACTGCTCCGCCCACAACCGTAAGGCTCTCCAGAGGGTAGTGAGATCTGGACAACGCATCACCGGGAGCAAACTACCTGCCCTCCAGAACACCTACACCACCCGGTGTCACAGGAAGGCCAAAAAGATCATCAAGGACAACAACCACCCGAACCACTGCCTGTTCACCCCGCTATCATCCAGAAGGCGACGTCAGTACAGGTGCATCAAAGCGAGGACTGAGAGACTGAAAAACAGCTTCTATCTCAAGGCCATCAGACTGTTAAACAGCCATCACTAACACTGAGTGGCTGCTGCCAACATACTGACTAATCTCTAGCCACTTTAGTAATAAAAATGCAATGAAATTAATCTATCACGAGCCACTTTAAACAATGCCACTTAATATAATGTTTACATACCCTACATTACTCATCTCAAATGTATATACTGTACTCTATACCATCTACTGCATCTCGCCTATACCGTTCGGCCATCGCACATCCATATATTTTTATGTATAAGTTCTTATTCATTCCTTTACACTTGTGTGTATAGTTGTAGTTGCTGTGAAATTGTTAGATATTACTGCATGGTCGGAACTAGAAGCACAAGCATTTCGCTACACTCGCATTAACATCTGCTAACCATGTGTATGTGACAAATAAAATTTGATTGGATTGGATGTGATCCCAAAAACACCTCTCAGTATTTTGATACTTTGTGCAAGGCAATTGATCAGCATTAAAAAACTTGAGATGGGGCCTCCAGAGTGGCACAGCGATGTAAGGTCTTTTGGTTTTTCTCCCTCTAAAATATAAATAAATAATTCTAAATAACAAAATATCCAAAATATCATTATTTTTTAAACAAAGCGATTATTATTATTATTAACCATGCATTATAATTATATAAAAGCCTGTTCTCACAGATCAGATTTGCCCTAATGAAAAATGCCCCTTGTATATGAATTTAGAATCCTGCAATCCTCTGTATTGATTTATTGGCGGAGAGCCATATAGATTGCAAAATAGTAGGGAAGAGATTTTTTGGGGTTTATGAATTGACACGCAATTTTCCGTTTCTTCTGAACAATAGTGTAAGAATTGCTATTCCTCTGTCCTGCATGCACACCCCCAAAAAACACAAATGTTTTGTTTTTACTTGATCAGAACAAGCTGTAACTGGACTGTAGCGTATGACTTACTAAAAATGATTACAATAGTAAATCCCAAACTCTAAAAGTAATTGGAAAGGTAGATATTGTCACAGTGTCCACAGAAGGTGGCGCCCCTCCCCGGTCGGGCGGTGCTCGGCGGTCGTCGTCGGTCGTCGTCGCCGGCCTACTAGCTGCCACCGATCTATGTTTCTGTGTCTTTTGGTTTTGTCTGTCTAGGTCCGCACCTGTTCCTTGTTAGTCATTAGTGGGGGGGTATTTAGTTTGTCTTTTTTGTTTGGGAATTCGTGCGGGATTATTACATGTCATGTATGAGTGGCAGTTGGTATTTTGCGCTGCTTTTACGACGCAGCGTACCTTTTGGATTAGACATTGGGATTGCCAGGCTGAGACCCGTGCGTTTAGATTTTTGGAGCTGTCCTCCTGTCGTGTGATTTGTGCACCCTGCCTTGTGGCTTGCACGGCCGGATAAAAAACGTACCCGATTTAAACTGGTTACTACTCTTGCCCAGAAATGGGAATATGCATATAATTAGTAGATTTGGATAGAAAACACTCTAAAGTTTCTAAAACTGTTTGAATGGTGTCTGTGAGTTTAAGAGAACTCATATGGCAGGCCAAAACCTGAGAAGATTCCATACAGGAAGTGCCCTGTCTGACAATTTGTTCTCCTTCTGTGGCATCTCTATCAAAAATACAGCATCTCTGCTGTAACGTCACATTTTCTAAGGCTTCCATTGGCTCTCAGAAGGTGCCAGAAAGTGGAATGACGTCTCTGTCTCTGGGCGAAAAACAGCAGGAGATTTTGTGAGTGGTCAGGCTGAGAACAGTGGTCAGGCTGCGCGTTCATGTGAATTCTCAATTTTTTTCTTTCAGCCTTTGAATGAATACAACGTCGCCCGGTTGGAAAATTATCGCTATTTTACGAGAAAAATAGCATAAACATTTATTTTAAACAGCGTTTGACATGCTTCTAAGTACGGTAATGGAATATTTTGAAATGTTATTATTTTAATGGACAAAAATATGATTTTCTTTCAAAAACAAGGACATTTAAGTGACCTCAAACTTTTGAAGGGTAGTGTATATTTGTCAAGAAAAAAATATATTTATGTGGTCCATGTCTGAATATGGTTGCGAAAATAAAGCTTGACTTACCATCAATTGGTGTGTCTGGTATTCCTTCAAGGTCTGGGAGAGGGTCCTCAGTATCACCATCACAAATGATGCCAGACACTGGGGTCTCTCCAATTATGGTGCTAATGCGCTGGTCCCCATAGCAGACAGTGAAGAGACACTGCCCTGGATCTTTTTTTGCATATGCTTTCAAATCAAACCATTTCTTTATAATTTCATTAACTGTTTTTTTTTACCACAGCTCTAACCTGCTCCCAAGCAATATTTTTTCTCTTATTTGTCAAGCCATTGCTGAGGGCTCCAAAAAGTATGGCTTGTTTTGCTTCTGTTTCGGTGATCAAAAGTTTTATTTCTGTATCCCAAAAGTTGTTTTTCTTTGTCTTCTTCGATTTCTCCATGTTGGCGGACAGAATTGAGTGGCATTTCTTGCAGCTTGAAAGGGAAAGTTTGTGACCATAAATGGTAATTTAGGGCGGTTCTTTATGTAAATGAAGATTCACGTGCACTAGCACTGTGTTTTAGAATGTGTCTGATTTATCAAGGCAAAATACTTACAAGTGTGTGTAAATAAAGCGTACGAACAATTGATAAATACCAACTTTTTTGTACTTGAACATTCAAAGTTTTTTACATACGAGTTAATTTATAAGCTTTCTTCGCAACATTAATAAATGAGGGCCCAGGTGCCAAGTTGATTTAGATGGACTCCTTCATTCCTGGAGAGTATCTTCTGTTTCCAGAAGGTGTCAAAGTTATCTATAAAAGTGATTCGAGCAGAGCTACAGTAATCTTTTAGCCAGATGTGTAATGCCAGTAGCCTGCTGAATGTTTCACACCGGCGGCTCAATGAGGGTACTGGACCTGAAATGATTGGTTGTTTATTTTGGAGTCTTTTAATGTATAAATCTGGCATAAACTAAATAGGTATTACGGCAGCAGTTGCTTTTTATGTTTTGGTTAATAACATCAACCACGGGAGTCTGGCTGTTAGAGTTGGAGGCCTGGTTCTTATTATACTGTGATTATTATGTGTGACGCAACACGGAGTGCCTGGACAAAGCCCTTAGCCATGGTACGTTGGCCATATATCACAAACCCCCGAGATGCCTTCTTGCTACTATAAACTGGTTACCAATGTAATAGAGCAGTAAAAATACATGTTTTGTCATACCCATGGTATACAGTCTGATATACCATGGCTGTCAGCCAATCAGCATTCAAGGCTCGAACCAGCCAGTTTATAATGTGGATTCTGTAACTATGGGCCTTCATACACAACTCAAAGTAAGGCTATCAAAGAGTTACCAGGTCAAGGCAGTGATGTGGAGAATATCAATGCAAGGACACACTATGCCAAGATATTTATCAGTCCAGCCATCTAGCCATTAGAGGCCATCCTTGTCTCACAGCAGATTTGGTAAATCAAATCTGGCATAAACTAAATAGGTATTATGGCAGCAGTTTCTTTTTATGTTTTGGTTAATAAAATCAACCCCGGGAGTCTGGCTGTTAGAGTTGGAGGCCTGGTTCTTATTATACTGTGACTATTATCCCTAAACTGACTGTGAAATCGATGTTTCATTTCTTGCCTTAGTTTTTCCTCTCAAAGCCAAACCATGCCAAACCGTGCTTCTCTGTAAACAAATGCAGATGTTTTCCTGTGATAAGCATCCGCTGTCTCAAAGTAAAGCAGACAGCATTAAATTGACTGATTGACTTTTTATTATTACATTTAACGTGCAAGGTTGACTACTTCAAAGATTAAAATTAATTTAGCGAAACTTTTGAAAGTGTCACATCCACTCCCGCTGCTCCCCGGTTTACTAACCACCTGCCCAGGCAACCATCGTTACGCGCACCTGGCGGCACCCATCATTACGCGCACCTGTGTCTCATCATGAGACACATCGGGACTCCATCACTTCCCTGATTACCTCCCCTATATCTGTCACCTCTTTTGGTCCATTCCCCAGGTAGTATTGACAGTGTTTCATGTCTATACGCTACTCATGGTTCTTGTATTGGGCTATGTTCCATTTATTATTAAACTCACCCCCTGCTCTTGCGTTCTGACTCCCAGTGTATACGTTACAGAATACTGCCTCAACAAATGGAAGCAGCAGGTACAGTGGTTCCTCCTGTAAAAGTTGCGTCATACTGCAGCACACGTGGCGGGCTGCCGTAGAATTCTATGGCACGTTATTTAATTGTCAGCCATTGTTGCTACTAATGCTAGGTAGCGTTGGTTTGACCACCAGAGGGCATCTTTGAGAAGCATTTGACAGTCATCAATATTGGCTGTACTAAAACCCTTTTTTTGTAAGAACCTAGTATATGGGATTGATTAAGAAATGTAGCTTAATTAATTTGATTAATATTGTGGTGTTTCTATTCCAAGAAAAAAAAAGCATCGGTTTCCGTTAGGAAAATATGGCGTTGTACAATGTGGCCGGTCGGGAGTAGACTACAGTACTAAGAGCATAACATTTCCACACCCTAATTGTAGTCTAACCAATACCCAAACGGTGATTCAGTGAAAATAAAAATCATTGATTTATCAAGACCAGTCCCCATGCTTGTCTGCTGAAATAGTTGTCCACATGGCGGTAGGCTATTGCTTCATATCCTATTGCTTCTTACCTGTTATGGATAGGGGGCAGTATTTTCACGGCCGGATAAAAAAACGTACCCGATTTAATCTGATTATTACTCCTGCCCAGAAACTAGAATATGCATATAATTATTAGCTTTGGATAGAAAACACTCCAAAGTTTCTAAAACTGTTTGAATGGTGTCTGTGAGTATAACAGAACTCATTTGGCAGGCCAAAACCTGAGAAGATTCTGTACAGCAAGTACCCTGTCTGACCATTTCTTGGCCTTCTTGATCATCTCTATCCAAAACAAGGGATCTCTGCTGTTACGTGACACTTCCTACGGCTCCCATAGGCTCTCAGAAGGCGGCAAAAAGCTGAATCGTGGCTTTGCAGGCCCTGGCTGAAAAACATTAGCGCGTTTGGATAGTGGTCGGTCAGAGTACTATGAGACTGAGGCGCGTGCACGAGAGGACGCCATGTCTTTATTCTTTCATCTTTGAACGTCAACAACGACTCCCGGTCGGAATATTATCGCTTTTTTACGAGAAAAATAGCATAAAAATTGATTTTAAACAGCGGTTGACATGCTTCGAAGTACGGTAATGGAATATTTAGAATTTTTTTGTCACGAAACGCGTCGGGCGCGTAACCCTTCGTCACCCTTGGATAGTGTCTTGAACGCATGAACAAAACGCCGCTATTTGGATATAACTATGGATTATTTTGAACCAAAGCAACATTTGTTATTGAAGTAGAAGTCCTGGGAGTGCATTCTGACGAAGAACAGGAAAGGTAATCAAACTTTTCTAATAGTAAATCGGAGTTTGGTGAGGGTCAAACTTGGTGGGTGTCAAAATAGCTAGCCTGTGATGGCGTGCTATCTACTCAGAATATTGTAAAATGTGCTTTCACCGAAAAGCTATTTTAAAATCGGACATAGCGAGTGCATAAAGGAGTTCTGTATCTATAATTCTTAAAATAATTGTTATGTTTTTTGTGAACGTTTATCGTGAGTAATTTAGTAAATTCACCGGAAGTGTTCGGTGGGAATGCTAGTTCTGAACATCACATGCTAATGTAAAAAGCTGGTTTTTGATATAAATATGAACTTGATTGAACAAAACATGCATGTATTGTATAACATAATGTCCTAGGCGTGTCATCTGATGAAGATCATCAAAGGTTAGTGCTGCATTTAGCTGTGGTTTTGTTTTTTGTGACATTATATGCTAG
The DNA here is from genome assembly GCF_965601325.2 of Salmo salar. Lineage (NCBI taxonomy): Eukaryota > Metazoa > Chordata > Actinopteri > Salmoniformes > Salmonidae > Salmo > Salmo salar. Next base: position 57,682,180 of record NC_138293.1, read on the forward strand.
CTTGAAAAATGGGTGTGTGATTATTTCTGGCTGGGTACTCTGCTGACATAATCTAATGTTTTGCTTTCGCTGTAAAGCCTTTTTGAAATCGGACAGTGTGGTTAGATAAAGGAGAGTCTTGTCTTTAAAATGGTGTAAAATAGTCATATGTTTGAAAAATTGAAGTTTTTGTATTTTTGAGGAATTTGTAATTTGCGCCACGCCTATCATTGGATATTGGAGCAGGTGTTCCGCTAGCGGAACGTCTAGATGTAAGAAGTTAAATGCCACAATGTCACAAATAATTGAACACACACAATTCGTGCCTTATGGGGAAAAGGGGGATGGAGCTGGTCGGGCGCAACCCAGGCAACATGGAGATGTGGGGATCTGAGCTCGGGTGAGAGTCGGGCCTCCCGGCCCAGAACCCCGCTCTGAGGGAAGGTAGAAGTTCATTAAAAATATATAAGACCTACACCACTCTTAACAGCACATTACTCAACACTAGTGAGACTCATGTTTTCTACGGTAGGCCTACAGTATATCTAAAAATATATTTTTCAATGACGTGACTCCGCAAATAATTAAAATTAGAGGATTGGAAGGATTCTAAATTAATATCTAAGGGGCAAATCTGATCCGTGAGAATATCTAAGGGGCTTTTATATAATTATAAAGCAGGGTGAAAGAAGCAATAAAACTTGCCGCCTTTAAACTAGTTGAGTATCTGGAGCATCAGCTTTTGTGGGTATGATTACAGGCTCAAAATGGCCAGAAACAAAGTACTTTCTTCTGAAACTCGTCAGTCTATTCTTGTTCTGAGAAATGAAGGCTATTCCATGCGAGAAATTGCCAAGAAACTGAAGATCTCTTACAATTCTGTGTATTACTCCCTTCCTAGAACATGGCAAACTGGCTCTAACCAGAATAGAAAGACTGTGCTAACATAATTGCAAAAAGGGTTTTCTAATGATCAATTAGCCTATTAAAATGATAAACTTGGATTAGCTAACACAACGTGCCATAGGAACACCGGAGTGATGATTGCTGATAATGGGCCTCTGTACGCCTATGTAGATATTCAAGTAAAAATCAACATTTTCCAGCTACAATAGTCATTTACAACGTTAGCAATGTCTACACTGTATTTCTGATCAATTAAGATGTTATTTTAATGGACATTTTTTAACCTCTTACATCTAGGCGTTCCGCTAGCGGAACACCTGCTCCAATATCCAATGATGGGCGTGGCGCGAAATACAAACTCCTCTAAAATACAAAAACTTCAATTTTTCAAACATATGACTATTTCACAGCATTTTAAAGATAAGACTCTCCTTTATCTAACCACACTGTCCGATTTCAAAAAGGCTTTACAACGAAAGCAAAACATTAGATTATGTCAGCAGAGTACCAAGCCAGAAATAATCAGACACCCATTTTTCAAGCTAGCATATAATGTCACAAAAACCCAGAAGACAGCTAAATGCAGCACTAACCTTTTATGATCTTCATCAGATGACAACCCTAGGACATTATGTTATACAATACATGCATGTTTTGTTCAATCAAGTTCATATTTATATCAAAAACCAGCTTTTTACATTAGCATGTGACGTTCAGAACTAGCATACCCCCCGCAAACTTCCGGGGAATTCGCTACCATTTTACTAAATTACTCACGATAAACGTTCACAAAAAGCATAACAATTATTTTAAGAATTATAGATACAGACCTCCTCTATGCACTCGATATGTCCGATTTTAAAATAGCTTTTTGGTGAAAGCACATTTTGCAATATTCTAAGTACATAGCCCAGGCATCACGGGCTAGCTATTTAGACACCCGGCAAGTTTAGCACTCACCAATATCAGCTTTACTATTATAAAAGTTTCATTACCTTTTGTTGTCTTCGTCAGAATGCACTCCCAGGACTGCTACTTCAATAACAAATGTTGGTTTGGTCCAAAATAATCCATCGTTATATCCGAATAGCAGCGTTTTGTTCGTGCGTCCCAGACACTATCTGAAATGGTAAATCAGGGTCGTGCGCATAGCGCAATTCGTGACAAAAAAAATCGAAATATTCCATTACCGTACTTCGAAGCATGTCAACCGCTGTTTAAAATCCATTTTTATGCCATTTTTCTCGTAGAAAAGCGATAATATTCCGACCGGGAATCTCCTTTTAGCTAAACTGAGGAAAGTAAACAAAGCTTTCGGTCGACGCGGGCACGCGCCTGAGTCTCACAGTACTGTAACCAGCCACTACCCAAACGCGCTACTTTGTTTCAGCCAGAGCCTGCAAAGCCACGATTCAGCTTTTTACCGCCTTCTGAGACCCTATGGCAGCCGTGGGAAGTGTCACGGGACAGCTAAGATCCTCACTCTTCAATAAACAGAGACAAGAAGAACGACACCTTGTCAGACAGGCCACTTCCTGCCTGAAACCTTGTCAGGTTTTTGCCTGCCAAATGAGTTCTGTTATACTCACAGACACCATTCAAACAGTTTTAGAAACTTTAGGGTGTTTTCTATCCATATGTAATACGTATATGCATATTCTAGTTACTGGGTAGGAGTGGTAACCAGATTAAATCGGGTATGTTTTTTATCCAGCCGTGAAAATACTGCCCCCTAGCCATAACAGGTTAATGGATATTTTTTGCTTTTCTTTAAAAAACAAGGACATTTCTACGTGACCCCGAAGTTTTGAACGGTAGTGTATAAAAACATTCCACTTTGACAATATGGGGTATTGTGTATGCCAGTGACACAAAATCTCAATGTTATCCATTTTAAATTCCGTCTGTAACAACAAAATTTGGAAAAAGTCAAGGGTTGTGAATACTTTCTGAAGGCACTGTACACAGTATGTGCTCTGCAGATACTGTACATGCAACCTTTGAGCAAAATTGTATGATATGTTCGGAAATAAGCTATTGGAAGTATGTCAGGAAATGTCAGCATGTCTGTTACGTTTAACTCAAGTACATTTACTTTCCAAAGAGCCTCTCCGCATCCAAATAACTACTGTTCAGCTGAGAGGAGGAAGTTAGACAGAGGTCAACGGGGGGTGTGTGTGTGTGTGTGTGTGTGGTGTGTGTGTGTGTGTGTGTGTGTGTGTGTGTGTGTGTGTGTGTGTGTGTGTGTGTGTGTGTGTGTGTGTGTGTTTAGATGAATAAATCAGTCATCAGAGGATACCGGGGTAGCCCTTCTGAGGTGTCTAAACAGATTAGGGGTTGAGATGAGGAGGTGGCCCAAGGAATCATTCACCAGACACAGCAGGGACAGAAGCTTGCCTGGAGTGTCCAGCAACCAGGCAGTCACCACAGTTAAAGATCCCTTTCATCCCTGTTTTAACAGTTCCTCCAACAAGGGAGACTGTAGCTTTATGTCAGTTTTAACTACCAAGGAAGACTGTAGCTCGGTCAGTTTTAACTGCTTTGCGTCCCTTTCCCCTCCAATTATTGGATTTCCTTAAGTGCTCTCTCTTTAACGGCATGTACAGCCTTACCATATTATCAAGTGCCCACTTCACGCACCACTTAAGACAAATGGGATTATTTTCTGTTTGTCCAGACCCAATGTAAATTACATGAACAGTAGGGAACGCTGTAGCTGTGACACTGAGGGACAAGTAATTAAAGGGATAGTTCAGTGTTTTTTAGGAAGTTTCTGCTTGCAATGCAGCATCGCTGACATCGGTCCGGCTGTTTACATTCATGAATTTGGACAACGCTATATATGCTGGCTCCTGGCTGTGGCAGAAGTAAAAAAAGAGAAATAAACAATGGAATATTTAAGCAATAAGCCCCCCCCAACCCCAAACAAAGGCCAGATAAAAATACACCTTATGGAACTGCGGGGACTGTGAAGAGACACACATACACATAAGACACGCACTCTACACACACATGAAACATGGATGTTGTATTGTAATTATTTGGTGGTGGAGTGGTGGCCTAAGGGAACACACTGAATATGTTGGGTAAGGTGTTATGAAATGTAATATTTTTAACTGTATGTGACTGTCTTATGTTGCTGGACCCAAGGAAGAGTAGCTGCTGCCTTGGTAGCAAGTAATGGGGATCCACAATAAATACAAATATGGGCAATATACCACAGCTAAGGGCTGTTATGTATTTGTATTAATTGGCAGCAGCTAATCTTCCTGGGGTCCAAACATATTAAAGCACTTACATTACATTAAATCAAAAGATAAAATACATCAAATAGGTTTTACACTACATATATAATACAAAATGTTTGATACCACTATACAACAATATCACAATGCATGCCTTTGTGTGTGTCTCTTCACAGTACCGTTGTTCCATAAGGTGTATTTTTACCTTTAATTTTTTTAAATCTGATTCTACTGCTTGCATCAGTTACCTGATGTGGAATAGAGTTCCAAGTAGTCATGGCTCTGTAGTACTGTGCGCCTCTCATAGTTTGTTTTAATCTTGGGGACTGTGAAGAGACCTCTGGTGGCATGTCTTGTGGGGAATGCATGGGTGTCCGAGATTATTTTAAACAGACAGCTCGGTGAAGTCAATCTCTCTTCCACTTTGAGCCATGAGAGATTGACATGCATGTCATTAAATGTTAGCTCTCAGTGTACTTTTAAGAGATAGCCATGCTGCCCTGTTTTAAGCCAACTGCAATTTTCCTAAGTCCCTCTTTGTGGCACCTGACCACACTACTGAACAGTAGTCTAGGTGCGACAACTAGGGCCTGTAGGACCTGCCTTGTTGATAGTGTTGTTAAGAAGGCAGAGTAACACTTTATTATGGACAGACTTCTCCCCATGTTAGCTACTGTTGTATCAATATGTTTTGACCATGACAGTTTACAATCCAGGGTTACTCCAAGCAGTTTATACCTCAACTTGCTCAATTTCAACATTATTCATTATGAGATGTAGTTGCGGTTTAGGGTTTAGATGAACGATTTGTCCCAAATACAATGCTTTTAGTTTTAGAAATATTTAGGACTAACTTATTCCTTGCCACCCACACTCTTTGTTAAGTTTGCAGTCAAGTGTTGCTGACGTGCAGTGTTGAGTCATCCACATACTGTACATGGACACACTGGTTTTACTCAAACACATGTCGTTAGTAAAGATTGAAAAAGTAAGGGGCCTAAAAAGCTACCCTGGGTAATTCCTGATTCTACCTGGATTATATTTGAGAGCCTTCCATTAAATGGTGACGTTAAAACCATTACACGGCATTAATGGAGTTTAATGGCTGTGATAGGAGAAAACTCATAACATTGTAGTTTTTCCACAATAATAACCTAAATGACAGAGTAAAAAAAAAGGAAGCCTAATAGAGATTAAAAATATTCCGAAACATGCATCCTGTTTGCAATAAGGCACTAAAGTAGACCTGCAAAAAATTATAGCAGGACATAATAGCAGTATAATCCGTTAATTTCATTTCAGCACATCTAATTTGTAAACATTTCAACTGCATTAAATTATAACTTTATTTTGATGGGTGTTTGATTTTTTTGTGCGATTGAAAATCAAATCTATCAAATCAAATGTTATTGTGGATGTAGCGATGTGCTTGTGTTCCTAGCTCCAACAGTGCAGTAGTATCTAATAATTCACATCAATACAAACAAATCTAAAAGTAAAATAATGGAATTAAGCCATATATAAATATTAGGATGAGCAATGTCAGTGTGGCATTGACCAGAATACTGTATATGCATATGAAATGAGTAAAACAGTATGTAAACATTATTAAAGTCACTAGCGTTCCATTATTAAAGTGACCAGTGATTCCATGTCTATGTACATAGGGAAGCAGCCTCTAAGGTGCAAGGTTGAGTAACCGGGTGGTAGCCGGCTAGTGATGGCTATTTAACCGTCTGATGGCCTTGAGATAAACAGCTTCTATCTGTCTCTCGGTCCCAGCTTTGATGCACCTGTACTGACCTCACCTTCTGGATGATATCGGGGTGAACAGGCTGTGGCTCGGGTGGTTGATGTCCTTGATAATCTTTTTGGCCTTCCTGTGACATCGGGTGCTGTAGATGTCCTGGAGGGCAAGCAGTGTGCTCCCAGTGATCCGTTGGGCAGACTGCACCACCCTCTGGAGAGCCCAGCGGTTGCGGGTGGTGCAGTTGCCGTACCAGGCAGTGATACAGCCCAACAGGACCCTCTGTTGTACATCTGTAAACATTTGTGCGGGTCTTAGTGGCAAAGCCAAATTTCTTCAGTCTCCTGAGGTTGAAGAGGCGCTGTTGCGCCTTCTTCATCACACTGTCTGTGTGGGTGGGCCATTTCAGATTGTCAGTGATGTGTATCCTGAGGAACTTGAAGTGTTTCACCTTCTCCACTGTGGTCCCGTCAATGTGGATAGGGGCGTGCTCCCTCTGCTGTCTCCTGAAGTCCACGATCAGCTCCTTCACTTTCTTGACTTTGAGGGAGAGGGTATTTTCCTGGCACCACTCCGCCAGGGCCCTCACCGCCCTGTAGGCTGTCTCGTCATTGTTGGTAATCAGGCCTACTACTGTGTGTCATCCACAAACATGATATTTTACATTTATTTAACCTTCATTTAACTAGGCAAGTCAGTTAAGAACAAATTCTTATTTACTATGACGGCCTACCAAAAGGCCTCCTGCAGGGACGGGGGCCTGGGATTAAAACAAAATTAAAAACTACAGGACAAAACACACAACACTACATAAAGAGAGACCTAAGACAACAACATAGCAAGGCAGCAACACATGACAACACAGCATGGTAGCAACACAACATGGTAGCACCACAAAACATGGAACAAGCATTATTGGGCACAGTCAACAGCACAAAGGTCAAGAAGGTAGAGATAACAATACATCACACAAAGCAGCCGCAACTGTCAGTAAGAGTGTCCATTATTGAAGAGATTGTGGATAAAACTGTCCAGTTTGAGTGTTTGTTGCAGCTCGTTCCAGTCGCTAGCTGCAGCTAACTGAAAAGAGGACGACCCAGGGATGTGTGTGTTTTGGGGACCTTTATCAGAATGTGACTGGCAGAACGGGTGTTGAGGATGAGGGCTGCAGTAGATATCCCAGATTGGGGGGAGTGAGGCCTAAGAGGGTTTTATAAATAAACATCAACCAGCGGGTCTTGCGACAGAGATGACCAGTTTAGAGGAGTATAGAGTGTAGTGATGTGTCCTATAAGGAGCATTTGGTGGCAAATCTGATGGCAGAATGGTAAAGAAAGTCTAGCCGCTCGAGAGCACCCTTACCTGCTGATCTATAAATTATGTCTCCGTAATCTAGCATGGGTAGGATGGTCATTTGAATCAGGGTTAGTTTGGCAGCTGGGGTGAAAGAGGAGCAATTACTATAGAGGAAACCAAGTCTAGATTTAACTTTAGCCTGCAGCTTTGATATGTGCTGAGAGAAGGACAGTGCACCGTCTAGCCATTCTCCCAAGTACTCGTATGAGGTGACTACCTCAAGCTCTAAACCCCAGGAGGTAGTAATCACACAAGTGAGGAGAGGGGCATTCTTCTTACCAAACCACATGACCATTGTTTTGGAGTTGTTCAGAACAAGGTTAAGGGTAGAGAAAGCTTGTTGGACACTAAGAAAGCTTTGTTGTAGAGCATTTCACACAAAATCCGGGGAGGGGCCAGCTGAGTATAAGACTATCATCTGCATATAAATGGATGAGAGAGCTTCCTACTGCCTGAGCTATGTTGTTGATGTAAATTGAGAAGAGCGTGGGGCCTAGGATCGAGCCTTGGGGTACTCCCTTGGTGACAGGCAGTGGCTGTGACAGCAGATTTTCTGACTTTATACACTGCACTCTTTGAGAGAGGTAGTTAGCAAACCAGGCCAAAGACCCCTCTGAGACACCAATACTCCTTAGCCGGCCCACAAGAATGGAATGGTCTACCGTATCAAAAGCTTTGGCCAAGTCAATAAAAATAGCAGCACAATATTGCTTGGAATCAAGGGCAATGGTGACATCATTTGGGACCTTTAACCTGTTGAGGACAGACGTTCCGCTAGCGGAACCCTGTTCCGCCTGCGGAACCCCTAGCCAACAGCCAATGGCATCGCACGGCGCGAAATACAAAACCAACTAAAATACCACAATTCAATTTTCTCAAACAATCAACTATTTTACACCATTTTAAAGATAAGACTCTCGTTAATCTAACCACATTGTCCGATTTCAAAAAGGCTTTACAGCGAAAGCAAAACATTAGATTATGTTAGGAGAGTACATAGACACAAATAATCAGACACCCATTTTCCAAGCAAGCATATATGTCACATAAACTCAAACCACAGCTAAATGCAGCACTAACCTTTGATGATCTTCATCAGATGACACTCCTAGCACATTATGTTATACAATACATGAATGTTTTGTTCAATCAAGTTCATATTTATATCAAAAACCAGCTTTTTACATTAGCATTTGATGTTCAGAGCTAGCATACCAACCGAAAACTTCCGGTGAATTTACTAAATTACTCATGATAAAAGTTGACAAAATACATAAATTATTTTAAGAATGATAGATACAGAACTCCTTTATGCAATCGCTATGTCCGATTTTAAAATAGCTTTTCGGCGAAAGCACATTTTGCAATATTCTGAGTACATAGCTCGGCCATCACGGCTAGCTAATTTGACACCCACCAAGTTTGGGACAACCTAAACTCAGAATTACTATTAGAAAAATTGGATTACCTTTGCTGTTCTTCGTCAGAATGCACTCCCAGGGCTTTTACTTCAACAACAAATGTTGTTTTGGTTCCAAATAATCCATAGTTATATCCAAATACCTCTGTTTTGTTCGTGCGTTCAGGTCACTATCCGAAGGGTAAATCGCGAATGCATTTCGTGACCAAAAAAATCAAAATATTCCATTACCGTACTTAGAAGCATGGCAAACGCTGTTTAAAATCAATTTTTATGCTATTTTTCCTCGTAAAATAGCGATAATATTCCAACCGGGCAACGTTGTATTCATTCAAAGACTGAAAGAAAAACATGGGGAGTTCTCGTGACTGCGCATCTCGTCTCACTGTCCCCAGGATGACCACTTACAAACTCTGCTCCTATTACTTTGCCCAGCGACAGCAGACACCCCATTCCACTTTCTGGTGGCTTTAGAGAGCCAATGGAAGCCTTAAAGTGTCACGTTACAGCACAGATGCTGTATTTTCAATAGAAATGCAACAGAAGGACAACAAATTGTCAGACAGGGCACTTCCTGCATGGAATCTTCTCAGGTTTTGGCCTGCCATATGAGTTCTGTTATACTCACAGACACCATTCAAACCATTTTAGAAAATGTAGAGTGTTTTCTATCCAAATCTACTAATTATATGCATATTCTAGTTTCTGGGCAGGAGTAGTAACCAGATTAAATCGGGTACGTTTTTTTATCCGGCCGTGAAAATACTGCCCCCTATCCCAAAGAAGTTAAGGTTGCAGTGACACATCCATAACCTGAGCGGAAACCAGATTGAATACCCGAGAGAATACATCAAGAAAGCCAGTGAGTTGATTATTAACAAGTTTTTCCAACACTTTTGAAAAACAGGGCAAAATAGAAATGCGCCTATAACAGTTAGGATCAGCTTGATCTCCCCCTTTAAATAAAGGACAAACTGTGGCTGCCTTCCAAGCAATGGGAACATCCCCAGAAAGGAGAGACAGGCTTGGCGATGATAGGGGCAGCAATCTTAACCTCTCTTGGGTAGGGGGCAGTATTTTCACATCCGGATGAAAAGCGTGCCCAAAGTAAAAGCTAGGATATGCATCTAATTGGTAGACTTGGATAGAAAACACTCAACTTTCTAAAACTATTAACAATATGTCTGTGAGTATAACAGAACTGATATGGCAGGTGAAACCCCCTGAGGACAAACCATCCCAAAAAAACAAATGTTCAGCCTACCACTGTTTTCAATGGCTGTCACTTTTATTATAAGGTGAAATCCTCCCAGATTGCAGTTCCTAGGGCTTCCACTAGATGTCAACAGTCTTTAGAAAGAGTTTCATGCTGGTTTTTGGAAAAATTTTAGTTTTTGTAGGTGGCTCCCATTTTGACTGTAGTGTTTCCAAGTGCGTGGAAGAGAACGAGTTCTTTTGTTATTTTTCTCTGGTAAAGACAATAACGATTCTCCGTCTTAAATTTGAGCGTTTATTTACGTATTAGAGTACCTAAGGTATGATTTATAAATGTTGTTTGACTTGTTTGGAAAAGTTTATTAGTGACGTTTGGGATTCCTTTTGTATGCATTTTGATGGAGGGAAACTAGGTGGATTATTGACTGAAGCGTGCCAGCTAAACTGAGTTTTTATGGATATAAAGGACATTATCGAACAAAAGGACCATTTGTGATGTATCTGGGACCTTTTGGAGTGCCAACAGAAGAAGATCAAAGGTAATGCATTTTTTATATCGCTATTTCGGACTTTCTTGGAGCACCTGCCTGATTGAAATATGTTTTTCATGCTTTTGTATGCGGGGCGCTGTCCTCAGATAATCGCATGGTGTGCTTTCGCCGTAAAGCCTTTTTAAAATCTGACACAGCGGCTGGATTAACAAAAAATTTAGCTTTATTTTGATGTATTACACTTGTGATTTCATGAAAGTTAAATATTTATAATTCTGTAGTTTGAATTTTGCGCTCTGCTACCATCCCACCTGCCCATAACAAGTTAAAGAAGAAAGGGTCTAAACCATCTGACCCAGATGTTTTTTTTGGGGTCCATTTTAAACACCAGCGTCCCACCCGCGGTACACACTATCAACAGCCAGTGAAATAGCAAATTCAAAACAACAAAAATCTCATAATTCAAATTTCTCAAACATACAAGTATTACACACCATTTTAAAGATATGATTCTCCTTAATCCAACCACAGTGTCCGATTTCAAAATTTACAACAGTTATTGAAAGAATTATAGATACACTTCTTAACCTCTTACATCTAGACGTTCCGCTAGCGGAACACCTGCTCCAATATCCAATGATAGGCGTGGCGCGAATTACAAATTCCTCAAAAATACAAAAACTTCAATTTTTCAAACATATGACTATTTCACAGCATTTTAAAGACAAGACTCTCCTTTATCTAACCACACTGTCCGATTTCAAAAAGGCTTTACAGCGAAAGCAAAACATTAGATTATGTCAGCAGAGTACCAAGCCAGAAATAATCAGACACCCATTTTTCAAGCTAGCATATAATGTCACAAAAACCCAGAAGACAGCTAAATGCAGCACTAACCTTTGATGATCTTCATCAGATGACACACCTAGGACATTATGTTATACAATACATGCATGTTTTGTTCAATGAAGTTCATATTTATATCAAAAAACAGCTTTTTACATTAGCATGTGACGTTCAGAACTAGCATACCCCCCGCAAACTTCCGGGGAATTTGCTAACAATTTACTAAATTACTCACGATAAACGTTCACAAAAAGCATAACAATTATTTTAACAATTATAGATACAGAACTCCTCTATGCACTCGATATGTCCGATTTTAAAATAGCTTTTTGGTGAAAGCACATTTTGCAATATTCTAAGTACATAGCCCAGCCATCACGGGCTAGCTATTTAGACACCCGGCAAGTTTAGCCTTCACCAATATCAGATTTACTATTATAAAAGTTTGATTACCTTTTGTTGTCTTCGTCAGAATGCACTCCCAGGACTGCTACTTCAATAACAAATGTTGGTTTGGTCCAAAATAATCCATTGTTATATCCGAATAGCGGCGTTTTGTTCGTGCGTCCCAGACACTATCCGAAATGGTAAATCAGGGTCGTGCGCATGGCGCAATTCGTGACAAAAAAAATTCTAAATATTCCATTACCGTACTTCGAAGCATGTCAACCGCTGTTTAAAATCAATTTTTACGCAATTTATCTTGTAAAAAAGTGATAATATTCCGACCCGGGAATCTCCTTTTCGGCAAACAGAGGAAAAATCACAAAGACGGGGGCGGCCAGGGCACGCACCTAATGCCCACAGTCCCTTGATCGGCCACTTGAGAAAGGCGATAATGTGTTTCAGCCTGGGGCTGGGATGACGACATTATGTTTTTTCCCGGGCTCTGAGCGCCCATGGAAGACGTAGGAAGTGTCACGTTAGAGCAGAGATCCTTTGTAAAAGATAGAGATGGAAAAGAAGTTCAAGAAATGGTCAGACAGGCCACTTCCTGTAAAGGAATCTCTCAGGTTTTGACCTGCCATTTGAGTTCTGTTATACTCACAGACACCATTCAAACAGTTTTAGAACCTTTGGAGTGTTTTCTATCCAAAGCCAATAATGATATGCATATTCTAGTTACTGGGCAGGAGTAGTAACCAGATTAAATCGGGTACGTTTTTTATCCAGCCGTGAAAATACTGCCCCCTAGCCATAACAGGTTAATTAATGCAACCGCTGTGTCAGATTTTAAAATAGCTTTACGGCGAAAGCATATTTTTTTATATTCTGAGTACAGAGCTCAGCCATCAAAGCAAGCTATACAGTTACCCGCCAAATCCTGGAGTCAACTACACTCAGAATTAGTATTATAAATCTTCACTTACCTTTGCTGATCTTCGTCGGAATGCACTCCCAGGACTCCCACTCCCACAATAAATGTTTATTTTGTTCGATAAACTCCTTATTTATGTCCAAATACCTCCGTTTTGTTTGCGCGTTCAGATCACTAATCCAAAGGCATAACGCGCGAGCGCAAAACCAGAGTCGAAAAGTCAAATAGTTCCATTACCGCTCGTAGAAACATGTCAAACGATGTTTACAATTAATCCTTAGGGTCTATTTAACGTAAATCTTCGATAATATTCCAACCGGACAATAGCGTATTCATTACAGAGGAAAAAGAAGGAAGGGCGCGCCTGCGTGCCCACGCAGAAAACAACTCGTTGGTCCCAGGCTTGAGTCAGCTCCTATTCTCTGCCCAGTAACAGTAGAAGCATAAAACAAGGTTCTAAAGACTGTTGACATCTAGTGGAAGCCTTAGGAAGTGCAAAATGACCCCACAGACACTGTAGTTTGAATAGGGATTAGATAGAAAAACTACAAGCCACTTCCTGGTTGGATTTTGTCTCAGGTTTTGGCCTGCCATATGAGTTATGTTATATTCACAGACATCATTCAAACAGTTTTAGAAACTTCAGAGTGTTTTTTATCCAAATCTAATAATATGCATATCCTACCTTCTGGGCCCAAGTAGCAGGCAGTTTAATTGGGGCACGTTATTCACCTGAATTTCTGAATACTGCCCCCTGTCACCAAGAAGTTAAGGAGCTCCTTTAGCACCACGGACTCAGACTGTCTGCAGGGAGAAACTTTGTAGCGGGACAGGGGAAAAAAGAGGGAGAAGAATCAGGTATAGTTGCATTAGAAGGGGTGGGAGATGAGGAAATGTTGGACGGGCAAGGAGGCATGGCTGAGTCAAATAGGAATCCTGACTTAATGAAGTGGTGATTAAAGAGCTCAGCCATGTGCTTCATGTCAGTAACAACCACATCAACATTAAGGGACATGGGCAGCTGTGAGGAGGAGGGTTCATTCTCCAGGTCTTTAACCGTTTTCCAGAACTTCTTGGGGTTAGACCCACAGAGAGAGAACTGCTCCTTAAAGTAACTAACTTTGGCCTTCTGGATAGCCTGAGTGCATTTATTTCTAATTTGCCTGAACGATAGCCAGTCAGCTTGAGTATGCGTGTGCCGAGCCTTTCGCCAAATGCAATTCTTGAGGTGGAGTAACTCTGCAATATCACGGTCGAACCAGGGGCTGAACCTGTTTTCAATTCTCATTTTCTTTATAGGGGCGTGTTTGTTAACAATACCACTGAAATATCAAAAAAGAAGGTCCAAGCTGATTCTATACCATTTTACAGAGGCCAGTTCATGAAGGAAGGCTTGCTCATTAAAGTTTTTTAGCAAGCGTCTATGACAAGTCAGGACAGGTCGTTTCACTGAGCAGCCATTACAAACACAGGCTGTAAAACAGTGATCACTAAGGTCATTACAGAAAACACCAGACTGATACCTATCAGGATTATTAGTGAGGATAACATTGAGGAGAGTAGCCTTTTCTTGATGTTTGGAGTCATACCTTGTGGGATTGGTGATAATCTGAGAAAGATTTAGGGAGTCCCATTGCTTTAGGACTTGGTCAGGTGGTTTAAGCATGTCCCAGTTTAGGTCACCTAGCAGGACAAATTCAGACTTAGTGTAAGGGGCCAGGAGAAAGCTTAGGGCAGGTAGGGTACAGGCCGGTGCTGATGGATGACAATAGCACCCAGCAAAAGTAAAAAAAAAAGAGCTATTTCAAAGTTTAATGCTTAAAACCAGCAAATCAAATTGTTTGGGGACAGACTTGGTGGAGACAACCGAGCACTGAAGGTGATCCTTGGTAAAGATTGCCACTCCCCCACCTTTGGAAGATCTGTCTTGCCTAAAAAGGTTATAACCAGAATGGTTAACATCAGTATTCAAAACACTCTTGACCAGGTCTCATTAATGACCAACACATCTGGATTGGAGCTGTGAACCCACACTTTCAATTTATCCATTTTACGTAATAAGCTTATTGTGTTAACGTGCAGAAAACCCAGGCTTTTACGAGAGCAGACATTGGGGCTAGCAACAGTAGATGGGCCAGGGTGTATATGTACATTTCCAGATATCATCAACAGTAATACAATCAAGGCACAGCATAGTACAGGGAGAGCTCTGGCAACAAGATCATATTGTACAGCAATTTCATCAGGTAACATGAATACAAAGCCGGCGAGAGGTGGTTAGAATAGGATGGGAGACCAAAAGTCTGTGTAACCAATAGAGAGTCATTGTCCCGAGTGTGGGAACAAACAGTCTGTCCCACGGTTGGGTAAAGAAAGTTTGTAGTCAACAAAGTATGCAGGAGTCAAATAGCAAAATGAAAAAGAAAAAAAAAGTGATAATTGAATTGATGCCATGCAGTCATGGGTGAACAGGGAGTATACATTCTTGTGACGTACAGTGCCTTCAGAAAGGCACATACCCCTTGACTTACTAAACATTGTGTTACAGCATGAATTCAAACAAACATTTGACAAATAAAAAGGGAAAACATGATTTTATTAAATTTTGCACATTTATTGAAAATGAAATACAGAAATGTCTTATTTAAATAAGTATTCAAACCCTTATAATACATGTAAAATACAGCTGCAAGTCTTTTTGGGTAAGTCTCCAAGAGCTCTGCATACCTCGATTGTACAATATGGGCCTATTATTTTTACAATTCTTCAAGTTCTTTCAAGTTGGTTGTTGATCATTGCTACACTGCCATTTTCAAGTGTTGCCATAGATTTTCAAGCAGATTTAAGTCAAAACTGTAACTAGATCACTCAGTAACATTTAAATGTTGTCTTGGTAAGAAACTAGTATATATTTGGCCTAGTATTTAGATTATTGTCCTGCTGAAAACTGAATTTGTCTCCCAGTGTCTGTTGGAAAGAAGACTTAGAGGAAAACCAGTTTAAGAATTTGCTGTTTCTTTTTATATAAAAAAACTCCCTAGTCTTTGTCGATGACAAGCATACCCATAACATGATGCAGCCACCACCATGCTTGAAAATATGAAGAGTGGTACTCAATGACGTATTGTATTTGCCCCAAACGCACTAACTTATTATTCAAGACAAAAAGTGTATTTCTTTGCTAATGTTTTTGCAGCATAACTTAACGTGGCATGTTGCAAACAGGATACATGTTTTGTAATATTTGTATTCTGTACAGGCTTCCTTCTTTTCAGTCTGCTATTTAGGTTAGTATTGTGGAGTAACTACAATGTTGCGTCATCCTAGGTTCTCATATCACAACCATTAAACTCTGTAACGGTTTTAAAATCACCATTGGCCTCATAGTGAAATCCCTGAGCAGTTTATTCCTCTCTGGCAACTGAGTTAGGAAGGACACTTGTATATTTGTAATGACTGGGTGTATCGATACGCCATTCAAAGCCTAGTTAATGTCACCATGCTCAAATGGATATTCAGCTTCAGCTTTTCTTTTTAAATTTGACATATCTACCAATCGATGCCCTTCTTTGAGAGGCTTTGAAAAACCTCCCTGGTCTTTGTGGTTGAATCTGTGCTTGAAATTCACTACTTTATTGGGAGACCTTACAGATAATTGTATGTGTGGGGTACAGAGATGAGGTAGTCATTCAAAAAGCATGTTAACCACTATTATTGAACACAGAATGAGTCCATGCAACTTAAGTTATTTGTTAAGCACATTTTTACTCCTGAATGTATTGAGGCTTGCCATAACAAAATGGTTGAATAATTATTGACTCAAGACATCAGCTTTTCTTTTATTAATTTAAAAAATGTCCTACAAACAATATTCCACTTTGACATTATGGGGCATTGGGTGTAGATCAGTGACACAACATCAACATTTAATCCATTTTAAAATCAGGCTGTAACAAAACTAAATGTGAAAAAAGTAAAGGGGTGTGAATACTTTCTGAAGACACTGTATATTAAGCTACTTTCTGAATCTGCATAAGAGGTGTAATATTTGTATAATTTATCACCCAGTGTCAGAGCCCACCCTGGGACTGAGCCTCCCATGGAGATACCAACATGGAGGATAATTAACAGCCTGCCTTCCAGCCAATGGGTCATTTACCTCGCACACAGGCAGTCTGTGCTCCAAATGCTACCCTATATAGTGCACTACCTTTGACCAGAGCCCAGCCTCTCTCTCCTGAGGAACGCAGGAGAAGTATATTAGATCTCCAAAGCTGCTTATTCACAATGATTAATTACCAGCTAAATGAAAAAAAGTGGGTTCTGAGACAATTTGTCATGATATCCTTTATAGAGTTGACTATTCCTGGAGGAAATATATCCATTTTAGAGACGCAGAAACACATTTGTTGTGATACGCAATCCTCTCGTGGATGTCTTGTGTTATGAAGGCAGTGGTAAAGATAACTTAATGGAGGTGTTTTAACGTTTCACGGTAATAGGTCTGATTGTGACATGTGGGTGGTCACCAGTCCGTGTTTAAAACCACCGGGTGTAACGGGCGTCGTAAGGATTGGACCAAGGTGCAGCGGGAACGTGTATACTCATCCTCTTTATTAAATCAAAAGAAGGAAAAAATAAATTATTCACGTATACAAAACAACGACCGCCACTAAACAGTCCTGTCAGGTGCACAGACACAAAACAGGAAACTACCCACAAATCCCATTACAAAAACACCCCTATACATAGGACCTTCAATCAGAGGCAACGAGGAACAGCTGCCTCCAATTGAAGGTCAATCCAATGAACTAAACATAGACTAGCCTGAACATAGAAATACACTAACATAGAACATAAACCAAAACCCCGGAACACACTAAACAAACACCCCTCTTACATAAGCACATAGACCAACAAACCCCGAGACTCTAAACAAACACCCCCTGCCACGTCCTGACCAAACTACAATAACAAAATACCCCTTTACTGATCAGGACGTGACACCGGGACATGATCTGAATTCCAATGAGAGGAAAATTAGACAATGTTTAGAGGGTCAAAAGGGGGCATTTGAAATTAGAAGAAAAAAAAAATCAGCAGAATATAATTTCCAATGGGTGGTTATGAGTTGATTAGAGATACAGTAATTGATCTTTCATCAGCTAAACAGTAAGTGTAAACAGCAGCTTTTCTACCTCCCTTTGACATCCTTCTCCTTAAAGATGATTATATTTTCTCAATGAAGATCGAAAGACGATAAGGATAATCAAGGTACTGAAGCTCAAATATATTCACTCTCAGGCACATAATGTGCATGTTACTACTGACATAATACTAATCTTCTACTCTGAGTGTGAGTGCCTTCTGAGCTCAACTAATTTACACACCAGCCACCTACTAGCCCTGAAACAGACCCTCACCCTGGTTCTCTAGTGGCTACAAGGTGAAACATCCCCCATCCACTGCTGTTGGCACATGTCCACTGCAGTCAGCCATCCTATCACCTCTATCACATCAGCCATGTCAGCTCAACCATCACAAAAATGAGAGACTAAAATGGTAAATAAACCCCAGCCCACTCGCCTGGAAGAATTTGACTATTTCACGAGGCCATAAACAAAGACAGTGGCTAGCTCTCTACACTATCTCAAATGCTGCTATACTCCAGTGAACCTATCAGTGATGTCAGGCTGCAATTGGTCTGTGAGCTGTGGACAACAGATCAGAGCAGGCCAGTTCTGATGCTGGATGCTGGAAGCGTTCCTAGGTGGGAGAGGAGCCAAAAGTGGCGTCTCAATGACAAACACAAGGCCATCTGCTTAGCGCCGCTATGTGCAGAATGAGATGTGAAAATCACTTTAGAATCGCCGGAAGAAGAGAGCACTCTGGGAAATAAAGTACAGGAACTGACAAAGTCATGTCAATAGCCATAACCCCTCTGGCGTTGTGATAATTCTGCTCTCACTACACTGGAAGTTAAATAGGAAGATGACTTTTAGATCGTGAAAACGTCTATCAGACATGTCAGATTTCAATACTGGTTAATGTCATAATGCAGGACGTTGTCTTCTCTCGAATGAGCCATTGATCATATTTTAGCAATATCCCTGCCCCAAGAAATGTGTAATTCAACAGATGGTCCACCACATTTCTCCTATTTTTCTGCATCTTCAGTCCAGGGTGCATTGCACGGTGCAGTTGCGAACGTCAGACTCTTTCTGCGAAGCACACAATCTGCAGGTTGATCATGGAGAGATTATAGACTCCTAAGTTGATAGCTGTAAAACAAACTGCACTAAGCTTCTTCAGGCTAGGGTCTATTTTTCTCGACTTCCTGTCTGACTGACGTGCCCAAAGTAAACTGCCTGTTACTCAGGCCCAGGAGCCAGGATATGCATATACTTGGTACCATTGGATAGAAACACTTTGAAGTTTGTAGAAATGTTAAAATAATGTATGAGACTATAACACAATTGATATTGTAGCCAAAAATCCAGAGAAAAACCAACCGGAAAAACATTTATTTTGAGAGCCCATGCATTTTCAATGGAAAGCTATGGGTCCTATGCAATTCCAGTTCCCAGATTGCAATTCCTATGGCTTCCACTAGATGTCAACCGTTTTTGTTCAAGGTTTCAGGCTTTTTTTTCCCAAACGAGGAAGAATTTTGAGTTTTGGTACAGGGAGTCAGAGTTGGAAATCAGTTTGTGCGCGAGTGTCGAAGAGGACGCGCACTTGCTCATTTTTTACATACTTCTTTTCATATGAAATATTATAGTTTAATTACATTTTAGGGTACCTGAGGATTAAATCGAAATGTAGTTTGACTTGTTTTAACAAAGTTTTTGGATTCCTTTCTCTGCACATTGAAAGAGTGGATTACTCAACTGTAACGGCTGTCTGTAAGAGGGAACCAAGGTGCAGCAGAGGATGTGTTCATCATTAGAATTTTTATTAAAAAAAACAAGAGAACACTACAAAATGAACAAAAACGACAGCAAACAGTCCTGTTAGGAAAATACTCTAAACAGAAACAATTACCCACAAAACCCAAAGGAAAAACATGCTCCTTATGTGTGACTCCCAATCAGCAGCAACGAGCTTCAGCTGTGCCTGATTGGGAGCGCCACACACACGGCCCAAAACAAAGAAATACCAAAACATAGAAAAAGGAACATAGAACGCCCACCCAATGTAACACCCTGGCCTAACCAAAAAAAAGAACAAAAAACCCCTCTATGGCCAGGGCGTTACATCAACTCAATAGCTAGCTACTTCACATGCTGATATTGACTTTGGTGTTATAGCTAGCCAGCCAGCCCAGAGAGCATTGCATTGTGGGTTTTGTAGTCGACTTGAGCTGCAACATATTTCCACAATGATTTTCACTTTGCTACCAACCTTAAAACAAAATTAAACATTTGTTCAAATATTGTTCTCACATGGTGTTATTTAACACCGCAAGTTATAGCAATTAGTGCTTTTAGGTGGATTTTTCCTTTAATATGTCAGCCATTTTCAAAGTTTCCAATTATTATTATTATCATCATCATCATCGTCATCAACGAAAGGCATGACACAGAGTGCACACAAGGAATGGACGAGATCCAGTGTGTATGTGTTTATGTAGGTAATGTCAGTTTGAAAAGGTAAAGTGTTTTGAAAGAAACACTGGCTTGGTATTCAAGTTTAAATAGAGTAAAAACATTTGAGACAATGCAAGGGTTGAGACAATGCAAGGGTTGAAAATGTGAACTGTTTATTAAACAGTAATTCTCTTTTCATAAATTTCTCTCTTTCCATTATTTTCTCAGTTTATTTTTTTCTCCCTCTCAATAACTTCGCTGTCGTCTGCCCAAGAGTGATGCTGTTGAATTCCTCACCCATAAGTGTAGTCACCACAATAAAATAACATTCACTGGAGTTGATTTCAAGAATCTCCATGTGACGTTGTCTGACAATTTGACAAGTGTCTACACATTCTTTCCACAAATCACGTGACAATTTATGTGAGAACACTCAATGTATCAAGAGAAGAACACTCACTGCAGATCAGGGATGATAGCTGTACCTTTCAAACCCTGTTACTTGAGTCTTGTCTACAGTTTTCCAAGACCACAAGTATTTTTCCTCCCTTTCGACAGGCAGGGAAAACACATGGTTGTGGAAAAGTGATATTCTGATGAAAACTTTGATCCTCTGTGGCTTGACCCCACTTAAAATATGTCAATTCTAATTTAAAAGAACATGACTGTCCTTGTGATGACAATATTGTGGCAAGTGTGAAGTTATAATCATTTAAAATCAGTCTCTGGGTAGGAATTCTGAATGTTGGCCGTGTGTATTCTGACACTATACTTTAGATCAAGTATAGTGTCAAGTATACTTGACTTTACTGTTTTATATTTCTCTGTGTCAACAAACCTAAAATATCAAAAGACTGACAAGATGTCAAAAAATATTTTCCTTTATGATCCAAGTGAATAATGCACTGGGAAAATAAATCATGGCAGCTCAGTGAAGGTCTCTGAACATGCCATAAATACATTATGGTAATGGATCTCTAAAATACAATATTCCCACTGTTTTATAGTTAGGGCAAATGCCTCTCAACGGAAATATTTCCACGTATGGGCACGAACCGTGACTGTTTTTCCCACATCTGAAAATGTTGAATAGTAGCAGATTCGCTGCCAGGCATCTATGGACAGACCATGAATAAAGCCAATATTAAATCAACTTCCATATTGTTTTAATCTGCAAATGAAAGACATAAAAGAGATCAAAACTCCCATTGCACAACATTACAGTTGAGCACATAAAAGTTAGAAGCGGCAGTTAGCGAGGCAGTATGAAATGGCTTGCCCACGGGTTTGGAACAGAGAGAATGTTGTTGATTATGCTGTCAGCACATAGCTTACAAATGAGACCATGTTCAACTGGAAATTTAAATCCCATTGTTCAAGAATAACTTTTTTTTGTGAAAAGAGAAAGCATTTCTAGGCACACAACTGTCGACCTCCACTGAGAGATGGACAAAAACATGCTCAGAGTAATGGAAAAAGCATGTTTCTGAGGACATCTGTAATAGGTTGAGATTAAGAACCTTGAAGAACTCACTCATTCGTTATGTTCGTTGACTTTATCCTAGGTTGTGTGTGTGTGATATTCATGCAGACGCAGTATGGCAATGAGAGAACGAATAATCACAAAGGAGAGAAGTTGATTTGCGGAGAAGATGAACAGTGCGAAGCAGCCTAGCTGATCGGTCTGCGCACAGGGCCTTGACTGTAATGCTGTGACTAGCACTGGGCAGCAGCCTCATCCAAAATGCCCAAACTCATCCAAAACTCTGATCAGACAGCAGTAGGCTGGAAAACAGACTCAAAATCAATGTTAAAGGACAATTACAACTAAACTGTCCTCTAACATTGCCAAAATGAACTTAAAGTTGGGCATAATTGGGTCTTTTGAACCCAGATACTAGCATGTGATGAGACAGATGATTGTTGCTATGAGAAAGTTTAATCCATTGTTAGACCTTTGATCAGAGCGACTTCAAACACTGCACATAGCTAATCAAGTTCACAACTCATTGACATATTTCAGAAACAGCTTGTACACAATGGACAGGTAGCATGACGTTGAGCGAATTAACCAGGTGTTTTCACTGTATAAAGGGCCAATCCGCAGTTGCCACATCCATTCTTGCACTTATAAATGAATTATACTTACCCATTGATTCTTGAATAATATAGCATACATGCCTCATGAACTTATTGGTCGTTTATTCAAAATCGATTATGAACCTTGGTACCCATGTTTTGAACCCCATTGTTAAGAACTCCCTTAAAATCTGGTTCCAATTCCGAAATCACTTTACCCTTAAACGAGCAAGCGGCTTCTCTCCATTAACATCTAATCATCTCTTCCCAGCGTCGCAGATTGACACGGCATTCCAGTTCTGGCATTGGAACGGTCTGGTGTTTTTTGTGACCATAATATTCCCAATACCCACTTTTTTAGATATCTGCAAACTCGCAGCTTTGCCAAAAAACATTTCCTTTCATTTCCACTCAAGCTTACTAAGTGTACAGTCGAGAGGTGCTTAGATCTCAACCCTTGTCTGAATGGCACAATCTCCAGATTATATGACATAATACAGAACATTTGCAAATACAAAATCTACATGGGAGCAAGACATGGGTGGCGAGCTACCCGATGATACCTGGCAACAAAGTATTGAGCGTATCAACATGTCAACATTTTGCATACGGCATGGGCTTATTCAGTTTAAGGATTTTAACCATCTTCATCACTCAAATGACAGATTGGCAAAAATATACCCAAATGTTGACCCCAAGTCTTTGAGATGCCAGCGACTGTGGGACACATGTTTTAGTCATGCCAATCTTTGAATGGCCTCTGGGACCCCATTTTTGAGGCATTCTCACATATGTGTAACACAACTGTTAGCCCCAACACCGTCACTGCCATTTTTTGGGGTATTTCCCTTAGACCAGAATGCTACCACGCATCAGCCTCGCTGCTAGCTCGCCGCCTTGTCCTCTTTCACTAGAAGTCTGCAGTGGGTTAAGGAGGTGATGTCATCTCTGCCTCTGGAGAAGGTTAGGTTCACTGTGCATGGGTCCCGACAAAATTTTGACTTAAACTGGTCCCCATTAATACAATATGTGGAAAGCCTGTCTTTTACTTAGTGTAACTTGCATATTTTGGTAAGCAGTCCTTTCTGTTCTAGTGGCCATTTGTGCTGATAACAATTTTAGTTAAAATAAATCCCACTGTTTTTGTTTCTATTACTGTTTGTTATTTTCCTATTTAATTTACTTTTATAGATGCCTTGGAGGGAGGGAATGGATGGGTGGGAGAATGAGGGGTTGGGGTTGTACTGTTTTTGTTGTTATCTGAATCTATGAATAAAGTTTTTTTTTATATAATAAAGATGATCTACCAAAATGAAGACAAAACACTATTCAGAAATGTAATTATTATGATGTAGAAGAACAGTGTACATGCAGTGGTGAAAGTACTTAAGCAGTACTTTAAAGTATTTTTACTTAAGTCATTTTTGGGGGTATCTGTACTATTTATATTTTAGACAACTTCACTACATTCCTAAAGGAAATAATGTACTTTTTACTCCATACAACCAAAAGTACATTTTGAATGCTTAGCAGGACAGGAAAAGTCAAATTCAGGGATTTACTGATTTTCTTAATTTAACCTTAATTTAACTTGGCAAGTCAGTTAAGTTAAAATTCTTATTTACAATGACAGCCTACTGGGGAACAGTGGCTTGTGCCTTGTTCAAGGGCAGAACAGAATTGTACCTTGTCAGCTCAGGGATTCAATCCAACAACCTTTCAGTTACTAGACCAACGCTCTAACCTCTAGGCTACCCGCCACCCCTAGAACATTCCTGGGCAGCCATACTGCCTCTTATCTGGCGGACTCACTGAACATATACGCTTCATTTTTAAATTATGTCTGAATGTTGGAGTGTGCCCCTGGCTCTCCATAAATTTAAAAAACAAGAAAATGCTTCCATCTGGTCTGTTTATATAAGGAATTTGAAATGATTTATACTTTTGATACTAAAGCATATT
This sequence comes from Salmo salar, assembly GCF_965601325.2. Taxonomy (NCBI): domain Eukaryota; kingdom Metazoa; phylum Chordata; class Actinopteri; order Salmoniformes; family Salmonidae; genus Salmo; species Salmo salar. The sequence continues at coordinate 57,706,333 of NC_138293.1, forward strand.
CTAGCAATTACATTTACATTTGATACTTAAGTCTATTTTTTTACTTTAACTGAAGTAGTATTTCACTGGGTGACTTTTACATTTTAAAGTGGAAATTACAAACGTAAGAAATGTATTTTACATCTCGAATACACTACAAGTTTGCATGTCTTGCTGTGCAGGAATATTCCTGCAACAACAGCGTGATCAAATTAAGAAACTGCATCTGTAGTCCCCTCATCTGAAATAATGAACTAAAAGTAACAATTAGCTAATTGCCAATGTCAGGCTGGTTCTGTAGCTCTATTTGGCACATTCCATAATACAAAATAATATTTATTTGTGACAGTTAGCTGGCTTGCTTGTAAAGTAGCCTATATTTTTCACAGCTAGCTAACAAACAGTGCTCACATTTTAATACAACTTTATTTATCTAATCTATAGTTTATCATATGACTTTGACTTCATACTTTTGAATTAAATAAATTAACATTGCCTGTGGTAACTGTGGTGGTGAATAAATTGATACATTTATTTTCTTTATTTTTTGTTCCATAGTCATTCACATTAATTTCAGATGAGGAAAATGAATACATTTCTTCTGACACATACATTGATTTAGAGTTTGTCCTGTCTTAGATTTTCCTACTACATCCAATTATGTTGACTAGTCCTTTTACACAAAGAGGAAGTTATTTACCCAATCTTTACCTTGTCAAAAACCTCATACCTTGTCAGAAGCCTTAGACACACAACTTATGAAAGCGCTCTCTCTCTGTCTGATCCCTCTCTCTCAAACTGCAAACTAGAGATTTTGTCAGAGTACCAGGTGTTAACAATTAGATTTCTTCATGCTCAATGATTTTCTGCTCTGACTCAGAGACAACTCTATGAGAATGTATATCTCGCTCTCTCTAAAAACATGCCATTTACCTCCTTTCAGACAGTCAGAGATCATAGCTGGCACTCAGGACGCCGCTCAGTCAGGCCCGTAATGGCATGGCCATGTCTCATATCATCATCGCGTTAAATTGATCTTGCCGCATTTAGCCCCATTTACTGTAAGGACCGACGCCGGACAGGAGAAGCAGGTACGGGGAGTCAGACATTTACTCGGGAACAGACATGGAACAAGACAGGAACAGCGTCAGCACACGGGTAACACGGATATATGACAAACAATGCAGCAGCGGGGAACAGAGCTGGGGAACTGACAAATATAGGGGAGGTAATAAACAGGTGATTGAGTGAGTCCAGGTGAGTCCAATGTCGCTGAAGCACGTGACAAGGGAGGCAGGTGTGCGTAAATGGTGACAGGAGTGTGAAATACAGGGCAGCCTGGCGCCAGGGGGGGAAGAGGGCACCAGGGGGCGCCGAGGGGGGAAGAGCAGGAGCAGGCGTGACATTTACAGCATATATTATCAGGATAATTTCTCCTTGATTTCCTTTTTCACACGGACATCTAGTTCTTTGATCCCTTACAGAGAGGGAACAGAAACCTCATGACTGATCTGACATCAGCTACTTGGAGCAAAGCAGAGCATGTTGAAGTTGTGAAATAAAATACTACCGTGATAAATTCAACCTGACACGTTGGCGGCTGCAGCCCTTTGCAACTCTTTAATCCACGCTTAAGGATTTTGGTGCCGATAAAATTGTCAGACTTTGGGTGATGAGTAATGTTCTTTGACACTTTGGAATGGAAGGGCTCAGTAGCAGAGATTTTTACCCATGAACAGCTTGAAGTTGGAAGCCATTTAACCTCTTAGATAAAATACCGAACAAAGGAGGACAGGAGGTCTAGGTTGAAGATACAGGTACAACCTCGTATTCCAATGCAGAAGCTTTAGAAAATAAACAGACTTATGGGACCAGTGCCGTTGCTAACTAGCATCGCTGGTGCCTTTGTTTAGAATTCTTCCTAATTTATGCAAATAGTTATGGGATATTAGAATCCTCTTGTCCTAACCTGGGTATATTCAACCTAGCAGAAGGTGTGGCCCAAAAATGTATTTCAAATATCTATGCTAAAATGCATGTAATTCCTTAAAATGTATTCCAGAGATGCATGTACATACTGTACACTGAGTATGCCAAACATTAGGAACCCCTTCCTAATATTGAGTTGCACCCCCCACCTCTACAGTGGATGTTTAGCAGTGCTATGTTGTGTTTGTAACAAATTGGGAATATACCACAACTTGGAAAAATCCACTTACAGTTGAAGTCGGAAGTTTACATACACTTAGGTTGGAGTCATTAAAACTAGTTTTTCAACCACTCCAGAAATATCTTGTTAACAAACTATAGTTTTGGCAAGTCGGTTAGGACATCTACTTTGTGCATGACACAAGTAATTTTTCCAACATTTGTTTACAGACAGATTATTTCACTTATAATTCACTGTATCACAATTCCAGTGGGTCAGAAGTTTACATATACTAAGTTGACTGTGCCTTTAAACAGCTTGGAAAATTCCAGAATATGTCATGGCTTTAGAAGCTTCTGATAGGCTAATTGACATCATTTGAGTCAACTGGAGGTGTAAATGTGGATGTATTTCAAGGCCTACCTTCAAACTCAGTGCCTCTTTGCTTGACATCAAGGGAAAATCAAAAGAAATCAGCCAAGACCTCAGAAAAAAAAATTGTAGACCTCCACAAGTCTGGTTCGTCCGTGGGAGCAATTTCCAGATGCCTGAAGGAACCATGTTGATCTGTACAAACAATAATACGCAAGTTTAACCTCTATGGGCTAGACGGGACGAATTCGTCCCACCTACGTAACAGCCACTTGAAGCCTGTGGCGCGATTTTCAAAACCTTAAAAATCCTATTACTTCAATTTCTCAAACATATGACTATTTTACAGCTATTTAAAGACAAGACTCTCGTTAATCTAACCACACTGTCCGATTTCAAAAAGGCTTTACAACGAAAGCAAAACATTAGATTATGTCAGCAGAGTACCAAGCCAGAAATAATCAGACACCCATTTTTCAAGCTAGCTAACCAGCTTTTTACATTAGCATGTGACGTTCAGAACTAGCATACCCCCCGCAAACTTCCGGGGAATTCGCTACCATTTTACTAAATTACTCACGATAAACGTTCACAAAAAGCATAACAATTATTTTAAGAATTATAGATACAGACCTCCTCTATGCACTCGATATGTCCAATTTTAAAATAGCTTTTTGGTGAAAGCACATTTTGCAATATTCTAAGTACATAGCCCAGGCATCACGGGCTAGCTATTTAGACACCCGGCAAGTTTAGCACTCACCATAATCATATTTACTATTATAAAAGTTTGATTACCTTTTGTTGTCTTCGTCAGAATGCACTCCCAGGACTGCTACTTCAATAACAAATGTTGGTTTGGTCCAAAATAATCCATCGTTATATCCGAATAGCGGCGTTTTGTTCGTGCGTTCCAGACACTATCCGAAATGGTAAAGAAGGGTCGTGCGCATGGCGCAATTCGTGACAAAAAAATTCTAAATATTCCATTACCGTACTTCGAAGCATGTCAACCGCTGTTTAAAATCATTTTTTATGCCATTTTTCTCGTAGAAAAGCGATAATATTCCGACCGGGAATCTCCTTTTCGGCAAACAAAGGAAAAAAATCACAAAGACGGGGGCGGTCAGGTCACGCGCCTAAGCCCAGAGTCCCTTGATCGGCCACT